>NC_071997.2:42355897-43605897 GCF_028885655.2 Pongo abelii | reverse complement strand
TAAGGCAATCAAATTGTACTTAAGAGGTTGGATTAGAATAAAGGCTCATATTTTACTATTTCAAATTTATTTACTCTTTTCCTCATTATATTTAGCAAGTTTTGTGTACTTGACATTTTCTTATGTTATTAGCCAATTTTAATCTGCTTCTTAGTCTTGAAAGAGTTAGACTCCTAATTAATCATGATAGTGAAAAAGAGAAACGTCAGAGGCTGCAGGAAAAGAAAAAGAAAACATGAAACACAATCAGCCTAACTAAAATAGAATGAGATGGTGCATCTTATTGCAAGTTTTAAATAATTATTCTGACAGGGTGTTAAATGAAGAATCAGTTCTATCCACTATCCAATATGGAAACTTGAATTGCAGGAAAGCGAATAACAGTAAAAAAAATTGTCATGATTTCTTTTACTAACAGTCAATTCTTGAAAAGGTTATTTTTGCAAAGTAGTCTTTAGGATGCTTGAATTTAAGATAGCCTTCCTATTTCCTATGAAACTTAATAATAAATCATTAAGAAGACTACTACTGGGATTAAAAAAAATCTCATGATCTGTTGCCTTACATAACCATAAAATGTCAAACCTTGTAAAGATTTTATTTAGTCAGAAAACGGCTTTGAAATTACCCTATATTACCTATATACCTAAAGAATAATATTTCTAATTCTGATTAGAAACCCCCCTCTCTTATCTGTTTACACATTATGCCAAGGCTTTCACAACAGCAGACAAAGCTGGTCACTCCACAGTGGACACAGATCAGAAGGTGTCAAAACCACCTCCATGCGGATCTAGGTGTGCAGCAGGCCTCTGCCTCTGTGTGTCTCTAACGTGAACCATGGTCACCTGAATGAGGGAGGACTTATACAGGTGGGGTTTATTATGGCTGTGTCTCCTTTTCCTCATGTGGTTAGTTTGGGGTCCATAGAATTGGGAGAAACTGCATTATTCATAAGACTTGGGAAGAGAGTCTTAGAAGTGGAATTGTTTGTGTTCATGACCCTGGAGTCAGTGTTTGGGGTGGACACTGTGATCTGATTTGTAGGGGATTGGAAGGACTCGCAGGCTGAGCAAGGAAAAGAGATGGCCACAGGGGGCAGTCGCACACATGACTTTATTGGGTGAAGCTTTGAGAGGTATGCAGAGACAAGACCCTCCCAGCAGGAATCTATGCAGAGAAAAAGGTGCCAGGGTTGCTTCTCAAAACGGATGGGTCACTGGACAAGGGGCTGTGTGTCTAGGGGATGCTGCACAGCAGCACAGTGGGGAGTTTCTGGTTTAAGGTTTTCATAACTGGGGTTTATCTTATTGCTAGCAGACATGATTGAAATTTTCTGGACATGCAATGTAACTATTTTCTAAAAGGCTAAAAATATTCTTCTTTGGGCTGTTTTAAAAATAATTACATTGTAAAATTTGAGTTTGGAACAGACCATTGAGAAATAAATGCAGTTTTGAAATAAACAACATAGGGGCCAGGACACACAGGCCATCTTTGGCTCATTTATATATCACTGTTTCCCATTCTGTAGACTTTGTTCTACAGACTGTATTAGTCCAAATAGTCCACACCAACACTACCATGGATGAGGCTGAGAAACACAGAGGCCTGTTCCCCACCTGGGGCACAATGAAGGTTCTTTTTGATTAAAGGGGAGTTTCTCTTTAGTTGAGAATTAAGACCAAGCCTCCCACACAGCTTCTCTTAGTGAAGCTGCAGGTCCTGTGACTGGATTCCTGGCTGCAAGGCACCTGGGGTTAAAGCTGTCTGCATTATCTCACTAACTGTAAATTGCCACTCACTGGAGCATAGATTCACAAATAAATATTCTGGAACACCGACAGGTCAGGGAATGAAGTCTCCATGAATGTGTATCTTCTGCTTCTGAGAATCCATCTCTCCAGCACTGGAAGAAACAGAGTTGCTTGTGTGTTTCACCTTCACACCCTGTTCTAGACCTGTCTAAGCTGAACCTGTTTCCAAATGTTTGAAGTATTGTTCTACACTTTTTCTTGAAAAAAATATTTAGAAATTTTATAAAACTATACACACAGCTGTGGGATTAAGTGGTGAGCATTTCCTCTGTGCTTGTTAATGTTTCTGCCGAGCTCACCTCACTTACCAACAAACTGCACAAAGGGAAGCAATGATTCTGTTTCCTTCCTGAGCATTCTGTTTTGAAAGTTCCCTCTCAATTCTCACTCTTGCATAAAGGGTCTTTTGTTCTCAAAAGTAGGTCTTCATAAAACCTTAGCTTGCTTAGGAGGTTAGTAACTTTTTCCACTCTTTGAATGTGATGTTAGCCTTGTTAACCACACAATAAACCCTGGTTTACTTGAAAGATGGGAAGTGACAAACCCAAAAACTTTCTAGAGACTTAATTGGCGAATTTGTCCTTTAAACTGTAGTGGAAGCTGCAGTTGATATGACAATTTGTGTGAGAAAAAGTAATGTAACTTTTTTTCTCTTAACTTAGATAATTTACCTGTAGAAAAAATGGGAATAGAATTTAAGAGTTCTCACACTCACAGCTTTTTCTTTCATGTTAGATAATTCTAAGGATCCATAAAATATTTATATTAATTATAATTAAAGAAATTTTAAGACTCTCAGGAAAAAAATCAGGGATCAAATTAACTCACTTAAACTGATTCCTAAAATCAACTGAAATTGTCTTTTAGCTTCTCCCTTTCATCTCCTGCTGGCAAAAATCGAAAGTTCAGAACGGGAAACAGGTAAGAGCTGAGTAAACTATTTAGTTCTCATTCCTTGTCTTAAAATAATAGTTAATAATAATAACACAATCTCTGCATTCACAACTGGAAATAGTGACTCCCTGCCCTTCTGGAAGCAGCAGCTTCATATCACGGTAGTGAACTTCATTGTTACTTGGTCTCTCTAAAGCAGTAGCTAAGGATCACCCAAGTGTAAATGCTCCATGAAGAACCAACTGACCTTGCTTTTCAGCACTTCTAGAAGTTGGCTCTTATAAATGCCTCCAAGAAAGAAGGGAATGAAGAATCAGTAATAAAATAAAATTTAAAAAGATAAATTCTGACCTCCCAGGAGCAGTCAGGAATGAAACTATCAAGTTTAACAAAGGACTAGAGCCATAATCTCTTGCTAGACACTTACTTAGCTCAATCTTACTCATATTTAATATTCTTACCTTAGTAAATTTGTAACATCCTCAACCTACAAAATGTTTATTTTGTATTCTAGAATCCTAGCAGCCATAAAAAGAAATTAAAACCAAATATGAGAAGGTATATTAATCTGTTACCCCAGGAAAACTGATTATACAAAAATTAACAACATAAGGCCAAATAAAAGACAGAATTCTATTCATTCTGTGGCAAATTAAAGAAAATATCTAGTTCTCCATAATAATTGCGAATATGTCATTAAGCAAGACCAGTATTTTTGGTTTCTGGGTTGATGCTAAGGTATTAAATTTCAGCAAATCTGTCTAGGGTTCAAACTAAACTCACAATATTTCTCGTAACAGTTTATTTTACTCAGAAAATGTAGAGGAAAAGAAAAATAGTGAAAAACATTATGAAATTTGCCCTCATGTTAACATTTGCAGAGAGACACAGAGAAAGGCACAATTTGCATAACCCTATTCAAAGAATTAAAATCTTTAATTTGCTGAGCAAATCTAGAAAAAAACCTTTTAACTAGAACTTGGAAAATGATAGTCATATATATGGAGAGTTTGACTCATGTGCCCTAGTGAGTGGCTGACAGAAAGACCAGATGAAAGTTAGTGCAATAGAATCAAGGACATCACAATGTCAAATTTTAGACCCTCCTCATTAGAGAGCAAGTCCAGATACTGCACCAAGACCAGGAAAATAGTCAGAAATTTACCTGGGGACTCTTTGTGGCTGCCTATTTATATGGTGGCTGTGGTTGGAAGGCTGATTTACCACAGCTGGTATTGCCCTGCACCTTGTGTCTGGGCATTTATCTCTACAACTGTCATAGAACAGCACTAAATGTGTGCCCATTAATAAGGCCACTATAGTGTGTGCTACATCAATATGGAGAGAATCAGAGTTCAGAAGGACAGGGATAACTATTCCATTCCAATGTGTTTAATGAATGTGTTTGTCTTTAAAAGAAGGAAGCCCCTAGTGGGCCTTTTTTGGTTTCTGGAGGCTACGTATTCTACCCCTTGGAATACAGGTTTGGTCCACCAGGTGACATGAAAGTCTGCCAGTTGTGAGTGGGGCCCAGGGTAGACAAGGGCTCTGCAGCAGGTGCAGGTTGCAGTGCAAACAGCCCTTCTTCTTAGGCCATTGCAGGTACAGACAACTTGGACAACGCTATCAACCATCTGGACAAGATTGATGCTTTAAGAACACTCCACCAAACCACAGCAAATTATTTTCAAAACATTTTCTAAGATACATAATATTTTGGGCCAAAAAATATTTCAGTGAAATTAAACCGACATAAATCATACAAAATAAGTTATCGATAACCAAAAGAATTGTACTAGAAATCAGCAACAGAGAGTGATCTGAAGGGAGATGGTACACCAAGAGGAGGGATGAAAATTTTCCTCCTGGGTACAATGTACACTGTTAAGGTGATGGGTAACTAAAAGCCCAGACTTCGCTGCTATGCAATTCACCAGTAGAACCTGAAACCTCTTGTTCCCCTAAAACTGCTGAAATACAAAAATTAATTTAAAATAGACATTTATCCAAAAAACCCATACAATTTAAAACTAAGTAAAATACTACTAAATATTATTTGGAACAAAGAAAAAACAAAAGTGGAAATTAAAAAGTATTTTGAACTGAAAGTATACATGGCATATCCACATTTGTGGAATGCAAAAAAGCACTCAATTTCTAGCAATATTCATGCACTTTAGCAAGAAAGTTTTAAAATCAATCACCTGATCTACAACCCTGATAAACTAGTAAAAAAATAAAGAGCAAATTACACTCAAAAGAAGGGTCTTTTATTCTTAGAAATGTGAGGATGTGGCAAGCACACATCATGTATTCCACCATTAGAATCATATCAGTCTCGAAACAAAAACATCTTCAGTAGCTTCACAAGAGGAATGTTTCAGAGTGGATGGTCAGAGTGAGTAACTGCTCAGAGAGAACTGGGAGACTGGGAAAGTCAGAATAAGATTCTTATATGATATTGTTATGAGCTGCACATACATGAGACTCCTGTGAGCTCTGATTTGCTCATAAGCCAAAAGTCATGCAGTGCAGGTCGATTTCCATCCTCCTGATGCTTGGTCAGGAGGATGGTTGGTCAGCATGATGGGCACTTATGGGGTCACTTAGCAAAGTAAGGAAGAAGTGCCCTGAAGGTCATCAGTGGCAGCAGGTAAGGACAGGACACACCAGGATCTCCTTCCAGTGATGTGACTGAGCATCCCTGCAGCCACGAGGACAGCAGGAAACTTTAGTGGCTGTTCCAGGGAGGATGTGGCAGCCAACACTGAAGAGTCTGTGGGGCTTAAGCGCCCCAAGTAGTTAGGAAGGAAGAGGCTCTGGAAGGTGCCCTGGAGAGCTCTGGCCCCTGTTCACACAGAAGAGGAGCATGTACCCATGACCAAGACTTCACGTCCTCTTCCTCAAAGACTCTGCAGCCAGCTGCCTGAGCCCACCTGATTCCTCCTGCTGTAGAAACAGCCCCTGGCACCGCAGCCTCTCCTGCCACACTGAAAGGCTGAGCTTCCTTGGGAGCTTTGTGTTTGGGGCCATCACACTGTGCAGGGTCCCAAGGAGTGGCCTGCTCACAGGAAGATGTGCAGCATCTCCAGGCTCCAAAGTAGTGTTTGTGATGGTGAAATCCCTAGAATTTTGGTTAGGTGTGAGTTCCCACTTGTGAATACCTTCTACAGACATGTCATACTTTGTTTAGCAAACTATTTTCTAAGAACCAACCAGCCATAAGGAAAGGATGGTTTTAATTGCACTACCTTTAGTCTCCACACTGGTGATTGTGGAAGTGAAATCAATAGATTTTGGGTTGGATGTGTGTTCTCACTCATGAATGGAAAAATACTCTAAAGACTAGTCATTCTTTGTATGTGTGACAAATTACTTGCTATATTCCATGCTTTCTTTTATTGACACATCTGCTTGGAAACACAATTTTAAATTCACTCACCATGGGATCCATCATCTTAGAATAGACAATAATTTCTGATGTGATTCATTTTTTTAACCAGAAAAAAGATATTTCGTCCTTTTGATACAAACATTACTTTAATCATATCACCTCATGACAGGTAACTGGCATACTCATGAATAATTCATAAATATTTTTGGAGCATTATTTTAAGTGACTATATGCAAATCATACATTTTTCTGTACCATTACTGCTAGAATACGGAAATCAGATTTATTTTTAGGTAATGACCACATTGCGTAAAAATAATACATTTACTTATTTCAAAACATGTTATTGTTTTTTATGACAATTTAATATCAAAATTGTCATTTATAAAAACTTGCTGGTTAACATCCTGCTTGGTCTTCTGCTCAGCATGTCAGTGGTTGTAACATCCCCCAGACCCAACCAATGGTCTCTGCTAGACCTCCTCTAGGGACAGAATGAGTTTCAGAAGCTCTGCTTGGCTGTTGGGATTTGACTTGGGACTGAGTGGCATGACCTCAGGTCTCCTTGCACAGGGACTTCACTAAACCTTTGATGATTACAGACCTAAAGCTCTACTCATGACATTACTTTCCTGTAAGACTGTCAGTGGCACAGGCCCCACCCAGGAAGCCAGGAAGCAGTGCCTTCAACTCTGTGGTTCTTCACAAGAAACATATTTGGCCCCTTTTTGGATCCACATCATCAACTGCCATCACCACCACCAGCCACATCCCCACCCACCATAAGCCAAGGGAAGTTTATTGAACAATAGCTGACCTCTCCTGTGTTCTCTTCATGCTCCCATTCTTGCAGTCTGCCCCATCTCAAATTCTGAACTTTGAAAAATAAAACAGTTTACATCATCCCGTATTTCCTCAGTGATCTATGGAAAATATTACATCTTTAGTATACTGCATCTTCCAGTATATGCAGTTTGTTTTCACTTAAGATTGTGTATGACAGCAAAAATTTGCAAACAAACTAGTCGTCAATAAGGGAAGAAATAAATTATATGATAAGTTGTAATAAGATCATACCACAGTTAAAAGAGATAAACTGTTGTGTCATATATCACTATGTAACTGTTCCTACATGTATTGGATAGTTCTTAAAGCATAATGTAGATTCATACAAGCAAATTTCACAACAATATTGTTATATTCTATAATATAAAAACACATGCAGTATATTAACAGATATTTTAAATTATATCTATGAAATGGAAAACTATATACCAAAATGGATAAATGGAGTAAAAGGCTATACACCTATGTTACACTTACTTTTGGGTGTGTGAGGAGATAATGGTCTGGGGGGAAGAGAGGATGATGATTAAAGTCTATATTAGCAAGATCTGCAATGTGCTTCTTTTCTCACAGTATCTGCTCTCAACCTTTTTCAATTTTATGAAGAATAACTATAGAAAGTTCCTACTTATTTCATTTAATAATTCATCAATTGAAGAGGCATTATTTTTTAAACAGACATTGTGATTGTACCTACTTATGGGGTATAATTTGGTGTTTTGATACATGCATATGTTATATGATGATCAAATCAGGATAGTCAGCATATCTATCACTTCATGCATTTATCATTTCTTTGTGGTGAAACATTCAAATACCTCTCTTCTAGCTATTTTGCAATACCTGAATGTTAACCATAGTCACCCTGCTGTGCAATAGAACACCAGAACTTATTCCTCCTACCCTGATTGTAACTTTGTAATTGTTGATGACCTCCCTCTTTCCTCGTCTTCAAAATCTCTGGTAATCACTGTTCTATTCTCTATTTTTATAAGATTAACTATTTTTTAGATTCCCCATATGGGTAAGATCATGTGGTATTTTTCTGCATCTGATTTCTTTTACTTCACATAACGTCCTATAGGCTCACCCATGTTACAAATGACAAGGTTTTACTCATTTTTATGACACAATAGTATTCGATTGTGTATATATACCAAATTTTCTTTATTCATCATCCATTGTTAGACACTTAGTTTGATTCCATATCTTGGCTATTTTGAATAATGCTGCAAGAAACATAGGAGTGTGGGTATTTCTTTGACATATTGATTTCACTTCTGTTAGATATATCCCCGGTAGTGGGATTGCTGAATCAGGTAGTAGTTTTATTTTTAATTTTTCTTTAATTATTATACTTTAAGTTCTAGGGTACATGTGCACAACGTGCAGGTTTGTTACATATGTATACATGTGCCATGTTGGTTTGCTGTACCCCTTAACTCATCATTTACATTAGGTATTCCTCCTAATGCTATCCCTCCCCCATCCCCCCACCCCATGACAGGCCCTGGTGTGTGATGTTCCCCACCTTTTGTCCAAGTGTTCTCATTGTTCAATTCCCACCTATGAGTGAGAACATGCGGTGTTTGGTTTTCCGTCCTTGGATAGTTTGCTCAGAATGTTGGTTTCCAGCTTCATCCATGTCCCTACAAAGGACATGAACTCATCCTTTTTTATGGCTGCACAGTATTCCATGGTGTATATGTGCCACATTTTCTTAATCCAGTCTATCATTGATGGACATTTGGGTTGGTTCCAAGTCTTGCTATTGTGAATAGTGCCTCAATGAACATACGTGTGTATGTGTCCTTATAGCAGCATGATTTATAATCCTTTGGGTATATACCCAGTAATGGCATGGCTGGGTCAAATGGTATTTCTAGTTCTAGATCCTTGAGGAATTGCCACACTGTCTTCCACAATGGTTGAACTAGTTTACACTCCCACCAACAGTGCAAAAACATTCCTAAATCTCCACAACCTCTCCAGCATCTGTTGTTTCCTGACTTTTTAATGATCACCATTCTAACTGGTGTGAGATGGTATCTCACTGTGGTTTTGATGTGCATTTCTCTGATGGCCAGTGATGATGAGCATTTTTTCATGTGTCTGTTGGCTGCATAAATGTCTTCTTTTGAGAAGTGTCTGTTCATACCCTTTGCCCACTTTTTGATGGGGCTGTTTGATTTTTTTCTTGTAAATTTGTTTAAGTTCTTTGTAGATTCTGGATATTAGCCCTTTGTCAGATGGGTAGATTGCAAAAATTTTCTCCCATTCTGTAGGTTGCCTGTTCACTCTGATGGTAGTTTCTTTTGCTGTGCAGAAGCTCTTTAGTTTAATTAGATCCCATTTGTCAATTATGGCTTTTGTTGCCATTGTTTTTGGTGTTTTAGTCATGAAGTCCTTGCCCATGCCTATGTCCTGAATGGTAGTGCCTAGGTTTTCTTCTAGGGTTTTTATGGTTTTAGGTCTAACATTTAAGTCTTTAATCCATCTCGAATTAATTTTTGTATAAGGTGTCAGGAAGGGATCCAGTTTCAGCTTTCTACATATGGCTAGCCAGTTTTCCCAGCACCATTTATTAAATAGGGAATCCTTTCCCCATTTGCTTTTGTCAGGTTTATCAAAGATCTGATGGTTGTAGGTGTGTGGCATTATTTCTGAGGCCTCTGTTCTATTCCTTTGGTCTATATCTCTGTTTTGGTACCAGCATCATGCTGTTTTGGTTACTGTAGCCTTGTATATAGTTTGAAGTCAGGTAGCATGATGCCTCCAGCTTTGTTCTTTTTGCTCAGGATTGACTTGGCATTGCAGGCTCCTTTTTGGTTCCATATAAATTTTAAAGTAGTTTTTTTTCCAATTCTTTGAAGAAAGTCATTGGTAGCTTGATGGGGATGGCATTGAATCTATAAATTATCTTGGGCGGTAAGGACATTTTCACGGTATTGATTCTTCCTATCCATGAGCATGTAATGTTGTTCCCTTTGTTTGTGTCCTCTTTTATTTTGTTGAGCAGTGATTTGTAGTTCTCCTTGAAGAGGTCCTTCACAACTCTTGTAAGTTGGATTTGTAGGTATTTTATTCTCTTTGTAGCAATTGTGAATGGCAGTTTACTCATGGTTTGGCTCTCTGTTTGTTGTTGGTGTATAGGAATTCTTGTGACTTTTGCACATTAATTTTGTATCCTGAGACTTTGCTGAAGCTGCTTATCAGCTTAAAGAGATTTGGGGCTGAGATGATGAAGTTTTGTAAATATACAATCATGTCATCTGCAGACAGGCACAATTTGAGTTCCTCTTTTCCTAATTGAATACCCTTTATTTCTTTATTTCTTTCTCCTGGCTGATTGCCCTGGCCAGAACTTCCAACACTATGTTGAATAGGAGTGGTGAGAGAGGGCACCCCTGCCTTGTGCCAGTTTTCAAAGGGAATGCTTCCAGTTTTTGCCCCTTCAGTACGATATTGGCTGTGGGTTTGTCATAAATAGCTCTTATTATTTTGTGATACCTTCCATCAATACCTAGTTTATTGAGAGTTTTTAGCATGAAGCACTGTTGAATTTTTTCAAAGGCATTTTCTGTATCTATTGAGATAATCATGTGGTTTTTGTCTTTGGTTCTGTTTATGTGATGGATTACGTTTGTTGATTTGTGTATGTTGTACCAGCCTTGCATTCCAGGGATGAAGCCGACTTGATCATGGTGGATAAGCTTTTTGATGTGCTGCTGTATTCAGTTTGCCAGTATTTTATTGAGGATTTTCGCATCGGTGTTCTTCAGGGATATTGGTCTAATATTCTCTTTTTTTTGTTATGTCTCTGCCAGGCTTTGATATCAGGATGATGCTGGCCTCATAAAATGAGTTAGGGAGGATTCCCTCTTTTTCTGTTGATTGGAGTAGTTTCAGAAGGAATGGTACCAGCCCCTCTTTGTACCTCTGGTAGAATTTGGCTGTAAATTCGTCTGGTCCTGGACTTTTTTTTGTTGGTAGGCTATTAATTATTGCCTCAATTTCAGAGCCTGCTATTGGTCTATTCAGGGATTCAACTTCTTCGTGGTTTTAGTTTTAGGAGAGTGTATGTATCCATATCTTCTAGATTTTCTAGTTTATTTGCATAGAGGTATTTATAGTATTCTCTGATGGTAGTTTGTATTTCTGTGAGATTGGTGGTGATATCCCCTTTACCATTTTTTATTGCATCTATTTGATTTTTCTCTCTTTTCTTCTTTATTAGTCTGCTAGCGGTCTATCAATTTTGTTGATGTTTTCAGAAAACCAGCTCCTGGATTCATTGATTTTTTGAAGGGTTTTTTTGTGTCTTTATCTCCTTCAGTTCTGCTCTGATCTTAGTTATTTCTTGCCTTCTGCTAGCTTTTGAATTTGTTTTGCTCTTGCTTCTCTAGTTCTTCTAATTGTGATGTTAGGGTGTCAATTTTAAATCTTTCCTCCTTTCTCTTGTGGGCATTTAGTGCCAAAAATTTCCCTCTATGCACTGCTTCAAATGTGTCCCAGAGATTCTGGTATGTTGTGTCTTTGTTCTCATTGGTTTCAAAGAACATATTTATTCCTGCCTTCATTTCATTATTTACCCAGTGGTCATTCAGGAGCAGGTTGTTCAGTTTCCATGTAGTTGTGCAGTTTTGGTGAGTTTCTTAATCCTGAGTTCTAATTTGATTGCACTGTGGTCTGAGAGACAGTTTGTTGTGATTTCTTTTACATTTGCTGCGGAGTGCTTTACTTCCAACTATGTGGTCAATTTTGGAATGAGTGTGATGTGGTGCTGAGAAGAATGTATATTCTGTTGATTTGGGGTAGAGAGTTCTGTAGATGTCTATTAGGTCCACTTGGTGCAAAGCTGAATTCAAGTCCTGGATATCCTTGTTAACCTTCTGTCTTGTTGCTCTGTCTAATATTGACAGTGGGGTGTTGAGGTCTCCCATTATTATTGTGTGTCTAAGTCTCTGTAGTTCTCTAATGACTTGCTTTATGAATCTGGGTGCTCCTGTATTGGGTGCATATATGTTTAGGATAGCTAGCTCTTCTTGTTGAATTGACCCCTTTACCATTATGTAATGGCCTTCTTTGTCTCTTGATCTTTGTTGGCTTAAAGTCTATTTTATCAGAGAATTACAACCCTTGCTTTTTTTTTTTTTTTTTTTTTTTGCTTTCCATTTGCTTGGTAGGTCTTCCTCCATCCCTTTATTTTGAGCCTATGTGTGTCTCTGCATGTGTAATGGGTCTCCTGAATATGGCATACTGGTGGGTCTTGACTCTTTATCCAATTTGCCAGTCTGTGTCTTTTAATTGGAGCATTTAGCCCATTTACATATAAGATTAATATTGTTATGTGTAAATTTGATCTTGTCATTATGATGTTAGCTGGTTATTTTGCCCATTAGTTGATGCAGTTTCTTCCTAGCATTGATGGTCTTTACAATTTGGCATGTTTTTGCAGTGGCTGGTACTGGTTGTTCCTTTCCATGTTTAGTGCTTCCTTTAGGAGCTCTGGTAAGGCAGGCCTGGTGGTGACAAAATCTCTCAGCATTTCCTTGTCTGTAAAGGATTTTATTTCTCCTTCATTTATGAAGGTTAGTTTGGCTGGATTTGAAATTCTGGGTTGAAAATTCTTTTCTTTAAGAATGTTGAATATTGGCCCCCATTCTCTTCTGGCTTGTCGAGTTTCAGCTGAGAGATCCGCTGTTAGTCTGATGGGCTTTCCTTTGTGGGTAACCCGACCTTTCTCTCTGGCTGTCCTTAACATTTTTTGCTTCATTTCAACCTTGGTGAATCTGACAATTATGTGTCTTTGGGTTGCTCTTCTCAAGGAGTATCTTTGTGGTGTTCTCTGTATTTTCTGAATTTGAATGTTGGCCTGCCTTGCTAGGTTGGGGAAGTTCTCCTGGATAATATCCCGAAGAGTGTTTTCCAACTTGGTTCCATTCTCCCTGTCACTTTCAGGTACACCAATCAAATGTAGATTTGGTCTTTTCCCATAGCCCCATATTTCTTGGAGGCTTTGTTCATTTCTTTTTACTCTTTTTTCCTCTAAACTTCTCTTCTCACTTCATTTCATTAATTTGATCTTCAATCACTGATACCCTTTCTTCCACTTGATCCAATCAGCTATTGAAGCTTGTGCATGTACCATGTAGTTCTCATGCCATGGTTTTCAGCCCCATCAGGTCATTTAAGGTCTTCTCTACACTATTTATTCTAGTTAGCCATTCATCTAATCTTTTTTCAAGGTTTTTAGATTCTTTGCAATGGGTTCAAACATCCTCCTTTAGCTCAAAGAAGTTTGTTACTACTGACCTTCTGAAGCCTTTTTCTGCCAGCTCATCAAAGTTATTCTCCATCCAGCTTTGATCCATTGCTGGGGAGGAGCTGCAATCCTTTGGAGGAGAAGAGGCACTCTACTTTTTAGAATTTTCAGCTTTTCTGCTCCGGTTTCTCCCTATCTTTGTGGTTTTATCTACCTTTGGTCTTTGATGATGGTGATCTACTGATGGGGCTTTGGTGTGGATATCCTTTTCATTGATGTTGATGCTATTGCTTTCTGTTTGTTAGTTTTCCTCCTAACAGTCAGGTCCCTTAGCTGCAGGTCTATTGGAGTTTGCTGGAGGTCCACTCCAGACTCTGTTTGCCTGGGTATCACCAGCAGAGGCTGCAGAACAGTAAATATTGTAGAAGAGCAAATATTGCTGCCTGATCCTCTGGAAGCTTCATCCCAGAGGGGCACCTGGCTATATGAGGTGTCAGTCAGCCCCTACTGGGAGGTGTCTCCCAGTTAGGCTACACAGGGGTCAGGGACCCACTTCAGGAGGCAGTCTGTGCGTTCTCAGAGCTCAAACACCATGCTGGGAGAACTACTACTCTCTTCAAAGCTGTCAGACAAGGACGTTTAAGTCTGCAGAAGTTTCTGCTGCTGTTTGTTCAGCTATGCCCTGCCCCCAGAGGTGAAGTCTACAGAGGCAGGCAGGCCTCCTTGAGCTGCGGTGGGCTCCACCCAGTTTGAGCTTCTCAGCCGCCTTGTTTACCTACTCAAACCTCAGCAATGGCAGATGCCCCTCCCCCAGACTCGCTGCCACCTTCGAGTTCGATCTCAGACTGCTGCGCTAGCAGTGAGCAAGGCTCCGTGGGCATGGGACACTGAGCCAGGCGCGGGATATGATCTCCTGGTGTGCCGTTTGCTAAGACTGTTGGAAAAGCACAGTATTAAGGTGGGAGTGTCCCAATTTTCCAGGTACCGTCTGTCACGGCTTCCCTTGGCTAGGAAAGGGAATTCCCAGACCCCTTGCCCTTCCCGGGTGAGGCGATGCCCCGCCCTGCTTCAGCTCGCCCTCTGTGGGCTGCACCCACTGTCCAACCAGTCCTCGTGAGATGAACCAGGTACCTCAGTTGGAAATGCAGAAATCACCCGTCTTCTGCGTTGATCATGCTGGGAGCTGTAGACTGGAACTGTTGCTATTCGGCCATCTTGGAATGCCTGCAGTTTATTTTTAATACCAACTTTCCAAATTTCAAGAACTCCCTATTTCCATCAGCAAGATTCAATTGTAATCAAAGAGTTTTAGTATTAGTATCTTGTGTCTGCTATGAAATTACAAAATCTATTTGACACTCACGGCCAAGATGTTACTGATTGTCCTCAGCCAGCTCCCCCTGAGGAGAACTAGTGGAGAATTCTGTCTCTACTGTCTCATGGAGTGGAGGAGAATGGGAAATAGAACAAGCAGGAATTTAAAAAGTGGGAAAATACCAATTTTACATATAACCAAATATTTTCTTTAAAATTTACCAAAAATTGTTAAACCCTAAGATGTATTCAACATGTTATGCCAGAAATGATCAATTGTCTGGCTGTTTTGCTCAATAAATTTCAACAAATGTAGGCAAGGAAGGAGGATTCAGATGAGATTCCATTCTCCTTTTCCTTTTGTCCCAATTTTTTACTCACAGCGTCCTTGAACCTCTTCATTCTCCTGTTGCTTATGAGAGTGAAGGCTGTGTGAGGTGACAGGAACATAAACAGGGGCGCTGACCTGGCACAATTTTTCACACCTATACACTCAGCATGTTGGGAGGCAATGTCAGGTGAGTGGCTTGGGCCCATGGGTTTGACAACAGGCTGTGCAACATAGTGAAGTACCAATGCTACGAAAAATATAAAAATCAGCCATGCTTAGTGACATGCACCAGTCGTCCCAGACAGAGTCCTCAGAAGCATACTCTGACCTGATTCCTCCAACAGCCTCCTCTTCTGCAGGCTCAGAGACCCTGCTGAGCTGCTCCCAAGACAAGCAGGGCATGTGAGCAGCTAGGACACCCCAGCAGAGAGATTTCTGTTCAGGGCTGTACCACTGTGGGAGGAAGCTGTCTACTTTGCATGCAGTAATAAACTCCAACATCCTCAGCCTCCACCCGGCTGATTTCCAGTGTGAAATCAGTGCCTGACCCACTGCCAGTGAACCTGTCTGGGACTCCAGAGGCCCGGTAGGAAACAAAATAGGTCAGGAGCTGTGGAGACTGGCCTGGCTTCTGCAGGTACCAATGCAAATAGGTGAATCCATGATCACTATCCATGAGGCTCTGACTAGACCTGCAGGAGATGGAAGCCGGCTCTCCAAGGGTGACGGGCAGGGAGAGTGGAGTCTGAGTCATCACAATGTTCCCACTGGATCCTGAAATAATAATGGAGAAGTGCATGGTTATATAGATCACTATGAGCAACTTTCATGATTTCCCTTAAGATTTTGATTTAGTTACATATTTTTTAAAGTTTTGATTTGTATCATAAAAAGTAGACTTTCTAAAATTAATCCAATATTTATTAGCCAGCAGGGAACCCTCTATTTTCAGGATCTTAATCAGAGCACTGGTCATTGTGCTCTACATTCACTACAGGAATAAGTGAATACTTATTCCTGACACAAAAATATGAATTCTGTTTTCTGGAGCACAGACCATGCGCCTGTACACATGGTTGAAATAAATATACGAAGCTGTGGAGCCACCAGAACTCACCCTCTCACCCCATTTTCCCACCCCATTTTAATCCTATCCTTACCAGGGACCCAGAGCATTAACAGCCCCAGGAGCTGAGCAGGGAGCCTCATTGTGAGAAGGTGACCTGTTGAGTCCCGATCAGTCAAGGCGAGGCTAGAGCTGAGCTTTTATCTCAGACTCAAAGGGAAGGACCTCCCTAGTGGACAATATGCAAATCACCTGGTGGGTGCAGCAGTGTGGAAAAGGTTGATGGGGCAGGGAGAAGGTCTCTTCTGCGAACAATATGACATAAAATGTTTGTTGGAGCAAAACAAACATAGTTCAAGTCAAGTTTGCCTGCGGTCAAGGGAAGAAGGCTCTGACTGTGAAAGTTAGGACCTTAGGCAGGGACACATTGTGTAGTGCATGCCACACCGAGAAAGCACAAGGACCCTGACAATGTGGAAATGTGTTTCTAGGATGCATCTCTGGGAGGTGAATGCCATCCTGCATGGCCCCCTCCCAGTCCATCTAGAGAAGAAAACAGCCCCATTCCCACAAGCACTGATGGTCAGAAGGCCTGCAAATGAAAAGTGCTCCTGAGCCAGTTCAAGTGTTTCCTGGTATCTGCTGTTTCCAGGATAACTGTTCAAGATCTTGCAATGGAAGTGTTAGAATCTCTCCTTCCCTGGGATCTGGAAAGTTGGCCCCAAAAGAAAGCTCTGTCCAAGGGCCTCACAGGGAGAATAGTGTGGGTCTTTACGTTTAGAACCAAGAGCCCAGCATAAGTAAGAGGAAAGGGCACAAGAATGTTATGCCTCAGGCAGTGAATATAAAATTCCTGGTGACCAACTGTTCAATCTGGGATATATCCCATCATAATCATTTCACATATATATACAAGATTAACCAGCAGAATCTCATAGGTAAGAATTTCCTTGGCTAATGATACAGACCAATAAGAAATAACATTGCATGATGTTTTTCCTAGTGGTGCTTAGGAAAACTCTCCTCACACAGTCTCCCTGGTCATGTGGGATCAGGTCCTATCAGGGCTTCCAGGTTCTTGCCAACCCTGAGTGAGACCTGAATCACCCCAGCCTAGATGTGGTACAGCCACAGCCATGAGTCTGCAGTTGAGAAGGAAATTGTCTATGTGAGAAGAGCAAGGACTGCATCTACAGTTTTATGTCTTAAGGTTACCTGTACCTGAAAATGACATTTTTATGGTTTCATGTAAAGATGCTCACAGCTCAGGGATGTGAGTCTGCCCCACAGCGGATCATTACAAAGGGAAACAATCTCACGTTTCTTCATTTGTTAGTGATGTGCTTATTATTTAATTGAACAGCTCCTGAATAATGGTGCCGACACCAAACACCATCACAAGGACAGTCACATTTCTGAAAAAAAAAAATAAAAAATCCCGGGAACAATTGAATGACTAACTTGTAGTGCTTTGTAATCTTGAGTAATTTAACAGAAATTTATATTTAATTGCCCAAGAACGCAAACAAATTTAATTCTAGGTAAGATTCCAGAGGAAGGCTTGGTTTAAATATCTTCTGGGAAATCTACAAAAATAACATCTTTTCCAAGACTGGAAAAAATAATTGAATAGCAATGATATTGATCCTTAAATATTGAACTCCATTGCAGTAATGTGGGTTAAGGAGATCGAATTGTACTTAAGAAACTGGATTAGAATAAAGGCTCATATTATACTATTTCAATTTTATTTGCTCTTTTCTCATTAAATTGAATAACTTTTGTCTACCTGATTTTTTCTTTTCTTATGTTATTAACCAATTCTAATCTGCTTCTAAGTTTTTAAAAAGTCAGACTTCTAATTAATGAAAATAGTGAAAAAAGAAACGTCAGAGGCAGAAGAAGAAAAAGAAAACACAAAACACAATCAGCCTAACTAAAATAGAATGAGATGGTGCATCTTATTGCAAGTTCTAAATAATTATTCTCAAAGGGTGTTAAATGAAGAATCAGTTCTATCCATTATCCAGTATGGAAACTTGAATTGCAGGAAAGTGAATAACAGTAAAAAAAATTGTCATGATTTCTTTTACTAAAAGTCAATTCTTTAAAAGGTTATTTTTGCAAAGCATTCTTTAAGGTGCTTGAATTTAAGATAGCTTTGCTATTTCCTGTGAAACTTGTGCCAAGGCTTTGACAACAGCAGACAAAGCTGGTCACTCCACAGTGGACACAGATCAGAAGGTGACAAAACAACCTCTATTCGGATCTAGGTGTAGATCCACAGGCCTCTGCCTCTGTGTCTCTGTCATGAACCAATGTCACCCGAATGAGGGAGGACTTATACAGGTGGGGTTTACTACGGCTGTGTCTCCTTCTCCTGATGCGGTTAGTTGTATGGGGTCCATAGAATTGGGAGCAACTGCATTATTCGTAAGACTTGGGAAGAGAGTCTTAGAAGTGGAATTGTTTGTGTTCATGACCCTAGAGTCAGTGTTTGGGGTGGACACTGTGATCTGATTTGTAAGGGATTGGAAGGACTTGCAGGCTTAGCAAGGAAAAGAGATGGCCACAGGGGGCAGTTGCACACATGACTTTGTTGGGTGAGGCTTTGACAGGTTTGCAGAGACAGGTCCCTCCTAGCAGGAATCTTGCAGAGAATAAGGTGCCAGGGTTGCTTCTCAAAACAGATGGGTCACTGGACAAGGGGCTGTGTGTCTAGAGGATGCCGCACAGCAGCCCAGTGGGGAGTTTCTGGTTTAAGGTTTTCATAACAGGGGTTTATCTTATTGCTGGCAGTTGTGGTTGAAATTTTCTGGACATGCAAATTAAGTATTTTCTAGAAGATTAAAAACATTCTTCCTTGGGGTGTTTTTAAAATAATTGCATTTAAAATTTGAGTTTGAAACAGGCCATTAAGAAGTAAACACAGTTTTGAAATAAACAACATAGGGGCCAGGGCACACAGGTCATCTTTAACTCATTTATATATCACTGTTTCCCATTCTGTAGACTTTGTTCTACAGATGGTATTAGTCAAATTGTCCAAACCAACACTACCATGGATGAGGTTGAGAAACACAGAGGCCTGTTCCCCACCTGGGGCACAGTGAAAGTTCTTTTTGATTAAAGGGGAGAGTTTCTCTTTGGTTAAGAATTAAGACCAAGCCACCTACTGAGCATCCCTTGGTGAAGCTGCAGACCCTGTGACTGGATTCCTGGCTGCAAGGTGTCTGGGGTTGAAGCTGTCTGCATTATCTCACTAACTGTAAACTGTCACTCACTGGAGCATAGATTCACAGATAAATACTCTGGAACACAGAAAGCACAGGGAATGAAGGCTCTGTGAATGCGTATCTTCTGCTTCTGAGAATCCAGCTCTCTGGCACTGGAAAAAACAGGGTTGTTTGTATGTTGCACCTTCAGGCCCTGTTCCAGACCTGTCTAAGCTGAACCTGTTTCCAAATGTTTGAAGTATTGTTCTTTACTTTTTCTCAGGAAAAAAATGATTAGAAATCCTGTAAAATTGTATGCACAGCTGTGGGATTAAGTGGTGAGCTTTTCCTCTGTGCTTGTTAACGTTTTTGCCGAGCCCACCTCACCCACCAACAAACTGCACAAAGTGAAGCAAAGATTCTGTTTCCTTCCTGAGAATTCTGTGTCCACGTCACTTCAATCTCTGTCTCTGTCTTCAAATTGCTTTCTCTTCTGCTGGGTTTGTAAAAATGTCTATCTCTATCTTATAAGGAAAATCTTGATGTCCTTATAATATGGAGAGAGGCAGACATTTAACAAAGAATTTTTATTGACCACCTGGGCCAAGGCCCATCTGGTGAATACACGATAATCTGCCCATTTCATAATCCTTAATTTACATGTTCGATTAAATTCTGATGAGAAAAGAAAATGGGCTAAAAACTTCATCTTGAAGGAAACATTCATGTTTAACGCACAGAAACTGATCATGAAACCTGAGTTCTCCCTCCTCACCAGAGAGTTGGAAAAGCAGGAGGAAGAGGAGCAAAGCTGGGTCCCCACGTCCACGAGGGCCTCCTGAGGCTGCTCCTGCTCACAGAGGGTGGGGAAGGTGGATGAGTCAGTTTGCGCTGCCACACCAAAAAAACTGGACTGGATGGCGTAAACCACGGAATTTAATTTTCACATTTCTGGTGCCTGAATATCCCAGATAGATGCCCAGCAAGGTTTGTTTTCTGGTAAAGACCTTCTTTCTGGTTTTCAGATGCCACCTCTTCACCATGTCTCCACACAGCCTTTCCATAGAGTGTAAGGTGGTTAGAAAGAAAGAAGAAAAAGGAGAGCTCTCTGGATCTTGTAAAAACATAAATCCTGCTCGATCAGAGACCCTCCATTATGACCTCAATTGCACCTTGAGAGGTCCTAATTTCTACAGTCACATTGAAAATTAGGGTTTCAACATGAATCTGAGGACACAATTCAGTCCATAGCAGGTGAGACACAGCCCAGGCTGTGCTTCCAGTCTCAGAGCATGGGGCAGGTTCCCACAACTCAGCACACGGTGGCTGCTTCTAGGTGCCCAGGTCACAGGAAGGACCCGACTCTAACTCTAGGGCTCCCTGTTGATAATGGGACACCAGCGCTCCTACTTTCCCAGTGTTCCTGGGACCATGGTGCTGTCTTTTGTTTATTGTGGAGTGTGTTTGCCATCTTCAGGCAGGTCTTTGACATAGCAACTTACAGGACATTTGATTCTGTGATTGTGAAAACTAATTATTGATTAATTAATCATAAATAACAAATTAAACAACACATTGAATCAGAAAAAAAGGAGGGCCGAATGAAGAGCTTAAAAGAAGACAGTGTCTTAAAAAGACATATTTCTTTCAAACAAGAACAGTTAGAGTCACAGATTTTTTAAACAAATGACTTTTTAGCAGCAATTATGAAATAGTAAATGACAACTTCAAATAGGCAACCATAAATATAAGTTTATGGTCAAAAGTATTTTCAAGAATCATATAAACATATTTTCAGATTAAAACAAACAAACAATGAATGTGGGTTTATCAGCAGATCCACTCAATGGAAAATGTCTCAAATGTGTGATTGAGTCAAAACTACATTTGTCACTGATGGAAAGCTCGAGGTTTTATTTGTTTCTGTTTTTGTTTTTGGCCCTTGGAAGAAAGCAGCTTTCTCTCCACTCTGTTCCACCTCATGCTGCTGAGGATGACCGTGGGGGCAGTGACTGTGAGGAAGGAGGAAGGCTGTGTTCTCAGGGTGGTCGTGCCTCCGGCCCACTTGAGTGACCTCACGGAGCAGAGCCACCAACACCACCAAGGCCACCTGCCTGCTTCTGCACTGCCATGGCACAGACACAGAAACCTTGTCACATTAAGTCCACCATATTTTGAGGCTTCTTCATAATAAATTTAATTATGCTCTGATTCTCCTTGTATCTCTCCCCTTTCAGTTTCTGGAATCATTTATTTTTCACTATTTTGACTTGAGAATATAGACCTTTGGGATATCAGCATTATGTAGGTTGTACATTTGTTTGCTTTTCCTAAAAAATACATCTAACCACCTTGAATGGGTTTGGATTTTATCTCCTGTCTCACAGAAAAGCAGAAACTCAAGGTGACTAGGTGCTGTCAATCACAGGAGGGCTAAAGGTGACGATGGCATTGCTTAGCTCCTGCTCTTGCTACTTACATTTTATTTTCTTTTACTGCATTCTGTAATAACATGTAGGCTCAATGATGCACTAATTAGTATTTTTGAATAAAATATTAAGTGTCTTATGTTTCTTAATGTGTGGGCTCCGGTCTGATAAATATCTATATACATTTTGCCATGGAACTTTTAAACCTAACAGAAATGACACATTGGAATTTTAATTGTACTTACTACGGAATCCATTATCTTGAAATAAATCATCTCAAGTATCAGGATCTTGTTCTATTGATTCAATCAGCCTTTTGTGTCTCTACACTGTATTATCACATGTAACAGACATCACTCTTTACTCAGATTCATGTGAATTTATTTCGTAGAAAAATCAGATCATGGATGTAGTAGATTAGTGGTAACACAAGTGGAATTCATGTTAGAAATGGCTGGTTTGGGGACAGTTTTCTACGTGATAACACTTGGTCATATTGGGAAATTGTTATCTTCCCACTTCCAAAACGTTCTCTCTCCTTTACCACTCACACGAAATTGCCCTGTCTAGTATTGTGATGGAGAAAGCACTATGGCTTTTTTAACAGAAAGCATTTCTGTTAGGTTTAAAAGTTGCATGGCAAAATGTGTACAGATATTTATCAGACCGTAGCCCTCAAATTAAAAAAGCATATAAATTTAGTGCACTATTCTCAATGGAATCTATTAAGGGCATAATTTTTCTATACATTTACAACTAAAAAGGGAAGATTCAGATTCATTTTCAGGAATAAAATAGTGTCATGTAAAAATAATGCATTTTTTCATTTTTTAAATCATTTTCTTATGACCACATAGCGCTAAATATTTCTTCTCTAAAATACTATGTCAGTAAAATACTTTTATAATTCTAAGAATTTGAGAAGGAAGTGAAAATCTCATGCAATTCTGCATTTTTCCTGTGGTATATTACGTAAACTTTATGTTTTCTACCTGAATTATTTTGTTAATTTTCAAACCCACTTTTGGAATTGCAAGAACTCCGTTTTCGGTCAGCAAAAGGTAATTGAGGCATGCCAAACTATTTTGGCATTATCATCTTATATTTGACATGGATTTAAAAAATCTGTAAGTGGAAAAAAAATCAAATATTTTATCTTATTATTCTTAGCCATGCTCCCCTGAGGACAGCTGATGTACAAAGCTTTCTCCATCATAATACTAGGGAGAGCAGGTTCGTGTGAGTGGTAAAGGAAAGAGAAAGTTTGGAAAGTGGGAAGATAGCAATTTCCCAACATGGCCAAGTGTTATCATGTAGAAAACTATCCCCAAACCAGTCGTTTCTAACATGTATTTCAATTGAGTTACCACTAACCTGCATCCATGATCTGATTGTTCTGCCAAATAAATGGACTCGACAAATGTGGACCAGACAGGGAGGGTGAGGATGAGCTTTCATTCACTCTCCCTTCATCAGAGTTGGTTGTTCCCAGAGCACATGGCCACCTGTGGCAGCTGATGGAGCCTTAACATGTGGGATTGAGGAGCAGCTGAGCCTCTCATGGGCCAGAGTCCTCATCAGCAAACTCTGCCCTGAATTCTCCAACAGCCTCCTCTTCTGCAGATTGAGAAACCCTGCTGACATGCTCCCCAGGCAAGCAGTGCATGTGAGCACCCCAGAAGGGAGGTTTTTGTTCGGGGTTGTACCACTGTGGGAGGAGACTGTACAGTTTGCATGCAGTAATAAACCCCAACATCCTCAGCCCCCACCCAGCTAATTTTCAATGTGAAATCAGTGCCTGACCCACTGCCACTGAACCTGTCTGGGACTCCAGAGGCCTGGTTGGAAACCAGATAGATCAGGAGCTGTCAAGACTGACCTGGCTTCTGCAGGTACCAAAAAAATAGGTGTTTCCATCACTGTAAACAAGGCTCTGACTAGACCTGCAGGAGATGGAGGCTGGCTCTCCAGGGATGACGAGCAGGGAGAGTGGCGTTTGGGTCATCATAATATCCCCACTGGACCCTGAAATAATATGAAAGAAGTGCAAGGTTATACAGACACACCATGAGCAACTTAAGTGATTTCCCTTATGATATTTATTTACAGTTACGTATTTTTTTCCAGTTTTCATTTATATCATGAAAAGTAGACTTGTTTTTAAATGAATGCACTGTTTGCTAGCCAGTAAGAAACTCTTTATTTTCAACATCTTAACCAGAGCACTGGTCATTGTTCCTTGGAAGAGGATCCTGATTACTCATAAGGCAAGAATATGAATTCTCTTTCCTGGAGTATAGACCATGTGCCTCTAACACACAGTTGAAATAAATACGGGAAGCTGTGGAGCCCCCAGATCTCAGCTTCCTACTCCATTTTCCCACCTCATTTTACCTCTATCCTTACCAGGGAGCCAGAGCATTAGCAGCCCCAGGAGCTGAGCAGGGAGCCTCTTTGTGAGAAGGTAAACTGAGGAGTCCTGATCAGTCAAGGCAAGGTTAGAGCTGAGTTTTTATCTCAGACTCACAAGGGAAGGTCCTCCCTAGGGGACAATATGCAAAATCTCTTGTGGGTGCAGTGGAGTGGAAAGAGCCAAGGGAAGGGTGAAGGGGCCTCTCTGGTGAGAAAAGTTCCTTAAATGGCTTCTCTGTTTGGAGGGAAACCAACAGAGATAAAATCTATGCTGCGTGAGTAAGATAAATTCCCTGTCCCTTTTGTCTCCTCTCTTAGATTTCTTGTCTCTTAGCACTTCCCATGGGGCATTTTTCACTTCTTAGTAAGGTTGAGATTCCATAAGTTATTGATAATTCTTCTTTCTTTGTTCGTATGTTTGAGTCTATAATTAGCTTTTTAAATTTTTTTTCTTGAGGTAATACACATACCGGGTAAAGGGCTGAAATGTTAAATAGGCAACTAAGTTTTATGTATGCTCTCCATCCCAGTGAATCTCTAGAGTATTTCAAATTCTCCAGATTCGTCCCTCGTGTACCTTCCCAGGCAACAGCTGCTTCCCCATTCCGATCAAGGTAACTGGAATTGAGATATTCATCACATAGCTTGGTTTTTCCTGGACTAGAGTTTCATATACGTTGAAGGAAAAACCTGTTTTTCTTTTGTTTTTCCTTGCTTCTTGCTCTTTTCTTTACTATTTATGAAATCTTCATTTATTTCTGTGCATTCAACTTACTATCTGCTCTCATTTCCTGTGATTCTGAAAAATTGCCTCTTGAATATATAGAGAGCATATCTACAAGAAATCATTTCTCTTCATTTTGTTCATAAATAAGTGTTTTTACTTTACTTTTACTTTTGAAGCATATTTTCACTGGATAATGAATCCTTGGTTGAGTCCCCTCCACCCAGCATGTAAATATGTAATCTCACTGTCTTCTTGCCTCTATTGGTCCCATAAACAGTTAATTGAGGTTTTATTACTGTTTCCCTGGTATAATGAACTAGTTTTTATTTTGATACATTTGAGATTTTCTCTTTGTATGTGATTTAGCATTTGAACTATAATCTGTATAGTGATGCATGTCGATGTTTATCCTGGATAAGTTCCATTTTTTTGATCTTATAGACTAATGTGTTTCATTACTCTTGACAGATTTGCAATATTTCTCAGGTCTCTCAGGTGTGCCATCTCCCAGAGATGCTTTCTGTGTGGTTATTCTCTGCATTTCACTCTACTGTGTTGCTGTACATTCTCTATTTATGTTATGTCTTAGGCAATTTCCAGAGCAGCCTCAGGGCCAGGCTCTGGAGTGTGGGTGCACTTGTGGTGACAGCAGCTCTGGGCCTGGGACGGGGCTGGTCCACGTGGAAGTGGCTCAGGATCTGAGTTGCCAACACAGGGTGAGGTCCTGGAGCCTGGATCTGTGATGATGCAGAGTTGGGGCTGGGAGGCAGGCCCTTCCCAGGCCGCACTGAACAGTGGCTGCTGCTTGGGAGGATGTGGAGGTAAGGTATTGCAGCATCCTCCTCTCTGGGGTGATGTACATGCCCATGGCTTCAGGTATTTTTAGTGCCAAAAACCACCAGTGTCCACTTTGGAGCAGGCTGCTGTGATCCTTATCAATGAACACTAAGAGACCTTCATCAGGAAAGTTGTAAAGTGGAGGCTGCCTGGGGGATACTGAGATCCTCAGCTGCAAAGGCTGCAGGGTCCTCCACAGAGCAGGCCATGGGGACTGCAGTGACCCTGCCTCCTGGCTGATAACAATTGCCTCCTGCTTCTTCGCTCCTAGATGTCTCAAAACTCTCAGGTTTGCCATCTCCCAGGAATTTTTTCTGTATGGTTATTCTGGGCTTTTTTGCCCACTGTGTTTCTGCACTTCTTTAATTGGACCCTTGAGCTCTCCAAGGGCTATTTTCCTTCTAATTGTAGATTTTGCTTTTTGTATGTGTGTTTGTGTTTTTTTGGGGGTGGGCATGTGAAAACTGGTATCTCCTACTCTGTCATCTTGCTAATATCACTCCCCCAGGGCATCATGTTGAGGGTACCCTAACACTATCATGGAATAATACTTGAGCATGTGGATCTGAGAATTAGAGTATTTAGCATGTGGGAGGAATGTGAATTGCTTTGGTCACAGGGTGCACTGAAGCCTGTGGTATCCTCCAAGATGCCTGTGAGAAGAGCTCCCATCATACAGTTCCTTCTAACAGTGTGATTTTGATGCTCCTCCCATTAAACCTACTGCCTTACACTTCATTTCTGTTGACTCTTGGTGGGTTTCGGATAGTGGCAGAAGTAACACTATTTGCCTTCTGAGGCTATAAGATGCCATTTAGGGTACATAACTTCTGTCTACTCCTCTTAGGAAAATGTTGAGGAAACCAAGTCCCCATATGAATAGGCAAAGAGCCCCAGCTGAGAACCCTATATCCAGCGTCAGTCACCTTAGAGATGACACATTCCCCACCCACCCTCTGACTGCTTTCTTTGAAAAGCCTGGCAGAAAACTTGGTGAGCCCAGGCAACACCCAGAACCACAGAGATGATAGGCAGATGATTGCAGTTTACATGTGTCATTAAGTTTCAGAGTAGTTTGTATTGTTTCCATCAGTAGTACCCAGAATATCAACTTATAGAAAGAATATGGAAGTAGAAAGTCAACTGTTGATAGTTAAATGAATGTGAGTCCATTTTATATTTCTTATAGTTTTTTTGCAACTTGTTTCTATTTGACATAATAGTAAGATAAAAAGTTGTAAAGAGAATGTGCAAATGTACAAAAGGTTATGGAGAAAGACTCGAGACACAATAAATGGAAAGTTACTTCATGTATATGTATTAGAAAACTTAATATTGTAAATATAAACCTCCCCAAATTAATTCAATACAGTGACAATCAAAATCACTGTGAATTTTGTTGAAATTTAAAAGATTTTTCTAATTAGATGGACAAGCAAAGAGGCAAAAAACCGTGATGGTAATCTTACATGAGGAAAACAAGATGGAAGGATTAACACTTCTCACTATGAAATCCTATATTAAATAACCATACTGTGGCTGGGTGCAGTGATTCACACCTGTAGTTGCTGCAGTTTGGGAGGCTGAGGTGGGTGGATAGCTTGAGCTTAGGAGTTTGAGATCAGCCTGGGAACCATGGTGAAACCCCACTGCTACAAAAAGTATAAAAAATTAGCTGGGCACTGTCGTGCATGCCTGTGGTCTTAGCTACTTGAGAGGGTGAGGTCGGAGGATTGCTTGAGCTTGGGAGGCAGAGGTTCCAGTGAGCTGAGATCGCACCACTACATTCCAGCTTGGGCAACAAAGCAAGACCTTGTGTCAAAAAATAATTAATTTAAAAATTTAAAAATTATTGTTCTAATGAAGGGTGAGACAGATAACCTAGTGCAATGAATTAGAGAATCTGAAACCAACTCTGCATATATATAGTCACTCAATTTACAATAAAAGTCGTACAGCAATTGTCTCAAGGCACTTGTACTGAAAAAAAAATTTGACTGGGTAATTAATTAACAACATAAATTTATTTTCTCACGGTTATGGACACTGGGAAGTCCAGGGTCAAGGCACTGGCAATCTCAGTGTTTGGTGAGAGCTGCTCCTGCTCCCAAGATGGAACCTTGTGGCTGAATCATCACATGGTGAAGGTGGGAGGACCAAAGGGGTAACTTTATGTGAAGCCACTTTTATTAGGCATTAATTTTATTCATGAGTGCAGACCCCTCATAACCTAATCATGCAAAAGGTCCAACTTCTAATACTGTTGCCCTGAAAACTCACTTTGAACGGGAACTTTGGAGGGGACACAAACAATCAGATCATAGCAGTGATTTAGTAGAAAAAAAATTATAACTCAATTATATTGGATCAATTAGATATCCATATTAAATCAAAATGAATCTTTACTGGTATATTTTATGTATACATGGATACAAATATTAATTCTTAATGAATCATAACCTGAAATGTAAAAGTCAAAAATATGAAGCTTTTTAAAAATAGCATGAAGAGGTATTTCATGACTATACATGTAAAAACAGATTTCATAAAGAAGATACCCAAATCACTAAGCACAAAAAAATTAATCAACTAGTTCTCTGCTGAAAACTCAGAAAGCCAGGATGGTTTCTTTCCTCCAAATGACTGCATCACCTCTCCATCAAGGGTTCAGAACTGGGCTGAACATGAGCTGACTGAAATGACAGAAGTAGAAACAGGAATAAAGTTAACTGAGCTACGGGAGTATTTTGTAATCCAATTCAAGAAAGCTAAAAATAATAAAAAATCATTTCAGAAGCAGACAAAATAGCCAGTATAGAGAAGCAAATAACCAGCATGATAGATCTGAAAAACACACTACAGGATTTTCATAAGGCAATCACAAGTATTAACAGCACAATAGACCAAGTGGGGAAAAGAATCTCAGAGTCTGAGCACTGACTTTCTGAGATAAGATGGGCAGGCAGGAGGAGAGAAAACATAATGAAAAAGAATGAACAAAACCCCTAAGAGATACTGGATTATGTAAAAAGACCCATTTTACAACTGATTGGCATACCTGAAACAGATGAGGCAAATGGAACAAACTTGGAAAATGTATTTCAGGATCTCATCTATGAGAACTTCCCCAACCTATCTAGAGAGGCCAACATTCAAATTCAGGAAATTCAGAGAAAACCAGTAAGATACTCCACAAGAAGATCATTCCCAAGACATATAACCATCAGATTCTCCAAGGTGGGAATGAAAGAAAAAATGTTAAATGCACCTGGAGAGAAAGGCCCGCTCACCTACACAGAAAAGCCCATCAGACCACCAGTGGATCTCTCAGCAGAAATCCTACAAACTGGAAGAGATTGTGGGTCAATATTTAACATTCTCAAAGAAAAAAAATCCAACCCAGGATTTTATATCTGGCCAAACTAAGCTTCATAAGTGTGGAGAAATAAGGTCATTTTAAGACAAGCAAATGCTGAGGGAATACGTCACTACCAAACCTGCCTTGCAAGAGCTCCTGAAGGAAGCACTAAGTATGGAAAGGAAAGACCATTACCAGCCACTACAAAAACACACTGAAGTACTCAGACAAGTGACACAATAAAGCAACCACATAAACAAGTCTGTGAAACAACTAGCTAACATCATGATGACAGGATCAAACCCACACATATTCATACTAACCTTAGATGCAAATAGGCTAAATGCTCCAAAAAAAGACATGGAGTGGAAAGCTGGAAAAAGAACTAAGACTCTTTGGTATCCTGTTTTCAAGAGACTCATCTCACGTGCAAAGACACACATATGCTCAAAATAAAGAGATGGAGAAAATCTACCAAAGAAATGGAAAACAGAAAAAAGCAGCAGTTTCAGTTTCTGACAAAACAGATTTTAAACAAACAAAGATCAAAAAAGACAAAGAAGTGCAAAATCTTCAGGCTCCAGGCAGCTGATGGTGACAGTAAAGTCTGTCTCCAACCCATGACCACTGAACCCCTCTGGGATTCTAGTGGCCCTGCTGGATATACCATAGATGAGAAGCCAGGGAGCCTTCCCAGGTTTCTGCTGATACAAGGCTAAGGAGCTTCCAATGTTCTGACTGCACTCACAGGTGAGAGAGTCTCTTTCCCTGAAGACAAAGACAAGGAGTCAGGAAACTGCATCTACACAACTTCTCTGGAGGTACCTGAGATTGGAATAAAACAGGAAAGTCACCATATAAACTGTATCAAGTGCACCATCCTCATAGCACAGCCACAGTCACTGATCTACATTGAATTATAATTACTGTTCTTGCTCAGCAGGGATGCCAGGTCAGAGGAACCAAGAAGGTTGAGAGAGTTTCAGTGCAGAGCCATCTCCTCTTCCTCTCACCTGGGAGCTAGAGTAACAGGAGGCAGAGAAGCTGAGCTGGGGCTTCCATGAATCTTTCTGGGTCCTAATTGAGTAGCTCTTCCCCTGAGGTCTGACCCAGGCATTGATATGTGCTCTCCACAGCAGCGTGGCTGGGAGGAACATGCAAAGAAGCATGGGAAGGTGCTGAGCTTCCAGCTACAGAAACCACCTGCCTCCTCTTCTTTTCATTGAGAAGCCCCTGCCCAGGTGGTCAAGTCAGAAAGGCTATTGACTTAGCATGGGGGTAGACCTTCTCCCCTCTGGACACACAATTTAATCCCTGTCCTCCTACCTCACCAATAACCCAGGCTCAGACAGATGGTGTGTAGTACAAACCTCTTGAAAGAAAAAATAAAAATCTATGGTTTCTATTTCTCTTTCTTCCCACAACATGCCCATTCATCTTCCTTGCTGCATGATTGTACCTGGCTGAAGTCATTGATCAGAAATTCATCTTCTATACACACTTTTCCTTGGCAGCTTAGACATCTTTTCTATGAGCCCTGAAAACGTTCCATTCTATGGAAGAACTAGTAAAGGACATCACTTTGTTAGGCCAAGCACTGTGGGTGCATGAGCGACCACAGCTGCAAAGATAAGCACACTCCAGGCTCAGACTCATCATTGTGTGATTCCACTCCCTGTGCAGACAGATAATGGTGCATCCAGCTGGCCAGAAAAAATAGGGGTGGTATCTTATCTTCTCTAGAGCACTCCACTCTGCACGACACAGCCTTTCACCCAGACTCAGACTCTTCCCTTTAACAGTTTTGAAAACCTCTGTTCACACCACTGTTAGGAACAAGAATCTTATCTGGGGTTTTCTTGTTTTCCTCAGAATTGTGAACACGTAGTGGTGAATGAGGTTCCCCTGAACAGGCTGAGAAGCTCTTTAAATTACATTCCATTTAAAATTATTAATAACAATAGTGAAAACATGTTTTCTTATGTATATATCTAAGTAATGTATTCAGTTTTCTTTCCTTGCCAACAGACCTGAAATGTCAATTATCTGACTCCTGATATAATCTGATAAGTTTTGTCTTTTAAATGGAAAGTCAATAAATCTACTATTGTTATAACTTACATAGTACATATTACATGTCATTACATATTAGTATAATATAATCAATTAAGTATGATAATGTTATATTATTATTATATGTTTTCAGGAAATACAACCTAAAATACCACTTGAGACAAAGTATATAAGTTCTGAGAATTGTAATTTTCCTTATTTCCTAAAGACCGGGTAAGAAAAAGGAATAAAAAAAGGAAAAGGGAACATTGTTCGTATAACAAGCAGTTTAGTCCACTCTTTACAATCCTCCCCGACTTCTAGATATCAGACTCCTGGGAAGAGTGCCCCCCACTGAGCACCTACTGTTTGCCAGCTACTCCCATTACAGTGGGATGCAGCAATGCAAATAATAGACAATGGCCCCTGATTCCATGAAGCTCAAATTCCACTAGAGGGAGTCAGCCTATCAAGTGTAAAATCATAAGGAAATAAATTATATCATAAGTCAGAAGGTGAAAAGTGCTTCTGACAAAAGTGTGGAGTAGGGTGTCCTATGAACACATACAGAGGGATCATTAAGATGGGAAGCACAGGGTCGGCTTTGGGAGTGAGGGAAGGAACCCAAGGGTCTGGGGAAAAGCATCACACCTGAGGGAGCAGTGAGAGTAAAGCTCCAAGGGCGGAGCAGTGTGAGGCTTGTTTAGGGCAGAACCAGGAAACCTGAGAGTTGGGAGCCCGGTGAGTCAGAGGTAAGAGCCATGAAAGGGTTTTTATAATTAACAGGGAGGATTCAGGGAAAATGGGGCCAGGAAGGCGTTGGAAGGAATTGGCCTTTTGCTCTGATCATTCTCTTTGGCTAGGTCTCTTTGGAACAGGACCCTTGCTGATCAACAGTTAAGCAGGTGCCTTAGAAAATCAGGCAGATTTTCCAGGCAGAGAGCATCAGCAGCCCCAAACCTGGGCTTCCCAGACATGTCTGAGGACCACATGATTGGCATTTATACCTTCTGAAGTGGCAGATACATTCTGGATTCACGGCGAGATCCAAAGAATCCCTCTTTTTTGCATTTGCATCTTTATTCTCATGCCACCAAGACTTTTAAAGACTGTAGTTTACACTCTCATTCCTGTTTTTAGGAAAAAAAATTCTACTTGGAATTCCAAGAGTGGTGCCTTCTTTATGATATTAATTCCAACTCACACCATAACTCAGACTTCGTAGATGTAATCATCTCTGTTCTTAATGCAATCAGGAGAGGGTTTGCCATGTCTGTGCCACTGGGGATGAGGTGAAGGAAAGATAGTTAAGGTATAGAGTAGGCTTCATGGCACTTTCTACAGAAACTTCAAAGTGTGGATGCAATTTGGGAAATGTTCTCAGCAGATGGAGGCACCAGGAGGAGTAGCTAGGGCAGTGCAGACTCACACATCTGCTTCTCTGGGGGGTTTTTGTTATGGCTTGTAACACTGTGAACGGGGTAGTATAATCCTGTAGACAGTAATAAGTTGCAACATCTTCAGGCTGCAGGCTGCTGATGGTGAGAGTGAAATCTGTCCCAGATCCACTGCCACTGAACCGAGATGGGACACCTGACTGCAAACTGGATGCAGCATAGATCAGGAGCGTAGGGGCTTGCCCTGGTTTCTGCTGATACCAGGATAACTCATTGCTAATGCCCTGACTTGCCCGGCAGGTGATGGTGACTCTGTCTCCTACAGATGCAGACAGGGAGGATGGAGACTGGGTCATCTGGATGGCACATCTGGCACCTGAGTTTGGAAACATAAAAACAAACATCCACACAATCAATCATGTTATAAGAAGCCCTCCCTGAAAATCCAGCCAGTACTGAATACACCAGCTGAGTAAATTCCTAGTGTTCTCCTTCCTTACCTCAGAGCCAGAGCAGCAGGAGCCCCAGGAGCTGAGCAGGGACCCTCATTTCCATGCTGTGTCCTGGCTGGGACTGACTCCTGCACAGGGTGTAACCAGCCTATAAAATTCTTCAGGGCAGGGAGGGGGCTGTGCTCTGGGAACATGCAAATCAGCAGGGGATGGGGCCCACCGAGCACAGCTGCAGGGCTGGCTCATCTCAGTAACTCAGCACAAGGACAGTGTCCCCAGGGTCTCAGGTCGGACCAGGGCAACACAGATTTGTCTTTAATCTGTTTCTTGCTGGGGGTCAATTTGAAACGAAGAATATTTTTTGATAATTGAAATTTGAAATACTGCTGAGTACTTAGAGGGAGTAATGTATTCCATTGGCATATGGGGATTATTTGGGAGAATATTCTTCTCTGTAGGAAACTCAAAGTAAAGTTTTTAGAGTGTGGAATCAGCAGGTCTTCAAAATACTCTGAAAGGGAGGGGGGTAATTTGTGGTATAGTTACACTTCTATGAGTGTGTAATTGTTCCTTCTTAAAACAAAGGAAAATATCAAGATAATGCTAAATATATTTGTAAGTATTCTGTAATAACCTTAAACCATTCTTATTATCAGTATAAGGTCAAGCAATTCACTGCAGGTGCACAAAGATGGTGCTATAAGTCCTTAATGTGTGTATCACTTACAGTTCCACATTTATGCAAACCTATAGGCCTCAATAATGCCCAGAGATTATATGAGCTGCATCTTATTTTTGCTTTGGGGATCTCTATATTATACCTCCTTTTCTGTCATTGGGTATTTTCCCCAGGGTTTATCAGCAGAAAGGGCTGACTAGTGATGCCGGATCTGATTACTTCAAAAAAAGTTACTTGTTTCTTCCTCCAATTATAGGAGCATGGATTAAGATAAACTTGAAATTACCTAAGGATCAATTGTCTCTAAAGTAAGAAGACCAATACCATATCCACTGAGTAATGTTCTGAGCTGCACTGCCCACCAGCGTGTCCCTGGGGGCTCTGGAGCCTGGATTTCTGGAGAACACGTAAAGGAGAGAACTTGGGAAAGATCAGGACAGTGAACCCTCTCTCCTAGTGAGGGCAGCTGCCGCTCAGTGCATGTCCCTGCCTTGCACTATCAATGCCACTTTCCTCTTTCACTGTTTAGCAGTAAGTGGGGACATTCTGACCAAGATGCCAGCCTCCTGTCTGACATCCAGGACAGAGAGTCTCCATCTCCTATCAAGCAAATGCCCACATATATGGAGAAATCACTTGGATTTGGATAAAACTGGACACAGATTCGGACTCATTATATCTCACATCATCTCAGCCTGGTTCAGCAGCAGATGAAGTGGATCCACCTACAACAGCATCAGTGGCCTGCAGCCTGGGGTTCTGGAGAGTATTACTGATTCCTGAGAAGAAGTGGCCAGATCACTCTGGTGCAGCATCTGCACACACCCTCCTGCTGCCCATTCAGGGGCCTGAATTTTAAGGAAACTTGCTTGTGTAGGGTGAAATGTCAAAGTTTGATTTTGCCCTCTAAAGGTTTGCTTAAAATGAATGGACAAAAGACAAATAATACGAGAAAAAGGCAAAGAAATTTATTTAACATGCAGAGGAAAAAATCACAGGAGAGAGATTACCCAGATAACCCAGTGAGGTCCAGGTGCTTCTACATCCTTTATCGGGGAGAGGGAGGTGGGGACTGTAACCAACCTAGGGAGAGTAAATGATGTAGAATAAAATAAATGGATCCTCAAAAGAATAGGTAATAGCCTGACTGGATGAAATCAACTTCCAATCTCTTTTGAATTTAACTCCTAGTGCATGTTAATATTCCCTGATAGATCAACATTCCCAGGGAGAATTCTCTTTTTTTTTTTTTTTTTTTTGAGATGGAGTCTCGCTGTTGCCCAGGCTGGAGTGCAGTAGCGCGATCTCAGCTCACTGCAGGCTCCGCCCCCCGGGGTTCACGCCATCATTCTGCCTCAGCCTCCTGATTAGCTGGGACTACAGGCGCCCGCTGCCTCGCCCGGCTAATTTTTTGTATTTTTAGTAAAGACGGGGTTTCACGGTGTTAGCCAAGATGGTCTCGATCTCCTGACCTCGTGATCCGCCCGCCTCGGCCTCCCTCAGCCTCCCAAAGTGCTGGGATTACAGGCGTGAGCCACCGCGCCCGGCCATTCCCAGGGAGGGTTTTCATGACAGTTGGCTTCCTTCTGGAGTAACTGATGTAGGAAAAGAGCCTTTGTCCAATTGATGTTTTCTAAATGCTTTCAGTTTGAAATAAGCACCACACAAATGCAGCATATCCTGAGATGTTATTTCCCAGATCCCTTCTCTTGCAACTGACTTGCCAGGAAACACCATTCCAGAGGGATGCAACTCCAGAGGGAAAGTACAGGTGCTTTTTTCTGGATGGATGCACCTGTCCATGTCTGCATCCGTCCACGTCTGCATCCAGGACTTTTTCTTTTACTGTGCTTCTGCTGATTCCCCATTCCCATCCCTGCCCCTCACTGCTCTCTCTGAGAAAGGCAGCCCTGCCTGCACGCATGGCAGACCACAGGGCTTGGAATGAGCCTTCCCTCATCACTGTGTCCCCTCAAATCTATCTGCTGTTACCTTAATCTCCAAGGCAACAGAATTGAGAGACAGGGCCTAATGGGAAGTGTTTAATCATGAGGGCTCTGCCCTTATGAGTAGATATAAGCCACTATAAGCAGTGCTTATGTTATGAAAATAAACCGGATTTAGATCACCCAGTGTAGTATAACCAATTATCCACACTGAGTTTGCAGCAGGAGAAAGGAAGGCATTTATTTGCAGGGCATCAAGCAAAGAGGACCGGCAGCTAATGCCCAAGTCCTGACCTGCCTGATGGCTTACAGATAAGGGTTTTTAAAAGCAGAAATAAACTTCAGGAAATCAGAAGTTACAGGCAAAATTATAAATCATTATGTAGAGGTTACACATTGTTTTTGGTCTAAGAGGGCAGGATATCATGAAGCAGTGGGATATCTTACAAGACATCAGTAGACCCAAAAATTTTCTGATGTGCAATTGGTTGAGAAGAGAAGCTTTGTTTAAAAATTTGGAGTCAGCATAAAAGAATATTCGCTCTGGCCCATGGATGTGACTTTCTTAAGGCCCTTCAGGTAGAAATTTAAAACAAAGAACCAGGGTCAGAGTTCAGTCCCCAGTTCCCGCTTATTTGAGATCTATGTGCTGGTAGATCCACTTGGTGGTGTTCTATGTTTCTGAAAAACAACTCAGAGACATATGCTAAGATGTATTCTTTAGTTTGTATATGGAAAGCAAACATCCCATGATTTTATCTTCTTTGGCTATTTTTTTAGGCTATGACTACCTCCTTGTTTCTCATGTTACTTTTTTATTTCTCAAGGCCAGCTAGGTGCCTGGAATTTCCTCCGAAGGGACCCAAGATTATCCTTTACTTCCATGCTTGGGGAAGATTCAGTTGCCCCTAAGAAGGGATCCCTGGTCTGTCTCACTTGTAGAAGTGGGCTCTCTCACTCTCTCTCTCTCTCTCTCTTTGTCTCTGTCTCTTTCTCTTCTGCTCTTCTGCTGTTCATTCCAGGCCATGGCCTTCCTTCCCTTTGAAGGACGCAGTGCTCAAAATTCCATCTTGAAAGCACAGATATTGGATGCTAAACTGCCAGTTCCTTGATCCTCAACACTTCCTCCAGAAATGTGAAAAAAAAAAAGTTCCTCTTTTTTATTAAGTACTCAGTCTCAGGCATTCTGTTATAGTACAAAACGGATTAAGACAGACAGCCCTCAGTGGGTAATGACAAGAGGACGCGTATACATACCCCAACTCCCTCTCCTCTCAGGTGAAATAGCTCAGAGGGCTTTCCCCCATATTTCTACATGGAGTTCATCTTTAGTCATCCTAAGAGTTAGGTAGCTTGTTGAGGTGACTTTTACTATCCATCTCTGGTCCCTGCCTCACTTTCCATCTTCCCTCCCAATGTAAATATGCTGCCTGCAAAGAAATCCTTCTTGCTGGTGGACACAACCCAAGACAGTGAACAAATTCCAACTCTTGAGAGGGCTGTATCTCTTGTGTGAATCCTTATTACTTCTCCCTTTTTGATGAGTAAAAAGAACAGGAAGCACTTAATTCCCTTTTGCCAATCTATCTTAGATTTAATTTATACAAAGAAAACCTAGGCAATACCATTCAGGACATAGGCATGGGCAAAGTCTTCATAACTAAAACACCAAAAGCAAATGCAACAAAAGCCAAAATTGACAAATGGAATCTAATTAAACTAAAGAGCTTCTGCTCAGCAAAAGAAACTATCATCAGAGTGAACAGGCAAACTGGAAAATGGGAGAAAATGTTTGCAATCTATCGTTCTGACAAAGGTCTAATATCCAGAATCTACAATGAACTTAAACAAATTTACAAGAAAAAACAAACAACCCCATCAAAAAGTGGGCAAAGGATATGAACAGACGCTTCTCAAAAGAAGACATTTATGTGACCAACAAACATATGAAAAAAAGCTCATCATCACTGGCCATTAGAGAAATGTGAATCAAAATCACAATGAGATACCATCTCACACCACTTAGAATGGCAATCATTAAAAAGTCTGCAAACAACAGATGCTGATGAGTATGTGGAGAAATAGGAATGCTTTTACACTGTTGGAGGGAGTGTAAATTAGTTCAACCATTGTGGAAGACAGTGTGGCGATTCCTCAAGGATCTGCAACCAGAAATACCATTTGACCCAGCAATCCCATTACTGGGTATATAACCAAAGGATTATAAATCATTCTACTATAAAGACATATGCACACTTATCATTATTGCAGCACTGTTTACAATAGCAAAGACTTTGAACCAACCCAAATGCCCATCAATGATAGACTGGATAAAGAAAATGTGGCACTTATACACCATGGAATATGATGCAGCCATAAAAAAGAATGAGTTATTGTCCTTTGCAGGGACATGGATGAAGCTGGAAACCATCATCCTCAGCGAAGTAACACAGTAACAGAAGACCAAACACTGCATGTTCTCACTCATAAGTGGGAGTTGAACAATGAGAACACATGGACACATGGAGGGGAACATCACACAGTGGGTCCCGTTGTGGGGCAGGGGGCAAAGAGAGGGAGATCTTTAGGAGAAATACCTAATGCATGAAGGGTTTAAAACCTAGTTGACAGGTTGATAGGTGCAGCAAACCACCATGGCACATGTATACCTAAGGAACAAACCTGCACGTTGCATATGTATCCCAGAACTTAAACAAACAAACAAATGAAATGCAGTTATTCCTTTCTTCTGACTCACAAAATAAAGCTAAAAACTGATACATACCATGAAGACCACAGTAGAGGCAATGGAGTAAATTTCCCCTGCTCTTAAAAGCCACAGGTCAGAGGATCCCCAAGTCACAAATTATTTCTAGCTCTCTTGCCTCATAAATCAGTCCTGTGAGTTTTCATTCAGCTTTAGGATTGGACAGTTGTGGGGATGATAAGAGTTATTTTAGGGACAAATATGGCCCCCCACACCAAAGATATTCATGTCCTAACATCTGAAATCCAGGAATGTTACTTTATATGTCAAGGAACTTGGCAGATGTGATTAAGTTAAGAAATTTGAGGCCAGGAGAGTATCCTGGATTATCTGGGTCAGACCAATATAATCACAAGGGTTCTTATAATAGGGAATGCAAGACAGTCACAGTCAGAGAGGAGGTAGAACAATGGAGAGGGATGCTGGGGGGAGAAAGGATGGGGCCGTGGAGCTGGAAATGTGAAGGCATCTTGAACACAAAAGTATGGTATCTGATTCTCTCCCTTGGAGCCTCCAGAGAGAATATAGCCCTACTCACTCTGTGATTTTAGTTCAGCAAGACTTCTGACCTCCAGAACAGTACAATAATGCATTTGTGTTGTGTGAAGCCAGTGAGGTCATATTTATTTGTTCCAACAATAATAGGATACTAATGTAAGAGAAAGACATGTCTTTTTTCTCCTGAGTGCCTGGGTGTTCTCTGTTCTCCCAAGAAAAGAGAACCTTGTCATCATTTGCCGTCAATTTTCACAAGAGACAGAACACATCCCATTGTGGGCTGCGAGGGAGGCAGGGGCATAGCACCGGAATGCTCCTAAGAATTCTCCTAAAATGTCTTGGGTCAGGTCCCTTGAATGGCTCTTGAACAAACTGGGTATCTGAGAGCCTAGTTGTCAGCTCTCACAGCACGCGAGAGGAGAGGGAATTGTAGGGTTTTTTATATATGTATATATATCAGGAGGGCAAATTAGACTTGCAGAACACATTCTGAGAGGGACAGACTGACCCAGAGAGATTGGAAAAGAAACAGGAGATGTAGAAAGGGTCAGAGAAAAGAAAGAAGTGTTCTTCCTCACAAGTCCAAAATAAAATCATTCACAGTTGGTAAAGGCGTTGACAGACTTGTGTTTTTTAGAGGAAACTGCAGATGGGGCTAGTTTATGATTAAGGTCAGCATGGTGTGAGGCAGAGGCAGCAGGGAGCCGTGGAGTCCACACTGTCCCTACGGTGTCTTCTCCCTTATTACAGCCTGTGGGCTCAACTATGAGATGAAAATGGCTACATGAAAGTAATATAAGGGCAGGTAGACTTGGGTGACATCCCAGCCACGCACTTGCTGATCATGTGACTTTGGGCACCCCACCCAGAAGGTCTGGTAATTGGTTTCCTTCCCTGTGAACTAGAGAACTATGCATATCATGGGGTGCCCTGAGGATTTAACCAGATGATGTACCTTGAAGTATATGTGTGCGAATGTGTGGCGATAAATATACATATACATGCATATACATATATGTATATGTATTTATCAGATAAATATGTATGTGTATGTATATATATTAACCTGATAAATGTATATAAGCTTATATATGTGTATATATGTATGAAGATTTTATATATATATATTTATATATATGCATGAAGCTTAGAGCCACTGCAGTCCTGCAGAGACCATGAGGCATTGAGCCAAGGCAGAAAATCCAATGTGGTCAAGGTGAAAAAGCAGAAATGTGGACAGAATTGGGGCCTTTCTCCTGTCACCAAGCTGCTGTACCAACCCTAAATGCTTCTTCCAAATTCCGAATATATATATATATATATATATATATCCAGTCCCCTTTTTATGCATGCTTGAATATCTTAGAATAAAGAGAGTATGTAAGATATTAGTAGCCAAATATCTTTTTCAAATCTAATTTTTAAATATTTATTCTACAATTACTAAGTGTTTCATTAAAGGCAATGAGGTTTCCTATACATTATTTTTACCATAAAAATTTCTACCTACCTTGTTATGTGTGGCATTAGAAAGATAATCAAAATGACAGTTGACTATAACACTTTTAGTCTGGCTTGTCCTTAAGCCCCATTTGCATTACTCTTTGGCTCCAAAGGCTGTGGCCACCAGTCTGAGTTCTATGTCCTTTCTTCCCACATGCACAGCATTTCCCAAAACACACTCTGGCCTCCTCCATGCTGAGAATCCAGACCCAACCTCCAGCTACTCTGTTTTGAATCCAGCACTAACTGCCTGGAAGCCTTTCTTTGTAATCCCTCCAAATGCAACCTCTGATAGAAAACTGACTGGAGCAGTCAGAATCTTCATTTCAGAAACACCGGAAAAAGAGGGGAATCCTGTAAACCTTATGGTGGTGTTGAGGAGATGCATAGACTCTCCAGACTTTATGTCTTCTCCAAGCGTTCTTGTCTCTTTCTTGACCACAATTCTAATTTCATGACCTTAACGGAAGGAGGAATTAAGGACAACAAGGGGATGTTCATGCTTAAGATGTAAAAAGAGGAATAAAGGCAAGAAGAGAGCAGAATTTATAAACTCTGTAACGTTGTTGTGGTTTCCCTAGCCATGGACACAGAAGCACCAAGATGTCAGGGGAGGACATCACTTATTCTGGCTCCTGCTCTTCCTGCCTCTGACATCCACAAACACCCACACGCATAGTAATGCATTTCTTATTCTAAAGAGCAGGTTCATGAACCAGTAAAGCTCTTTCTCTTAAGTGTCATTTATAGATAAGTTAGGATAATTTTAGAAACAAGTGAAAGAAAGAAAAGCAATGGTTTAAACAGTAAGATAAATTCTGAGAGTTGGAGCACTGAGGGTTGGTGCAGCAGCCTGCTGACAGCAGACAGCCTCCAGAATCTTTCTAGATTTCTGCTTTGTCACTTTGACCACATTGGCTTTTCTGCCTGGGGTCAATGCCTCATGGTCTCAAGAGGGCTGCACGAGCTCTAAACTTCATGTCCTTTGTTAACTGTCCCAGGAGTAAATGCAGGGCAAAGCTCTTCACCTTCCCTCTCTTATGAGGAATCACCGTTTTCTCCAGAAGCCCTGCCCATGCTTCACACTCCTGATATCTCACTGTAAAGCTAATCACACGTGCACCTAAAGGCTCTGTCCTGGCTGGGAGAGGCTCAGTGTCCTTGTCATACAAAACAGGACAGAGCCAGTGCCCTATGCACTAAAAAAGGAGGGAGTGGCTGCTCTGTAGGTGTCAAAAGCTTTGCACTGCATTTTAAATTGCACTGTACCTCTAAGAAAAGTTGTATGAGGAGGAGGCAATCTATGGGCATCTTCATCTGGCAGTATTAGAAGAATCCAGGCGCTGCTGATGAAAATAAAGTCAAATTTCAAATTCTCACATGACCTCATTAGCTTCAGCAATTGTGGAAACGTAGCCTATGCATTTAAGTCAGGAACAGACTCTCAGTTACCGGAATAAATGAGGAGACATTTATGATAAGATCTTCAAACCAGGACTAAAGTCAGGCTTGCACTGCCTGAGAGCTGCTGGGCTTTGGCTCTGGGCTGTGGAGGAAGCAGTTGCCCTCCAGAGCAATGGGACTAAGGACCTGGGAGGAACAAAAGGCCCAGCCCATGGGGCTGTCTCAAAAGGGCTTCAGGGAAGGAAACTGCTCACACACTCACAGGTGCTGCGCCAAGCAAAGTCTACTGCCGGGGTGAAAGTCTCAGAGGCCAGGGCCTTAGGGCTGCGCCTGGGCTCCTGGGGCCAGCTGCTCTTAGCTCTGTCCTCACTGGTCCTCAATGATCAGGACTGTGCTGGAGCCAAAGAGGTCAGTAAATGATCCCAGAGTCCCAGATTCTGTTAGTTAGAAGGAAAAATTAGCACATGCGAAATAAATAGTTATGTGAATATGTATATGTGTATTTGTAACAAATTTGACATATTAATTATATGTAAAATTTTAGATGTATGTTGTGTTGATATTTTTGTATATACTATGCATCTAAATTATGAATAAATATAATATTCAAATTTACATATAAATAGGTATCACTTTAATTGGTGGTATAAAGTACTTTGATCAATTGAGCATGAACAATGAAAACCAACAATGGTGTGCCACCCCATGGCCCCTTTCCCACCACAGAGCCCAACGGTCATAAAGCTGAGGATCCTCCCCAGTGTCCCTGCTGGGCCAACCTCTGATGGCCCAAGGCTGAGAATACTGAGTGACCCATGAGGGTTCTGAAGTGCTCAGAGGTGCAGGTGCTGGAGAGAGGGGTAGTGGATCTGGACCCCTAGGTGGAGGGATGTTTTATGCTAAGGATCAGCATGGGTACTTCCTCTCCTGGGGACTCCTATCAGACAGAGCATCACAGGTGACTCAGTGACTGTGTTCACAGGAAGAAAACACTCCGCGGTTCATTGGCAGCCTCCCCTCTGACTGGAGAGACATGATATCTCTCTGCCCAGCTATCATGGCTCACAGGACTGCCAGGACTCTATTTAGAATGAGCTGCCATTTAAAAAGCTCAGCTGCTGATGGACAGAGAGACGTCTGTCCAGATCCAGCACCCCTGACCCAGGCCTTGTGTACAGGGGCAGCACGAGCCAGCAGGAGCTCAAAGAAGGGCCCGTGTTCAGCTCGTGCCAGACTAGGACACTGTTAATAATCTAGCCAGCCATGCAGGTGACAGTGACCCTCCCTCCTGGGACACAGAGAGAGGAGCTGGAGATGGGGTCCATACAATGTCCCCACTGACATCTAAATGGAGACCCAATGTGAACATCACAAAATATTAATTGCAACAAGTCATTCTTGCAGTTTGAAGTAATTCTAATCAGAAACCAAAGCAGGCTAATTACCTGTTTGTGAAGGAAACATTTGTGTTTAATGCAACCAAACTGAGGATGAAGCCTGAGTGCTTTCTCCTCACCAGAGAGTCAGACAGCAGCAGGAAGAGGAGCAAAGCTGGGCCCCTACATCCACCAGGAGCCTCCTGATGCTGATTCTGCTCAGGTGGAGTGGGGATGGTGGCTTACTTGGCTCCCCCTGCCATGCTAAGGTACTTCAGCCCAGATGGCTTAGACAATAGAAATTTATTTTAACATGTTTTGGTGGCTGGAAGTCCAAGATCAAGGTCCAGCAGGGTTCACTTTCTGTTAAGAACCTTCTTCTTGGTTCATAGACAATGATGGAGGGATGGGGATAAGGGTGGGAGCAAGAGAGAAAGAGAGAGACGGGAAGAAGAGAGCTCTCTGGATTTTATTCTGATAAGAACACTAATTCTGTTGGATGGGGTTTCAAGCTTATGAACTCCTTTTAACCCATCTACCTCGATTATTTCCTGCAGCTACACTGGTGGTCAGGGTCTGGCTTCCAGTCTCAGAGCACGGAGCACAAAGCAGGGTGCCACAGCTCAGCACCCTGGCAGCTCCTTCCACATTTTCCAGGTCTTGCATATTTAATATATTCAAAAGTATTTTGTAGTGACCTTAAACATTCATTATTACCAGTATATTTTCAAGCAATTCCCTGCAGATGCACGATAATGATGCTGTGATTCCTCCGTGCCTGTGCCATTCGCAGATCTTCCATTATCCAGAGCTATAGGTTTCTTAAATACCCAGGGTCTCAATGGGCAGAAGCTTCATCTTGGTTTGGGGCTCCCCTTATTCTGCCCAATTTCTGCCCTTGGGTGTTATTTCCCATAGGTCATCAGTATGAAGGGTTGACTAGTAATGCTAGATCTGTTTACTTCAAAAAAAAAAAATCCGTTTCTTCCTCCAACTATTGAAGCCTGAATCGGATAAACTTGAAAATGTGGGTCAATCTAGACCCCCACATCAATTGTCTCCAAAGGAAGATCGAGGTAATGCATCTTGCCTAATGCTCTGATCTGCTTTTCCCACCAGAGTGTTCATGAGTGTTCAGATACAGCTCTCAAAAAACCTGGCTTTCTGCAAAGCAAGTGAGGGAGAGGCCCTGGAGAACGGCCAGGTCAGTGAACACTTTCTCCTCTATGAGGGTGGCAGCTACTCAGTGCATGTCCCTGCCCTGCACCATCAAAGCCACTTTCCTCTTTGACTCTTTAGCAGTGAGTGGGGACATCATCCTGACTCAGATGCCAGCCTTCTTGCCTCACATCCAGGAAAGAGAGTCTCCATCTCTGGCCAAGCCCCTGCCCATGTACGTGGAGAAATACTTTGAATCTGGATAAAACTTGGAAACAGATTTGAACCCCTATACCTCACATGTCTGCCTCTGCCCAGGCATCCCAGCCTGGTTCTGCAGCAAGGGAAGTGGAATTAACTCCATCAATATGAGAACACTAGAGCCTGGGGACTCCATGGAGGATTACTCATGCATCACTAAGAGTGACCAGACCACAGTGGTATAGCCTGTACACAGATCTGCTGCTTTCCAGGGGCCTGAATTTCAAGGGAAGTTACTGGAAAACTGCTTGCTAAGATTTAGGTTCAGTGAGAAGCAGTTCTGGATTGAAATATGCACTTTTGTGTGTGTGGGGGGGTGAATGTAGCAGTCACTCTTCCTACCCTTTTCCTTTCCCTTTTGCTGTACTTCTGCTGATTCCCGATGGCCATATCAGTTCCTCACTGCTCTATCTGAAGCTGGAGAAGACAGCCCTGCCTGCACACATAGCCTATCACAGCACCTAGAATGAACATCCTCGTGGAAAGCCCCAAATCAGTGAGGACAGGGGAGGTGTATACATACCCCAGCTCCCTGCCTTCTCAGGTGGAATGATACCAAGATATTTTCCCATGTTTCCACGTGGGCTTGAGCTCCAGTCATCCTCAGCATTAGCTCCTTGCTGAGGAGACTTTCGGAGTCCCTCCTCTCTCACTGCTTTGTTTCCTCCCAGTGTTTCCTGTGCATTGTAAATATGCTGCCTGCGTGGGCATCATTGTCCCTGAAAGATCCAACCTAAGACAGCGGACAAACCGTCTTTCTTGGACAGTATGTTCTGAAGTCTTGCCAATTCTTTTTTTTTTCATGCATAAGGATATTCAGAAAATTCAGGACATATCTGAATTATATGGGAAAGACAGCATCATCACAAGGGTCTTTATAATAGGGAGGTGAGGGGCGGTCACAGTCAGAGAGGAACTGGGACAATGGAGAGGGATGCTTCAGTGATGAAGGAATGGGCCATGCAGCCCAGAACATGGATGCTTCAGTGATGAAGGAAGGGACCATGCAGCCCGGAACATGGGGCTATGTTTGAAGATGAAAAGCTGCGAATCAGATTTTCTCTCCTGGAGCTTCCAGAAGGAATATAGCACTACTGATGCCTTGATTTTAAATCAGTGAGACTTCTCACCTGCAGAACTGTGTAAGATGATCAGTAAGATCCTAGTAACTTGTTACAGCAGGAGTAGGAAACTAACACAAGGGGCAGAAGTGTCTTTTACCTCCTTAAGGGCATGGTCGCCCTCTGTTCTTCCAAATAGTTCTATCTCGTCATTTTTTAGTATCAATTTTAACAAGAGACAGAACATTTCACTGTGAAGATGGCTAGCACCAAAATCCTTCCTGTGTGTAAATGCTCTTGGATAAATCATTTGATTAAATCTCTTAATCTCTGGATATGTGATTAATTCTTGTATGCTCTGGATATGAGAAAAGTAGGGGGCTATTTGTTCATTTGTTTTCATATTAGGGGGAGAAATCAGATTTACAAGACACAATTTGAGAGAGAAGGACTGGGTCAGAGAGATGAGGATGGTAGACAAGATGCAAAGTGTTCAGGGCAATGCAAGATGTGCCCCTGCCCTCAAATCTGGAAGAAAGACATTTAATATTTGTAAAGACTTTGAGGAAGTTTTGCTTTGTAGACAAAACTGCAGAAGGGCCTGAGTTTATAATTGGGGTAATCATGGCAAGGTGCAGAGGTAGCGGGGAGCTTGTGTTGAGAATTTCACACCACTTTTCTGGCTTTGTCTCTTCTTTGAGTTTAAAGGCCATTCAATCCTCTACGAAGAAAACATGGCTATGTGGAAGCAACATATTTAAGGTTATGCAGACCTGGGTTCCAAGCTCAGCTCTGAGAATTGCTGACCATATATCTTTGGGCAAACCACCTCTGTGCTCTGATGACAGTTTACTCACCTGTGAAATGTATCACCGAGAGTATCAAGGGCTGTCCTGAGGGTTTCTCTAGTTGATGCAACAGGATATGTACCTGTACATATATATCTATGAAAAGACTACTTAGGGCCCCTTTGATGCAACCTTGAGTGTAGAATGAAAAGTCTATATAAGATACTACTAGTCAGACGTCATTTTCAACTAAGAATTGGCATTATTTGTTCTATAACTAACAGATGCCCCTGCATACACTGTGGGGATTCCTGTGCAACATTTCCATCACAAAAATATTCTTCTAACCAGTTATGCATAACATGAGAGAATTGAAAGTGGAGACTGCAAATCATCATGGTATCTTTAGGCTGGATTTATCCTAAGACCCATGTGTATTAGTATTCTTGGGCTGCTATAACAAATTACCAGAACTTTTGGCAGCTTAAAGCAACAAAAATATATTCTATTATAGTTCTGGAGGCCAGAAGTCGAGCATTAGTTTCAGGGACCAAGAACAGGCTGTCGTTAGACCAAGCTTCTAAGGGGACTCCATAGGGGGAGTCTATTTTTTTCTTCTTCTGGCTTTTGTTTGCTTCAGCTTTCATTGGCTTGAGTCCACATCACTCCAATCTCTGTCACTGTCTTCAAATTGCCTTCTCTCCTGCAGGCCTTTTAAAAATGTCTGTGTATCTCTAAGAACAATCGTGATGTCCTCATAAGATAGAGATAGACAGACATTTAACAAAGACAGGCCTCTTTAGGGCCCACCTGTTCAATATAGGATAATCTGCCCATTTCATAATTCTTAATCTACATGTGCAAAGGCCCTTTTCCTATATAAGGTACATGTATAGGCTCCATTGAATAGAACCTGATTATTTGAGCATCATACCCAGCACTAAACCATTACAGAACATACTCTCAGCATTGGTACTATACACACATCACCACCCTTCTCTCTCTCGCCTCCTCTCGCTGTCTCTCTTCCTTGTGATTATAAATCTCCTCACTGCCCTAAGTGTATCCAGCACTACCTACGTCCAGGACAGAGCGGCACACATAGGAGGGCCTTGCTGTGGTCTTGCTTATAGACCTGCTGTATCCCTCATTATCATTCAGAAAGAAGGACACAGCCAAAGACACCCCTCAGCCATCTGGGGAGAAGCTGTCCTTACAGAGGACAGTCACAGGCTATCATTCTCTGGACCTCTGCTTGTCTTCAGATGCCTGTGGTCCTCAGCCTTCAGTGAGGGTCTGTGTGGCCCCCGACTTGAGTAGGATCCAACAGGATCCTTATCAGAATATCTGGTTCACAGAAGGCAGCGAGTATAAGGTAGGAGATCATCAGGACTTGTATTTTGAGCACCAATCACAACATTGGTCATAACAATGCTGATCAAAACAGGATGTGGACAAAACAGATGCACTACAGAAACTGGCCCAAACCAGCTAGAACCAAGATGGTGACAAAAACGACCTCTAGAGCACAGTGTGAGTGGGTCTTCCCCCGGGGCTCCCGTCAGACAGGTTGGCTCCCATGGCTCAGTGCTGCGTGGTCATAGTATGAAACTCCTCCATGGTCTTTTCACAGCCCCCCTCTGACGGTGATGTGGGATTTCTCTGTCCAACTTTCATGGCTCAAGCAGCTTCTGGGACTCTGTTCACAGTGGGAGGTCATGAAGGTAGTTAGGCTGCTGATGGCCAGAATGACGTCTGTCCAGACTCACCCCCTTGACCCAGGCAGGAATCGTGTCCAGGGGGCAGTGGGAGCCAGCAGGAGATGAGTGCCAGCCTTTATTTCACACGGAGCTAGCCTAGGACACTGTTATTTCCCTGACTGACCCTGCTGGTGACAGTGACCCTTTCTCCTGGAACACAGGGAGGGGCCTGGAGATGAGCATCACACAATATTCCAACTGTCATATAAGTGGGGAACAAATATGAACATCCCTAAATACTAATTCTAAGTAAATACTTCATTCAGTTCTATTAAATTCTGTTGAGAAAGCAAAACGGGCTAAAAACTTCATCTTGAAGGAAACATTCATGTTTAATGCACAGAAACTGAAGACGAAGCCTGAGTTCTCCCTCCTCACCAGAGAGTTGGAAAAGCAGGAGGAAGAGGAGCAAACCTGGGTCCCCACATCCACGAGGGCCTCCTGAGGCTGATCCTGCTCACAGAGGGTGGGAAAGGTGGAGGCATCAGCTTGCACTGCTACACCAAAAACACGGGACTGGATGGCAGGAGCCACAGAATTTAATTTTCACATTTCTGGTGCCTGGAATACCCAGATGGATGTCCAGCAGGCTTCGATTTCTGGTAGACCTTCTTCCTGGTATGCAGATGCCACCTTCTCACCATGTCTTCGCACAGCCTTTCCATAGAGTGGAAGGCAGTTAGAGAGAGAGGAGAAAAAGGAGAGCTCTCTGGATCTTGTTAAAACGTGAATCCTGCTGGATCAGAGACCCCCTTCTTATGACCTCAATTGCATCTCAGAGGTCCTAATTTCTACAGTCACATTGAAAATTAGGGTTTCAACATGAATCTGAGGACACAATTCAGTCTACAGCAAGTGGAACACAGCCAAGGCCGTGCTTCCAGTTTCAGAGCACGGGGCAATTTCCACACAACTCAGCACACGGGTGGCTCCTCCCAGGTGCCCAGGTCACAGGGAAGATTTGACTTTAACTCTAGGGCTCCCTGTTGATAAAGGCACACCAGCACTCCTACTTTCTCAGTGTTCCTAAGATGGTGATGTTGTCTTTTGTTTATTGTGGAGCGTGTTCGCCATCTTCAGGCAGGTCTTTGTCATAGCAACTTATAGGACATTTGATTCTGTGACTGTGAAAATTAATTAATTGATTAATTAATCATAAATAACAAATTAAACAATACATTGAATCAGAAAAAAAGGAGGGCCAGATGAGCAGCTTAAAAGGAGTCTGAGTATCTTAAAAAGACATATTCATTTCAAACAAGAACAGTTCGAGTCACAGATATTTTTAACAAATGACTTATTTAGCAACAATTATGAAATAGTAAATGACAACTTCAAATAGGCTACCATAAATATAAGTTTATAGTCAAAAAGCATTTTCAAGAATCATGTAAACACATCTTCAGATTAAAACAAGCAAACGATGAATATGAGTTTATCAGCAGATCCACTCACTGGAAAATTTCTCAAATGTGTGATTGAGTCAAAAGTACATTTGTCACTGATGGAAAGCTCCAGGTTTTTTTTGTTTCTGTTTTTGTTTTTGAACTTTAGAAGAAAACAGCTTTCTCTCCATTCTGTTCCACCTCATGCTGCTGAGGATGGCCATGGGGGGCAGTGACTGTGAGGAAGGAAGAAGGCTGTGCTCTCAGGGTGGTTGTGCCTCCTGCCCACCTGAGTGACCTCATGGAGCAGAGCCACCCACATCACCAAGGCCACCTGCCTGCCTCTGCACTGTCATGGCACAGACACAGAAACCTTGTCACATTTGGTCAACTAGAAGTTTCTTTGTACCAGCCAATTCTGGTTCTCCTCGTATCTTCTCTCAGGTTTAGGGGATTGTTTACCTTTCACCATTTTGTTTTGAGAGTGTAGCCCTTTGTTATATCAGCATTATATAAGTTGTTTGTTTGTTTATTTGTTAAATATATCTAACCATCTTGAATGGGTTGGGACTAATCTTGTGTCTCACAGCACAGAAGAAATTCAAGGTCCTTAGATGCTGTCAATCACATAAGGGCTAAAGATGACAATAGCATTTCTTAACTCCAGGTCATACTACTTACAGTTCATGTCTCCCCCCGCAACGTTTTTTTTTTTTTTAAAAAAAGACAGAGTCTTGCTCTGTTGACCAGGCGGGAGTGAAGTGGCATGATCTCAGCTCACTGCAACCTCCATCTCCTGGGTTCAAGCGATTCTCCTGCCTCAGCCTCCCTAATAGCCGGGGTTACAGACACATGCCACCACGCCTGGCTAATTTTTGTATTTTTAGTAGAGACAGAGTTTCACCATGTTGGCCAGGCTGGTCTTGAACTCCTGACCTCAGAGGATTCACCTGCCTCAGCCTTCCAAATTGTTGGGATTATAGGGGTGAGCCACCGTGCCCCACCACACCTTTGTGTTCTTTAACTGCATTCTGTGTAATGCCTTTTAAGCTCAATGATACATTTATTAGTATGTTTAAAAAACATGTTGTGTCACTTTTATTTCCATTTGAGGGCTCTAGTGTGATTGATATCTATATAAATATTGCCATACAATTTTTAAACCTAACAGAGATGGAACTTTGGAATTTTAATTGCACTTAACATGGAATCTGTTATCTTGGAATAAACAATCATCTCAAGCGACTTTATACCCTTAGCCTGAAGCGGATCTTCTTCTGTTGATACTGTCATTATTTTATGTCTATCACATGGTGTTGTGACATGTAGCTCACATGACTCTTTATGGGGTTCAATATTATCTAAAACACTATATTTAATAAAATCTGTGAAAAGCATAGATGGTCCATGCTTTACAACCGAAACATAGAATTCAGATTCATTTTCAGGTAATGATGTAATCATGTGAAAAGAATGCATTTCTGTATTCTTTGAAATCTTTTCTTATGAAAATACAATAATAAATTTCTACTTTAAAATAGTACTTAGCCTAAATACTTTCAAAATTTTTAGAATTTGGAAGATAAATAAAAATCTTACATAATTCTGAATGTTTCCTTTTGTACTTGAAATAAACTTTATATTTTCCATCTTTGAGTTTATGCAGTTTATTTTCAAAGGTCACTTTTGGAATTGTGAAAACTTGCTTTTCATTTGCCAAATAATCATTAGGAGTAATCAATCTTTTGACATTAGGATCTCATACCTGCCATGAGTTTACAAAGTCTATTTGAATAATCTAACATCAAACATTTTTACTCAGTGTCCTTAGCTATACTCCCCTGCACATAGCTTGTGTAGAATGCTTTCTCCTGTAAGACACTGGAGAGGAGGGTTTAGTGGAAGTCAGAGAGCAGAATTAGGGAGACGGGAGACTATGAGTTTCCCAACATGACTAAGTGCCATCGTGTATGAAATAAACCCCAAGCTGGTCATTTCCCATGTGTGTTCTGCTTGTGTTGTCACCAAACTGCATCCATGGTCTGGTTATTCTGACAGTTGCATGTACTTGACAAATGTGGGCAAGACAGGGAGGGTGAGGATGTGAGCTTTCATTCATTCTCCCTTCATCATAGCTGGTTGCTCCCAGGGCACATGGCCCCCATGAATTCTCCTCCTCCTGATGCCTTCCCCAGGCTGTGGCAGCTGGTGGGGATTTAACATTTGGGATCTGAGGTGCTGCTGAGGCTCTCATGGACCAGCATCCTCAGCAGCAAACCCTGGCCTGACATCTCCAACAGCCTTCTCTTCTGCAGACTCAGAGACTCTGCTCAGCTGCTCCCCAGACAAGCAGTGCATGTGGGCAGCTGGGCCAACCCAGCAGGGAGGTTTCTGTTCGACGACGTACCACTGTGGGAGGAACTTGTAGAGCTTGCATGCAGTAATAAACCCCAACATCCTCAGCCTCCACCCTGCTGATTTTCAGTGTGAAATCCGTGCCTGACCCACTGCCACTGAACCTGTCTGGGACTCCAGAGGCCCGGTTGGAAACCTCATAGATCAGGAGCTGTGGAGACTGGCCTGGCTTCTGCAGGTACCAATCCAAATAGGTGTATCCATCACTATCCAAGAGGCTCTGACTAGACCTGCAGGACATGGAGGCCGGCTGTCCAAGGGTGACGGGCAGGGAGAGTGGAGTCTGGGTCATCACAATATCCCCACTGGATCCTGAAATAATAACAGAGAAGTGCAAGGTTATATAGATCATTATGAGCAACTTTCAAGATTTCTCTTGTGATATTCATTTACAGTTACATTTTTAAAGTTTTGATTTATATCATGAAAAGTAGACTTTCTAAAATAAACCCATTATTTACTTTTTTTTCAAGTTCTTAATCAGAGCACTGGTCATTGTTCCTGGGAGGTGATTCATGCTTATTCCTGAGATAAAAATATGAATTCTCTTCCCTGGAGCATAGACCATGTGCCTGTAACACACGGTTGAAGTAAATATAAGAAGCTGTGGAGCCCCCAGATCTCACCCTCCCACCCCATTTTCCCACCTCATTTTAATCCTGTCCTTACCAGGGAGCCAGAGCATTAGCAGCCCCAGGAGCTGAGCAGGGAGCCTCATGGTGAGAAGGTGACCTGAGGAGTCCTGATCAGTCAAGGCAAGGATAGAGCTGAGCTTTTATCTCAGACTCACAAGGGAAGGTCCTCCCTAGGGGACAATATGCAAATCACCTGGTGGGTGCAGTGGTGTGGAAAAGGTTGATGGGGCAGGGGGGGAATGTCTCTTCTGTGAACGAAGTTATATAAATTGTCCCTTGGAGAAAAACAGCAATAGATTCAGTCAAGTTTCCCCACAATCAGGGAAGAAGGATCTGAAGGTGAAAGTTGGGACCTTTTGTAGGGATGCACTGCTTAGGGAATGACTTTAAGAAAGCACCAGAACCTTGACCATGTAGAAATGTGGGTCTAGGATGCATCTCTGGAAGATGAATGCCATCTGGCTTGACTTCCTCCTAGTCAATCTAGAGAAGGAAACAGGCCCATCCCCACAAGCACTGTTGGACTGAGAGCCTGCAAATAAAAAGTGGCCTGGAGCTGCTTCTAGTTCAAGGGCTGTCTGGTATCTGCTGTTTCCAGGATAACTGTCCAAGAATGTTCAACTCACATGTTAGAATCCACCCTGACCTGGCACCTGGTGAGTGAACCACATAAGAGCTCTCTGTCCAAGGGCCTCACAGGGAGAATGACATCAGCCTCTACATTAAGAGCCAAGAGTGCAGTATAAGGAAAAAGAAAGAGAGACAAAATTTTATGCTTCAGGCAGTGAATATAAAAGTCCTGGGGACAAGTTGTTCAGTCTGGGATCTATCCCAACCCGATCATCTCACATATAAAAAATTAACCAGAGGATCCTTTTATTTTAGTACAGTTGGGGTTTCACCATGTTGGCCGGGCTGGTCTTGAACACCTGACCTCAGGAGATTTGCCTGTCTTGGCCTCCTAAAGTGCTGGGATTACAGGTGTGAGCCACCGTGCCTGGCCCAGAGGGCTCTCTTAAGGGAAGACTCTTCTAGGTTAATGATACAGAACAAATAAGAAATAACTTTGCATGATGTTTTTCCAAATAGCGATTACAAAGTTCTTCCCATGCAATCTCCCTGGTCATGTGGAATCAGGTCCTGTCAGGGCTTCCAGGTTCTTATCAACTCTGAGTGAGATGTAAGCCTCCCCCAGCTTGGATGTGGCAAAGCCACAGCCATGAGCCAACAGTTCAAAAGGAAATTCTCCTTGTAGGAAGAGCAAGAACTGCATTCCCAGTTTTATATCTCCGGGTAACCTGTACCTGCAACTGATATTTTCTTGACTTTATGTAAAAATGCTCACCGTTTAGGGATGTGAATCTACTATACAGCTGATCATTAAACAGAAAAACAACCACCCTATTCTTTATTTGTCAGTGATGTGCTTAATATTCCATTGAACAGCTCCTGAATAGTGGTGCCAACAATAAATACTTTCACAAGGACAGTCACATTTCTGAAAAAAAAAAAAAAAATCCAGGAACAATGAAGGATTAACTTGTAATGTTAGGTAACCTTGTGTAATTTAACACAAAGCCATATTGAATTGCCCAAGAAAACAAATAAATGTAATTCTAGGTAAGATTCCAGAAGAAAGCTTGGTCTGAATATCTTCAGGGGAATCTATAAAAATATCATTTTTTAATAAGATCGGAAAAGATAATTGAGTAAAAATGATACTGACCTTCAAATGTTGAACTCCATGGAAATAATGTGAGCTGACAATATCAAACTGTAGCTACGAGGTAGGATTGGAATAAAAGCTTATATTTCACTGTTAAACTTTTATTTACTCTTTTCTCTTATTATCATTATGCAAATTTTGTGTACTTGACTTTTTTTCTTATGATGTCAACAAATTCTGATCTGCTTCTTGTGTTGAAAAGGACAGACTCTTAATCACGATAGTGAAAAAAGAGTCAGAAACATCAGAAGCTGAAGAATAGAATAAAGAGAGATAAAACATAGACAGCCTAACTAAAATAGAACAAAATGGTCCATTTTATTGCTAGTTTTAAATAATTATTCTGAAAGGGTGTTAATACTCAGTTTTATCCATTATCTAATACAAAAATTTGAATTGCAGGAAAGTGATTAACAGGAAAAAAATTGTCCTGTTTTCTTTTACTGTAAGCCAATTCTTGAAAATGTTATTTTTACACAGTATTAAGATTGCTTGAATTTAATACAGCATTGCAATTTTCTATGAGAATGAATGAACCATTAAGAAGGCTACCACTAGGATTTTTAATAAAAATCTCATGATTTGTCGCCTTACATGTCCAGAAAATATAAAAACTTGTACAAATCTTTTTTTAGTCGGAAAAGGGCTTCGAAATTACCCTATTTTACCCGCAGACTTAAAGAACAATATTAATAATTCTGAACATAAACCTCCCTCATTCATTGTAATGAATGTCTTTGTCTTTAAAAATGGAAGCCCCAAGTAGGACTTTTTTGGTTTCTGGAGGTTACATATTCTACCCCACGGAATGCAGGTTTGGCCCACCTGGGGACATGTAAGTCTGTCAGTTGTGAGTGATACTCAGGGTAGAAAAGGGCTCTGCAGCAGGTCCAGGTTGCAGTGCAAACAGCCCTGCCCCTTGGGCCACCGCAGATACAGACAACTTGAACAACACTATCAACCATCTGGACAAGATTGATGCTTAGAGAACACTCCCCTAAACCACAGCAGATTCCATGGTCTTTTCAAAAGATTTGCTAAAGATACATTATATTTGGGACCACAGGATATTTCAATAAAATTAAGCTGATTAAGTCATACAAAATAAATTATTCATAACTGAGGGAATTGTATTAGAAATCAGCAACAGAAAGTTACCAGAAAGGGGTTGGTGGGAGAAAGAGGAGGAATGAAAAATTACCTCTTGGGGACAAGGTACGCTGTTTGGGTGATGGGTGACTAAAGCCCAGGGTTTACTACTATACAATTGATCAGTGTAACCAAAAATCGCTCGTACCCATAAAGTCACTGAAATACTAAAATTAATTTTAAAAAAATTTGTCAGTAAGAATCTAAATATTTTAAAACTAAGTAAAGTACTACTAAATGTAGTTTGGAGCAAAGAAACAACAAAAATGGAAATTACAAAGTATTTTGGTCTGAAAGTGAATATTGCACATCCAAATTTATGGGATTAAAAAAGCAGTTAATTTATAACAATATAAATGCATTTCAGCAAAGAAGTTTTCACATCAATCACTGGAAATGTAATTCTGACAAGCTAGAAAAAAAGAACAAATGATACTCAAAAGAAGAGTCTTTTATTCTTAGAAATGTGAGGATGTGACAAACACACATCTAGTATTCCACCATTAGAATCATATTAGTCTCAAAATGAAAACATCATTACATTAGCAGCTTCACAAGAAGAAAGTCTTAGAGTGGATGGGCAGAGTGGGTAACTTCAGAGAGAGTGAGGAACGAGGGAATGTTAAAATATGATTCCCATGTGATATTATTATGAGCTGCACAAACGTGAGACTACTGTGAGCTCTGACTTGCTCATGAGGCGAACATCGTGCAGTGCAGGCGGCTTTCCATTCTTCTGATGGTTGGTGAGAGTGGGGTCACTTGGCAAATTTGGGCCTGGAGAAGTGCCATGAAGGCCATCAGTGGCAGCTGATGAGAGGACACACTAGGTTCCCCTTACAGTGACATGACTGAGTATCCCTACAGCCATGAGAACAGCAGGGAACTTTAGTGGCTGCTCCAGAGACAAAGTGGCAGCCAACCCTGGAGTGTTTATAGGGCTTGAGCGCCCTAAGTCGGGATGAAAGAGGAGGCTTTGGAAGGTGTCCTAGAAGGCCCTGGACTTGTTCACATAGAAGAGGAGCCTGTGCCTGTGACTGAGGCCTCACGGCCTCTTCCTTCCTCAAAGGCTTTCCAGTCATCTCCCTGAGCCCTCCTGACTCCAACTGCTGGAGACACATCCCCTGGCATCGCACCTGCTCCTGCCACACTGAGAGGCTGAATTTCCTTTGAGGTTTGTGCTTGGGCCATCACAACGTGCAGGGACCTGGTGAGTGTCCTGCTCACAGGAGGCTGTGCAGCATTTCCAGGCTCCAAAGTGGTGTTTGTGATGGTGAAATCCCTAGAGTTTTGGCTAGATGTGTTTTCTCACTTGTGAATACTTTCTGTAGATCTGTAATTCTTTGTTTTACAAACTCTTTTCTGTAAATGATCTATTCTTTGATTTTGGACTTTTAGATTAAGAATGTAATTTTAATTCTACTATCTCTAGTCTCCACACTGCTGATTGCGGAAGTGAAATCAACAGATTTTTGGTTGGATGTGTGTTCTCACTTGTGAATATGTGTCAAAAAATCTGAAAACTTGTCTTTCTATGTGTGACAAATTCTTTCCTATATACCATGCTTTCATTATTTATTTTTGATATTTCTGATGGGGAATAGAATTTTAACTTCACTCACCATGGATTCCATCATCCTAGAACAGACAGTCATTTATGATGGGGTTCATTATTTTATCCTGAAAAAAGATATTTTGATATTTGGGTACAAAAAATTCTTTATGTTTATCATATCACCTCATGAAATATAACTGATTTGCCCATGATTATTTCATAAATATTTTTGAAGTGTTATTTTAAGTGACACCATGCAAAACATACTTTTTTCATTACCATCACTCTTAGAATATGAGAGTTAGATTTATTTTCATTTAATGATCATATCATGTAAAAATTATACATTTACTTATTTTAAAAACTTTATTGTTTTCTATGATAATTTAGTACCCAAATTGTCATTTCTAAATGACTAGTAAGTTTCAAAAGGAATCTTTCTATTCTGGGACAATGATGTAGGGGTTGAAAGGCTAAAAGAACCACTACAAGGGACTGGTTAGACAGAGGGTGCAGCCCAAGGAGAACAAGCAGAAGTAGAGTGGGGTGTTGCCTCACCCAGGAAGCGCAAGGGGTTGGGGAACTCCCTCCCCTAGCCAAGGGAAGCCGTGAGGGACTGTGCTGTGAGGAACAGAGGTATCTGGCCAAGATACTATGCGTTTCCCACTGTCTTCACAACCTGCAGACCAGGAGCTTCCCTCGGGTGCCTACACAACGAGGGCCCTGCTTTTCAAGCACAAAGCTGGGCAGCCATTGGGCCAGACACCAAGGTAGCTGCGGGAGTTTTTGTTCATACCCCAGTGGCACCTGGAATGCCATTGAGACAGAACCGTTCACTCCCCTGGAAAGGGGGCTGTAGCCAGGAAGCTGAGTAGTCTTGCTCAGTGGATCCCACCCCCACAGAGCCCAGCAAGCTAAGATCCACTGGCTTGAAATTCTCACTGATAGCACAGCAGACTGAAGTCTACCTGCGACACTCGAGCTTTGTAGGGGGAGAAGCACTCACCATTACTGACACTTAAGTAGGCAGTTTTTCCCTCACAGTATAAACAAAGCCACCGGGAAGTTTGAACTGGGCAGAGCCCACCACAGCGCTGCAAAGCTGCTGTGGCCAGATTGCCTCTCTAGATCCCTCCTCTCTGGGCAGTGCGTCTCTGAAAGAAAGGCAGCAGCCCTAGTCAAAGGCTTATAGATAAAACTTCCATCTTCCTGGGACAGAGCACCTGGGGGAAGGGGCAGCTGTAGGTACAGTTTCAGCAGACTTAAACATTCATGCCTGCTGGCTCTGAAGACAGCAGCGGACCTCCTAGCACAGCACTCGAGCTCTGCCAAGGGAAGACTGCCTCCTCAAGTGGGTTTCTGACCACTGTGCCTCCTGACTAGGAGACACCTCCCAGCAGGGGTCGACAGACACCTCCTACAGGAGAGCTCTGGCTGGCATCTGGCAGGCTACCCTCTAGGACAAAGCTTCCAGAGGCAGGAGCAGGCAGCAATCTTTGCTGTTCTGCAACCTCCATTGGTGAAACCCAGGCAAACAGGGTCTGGAATGGATCTCCAGCAAACTCCAGCAGACCTGCAGAAGAGGGGCCTGACTCTTAGAAGAAAAACTAAGAAAGTGGAATCAATAACATCAACATCAACAAAAAGGATGACCACTTTAAAACCCCATCTGAAGGTCACCAATGTCAAAGACCAAAGGTACACAAATCCACAAAGATGAGGAAAACTAGCACAAAAAGGCTGAAAATTCTAAAAACCAGAATGCCTCTTCTCCTTCAAAGGATCACAACTCCTTGCCAGCAAGAGAACAAAACTGGATGGAGAATGAGTTTGATGAATTGACAGAAGTAGGCCTCAGAAGGTGGGTAACAACAAACTCCTCTGAGTTGAAGGAGCACGTTCTAATCCAATGCAAGGAAGCTAAGAACCTTGATAAAAAGTTACAGAAACTGCTAACTGGAATAACCAGTTTAGAGAATAATATAAATGACCTGATGGAGCTGAAAAACACAGCACGAGAATTTCGTGAAGCATACACAAGTGTCAATAGCCGAATTGATCAAGCAGAAGAAAGGATATCAGAGACTGAAATCAACTTAATGAAATAAAATGTAAAGACAAGATTAGAGAAAAAAGAATGAAAAGGAACGAACAAAACTTCCAAGAAATATGGGACTATGTGAAGAGACAAATCCTATGTGTGATTGGTGTACCTGAAAGTGATGGGGAAAATGGAAACAAGTTGGAAAACACACTTCAGGCTAGTATTCAGGAGAACTTCTCCAACCTAGCAAGACAGGCCAACATTCAAATTCAGGAAATACAGAGAACATCACAAAGATACTCCTTTAGAAGAGCAACCCCAAGGCAAATAATAGTAAGATTCACCAAGGTTGAAATGAAGGCAAAAATGTCAAGGGCAGCCAGAAAGAAAGGTCAGATTACCCACGAAGGGGACCCCACAAGACTAACAGTGGATCTCTCTGCAGAAACCCTACAATCCAGAATAGAGTGGGGACCAATATTCAACATTCTTAAAGAAAATAATTTTCAACCTAGAATTTCATATCCAGACAAACTAAGCTTCATAAGTGAAGGAGAAATAAAATCCTTTACAGACAAGCAAATGCTGAGGGATTTTGTCACCACCAGGCCTGCCTTACAAGAGCTCCTGAAGGAAGGACTACCTATGGAAAAGAAAAACCAGTACCAGACACTGCAAAAACATACAAAAATGTAAAGACCATTGACACAATGAAGAGACTGCATCAACTAATGGGCAAAATAACCAGCTAGAAACATAATGACAGCATTAAATTAACACATAACAATATAAACCTTAAATATAAATTGGCTAAATGCCCAATTAAAAGCACAGACTGGCAAATTGGATGAAGAGTCAAGACCTATTGGTGTGCTATATTCAGGAGACCCATCTCATATACAAAGACACACATAGGATCAAAATAAAGGAACAGAGGAAGATTTACCAAGCAAACAGAAAGAAAAAAAAAGCAGCGGTTTCAATCCTAGTCTATGATGAAATAGACTTTAAACCAACAAAGATCAAAAATTACAAAGAAGGGCATAACATAATCATAAAGGGATCAATGAAACAAGAAGAGCTATCCTAAATATATATTCGCCCAATACAGGACAACCCGGATTCATAAAGCAAGTTCTTAGAGACCTACAGAGAGACTTAGACTCACACACAATAATAGTGGGAGACTCAAATACCCTTCTGTCAATATTAGACAGATCAACGAGGCAAAATTAACAAGAATATTCAGGGCTTGAACTCAGCTCTGGACCAAGTGGACTTAATAGACATCTACAGAACTCTCCACCCCAAATCAACAGAATATACATTCTCAGCATCACATAGCACTTATTCTAAAATTGACCATATAATTGGAAGTAAAACACTCCTCAGCAAATACAAAAGAACAGAAATTATAACAGTCTCTCAGACCACAGTGCAATCAAATTAGAACTCAGGATTAAGAAACTCACTCAAAACTGAACAACTACATGGAAACTGAGCAATCTGCTCACACATGACTACTGGGTACATAACGAAATTAAGGCAGAAATAAATAAGATCTTTGAAACCAATGAGAACAAAGACAGACCATACCAGAATCTCTGAGACACAGCTAAAGCAGTCTTTAGAGGGAAATTTATAGCACTAAATGTCCACAGGAGAAAGCAGGAAAGATCTAAAAAAGACACCCTAACATTACAATTAAAAGAACTAGACAAACAAGAGCAACCAAATTCAAAATCTAGCAGAAGACAAGAAATAACTAAGATCAGAGCAGAACTGAAGGAGATAGACAAATGAAAAACCCTTCAAAAAAATCAGTGAATCTAGGAGCAGGTTTTTTGAAAAGATTAACAAAATAGATAGACTGCTAACCAGACTAATAAAGAAGAAAAGAGAGAAAAATCAAATAGACACAATAAAAAATGAGAAAGGGGATATCACCACTGATCCCACAGAAATACGAACTACCATCAGAGAATACTATAAACACCTCTACACAAATAAACTAGAAAATCTAGAAGAAATGGATAAATTCTGTACACATACACCCTCCCAAGACTAAACCAGAAAGAAGTCCAATCCCTGAATAGACTGATAACAGGTTCTGAAACTGAGGCAGTGATTAATAGCCTACCAACCAAAAAAAGTCCAGGACCAGACAGATTCACAGCTGAATTCTACAAGAGGTACAAAGAGGAGCTGGTACCATTCCTTCTGAAACTATTCCAAACAACAGAAAAAGAGGGACTCCTCCTTAACTCATTTTATGAGGCCAGCATCATCCTGATACCAAAACCTGGTGGAGACGCAACAAAAATACAAAATTTCAGGCCAATATCCCTGATGAACATCGATGCGAAAATCCTCAATAAAATACTGGCAAACCGAATTTAGCAGCACACCAAAAGGCTTATCCACCATGATCAAGTTGGCTTCATCCCTGGGATGCAAGGCTGATTCAACATAAGCAAATCAATAAATGTAATCCATCACATAAACAGAACCAATGACAAAAGCCAATGATTATCTCAATAGATGCAGAAAAGGCCTTCGATAAAATTCAACAGCGCTTCATGCTAAAAACTCTCAATAAACCAGGTATTGATGAAATGTATCTCTAAATAACAACAGCTATTTAAGACAAATCCACAGCCAATGTCATACTGAATGAGCAAAAGTTGGAAGCATTCAAGGATGCCCTCTCTCACCACTCTTATTCAACATAGTACCTTCTGGCCAGGACAATCAGACAAAAGAAAGAAATAAAGGGCATTCAAATAGGAAGAGAGGAAGTCAAATTGTCTCTGTTTGCAGATGACATGATTGTATATTTAGAAAATCCCATCATCTCAATCTCAAATTTCCTTAAGTTGATAAGCAATTTCAGCAAAGTCTCAGGTTACAAAATCAATGTGCAAAAATTATGAGCATTCCTATACACCAATAATAGACAAACAGGGAGCCAAATCATCAGTGAACTCCCAATCACAATTGCTACTAAGAGAATAAAATACTTACGAATACAACTTACAAGGGATGTGAAGAACCTCTTCGAGGAGAACTACAAATCACTGCTCAAGAAAATAAGACAGGACACAAACAAATGGAAAAACTCATGGATAGGAACAATCAATATTGTGAAAATGGCCATACGGTCCCAAGCAATTTATAGATTTAGTGCTGTTCCTATCAAGCTGCCTTTGACTTTCTTGACAGAATTAGAAAAAAAAAACACTTTAAATTTCATACGGAACCAAAAAAGAACCTTAGAGCCAAGACAACCTTAAGCAAAAAGAGCAAAGCTGGAGGCATCACGCTACCTGACTTCAAACTATACTACAAGTTTACAGTAACCAAAACAGCTTGGTAGTGGTACCAAAACAGATATATAGACCAATGGAACAAAACAGAGGCCTCAGAAATAACACCACACATCTACAACCATCTGATCTTTGAAAAACCTGACAAAAATAAGCAATGGGGAAACTTCCATATTTAATAAATGGTGTTGGGAAAACTGGCTAGCCATATGCAGAAAACTGACACTGGACCTCTTCCTTACACCTTATACAAAAATTAACTCAAGATGAATTAAAGATTTAAATGTAAGACCTAAAACCATAAAAACCCTAGAAGAAAACCTAGCAATACCATTCAGGATGTAGGCATGGGCAAAGACTTCATGACTAAAACATCAAAAGCAATTGCAACAAAAGCCAAAGTTGACAAATTGGATCTAACTAAACTAAAGAGCTTCTGCACAGCAAAAGAAACTATCATCAGAGTGAACAGGCAACGTACAGAATGGGAGAAAATTTTTGCAATCTATCCATCTGACAAAGGACTAATATCTAGAATCTACAAGGAACTGAAACAAATTTACAAGAAAAAAAACAACCCCATCAAAAAGCGGGCAAAGGATATGAACGGACGCTTTTTAAAAGAAGACATTTATGCAGCCAACAAACATATGAAAAAAAGCTTATCATCACTGGTCACTAGAGAAATGCAAATCAAAACCACAATGAGATACCATTTCACACCAGTTAGAATGGCAATCATTAAAAAAACAGGAAACAACAGATTCTGGAGAGGATGTGGAGAAATAGGAACAATGACACTGTTGGTGGGAGTGTCAATTAGTTCAACCATTGTGGAAGACAGTGTGGAAATCCCTCAAGGATCTAGAACTAGAAATACCACTTGACCCAGCAATCCCATTACTGGGAGTATACCCAAAGGAATATAAATCATTCTGTTATAAAGAAACATGCAGATGTATGTTTATTGCAGCACTATTCACAATAGCGAAGACTTGGAACCAACCCAAATGCCCATCAATGATAGACTGGTTAAAGAAAATGTGGCACATATACACCATGAAATATTATGCAACCATAAAAGAGAAGGAGTTCATGTCCTTTTCAGGGACATGGATGAAGCTGGAAACCATCATTCTCAGCAAACTAACACAGGAACAGAAAACCGAACACAGCACGTTCTTACTTGTAAGTGTGAACAATGAGAACATATGGGCACAGGGAGGGGAACATCACACACTGGGGCCTGTCAGGGGGTGAGGGGCAAGGGAAGGGAGAGCATAAGGGGAAATACCTAATGTAAATGATGGGTTGATGAGTGCAGCATACAACCATGGCACATGTATACCTATGTAACAAACCTGTACATTCTGCACATGTATCCCAGAACTTAAATAGTATAAAAATAGAACCACTACAAGAACATAGAGAGAAGACAATACAAAATTTTACATTAATAACATCAGAGAACAGTGGAAGAAATGAGAACTAAGTGACTTAAATTCCAAAGTGAAAAGAATCCTTTCTAGCTGAGCTGTTTATATGAATCTAAGTGTTTATATCCAGGCCATTTCTGTGAGGGTGACACAAGTTGTTATTCAATTGCAAGTAATTGCACCAATTATTTGGTAGAATGTAGGGAGGAAGTGGTGGTGTTGACAGTGTCGGAAATGAAGGGAGGAGGGCCTTGTTGAACATTTGTCCACCATGCATTGGCTAAAGCACAGCATTGAGGTTCAGTGTTTATGTTCCTATAAAAATAGGCACAGTACCTGTCTTGCACCTGTGTTGGTGAATTGCTGTTCATAATAATTTTATAGCTTTAGAAAGTGGGCTGACAAAGGAGTAAAATATGGTATTAATAAATTTTGTTTTTTCTTTCCCTTTTTTGGCAGAATAAACAAGTCCTGGGAATTGGAAGTGGTTCTGCAATTGTCCATGCTGTGCAGCGAATAGGTGTGCTCTCTCACTGTCTACTGGATGTTTTGTGTGTGATGATGGGGTAGGGAGGTAGAGGAGAGGGAGGAAGTGGCGCACAGGTTTAGCATTGCCCTTTTGGCTTCAGCAATACAGAGCTGGAGAGAGGGACTATCTGAGGTCAGCTGAGTGTTTCTGCTCTTTTGTGGAGAGAGGGAGTCTTGGGCCTCTTTATCCAACTTTGAAGGATGCCCTCGCCTTTGTTTACTCTGCTCAGCTGGAGGGGAGGAGCTGACTTAGCTTGAGGTCCCAATATAATTTTAATCATGTTGATGGCATTCTACCATTGAGTTCTTTGCATGATCTCAGACTTCCTCAGGCAAATAACTGAGGCCACAGTGGGTTTGCCCTGTCCATGATCCTGGAGTGGATGTGAGACTCCTGCCATTGATGGCTGGTTCCTGCAGGTGCTCATTTCACACTGATTAGGGTGTCTCTATGCTTAGGAAAGGCTCAGAAATTATCAGCCCCTATGGCTGCTCAACAGGTTTTACTGCCCTGCTCTTTGTTCCTAAGAACAAAGCCCAGAAGAGAGGCCTGCCTGAATGCTGAATTCTTCTAGGTGCCAAGGGGCAGAGCCAAGGAGGGAAAGTCCAGGAACACCTTGTTATCAAGGAGCAGTTGTAGTGCTGGTGTGATGGCTTCTGGAAGCCTTCTCATTGGCCAAATAGGAACTTTTGTGTTATATACCTTTCAATCTTAACCAAGTATCTGGAGAATACTTTCAGGGCACAGGGGTTACTATGGATTTTATAATAGTGGCACCCAAACCTCCCAAGATGCACTCAGTGATTAAAAAGACTTGAAGTTTTAATAAGACAGTTTTATCATGAAGCCTTTTTTTTAAAATCAAACTTCCCTGAGAGGTACAAATCCAAAATGAAAAAATAGATCTCCTTTAGCCACCCTCTGGGGCCTACAAATAAGTATATTTTTTACTAAAAATGCAAAAGTAAAGTTCTGGCTTTTTCCTAGAACAGGCAATATAGGGGAGTTAAGACTGTGTGGCTACATGGCCTGGGATCATGTCCCAGCTGTGCCCCTTATTAGCAGTGTAACTACGGAGTTATGTTACCTCTCTGAACCTCAATTGCCTTATCTGCAAAATGGGGAAAATAATTTAACTTACCTTTTGGGTTGTTAGGATTAAGAGTTCATATATACGAAGTTCTTAGAATGTTGTCAGGCACATAACAATGGCAAACACTGACACTGCTTTCTGTGGTCAGTACTTACCTCTCCAGGCTTTCTTGTGTCCCTGTCTTCTGATGTGTGAGGTGCAGTCACCAGCTTTCCCACCAAGGAGGGGGACACAGGATGAAAGGCAGCTGTCTTTGGGAAACACACCTTCCCTTGTCTGTCAGATTTGAGCAAACACATGTGACAAGAAAAATAAAGTAAGGAGAGTGAAAAACTGCCAATATGGCTTTTGTTTCCACAGCTGAAAGGGTGAAGCAAGAGAATCTGAACCTCGTCTGTATTCCCACTTCCTTCCAGGTATGTCCTGCTTTCCATCTGCATCGTGACAGCTTCTGCTGTATCTTCTGGTTCCCTAGGGTTGTGGACCTATGGCCTTGTCTTGTACCTCAAGGTTGTTATAGGTCAGAGAGTCCAGGAATAGGAGAGTTTATTAACCAAGGATTCCTTCTTGGAATTGTAGCTTTAGGTGCATTTGTTTAATCACTCGGTGAATATTTCAGTGCATGTTGAGTTTAGGCACTACAGAGTATGCAGAGATGGCCATATAGTCTCTCTCCTCAAGGAATGTTATTCCTATTTATACGTGAAAAAAAAAATCAGGCTAGGCCAGGTGTGGTGGCTCATGCCTGTAATCCCAGCACTTTGGGAGGCCAAGGTAGGCAGATCACTTGAGCCCAGGAGTTCAATACTAGCCTGGGCAATATGGTGAAACCCTGCCTCTACAAAAAATACAAAAATTAGCTGGGTGTGGTGGCTTGTACCTGTAGTTCCAGCTATGTGGGAGGCTGAGGCAGGAGGATCTCCCTTGAGCCCAGGAGGTCCAGGCTGCAGTGAGCTGTGATTGTGCCAGTGCACTCCAGCCTGGGCAACAGAGTGAGACCCTGTCTCAAGAAAAAAAAAAATCAGGCTAAAAGGAATTAAGCAATGTGTCAGTAATGCAATTATTTTCCCCATTTTGCATAAAATAGTAGGAGCTGATGGAGGAAACAGTGGAGCCAGTTAAATATATGGAAATATAAGGAAAGAGAGATTTTGGGAAGTGGAAGGGAAGACAGTTGCTCAGATGGAGCCAACTGTCATCCCTCATCTGGGCATTGCAGGGAGGAGTATGTGTATAATCTCTTATTGGATTAGTCAAGGTGATACTATGCACTGGGGTAGGAGATGAGATTTATGAGTGACTATGCTCCCAGAACTTTATGGACTTAGGCTTGGACAACTGGGTTTCTTAAGAAACCCTCCCAATCCTGGAGGTACAGAATGCTGGCAGCCTGCAGCCAGCTCTGGTGAAGGGAGAGAGGTTAAGATTCCTTCTAAACCAAACTGGCCTCAGCTTAATGGTAGGGAGTAAGGCAGAGATTCCAGGTAGACAGGTTAGGGAGTTGGATAGTGCATACTGTTGGAGCTTCCTTCATGTTAAATCTCTCGGAGACCTTAAACAAGGTGGATGGCCACCCAGGGGACTGAAGGCAATACCTTAAGTGTTTTATATTGCTTTTTTTTTTTTAATCCTGCTGTCTTGAGGAGACGCTTTTAAAGCCTCAGTGGCTTGTGGTGGATTTTCTCAGTCTTTTGAAAAGCTAAGTATCTAATTTTTCCAACTGACTTGATCATCAAGTATTTTTATTTCTTAGTAAATTACATTGGTTTTTATTTTTAAAGTTATATACGCACGTGGATTGAAGAAACAAATCATTCAAGTCTCTTTATTTAAAAGAAAAAAAGGCACTCTCCCCTCACCTTCCCCGATTTGACCACTACCTGGAAAGCGCACTCTTCTCACCTCCCACCCCGACCTCCACTATTTCTTGCTCTTTACATGGACATACTTTTAGCTCTTTTAGGTGATTGGATATTTGCTCCAGTATTTTGAAACTACATCCTTTTCTTGCTGTGTTGAAATTTTTCTGAACTAGGTTGACCCAAAAGGTTAAAATAACAGCCACTATAGATTTAAGTCAAAGTTAATTTTATTCTGAGCCAAGTTTGAGGACTATAGACCAGGGACACAGACTCAGAGCAAACTGGGAGTGTGTCCCTTTCTGCTGTAATTCAGTAGGTCAGAATTAGAGGAAAGAGTATGTTGGATAAAACAGACAATAGAAAACTACCTTACATACATTCTGTGGCCATTAGTTCAAATTGATGAGCTAACATAATTTTGGCTAGAGTTTTATTCTTTTGGTAACATTTTTGCAATATTTATAATATTTGTAACATACGAGTATTAGAAAAATAATTAACAATATGATGAGCAACTTAGAGGTCCACTGAGGTAAAGACAATGAAGTAAAGAAACAATTATCATAGAAAAGAATCTTGAACATAGATTTTGATAGTCAGTGATGACTAATTAAATAATTTTCCTCCCTTTGTATTTATACTTTATGATATCTTTGCATTTAGAACCGTAATTAGCTGATGATTTATAATGTCTTATTGCTTCTTCATTTTCTGCTGGGAGTACAATTTGAGGAGGGTTGAGTTCCAATTTTCCAGTTTTCTTCATTATCATACGTAGTATCTCATCATAAAAGTAACTTTCCTATTAAACCAGTATTGTACCAAATGGTAGTATAATTTAAATCAAATGTTGTCTTGTTGAAAATAAGATCTAAAAGAGCTATGGCCTCACTTTTCCTCCCTTTCCAACGAAAGCATCCTTTTCCCATTGTATTAGTCCATTTTCATGCTGTTGATAAAGACATATCTGAGACTGGACAATTTACAGAAGAATGAGGCTTAATTTGACTTACAGTTCCACATGACTGGGGAAGTTTCACAATCATGGTGGAAGGCAAGGAAGAGCAAGTCTCGTTTTACATGGATGGCAGCAGACAAAGAGAGAATGAGAAAGACACAAAAGCAGAAACCCCTGATAAAACTGTCAGATCTCGTGAGACTTACTCACTACTACGAGAACAGTATGGAGGAAACCACGTTCATGATTAAATTATCTCCCACCAGGTCACTCCCACAACACATGGAAATTATGGGAGAACAATTCAAGATGAGGTTTGGGTAAGGACACAGCCCAACCATATCATTCCAACCCTGGCCCCTGCCAGATCTCATGTCCTCACATTTCAAAGCCAATCATGCCTTCCCAATAGTCCCCAAAGTCTTAGCTCATTTCAGCATTAACTCGAAAGTCAACAGTCCAAAGTCTCATCTGAGCCAAGGCAAGTCCCTTCCTCCTATGAGCCTATAAAATCAAAAGCAACTAGTTATTTTCCAGATAGAGTGGGGGTACAGGTATTGGGTAAATACAGCCATTCCAAATGGGAGAAATTGGCCAAAACACAGGGGCTACAGGTCCCATGCAAGTCTGAAATCCAGGATGGACAGTCAAATCTTAAAACTCCAAAATAATCTCCTTTGACTCCATGTCTCACACCCAGGTCATGTTGATGCAAGAGGTGGGTTCCCATGGTCTTGGGCAGCTCCACCTCTGTGGTTTTGTGGGGTGCAGCCTCCCTCCTGGATGCTTTCATGGGCTGGCATTGAATGTCTGCAGCTTTTCCAGGTGCATGGTGCAAGTTGTCAGTGGATCTACCATTCTAGGGTCTGGAGGATGGTGGCCCTTTTCTCACAGCTCCACTAGGTGGTGCCCCAGTAGAGACTCTATATAGGGGCTCCAACTCAACATTTCCCTTCCACACTGCCCTAGCAGAAGTTCTCCATGAGAGCCCTGCCCCTGCAGCAAACTTCTGCCTGGACATCCAGGTGTTTCCATACATCTTCTAAAATCTAGGCAGAGGTTCCCAAACCTCAATTCTTGACTTCTGTGCACCTGCAGGCTCAACACCATGTGGAAGCTGCCAAGGCTTGGGGCTTGCACCATCAGAAGCTATGGCCCAAGCTCTCCATTGCCCCCTTTCAGCCATGGCTGGAGCAGCTAGGATGCAGGACACCAAGTCCCTAGGCTGCACACAGTTTGGGGACCATGGGCCTGGCCCACAAAACCACTTTTTTCTCCTAGGCCTCCAGGCCTGTGATGGGAGGAGCTTCCATGAAGACCTCTGATATGCCCTGGAGACATTTTCCCCTTGTCTTGAGGATTAACATTTGGCTCCTCCTTACTTATTCAGATTTCTGCAGCCAGCTTGAATTCCTCCTCAGAAAATGGGATTTTCTTTTCTATCACATTGTCAGGCTGCAAATTTTTCAAACTTTTATGCTGTTTCCCTTTTAAAGCTGAATGCTTTTAACAGCACCCAAGTCACCTCTTGAATGCTTTGCTGCTTAGAAATTTCTTCGGCCAGATACCTTAAATTACCTCTCTCAAGTTCAAAGTCCCACAAATCTCTAGGGGAGGGGCAAAATGCTGCCAGTCTCTTTGCTAAAACAATGAGTCATCTTTGCTCCAGTTCCGAACAAGTTTCTCATCTCCATCTGGACCTTATTGTTCATATCGCTATCAGCTTTTTGGGCAAAGCCATTCAACAAGTCTCCATACTTTCCCACATTTTCCTGTCTTCTGAGCCCTCCAAACTGTTCCAACCTCTGCCTGTTACCCAGTTGCAAAGTCACTTCCATATTTTCAGGTATCTTCTGAGCAGCACCCCACTCTGCTGGTACCAATTTACTCTATTAGTCCGTTTTCACACTGCTGATAAAGACATACCTGAGACTAGGCAATTTACAAAAGAAAGAGGTTTAATTGGACTTGCAGTTCCATGTGACTGGGGAAGCCTCACAATCATGGTGGAAGGCAGGGAGGGGCAAATCCCATCTTACATGGATGGCAGCAGGCAGAGAGAGAATGAGGAAGACCCAAGAGCAGAAACCCCTGATAAAACCATCAGATCTCATGAGACTTATTCACTACCATGAGAACAGTATGGAGGAAACTGACCTCGTGATTTAATTATCTCCCACCAGGTCCCTCCCACAACACATGGGGATTATGGGAGTGCAATTCAAGATGAGATTTGGATGGGGACACTGAGCCAAACCATATCACCTGTATACCATATATTATTTTGAGCAGGGAATATAAATTAAAGGTCATCTCTCTCACCACTCCTGTTCAACATAGTATTGGAAGTTCTGGCCAGGTCATCAGACAAGAGAAAGAAAGGGTGTTATTCACATAGGAAGAGAGGAAGTCAAACTATCTCTGTTTGCAGATGACATGATTCTGTATCTAGAAAACCCCACTGTCTCAGCCCAAAATCTCCTTAAGCTGGTTAGCAACTTTAGCAAAGTCTCAGGATTCAAAATCAATGTTCAGAAATCACAAGCGTTCCTATACACCAACAATAGACAAACAGAGAGCCAAATCATGAGTGAACTCTCATTCACAATTGCTGCAAAGAGAATAAAATACCTAGGAATACAACTAACAAGGGAAGTTTTGTTTTTTGTTTTTTGTTTTTTGTTTTGTTTTGAGACAGGGTCTCACTGTGTCACCCAGGCTGGAATACAGTAGCGTGATCATGGCTCACTGTGGCCTCGGCCTCCTGGGCTCAAGTGATCCTCCTGCCTCAGCCTCCTGAGTAGCTGGGACTACAGGTGCATGCCACCATGCCCAGTATTTTAAAAGTTTTTTGTAGAGACGAGATCTCACTATGTTGTGCAGGCTGGTCTCGCACTCCTGGGCTCAAGTGATCCACCCAACTCAGCCTCCCAAAGTGGTGAGATTATAGTTGTGAGCCACTGTGCCTGGCCAAGGCAGTTCTGAAAGCAAAGAATAAGAGGGTTCTGAAGGAGCAGGCAGAGGGGAGGAGGTGAGACAGTGGAAACATGAGACAATTTTTTCAGTCAAGAAACAGTTTCCAAGATCTTGTGGTTCCCCTCCCGTATGGAAGCAATTTTACCATTACTTCTTTTAGAAGCTTTTAAAAACCATTGTAGTAACTATCCCATTCTTTGTGTTTAATTTTTAAGCCACTCCTTCCAGCTGTGCACATAAATAAATCAATTTTGGGGTCTTGAATGCGCCCCACTTTGGCCAAGTTAAGCTAATTTCATTTTTAGTGATGTTGGTCCAATGAGTCAAAAAATTTATAACATGAGGTGCCATAATTTTTAGTCACAAGCCTAGCCTGTGTCTTGGAAGATGGTAACCTCCTTCAATAGCTTCAACTTCAGATGTCTTGTCTCTCCTCCCTTCTCCATTGTCTGCACCAGATTAAGAATGTGTTCAGGGTCAAAAATGTGTTGCTTATGATCTTTCCTCCTCAGGCTGTTATCCATGAGTTGGTCTGCTCTCTTACGTGTTTCAGGAGAAACTCGCCTGCTGACGCAGTGAGGTGCCCTGAACCCTAGGTGACCATGCCTATTATGAGAATTCCCTGGAGGAGCTATTACAACTTAAGTGTTTTTCTGTTGATGGTGAAGCCCTTTGGAACCACTGCATGTCATGAGGAATCTCCTCTGACCCTTCCACAAGGTTTTTTGTCACCTAAAAATACCTAAGATTCAGGCTGGTGGGTGCAAGCATCCTTTATATTCAGAGCAATTTTTATCTCTATTGCTCTTATATAGAATGTAAAGGATTGGTGCAGACAAAGGAGCTTTTGAAAAGAAAAATACTCAGCTAGTCAAAGAAACCACCACAAGGTGGTCAAGCTATAGCTTGGTTTTATACATTTTAGGGAAACATAAGACATCAATCAGTACATGTAACACGTACTTTGGTTCAGTCTGGAAATGTGGGACAACTTGAAGCTTGAGGGCAGAGTTGGGGCTTCCAGGTCATAGCTGCATTCAAAGATTTTCTGACTGGCAATGGTTGAAATAATTATTATCTAAAGACCTAGAATCAATCGAAGGGAATGTTTGGGTGAAGATAAGGGGTTATGGAGACCAAGATTCTTATTATGCAGATGACGCTTCTAGGTAGCAGGCATCAGAATAGATTGTAAATGTTTCTTGTTAGACTTAAGTGCCAGACTCTTTTTTTTTTTAGACAGTCTCGCTCTGTTGACCAGACTAGAGTGCAGTGGTGCCATCACAGCTCACTGCAAGCTCTGCCTCCAGGGTTCACGCCATTCTCCTGCCTCAGCCTCCCCAGTAGCTGGGACTGCAGGTGCCCGCCACCACCGCTGGCTAATTTTTTTGTATTTTTTTAGTAGAGATGGGGTTTCACCCTGTTAGCCAGGATGGTCTCGATCTCCTGACCTCGTGATCCGCCCGCCTCAGCCTCCCAAAGTGCTGGGATTACAGGCATGAGCCACCGCGCCCAGCCAAAAAGTGCCAGACTCTTAATTAATTCTCCCCTGGGTCAAGGAAAAGACTTGGAAAGGGAAGGGGATTCTTTACAGAATGTAGATTTTTTTTTTTCCCTACAAGAGACAGCTTTACTGGGCTATTTCAAAATACGTCAAAGAAATACATTTTAGGGTAAAATACTTCCATTTCTTTCAGGACCTGCTGTCATGTGATTCTATACTAGAATCAGGTTGGAATTTGGTGTCTTATTGCTACAAATTGTTTGTTTTGTTCATCTTAAGATCTGTTTTAGCTGGGAGTGGTGGTTCATGCCAGTAATCTTAACACTTTGGGACGCTGAGGTCTGAGGACTGCTTGAGCTCAGTTTGAGACCAGCCTGGGCAACATAGTGAGACCCTATTTCTAAAAAAAGATTAAGAACAAAAATCTGTTTTAATGTTAATGCTTGTCAGTTGCGCCCAAATTCCAAAGGGAAGATGGTATAATGAGGCATATCCAACTCCCCTTTCCCATCATGACCTGAACTTGATTTTCAGGTTTTCTTTGGAACACCTCTGGCTGAGAGTAGAGATCCATCAGTCAGTTGGAAGGCATTGAATTTTGTTTCTGGTTTGCAATGTATATAGGGTAAAAAGTTAACCAGTATGCAGGTGTCTCAGGATCTGAAGAGAAATGATTGATTCTCTCCTGTCTTTGTGCATCATCTGACAGGTAAGAAGGTTACAGTCAGTGCATGTTAGTGAAATATTTGGCAAATTCCAGCCTTGCAAGTGAGAGTTCATCTTTAATTCATAGGCCTAGTTTCTTTTACCTGTGTTCAACCTGCAGCCATCTTGAGCTGCTTCTAAAATTCTTTCAGATTTTCTTTTTCTGACAACTTTAGGTAATTGTAATTCTGAATGGATAAATGGAAGATGAACATTTCCTTATTCTTTACTTTGCTCTCACAGTTCACCCTCCCTCTCCTCTCCTAATTGTCCCAGTGTGGTTACATTTTAGTTAGGTTTTGCTTGGTTTTTACAGAATTGTATTTGTGCAAGAACCACACAGTGTGTTATGTATGATTACTTTTCCTTGCCTGCCAAGTATTTCATTTTCCCCAAAGTGGTGAAATCTAAGATTTTTCCAGCACAGTGGGTATCCCACTCCATCAATTTCATCTGCTGTGTGAAGGCTGTCTGGGTTATCTGGGATGGTCGACTGTAAGCTGCTGTACTTTGCTGCAATCTTGGGGGTCTCCCTTCACAGTCAGGAAATTTCCTTCTTTTTTCTCTTGTTTTGGATTGCCCTTTCTTTTATTGATTGATTGATTGAATGATTGATTGATTGAGATGGTGTCTTGCTCTTGTCACCCAGGCTGGAGTGCAATGGTGTGATCTCGGCTCATTGCAACTTCCGCCTCCTGGGTTCAAGTGATTCTCCTGCCTCAGCCTCCTGAGTAGCTGGGATTACAGGTGCCCGCCACCATTCCTGGCTAATTTTTTTTTTTGTAATTTTTAGTAGAGATGGGGTTTCACTGTGTTGGCCATGACATTTTGGATGTCTGAATATATATATATATTATATATGTATAAAAGATATAAATATTATGTATATTATAAAATATATATAAATATATATTTCAAGCTATGAGTAGAACTTTATTTTATTGTTTTTTTTTGACAGTGTCACACTCTGTCACCCATGCTGGAGTGTAGTGGTGCCATCTCGGTTCACTGTGGCCTTGACCCCTTGGCCTCTAGCCATCCTTCCACCTCAGCCTCCTGAGTAGCTGGAATACAAATGTGTGCCTGCACACCTGGCTAAGAAAATATCTTTATGCGACTTTTCCTCGGTCAGTCATTTGACTCTGTAGAACACTATGCTAAATACTTAAGAATTTTGAAAGCATTTCTCTGTTGTCTTCTGGTTTTTAATTTGCTGTTGAAGAGGTTGATACCCTTCTGATTTGTGATCCTTTGTATGAAATCTATTTTTAATTCTCTAAGGATTCACATACGCTTTTATTATCATGTTTTTCTCCAACATTCTGAAAACACCAGATGTGTGTCTTGGTGTGGATCTATTTTCATCCAGTATGCTGGGCACTTGCTGGGACAGCTCATCATGCGTATTCACACTCTGCAATTTTGGGAATATTTTCCCTATTATTTATTTAATTTTTCTTCCCTCTGTTTTTTCTGGTTCATCTTTCTGGGACCCTTCTTGTGACTTTAGTGCTTGTGGACAGTCTTATTTTGTCCCTTTGCTTCATTTTTAGATTTGTCTTTTTCTGACCCTTTTATTGAGCTTTCTTTGTTCTCACGTGTTCAGTTCCGAATAGCTCTTTTTTGTTTTCTGAAAATTTTTCTTAGTAGGATCTCGTTCTTTTTTTTTTTTTTTTTTTTTTTCAATTTCTTCTCTGAGGATGTTAATGATTTTTTGTTTAAGGGACTTCTTCTTGTACAAGTTTCCTCAGTTGTTTTTTCCAGTTCATGGGTGGTACACTTCACAGTAACATTCACTCCTTTTAAGTATAATTTTTAGTTTTGACAAGCACAGTCACGTAACAACCAACACAATGAAAATATTTTTGAATTGTTTGGTGTTTTAAATTATGTCTGTTCCCTATCTGCTCATTTTTTGTTTTTGTTTTTTGGTTTCATTTTTTTTAGACAGAGTCTCGCTCTATCACCCAGGATGGAGTACAGTAGCATGATCTGGGCTTACTGCAGCCTCCACCTCCTGGGTTCAAGTGATTCTCCTGTCTCAGCCTCCAAGTAGCTGGGATTACAGCATCTGCCACCACACCCAGCTAATCTTTTTGTATTTTTATATTTTTAGTAGAGACAGGGTTTCACCATGTTGGCCAGGCTGGTCTTGAACTCCTGGCCTCAAGTGATCTGCCCACGTTGGCCTCCCAAAGTGCTGGGATTACAGGTGTGAGCCACTGTGCCCAGCCCTTGTCTGCTCCTTTGAAGAGTGCTGGGCTGCTACCTGATTGTCAGCTAGCTCTCAGGATGAGGATTGTCTGTCAGGCCATTACCTTGGGGAACTCCTGAGGTCAGATCACTTGTCTTTCCCCTGGCTGGTCAGATGTCCTAGAGAAGGCTGCCCAGTTTCTTTTTGGGAGGTGTATGCATGGCTACGCATGGCCTCGGAGTCAAGTAGGTGAAAAGAACTAGAAGACATCTGTCAGTATTCTGGATGTAAACTTACTTTTAATTTTGTTGTTTTCAATACAATACCTGTGGTAGATGAGAAAAAGTGCCTACAACATTTTGCAGCATCTCCTGAACCTGGGCATGAACATGTGGCTTTTTTGTCAGCCACCGAGTTCTGGGATAGCTGCTGTGCAGCAGTAGCTCACTGATAGGGTACCCTTGTCCTCAAATGTGCTTGGCCACCCAGTCCTAAGACTAGCGTTTGACCTTCTCTAGAGAATCAGCATGCTGTTTTGGGAGTACAGAGGGAGGATTAGAGGTATAACAAGTTTTAAATTGCCTTTCAACCAATCTTCTCTTTTTTTACTCCTACTGTAACCACAATAGGTTCATTATTAATGCACACAGCAAGTCAATATGCAGAGACACTGGATTGCAGCAAAGAAAGATTTAATCATAGGGCCACCAATCAAGGATACAGAAGGAATCCTCAAATTCTTCTCCCTGAGTAGTTGGGGGCTGGGGATTTTAAGGGTTTTGGAATGGGTTGAATTGTGGAGATGATTGATTGGTGAAAGAGTGCAAGTGAAGTCAAGGGACAGGAGATGAAGAAACAGTATTTTCCTGCTGATTTTGTTCCTCTTCTAGGGGGAAGGAGGCTTCAAAGTGGTTGATGTCAGCTATTGAGCTGGAATTCAGGATCTGAAAAAATCATAAGCAATTCTTAAACAAAAGCCTTGTGATTCTAATGTCAGAGATTCCATCTATAAGAACAATGGGGGATGCAATTAATTCTTAAAAGCCCATGACTCTAATGTCAGAAATTCTATAGGAACAGTGAGGATACAAGTGATCAGTATCTAGAGCTACGTAACTTTTGGTTACAAGGAAGTGGGCCAAAGTGCAGCCTGATTAATGCCTAATTATAACTATATTTTTGTTCAGAATTCTTGTTAACCCTGTGAGGTTGGCTTCACATCCTGGAGTTGAAAATATCACTGCTTCCTGAAACTTTTGGGAGGTTCTATAATGTTTTAGTTACTTCTTAGCTTTCTTTAGTACTGGCCTAGGTTTTCTGTTTCTTATTCCTGCATTTACTGTTGTCCATCAGTGTTGCAGCTTTTAAAATTTGTTGCTATTTTCTCCTCTTTCATGAGGTTTATGCCTTTAAGAAAAAATCCTCTATTGTAGTTTCAGAGACGTTTTGAGAAGGAGCTGTGAAAGGAAAATAAATCTTGGGCCCCCAAATCACTAAGCCAAGGGAAAGTCAAGCTGGGAACTATGTCAGGCAAATCTGCCTCCCATTTTCTTTCTAAATAAGATAGCTACAAAATTAAAAAGCTGCATACCTCTCTCAAAATTTGCCCACAAGGAAATTCTTTGTGAACAAATGCAGACAGAACTCAAAGTCATCCCTCTGAGGCTCACCTGAGACAAATCCATATCTGATTGCTTCCTCTATCCTATTGTTTATGTAAAAATGCAGATTCTTTGAGCTAGACTAAATTGTGTATTCAGTGGATAGATGCTTGAGGACTCAAAATAATGCAGTCTTTTGTCTCTTATCTACTTACGACCTGGAACACCCCTTCGTCACCTCAAGTTGTCCTGCCTTATCAGACTGAACCTATGTACATCTGACACATATTGATTGTTCCAAATTTGGAACAATGGGGAAAAAAGAAGGAAAAAAAAAACCCTGAAAACATTATTTTGCAGGGTTGTAGCCAAGAAAAATTAGAATTTGGTTCAAATTGTATAAAATAATAAAATTGAAAAACATAGGCAAGACTAGAATCTAACAACAGGTGCACTATAGTTTTTGAAACAATTTTTCTCTAGTTTCCCATTTTTATTGAAGACAAATCATGGTAGGACTGATTTGCTTTATTATACTTGGCCTTATTATTTGTATACAGTACAGCAAGAATAATTATTATTCTTTTACACGGGCTTTTAAATTGGCTTTGATGGAACTTTGTTCCATAGAAGGAATCTCAGATAAGACTTCTTTTTTAAAGCTGAGCCCAGCCATCATGGATTTATACCATCAAATACCTACGAGTTGTGTGAATTCCTTTCCTCTTGAGGTTCCAAGATAAACTTGGGCCTCTTGGGCCTGTCAGAGAGTGACATTCTTCACTTAACACAGGTCAGGAACCCTGTACAGGGACTGTGTAGACGAAGGTATGAGGTCAGTTTTTCCAAGGGGCTTTTATTGGCTCCATAAGTCAGTTTGATTTCTTTATGGAAGACCCACCATTCAAGTTAAAGCCTTGGTAAAATAACCAGTTCCTTTAATTGTGCCCTGTTACAAATGAAAACAGATTCTTATTGCACTTATGAAAATAACTGTATTGTCATAAGGTAAGAATAGCCACAAATACTTCCCAAATTTTGTAGAAATCAGGTAGAGAAAAACAAGTATGCCCCAAATTTGGTTCATAAGAGTATACTTTACTAAATTGTTAAAGGCCATAAATAGCTTAAAAGTTTTTTTTACTCTGAAAAATAAAAGAAAGGATCAGCAACGTTTTGAGAAAAACGTTAAAAAGATTACTTCAGACTTCTTTTACTTTAGTCCATACAGTTAATTTCTGTTCTGCTTGATATTCATGAACATTTCAGCTCTCTGAGTCCTTAAACTTTTTTCTTTATTCCGATGTTACAATCTCCAAAGTTATGAGAAACTTGTACTCAAGAGCACCTGTTAGAGTTTTATAGCTGATTATAAAACCACCTTCTAAAGAGGACCAAACAAGACAACAATTGTCATGGATGACAAAAAGTTTTAGGGCAGCCATAGTCAAAGACACAATTGACAAGGAAATTTGTTACCTCTGTGGCACACAATAATTTAACATAACAATTATAATTATTCCCAATAACACACATTAAGTCATATGAGAACTATAGGAGTTTCCCCTTAATTTTGGAACACATGCCAATAACATTTATACGAATACAGCCGAATGAAAAGCAAACACCATTTCATATTTGACAATGCTTCCTGTGTAATTTTTATACCAAATAAGCCAAATTATGTCATTGTTTTGGACTTTAGGGAACCTGGTATCTTAAAGGATTAATTAGGTCAGAAAAAGACATAATTTATAATTTGATTTTGGAAATATTGTCAAATATCAAAAGTTTACAACACTTGATATCACAAAAGAGGATCACAGGTCATTGTAAAATAAGTCATGCATTTAACCAAAGTGATAACTTAAGGATTAAAAAAAAGTCAAAAACCTTTATTCTTTGAGAGAGGAGACTTAATTTTCCGAACAATAAACCCTAATAAAAACATGAAGCTAATTAAATTTGTTTTTCAAAATTTTATAAACAATTTATAAAATTTTAATCTTGAACATAAGATATAACTTCCATAAGCCTTTTATAGACTTTATAACCTTTATTAAGAAGTCAGTTAATGCCTTAAAATAACCTTGTTAATCTGACACAGGTGCCCATATGCTGGTCTTGCATCAGTGTGCTTTTGACATTAAGGATTAATTTATAGTGAAACTGAACTTATTTTATCTCTCAAAATTGGACCTTACAATCTCACACACCCATCTCTTCCATGATAGTCCCTTGGCCTTAAGGAGTTGAATAGCTTAATTTCTGGCCTGTGTCTCAGGAATGCAATTTATTTTGATTGGCATCTTCTATGGGGCTTGATGATGAAGCTTTAATTGCTGTCAGTATTTAAGATTTCACAGGACCTGGTATCCTTTTCAGACCCAGGAGTCAAAGCCATGTAACTTAATGTTACAAGAACTTTAAATGCATATACAGAAAGATACATGGATGTAATAACCTTAATTAAAAAAAATTAGTCTCCGTTTTTTTTCTAAGCAAACCAAAACTTAATGCCATAGGAATTATTTCCATAAAATGTAAAATGTTTTAGGCCAGTTACCAAAAAGCAACAGGAAAGATCTTCTGCAGTGTACAGAATATTATGCTGGAAGAAAATATTTCCTTTAAACTTTTAAGAAATTATTGTTAGCATCAGGCCACAACAAATAGAACTTGATGGAAAAAAACTTATATAAGCTGAAAATGAGTTGAAGGAGAGCATTATTACTTTGCTTCTTTCTTTTTTTTTTTTTTTTGAGATGGAGTCTCACTCTGTTGCCCAGGCTGAAGTGCAATGGCGCTGATCTCGGCTCACTGCAAGCTCTGCCTCCTGGGTTCTTGCCATTCTCCTGCCTCAGCCTCCCAAGTAGCTGGGACTACAGGCACCTGCCACCACGCCCAGCTAATTTTTTGTATTTCTAGTAGAGATGGGGTTTCACTGTGTTAGCCAAGATGGTCTTGATCTCCTGACCTCCTGACGGGTGATCCACCCGTCTCGGCCTCCCAAAGTGCTCGGTTTACAGGCATGAGCCACTGCGCCCAGCCCTTTGCTTTTTGTAAAAGGGGAGAGAAAACTGAAAATGGCGAGATGCAATAAATGTCAAACTTCTAAAACAAAATTTAAAAAATAATTTAAATTATTTTTAAATACATTATTAAATATATTTTAAATATATATTATTTAAATATATAGAAATATATTTAATAGTTATGAGATACCATCTCACACTGGTTAGAATGGCTATCATTAAAAAGTCAGGAAACAACAAATGCTGGAGAGGATGTGGAGAAATAGGAATGCTTTTACATTGTTGGGGGGGAGCATAAATTAGTTCAACCATTGTGGAAGACAGTGTGGCAATTCCTCAAGGATCTAGACCCAGAAATACCATTTCACCCAGCAATCCCATTACTGGGTATACATCCAATAATGACTGTATAACATTGTACTATAAAGACACATGCACACGTATGTTTATTGCAGCACTATTCATAATAGCAAAGACTTGGAACCAATCCAAATGCCCATCATTGATAGACTGGATAAAGAAAATGTGGCACATATACACCATGGAATACTATGCAGCCATACAAAAAGGTTGAGTTCATGTCCTTTGCAGGGACATGGATGAAGCTGGAAACCATCATTCTCAGTGAAGTAACACAGGAACAGAAAACCAAACACTGCATGTTCTCACTCATAAGTGGGAGTTGAACAATGAAAACACATGGACACAGGGAGGGGAACATCACACACCAGGGCCTGTTGGTGGGTGGGGGGCTAGGGGAGGAATAGCATTAGGAGAAATACCTAATGTAGATGATGGGTTGATGGGTGCAGCAAACCACCATGGCATGTATATACCTATGTAACAAACCTGCACATTCTGCACATGTATCCCAGAACTTAAAGTATAATTTAAAAAAAAGAGGGAAATGAAAAAATTTAATAATTATACTTTAATATAATACATAAATATATAATTATATTAATAATATATTCATATTTTATTAATATAATAATTAGTATAATTAATATACAATATAGCATATTAGTATATTCTTTTATTACTACAATAAATTTATTGTTAATATAATATATAATAGGCATATATTTTGTATATATATACACACACATATACATGCACATGTATGTTTATTGCAACACTATTCACAATAGCAAAGACTTGGAACCAGCCCAAATGCCCATCAATGATAGACCAGATAAAGAAAATGTGGCGCATATACACCATGGAATACTATGCAGCCATAAAAAAGGATGATTTCATATAATATATATTATATAACTATAATTATGCATTGAAACAAGATTATATATTAATAACATTAAATGTATCTTTACATACATTTAAAAACATAATTAAAATCTCTAATAACTTATTAAGTCCCTTAAGAAATCAATCCCTTACTGTTCTAATAAATTATTTAGTGTATAAATGGTTTTTTTAAACCCAATCTCCAGAAAGACCATTATAATTTCCCTTTAATTATAGACAGCTTGATCATATAAAAGTTTTTTTTAATCCTTTTACTGTGCCTTAGACTCTTCATGACATGCTTGGACTTTCTGGTTTGTCCTGAACATACCTCTTTCTTAAACAAACAGTCATTTTATTCTAGGTCCAAATTAACCATACAAGATTTTTTCTTATATAAAATTATTTCTTTTTAAGCTTTCTCACCAAAAAAAAAAACTTTTATTTCTATAGCTTTCTTTACATCTCTCTTATTTCATGGTTCCTTTTACCTTGTTTTACACATAACCTTTAAATAAGCTTTGAATCAGACAAAAAGTGTTCACCTTTTTAAGAAGGATGCTTTTTCAGAATGTTTTCCTACAATATATTTTTATTGGAAAATACCCAAATAATGAAATAGCTATAATTTAATATAACTTTAGATTCTAAATTATGACGTTTGTCTACAAGTATTTATTACATTACATTTACCTATTTATTTTATTTTAATTGTTTATCTAGATTATTTATGAAAACTGTGATAGTCATTATTTAAAGTTATGAAACTCTCCATTGCAAAATTCTGAGACAGTGAAGAAGATAGGACCTAACTGACTCCATCTTGCTTCTAACCTTTGTGCTGTCTTTGTTCATTCCTGGTCTTTGGGAGGAACTTAGTTTGTAGTTTAGCTTTGAGACAAAGACAATAACACTCCTTTATCATGTCCACCATTATACAAGCCATGGTCAAATTCTCTCACAGTACAAAGTAATCTCTGGTACCCCCAAAGCCAAAGAGGTCAGGTCATGCAATACAGAAAAACAGAGCTTTAGACCTAAGAAGAATCTGCCCATGACATCTAATTCATTTGAAGCCCTGTGTGTATTGCCCCTGATCACTTTCCTTGCCTTCCCACCATCTAATTAACCCCATTCCTGAATTTGGTGTTTGCCTGTACTGTTGAGCTTATTTACTTTTATTGTACTTTTTGACTCCTTCTTTCCAGGAAAGATTCGAAGAATCTCAGGGATCAGTGGCACAAGGGAATCCCCATCGAGGTCATCCCAATGGCCTATGTCCCAGTGAGCTGAGCTGCGAGCCAGAAGTTTGGGGGTGTGGTTGAACTTCGAATGGCTGTCAACAAGGCTGTGAGTGCCCTGGTTGGGCCAGGGGTGTGCTGGGTGCACTCAGGTTTTCAGTGTGGTGTCCTCCTTTCTGTTCCAGTTAGGTCCTCTGTGCCTCCACCAAGCAATTGGCTTTTATTTATTTTTAATTGATGTGTTTGTTTATTTTCAGAGAGTTGGCCTTGTTAGTTTCTGTATTCAAACTCATGTAGACAAGACCACACTTAATACAGTCGTGCATCTCCTCTGTACAGATAGGGGAATGATTCTTTCTCTGTGCCTCAGGTTCTGACATCCCACAGGTGATCTGACCTTTGTGCCTGAGGCCTGGAACTCCTCAGTTTACCCTCTATTTTGATGCTTGGATAATAATTGTCAGACATGTCGGCATCTAAATTCTTGCTAAATGAAGTTGTAGAATAAAAGTTAATCAGGAGAGAAAGCATTAAAGATGCTTATTTCTTTCAGAATTCCCTCTTCACTCTCAAGGTGCTCTTTAAAAATAGTTGCCTCACATATTGTTAGGAAATCTATTGTTAGGAATACTTTATTATCTTTTAATTTGGGTTATAGCTTTTGCACAAAACGGGCACTACATCTTAGCTGAGATCTCGATAGAACTAATTTTTGACATAATCCTTTAAAGCTCTCATGGCATGGATTAAATTTAGGAATAAAGATAAACAACAAAGTTAAGCAGAATTTCTGAAAAACACCTGCATATACCGCATCACATGTAAATGTTCTGTGGGTTTCACAGGCATTCGCACCTGTGATGGATCTGTAGTTCTTTTGAATGTCGATGTTAGGGTTTTCTTCTCTTGAAGAAAACGAAACACCTGCTATGCTTTAGGCACACATACAGCAAGGTACATTTTGACTAAAGATTCTTCATTAAAGCTCATTAAATGCGATCTTTCTGGGGAGTTAGATGGAATAAGTTAGATGGAAAAAACAATTTTGTCCTGTGACCCACATGCCAGTACATGTGCTTAATGATGAATCTCAGAGGCAAGGGTGAGCTGCAAGTTTGGTTTTTGGGAAATGTTTATAACCAAGGTAAGCAGTCACACTTCTGGATGGTATCAAAGGAGGAAAATCATTCCGATTTGAACAAAATCTATTCAATTTAGTTTCAGCTACAACCTCTCATTAAGTTTTTATATTCTTCATTAATCAGACTGTTTGAGCTCCCATCATGGGCCAGTTCCTAGTGGGCACTAGTGGGAGGGAGAGGATGGGACACAGATGAGTAAGATCCTCCTGTGCTCCAGGGGCTTCCAGCCTGGTGAGCCTGACAGGCACCTTGATGGAGGAATGATGTAGTGGAGGAACACAGTGGGCAGGTGGGCAAGAGGTGAGTCATGGGTGGGGAAAGTGGCTGACAGGTGAGTCTGGCAACAGCTTCCTACGTGGAGTCTTTGCTGGCTTTGACTCCATTAAAGCGCTTCTAATTAAAGTTAAATAAGCTGTCAGTTTATGGCAGAGAAAGAGGCCTGAATAGGATAAGTCCCTTGTCACAGACAGAGCTAGTTAGTGATTAAGCCAGCCCTGGAACCCCTGGTCTTCAGGTTGGGGGTTTTGTAGTGTCTGGGAGGATACTCTTATGTTGGTCTCTAGAAGTGCCAGAGATGGTGTGTTGTGACTTTTTATGGGAAAATTCTAATGGAGACAGGTGAGTTCCACAGAAAAGCTAAGTTTGGAGTAATTGTTCCAAGAAGCTACCTTATATTTCAGGGACTGGGCTTTGCTTTGATGTACTATTTTTATTGAGCTATTATATTTCAGTAGTTTCAAATTTTATCCTAAAGTGGCAAGGAGGGGAAGCAGGGAGCTATCATATTTGAACCTGAATGCGTGCCAGGCACTATTTGGGTTTTTGCCCTGTTAGCTCATGGCATCTTTACGGTGTTTGTTCTTATAATTTGCTGAGTGAGAAACTGAGGCTTAGCTTAAGTAACTTGTTCAGGCCACAGACTGGAAAGCGGACCAGTCTTCTCTGGCTCTAGGCCTTGTTCCTACTTCAAGGTGGTTATAGGGCTTTGAATAGTTTGTGTTCCTCAATTGTGTCCATAAGTTGTAACTTGCGTGACAAGTAATTTGTTAAAGTACTGGAGTTAGTGAATGATTGGGTTGCATGTGTAGGCTCTTGGTTAACCCTATAATAATCCATTTCTGTTTTCTGATGCACTTTCTTTGGTAGGAGGAAGGAGGAGAACATTGCACGTAGCCTCGGGTGGGCCGCAGGAAAGTGCCCTTTGTAGAAGTCATCTTTATTTGTCACTCTGAAATGGAACTTGACAACCATTTCTCTCTCTTATCTGTTTCCTTTTTTCCTCCTTTCTCCCTGTGATTTAGCCACAGTGGCTACCAGAAGCATTGCTAGCCTGCGAACGGACATTTATGACTGAGGGCTGTTAATTCCTTTTAGCCAAAGACCATTCAGGAACACACACACAGTTGAACAAAGTTGGATTTATTTACCCATTGAATAAGGGAAATCACATGCCATGGGAAGCTGCAGTTATCTCAGTGTTAGGACTTAGAGTGTTCAGGCCCAAGGAAGCAGAGCTTAGCTCTGGATTGGATACCTTCAGGAAGTAAGGCTACTTCTATAACTGGATACCTTAACAATTCTTACCTAGAAAGTAAGAAGAATGGAGTGAACCTGAAGCTACCATTGGTAAAGAAGGAGCAGTTACTCATTAATGATGTTGGGCAATTTTTGTGATGTGGACAATATGTTTTGTCTGTGAGAAGACATGGTGGTTGCCAGGGGCTGGGGGAAGAGGGAAATGGGGAGATACTGGTCAAAGGGTAAAAAGTTTCAGTTATGCAAGATGAGTAAGTTCTAGAGATCTGCTGTACAACTAGGGCATATGATTAACAATATGATGTTATATATTTAAAAACTTGCTATGGGGCTAGATCTTATGCTATGATCTTTTTGTTACCACAAAAGGAAAACAAAACAACACACACACACACACACAAACAGAGATTGGAACGAAACTTTTGAAAGTGGTGGGTAAGTTTCTGGCATAAGATTTAGGTGATGGTTTCCCAGGTATATACTTAACCTACGAATACCTCTAGTTTATACATTAAATATGTATGGCTTTTTGTATGTCAGTCATACCTCAATAAAGCTGTTTTTTGAAAAAAAAGAAATTCTTTTTGTTTGTTTGTTTGTTTTTCAGACAGAGTCTCACTCTGCTGCCCAGGTTGGAGTGCTTTGGCACCATCTCAGCTCGCTGCAACCTCTGCCTCCCAGATTAGGATTCAAGCGACTCTCGTGCCTCAGCCTCTAAAGGAGCTGGGATTATAGGCACACGCCACCACACCTAGGTAAGTTTTTGTATTTTTAGTAGAGTTGGGGGTTTTACCATGTTGTTGAAGCTGGTATCAAACTCCTGCGCTCAGGTGATCCGCCCTCCTTGGCTTGGCTTCCCAAAATGCTAGCATTACAGGCATGAGCCACCACATCCGGCCTTAAAAAGAAATTCTAATGGTCAACACTAGTCTCAATCATCACATGTCATCATTCACACTTTTATAACTCAGAGCATGAACTTCACCAACTGTTAGTCCAGAAGTCTGTGTGGCCCCAGATTCTTCCAGACAGGTGCAGGTGCTGCTGCTGTGGTCCTCAGAGCTTCTCTGGAAGGGTTTCAAGAATGGGAAGAATGAGGCCAGGCTGACAGATCCAGACCAGGGCCCCTCAGCTTCCCACTCCAGCCCTTGTTATAATTCCCTGCAGGGTTCCTCACCGCGCATCCTTTTTTCCACATCATTGTCATCTTGTGTCAATTACAGAACCCAGCCTTTGATTGATTTACGACTAATATCTTTTCGGAATATCCTTTGACCCCAACAAGGTGACTGGTTTATTGAGGAGAGGAATAATTTGTGTTGCCTGCAGGATCTGTCCTTGTGATGGATTTAATAGGATCAGTTCCATGAATACCCATGGAAGAAGATTCACAGCCAAGACTCAATGGGACCCAGCATCTAAAATCCTCTAAGACGCTAAGTCACAAATCTGCCATTAGATGGCAGACAAATTCCACAATAAACAAAAGAGAGCTCCCTGCTCTTAGAAATACTAGCAAAGTAATATAGTAATAGTGTCTTATTATCACCAGGGAGTCCCTAAGGCTGGAATGGGTTCTTTGGTGTGACCTTCGATGCCTGGGAGGAGCTGCCAGTGTCGTGAGTTGTGCGGAAAACACGCTTTGTACCTTGAGACTCGAAGCCTGGCATTATCACTCTCCTCCAAGTTGGCTGTGTCCCCAGAGCCCATCCGACCCTCACAAGCAGGATCAGTCTCAGGAGGCTCCTTGTGGGCATGGAGACTCAGCTTTGCTCCTCTTCCTCCTGCTGCTCGGACTCTCTGGTGAGGAGGGAGGACTCGGGCTTCATCCTCAGTTTGTTGGCATTAAACAGGAATGTTTCCTTAAGGAATGAAAGCTGGACCACCAGGGGAAGAGCTGCCCATGCGGAGCTCTGGGTACAAAGTGTCCCTCCACTGGGGCCCAGACCCACTGCCTGTCCCCTTGACACCTTCTGCTCTGTGTTCTCCAGACCCCCTTCAGGTCACTCAGCATCCTCAGCAATGGGCTGGTCACTGCCTGGCCTACCAGGGACATGCAGCAGGGTCCTGAGCCTCATGACCCTTAGGCACTGTGGCGGGGAAGGGGCCATGGGGTGGTGCACCATTGCTGGCTTTAAATGTTTGTGCTCAATTTATCCAAATTTAAGTTAATAACTTGTATTAGTAATTAAAGTTGTATTTATTTATATAAATATTATGTTTATTTATAATATACATATGTAGCGTATATAGATATGTATTTAATTCTCACACAGATTCTATGATACAAATGTTAGCAGTACTCTTATTTAGCAGGTGAGAAAATGAATTGAAAAATGTCTGAACTTGCCCAAAGCCATTCTGTTAGCAAGCATTGGAGCAGAAATTGGAACCCAGGACAAAAATTTAAAATCATATGTTGTACCAGCAATTAAAGCTATACATGATACTCATTTACAATATGGATATATAGTATTTGTAAACGTATATATTATAATGTGTATCTAAACTTACATATTACAAATACATTTATACATACACACATCTTTTTTTAAAATTATAGTTTAAGTTCTGGGGTACATGTGCAGAATGTGCAGTTTTGTTTCATAGGTATACATGTGCCATGATGGTTTGCTGCACCCATCAACCCGTCACCTACATTAGGTATTTCTCCTAACACTATCCTTCCCCTATCCCCCAGCTCCCGACAGGCCCCAGTGTGTGATGTTCCCCTTCTTGTGTCCATGTGTTCTCTTTGTTCAACTCCCACTTATGAGTGAGAACATGCGGCGTTTGCTTTTCTGTTCTTGTGTTAGTTTGCTGAGAATGATACTTTCCAGCTTTATTCATGTCCCTGCAAAGGACATGAACTCATCCTTTTTATGGCTGCATAGTATTCCATGGATACACAATCATTTTATGTTTATGTTTATTTAGCATGTGCTCGTTTTCTTTCTAAGCAGAACAGCATTTGGCTGAATAAAGACTCTGGGGACATTTGCTGTTCCTCCCTTTTTGGCTCCAGTAGAGTCTCAATCATTCTGGACCAGTGAGGACAGAGCTGAGGACAACTGGGCCCAGGCCCAGCCCTAAGGCTCTGGTTTCTGAGTCTTTCGCCCTGGCGGTGGGCTCTGGGCTTGGTGCAGTGCCTGTGGGAGTGTGAACAGTTTCTTTCCCTGAAGCCCCTGTTGGGCAGCCCGGTGGGCAGGGCCTTTGGTTCCTCCCAGGTCCTCAGCCCCATGGCTCAGGACAAAAACTGCTTTCTCCACAGCCCAGGGCCAGCACCCGGCAGCTCATGGGCAGCATAAGGCTGACCTTAGTCCTGGATTGAGGACCTCATTCCAGATCTCTTTCCCATTTATTATAGTATCTGGAAGTCTGTCCTGGTCTTAAACTCACAGACCACATTTTCACAACTGATGAAGCTAAAATTGTCATCTGGAAAATTAGAAAATTGACTTCATTGTCATCTTCAGTGCCTGGCTTGTTCCAATCCCACCAGATATAAAGGCTATTTGTATCTCCCCTCTCCATCCAATGCAACTTAGAAATATGATAAGATTGAAGACGTGGTACAGCTCTTGGCCATCCCCCGGCCATCCCCTGCTCCTTTGGTGCATAGGCACCAGCTCTGTCCTGCTGCACATGGGGAGGACATGAGCCTCTCCCAGCCCAGGACAGGAGCAGGGATTTGGGGCATACGGGATCAGCTTCACAGTGAGATGTCAGGGGAGTGAAGGGTGGGCAGAATCTGGAAGGATTTTGGTATTTCATGAAAAAGAGGGAAGGTGAAGAGCTTTGCCCTGCATTTTTTCCTGGAACGGTTATGAGAAGACATGATGCTTAGAGCCACTGCAGCCCTCTTGAAACATGAAGCGTAGAGCCCAAGACTGAAAAGTCAAAGTGGTTCAGATGCAAAGCAGAAATACAGAAACAACCTGGGGCCTTTCTGCTGTCACCAAGCTGCTGCATCAGCCATAAATACTGCAAACTTCAAACATCTAGTTTTTTATTAAATCACTGCCATCATTTCTTTTAACTGCTTCTAAGATTATTCTAACTTATCCAGAAAAGATACTTAAGAAAAAGAGCCTGGCTGGGCCATAGACCTAATCTTTAGGAGAAGAAATGCATTGTCATATGTGCGCGTGTTTGTGGGGGTCTAAGGAAGGAAGGGCAGCAACCTTAATAAGTGATGTCCTCTCCTGGCGTCTTGGTGCTGCAGCATCCATGGCTAGAGAAACCCAAACCACTTCAAAGAGCTTATAAACTTTACCCTCTTCCTGTCTCCAATTCTCTTTTTATTTTCTAAGCATAAAATTCTCTTGGTTCTCCTTAATCCTTTCATCATTTAATAAGTCACAAAAATAGAATCGTGCTTAAGTAGCGACAAGAAAAGTTGGAAAAGACATAAAATCTGGGAGTTATATCTCCTCAACAGCAAAATTGTGTTGTAGGTTTCCCCTCCTCCTCTGTGTTTTGTTGTATTTATTTATTTATTTATTTTTTTGCTTATTTATCCGAGAAAAATCAGGGGTTTCTGATAGAAAGATTCTGGCTGCTCCAGCCAGATTTCTGTCAGAGGTTGCTTTTGGAGAGTTTACAGAGAAAAGCTTCCAGGCAGTTAGTGCTGGATTCTAGAGGGTAGCATGAGGGTGGGTCTGGTTTCCCGGCATAGAGGAGGCCAGAGTGAGTCCTGGGAAAGGCTGTGAGTGTGGGAAGAAAGGACTTAGAACTGAGGCCTGTAGCCACAGCCTCAGGAACCCACGAGTGGGAATCATTTATCAAAGAGCCAAGGGACCTGAGTTGGATTCTTAGCCAGGAAGCCCCATCTCATCAGTGGCCACCACCATCTGTGATACAAGTTGGGATTCACCTTCAATGGTGGATCCACATAACCCCAAAAGCAATGGCCATCAGGTCCTAGGTGGAGGATGCATGGACTAGTCTGGATGAAGGGAGCTTCATTCCAGGATGTGTGAGAGGAGCCTTGAGAGTGAGACACCAGAGTCCTTGATCTGAAGGAAAAATATATATATTATTAATGAAGCTTATTCCCATTGTACTAACATCCCTTCTAGCTTCAAGAGTCCCTCCACTTCCTGAGTCAATCTCCTCTGCAGTATTGAACTAATGCCTTGTCTAATTCTAGGCTGGCCATGAAGGTCAGTGTCACAAGAGATGTGTTTCTTCTTTCCTTTCCCTCCAGGTAAGGGCATCATTTGCTTTTTGGCCACTATCAAAATATAGAAAAGTTGTCTTCTTAATACTGCTGATTTCATCACAAGGGTACTGGGCCCACTCTCAGATCAAAACCTTACAACCACACAGGCCAAATGGGTCCTTGCCTTGATGCCTCTTTTTTGCCTGTGCCCACTTTATGCCTCTTCCCAGTCCAAGTCTCTATAAAGTCTCATGCCTCATGCACTATCCAGGCTCTGAGCACTGCCTGCCAGCACGTTCTTGGGAGCTCAGGTACAGCTCCTCTGGAGCCTGGCTTTCTGGAGGTCAGGTAAGGAGGAGGCCCTGGGGAAAGGCCAGGTCAATGAACCCTCTCTCATAAGTGAGGGCAACTGCTGCCTGGTGCATGTTCCTACTGTGCACCATCAATGTCACTTTCTTCTTTTACTCTTTGGCAGTGAGTGGAGACATCATCCTGACCCAGACGCCAGCGTCTCTGACTGCACCTCCGGGAGAGACAGTCTCCATCTCCTGCCAAGCCAGTGCAGATGTACATGGTGAAATATCTTGGAGCCAGATAAAACTTGGACAAAGACTTGAACCTTTTTATATGTCATGTCACTACCTTGGCCCCAGGTGTCCCAGCCCAGTACAGCAGCAAGGGAAGTGGTACCAGCTATGTCTTCAGCATCAGTGCCCTGCAGCCTGGGGACTCTGGGGAGTATTACTATATGCATGACTATGGGTGGCCAAGCCACAGTGGTGCAACCTGTGCACAAAATTCCCGCTGCCTGTCATGCAGCCTGATTTTCTAGGGCATCTGCTTGCAACTGACCAGCCAGGATCTATTCCAAAGAGATGTAGGACACATGGGCCCTCCAGATTTAACATACACACCTTTTCTCTGTGGATGTAGGAGTCCTTGTCTTTACGCTTGGCCTTTTCCCGTCACTGTACTTCTGCTGACTCCTGAAGGCCATATCTACCCCTTGCTGTTCTTTCTGAAGCTGGGAAGGCAGCTCTGCTTGCACACATGGCAGATTTCAGGACTTGGAATAAGCATCCCATACGACAGCCCTCAATCAGTGGTGAGAAGGGAGGTGTATACATACCCCAGCTCCCTCACTTCTCATGTGGAATAGCCCAGAGGCATTTTCCCATGTTTCCATGTGGGCTTGAGCTTCAGTTGTCCTTATGAGTAGCTTCTTGCTGATGTGCCTTTCACTGTTCATTTCCTTTTCCCTTCCCCACTTTCCTCCTTCTCTCTCAGGGGTTTCTGCAGGTTGTAAATGTGGTGCTTGCATGAAAATCCTTGTCATTAGAAACCCAACCTAAGACTATAGGCAAATCCTCATTTGTGGAGGTATCTTTCCTCTAAATTCTTGCCACTTTTCCTCCTATCATGGGTAGAGAAATTCAGAAGTTAAGAAACCATTTAATTTTCCTTTACCAGTCTCTCATAGATTGCGATTGAGTAGTGATTCTTTTCTTCTAGGTCACAAAATCAGAGGAGCCTCTAACAAATAACTCCACACTCTGATGTACACATTTGAGCAGCAGTAGCAGAAGAATCCTCCAGCCCAGGAAACCCCCAGACCAGAGGGCCCTGACTCAGATCCCTCCCACTGTCTTGCTTTATAAAGCTGCTGGCTGCTCCCTTGTATCTCCTTCTCCCAGTCATGTGACTTTGGATCCTTCTTCCTTAGGGGAGGACAGCTGGGGGATGATAAGGCAGTTTGGTAGGCAGAGTAATGCACCCTCCCCTACCCCCTCAGAAGATATTTATGCCCTAATCTCTGTAACCCATAAATGTTAAGTTATATGGCAAAAGGAAATTGGCAAATGTGATGAAGAATCTTGAGATGGGAAGACTATCTTGGACTATATTGTGGGCCTCATGTAATCTTAACTGTCCTTATAAGAGGGAGGCAGGAGGGTCAGATTTGGGGAGGATCTGTGACTATGGAGGGAGAGGCTGTGTGATGTGAGGAAAAGGCCATGGCCAGGGAGATACAGCAGCCTGTAAAAGATGGAAAAGGCAAGGAAACAAGCTCTTCCCCATGACGTACACAGGGAAGCTTGATTTTAGTCCAGTGAGACCTGTGTGAGATTTCTCCCTTCTTGAACTGTAAGGGAATAAATCGATGCTGTTTGACACCAGTAAGGATGTGGCGATTTGTTACAGAAGCTAGAGGAAACTCACACACAGAGAGAGAATGCCATTTGCCTCTCTGAGGGGATGGTTTCTTTCTGATCTACCAACCCTTTCCAATTTGTCAGCGTTTGGTGTCAATTTTGACAAAAGATGGGGAAGAGTTTATCATGAGGAGAGCTAGCACAAGAATTCCTCTTAGGGAGAAAGCCTTCTGGGTAAACCCCTTGATTAACTTGTGTATATTCTGGGTATCTGAGAGCCGGGGGTTAGATCCCCCTGTACTGGAGAGGAGGGTAGGATTGCCTAATAGGACAAATTAGATTTGCAGAACACAATCTGAGAGAGAAGGACAGGCTCAGAGATGGAAATGGATAGAAGACAGGAGGAAGGGGTTAGGGCAAGGCAAGATGTGCTCCTTCCCTTAAGTCTGAAAGAAAGATGTTCAGAGTTTGTAAAGGCTTAAAGAAAGTTGCATTTTGTAGAAGAAACTGCAGAAGGGGCTGAGTTTAATGTTAGGGTTCACATAGTATGGGGCAGAGGCAAAAGGAAACTGTGAATTTCACAGCATTCTGGTTTTGTCTCTTCTCCCATTTTATAGGCAGTGGGATCATCTGTGGGCTGGACTTGTCCATATGGAAGGAACAGACTTAACGTCAGACAGATGTGTATCCAAATCCCAGTCCCAGCATTTACAGACCATGTAACTTTGGGCAAACCACCCATGCCCTCTGATGAATGATCTTCTCATCTGTGAAGTGGAGCACTACAGATATCAAGGGCTGTCCAGAGGGTTTATCCAGATGACGTGCCATTAAATGTAACTTTATTTTTTTTTTTTTAGAGAAGAATACTCAGTGCTCTGTTTTATGTACCTCTGAATATCCTAGAATGAAGAGGCTGTGTAAGATATTACCAGACAGGTGTCATTTTCAACTAAAAGTCATCATTATTCGTTACACAAAATTTCCTCACTAGGGGCTACAGGTTTCACGTGCATTTCTTTCCACCATAAACTCCTCCACCAATCCACTTATGTGTAGCTTTAGAACATTGAACAAGGAAATTGCAAATGACCATTTCACCTTTAGTCTGGGCTTTCCTTGAGTACTTTTTCTGTATTTTTTAGAGCTGCTATAACTAATTCCCAAAACTTTGGTGGCTTAAGACAACAGAAATGCACAGTTCTGGAGGCCAGAAGTTTGGAGTCAGTTTCTCTGGGCCAAGATCATGGTGTTGGCAGCCAGGCTCCCCCAGAGGATCTAGGGGGAGACTGTTCTCGCCTCTTCCAGCCTCTGGTGGCTGCAGATTTCCTTGGCTGTGGCCACATCACTCAGGTCTCTGTCTCTGTAGTCACATTGCCTTCTCTTCTGTCTGTGTTAAATCTCTCTCTCCCTCTCTTATAAGGACACTTGTCTTTGCAGTTGGGGCCCACCTGGTTAATCCAGATAATCTCCTCATGTTAATATCCTTAATATACATCTGCAAAGGCGCTTTTTACAAATAATAATGACATTAATAAGTTCCAAGGAAGAGGATCTGACATTTTGGGGGCCTTACTCATGTATTAAACTGTTGAAGTACCAACTCTTTGTGTGCATACACATGCCACAGCCTCTCTCTATCCCCATCTCCCTTCCTTTTCCTGTTTCTCATGATCACAAGTCATTTCACTTCCTAAGTGAATCCAGTGCCACTTATGTCCAGGTCAGAGGATCACACACAGGACAGTCTTGCTCAGGGTTTGCTTAAAGAGCTGCTCTGTGGACACAGCCATAGACAGCCCTCAACCATCTGGGAGAAGCTATCTACACAGAGCATAGTCATGGGCTGTGATTCTCTGGTCCTCTGATTGTCTTCAGAGGCCTGTGTCCTCAGCCCTTATGGAGGGTTTGGATGGCCCCTGACCCAGATAGGATCCACCTTGGCTTACTATTTTACCCTTTCTACTCACTAGGGAAATATATTTGGTGTGGGCTGAGTGAGATGAGAAAATTGTCCAAAGTATAGAAATGACTATCATTTACTTTGCATATTTTTTAGTTAAGTTCACGAGGCATTTTTAATGTTTTGCAAAATGTATAACAATCAGCTTTCTAGTAATATCTTGCCTCAGTAGATGGGAGTAATCCCTAATTTAAGAATATCCAACTGTCTTTAGAATTGGGGATGCAAAAATCAAGTGTTGGCCTACTTGCCCCTCCCCTGGCCTCAGCTACTGCTGACGGCTGTTAGGAAGACCCACTTCCCTCCCACTTCTTGCATCTGTCTCCAACAGATTCCCATGGTGGAGGAGACCAGAGGGGCCCAGAGGCTCCCTGTGAATACAGGAGAGCTGGGGGCTCCTGGGATCTCTGACTGCCCTGTCTAGGCTCAGAGCAGCTGTTACCTTGGCATCCACTTAGAGCATAAAGCAGAACAAGCTCCATCTCCATAAGAATAGAATGTCCAGTGATCTTGCTGTAAACATCTGGCTGACTCTGCGATGACCTCTGTTCCAGCCTCTGGAGAGGAGCTCTGTGAATGGGGCAACATCTTGGCCCGGCTTAGTCCAGCTTCAGTCTCTGTGGGACCCGAAGCACCCCCATCATCTCCATCACCTCTTGGCAGCTGAGGGTAGAGTGAGCTCCCTGGAGAGGGGCTCTGGTTCAGGTCATCAGATATGCAAATTAACTCCATGAAAACCTGTGTTTATTTAACCCTGGAGGCAAGGGCCGTGCTTCTAGAGCAGCCGACAGGAACTACCTGCCTAATCACACACCCCTTGTCCTTAAGTCCAGAAGTAGCAGATCCCTGGACACTCCAAGATGGTCTTCCTGGCCTTGCTCCTCTGCCTCCTGGTGATGGGCTTTCAGGGTGAGTGCATTTTCCCTTGCAGATCATGAGCAGGGGCTTTAGCCCTGGACACAGGGATAATGAGCTCAGATGTGTTTTGGAAATTACAGTGTGACATGGAGAGGTGATATGCCTTAATTCTCATTAGGAAATGAAGGCAGAGAGCCCGAGGCTAACCATGAGGCAGAGGTGTCCACAGCCCTGAACCTGTCCTTTGCCTATCAGAAAACCTCTGTCCCTGCTCTCATCCCATGTCCACCTTTCATGAGAGCCTCCCCAAGGCACTGGTCAGGCTGTGAAGAATGGACCTGCCCATCGGCCCCTGAGGGTGGGGCTGCACTGTGCCATGTCCCGTTTCATAGCTGCCCTGGTCCTGAGGACACCTCCCCAGCTATTTCTATGTGGATTCCTGTACATAGGAAAGGGTGGGAAGGTCTAGGGGTGCTAATTTCTGTCATGTTTAAGCATGGCATGAGTCTTAACAGTGCAAGTTTCTTGTAATCCTTTGAGAAGTAATGCATTGTGCTGCCTTGATGGGGTGTCCTTGCAGGCTCCAGTGGGATTGTCCTGACTCAGTCTCCAGAGACCTTGGAAGCAACTCGAGGTGACTTTGTCTCCATCACCTGTAAAAGCAGCACAGATGTAGGCACCTCCATAGCCTGGTACCAACAGAGACTCCAGGAGGCTCCCAGGCTGCTCTTCTTTGGGGCTTCTGCCCGGGTTGCTGGAACCCCTTCCAGGTTCCAGGGAAGTGGCTCTGGCATTTACTTCTCTTTCTCTATCCATGGAGTGGAAGCCGAAGACGTTGGGGTGTTTTACTGCCAGCAGCATTTCAGCCAGCCTCTCACAGTGACAGGTCCTCGAACTAAATTACTCTTTCTGGGTGGATGACCCTCCCTTCGTGCACCTGCTTCCCACAAGGGGCGCAATCTGAGAGTGTGAAGGGTCCACATTGAAGATGACTATGTTCTCAGAGTCTGTGATTTCTCATCTGTTGAATCCAGGGCAGAGGAAGAGTCATTTCCTCAAATTTAAATAAGAGGTACAGAGGAGGAGAGGCAAAGGGGAGTGAAACCAAGCTGTTTCCTAGACAGCTGCTTTACCTAGCCTGATTTGTTAATGTTTTCATTTTCTTGCAGCATATCAGAGCACTCCAGAACTTAAAAGACTGAAACCACAATTATTTGTTGTGATTCTATAGGCTGATTGGGAGGTTTTTCAGCTGCTTGGCCTGGGCTCCCTCAGGCAGCTGCAGTCAGCTGAGTCAGCAGGGTGGGCGGTTCCTGTTGGCCTCACCCACCTGCCTGTCAGTCAGTGTTTATGTGATGAATCACATTAATTGCTTTGCATATGTTGAACTAACCCTGCATCCCAGGAATAAAATGTACTTGATCGGGGTGGATAAACTTTTTGATGTGCTGCTGGATTTGCCTTGCCAGTATTTTGTTGAAGATTTTTGCATCAGTGTTCATCAAGGATATTGGCCTGTAGTTTTCTTTCTGTGTTCTGCCTCTGCCAGGTTTTGGTATCAGGATGATTCTGGCCTCATAGAATGAGTCGGGGAGAAGTCTCTCCTCAATTTTTGGCATAGTTTCAGTAGGAATGATACCAGCTCTTCTTGGAATGTCTGGTAGAATTTGGCTGTGAATCCATCTGGTCCTGGGCTTTTTTTGGTTGATAGGCTGCTTATTACAGATTCATTTTTGGAGCTCATTATTGGTCTATTCAGGAATTCAACTACTTCCTGGTTCAGTCTTGGGAGGGTCTGTGTGTTTAGGAATTCATCCGTTTTTTCTAGATTTTTCTAGTTTTTTCATAATATTCTCTGGGGGTTATTTGTATTTCTGTGGGGTCAGTGGTAATATCCTCTTTGTCATTTCTAATTGCAATTATTTGAATCATCTCTCATTTTTTCTTTATTTCTTTATTAGTCTAGCTGGCTGTCTATTTTATTAATTTTTTTCAAAAAAAAATCTCCTGGATTCGTTGACCTTTTGAAGGTTTTTTTGTGTCTCAATCTCCTTCAGTTCAACTCTGATTTTGATCATTTCTTGTCTTCTGCTAGCTTTGGAGTTGGTTTGCTCTTCCTTCTCTAGTTCTTTCTATTGTGATGTCAGTTTTTAAATTGAGATCTTTCTAACTTTTCTGTGTGGGCATTTAGGGCTATAAATTTCTCTCTTAACACTGCTTTAGCTGTGTTCTAGAGATTCTGGTATGTTGTATCTTTGTTCTCATTAGTTTCAAAGAACTTGTTGATTTCTTCCTTAATTTCATTCTTTACCCCAAATTCATTCAGGGACAGGTTATTTAATTTCCATGTAATTGTATAGTTTTGAGCAGAGTGCTGGCAGGCACAGGTCTGTGTGCGCCCTCTGTGCACCCTCAGGAAAAGCGGTGGCTGCTCAGGGTTGGGGAGGGTCCACCGTTCTCCATACCCAGTTTCACTCTGACGGCAGTGTTGGCACCAGGGTAGGGAGCTGGAATGGGCTGGGACGGAGGGTTCTGTGTCTGTCAAGGCTGTGACTGCAAAATGGTGGTATGGCGGGAAAGCAGGGGCAGTGTGCACTTTTGTCAGAAGCAGTGGCAGCACAGGGTGCATACACACTCGCGCGCTGGCGGAGTAAGGCCCCCAAAATCTCCTCGTGTGAACACGCACTGGCAGAATAATGCGGAGGGGGGCTGTGCGCCGGAGGAAGCTGCAGCTGGGGGAAGGAGAGGGCGGGTTGGTGTGGTGGCCACCGCTCTGGAGCTCTCCGCGGTCAGGCATGGTCTGCCAGCGCAGGAGATTTGACGCGGGCCCCCAGGGCCCCCGAGGGTGCAAAGCAAGCAGGCGCAGCTAGGCTGGGCCACAGGAGGGGAAAGGCCAGCATATCAAGGGGTGCTCAGGTCGGACTGGCCTCATCTGATGGGCAAGACCGCCCTGCAGAGTTCAGGTCCAACAGTTCCCCTAGGAGCAATGTCTCCTATAGAAGCAAGTAGAACCGAGGCGGGTGGATTACGAGGTCAGGACATCGAGACCATCCTGGCTAACACGGTGAAACCCCGTCTCTACTAAAAATACAAAAAATTAGCCGGGCGTGGTGGCGGGCGCCCGTAGTCCCAGCTACTCAGCTACTCTGGAGGCTGAGGCAGGAGAATGGCGTGAACCCGGAGGCGGAGCTTGCAGTGAGCCGAGATCACGCTACTGCACTCCAGCCTGGGCGACAGAGCGAGACTCTGTCTCAAAAAAGAAAGAAGCAAGTAGAACCTAGAGGGATGGGAGTCCCTGGCCTTGCTCTGCTACAGACCCTGTGGCACCAAACCCTCTGGGTTCCACATCAGTTGGTGTGCTGCCCCCCTACCAATTCTCTCTTTTTTTTTTTTTTTTGAGATGGAGTCTCACTCTGTCACCCAGGCTGGAGTGCAGTGGCATCATCTTAGCTCACTGCAAGCTCCGCCTCCCGGATTCACTCCATTCTCCTGCCTCAGCCTCCCGAGTAGCTGGGACTACCGGTGCCCGCCACTTCTCTAAGCGGCTCTCCCCTCCAACTCAAACGAGAGGTGAGGAGGAGACGAGGGGTCTCCTCCCTCCTGGATTCCAGAGTCCTGTCAGGAGAGGGGTTTGCTCCATGTCTGTTCAATCCACCTGTTCCCTGGTAGTCACTGGGGGCCAGGAAGGAGTCCTAGTGCTTGGTAGCCCCGTGCAGGGTTCCTGGCTTCCTCCTGCTTCATCCCAGCTTCTATGTCTTCCGTCCATCCACTCTCCCTGCCTTCCCCCTGAAGATCTCTTAGGAGTGTGTCTGTCCTGCTGGTCCCTCGGTGGCAGCTGGTCCAGGCGGCTGCATCTAGTCAGCCATCTTGCCTGAATCGCTCTATATTCTTTATAACTTGTCTTTCTTCTCCGTAATTTCTTCTATAAGTATTCTTCAAACAATATTATAAAATGTATTTGTTTGAAACTTTATGAAAATGAAATTGTTTGAGTGATAGCTCATTGACTGTTATTTTCCTTTGTGCTTTGTGCTATGTGTGTCTTCTTTAAGAAACCTTTTTCTTTACCTCTGTTCATCAATGATACTTCTATGCTATTTTCTACATGTTTTTGTTTTTATTTGCCTTTTATACTTCGGTTTATGATTTATTTAGAATTGACATTTGTATCAGTGTAGAGGTAAAATGCAGAGGCTAAAATTTATTTAGTATAATATAAACGTCAAATTGATTCAATACCATTCATTTATTATATATACTTTTCTACTAAATTGCTGCTATGATTTGAAAGTCTGTGTCCCCTCCTAAATTGATAATGAAACTTAATTCCCAGTGCAACAGTATTAAGAGGTGGGGCTTTTGGGAGGTGATTAGGTCATGAGGATTCTGCCCTATGGAAAGGTATTAAAGCCTAATAAAGGTGACTTCACACAGAGTTGCCCCTTCTGCCCTTCCACCTCCACCATGTGAGGACACAGCCATCGGCGCCGTCTAGGAAGCAGGAGCAGCCCTCACCAGACACCAAGATTGCTGGTGCCTTGACCTGGGACTTCCCAGCCTTTGGAACTCTGTGCAAATAAATTTCTGCTGTTTATAACTTACTCAGCCTAAGCTATTTATTTATTTATTTATTTATTTATTTATTTTTGCAGCACAAATGCACTAAGACAATGACTGTAGCATTTTTATTGTTAGTTGCGTGACTACATATGTGTGGACTTCGTTTAGATTCTCTAACTAGTTGACTGGCTTATTTGTTTTACCCTCCACCAATAAAGTTTTATTTTTATTACTGTAATTTATCATAGGCTTTGATATTGAAATATACAGTTTACCCAGATCATCTAGCATCAATAGATGACTTTCTACTTCTGTATGGCCTGTGTATTTAAAAGTTTGTATTCTAGGTATTCTATACAAAACAAATCACCCCCAAATTTTATGGCAGGTAAGAACTGCTGTCATTTGCCACTCATCTCTGTGGTTCTAGATGTTGCCTGGGCTCACCAATGTTCCTGCCAGGGTTTCTTTATGGACACAGTCAGATGATGAGTGGAGTAAGATGTCATCTCAAAGGTTGCCGATGCCAAAGTTGGCTGGAAGTTGGCCAGACCTCAGCTGGGACTGTTTGCCTACCCATGTGACTGCTTGGTTCCCTCTACACTTCCCCAAGAGTACAAGGCAGAAGTTATGCAGCCTCAGTGGCCTCTTATAGCCTCAGAAGACAAATAGTATTACTTCTACCACAGACACATTCCCATCAAGATTCAATGGGAGAAAATACAGGACAGTAGGTTCAATGGGAGGAGAGTCCAGATCCCAGTTATATTGATTCTTATCAATATAACTGACAAGAATCCACCCTCTGGCCAAGGCAACTCACCTCCATTCCACATGTTAAATGCCCTAATTCTCACCCCAACATACCCAAGTATTAGTCCATGATAGTGTCAAGGCCAAGTCCAAGATCTCATCATTAAAATAATGTCCTGGGGCAGTGATGTCAACAAGATGACTGTGTAGGAGATACTAGCACTCCTTACCCCACAAAAAGCAACAATTTGACAGCTATCCAAGTAGGCAAATAGCCCTGTGAGGGGTAAGAGTCCAATTAAGAACGTGCAGCAACACAAAGGAGTGAAAAGCTGAGAAGAACCACACAGAGAGGAACTCTGGGAGATAGTATACCTGAGAGTTCTGAGAATAATGGCAAAAACTTTTCAGAAGCAATGAAACACATTAGTCTATAGATAAAAAAAATCAGTAGTACTTATTCAGGATAATCACGATGATACTCATATCATGCTATTCTGTTCATAATTATAGTAAAAATGCTGAACCAAAGACAAAGACAAAGAGAAAATCTCAAATGCATCCAGAAAAAAACTGGGTAACTATATACAGGGGGACAATAATAAAGCCTTTATCTAACTTTTCCTCAGGACCAGTGGAGGCTAGAAGACAGAAGAATTACATATTTAAATGCTAAAACAAAAGCACTCAACCGAGGATTCAATATCCAGCTATAGTATGCTTAATAGGAGATATACCTAATGCTAAATGACGAGTTAATGGGTGCAGCACACCAGCATGGCACATGTATACATATGTAACTAACCTGCACATTGTGCACATGTACCCTAAAACTTACAGTATAATTTTAAAAAGGCAAAGTAAAAGCTTTTCTTGATTAAAGTAAAGATAAAATATTATTTGCAGACATGCTCTACAAAAAATTCAAGAGGAAATTCTTCAAAATCACAGGAAATGACAGCTGACAGTAACTTAGATCCACAGGAAGAAACGAAGGCCTCAAAAATAGTAAAGAAACAAGAAAGAAGCTAGAAACAACCAAACAACTTTATTTCCATTTACATGAGGCTCTAGTCCAGGGAAAACCAAATTATTGTGATAGATGTCAGAATGCCAGTTACCTTGATTGGGATAGAGGAGCCACGGCTGACTGGGCAGGTTTATGAGAGAAGAATCTGGAGAAGTTGAAATATTCTGCTATTTCATTTGGATGCAGGATATACGTAAAACTTTATTCAGTTGCACGTTTAACATTTCTGCACTTTATGTGTTTAATCTCAACTAAGAACTTTTAAAAGAGCAGATCTGGACTTTAAATATTTATGGAAACTCAACCTTATAAAGGAGGCTTGTAAAATGTACCTGAGAAGTACTAAGAAACACTAAATCTGTTAGAGAAGATAGAAGGAAATACTTAAATTTCTTTCAACTTGGCAGCATAGATTTTATGCCTATTGGTTTCCCTCAGGACAGAGGAGAAGATATTTAAGTTATTTTGCTCACAAGCAAGGTCCCCACCGTCCCCAAGGCTCTTTCCACATAACTGTGCCCACCAGGGGATTTGCTTATTGTCCCCCAGGGAGGACCTTCCCTTGTGAGTCTGAGATAAAAGCTCAGCTCTAACCTTGGTTTGACTGATAGGACTCCTTAGTTCTCCTTCTCACAATGAGGCTCCTTGCTCAGCTCCTGGGGTTGCTAATGTTCTGGGTCCCTGGTGAGGACAGAAGGAGATGAGAGAGGAAAATGGGGTAGGAGGTGAGCTCTGGGGGCCCCAGTGCCTCCCATGTATGTTCTTCCCACGTGTTAGATGTGCATGTCTTGTGCTCTAGGATGGGGCATGTGATGTTTACATCTGTGAGAGTGAGGAAGATTCCAGAAGGACGAAGGACCTGAGCTCCAGAGAAGAATCTGATTTAGAAACAGAAAGAGGATGTAGGAGAATTCTGGACACCCTTTTGTGCCTTGCATCCTTTGGGTTCTTTTTTGAAATTGGATATGTTTGGAGTATGAATCAAAATTGCAGAAACATTATATAGGCTGAAACAACAAATGAACAATTATGAAAATGATACATAACGTTTTTGCATAACCTTGTACTTCTCTCTCATTATTTCAAGATCCTGTGGGATCCTGTGGATATTGTGAAGACCCAGACTCCACTCTCCCGACCTGTCATCCCTGGAGAGCTGGCCTCTATCTCCTGCAGGTCTAGTTGAAACCGCCTTTGCAAAATTATGACTGAGACAGTGAAAGAGGTCTAACTTAATCTACTCCATCTTGCTTCTAACCTCCAAGTTGTCCTTGTTCATTCCTGGGCGTAGGCTGAACTAACTTTGAGAGAAACTTAGTTTATAGTTTAAACAAAGACAGTAACAGCCCTTTCCCAAAGCAGACCTCCTTCTTGCCTGGGGACTAGATTGCCTTTGTAGGACTAACATTAGCCACAAGATTGGAAATTCTGGTTTAGGAGTCATGCGGCTGGAGGCTACAAGATTCTGACCCTCCCTAAACTGCTCCTGAGATCAGTGTTTGAGATATGTTGCAGACCCTGCACTTGATGGATCAGCTGGCACCACCCAGATCAATAAACTGGCTCATCTGATCTTGTGGCCCCCTCATCCAGGAACTGATTCAGCACAAGAAGACAGTTTCGACTCCCTGTGATTTCATCTCTGACCAATCAGCACTCCTGGCTCACTGGCTTCCCCCCACCCAACAAGTTATCCTTAAAAACTCTGCTCCCCGAATGCCCTGGGAGACTGATTTGAGTAATAATAAAACTGTAGTCTCCAGCACAGCCTACTCTGCATGAATTACTCTTTCGTTATTGCAGTTCCCCTGTCTTGACGAATCAGCTCTCTCTAGGCAGTAGGCAAGGTGAACCCCTGGGGCAGTTACATAGTCAGAGCCTCCTGCTTAGTAATGGCATTACCTACTTGAGTCAGATCCTGCTGAGGCCAGGGAAGCCTCCACAACTCCTGTTCTATTTGATTTCCAATCGGTTTTCCGGGGCCCCAGACAGGTTCAGTGGCAGCAAGTGGGGCAGGGACAGACTTCATGCTTAAAATCAGCAGGGTAGAGGCTGAAGATGCGGCATTTATTACTATATGGAGCATACACATATCCCTCTCACGGTGGTACAGCCCCAAACACAAACCTTCCTGCTAGGGTGGCCCTGCTGCCCACATGCACTGCTTCTCTCAGGAGTAGCTCAGCAGGGTCTCTCAGTCTGTGTAAGGAAAAGATGCTGAGGAACCAGGAAATAGTTTCTCGCTGAAGACTCTGGACAATGTGTGTGTCAGCTACACTGCAGATACCGGCAGTTTATGTCCCTGTCACCTGTAACAGCCTTGACTCTCATAAGTAATAAGAGATGAGGGGAGCAAGTGCCCTGTGAGTAAAGAGGCAGGATGGAAGGGAGAGGAGAATGAAAGCTCCTCCTAACTCTACCTACATTAGTTAATTAAACGTAATCAGCAAAACAGCCAGACCTCTGACACAGATTGTGGCAATACATGTTGAATATATCTTGGGGTTTAAGAGTTTTTGCTATATTTTAAGATGTTTCATTACATTTATTTTTTATTTTGATTTTGATTTTTTGAGATGGAGTCTCCTGGAGTGCAGTGGCACAATCTTGGCTTACTGCAACCTTCCCCTCCCAGGTTCAAGTGATTCTCCTGCCTCAGCCTCCCGAGTAGCTGGGATTACAGGCCTGCACCACCATGCCCGGCTAATTTTTGTATTTTAAGTAGAGACGGGGTTTCACCACGTTGGCCAGGCTGGTCTCAAACTCCTGACCTCAGGTGATCCACCCACCTTGGCCTCCCACAGTGCTGGGATTATAGGCATGAGCCACCATGCCCGGCCTTATTATAATTAAAATAAATATTTTTCCACTTTTCTAACTTCTTACTTCTTCTACTTCCCGCTTAATTCCCACTCCATAAGGTACTAGATACAGCATTGTATGCTAGTTATTCTCAGAGGGGCTGGCTGGGGAAAATCAGTAAAAATTTTGCTTTTTGAGTGTCAAACAGGTTTTGTAAATTCATAGCAGATACAAGATTCTAATGCTAAAACTCTTTGATTAGCCTCAATTACTTCTTGCTGATAGGAAAAAAACCGTTCTTGAAATTCCAACTTTTGGTTTTAAAAATAAAGAGCACATACTAGAAGATGTACACATAGAATTTTCCCATACATGAGCGGGAAAATACAGAATGGTGTGAAATTTTTCATTTCCCAAAGTTAAGAATTTAAGACCGGCCAGACTGCTGGACTGTGAGCATGAAGGAAATGCAGGAAAAGACAATTTCAATTAAACTCTCTTGGCCTATGGTGGGTAGAAATGTGGCTGCTGGTGGGGTTGGCAGTTCATGATGTGGACCCAGAAGGAAGTCTCATGTGTTTCTTGTGAAGAACCACAGAGTTGAAGGCACAGCTGCCAGGTTCCCTGGGTAGAGCCAACACCACTGCAAGTTTCATGGGAAATAATGCCTTGAGAAGGGCTCTAGGTCTGTAATCACCAAAGGTTGCACCAGTAAAGTCCCTGTGCGAGGAGACCTGAGATCATGTCACTCAGTCCTAGTCAACCCAACACAGCCGAGGAGAGCTTCTGAAACTCATTCTGCCCCTAGTGGAAGTCTAGCAGAGACCACTGGTTAGGTTGGGAGATGTCACAGGCACCGACATGCTGAGCAGAAGGCCCAGCAGGGTCTACACCAGCAGAGGGGCAGTGGGGATGGAGGCTGGTGTCCATGACTCAGACATGTATTTGGGATGCTCTGTGCAGCCTTGGCGATTGGGGGAACACCCTATGTGGGAGTTTTATGTCTTTCTTAGCCCAGCAACCTCAGCCTGCCTGATGACTCACACCTCAGCAAATATCCTATGGAGAACACGGGCCATATAGAGATGCTGCCCTGTGCAACTCCTGAGGCTCAGCCAGATTCTCCTTTCCCAGTAGAGTTCCTCTGCCTGTGCCAAGTCAGGGCTTGTGTCCACATGCAAACCTGGCAGATATGGCAGGAGGACAAAAAGTTAGGTGAGCGTCGGCTCAATGACAAAGGGTATTTGTCACCCTGGAATTTAAATCATCTACTCCCCTTTCACTACTTCTGAAGTAAATATTATATAACTTTAATCTTTTTATTGTTTTAAATTTTTTGTACCTTTTGCAGTGGTTGTTCTGGCCTTTCCATTCCTACATCATTGTACCTGGGAATGAAGGTTCCTTTCGTTTCTTTACTGAAATAAAAGTGACTATGTTAGTAAGTCATCATAAGAAAAATGTTTTCAAACAATAAGTGAATGCATTATTTTTACAATTAGTGATTTGTATATGAACATAAATCTGATTTCTACATTCTGTAAGTAATGGTATAGAAAATATTTTCTTTCAATATAGTCTGCTTAAAAGTTTGCTCTAAGAATATTTCTGAGTTAATACTGAGTGTGTCAGTTATATGCCATGGCTCGGTAAGAAAGTAGTAAAATAATGTTTGAATCAACAGGATAAGATAATCTTAATTTTGATTAAGGAAGTGAGTTACATTAGAGATGATTTTCTATTCCAAGATAATGGATTCCATGGCAAGTGAGATTACACTTATATTCTTAACTAGACAGACCAAATTTAAAGGGAAAAAGTGGTTTATATCAAGTGATTTGTAGCACATGAGATAAATGACAATTCTTCAGTGTATTTTTACACATATTAACAAAGAAGGCACGCAAATCCAATCAAAATTCCATCCATTTCACTATCACAGTCACCAGTTGGGAGCCTGGAGATATGGCACATCCTCCTGTGAGCAGGACAATCACTGGGACCCTGCACAGTGTGATGGCCCCCAAAACAAACCTCACAAGGAAGTGCAGCTTCTCAGTGCAGCCCGATCAGCTGCAGTTCCAGGGGATGCATCCCCAGCAGGAGGGCTTAGGTGGAGATGGCTGGAGAGCCTTTGAAGATGAGGCCGTGAGTCCTCACTTGCAGGCATGGGCTCCTCTTCTGTGTGCACAAGGCCAGGGCCCTCCAGGATGCCTCCCAGAGCCTCTTCCTTCCTCCTCGACTTAGGATGCTCAGGCCCCACAGACTCTCCAGTGAGTGGCTGCCACATCCCTTTTGGAGCAGCCCCTGATGTTTCCTGCTGTCCTCATGGCTGTAGGGGTGCTGTTATGTTATCGGGAGAGGACCCTAGTGTCCTCACCGGCTGCCATGGAAGACTTTCAGGGCACTTCTTCCTGCCTTTGCCAAGTGACCTCACTCTCACCAACCACCAGGAGGATGGAAAACCACGGGTACCGCATGATTTTTGGCTTTTGAGAACGTGAAAGCTCACGGGAGTCTCACATATGTACGGCCTATAATAATATCATGGCTATTTTGACTTTCCCTATCTCCCAGTTCTCTGAGAAGTTACGTACTCTGCCCATTGCCTTTCAGGCTTTTCTGTTGTGAAGCTGCTAATGCAGGTTTTTATTTCCAGAAGTGTGTGCATCACATTTCCACATTTTAAAGGATCAGTATAATTTGCTCTTTTTTTACTGGTATGTCAGAGTGGCAGCTCAGGTGGTTTAAAAACTTCTCTGCTAAAATGCATGAATACAGCTGTGATTTGGGGACTATAAATTGATTTATATTTGAAAATAGAAACTATAAAAGTATTTTGAACTGAAAGATAACATTGCATATGTAAATTTGTGAGATTCCTTTTTTTGAATCTTACAAATTTGGGTCTATAATGTTTCCTTTCAGTTCAAAATAGTTTTGTAATTTCTATTTTTGTTTCTTCTTTGTCTCAAGCTTTATTTAGTAGTGTGTTACTTAGTATCCAAATATTTGGATATTTTTCTTTCTTTTCCCAATTTCTAATACAATTCCTTTGGTTTCTGATCATTTATTTTGTATGGTTTAAATTCATTTAATTTCTTTAAAATATCTTGGGGCCCAGAATATAATCTGTGTTAGAAAATGTTTTGAAATGACACTGGAATTGGCTGCATGGTGGAGCATTCTCTAAGTGTCAATGACATCTGCATGGTTGATAGTGTTGTCTATATCTTGTCTGTATCTGGACTGGCCCATGTGGCAGGGCCGCTTGCAGTGTGGGTGAAACCTGCTGCAGAGTCCTTTTCTGTCTTGGCTCCCTCTACTAAAGTCTAGCCAATTTCCACGTCACTTTGCAGGTGGACAAGACCAATATTCCAAGGTGTGGACTGTGTAGTCTCCAGAACTCAAAAAGATCTATTAGGGGCTCCGTTCTTTTCATGACAAAGCTACTCACTAAACACACTGGAATGGAATAGGCATTCTTTTCTCCTGAACTCTGACTCTCTCTGTCTCAGAGCTACGACTGCACCACATCCAGACTGGGGGAGACTCAGGTCTCACTCAGAGTTGACAAGAACCTGGAAGCCCTGACAGGACCTGATTCCACACGACCAGGGAGACTGCGTGAGAAGAGTTTCCCTGAACACCACTCAGAAAAACATAAGGCAAAGCTGCTTCTTGTTGATTCTGGGTCATTATCCTCCGAAATTCTTCCATTAAGAGAGCCTTTTAGGCCAGGCATGGTGGCTCACGCTCGTAATACCAGTGGAGTTTGCAGTGAGCCGAGATTGCGCCACTGCACTCCAGCCTGGGTGACAGAGTGAGATTCCGTCTTAAAAAAAAAAAAAAAAAGGCCAAGCGCGGTGGCTCACGCCTGTAATCCTAGCACTTTGGGAGGCCGAGGCGGGCGGATCATGAGGTCAGGAGATTGAGACCATCTTGGCTAACATGGAGAAACCCCGTCTCTACTAAAAAATACAAAAAATTAGCCTGGCGTGGTGGTGGGCGCCTGTAGTCCCAGCTACTCGGGAGGCTGAGGCAAGAGAATGGCGTGAACCTGGGAGGCGGAGCTTGCAGTGAGCCAAGATCAGCGCCATTGCACTCCAGCCTGGGAGACAGAGAGAGAGACTCTGTCTAAAAATAAATGAATTAATTAATTAATTAATTAAATAAAATAAAATAAAATAAAGCCTTTTAGTCAATCTGGTGTATGTGAGATGATTATGATGGAATTTATTGAACAACTGGTCACCAGGAATTTTATATTCACTGCCTGAAACATAAAATATTTCCCCCTTTCCTCTTACTCAAGCTGGGCTCTTGGCTCTCAATGTGGAGACTCACACCATTCTCCCTGTGAGGTCCTTGGACAGAGCACTCTTTTTTTTTTTTTTTTTTTTTTTTTTTGTGAGACAGAGTTTCGCTCTGTTGCCCAGTCTGGAGTGCAGTGGCGCGATCTCGGCTCACTGCAAGCTCCGCCTCCCGGGTTCACGCCATTCTCCTGCCTCAGCCTCCCAAGTAGCTGGGACTACAGGTGCCCGCCACCGCGCCCGGCTAATTTTTTGTATTTTTAGTAGAGACGAGGTTTCACCATATTAGCCAGGATGGTCTGGATCTCCTGACCTCGTGATCCACCCACCTCGGCCTCCCAAAGTGCTGGGATTACAGGCGTGAGCCCCTGCACCTGGCCGAACAGAGCACTCTTGTGGGGCGCACTCACCAGGGTCCAGGGGAGGGCAGATTCCAACACGTGCATCGGACATTCTTGAGCAGCTATCCTGGAAGCAGCAGATAGCAGACAATTCTTTAATTGGCTCAAGGCTGCTTTTTATTTATTTATTTTTATTTCTCTGTCCACCAGTGCTTGTGGGGATGCGGCTGTTTCCTTCTCTGGATTAGCTGAGCAGGAGCTAAGTAGGATGGCATTCACCTCCCAGAGGTGCATTTTAGAGACACATTTCCACAACGTCAGTGTCCTTGTGCTTTCTTAGAGTCACGCCCTACATTGTGTGTCCCTGCCCAAGATCCCAACTTTCCCTGTCAGATTCCTCTTTCTTTGGCTACAGGCAAACTTGCCTTGATCTCCACTTGTTTCCCTCTAAGAGATATTTTACGTTACATTGTCCTCAAGAAAGACACCCTCCCCCCAGTTGGTTCCACACTGCTGCACCCACCAGGGGATTTGCATATTGTCCCCTAGGGAGGACCTTCCCTTATGAGTCCGAGATAAAAGCTCAGCTTTACCCTTGCCTTGACTAATCAGGACCCCTCAGGTCACCTTCTCACAACAAGGCTTCCTGCTTAGCTCCTGGGGCTGCTAATGCTCTGGCTCCCTGGTAAGCACAGAAGGAGATGAGGAAAGAGAATGGAGTGGGAGGGTGAGCTCTGGGGGCCCCACATCCTCCCATGTCAGTTCTCATCATGTATTATGATCCTTTGGTCTATGCTTCAAGAAGCGGAATTAGATATTTTTTCTTGATAATTAGAAACCACCTAAAAGGAACAATGACCAGTGTTCTCACTAAGAGTTTGAAAAACATAAAACTCTCTTGTGCCTTATAAATATTGTGTTCATTTTGGAATGTTTATTTTTTATGGTATGAATCAAATTTTTTTAAAAAAAGACTAACTTGAAATGAATGACATAAGAGAAATCATAAAAATTACTAATAATGTTTATATATAACCTTGTACTTTTCTCTCATAATTTCAGGATCCAGTGGGGATATTGTGATGACCCAGACTCCACTCTCCTTGCCCGTCACCCCCGGAGACCAAGCCTCCATCTCCTGCAGGTCTAGTTAGAGCCTCCTGCATAGTGATGGAAACACCTATTTGTATTGGAACCTGCAGAAGCCAGGCCAGTCTCCACAGCTCCTGATCTATACAGTTTCCAACCAAGCCTCTGGAGTCCGGGAAAGATTCAGTGGCAGTGGGTCAGGCACAGATTTCACGCTTAAAATCAGCAGGGTAGAGGCTGAGGATGTTGGAGTTCATTACTGCATGCAAGGTACACAAATTCCTCCCACAGTGATACAGCCACTGTTGGAGTGGCTCAGCTGCCCACATGCGCTGCTTGTCTGGAGAGCAGCTCAGCAGGGTCTTTGAGTGTGCAGAAGAGGAGGCTGTTGGGGAACTCAGGGACAAGGTTAGTTGCTGAGAACTCTGGCCCATAAGAGCCTCAGTTGTGCCTCAGTCCCATATGTTAAGGCCTCCTCAGCAGCCACAACCTGGGATGGCATCGGCAGTAGGAGAAGTCAGGGAGGCCGTGTACCCTGGAAGCAACCAACTGTGATGAATGGAGAATGAATAAAAGCTCATCCTTACCCTCCCTGTCTTTCACACATTTGTCAAGTACACTTAGTTGGTAGAACAACCAGACCATGGATGGATATTAGAAGAAACACATATGGAATACATATTGGAAATTACCAGCTTAGGGTATGTTTTATTCAAGATAAACCTTGTTCATGTTGGGAAATTGCTATTTTTCCACTTTCCCCACTCCCTGTCTTCTTTTCCACCTCCACTAATCTGTCCTCTCCAGTGTCATGGTGGAGGAAGCATTCTACACAAGCTGTCCTCAGGGGAGTGTCACTAAGGATAATTAGTAAAAATGGTTGAAGTTCGATTATCCAAATAGATGTTGTAAATCCATGACCAATGTGAATTCAAGATCCCAGTGCCAAAGGACTTTGATTTGTCTCAATTACCTTTGTCCAGTGGAAAGGGAGATCTTGCAATTCCAACAGTGGGCTTTGCAAATAAACAGCATAAACTCAAATATGGAGAATATAAAGTTTACTTCGTGTACCACAGGACAAATGCAGAATTGTAGGAGATTTTTCTTTTTTTCCTGAATTATGAGAATTTTAAAAGTGTTTAACCAAAGTACTATTTTAGAGAGGAAAAGTTTAGAATTATGCTCTCATAAGAAAAAATTCAAAGAATACAGAAATGCATTATGTTAACATGACACCATCATTACTTGAAAATGAATCTAAATCCTATATTTTAGTTGCAAATGTATAGGGAGTCTATGCTTTTAAGAAATTCCATGGAAAATAGTACTCTACATTTATATCAAACCTAGTAATGAGTGATGCTGGTTACATGTGATCATACGGTGTGACAGACACAAAAGAATGATTGGATCAACAAAACAAGCTCCTGCTTCAGGCTAAGGGTATAAGGCGTATTTGAGATTTTTGTTTATTTCATGATAACGGATTCCATGGTAAGTTCAATTAAAATTCAAATGTGTCATTTCTGCTAGGTTTAAAAGTTGCCTGGCAAAATAAATATAGAAATCAATCTGACTATAGCTCTCAAGTTAAGAAACTGAAGATACTTAATTTATTATCTTAAAATACTAACAAATGCATCATGAAGCCTAAATGTTATTACAAAATGCAGTGGGAGAAAACAAAGCATGAGTAGCAAGAGCAGGAGCTAAACAAGGCCATTGCCGTCTTTAATCCTCACGTGATTGACAGAGCAAGGCCATCGCCATCTTTAGTCTTCACGTGATTGACAGCACCTAGTGATCTTAGATTCTGAGTTGATGTGAGACAGGAGATAAGGCCCAAACCCACTCAATGTGGTTGGACACATTTAAAAAACAAACAGCCTACATGATGCTAATATCCCAAGGAGCTATACTCTCAAAAAAAAGTGGTGGAAAATAAAGATTTGTGAAACTGAAAGTGGATACGGAGGAGAATCAGAGCATAATCAAATTGGCAGTTACAAAGAAACCTCAAAATATGATGGACTAAATGTGACAAGGATTCTGTCTGTGCTGTGGAAGTGCAGAGGCAGACAGATGGCCTTGGTAGTGTGGGTGGCTCTGCCCCATAAGATCACTCAGATGGGCAGGAGGCACGACAACCCTCAGGGCACAGCCTTCCTCCTTCCTCACAGTCACTGCCCCCCATGCACATTCCTCAACAGCATGAATTGGAGCCAAGTGAAGGGAAAGTTGTTTTCTTCTAAAGAAAAAAAGAAACTTGAACTTCCCACCAGTGGTAAATGCTCTTTTGACTCAATCACATGTTTGAGAAATTTCCCATTGAATGGATCTACTGATAAACACATATTTTTGTTTTTTTTAATTTTAATTTGAAAATGTATTTACATGAGTCCTGGAAATAATTTTTTGAGCATAAAATTATATTTGTGGCAGCCTGTTTGAAGTTGTCATTTACCATTTGATAATTATTGCTAAAAGTCATTCATAAAAGAAATGCACGGGTGACTGTCTTCCTTTGAAAAAAATCTTTTTATCTCCTCAGACGCCTTTTAAGCTCTTCAATCAGCCCTATTTTTTACATATCAAATGTATTAAGTTTAATTTATTATTTTTGATAAATTTAATTATTAATACATTTATTTTCAGTATCACAAAATCAAAAATCCTATAAATTGCTATGTCAAAGACCTGCCTCTAGATGACAAACACAGTCTGCAATAAACAAAAGAGAGCACCACAGTCTTAGAAGCACTGGGCAGGTAAGAGTGCTAGTGTCCCATTAGGAACAAGGAGCCTCTAAAACTAGGAGGGTTTCATGTACATTTTTTCCACCATAAAGTCTTCTACCAGTCCATTTATATGTAGCAGTGGAACACTGAACAAGGTCCACAGGCCCCTAAAGAAAATAAGAGGTCCAGAGAATCACAACCCGTGACTGTCTTCTGTAGAGACAGCTTCTCCCCAGAGGGCTGAAGGCTGTCTTTGGCTGTGTCCTTGTGTGTCCTTCCCATACAAGGTACATTCATAAGCTCTATGGAAAAGAACTTGAGAATCGGGGATCATACTCAGTACCAAACCCTCAGTGTTGGTCCTATACACACGTCACGTGGGCTCTCTCTCTCTCGCTCTCCCACTGATGCTCTGCTTTTCAACTTTAAGATGCTCCCATGTTCCCGGCACCATGGACTCTTCTTGCAGCAGCCCTTTCCATTGTCCCAGCTCCCCTCTGACTGTGACCCTCCTCCTATCCTGTAATAAGGGCCCTGTGATTATAATGGTCTCACCCAGAAAACTCAGGATACTCTCCTGACCTCAAAATCCTTAACTTAATCACACTTGCCAAGTTCCTGTTGACATATAAGGTAACATTCACAGGTTCCAGTTATTAGGACATGGATGTCTTTGGGGGAGATATTATTCACTCTACCAACAACTCTCATCATCCCCACAACTGTCCTCCCCTAAAGTAGAATAAAAAATCACAAGGCCAATGTACGAGGCCACAGAGCTGGAAGAAACCTGAGACTCAGGGATGCTGATTTTGGTTCTGCTTCTCTAATGTGGACTCCATGCTGTGTAGATATTTGTTGGAGCCTCCTTTGATTTTGTGACCTAGAAATAAAGAATCACTGGTTAAATCCAATCTGAGAGAGATTGATAAAGGGAAAATAAATGTTTCTAAAAATTTGTGAATTTTCCTATGCATTAAAAAAGGAAAAGTGGCAAAAATTCAGATCATACTGTCCAAGAGTGAGGATTTGTCCACAGTTAACAAAGGACAGGAAGCACTAGGGGGAAATAAGGAAGTGAGAAAGGGAAGACAGGAGACAGAATGAAAGACTTCTCGGCAAGAAGCTACTGCTATGGACGATGGGAGCTCAAGCCCACATGGAAACACATGGGAAATGTTATTCCACCTGAGAGGTGAGGGAGCTGGGGTATTATACACCTCCCCTATCCTCATGGATTGAGAGCTGTCCTAGGGGATGCTCATTCCAGGCCCAGTGGTCTGCCATGTGTGCAGGCAGAGCTGCTTTCCCCAACGTCACAGACAGCAGCAGAGGCAGATACGGCCATGGGAAGTCAGCAGAAGTATAATGAATGGAGAGTGCCAGAGGAAGCAAGGGTGACTGCTACGTTCACCCAGGAAAAATAAAAAGATGTCCTACATTTCAGTCTAGATCTGCTCTCTCTGAACGTGGATCCTGGCAGGTTGTTTGCTAGCAACTTCCCTTGAAATTCAGGCGCTTGGCAAAGCAGCAGGAGGACTGTGCACAGGCTGCACCATTGTGGTCTTTCCATCCCTAGTCGTGCATGAGTAAAACTCCCTGGAATTCCCAGTCTCCAGTCTGCTGATGCTGTTATAGTTGGTTCTGTATGAACCAACTGGATGCCCTGAGCAAAGGCAGAGGTGTGAGAGGTTCAAACCTATGTCGAAGTTTTACCCGGATTCAAAACATTTATCCATGTACAAGGGCAGTGGTTTGGCAGGAGATGGAGACTGTCTCTCCTGGATGTGAGACAAGAGGCTGGCACCTGGGTCAGGATGAAGTTCCCACTAACTGCTAAAGAGCAAAAGAGGAAAGTGGCATTGATGGTGCAGGGCAGGGATATGCACCGAGCAGCAGCCACACTCACTTAGGAGAGATGGTTCACTGACCTAGCCTTTCCCCAGGGCTTCCCCTCACCTGCTCTCCAGAAAGTCAGGCTCCAGGGCAGCAAGGTGTTGGGCGGGTGGCTGCATCTGAACCTCCAGGAAAATGGTGGTGGGGAGTGCAGCTCACAGCATTATCCAGGGGATGTGACCTTAGTCTTGCTGCTTTGGAGACAATTGGTCACGGATCCTAGAATGATCCAGGGTATCAAGTTTTTTCTAATTCATGTTCCTGTAGTTTGAGGAAAAACAGAGATTTTTTGTTGCTGTTATTGAAGTAAACCCATCTGGTATAACTAGTCAGCCCTTCATACTAATGACTTGTGGGAAATAATACTCAATGACAGAAAAGGGGGTAGAATATGGGGGCCCCCAAACCAAGAATAAGCATGCCACCTATTTAGTCCCTGAGTATCAAAGAGACCTTATAGCTCTGGATAACAGCGAATCTGTGAGTGGCATGAGCATTGAGGAATCATTGTATCACCTTTGTGCATATGCAGTGAATTGCCTGACATTATACTGATAATAACAATGGCTTAAGGTCATAACAAAATACTTTTGAGTATGTTAAATATGCTTCTGGAAACAATGTGACAATCACAGAGAGGTTGTTAGTATAGCAAAAGGGCTGGTTATCCCCACCAAATCCATTTGAGTAACTTGAAGATCTGATAGCCCCACCCTCTAAGATTTTATTAGGCATTTCCTACAAACAAAAATACTCTCCTACATAATCCCAATACAACTATAAAATCCATTATTTCATCTAGTCCTTAGATCAATATTAAATGTTGTCAATTTTTCCACAAAATATCTTTTGTAACAATAGGGCCTCTATAGAGAAATATATTCCCTCTACACAAATTTGTGCTGCCCTAGTCTGACCTGGGACCCTGGGGACACTGACCCTGTGCTGAATTACTGAAATAAGCTAGCCCTGCAGCTGTGCCCAGCCTACCCCATCCCCTGCTGATTTGCATGTTCTGAGAACACAGCCACCTGCCCTGAAGACTTCTTAATAGGCTGGTCACACCCTGTGCAGGAGTCAGTCCCAGTCAGGACACAGCATGGACATGAGGGCCCGTGCTCAGCTCCTGGGGCTCCTGCTGCTCTGGCTCCCAGGTAAGCAAGGAGAACACAAGGAATTTATTCAGTGTGCTCAGTACTGCTTGGCTATTCAGGCAAACTCTCTTATAACATGATTAAGATCATGGATATTTGTTTATATATTTCCAATTTCAGGTGTCAGATGTGACATCCTGATGACCCAGCCTCCTTCCTTCCTGTCTGCATCTCCAGGAGACAGAGTCACCATCACTTGCCAGGCCAGTGAGGACATTAGCAATTATTTAGCCTGATATCAGCAAAAACCAGGGAATCCTCCTAAACTTTTGATCTATGCTGCATCCAGTTTGGAATCTGGGATCCCATCGAGGTTCAGTGGCAGTGGATCTGGGACAGATTTCACTCTCACCATTAGCAGCCTGCAGCCGGAAGATGTTGCAGATTATTACTGTCAACAGCATGACAGTTTCCCTCCCACAATGTTACAAGCCTGGACATAAACCCCCCAGGGAAGCAGATGTGTGAGGCTGGGCTGCCCCAGTTATTCCTCCTGGTGCCTCCATCTGCTTAGTGTTTCTCAAATTGCAGTCATGCTTTGGAGGTCACTGGAAAGTTTTGGAAGAGGGAGCAGGATTGTTCCCCTGCACATTCATTTTCTTCCTTTCTTCTCATCCTCAAAAATAGATGCATGGCAATGACTCTCCTGATTTCATTACGAACAGAGGTGATTACACCTGAGGAGTCTGAATTATGGAGCCAGTTGGAATTTATAAAGCAAAGGAGAAGCCACTCTAGATATTTCAAGTAGGATTAAAAACAAACAAACAAACAAACAAAAACAACAATGAGAATCTAAACTACCTCCTTTAAAAGGCCAGTGGGAATGGTAGCCAAATATGCAAATACTAGAAAAGGGGGATTATCTGGTTCTACCCCAAAATCCATAGTGCATCTGACGCAGAAGGTATAATTCCCTAATGAGGTGGTCCTCAGATCTGCCTGAGAAGCCCACAGGTTGGCGGTGCTGATGCTCTCAGCTGCCTGCAGCACCTCTCCAGGTGATTCTCCAGTCTTCACCTCTGTCCACGTGTCTTCCTGCAAGTTATGATGGATGGTAATGAATCTTCCTCTTCTGACTTTCAAATCTCAGAGAGGGCCCTCACTGGGCAACTCTACAGGAAACCAGAGAGGAAAAAGTGTTCCTGGCAAATGTGCTTCCAGAATGATAGTGATGAGGGGAAGTGAAAGCTAACATCCCAGTGTAGTCACTATAACTCAGTTCAGAATTTTGTTGGTTAGGTAATGGTCCCAGAATACACTTGGATGTGATGCCAAATATTATTGTCTGGAATCACAACAAGAAAATTTCATTAGGTCATATGATAAAAGTAGAAATTACATTAAATATATAAGGTAATCATTTGATAAAACATTTCTTGATCATATACATATATATACACACACACACACACACACATTTAACATTCTCTTTCCTTAATATTAAAAACCTTGCTACTCAAAATTTCTCCTGAAGCCAGCAGCATCACTAACAGCATGTTGCAAATGCAAAATAGCAAAACCACCTTAGATCTACTGAATAGGAATCTGTATTATAACAAGATAACAAAGGTTCTATAGAAGGTTTAAGAATCTATGTTTTAGGGAATGTTTACTTCACTAAGGAGTTTTGGTTACTGTTGTATTTATCCAATGAGGCTATTTAAGGAAATTTATTTAAAGTAACATGTTGAAAACACGTGAAATAAGCTATGTAATCAACACTAAGAGGGCGGCAGGACAAGGTATTTCTGGTAGCTAGTGGCAGGGCTGCTGTCCTTCTGGGGGCAGTAGTGAGAGGATTAGCTCTTCTCTCTGCATGAGGCAGCTTGAATGGGGAGCCACAGGCAGCAGGGTCTCCTCTACAGGCTACATCTGCAGTGTGATTCCTGGAAATATTCTAGAGGCTTTGTCTGGATCCTGTTCCTTAAGGCTTCCCAACAAGTTGTGAGTAATTTAATATCCCGTAGTAAATGCTTAGTGGATTTGACATTTGCAACCAAGAACGATGAGCAGTCTACACTGAGAGCATGATCACAGCCTGCTTTTTTGTTGCTAAACGTAATATTTTCAGGTGGACCTGCCAGAAGAAGCCAACATAAATAATCTCCAGGTCATCAAGAGTGCAAGACAAAAAAGCTCAGGGGAGCCTCTGGTTCTTGGTCAGCTCACTTTGTGTCATGTACCAAAGCCTCGTGTCTTAGTGTAGTTGACACTGCCTTTGATGCAAGAATTTATATGCATATACAAAGTTTATAGTGCTAAAATCTCCAATTTTGTCCTCAGAAACTTCTTGGGATCACTACTCCCCATATCTCAAGTAAATCAGGTTTTATTATATGGTCAAAAAGGCCAACCTCACATTCAAACAGTGGAAAAAGTTCTTAAGCTTCCAGGCAAGCTGTGGTTTTACGGAGCCTTACTTTTTGAGGACAGAGGCCCCAGTCTTCAAGGATAAGAATTGAGAGGGGACTTATAAGGCACAGAATGCTCAGGGAAGCAGCAGAATCATTGCTTCACTTTGTGTAGTTAGATAGTGGGTGAGGTGAGAACTGCAGAAAGATTAGCATGCATAGAAGATATGTCCACCACTGAATCTTACAGCTCAGTGTGTACTTTATAGGATTTTTTTTTCACATTTTTTCCATGAAAAAAGAAAGACAATTCAAACATTGGAAACAGATTCGGATTAAGCAAATCTCAAATTGGGTCTGGAGATTCAGAAAGGTCAAACATTTAAACATTCCAGTTTCTGCCAGTGTTGAGAGAGAGGGAGTCTCAGAAGCAGAAGATACACATCCATGGAACATTCATTCCCTGGGCTCTCTGTGTGCCCGGTATTTATCCATAAATCTGTGCTCCAGTAGGTGACTATTTACAATCAGTAAGATAGTGCAGACGGCTTCAATCCCAGGTGGCTAGGAGTCAGGAATCCAGTCTAAGGGCCTGCAGCTTCATAGAGGGAAGTTTCCTCTGTGGGTGCCTGGGTCACAATTCTCAGCCGTGGACAAACTCTCACCTTTAATCAGAAAAATTCTCCATTGAGGTCAAGTTGGGAAACAAGCCTGTATATGTCTCCAATTTCATCCAAATCAGTGGAAGTTTGCACTCTTTGGGCCAACAAAGTCTGTAAAACAAAGTCTACAGAATGTGCCACAGTGTTGTATGAATAAATTATGATATCCTGTGTCCTGGCACCTATGTTGTTTATTGCTAAACTGAAGGCTTATTTCTCCATGGCCTGTGCCAATCTCAGGTTCAACTATGTAGAAGTATTGAATTTCGGTCGTTCCAAAAATAGCCCAAAGAAGCAGATTTTTAACCATTTTGAGAATGCTAACTTTGCATATCCCAGAAAACCTCACCCACAACTGCAATAGGTAAGATAAGCTCAGGTTACGAAAACCCCAAACCACTACTGCCCTCTGGAGCTCTCTGATGCAGAGACTCCCCACATGCTGCTGTGTGACATACTCTAGAAACTTAGCCCCTTCTCCAGTAGTTCCCTACTCTTCCCCTCTGAGAAGCAACCCTGACACCTTAGCCTCTGGTCAGACTCCTGCTGTGAGGGACTTTTCCCTGCAAGCCTGTCAGAGCTTCACCCAATAAAAGTTATTTTTGCTACTGCCCTCATGTAGTCATCTCTTCCATTGATCAGCCTCCAAAACCCTTGAACTCCATATAAACAGGATGACAGTCTCCACCCCACAAATATTTTCTCCAGTATAATGGACAGAAACAAATTCTACTTTTAAGACTCTCTCCCCAAGTTATAAAAATCGTATGTTTGCTTCCAATTTTTTGGACCCCAAACTAACAGCACCAGGCAAAGGAGATGCAACCACAATAAAACCCACCTGTATAAGTCTGTCCTTACTCAGTTGACCAAGGCCCAGGTTAGAGACACACAGAGACCTGCTCTACATGGATCCAAATGGAGGCTGTTCTTACACCTTCTAATCTGTGTCCAGTATGAAGCGGACAGCTTTTTTCCTATTGAATAAGCTTTGGCATACTGTGTTAACATATGGGAGAGAGAGACTTCTGTCCTGAATTAGGAATATTATTCTTTAAAGTCTATAGATAGCACAGGGTAATTTTGAAACTTTTTTCTGGGCAAAAAAAATATATTACAACATTTTATATATTCTGGATAGGTAAGGCAATAGATTATAAGATAAAAAAACAATCACAATGGTAGACTTTTAAAATATTTATCATTAAATTTCACAGGAAATAGCAATACTCCCTTAAATTTAAGCATTTTAATGAATGCCTTGTAAAAATAACATTTTCAAGAATTAACTTAGTAAAATAAAGATACGACAAATTTGTTACTGTTAGTCATTTTCCTGAAATTTAAGTTTTCATATCAGATAATGAATAGAATAAATTCTTTATTTAACATCCCTTCAGAATAATTATTATAACTAGCAATAAGATATATCATGGTGTTCTCTTTCAGTTTTGGTGTTTATGTTTTGTGTTTACTTGTTTTTTTTTCAGCTTTTCATATTTTTGGCTCTTCCTACTCTCATAATTAATTAGGAGTCAGACATTTTCAAGACTCAGAATCGTATTTGTTTTGGTTAGCATCATAAGAAAAAAAATCATACACAAAATTTACAAAATATAACAAAAGAGCAAATAGAAATTTAAATAGTGGTATATGAGGCATTTATTCTAACCCTACCACTTAACTGCAATATATCATCAACCTACAATATCGCCATGGCTTTCAACATTTAAAGGTCAATAGCATGTTTACTCATAACTTTTCCAACTTTGTTAAAGAACCTCATTTTGGCAGATTTTCCAAAAGATATTCAGACCAAGCTTTGTTGTGGAATCTTACCTAGAATTGCATTTATTTGTTTGTATTCTTTGGCGATTAAATATGACTTTGTATTTAATTACCGAAGATGACATAGCAATACAGGGTTGTCTTTTAATTATTTCCATTTTACATTCAGAACAGTGACTGTACTTGTGAGGGGGTTGGATGTAGGCAACATTCTTCAGGAGCTGCTTCATTCAACCTTAAGCACATCACTGACAAATCAAGAATACTCTGGTTGATTTTGTATATTAATGATCAGCTGTGAGGTAGACTCACAGCCCTGCGATGTGATCATCTTTACATGAAAGCCTATGGAAATCTAAGCTATAAGTTTACCTTGTCTCAGTTTATTCTGAGACAAGAAAAATGTGGATGCAGCTCTAGCTCTTCGTACATAGAAAATTTCCTTTTTGTATGTGGACTCACGGCTGTGGCTGCACCACATCCAGGCTGGGGGAGACTCCGGTCTCACTCAGAGTTAACAAGAACTGGAAGCCCTGACCGGACCTGATCCCACATGACCAGGGAGACTGTGTGGGAAGAGTTTCCCTAAACACCACTCAGAAAAACATAATGCAAAGTTATTTATTCTTTCTGTACCATTATCCTAGGATATTCTTCTCTTAGGAGATCCCTCTGGTTAATCTGGTATAAGTGAGATGATTATGATGGCATATATCCCAGATTGAACAATTGGTCAGTAAGAATTTTTTATTCACTGCCTGAGGCATAAAATTTGTGTCCCCTTTCCTCTTACTCAAGCTAAATGTAGAGACTCACATAATTCTCCCTGTGAGGCCCTTGGACAGAGTGCTCTTATGGGGCTCATTCACCAGGTGCCAGGGGAAGGCAGATTCTAACACTTGCATCGAACATTCTTGAACAACTATCCTGGAAACAGCGGACACAAGATAACTCCTGAACTGGCTCAAGACTGCTTTTTATTTGCAGACTATCTGTCCAGCAGTGCTTATGGGGATGAGGCTGTTTCCTTCTCTAGATCAGCTGAGTAGGAGCTAAGCAGGATGGCATTCACCTCCCAGAGATGCATCCTAGACACACATTTCCACGTTGTCAGGGTCCTTGTGCTTTCTTAGAGTCATGCCCTACACACTGTGTCCCTGCCCAAGACCCCAACTTTCACAGTCAGATTTTTCTTCCCTTGACTACAGGCAAACTTGAGTTTATCTGTGTTTGTTTTTCTCCAAGGGACATTTTATATCTCATTGCTCATAAAAGAAACATACCTCCACAACATTGGCTCTTTCCACACCACTGGACCCACCAGGCTATTTGCATTTTGTCCCCTAGGGAAGACCTTCCCTTATGAGTCTGAGATAAAAGCTCAGCTCTAATCTTGCCTTTGCCTATCAGGACTCCTCATTTCACCTTCTCACAATGAGGCTCCCTGCTCAGCTCCTTGAGCTGCTGATGCTCTGGGTCCCTGGTAAGGACAGAAGGAGATGAAGGAGGAGAATGGGGTGGGAGGATGAGCTCTGGGGGGTCCTGCAGCTTGCCATGTGTTTACCAACCATGAGTTAGTGGCATATGGTCTACACTCCAGGGAAGGGAGCTTATTATTTGCCCTGTGAATAATTAGGAACCACCTAAAAAGAAAAATGACCAGTGCTCTGAATAATATCTTGAAAACATATAGAGATCCCTTGTGCCTAGTAAATAATGGGTTCATTTTAGAAAGTCCATTTTTGATGACTCAAATCAAAATTTGAAAACAAATTTAAATCAATATCATAAGGGAAATCATGAAAGTTGTACATAATCTTGCACTTTTCTGTCATTATTTCAGGATTCAGTGGGGATATTGTGATGACCCAGACTCCACTCTCACTGTCCGTCACCCCTGGAGAGCCGGCCTCCATCTCCTGCAGTCTAGTCACAGCCTCCTGCATAGTGATGGAAACACCGATTTGTATTGCTTCTTGCAGAAGCCAGGCCAGCCTCCACGGCTCTTGATCTATTTGGTTTCCAACAGGGCCTCTGGAGTCCCAGACAGGTTCAGTGGTAGTGGATCAGGCACTGATTTCACACTGAAAATCAGCCAGGTGGAGGCTGAGGATTTTGGGGTTTATTACTGCATGCAACATCTACAAATTCCTCCCACAGTGCTACAGCCCTAAACAGAAACCTCCCTGCTGGAGCGACCCAGCTGTCCAGATGCACTACTTGTCTAAGAGCAGCTCAGCAGTTTCTCTGAGTCTGCAGAATTCTGATTAGGATGTTGGAGATCTCAAGGGCAGAGTTTGCTGCTGAGGGATCTGGTTCCTGAGCGCCTCGGCTGCGACTCAGTTCCCACATGTTAAGGCCCCATCAGCTGACACAGGCTGGGAACTGAATCAGCTGTAGGAGAAATCAGGTGGCCACATGCTGTGGGAGCAACAGGCTATGATGAAGGGAGAGTGAGGAAAAGCTCATTTTCAGCCTCCGTGTCTTGCATACATTTGTCAAGTACATTTAGTAGAGAGAACAACAAGACCATGGTAACAGATGAGTGGCCACACAAAGTGAAATACATGTTGGAAATTACCTGTTTGAGGTTTACTTTATGTAAGATAACACTTGGCCATATTGGGAAATTGATATTATCTCACTTTCCCAACTTGCCGTTTCCTTTACAACTCTCACTCAACTACCCTCTCCAGTGTAGACATAAGCTATCTTCAGGGGGTATGGCTAAGAACGATTAGTAAAAAATGTTTGATTTTTGAGTATTCATAGACTTTGGCAGATATCCAAGGCAGATATAATATCCTAATGCAAAAAGGCTTCAATTTTTCTCAATTATGAGAAAAGAGAAGAAAGGGAAGTACTTGCAATTCCAAAGGTGAGCTTTGAAAATCAACAGCAGAAACTGAGAGATGGGGAATGTAAAGTGTACATTATATACTGTAAGAGAAAGGCAGGATTATATAAGATATTTTAATCTCTCAAATTCTGAAATTTTAAAAGTATTCAACCAAAGCTCTATTTTAGACATGGCAAATTTGGTACAATGTTGTCATAAGAAAATGTTTCAAAGAATATTTTAAAAAAGCATGATTTTCACATCACATTGTGATTACCTATAAATGAATCTGAAAACTGTATATTCATTGTAAATGCATAGAAAATTTGTGCATTCAGTAGACTTCATTTAAAACAATGCTCTACGTTTATATTAACTAATAGTGAGTCATGTCAGTTACATGTCATAACAAGATGTGATACACAACAAATAATGATTGAAGCAACTCAGCAAGATCTTGCTTCAGGCTGAGAGTTTAAAGTATATTTGAAAGGACTGTTTATTCCAAGATAATGGATTCTATGGCAAGTGCAATTAAAATTTCAATATGTCATTTCTGTTGGGCTTAAAATATGTATGGCAAGATGTATACAGAAATAAATAAGACTGAATCCCTCAAATAAAGAAACATGAGACGCTTAATGCGTTACTTAGAAATACTAATACATGCATTAGGGAGCTTAAATACTACTACAGAATGCAGGAAGAGAAGAGAAGTGTGAGTAGCAAGAGCAGGAAGGAGCTCAGCAAGTTTATTAAAGTTCATTAAAAAGTCTTTAGAACTGGAAAGAAAGGAAAGAACACTTGGAAGAGGTACAAGTGGGTGACTTGGAGAACAAATGCAATGTTTAACTGTGATCCTAGGCTGCCACCTCATGCCCCTTTGCTGTGATTCTTCCTGTAGGGTGGGCTGCCGGCTTGCACAGTGCCCTCCTTACTCTTGGGAATTGAGCATGCACAGGGTGTTTAGGAAGCTGTACGCATGTCCATCTGCGGCTTCCTTCCCTTTTCTGGTGAAGTGCCCTGGAATGTCATACTCCACCATTTTGTCTCTTAATCTGAATGCCAAGGCTGACTCACCCAAAACCTGAGATTTTACTGGAAGCCCTTTTTGCTTCTCCTTGGCCAGCATTTAATTAACACCTTAATGTTAACAGTTGTGGATCGTCAAGAGCTTGTCTCTCTCTGGCTAAGGCTGCCACATTATCAGTTTTAGAAAGGCAATGTGACAATTGTTGAACCTTCACCTGATCATTGCCTGACATTCCTGGCAATTACATTCCTAGAAGACGGGGTGGGAGCCCTTTCCTGCCCTACTCATGCCTATCTAATTACCTGTAACAATATCTTACATAGGCTTTAATTCTGTGATATTCAGTGGTGCATAAAAGGAAAACTGGGGGCTGGGCGTGGTGGCTCGTGCCTGTAATCCCAGCACTTTGGGAGGCCAAGGCGGGTGCATCACCTGAGGTCAGGAGTTCAAGACCAGCGTGGCCAATATGGTGAAACCCCATCTCTGCTAAAACTACAAAAATTAGCCGGGCGTGGTGGCGGGCGCCCGTAGTCTCAGCTACTTGGAAGGCTGAAGCAGGAGAATTGCTGGAACCCAGGAAGTGGAGGTTGCAGTGAGCCGAGATCGCACCATTGCACTCTAGCCCAGGCTACAACAGTGAGACTTGGTCTCAAAAAAAAAAAAAGAAAGAAAAAAGAAAAAGGAGAACTGGGTTAGAGCTCATGGGAGGTGCACCCCAAAGTCATATGGTCATCATGTACGGGGGCTGGGGTTTGAACCCAGGTGTGTCTGACCTTAGTATGTTCCTTTTATGTGGCCACTTTAGTCCCATAGATGAGTTCATGGCCTATAAGTGTGAGGAAACCATAAAGACTGTGAAATTCACAGCTCCCTATTGCCTATGTCTCATGCCATGCTGACCCTGATCTTAAATTAGCCCCTTCTGCAGTTTTTTTTTCTCCAAAACACAACTCTCTCAAAGGCTTTGCAAACTGTAAATGACTTTATTTTAGATGTGGGAGCAGGGACACATCTTCCTTTCCTCTGATGCCTTCCCCATAACCTCTTTCCCTTCCAATCTCTCTGATTCAATCTTTTCCTCTCAGATTATGTCCTGCAAATCTAAATTGCCCTCCTAATATGAAAACAAACAAACCAACAGTCCTCCTCTCATGTACTGTGCTCTGAGAAGTGACCCCTAGGCTCTCAGATACTCAGACTATACAAGAGACAATCAAGAGATTTGACTCAAGAGATGTCTGTCTTAGAAGAATTCTGGTGCTACCTTCCCTGACAATAATAAATTCTCTGTCTCTCATCAAAATTTACACCAAATGATTGCAAAAGGTGGAAATATTTGGGAGAACAGAGGACAACTATGCACTCAGGAGATAAAAAAAATCTCCTCCTGTTATATTAGTTTCCTGTTGCTGCTGGAACAAATTACCATGACCTTGCTGGCTGCACACAACCCCACTTTATTATCTTGTATTTCTGAGGTCAGAAATTTCATCAAGCTGAAACCAAGGAGTCAGTAGGTCTGTATTCCTTCTGGAGGCTCCAGGGGAGAGAAACTGATACCACACTTTTTATCTTCAAGATGCCTCCCCATTTCTGGCTCTGTGGCCCCTTCCTCCATCACTCCAGCATTCCTCTCCATTGTCCCAGTTCCTCTCTGACTGTGAACCTCCTCCCTCAGTATTATAAGAGCTCTTGTGATTATATTGTCTCCCATATAATCCAGGATACTCTCTTCACCTCAAAATCCTTCACTTAATTACAGCAGCCAAGTTCCTTTTGACATCTAAGGTAACATTCATAGGTTCCAGGTATTAGTAATACAGAAGTTATTGAGAAATTACTTCTAGGCAGCTAGGAAGGGTAGAAGAGTTTTCGGAGGAATTTTCCTTTTATAAAAAGCAGCCCCAAATCATTTCTTTTCTAACAGAAAGCAACCTGAAAAGTCAAGCTGCAAGCATACCTATGCAAACTAGGAGCTTTCATATGTAAATGCAAGCAGCGGTAACTGGAAGCCAGGTACATTCTATATGGTGATTCCTGCTCCCTTTTCCTTGTCACCATGTGTGTGTCATGGCGACAACCACGTAGAAGCAGCATTTGCATAATAAAAGATTAGGGTGGTAGGGGCAGTCTTTTTGCAGGCTATTTAAATGGAACACCTGGTCAAACCAATCCCCTGGGCCCTAAGTAAGTCAATCACAGCCTCCTCAAGCCTCTGTACAAAATTGATTGCATTCCACCCCAAACCCTGAAACCCTCTCTTGGGCAACCTGCTTTCTCAGCATGAGGAAGCTTTCTCTCTCTCTCTTCTTTTTTGTCTATTAAACTTTCCACTTCTAAACCCGTTCCTCACATGTGTCCATTTTTTGAATTCTTTCTCAGCCCAAGACAAAGAACCACAGTATATCCCCAGACAATGGAGCCATTTCATTAGGTCACAAATGTCTTTGGGGGTGGGGAGTGGTTTATTTATCCCCAAAACAACTTTTATAATCCCTAAAATTGTCCATTCCTAAAATAGAATGAAAACTCACAAGGTACTTTATTAGACAAGAAATCATGAAAACGTTTGAGACTTGGGGACCGTATGACCTGTGGGCCTCAAAAGTGGAGGATAGTTATTACGCTGCCTCTAATGTGGACTTCATGGTACCTAGATATTGCTAGAGGCTCCTTTTATTTTGTGAGTCAGAAGAAAGGGATTACTGTATAAATCAAATCTAGGATAGATTGGGAATAGGGAATTAAGTGTTTCCCGAATTTTTTTATGCATTGAAAAGAGAAAAGGGATAAGAATTCAGAGCAGAGATACCCCTCCCCAAGAACTGGTATTTTTTCCACTGTCTTAAGTGTCTTAAGTTGGGTCCACCAGTGAGAGGGATTTCTGTGCAGGCAGCATGTTTACGCTGGGAGGGAAGGAGGAAAGTGAGGCAGGGAATAGAAAATGGATGGTAAAAGTCACCTCAAAAAGCCACCTAACTCTCAGGATGACTGAAGCTCCATCCCATGTGGAAATATGAGGAAAATGCCTCTTGGCTATTTCACCTGTAGGGGAGGGAAGCGGGGTATGTATACACTTCCTTCTGTCACCACTAATTGAAGGGTGTCTGTCTTTTTCTATTTTGCATGGCTATAACAGAATACCTGAGACTGGGTAATTGATAAAGAACAGAAAATTATCCTCTCAGATTTATGGAGGATGGAGAGTCTAAGATTGAGGAAGATCAGGGTCTAGCTTCTGTGTTTTCAAGATGGCATCTTGAACACTGAGTCTTCCTGAGGGAAGGAGGTCATGTCCTGGCATGACAGAAGAGCAGAAGTGAGAGAGAGCACCCACTTATACAAGTGAGACAAAGCAGGGACCCCCTATTAGCAACTTGTGGGTCCTCCTCATGTATGGGAATGAAGAAAAATCTTGAGTCTCTTCAAGGGAAATTCTAGGCACCTAGCTAGCCTTGAGAAGTAAATAAGTAACTTGATAAGCAAGAGGGTAATAGTGGCCTAAAACAAATAGTCAAAGACCTTAGAATCTCAGTATGTTTTGGTCCCCAGTAGAAACTAAAGAGAATATGTTAACATATGATTCTGAGTTGATTTTTAGAAACCACAACTCCAAATGAATCTGCCAGCACGTAGACCTCACATAGGGGGAATGGAAGACCACGGTTCTTTGTTCTAAATATGTCTTCTTGAGGGGCCGGCAGAAGGTCACACCCATGGGCCAGAGCCAACACTCTTTTCTCCTGACCCCGATTTTTAGTTATTTTTTTTAAATTTTTTTTAGTTTTTATTTTTTTTTTTATACTTTAAGTTCTAGGGTACATGAGCACAACATGCAGGTTTGTTACATATGTATACATGTGCCTTGTTGGTTTGCTGCACCCATTAACTCGTCATTTACATTAGGTATTTCTCCTAATGCTATCCCTCCCCACTCCCCCCACCCCATGACAGGCCCCAGTGTGTGATGTTCCCCACCCTGTGTCCAAGTGTTCTCATTGTTCAGTTCCCACCTATGAGTGAGAACATGTGGTGTTTGGTTTTCTGTCCTTGTGATAGTTTGCTCAGAATGATGGTTTCCAGCTTCATCCATGTCCCTGCAAAGGACATGGACTCATCCTTTTTTATGGCTCCATAGTTTTCCATGGTGTATATGTGCCACATTTTCTTAATTCAGTCTATCATTGATGGATATTTGGGTTGGTTCCAAGTCTTTGCTATTGTGAATAGTGCCACAATAAACATACGTGTGCATGTGTCTTTGTAGTAGCATGATTTATAATCCTTTGGGTATATACTGAGTAATGAGATGGCTGGGTCAAATGGTATTTCTGGTTCTAGATCCTTGAGGAATCACCACCGTGTCTTCCACAATGGTTGAACTAGTTTACGCTCCCACCAACAGTGTAAAAGCATTCCTATTTCTCCACATCCTCTCCAGCACCTGTTGTTTCCTGACTTTTTAATGATCGCCATTCTAACTGGTGTGAGATGGTATCTCATTGTGGTTTTGATTTGCATTTCTCTGATGACCAGTGATGATGAGCATTTTTTCGTGTGTCTGTTGGCTGCATGAATATCTTCTTTTGAAAAGTGTCTGTTCAAGACATGGTCCCCCAAATGATGGAACTGGACGAACTAAGCAATGGGACTAACCACGCTTACCCATGCAACCTCAGCTTATCTGCCTTGTATGATTTCCCTTTGACTTCCTAAACCTGTGTGATTTGCCTGGCTCCCTGAAAAGCAGATCTCTGGAGAGACAGTGTCGCCTTTGGGCAATGCTCCTTTAATGGAGGCAATGTGTTACATTGCCTGCTATTACAGCCCCTGCTGAAGCACTTACCCTCAAAAAAGATGGTTCTGGGTAACTTCTGAACTTAAAATCCCCTTACTAATTAAGGACTATCTTAATGGAGACAGAATAGGCCACTTAAAAGACCGTAGGAAACGAATGGCCATTTTTCTACTGATGGTACAATATCGGGACTAAAATCTGGCTGCAGAAGACATTTCACTTCTGTGTTGAAAGCAGAGCTCTCCCGTCCACAGAAGCAGCAGTAGAAAAGCACAAAATGGAAAAGTTGTGAAGCTGCAATGTACTGCAGAGAACCAGCAATGTGTCTCATAAAGAGAATTTCTATTTCCACTAGGTGGCGCTCTTAGTTTAGAAATACCATGTGCTCACCAGCGTTAGCAGCGAGTAACCTCATTGTGGGAAAAAGGGGAGAAGAACTCTGTTCCTAGAAGATTGCAATGGCATTTTCCTGAGCTATATGTCTGATCTACAGCATTTCCTGTTGCCTAACAGGATTACTTCCCTGGCTGTAAAAATTCCTGTATATTTGACACACACAGAGAGAGTAAGAGACTGCAGATAGAGAAAGAAGGAAAGAAAGTTTTTTGATAGGATAGCTGGAAGAACAGCCTTGAGATTAAAGGACAGATTTGAGGCTGAGATTTGTTCCATACTCACCACTCCGATGAATGAATTCCCTGCCCATGCACCAAAATGATATGGCTCTGATGACTGGAGAGGTCCAGGGTCCTTTGTTTCACGCCAGTTTAGATAAAATGACACAGATGCACATCAAGGGCTTTTAAGGAGCCGAGAGTTTATTAGGCAAGAAAGAAAGAAGGGAGAAACAGTTTCCCCATACGGAGACAGAGGGAGGGGGAATTTGAATAAAGAGAAACCCCATGTATGGCAGAAAAGTGGTTGCTTATATTGGGATGCTGGAGGAGACAGTGTCTGGTTTGCACAGGGCCCAGGGGATTGGTTTGACCAGGTTTGTTATTTACATAGCCTGTGAAAAACCTGGCCCTTGCACTTTGGCTCTTTAATATGCAAATGTGTGTCACCACGATCTTCTGAACAGATGGTATTATTTGGAGGCAGCCATTACACCTGGCACACATGGTGACAAGAAGTAGGCAGGAATCGCCATACTAGATGGACCGTTTCTAATGTCCGGCATTTGCATATCAAAGCTTGCCGGCCTGGCCCTTCAAGCCATTTTTCGTTAAAAAAGAAATGGTTTGGGGGTTGCTTTTATTAAAAGAAAAAGCCTTACCAAAAACTTATTTTACCTTCTTTATCTGCCTAAAAAATATTTCTTAATAACTCCTCTATTAATTAGGCCACCTTTAATCAGACATCGATAATATCCCTGGAGTCCCCTAGACTCCAGGACACTGATGCTGGTGTAATTGGGCTCACTTCCCTTGCTGCTGAACCAAGCTTGGATGCCCTGGGTCAAGCTGGAGATGTGAGATATAATGGGTGCAAATCTGCCTCCAGTTTTTTTCTAGATTCAAGTGATTTCTCTGTGAACATAGGCATTTGCTTGATAGGAGATGGGGCCTCTCTCTTGGATTTGAGACAAGGAGGCTGGCATCTGGGCCAGAAAGATATCCCCACTCACTGTTAAAGAGTAAAAGGGGAAGGTGACATTGATGGTGCAAGACACAGACATGAACTGAGCAGCAGCCATTCTCATTTACGACAAAGGGTTCACCAACCTGGCCTTTCCCAGGGAGTCTTCCCCTCACCTTCTCTCCAGAAAGCCAGGTTCCAGGGGAGCTGCACCTGAGCCTCCAGGAACATGTCAGCTGGAAGTGGAGCTCAGAGCATTACCCAGGGGATATGATGTTGATTCCTGTACTTTGGGGAAAATTGATCATTGGAGCCTGAACTGATGCATAGTTTCAAATTTATCCTAATCCAGGCTCCTATAATTGTAGGAAGAAACAAGTTTTTTTTTTTTTTTAAGTAATCTGATCTGGCATTACTTGTCAGTCTGTCACACTGAAAAACTGAGGAAATAATACTCAATGGCAGAAAAGAGGGTAGTACATGGGGGTCCCCAAACCATGAATAAGGTGCAGCTCATTTAGTCTGTGGGTATTAAAGAGACCTATAGCTTGGGATAATAGTGGATCTATAAGTGACACATGCATTAAGGAATCATGGTATCACTTTTGTGTATTGGCAGTGAATTGCTTGACTTTATACTGGTAATAACAGTAGCTTTGGTAATTACAAATTGCTTTTGAATATATTAAAATGTTTTCATAAAATCTTTTTTTCATTTTAGAAAAGGAAATAATTTCACACTGACAGAGATGTTAATACTGCACAAAAGATTTTTATGCCTACCTAATCCGTTTGAGAGTAATGTGAAGATCTGATATATCCACCCTCTAAGACTTTGTTATGCATTCCCTACAAACAAGGATTCTCTCCTACATAATCCCAGTACAATGATTAAATACATTACTGTATCTAGTCCTTAAATTTCGACAATTGTCCTCCAAATCTCTTTTGCAACAACAGGGCCTCTAGAGAGAAATACATTTCCTCCACACTAATCTGTCCTGCCCTGGTCTGACCTAGGACCCTGGGGACACTGCCCCTGTGCTGAGTTACTGAGATGAGTCAGTCCTACAGCTGTGCCCAGTCTACCCCACACTCTGCTGATTTGCATGTTCCCAGAGCACAGCCCCCTGCCCTGAAGACTTCTTAACAGGCTGGTCACACCCTGCGCAGCCGTCAGTCCCAGTCAGGACACAGCATAGACATGAGGGCCCCCACCCAGCTCCTGGGACTCCTGCTGCTCTGGCTCCCAGGTAAGAAAGGAGAACACTAGGAATTTACTCAGCTAGCAGGCTCAATACTGCATGGACACTCAGGGAAATATTCTTATAATGTGATTAATAGTTTGAATATTTGTTTTTATGTTTCTAATTTCAGGTGCCAGATGTGCCATCCAGATGACCCAGTCTCCATCCTCCCTGTCTGTATCTGTAGGAGACAGAGTCACCATCACTTGCCGGGCAAGTCAGGGCATTAGCAATGAGTTAGCCTGGTATCAGCAGAAACCGGGGAATTCTCCTAAGCTCCTGATATATAAAGCATCCAATTTGCAGACGGGGTTCCCATCTCGGTTCAGTGGCAGTGGATCTGGGACAGATTTCACTCTCACCATAAGCAACATTCAGCCTGACGAGGTTGCAACTTATTACTGTCAACAGGAGTATAGTTACCCTCGCACAGTGTTACAAGTCATAACCTAAACCCCCCAGGGAAGCAGATGTGTGAGGCTGGGCTGCCCCAGATGCTCCTCCTGGTGCCTCCATCTGCAGAGAGCATTTCTCAAATTGCAGCCATACTTGGAAGGTCACTGGAAAGTTTTGGTAGAAGGGCCATAAGACCTTTTGTATATCTTAACTGTCTTTCCTTCTTCTCATCCCTAGCGGCACAGACATGGCAATGCCTCTCCTGATTTTATTAAGAACAGACATGATTACACCCGAGTCTGAGTTATGGTGTGAGTTGGAATTAATGGCACAAAGAAGAAGCCACTCTTGGAATTCCAAGTAGAATTTTTTTCAAAATACAGGGAATGAGAGTCTAAACTACAGCTTTTAAAGGCTTGGGATCATGGTAGTTAAATATGCAAATACTGGAATGGAAGGATTCTTTGGATTTCCCCAAGAATCCAGAGTTTATCCACCACAGAAGGATTAATCGCCAATCATGTGGTCCTTAGACCTGCCTGGGAAGCTCAGGATTGGGGGTGCTGATGTTCCCAGCTGCCTAGAGAACTTTGCTAGGTGATTCTCCAATCCTCACCTCTGCCCATGTATCTTGCTGCAGGTGCTGATAGATAGTATTGAATCCTCCTTTTCTGACTTCCAATCTTGGTGAGAGCTCTTCATTGGTCAACTCTACTGAAAACAGAAGAGGGAAAAGGGTTTCTGGAAGACGTACTTCAAGGATGATAGTAATGATAGGGAAGTAACAGCTGACATTTCAGTGTAGTCTTTACACCACAACTCTCCAGGGTTTGTCAGGTGATGGCCCCAGAATACACTTGGAAGTGCTTCCAAATACTATCACAAATTTGAGATAATAGCAAGGAAATTTTATTAAGTCATATATTAAATAAAAAATTAGAAAAATAGCAATTGCATTAAATGTATATAGCAATCATTTCAAATAAACTTTGTTGGCTACATATATGTGTGTGTCTGTGTGTGTGTGTGTGTGTCATACACACAGAAATGTAACATTCTTTGTCCTTAATATATAAACCTTGCTACTCAAAATTTTTCCAGAAGCCAGCAGCATCACTAAGACCATGTCATAAACGCAAAATAGCAGACCCACCTTTGATCAGCTCAGTGGGAATCTGCATTTTAACAAGATAACAGATCTATAGAGGTTTAAGAGGTTATGTTTTAGGAAATGTTTACTTCAGCTAAGGAGTATTTGTTTTTATTCAATGTGGCAATTTAAGAAAATTAGTTTAAAGTTACATGTTATTAATAAAAACACATCCAATTTTATTTTTAACACCATTTGATTTAATTTAATTTGACTTCAATTTGCTTTTTTAATGCTAAGGGTTGAAAATCAACCTCATTAATTATTTGTCAACAACATGATCAAATACCTTGAAAATTAAAACGAGAAAAGGACTTAGAAACTTGAAGAATTACTAAGTCTAAAGAATAAATCCATGTTTTTTGTATTTGTGTTGGAGATGTTGGGACTTAAATTTGCTTCTGTAGCTTGACCTCAGGATGTTGGTCATTGTCCTGAATGATTACTGCTCCTTCAGACTTGACCCCAGAACAAAGAAAATCCATATACTAGAGATAAGCTCAGCAACCTACAGCAGAACCACCCAGCTAAGCCCTGTCTAGATCAGCTGAATTATTATTATTATGAATATCTGTAAACATGAAAATAAATACAAGTATTATAAGCCACTGCATTTTGAGTGATTTGTTACAAACCATTACTGTTGAAAACCTAATTACATTATTGAATATCCACACATATAGATATATACATTTTATGAAAATCAGATAAATATGAATACTTAGAAAACCATTCATAAGGAGATAGAAAACCTAAAAGAAATAATATTTGAATAAATAGACTACAACTTAGCTCATTTATGGAAACATCTAGCAGGAACGGTTAGTAGAGTTTACCCATATGATATGGTTTGGCTCCATGTCCCCACCCAAATCTCATCTCAAATTGCAATTCCCACATGTTGAGAAAGGGACCTGGTAGGAGGTGGTTGGATCATAAGGGTGGTTCCCCCCATGTTGTTCTCATGATAGTGAGAGAGTTCTCACAAGATCTGGTTGTTTGATAAGTATCTGGCATTTCCCCTGTGCATGCTCTCTCTCTCCTGCTACCATGTAAGACATGTCTTGCTTCTCCTTCACCCTCAGCCATGATTTTAAGTTTCCTGAGGCCTCTCCAGCTATTCAGAACTGTGAGTCAATTAAATGTCTTTTGTTTATAAATTGTCTCAGGTAGTATCTTTATAGCAGTGTGAAAACAGACTAATATATCATATGTAGCAGTACTTAACAAAGGAATCAGAATGAGACTTTATATATATGATACAGGTTTACTGAAAATAAGTTCACACTTTATAAATAAAACATGTATATACATATATACATTTATATGTGATATATATGCATACATATTTAGATATTGCTTGCATAAACTTATCTATACAGATAGTCATGTTTTAACAAAGTTATATGACTATATTTATGTGTATATACACACATACACATACAACACATACACACGTACAAAATTACCAGGGTGCCAAGGAAATGTAGCTTAGCCTTTCCAGGCCCTATCTTACAGAAGGAACCCAGAGGGTTAGAGAATATAAATGAAACAAATTCTAAAACATCATGAGGCATGTGTACATTTTGTTAAATAATTTCCTTTTTTACATTCATCATTTTCTTTAAAGTTTTATAAAGTGCTGTTTTCTGGTCACCTTTGTAATTTAGATTTTAGGTTAAATTTGTGACCCATGAGAGATGGAGGCTGCTGGACTGAAGGTATTTGGATTTCACCATTGTTTAGGTAGAGGTGATTGTACTGTTATTTGTAAAGGAAATGTTTGCAATATGTTAGGTGGTAACACATTGCTCTCAATGTGTTGAAAAAGGAGTTCAAGTGTGGGAAAGTGTGTATTGGTGATGAAAAGCCACAAAGGCAGATTGGGATAGAACAAGCCCTGGTACCCATGAAAAGAGATGAATCTGAAAAAGGCTAAAATAAGGGATGTTATCAACACAGTGAGAGCCGCAGGACAAGGATTCAGATTTCTGGTAGCTGCTGGCAGGGCTGCTGTCTTTCTAGGGGCAGCAGTGAGGGGAACAGCTCTTTTCTCCCCAGGAGGAAGCCTGAATATGGAGCCACAGGCAGCATGTACTTCTCCACAGCCTGCATCAGCAGTGCCATTCTTGGAATTTTTCTAGAGGCTTTGCCTGGAGTTAAGGCTTCCCAACAATTTGTGAGCAATTTAATATGCTATAGTAAATCCATTTTTGCTTAGTGGACTTGACATTTATAACTGATAACAATGAACAGTTCACACTAAGTGCATGATCACAGCCTCCTCTTTTCTTGCTAAATATAATGCTTTCCAGATGGGCCTAAGGATGCCAAAATAATATCTCTGTCGTCAAGAGTACAGGACCAATAAGCTCAGGGGAGCCACCAAGTTCTCATCCAGCTGCACCATCTCATGGCACAAAAAGAGAGGACTGAGGAGTCTTTCTCTAATCCTTCAGCTGTTCTTTCAGCAGCCTTGGGTAGGTTCTCCACGTGCATGCACTCATCAGTGCTCTAGAACACTGAGGGAGGCCTTCTGGGGATAGCCTGGGCTCTCTCTGTGGAGCTCCCTTCTCTGTTTCTGTTTCCACCTTTCTAGACCACCAGCTCTTCCTCCTCTATTCAGGGATACTCCCAGGGTTCTGCTAGGGAGTATTCCTGAACAATTTTCAAAAAAATTCCTCAACAATTTTCTGGAAACTTCCTCAGGGTGTAAGATGGATCAATTTAAATCTCACCTCCTCTGGTTTCCAATCCGCTGGGACAATTGTCTTTGATTTCTAATGTCCAATGACTTGAAAATACCTGCTTCATGTATTTTGTGCTGTGTTTTAGTTAATCCAGAGAGGGCTGTCAATCTGGTCTATGCTGATCTGTTTTGGATCCAGATTGAATCTCTGGAGGTGACGTGTGAATTTAGAATTTTGCAGTCTTTGGGGTTCTGTATCAGAATCTAGCAGTGCAGGAATAGCAGGTCCTAATCTGGGGTCGCAATTAGGCCCTCACTGCCATTTTCTCATCTCCTGCCCTGTCCCACACCATACCCGGTCTCCTGCACACAAATACAGTTACTTCACACACATCTTCACACCATCCTTATATCACCCTCCGAGCAGCAACCCCTTGGCCTCACATTGCACCTAGGGAGTAAACACCTTTTGTGTAGCCACTCTCAAGAGAATGGGCCCATGGAGGAGGACAGTGTAGTCTCTGGGAATTAGGCTTGGAGTATTAAATTTGAAAGTTCAGGGTCCTGGGAACCTAGAGAGTGATGTTGTGGAAGAAAATTGGCTCTACATTAGCACAATTTCTCTGTGGGAAAGACTGGAGGAGAGCCAGGTGACAGACTTTCACTTCTGGGGCCCAGAGCAAGAGGCCTCTCTTGTTGGGTGTGACTGTGGCTCTGGTTGATGCATTATTGCTGTGACACTCTGATAGCCCCATTAAAATACAAGATTGGAAGCCTCCAACCATGATGCTGTCAGTGTCCACAGGGCCCCTTTATGATTCAGCAGGTTGTTGAAGACTCCCTGGCTTTGATGTGCTCGCAGCAGGGCTGGCTTTGTCTCCACCCTCATCCTCCCTTCTTTCATGTCTTCCCTGAAACTCAGTGCAATTTCCCAGGGGATGTGATCTTGTCTTCATCCTACTTTGGAGAAAATTGATCCCCAGGGATTCTGGGCTGTTTCAGCAATCTAGATTTATTCAAACTTAGGCTCCAATTCATGGGCCATCTTGTTTTGTTAAAGAAAGAAAAGTATTTTTTTTTCTTGGAAGCAGTTTTGACGTCCCTATTCAGAAGTTTCATGCTGATGTGCTGACAGAAATAAGGCCACATGTCTCAAGGAGGTAGACTATGGAGGCCTCCAAACCAAGAACAAAATGCCCATTTAGTCCACGAGTACTAAAGAGGCTGTTGGCTTTGTATAATGATTTGTCTGTGAGCTACACACCTTCGAGAATGCACAGTGTTATGCATTAGCAGTGGATTTCTTGGTCTTAAAATGGTAAGAAGGATGGCTCAATGCCATTACAAAATGCTTTATAATTCCTTGGGTATACTCTTAAGAACTGCCATTGCTATTTTCTTTTTACAAAATTGTAACAATTTCACACTCACAGAAAAGTTTTAAGTGTAGCACAATGTATCACTTTTTTTCCACTGGACCATTTGAGAGTGACTTGATGACCTCATAGTCCCACCCTCTAAGACGTTCTCCTACATAACCTAATACAAGTGTGGATTCTGGGAATCAGCATTAATACATCACTCCATCTAGCCCTCAGGTACATTTCAAGTTTTGTCAATTGTCCCAATAATGTCTTCTGTAACAAAATAATACAGTCCAGATTCATGTGTTGCCTTAACTGGCCCATGTCTCTGTAGTGTCCTTCAGTCTGGAACAGGTCCTCAGTCGTTACTTGGACCTCATGACTTTATTCCTTTTGAAGATTAAACACCAATTACTGTGCAAACTCGTTCTCAACTTGAATTTGATTGATTTTCTGGGGGATTAATTCTGCTAGTGCTTCTGTGACAGGAATATCCAGAAGTGATGCTGTGCTCTCACTGCAACCTATCTGGGGGTGCATGATTTCCATCTGCCTGCTCCATGACTGATGAGGTTCAGTTTGACTCCTGCTGAAAGGGGTGTCTGCCTGGCTTCTCCCCTGGACCTTCAATCTTTTTCACTTAGAAAGTAAAAAGAATGTGTGGAGAAGTTCTTTGATACTTTGATACTTCATGAATATCCCCATCCTAATCAAAATTTGGACTCATGGATTCAGTTTCTTCAATGGGTTAAGACTAGGCTACCTTCATTATTTTCATAGTCAACACTCCCTGGATTTGTCAATGGGAGCCTCATTCACTCTTATGCCTACTGCCGATGGCTGGCTAAGCCATGGTGGTGTGACCTATGAACAAAACTCCTGCTGGCTGTCTTGGGGTCTGATGTTCTAGGGCATCTGCTTGCAACCAGCCAGCCAGGATCCTATTCCAGAGAGAGGCAGCAAACGTGGGTGATCTAGATTTAAAATGCACATATTTTCTAAGTAGATATGATGGTCATTGGCTTTCCCTTCACTGTACTTCTAGTGACTCCCCATGGCCATATCTGCCCCTGCTGCTCTCTATGAAGCTGGAGAAGACAGCTCTGCCAGCACACATGACAGGCCTCAGGGCCTGGAATGAGCATCCCCTAGGACAGGTCTCAATCAGTGAAAAGAGGGGAGGTGTATACATACCCTATCTCCCTCACCTCTCAGGCGAAATAACCCAGAGGCATTTTTCCCATGTTTCCATATGGGTCGAGTTCTAGTTGTGCTCAGCAGTAGCTGCTTGCTGATGTATGTCTCACCATCCATCTTCTCTTCCCTCCCTCCCTCCCTTTCCCCCTTCCCTTCCAGGGTTTCCTGCAACTTGTAAACATGCTGTCAGCATGGAAATCCTTATTGCTAGAAATCCAATCCAAGTATATACACAAATCCTCATTTGTAGAGGTATCTCTCATCTAAGTTCTTGCCACTTCTTCTTTTTTGATGGGTAGAAAAATTCAGAAAATTCAGGAAACAGTTAATTTTCCTTTACTAGTCTTTCTTAGATTGGGCTCAGGCAGCAAGTCCTTTCTTCTGGGTCACAAAATCAGAGGAGCCTCTAACAAATAGCTCCACACTGTGAAGTCCACATTAGAGTGGCAGCAGCAGAAGAATACTCCAGCCCAGGGAAACCCCAGACCAGAGGGCCCTGACTCAGATCCCTCCAGCTCTCTCACTTTATAAAGCTGCTGGCTGCTCCTTCTTTTCTCCTTCTCCCAGCCATTTGACTTTGGATTCTTCTTTAGGGGAGGACAATTGGGGGATGATATGGTTTGACTATGTGTCCCCATCCAAATCTCATCTTGTTGTACTCCCATAATTCCCATGTGTTGTGGGAGGGATAATTTGAATTATGGGGGCAGTTTCCCCCACACTGTTCTCGTGGCAGTGAATAAGTCTCACGAGATGTGATGGTTTTGTCAGGGGTTTCCGCTTTTGCATCTTCTTCATTCTCTGTTGCCTCCACCATGTAAGAAGTGCCTTTCATCTCCTGCCATGATTCTGAGGCCTCCCCAGCCACGTGGAACTATAAGTCCAATTAAACCTCTTTTTCTTCCCAGTCTCGGGTATGTCTTTATCAGCAGCTTGAAAATGAACTAATACAGGAGATGATAAGAGGGAGTTGGTAAGCTGAATAATCCTGCTCTCCCCACTTAAAAGAGGTCCATGTCATAATTTCTGGAACCCATGAATGCTGCCTTATATGGCAAAGGGAACTTAGCAGATGTGATTAAAGATCTTTCTATGGGAAAATCATCTTGATTTATCTTGTGGGTCCCAGATAATCACAGGTGTCCTTATAAGAGAAAGGCAACAGGATCAGATTTGGGGAGGAGATGTGACTGTAGAAGGAGAGGCTGAGCGATGTGAGGAAAAGGCCATGGCCAAGGAGAGATAGCAGTGTCTAAAGGCTGGAGAAGACACAAAAACAAGTTCTTCAAGGGAAAGATGACTTTAGCCCAGTGAGACCTGTGTGAGATTTCTCCCTACCAGAATTGTAAGAGAGGAAACCAATGCTGTTTGAAGCCAGCAAGGGTATGGAGATTTGTTACAGCAGCTACAGGAAACTTATACACAGGGAGAGAATGGGATTTGCCTCTCTGAGGGGATGTTTTTCTCTGATCTTCCAACCTTTTCCAGCTTGTCAGCCTTTGGTGTCAATTTTGACAAAAGATGGAGCACTGTTTACTATGAGGAGAGCTAGCACAGAATTCCTGTTAGGGAGAAAGTCTCCTGGGTAAACCCCTTGATTAACTTTTGTACATTCTGAGTATCTGAGAGACTAGGGGTCAAATCTCACTGTGCCTGAGAGAAGGGTGGCTTTGCCTAATAGGAGAATAAATTAGATTTGCAGGACACAATCTGAGATTGAAGGACAAAGTCAGAGATAGAAACAAATAGAAGAAAGGAGGAAGGACTCAGGGCAAGGCAAGATGTGCTCCTGCCCCCAAGTCTGAAATAAAGCCATTTAGAGTTTGTAAAGGCTTGGAGAAAGTTGCGTTTTGTAGAAGAAACTGCAGAAAGTGCTTAGTTTAATGTTAGGGTTGCATAATATGAGGCAGATGCAACACGGAACTGTGAATTACATAGCATTTTGGATTTGTCTCTTCTACCATTTTATAGGTTATGGGATCATCTGTGGCTGGACGTGTCCATGTGGAAGGAACCGACTTAACATCAGACACCCGTGGATTCAAATCCCAGTCCCAGCACTCGCTGACCATGTGACTTTGTGCAAATCACCCATGCCCTCGGATGAACAATCTTCTCATCTCTGAAATGGAGCCCTATGGATATCAAGGGCTGTCCTGAGGGTTTAACCAGATGATGTGCTGTGAAATTTTTCTTTCTTTTTTTAGAGAAGAGTACTCAGTTCTGGGTTTTATGCACCTCTGAATCTCCTAGAATGAACAGGTTTTAAAAGATATTACTAGTCAGGTGTCATTTTCAACACAAAGGCATCATTATTAACTCTACAACAGGTGCCCCACTGTAGGCTATGGGTTTCATGTGCATTTATTTCCACCATAAAATCTTCTACCCATCTATTTATGTGTAGCATTAGAAAATTGAACAAGAAGATTGCAAATGACTATTGTACCTTTAGTCTGGATTTTCCCTGAGCATTTTTTGTGTTATTTTTCAGGGGCTGCTATAACAAATTGCCAAAATTTGGTGTCTTAAAACAACAGACATGCATTCTCTTATAGTTCTGAGGTCAGAAGCCTAGAATCAATTTCACAAGGCCAAGATCATGGTGTTGGCAGCCAGGCTCCTCCAGGGGCTCCAGGGGAGAGTCTGCTCTTGCTCTTCCAGCTTCTGGTGGCTGCAGCTTCCCTTGCCTGTGACCACGTCACTCCAGTCTCTGTCCCTGTGGTCACTTTGCCTTCTCTTCTGTCTGTTTTAAATCTCTCTCTGCCTCTCTTATAAGGATGGACACTTGTGATTGCATTTAGGGCCAATCTGGTTAACCTCTCCATCTCAATATGCTTAATTTACGTCTGCAAAGGCCCTTTTTCCAAATAAGAAAGACATTCACAAGTTCGAAGTAAGAGGACCTGGCATTTTGGGGACCATACTCAGTGTATTAAACTATTAAAGTGTGCACTCTTTGCGCACACCATACTGCCTCTCTCACCTCACCCCACTTCTTTTCCTTTTTCTCATGATCACAAATCACGAATTCACTTCCATAAGTGCATCCAATGCCACCTATGTCCAGGTTCAGAGTTCAGAGAGGCACCCACAAGAGGGCCTTGCTCAGAGTTGGCATAGAGACCTGCTTTTTTCCCCAGCATCATGCCCAAAGAAGGACACAGCCAAAGGCAGCCCTCAGCCATTTGGAGAAGCTGTCTCTACAGACAACAATCATGGGCTGTGACACTGGAACTCTGATGATCTTGAAGGGCCTGTGTCCTTGGCCCTTATGGAAGGTTTGGGTGTCTACTAACTCAAATAGGATCCACCTTTGCTCCCAGTTACCCCTTTCTACTCCCTAAGGAAATATATTTGGTGTGGGCTGAGTGAGGCAACAAAATTGTACAAAGTATAGAAATGACTATCATTTTGTTTGTATTTTTCTGAGTTAAGTTTATGAGGTATTTTGAGATGTTTGCAAAGTGTATGAGAATTAGATCTTGACCCAGTAGTTGGAAGAAATTCCTAGTTTAGGAGTATAATGTCCAATTGTTTCTAATACTTGGGACACAAAAATCAAATGTTGGCCCACTTGCCCCTCCCCTGGCCTCAGCTACTGCTGACTGCTGTTAGGAAGATCCACTTTCCACCCACTTCTTGCATCTGTCTCCTAACTGATTCTCACGATGGAAAATGCCAGCAGGTCCCAGAGGCTCCCTTTGAACAAAGGAGAGCTGGGGGGCTCCTGGGATCTCTGACTACCTAGTCTAGGCTCAGAGCAGCTGTTTCCTTGGCACCCACTTAGAGCATAAAGCAGAACAAGCTCATCTCCAAAGGAACACAATGTCCAGTGACCTCTCTACAGACATCTGGTTGGCTTTGGGGTGACCTCTGCTCCAGCCTCTAGAGAGGAACCCTGTGAACGGGGGCAGCATCGCTGGCCCTGCTCAGTTCAGCCTCAGCCTCTGTGGGACCTGAGGCACCCCCATCACCTCCACCACCTCTTAGCAACTGCAGGTGGAGTGAGCCTGAGTGCCCTGTGAGGCTTCTGGAGAGGGGCACTGGTTCAGGTCATCAGGCATGCAAATTGATTCAAAGGAAACCTGTGTTTATTTAACCCTGGGGGCATGGGCCCTGCTTCTAGAGCAGCTCTGACAGGAACTATCTGCCCAACCACACTTCCTTTGCCCTTAGGTCCAGAAGCAGCAGGTCCTCTGGACACTCCAAGATGTGCTTCCTGGCCCTGCTCTTCTGCCTCCTGGTGACATGATTTCAGGGTGAGTGCATTTCCCACTGCAGATCATGAGCAGAGACTTTAGCCCTGAACCCAGCAATAATGGGCTCAAACATTCTTTGGAAATTACAGTGTGACATAAGGAGGTGATTTGCCGTTACTCTCTGTTAGGAAAATGAGGCATAGAGTCCAGGGCTTACCATGAGGCAGAGGGGCCCACAGCCCTAAATTTGTCCCGTCTCCCTTAGGACCACAGAGACTCTGTCCCTCCTCCCATCCCATGTCTACCTCTCTTGAGAGGCTCATTGGGGTCCTGGTCAGGCTGTGAAGAATGAACCTGCCCATTGGCCCCTCAGGGTAGGGTTGCACCATGCTGTGTGCCCTTTCATAGTTGCCCTGGTGCTGAGGACTCCTCCCCAGCCATTTTTATGTGGACTCTTGCACACAGGAAAGGTGGGAAGGTCTAGGGGTACTAATATCTGTCATGCTTAAGCATGGCATGGGGCTTTTAAGGGCAGTTTCTTCCAGTCCTTTGGGAGTAGCAATGCATTACACTGCCTGAACAGGTTGTTCTAGCGGGATGGAGGGGGCAGATCATCCTGACTCAGTCTCCAGAGACTCTGACAGCATCCAGAGGTGAGTCTGTTGGCAGCATATGGAATTGACTTTTTCTCCATCACCTGTAGAAGCAGCACAGATATAGGCAGCTCCATGGCCTGGTACCAACAGAAACTCCAGGAGGCTCCCAGGCTGCCCAGCTTTGGGGACTCTCCCTGGGCTGCTGGAATCCCTCCCAGATTCCATGGAAGTGGCTCTCTGGCTTTTACTTCTCCCTTGCCATCCAGATTGAAAGCTGAAGATGTCAGGGTGTTTTACTGCCAGCAGCACTTCAGCCAGCCTCTCATTCTTTCTGGATGGAAGACTCTGCCCTGCTGCAAAGACACCTGCTTCATGCAGGAACTATAACCTGAGAGTGTGAAGGGTCCACATTGTAGATGTCCATGTTCTCAGAGTCTGTGATTTCTGATTTGTTGATGCAGGGGCAAATGGAAGAGTTATTTCCTCACATTATACCAGATCTACAGAGGAGAAGAGGCAAAGGGGGAGTGAAGCCAAGTTATTTTTCTAGACAGTGTTTTACCTGGCTTAATTTATTATTTTTTCCATTTTCTTGCAGTGTATCAGAGTACCACAAAACTTAAAGGAGTGAAACAATTTATTATTTGTCATGACCTGCCACCTGCCCTGGGCTCCCTCATGCAGCTACAGTCAGCTGGGTCAGTGGGGTGGACAGTTCTTGTTAGCCTCACCCACCTGCCTGTCAGTCAGTGTTGGCTGTGGCTGGGAGCCTGGGTTCTCCTCTTACTGACATGGGAGGGTGGTGGGAGCACTGCAGCTCAGCTTCAGGTATTAAAGGTGAATTTTTATATTAATAATAAAACTGCTTCTTGCTACCAACATATACTAGCAATTCCAAAAAATATCAGAGATAAAATACTTCTTTTTCTAGATATGGCCATTTTCACTGCCCACCCTTCACTAACCACGTGTTATACTACTGACAGCTTTACCCATATCCAGTAGTCAGTGCTGGCTGTTGCCTGGCACCTGGGTCTCCTTGGTGACATATGACCTCTCCTCCCCAATAGACTAGATCAGTTTTACATTCCAAGAGGGAAGTTGGAAGCTGCAAGCCTTCTTAAGGCCTGGGCTCTTGGGCACAGCATTGCATTCAGCAAATTCTAGTGGCCAAAGCAAAGCCAGAGCCCAGCCTAAATCCAAGTCATGGGGAAATAGACCCTACTCTTCATGACAGAATCATGTGGTGATGTTTTTCTAATCCACCATAAATGTCTTGAATTATAAACTTAACAAAACAACAAAGATCAGGATGCGTGCAATATACATGAATATGTGTCATGGATTGAGCTAAGTCTTTATGTAAGGAGTGTGCTTACAATTCTGCCAGGATGACATATGATCACAGAAGGCAGTGAGGGGTGTGAAAACAGAGGGAGTCTGCAGGGCTATCTGGATGGAGCACCCTGTGAGAGGCTATGGAACTGCTGCTGGAGAGTGGAGTGGTCCCCATGCGACTCCCTGAGCCCATGGTTTCATCTCTTAACACCATTTTGTAAGTTCATTGATCTTTCTGGAGGTAATTAGTGTAATTAAGATAGCATTTTTAATAGCTAGGAATAACAGTACAAGTGTGTTATTTTATCTCATTGCTTAGAAAATGACAAAGAAATGAGAAAAATAACATGAAGGTAAAAGAGAAAACCCTAAACTGAGACCTTTGGATGAGAGGTTGAGAATCCCAGTAGTGGAGTACATGGGGCATCTCCTTTCAGATGATGAGAACACTCAGGAAAAGGAAATGTGAAATGGAGCAAAATCTTGGTTACTGATATGATTTGGCTCTGTGTCCCCACCTAAAGCTCACCTTGAATTGTCATAATCCCCACTTGTCAAGGGTGGGACCAGGTGGAGATAATAGAATAATGGGGGTGGTTTCCCCCCTGCTGGTCTCATGGTAGTAAGTTCTCATGAGATCTGATGGTTTTATAAGGGTTTTTCCCCTTACTCACCTCTCATTCTCTCTCCTGCCGCCCTGTGAAGAGGTACCTTCTGCCAGGATTGTAAGTTTCCTAAGGCCTCTGCAGCTATGCAGAACTGTGAGCCAGTAAAACCTCTTTTCTTTATAAATTATAAACAAAAACAAAACAAAACAAAACAAAAAACAAGCAAGAGGACTGAGATATTGCATGCTCAACACATTGCACAGAACACCTTGTAAAAAACAGAGGTGGAGCCAATGAGTCCAGACCTCAGATGTATCCCATATCTCACCCACCCCTCCCTCAGCTTCAGTCCCACTGCCCCACCCCGGTGCAGCCTTCATCATATTCCTCTGGACTACAGCCAGGTTCTCCTCACAGATCACACAGTTTCTCCCCTCACCCACTTGCAGTCTACTCTCACGCCAGCAGCCAAAGTGACAAATCAGTCTTCTCCTGGGCCAAAATCTTGCACAAGATTCCCCATCCCACAGAGTAAATGCCCAAGTTCTTCCATTGCCCACAAGGTCCACCTGCCCTGCACCCTCCCTGCTACCTCTCCAACCCCATTTATGACTTTATCCTCTGACTCACTGGGCTGAAACTTCCCTGGTTTCTTGGCTCTGCCCCTAACAAGCCTCACACAGTCCTTCTCTTGAAACTCTACTCTCATTCATCTCTCATCGGTGATGCTTTTCCTCCAGAGTCATATTGGGCTCATTCTCTCACTGTAAAAGTTGGCCCAGGGCCTCCCTCCTCAATGATTTCTCTGAAGGCGTTCAAAGGACACCCTGCTCTATGCTTCCGTTGGAAGCACTTTTCACATTCTGACTTTACTATGTATTTATTTCTGTATGATTTTACACTCGATAGGCTGACTCTCTGTAGTAGAATTTAAGTTTCATGGGGTCAGGGGCCATTGTCTATTATTTGCATTGCTGTATCCCAGTGTAATGGGAGTAACTGGCAAACGGTAGGTGCTCAGTGGGGGGCACTCTTCCCAGAATTTTGAATATCTAGAAGTCTAGGAGAGTTGCAAAAAGTGGATTAAACTGCTTGCTTTATGGACAATGTTTCCTGTCTCCCCTCACTCCTTTTTCATACTCAATCTTCAGGAACTAAGGAAAAATCACAATTCTTAGAGCTTCACTCTCATACTTTGTCTCAAGTTATAATTTAGGTAGTGTTTCCCAAAAGCATATAATAATATAACATTACTATACTCAATTGATTATATTATCTATATGACACGACATATAATAATATCTACATTAGTTGTAATTATAGTAAATTTATTGACTATTTAAAAGACAAAATTTGTCAGATTATATCAGGAGTGAGATAATAAATATTTTGATTTGTTAGCCCAGAAGCAAAACTGAATACATTATGTAGGTATTTAGATACGAGAGAAAACAAATTTCTGCAATTTTTATTAATGAATTCAAATAGATTGTAACCCAAAGAGCTTCTCAGCCTGTTTGGGGGTATGTAACTCACTACCACATGTTCACAATTCTGAAGAACACAAGGAAACCCCAGATTAGATTCTTAGGTCAAGAGTGTGAACAAAGGTTTCCAAAACTGTTAAAGAGAGAAGGGACTGAGTCTGATCGATGGATGTGTTGCGCAGAATGGAATGGCATGGAGAATGGAGGATCTCCCAAGGAATGGTTCCTGGTCTGCTGAACAGCACCATCATCTGTCTGCCAGGAATGGAATCACACACACTGAAGGGTTTGAACCCAGGGCCCGTTCATCTATGCAGCTGTGATTGTCCTCACACCCACAGTGCTGGGCCTAATTGACTGTTGTCCATTACTGTTATTCCAAAGAATGGGGTGGATTCAGGGTTCGTAGGAAAAATGGCTAAGCTGCAAAGGAGAGGTGTGTCTGAAAGATGAATTTCTGATCAATGACTTTCAGCCAGGTACAATCATGCACCAAGGGAGATGACTAGGCATGTTGGGGAAGAAAGATAAATGGAACCACAGGCTTCTATTTTGTTCTCAATAGCAACAGTACCTAACGCCTGGCCCATGGATCAGAATAAGTCTTCACAGCAGGAGATGAGCAACAGGTGAGCCAGCAAAGCTTCATCTGTATTTACAGCACTCCCCATTGCTCGCATTATCACCTGACTTCCACCTCTCGTCAGATCAGCAGTGGCATTCGATTCTCATAGGAGCACAAGCCTTCTTGCTAACTGGGTATGCAAGTGATCTAGGTCATGGACTCTCATGAGACTCTAATGCATGATGATTTTTCACTGTCTCCCATCACTTTCAGATGGCACCATCTAGTTGCAGGAAAGCAAGCTCAGGGATCCCACTGAATCTGCATTATGGTGAGCTGTGTAACTATTCATTATATATTACAATGCAATAATAATAGAAATAAAGTGCATAATAGGGCCAGGCGTGGTTGCTCACCCCTGTAATCCCAGCACTCTGGGAGGCCGAGGCGGGTGGATCATGAGGTCAGGAGATCGAGACCATCCTGGCTAACATGGTGAAACCCCCGTCTCTACCAAAAATACAAAAAATTAGCCGGGTGTGGTGGCAGGTGCCTGTAGTCTCAGCTACTCGGGAGGCTGAGGCAGGAGAATGGCGTGAACCCAGAAGGCGGAGCTTGCAGTTAGCCGAGATCGCGCCACTGCACTCCAGCCTGGGTGACAGAGCCAGACTCCGTCTCAAAAAAAAATAATTAAAAAAAAAAGTTAAAGAGGCCAAAAAACATCATTTAAAACACGATATAAATTTTCATCAGACATAAAAGATACAAAAATATTTTCATTTAATAAACATCTTTGCATGTCACACATTTAATGGGAAACAAAATGTTAACAGCCTAGTAATACAATTTTATTATCTTTTAGATTTTTTTTGTCAGCACTTACTCTTTCTGTTTTGTTTTGCATTTGAGATGGAGTCACTCTGTCGCTCATACTGGAGTGCAGTGGCACGATCTTGGCTCACTGAAACCTCTGCCTCCTGGGTTCAAGTGATTCTCCCACCTCAGGCTCCCGAGTAGCTGAGACTATAGGCATGCACCACCACACCCAGCTAATTTTTGTATTTTTAGTAGAGACAGGATTTCACCATATTGGCCAGGCTGGTCTTGAACTCCTGACCTCAAGTGATCCACCAGCACTGGCCTCCCAAAGTGCTGAGAATACAGGCATGAGCCACTGCAGTCAGCCAGCACATATTCTTGTTATGCTTTTAAAACTAATTATTGATTTAGATTTTACTCATTAGTAGATTCTAGTGCAGAAGCTACAGAGCCCCAGTCCCCAGCCTTTTTGGCACCAGGCACCAGTTTTGTGAAAGATAATTTTTCTACAGATGGGGGTTTGGGGGATGGTTTCAGGATGATGATTCAAGCGTATTACATCTATCGTGCACTTTATTTCTATTATTACTACATTGTAATACATAATGAAATAATTACACAACTCGTCATAATGTAGAATGAATGGGAGTCCTGAGCTTGTTTTTCTGTAACTTGATGGTCCCATCATGAAGAGATAGGAGACAATGACATATCATCAGGCATTAGAGTCTCATAAGGAGCATGTGACCTAGATCCCTTGAACGTGCAGTTCACAGTAGGGTTTTCACTCCTGTAAGAATCTAATGCCTTTGCTGATCTGACGGGAGGCAGAGCTCAGGTGATAATGTGAGCAACAGGGAGCGGCTGGAAATACAGATGAAGCTTCACTCGCTTGCCTGCCACTCACCTCCTGCTGTGCAGCCTGGTTCCAAACAGGTCGTGGACCTGTCCGTGGCCTGGGGGTTGGGGACTCCTGCTATAGAGGATTCAGATTTAAATTCAGAAGTTAGAATGAAAAAGAATTATATTCTTTATCTAAATGATTTCACAGTTAACTAAGAGAAAGTCAGGATAAGCTGAAAAGTTTATCAGTGTTAACAAGAATGAAAAATATGTACAATATGCAATTACTATTAAATATAATTTGCCCATAGTTGCACACTGAATTCATTATCATGGCAGTTAAGTATCAGAGCTTCTGGTTTCTCACTCTTCATTCATGTATTCAGCAACCATGTGCTAAGGTACTAGGACAAGCAGTAGAATTACAAGATAAAGATGATACGGTCCACCCCTCAACAACTGTATGCTATAATCTGAAAAAACAAACAGGCAATTCCCATACAGAGTCATACATACAATGACAGGCATAAGACAGCACTTACTGGAAGACTTAGAAGGGATACGAGCCCCAGGTTTGTGTCAATATTGTAGGCTTTTTGGTAGAGGCAATTCATAGGTTGATATCTGAAGGGGAAGGAAAACACATGTAGGATAGAGGGAAGAAGTAAATGCAAAGGGCTGGAGGTGAAGACGATCACTGTGGAGCTCCATGTAGTCTAGTTTGGCTGGATGCTAGAACAAAGGTGCAGAGTATGGTAAGTGGCGAAAGATAAGGCTGAATAACTTGACAAGAACCACACTGATGTGAGAGTTTTGATTCCAGGCTAAGGAATTTTCAACTTTTCCCGGGGCAAAAGTAAACCAATGATGAAGTCAATGACTAGAGATTTAAAATGTCACTGGTCAAGTGACTGCTTGTGACCTGTAATTGCTTAACTAATTTTTATCACATGAGTGTGGGGGCTGTTAGCCTTAAATCACTGCCGTAACCTTGAGAAGTTGATGATGCCTTTGTTTTCTGAGAACAGTTTCAGTGTGCAGGCTGACAGTTCTATAGGGGTGGCAGAAGAAAAGTGTAGGGCCAGAAAAAAAGAGATACACAGACTTCTTGCGATTTTTTTAAAGCTATGGAACATGATGAATTAACAAGGCATAAGTATACTCTTCACTATCAATGTTTATGTTTTCACATCTTTCACTAGATGTGTGTAAGAAAAAATATTTAACGTAGCATTTATTAACCAAGCAATTGAGAGGAATACCGTTCACTACTTAGAGTTTATTTCAGAAATCAATGATTTGAATTTAATTCATAAATTTTGGCAACATACCTTCATCTAGCTCTTGAACACCTGCAGCATCTGAAATAAATCAAATATTACTTATAATGTTTCAGTCAAACAAGAGACATTATCATGTAAACCCACTGTAAGTCAAGGAGTACTGTAGATTGATTATCCCTAATCTAAAAATCTGAAATCCAAAATGCTCTACAATCTGAAACTTTTTGAGCACGGACATGACACCATAACTGCAACGTTCCACACCTGACCTCATGTGACAAGCTCTGGTGAAAACAGTAAAAACTTTGTTACCTGCAAAAAAATTACTGTAAAACATTGTAGAGAATTACCTTCAGGCTATGTGCATAAGGTATATATGAAACATAAATGAATTTCATGTTTAGACTCAGGTACCATCCCCAAGATATTTCATTAGGTATATACAAATATGCCAAAATCTGAAAAAAAATCTACTTTTGGTCCCAAGCATTTTGGACAAGGGATATTTAACCCGTCCTACTGGAAAAATAAAATTCCTTTTCAGTATGACAGAAATTAAGAGATCAGCTTACCAAACTTGAACGCTGCAGGATTTTCTCAAGCCTCTCAATTTGGTCATCCTGTTTTTTAATAGTTTTTCTCATCATGGCATTTTCTACTTCAAGCCTAAAATGTGCATTTTGAAATAATTACTCTCACACATAATTTTTTTAAAATCATGTAAATTCTAAACAAACTTCTGAAGGTATAATTACACAAATTCTTAGCAATCGCAAAAGTAGATGATTGGCCTACTGTGACATTTTTCTACCTGTGTTTTGTTGATAATATGCAAAATTTAGGAATAATGGAGAAAAATGATGTATTTCAATATAGCTCACAAATGAAACTTTTTTGGCTTCACAAAGACATACTTATTATCATAACTGATACAATTTTCAAACTACAGTGCTCTTTTGCTTTATAAATACTCAAGTTATTTTGTGTGCTGCTTCAAATTTTACTTTTGTACGTCGCCTTCCATCTCCTTAGTACATCTTATAGTAGCTGTAAAAGTTGATCCTGTATTTCTTGAAACTAAAACAAAGAATTAAAAAAAATTACATTTGAAATGACCTAAACGTCCATCAGTAGATGAATGAATCAACAAAATATATATAAAATATTTTAGGCTATCACAATCTTTTCTATTTAAAAAAGGTCATAATCTAGGAGAAATCATCCCATTACCTGTTTTTTGTAATTAATTTTAGTGGGACACTGCTACACCCCTTCAATCTGCATATTGTTCATGGCTACTTTTGTACTATAACTGCAGGGCTGAGTTATTGCAACAAGGATCTTATGGCTCACAAAGCCTCAAATAATACTATCTGGCCCTTTACAGAAAGTTCACAGACCCCTGCTCTAGGACTAAAACACAACATTCTTCTTGCTTTTGAATTACATTTTATCAGTTAAATACTCAAACTTACAAACGGTAAAATGTGGAAAGATAAAGGATTACCTCATGCTAAGCATTTATATTTTGAATTCCAAACACTACCACATCAACTATAATTTTATTTTTTGTATGTATGCATTTAGTTTTATTATAGCAAAGCAACTTGCACATTTTTAAATATTTAAAACTAAGTGTCATCTTTCCTTTCTAGGGAAACAACAAGAAAATTTAAAAACAAGAAGGAATAAAATTAAAATTGACAAAGTCAGTTTCAAATAAGATCCTACAGGATCTTATTGACTCGCCCATTGAATAGCAGGACTCAAGTCATCATTAGGAGAGAAGTAATTTAAAAGCATCATCTTAAACTGCAAAGATGTCCATTAAACATGCCAAAGGAGAAGCCTTGTTGTCTAAATGCCCACTTAACCAACCCAAACATCTCAAACCCATCCTTTGCTGAACTTCTATACCCCCCTTTTTAGTTTAGCTTTTTCTATAAATAAGAGAAAATAGATACATGTTGGCAAATGCTAACTGTCCATATTCATATAGAGACAGTATGCTCTCTCAGCCCAATACAAAGAGAGTAAGGATTTTCATCTAAATAAAAATTTATTCAGTAAAATGGCCTTTCTGAACAAGTTAACCTGAAATCTATGAAATAAGTATACACAGGTTCTTTATACACTCAGAAAAGTAGAGACTAAAAATAAGATAATTTTCTGAAACATTCCATTAGACATTATCCTCTGAATTAATCTGGCTTGCCTCACCATGCCAATAGAGAAATCATTAAAAATAGACTGTTTAACAGGAAAAAAAACTCTCTCAACTTCTGTGAGAAATGATGCATAATTCTCAACTTTCCTAAGGTTAAATATTTAAGAAAAAAATACATTTATAAAAAATGGCAGAGTGAAAGCCAGAGATTAAGATATAGGTGTGTTATAATAAAATTTTAATAAATTAATAATAAGGAAAATACAAAAGAAAGCCATCCACTATAAAATTTTAATAAAATTAATTATAATAAAAATACAAGAGAAAGCCATCCACTAAAATTAGTACCCCAAAACACTTTATATTGGTTAACTAGCTACAGATTAACAGTTGTTGGTGTGCAAATTTTCATACATACTTGACTTCTCATCTGGTCTAATTTCTTCCTTGAATCCTGCATCTCATTTTCTAAATAGATGCAGTGACGCGATGAAGCATCCAGCAAAGCTTTTGTTGCTGATTATTTGTTTAAGACATCATCTCGTTTTTGTTGAAGCTGTCTCACAGCTACCTGATAAGATGTTATTTTTGTTACTGATTTTACAAATCACCTTATTATTAAACCATTAATAATATTTAACTCTGAAGTATACACTTTGAAAAATACCACCACACAGACCGATTCACCTTCTTTTCCTCATGTGTACACATTCCTGTGTATTACTGAATCCCGCTAAGGATACAGAAGGTGTTATCTTCCTGCCAAACTGGTATTGTTATTCACACAACATATTCAGCCCACTAGTCATCCCTCCCCTGATGAATCTGCAATGCTTAAAAACCTTCTGAAGTCTCAAAAAGAAATGAGTACGCGGGTGAGACTGATGGTAGTAAATTATACATTGTGGAATGATTTCCCTCTTTTCTTTTATTAGAAACTCAAATCAACCTCAGAGTTCCTCACATTAAATCATCTGCTTAAATCCTTCCAATAGATGTCTATCTCAGAAGAAAAGTAAAATTCCAGTGGCCTTAGATGCTCTAAGTAACCTGCCCTCCACCTCCCGCCCTGACTCAGCTGCTGTATCTCTCCTCCCTACTCACTCCATTCCTACTCTACATGAATCCTGCCACTCCTCGTTAGTCTGAAATCCTCCTTAGTCTGAAAATGGGGATCCAGTGTCAAACTAATAAATCACAGATAGCTATGCCTCTCTTTGTCCTGGACAAAGTTATATCCAAATGATAGTAATTGAGCCTTGAAATAAAAAGTATGAGCAAATTTTTTATTTAAAAACTGAAAGTAAATTATAAATGCCAGTGGGAAGATTAAATCAAACATGATTTGGCTAAAATTTACTGCATTTTCCACATATTATAATAGAAGTAAAATTAGATGCCTTTAAAGAATAGAATGATCATATCTGTACATAATTTGAGATTGAAATAGTTTCAGATTTAAGTCAAATTGACATGAAGAAAAACAAAATTTTACCAACTAAGACATATTTAAAGCTACTGAAGAAAAGTAATTATGAAATAGGGAATACACTTCAGTTCATCTAGGAAATCTGAAATTAACTGTCAAAGTACCCCACTTAATTGAATCAATTTCAAAATACCATTTTAGGTATGAGCATTTCCATATATCTGATTTATCATGGTCTTAAAATGTTGCAACATAAATACATTAAAATTATTATTTCCACAGTATAAGACTACATTATTAATATTAGTCTATATTAACATCTTGTAACTTAAAATTTTATAAGTGACACATTGACTTTAATCAGAGGAAAGCATCTCTCAGTTCTAACTTTGACTTGCTGGAAACAAGGAATGTTTCTAAGCTGATATAGCAGATATATTTATCATATGTATCCTTTTTTATATTCAACTAGATCCAACATTCAGCTGTAACCAAATATTACTTAAAATTTTACTTCAGGAAGTTCGAAAAATACTTATTTTTCTTGATACTTTCTTCTCTTTCTGCTTTCTCTTTTTCATATTGGCGTTCTTTTTCTTTCAAATGATTCAATTCATTGACCAACCTTTTATTGTCTTCTTCTAGTAAAACACATCGCTTTCTGCACTCAGCTTGAAGGTTTTGTACTCTAGCATCACATCTGGCTTGAATATTAAGTATTGCTTTTTCTTGATTGTCAGCTTGGTTGCGAGCATCATCCAGTTGCTGTTGAAGCAACATATTTTGTTTTTTTAGTTGACAAAATCTTTCCTGCTTTTCTATGCATTTTTCCATTGTATTGTATTCACTTTGGTACATTTTTTCAATGTCCTTCATTTGACTCTGTTTTTGCTTTAGCTCACTTTGCACGTGTTCAAAAACCAAAGCCTTTTCTTTCAGAGCCTCTCTTGTGTAATGGAGCTCAGTTTCGAGGACTCTGGACTTACTCTCAGCTTTAGAAAGTTGCTGAGAAAGAATCAGAACACAAGAATTCAAATTTTCCTGTAAATGACACCATTTATCTACTGTGTCCTGGAAAGCAAGCTCTTGGTCTCTTTCTGATGAGTGACTTTGATCATGATCACATAGCAGCATTCAGTCTACAACAGTATGATTGCATTTCTGTTTCCAGTCTTTGCCTGCTCTGTCTTTCCTTCTCCAGCTTGGAACGGAGCGTTGTGTTTTCATCCGTCAGAACAGCAAGCTGTCCACTATAACAGGCTATCGTTTTTGCTAATGTTTCCCCGTTCCGTTTTAGAGCCTTTTGAAGGTCTTCATGTTTTCTTTTCATAACTTCAAAGTCTTTTAAGTATTTCTTTTCCAGGTTTTGGTTTTTTATTGTGTCTATTTCCAGCCTGAGCCTGGCAATTTCATCTTGCATCAAGCGGTTTTCATGCAGCAGGTCTTCTTCTTTTTCATCAGTTTCAGAAATCTAAGTAAAACCAAGAAAACTTATAACTAGTATCCAATAGGATAACATTGTGATTGCTACTGAAATTAAATAATAACCTGCACATTTATACAATGAGAGGTTGCCATAACTAGATATCTAACTGGGAAAAAAGAAGTTGAGTCAAAACCTCAAACCTCATACAGCATAAATTCCCCAAAGTTCAAAAGTTTATTTGAAGACAGTGAATCCATGAAAGCAAAAAAGAAACCACTAGATAATTTTTTTTAATTTCAGGATTAAAAAAGGCTTTTACTGAATTACAACAAATTGCAAGGCATAAAGAATTAATAACTATGACCACATTAAAAAATTGGGTTTACACTCTAACATCTAAACTATACCTCTCCCTACAGTGAGAGCCTTAGCTTGGCAGATATTTGGACAGATGAATCATATTTTTCAAATTCTTTAAGTTCCCTTTTTCTGAAATATTGTATAGATATTCTACTTTTCTAATATTGTTATGGTCAGTTTTAAGAATGACATTTATTGATAAATGATAAGTCTAGGCATTGTACTAAGCACTTTTACATGCACAAATCAATGAACTCATTTAGTTATAATTCTATAGCAAAAGGTTAAAAATATAAGCAAGCTGCAGGATTTTTCCCAGCTTTTCTGACTCTATTCCTAGTGCTCTTCCACCAAATCAGTAACTTCTGTGAGGTAGATATATACATACAAAAATAATCTTCTATTTCAAGACACCAAAAGTCAAGAAAGTTAAATTTATAAAGCTCTTCTTAGAAAATCATGAGATTATTTGCTATTGTGATAACTTTTATTTCTTTTCCATAACATTTGAAATGTAATTAACATGAAATAGGGGAAAATATGCTGAACTATGTCACTAGGAACAAAATACTTACAATATCATTAAGTATATATTATAGAATAGCATTGTTTTCAAAAGGCCTTTGAACTAAAATAAAATATTTCAAGATTTATTATAAATAAAATTGTAGCTATAAATGCCATGATTCATTTTTAAGATGAAATAAAATTTGGGGATTGTTTAGGCCTAAATAATATACATTAAAGAGATATTATAAGTAATATTAATAAGAGTTGAAATATGAAGTTTTACCAAACATTAATTTACCTGATTTGAATTATTTCCTCCTGTCTTCAATTCCACCTCCGCTGATTTGAGAGCCAGTTTAATTTGTTTTGTCACATCAGCTTCTATCCTATATTGATCTTCTGTTATTCTTAACTTTTCCCTAACTTTTTGGTACAACTCTTCAACATTTCTTCTTTTCTTTTTTTTCTTGCTGTATGGCAAATCTGTAAACATACTTATCTTAGAATTTATCTTATCAGTGAGGACTAAGATGTAATTTTTTATCTTGCCCAAATTCCTACCTAAGGGGTCCAGGGAGTCATGCCCTACAAACCATGGATTCTCATCAGATGGGTTTTATTTGACCCTGTGACTTGCTTTTCAATCTGACTCTGGCATAACATTATGAGACAAGGAAGAAAATATTTAATTCAAAATATATTTCCTTGCCATGCCTTGAAATTGCCCTGCAAAGTCTCTTGTGGGAAAATCTACATTCTATAGAGAACCCCCTTTCCCCTTTGTTTTCCTTCCTTTCTATGTAGATCCAGGGGATAATCAGCTAAGAGCCAGGCACCCTTTTGGGTCCAATAAGAAACATTTTACAACCTGCTGTCTCTGAAGTCTGCTGAGAGATTCCTCTGCACAATAAAACTTGATGCCCACAATCATTTATCTTAACCTGAACATTTATTTCCATTAATCCCAGGTCTTCAAATAAATTCAACCAATTGTCAACCAGAAAATGTTTAAATTTACCTATAGCCTGGAAGCCCCAGCTTTGAGTTGGCCTGCCTTTCTGAACAAAACCAATGTATTTCTTAAATGTATTTGATTGATGTCTCATGCCTCTCTAAAATGAATAAAACCAAGCTGCGCCCCGACCACCTTGGGCACTTGTTCTCAGGACCTCCTGAGGGCTGTGTCGGGGGCCGCGGTCACTCATATTTGGCTCAGAATAAATCTCTTCAAATATCTTACAGAGTTTGACTCTCTTTGTTGATATTAGAAAATAAAACATTCACACATTGGTTTATTATCCTAATAAAGTTTCTATGTTCTTAAATACTATTTTTCTTTCTAGTTCTCATGTTTTTAATTTCTCACCTCAATCTCATCCAAAGGACATGTATAAGTTGAAATGTATTGATAAAAGAACATCCTGCATAAGTTTCTGTTACTAGCAACTCTAGCAAATATTATGAAAAAGGATGTTGAAAATTATTCAGTAAAGTTACAAGATAAAAATTATCTTTTCTTCACACAGTAATTACTCCTCAATTACGATGAATCATTTAGAGTTAATTAACATAAAGTTACTTTTTATAAACAAGCTGATACATTCATTAGAAATACATTTTCATCTTCATGAAACATTCATTGCAAGTATCCCTAAACATAATTTACATTGTAAGACAGCATTTTTGATGTCTTTATGAAACATATATCAGCAGATTACTGTAATCTAAGACGAGGTTAAGAATGTAATACGTTACCCTACACTTTTTAAGATTGTTTTTTGGTAACACTTTCAGTCTATCCTGTTGATTAGTATGTATTTTATAACCAATTTTAAAATTGGTTTTGGAACAACACAAGATCTAATCTTTAATTAAACAATAAAGAATAATACATGTCTTCAGCATAAAACTGAATTAATTTTATCTACATAGCAGAGAGAGAGATGTTGAATAAGCTAATCAGTAATCACTTTCCATTTGACTTTTTATTCCCTGCATATTAAGAATCAAACTGGATAATTTTTTTTTTTTTTTTTTTTTTTTGAGAGGGAGTCTCGTACTATCGCTGGGCTGGAGTGCAATGGTGCAATCTCAGCTCACTGGAATCTCTGTCTCCCAGGTTCACGTGATTCTCCTGCCTCAGCCTCCTGAGTAGCTGGGATTACAGGTGCAACCACCACACCTGGCTAATTTTTTGTATTTTTAGTAGAGATAGCATTTAACTATGTTGGGCAGACTGGTCTCGAACTCCTGACCTCGTGATCTGCCCACCTCAGCCTACCAAAGTGCTGGGATTACAGGCATAAGTCACTGCACCCGGCTGATAATTTTTAAAATAATTATTCTGGGTAAAGAAAAATATCTGTTTTATACTCTGTTGGTTGAATTATAAATTAATATAAACTTTCTTAAGAACAATTTAGAAATATTGATCAAAGATCTAAAACAGATCTAAAAAAGTTTCTATACTTTAACCGGAAGAATTTATCCAAAGTAAATAATTAGAAATGTAGAAAACTATGTGTATATAAAAGATGTTCCTTGTAGCATTATTACAAAAACTTTTTAAAACCTAAAATTCAATTCATCAATTAAATAATGAGATTTCCAAAGGGTAAAATTCTATACAGCCATTTAAACTATGATTCAAAAGAATATGCATTTAATTATTAGAGAAGTATTTGCAATTAAGAACTTGTGATATTATATCCAATAATTTCACACTCCATAAGATTAAGAAGCTTTCTTCCCTGTTAAATCCTAGAAGGAAAGTTCGCAATTACAAAACTTCTCCTTATACGTCTTTAATATAAAACAATAGTTCAAACATTTATTTAAAATTAGGTCATACTTCAAAAGAACCTACAGAGTTCTTTTTCCAATTCAAGTCTTTCATGCTGTAACTGCGATTTTATTTCTTCTTTTTCAGATAGTCTTTTTTGTAGCACACTAGCCTTATTTTTCATTTTTTGAATTTTTACTCTAAGTTGCTCACAATGATTATCTCTAAGTTCTATTGATCTTTTACATAAACAAAATGTATTTTTAATTTTCAATAGGTGAACACAATCTGTAACTGAGAAAAAACAAAGTAGAGATAAAATACATGAGTAGATTTTTGGATATAAAGGACTGTACATTTTTAACATGTATTCATTCATACATTGAACAAATATGTACATATTGAGTGCCTACAAGGTAGAAGATATTATAGTAAACTCTGCAGATAAGACAACACCTCTGCTATTGTTTTAGCTTAAAGTATAGTGAAGAACCAAGATAAAAAGGTGACAGTTATAAACTCAGATAGGTCCCGTAAAAAAAAAAAAACAAACCATAGTTACATGATTGCATAAGATAATTTGATCTATACTTCACCCAGGGAAGATTTCCCTGAGGAAGAGATGCTACACTGAGAAATGAAGGATGAGAAAGAAGCAGTTAAGCAAAGAGGAAAGCAAAGCACTCTGGCCAGTTTGCAGCATGTGCTGTGCTGAAGCTCTGCTGCAATCTGTTACTAGCTCTGATGGAGTAACAGATACTGATTTTTCATCTTATCTGAATGAATAAAAAACAAAACAGACAAGATACATTAAACAATGATTTTCAACACAGTGGACTTCAGGCAATGAAGTTGGTAGGTGATCACTGAAAGACAGAAAACAAATATAGCAGGCCTTACAAATGTCCCAGCTCTTTTGACAGAGTTTTGACAGAGGTTCGAGGCCATGACAAAGGGAGAAAATCTGACATAGAGCTGGGGTGATGAAGCTGAGAGGCTAGTAAAACTAAAGCAGATAGAGATCACAGGACAGAAAACTGGAGAGAAAAAAGCAGTAAAGGAAACAAATCCTGGAGATGTGCAGAGATTCCCTCTTGGGTATTTAGTGGAGTAATGAAAAGTGCTTGCGTGCTAGGAAACTTCCTAAGAACAATGGAAAATAGAATTAAACAAAAATGGTTAAAGAAAATTAGCAGAAACTACGTCTGGGATTCACACAATGACTGGAAGAGGGTCCATTCCCATGAGCCAGGCCAAAATACCACATACTTCACAGGACAATGACTATTCAGAAAGGTCTTGCCTCAGGAGTGAGGGATTACCCCAAATCTAAAAGCAAGAATGGAAAGATTATAAGTAAATCTCTGTACTCCAAATAAAACTCAAGACAATAAGTGAAGGCAGGGAAGGTTTTTTTAAAATAAAAAACAAACCATACTTGTAGAGACGCAAATTACATTGTCAGAAGTAAAAACTATAGTGGCTGGAAATAAACACAAATTAGAGATAACAAAGGGAAAATTCCTAAATTTGACATGATAAACTGCAAGAAACTTTCAAGCAGCTAATAGATAACTCCCCAAATAAAAAAGAAGAGGCAGAAAAAAAATTAAAGAGAAAATGGCCAAAAATATTCTAACCTTAATACAAACCATAATTCCACAGATTCAGGAAGGGTCTAGGACAGAAAAAAATGAAAACGTATCATTGTCATTTTTTATACCATCTATGATGTATAATATTACTGAAGGTGAACTGTGATAAGTTAAAATTATATACTAAAAATCCTAAACACTAAGATAGCAAAACAGTTATCACTAATAAACTCAAAAATATATATAAAATTGAATCATAAAAAACAGTTGACTAATCTAAAAGAAAGCAGGAAAAGAAGGGGAACAAAGAACAGTTGGGACTAATAGCAATCAAACAGCTACTAGACAAACATAACTATATCAATAATCACATTATAAATGACACTTGTCTAAGAACCTCAACTATAATACAGACTGTCAGGCTCAGCAAGAAAGCAAGACCCAACTACAGGCTGCCTAGAAGAAATGCACTTTAAATGTAAAGACACAAATTGGTTGTAAGGATGGAAAAAGATACATGCTAACAGTTGCCAGACGCAGCTGAGCAGGAGTGGCTGTATTAATACCAAAGTAGATTTCATAGCAAAAAAAAAAAAAATCCAGCAATAAATAACAAAAGGTCATGTCATAATAGTAAAAGGTTCAGTTAATCAACAAAACATAACAATCCTAAGTCTTTATGCCCCTAATAACAAACCAGCCTCACAATATATGAGACCAAAGTGGATAGAACTACAAAAAGAAACAGACAATTTCTAAGTAATCTGAGGTTTCAATACCCTTTACTCAATAAGTGATAGAACAAGAAGGCAGAAAATCAGTGAGAATAGACTTGAACAACACTATGCTTTTCAAGTACCCACGGAACACTTACCAAAACAAACCATATTTTAGGCCATACAACAACTCTCAATTAAAGGATTGAGTCAGAAGGATTTAAGTCATACAAAGTGCCCTGACCACAAATCAATCAGATTAAAGACCAATAACAAAAATAACTCTGGGAAATACTCAAATATTTGGAAACTAAGTAACACACATCTAAATAACCCTGGGTCAAACAGGTAATGAAAATAGAAATAGAAATTAGAAAATATTCTGAACTGAATAAAAATTTGTCAACCAGAATTTGTGGAATGCAGCTACAGCTGTACTTGAATACAAATTTTTAGCACTGCCGAATGTCTATATTAGAAGAGTCTTAAATCAGTGACCTTGACTTCTACCTTAAGCAACTAGATAAAAGAAGAGTGAATTAAACCCAAAGCAAGCAGAGGAAAGGAAATAATAAACATCTGCTGTGGTCTGAATGTTTGTCTTCCCCAAAATTTATATGCTGAAAGCCAATCACAGATGTGACGGTATTAGGAGGGGGATTTTTACAGGTAGTTGGTCATGACAGCCAAGCCCTCATGAATGGGATTAGTGCTTAGTGCTCTTATGCAACAGACCCCAGATCTCCTTCACCCCTTCTGCCAAGTGAGGGAGCAGAGAAAAAGAATTCATTCATGAACTAGGACGTGTTCCCTAACCATACACCAAACACGACAGCATCTGGATCTTGGACTTTGCTGACCCCACAACTGCGAGAAATCAACTTCCGTTGTTTGAAACAGTGTATGGTATTTTGTTATACTGTTGGTTCCCGAAGAAACAATAGAAAAAAATCAGCAACACAAAACACCTTGAGGAGATCAATAAATGTGATAAAGCTCCATTTAGCCAGGCTGCTCAGAAAAAAAGAAACAATACAAATTACTAATTTCAGAAATAAACAATGTGACATTATTATAGATTCTACAGATACTAAAAATGTAACAAGATATTATAATTTCTATGTAAGTAAACATGAAAACTTAGATAAAATTAAGAAATTCCTTTAAAAATGAAAATTAGCAAATCTCAATTAAGAAGCAATAGATAACGTAAATTGCCCTATATCTATAAAAGAAAGTTAAGTTATAGTTAAAAGTCTTCCTAAAAGAAAACTCCAGACCCAGCTAGCTATGCTGGTGAATTCTACAAAACATTTCTGGAAGAAAATAATACAATTATACATAAACTCTCCCAAAAGAAACAGAAAGAAGGAGTATATCTCAACTCAGTTTGTAATGTTAGCTTTACCCTGAATCAAAACCAGAAAATATTACCAACAAGAAAATTCCCTCATGAGCACGAATGTAAAAATTCAACCAATTTGTGATGCAACGAAGACATCCTCCAATAGCGGAGTGAATAAACTGTGGTTACACAGCCATACAGTGGAATATCACTCTACACATAAAGAAATGAGCAATCAATTCATGAAATTATGTGAAGGAACCTTAAATGCATATTACCAAGTGACATAAGCTAATCTGAAAAGGCTACTTACTGTATGATCCCAACTATATGATCAGGAAAAGGCAAAACTATGGATAAAGTAAAAGGGTGCCAAAGGGTAAGAGACAGCAGGAAAAGATACATAGGCAGAGCACAGAGGATTTTTAAGGAAGTCAAAATAATTTATATAACATGGATACACATCATTGTACATTTGTCCAAATCCATACATGTACAGTACCAAGAGTGAATCCCAATGCAAATTATGGGCTTTGGTTGATTGTGATGTGTCAATTTAGGCTCATCTATCATAGCAACTACCACTATGGTGAAGGATACTGGTAATGAAGGTGGCTAAACATGTATTGGGTTGGGGGTATACAAAAAAATATCTGAACCTCCCTCTCAATTTTGACAGGAACATAAAACTGGTCTAAAAAATAAAAGACTTTATAATAAATTGTAAATGAGACTTTAGCAAATTGAATCCAACAGTATAATAAAAAGGTAATACACCATAAACAAATGGGGTTTATTCCAGAAATGGAAGGTTGGCTTAACATTGAACCATCATCATTATTTACCATAAAATGAACTAAAAGAGAAGACCCATAGGATCATCCCAACAGATACAGGCATCTGATAAAATTTACTCCTGATGTTTCAAAGAAGAAACACTCTCAGCAACATAAGAATCTAAGGGAAGTTCTTCAGCATGATAAACGTCTATGATGAATCTACAGCTAACGTGCATCATAGTGAAAAACTGAATGCATTTCCCATAAGATGAGGAAGAACATAGGAATGTCTGCTTTCACTGCTTGTTTGTAGCATTGTTCTGAAGATTCTAGTTAATGCAGTCAGGCAAGAAAAAGAAATAAGAGGCATCCAAGTTTAAAAAAAGAAATAAAATTGTCTTTATACACAACCATCACCATACAATAGGTATGGGTAAACCCCAACCTGTGGGCCAGCTTCTTGTCTGATAAGCTTTTATTGGAACATGGCTGTGTTCATTAATTTATGGATGATCTATCGCTGCTCTTATACTAAAATGGCAGAGTTTATCAGCTGCAAAAGAGACCCTTTTGCCACAAGTCGAAAATATTCACTATTTTTAGTAAGAGGGTAGTTTGAGAAAGGTTTAACAACCTTTTGTCTATGAAGAAAATCTGATCAAATCTACCAACAATGTGCCAGAACTAATAAGTGAGTTTAACAAGATTGAAGGATACAAATTCAATATAGAAAAATTAACTGTATTTCTATATGCTAGCAGTAAACAATCAAATGAAAATTTTAAAACTATCATTTTCTATAGTTTTATTAAAATGTATATTTGGATTAGAAATGCTCAACCTGTATAAAGAAAGTCAAATACATCTACACTAACTAAACTATCATTTACAACTTCATCAAAAATGAAATACAGACAAATCTGATAAAATATGAAAAGACTTACACACTAACAATGACAAAATAGTACTGAGAAAATTAAATACTACCTCTATAAAAGCAGACATACACTTTATTGAGGAGTAGATTCACTATTGTTAAGATGTCAATTCTCCCCAAATTAATCTATACATATGATACAATCCCAACTTAATTTCCAACAAGCAAGCAGTCTTTATTTTATTGATAAGCTGATTCTAAAGTTCATGTGAAAATGCAAAGGATCTAGCATAGTCAAAACAGAACAAAGAACAAAATTGGAGGATTCATTTCAAGAATTACTATAAATCAATAGTAACCAAAACAGTGTGCCAGAGGTACAGGCTGAGTATCCATTACTCAAAATGCTTCAGACTAGAAGTTTTTCAGATTTTGGATTTTGGAATATTTGCATATACATGATGAGATATCTTGGGGCTAGGACCCAAGTCTAAACACAAAATATATTTATTTTTCATATTTACCTTATACACAAAGACTGAAGGTAATTTTAAACAATACTTTTAATAATTTGGGGCATGAAACAATGTTTGTACACATGAGATCGGATATAGAATTTTTCCACTGTGGTGTCTATGTTGGCAATCAAAAAGTCTGGGGTTTTAGAGCATTTCAGATTTGGGATATTTAAATTAGCAATGCTCAACCTGTATAAAGAAAGTCAAATACAGACAATCCCCAACTTAAGGTGGTTTGACTTATTGACTTTACAGTGGGTTTACTTAAGTATTAAATTGCTTTTGACTCAAACATTGGGTTTCCCACAATTTGGGGAGCATCTGCAAATTAATAAAACTCAATAGACAGTCCAGAAATAGATAACACATATGCAACCAGCTTATGACTGACAAAGGCAGGATGGCAATGCAGTGAAGAAAGGATAGCCTTTTCAACATGTGGTGTTGGAACAACTGGCTGTCCATACCCCCAAAAAGTGAACTTGAATCCATACCTCACCTCACTCCATAAACAAAAGAAAACTCAAAATGGAGCATAGATTTAAATGTAAGATCCAAATCTATAAAATTTCTAGAACAAACATAGGAAAAATCTTTGTGACCTTGTGCTAGGCAAACATTTTTTACATATGACACAAAATGCAAAATCTGTAATTCAACAAACAATGAAATTGGACTTCATTATGATTAAAATCTTCTGCTCTTCAAAAGATACTACAAAGCTAGTGAAAAGTCAACCCAAAAACTGGAAAAAATACCCTTGTAAAAAAGTAGCTAAAAAGTAATAGTATCCAAATACATACAGAATTATTAAAACTCAACAAGTAAGAAAACATCAATCTACTTTTTTAAATGGCAAAAGATTTGAAAAGACAGTTCAACAAAGAAGATGTACAGATGGCAAATAAACACATGGAAAGATGCTCAACATTTTAGTCATTAGGATCGTGTACATTAAACCCATAATAATATACATAATACACCCATCAGAATGACTAAAATTTAAAAAAATAAATACAGCAGTAGTGTGACAACATAGCAACTAGAATGGTCATTTACTGCTGATGAGAATAGAAAACAGTATAAATATTTTGGAAAACCATTTAGCAGCTTTTAAAAACAGGAACATAAATGGCCATGAGGAGACGTTAGTGGGTGATGGATATATGTTGACTATCTCGATGGTGGTAATAGTTTCACGTGTGTACATCTGTTAAAACTTATCAAATGGTACCTTTTACATGTGTGCACTTTATCACATATCAATTATATCACACTAAAGCTACTGATTGTAGGAGCAAACACCTAAGGCACTGGCTGTGGCACAGAGAAGGGTATGCAATGATGCAATATAAAGCTCGAGGACTGAGATCCATACCTTATAGCAATAAATGGCAGCTGGGTTTTCAGCAAGCACGTAACATGATCAGGTGTGATTTTTTACAACTATATAATTATGATTGCAGAACAGGCCATGGTTTTGGAAGGTAGAATAGTAGGAAAGACAGTTAGAAGGTTATCACAGTATTTCAGGTGGGAGGAAATGGTAACCTGACCATGGGTAAACGAGTAATGGCATAGAAGAGAAGCAGAGTAAACAAACACATTGGGTGTGCCATTCACACTGAGAAAAGTACAGTGAAATGATCATAGCTCTTTGGCTGAGAGGGTACAAGATACAGTAGTTTTCATTCTATTTTAACATAAGGCATATTTCTGAGATGAACATTCTTGTAACATATCAGTATTCTATGGTACCGTGCTAAGCAATGTGTGCATACATTGCTATAGGATTTTAAAAAAGCCTTATATTTATGCATTGGTCCTACCTTTACACTTCATTTCATGTTGATCAATGAGTAATATGACTTTCTTACAATTAGAGCAAAGCGAGTCATCATCCTCTGAGGCTATGTGAGATGACTGAATTATGTCATCAAGGTCATCCCTAGAATGTATTTGGTTTTTCACCTACAAAATAAATAACACTGTTTCAAAATGTCCCCAAAATATTTATAGCATATACTAAATGTACAGAAGTGGGAATTACCCATCTGTTTATACAAGCACAAACACAGGTACTTGTTCTGTACTTTTTTTTTAAGCAATTTCCTTTATGTTGACTCTAGTTCAGAAGACCACATGGTCTACGGATAAATTATTTTCCAGTTCCTATGCCATTTAGAAAACTGACAGAGAGACTTGGGTTAATTAAGGAACAAAGATTAAGAGAATGTCTTCCTGAGCTTAAATTATTTTAATTGCAAAAACAATCTATTTATACATACAATTATGTATTTAGATAACCCCATTTTACACAAGAGATTTTCATAAGTAAAATATTCAAATGGATCAAATAATTGGTGAAGAGAAAAACCAGAGTAGCAGCAAGTGGCCCTCTAAGTCTTTTTGAAGTTGAATTTTCTCCAAAGCCAGGAACTCTACTTTACTTGTAATATGCTTACCTCATTCTTAAATCTTTGCATAGATCACTTAATTCCACTTCTAGACATACTGCTGATGTTCTGTCACCATGTGGTGGAGAATAATGCACATTTTCTAATTCAAGTTTTATGCTTTCATACTTATTTGCACTGCAGTTGTCATATAACAACTTCTGGAACACATTCTGTATTGGTTTTGTACTGTTGTGTTTGTAACAACAGAAACACCATAATCTTTTTTTTTTTTTTTTTTTTAATCACATGCTTCATTTCTTTGGAGCAGGTAAGCCACATATCTAAAAGGCTTTTTGAATCACTAAATTGAGGCATATGTCCGATGTTTAATTTCCAATCGGTGGTGTTTTGGTTTTTTGTCATTTGCCTAACAAACTATTTGTCTTCTTTTATTTCAACCATAACTACTTCTGGGTTTCTTGCTTTCGTACTTTCTGCATCACTATAACAATTTTCCTTGCCTGGGTTAAAAACATGTTCAGTATCTGGTTTGTTGTCATTTTCACAGTCTACTTTATTTCTATTTAAATAAAGCTCCGAAGGTGACTGGCAAGCATATTCTGGGGACCCAGAGTATGAATGAGATAGAAAGGCATTTTTGAGACTGGGTTATTTTTGTTCAGGAAATATCTAGACTACTACAGAGACAGACATGCCAGATGCATCACTTTCCTGACAATCAGGTGAATCATTTGTCAAATTAGAGGGTATTTACTTAAGTTTGTTCTTCCTGTAGAGTTATTATGTAGTTGCTCTTCCTCCATACAAGCAGTTTTGTAATTTTCACAAATTTCACCGAAACTCTGCTTTAACTTGTGATGAATTTTAAAGTTTTTTTTACCCTAATTTGTCTTGTTTGATCCACATTCTCTCATACTTTTGTGCACAAGTAAGTCCTGCATATATAAAGAGGTCCTTTCTATCACAACACTTTCTCACTACTAGTTGTTGAGACAATTTTTGCACATGCAAAAATGGAAGATAAATTTGCTAGTTTTGTTCCTCAGATGTCTTTTCTGTCAGAGTACATGTTTTAAAAATAACTTTATCTTTAAATAATCAAGTGTAAAAAGAGAAAAATTAAAAAATAATTAAAGTTTAATATTAAACTTCTTAATCTATGTTTACCAACTCCCAAATCACTGGATTGTAAGTAAGAAGTGAAAAATAATTTGCATTAGCCTAAAATAAGTGAAAAACATAAACCATGAAACTTTAATTTGTCACTGTTTGTTTGGACTAAACTTGACTAATTCATTATGTGCTAAATTTCCCAAAAATGAATTAGGAGATGACTTGTGGTACTATAAAGGCACCATCACTTTAAAAGATTTTATCACTATATATACAGTGTACACTTGAGTGCTTTTTCCAAAGATTACTAACTAATGATTAGGCAAACTTTAAGTTATTAGGAAACAAAATCAACACCAGTCAGTAAGAAAAGCAAATTCTTACATTTTAATGCAAATTACATATTGTAATATGATTGACAGTGTTATATATTTATATAGATTATAGGCTTAAGTTCTAAGGTCTACTAATGACAGTGGATTTAATGAATTTAACAATATTTATAGATTTTCTGTATTGAAATACATTAGGCAGTTATTGTTTGTACCCTAATACCAAAGGTGCCATTCTGCAAGGTATAATTCTCTTGATAGCCAGTTGGGTTGATTTTATGACCCGTTCTCTCCCTGAACATAGAAACTGAAGTCAGAGATCAAAAGGGAAAATAAATTCTTAACCTTGGTATTAGTGACTGGCAATAAAAAAACTGCAAAGTTTGAACCACTAGCAATAATTACTCCTTTATCTGAATCCAATACAGTGGTCATCACTGTTAAATTGTTCATAATTTCTATTGCTTAAAATTGTAATTCAATATTTGATGTTACCTTCTTTATTATAATAGAAAGTTATAAAAATAGAAGTGCAAACAATATCAGGAACTTTTTAATTCAATTCCAAGGGTAAAGATTAGATGTAAGTTGCTATAGATTCCAACACTATTTTAAGTTTTATAACTAGTTAAATGTTTTTAAAATGAAATATTAAATTATAATCAACTGATACTAAAAGGCTAATCCAAAGGTAAATTCATTACGAATATGCTGTATTACCAAAGCAAGGAAAACAAGATTAAACCAGAAATTTGATTTTAAATTTTTACATACCCGTGGCTGGTTATTTTCATATTCTTCAAGGCTCTTTTGCTCTCCATCTGATGCCATTTCTAAGACTTGTTCTGCTAAAAAAATTATATATTTAGTTAAAATGAGCTACACAGAACAGTTAGATAAAAGCCATGGTCAGCCAGGCACGGTGGCTCACGCCTGTAGTTCCAGCACCTTGGGAGGCCAAGGCAGGCAGATCATGAGGTCAGGAGATCGAGACCATCCTGGCTAACAAGGTGAAACCCCGTCTCTGCTAAAAAATACAAAAAATTAGCTGGGTGTGGTGGTGGGCACCTGCAGTCCCAGCTACTTGAGAGGCTGAGGCAGGAGAATGGCATGAACCCGGGAGGTGGAGCTTGCAATGAGCCGAGATCACACCACTGCACCTCCAGCCTGGGCAGCAGAGTGATACTCCAGCTCAAAAAAAAAAAAAAAAAAAAAAAAAAGCCGTAGTCTTTCTAAAACCAGAAAATAAAAGTGTTTAAACGAAGCTTAATCTTTACTATAATATTTACTTCTTTAAGAAATGCTTTTAATCCTCCAAAACTTCAGCAAACCACTTGGGGAGGCACTAGATGTCACCAGGTTCAAGCCATGCAAACATGGTCAAAGATTCACTCACAAATTCATCCACCCAACATCAATGAACAAAATCATCAGAAATAAAACAAAATGTAAAAATCCAATAGAAACAGATAAAGTAACAGCACACTGTTCTTTACTTCACAATAGTACCTTTATAACAGCACATTGAGCCTGCTGTTCATTATTAATCATTTCCAAAATGACTGCTACCATTTACACTTTCATCAATGTGCAGTCTCTTCTTTATATCTAAAATATTTTCCTCAACTATTCTGACAAATTTCTTTCATAATTTAAGACTCAGACAGCTATGTGAAGTCTTTCTTGATTCTGGCTATCTTTCCTCAGATAAACGGCTTTATTTAATACAGGTTTTATAAAATATGTAGTTAAGGTTTCAAAAGTGAGATTATGTCTCAACTAACTATAATTAAAATAGAAGAGTGTATCTGTTCCAATATAAACATGTTGACTGATAATGAGAAAAATGATCCTTATAAAGAATAGCAAATCATGATCCTGAGAGAGTAAGTGTCAAAGCTGACGGGAGGATACTATGGCCTATCTTTAATGCAATACATCAGATTCAATTACACCATTATACTACAAGCATTTATCATGTCCAACTATTTTTCCTATTATTTAGGAAGTACAAAGTTGTGAGGACACGTCCAATAAATATATAATTTATTTCTCTTTTTTTTTTCTTTTTTTTTAATTATACTTTAAGTTTTAGGGTACATATGCACAATGTGCAGGTTAATTACATACGTATACATGTGCCATGCTGGTGTGCTGCACCCATTAACTCGTCATTCACATTAGGTATATCTCCTAATGCTATCCCTCCGCCCTCCTCCCACCCCACAACAGTCCCCAGAATGTGATGTTCCCCTTCCTGTGTCCATGTGTTCTCATTGTTCAAGTCCCATCTATGAGTGAGAACATGCGGTGTTTGGTTTTTTGTCCTTGCGATAGTTTACTGAGAATGATGATTTCCAATTTCATCCATGTCCCTACAAAGGACATGAACTCATCATTTTTTATGGCTGCATAGTATTCCATGGTGTACATGTGCCACATTTTCTTAATCCAGTCTATCATTGTTGGACATTTGGGTTGGTTCCAAGTCTTTGCTATTGTGAATAGTGCCGCAATAAACATACGTGTGCATGTGTCTTTATAGCAGCATGATTTATAGTCCTTTGGGTATATACCCAGTAATGGGATGGCTGGGTCAAATGGTATTTCTAGTTCTAGGTCCCTGCAGAATTGCCACACTGACTTCCACAATGGTTGAACTAGTTTACAGTCCCACCAACAGACTGTTGGCATTCCTATTTCTCCACATCCTCTCCAGCACCTGTTGTTTCCTGACTTTTTAATGATTGCCATTCTAACTGGTGTGAGATGGTATCTCATTGTGGTTTTGATTTGCATTTCTGTGATGGCCAGTGATGATGAGCATTTTTTCCTGTGTCTTTTGGCTGCATAAATGTCTTCTTTCGAGAAGTGTCTGTTCATATCCTTTGCCCACTTTTTGATGGGGTTGTTTGTTTTTTCCTTGTAAATTTGTTTCAGTTCATTGTAGATTCTGGCTATTAGCCCTTTGTCAGATGAGTAGGTTGTGAAAATTTTCTCCCATTTTGTAGGTTGCCTGGTCACTCTGATGGTAGTTTCTTTTGCTGTGCAGAAGCTCTTTAGCTTAATTAGATCCCATTTGTCAATTTTGGCTTTTGTTGCCATTGCTTTTGGTGTTTTAGACATGAAGTCCTTGCCCATGCCTATGTCCTGAATGGTAATGCCCAGGTTTTCTTCTAGGGTTTTTATGGTTTTAGGTCTAACGTTTAAGTCTTTAATCCATCTTGAATTAATTTTTGTATAGGGTGTAAGGAAGGGATCCAATTTTAGCTTTCTACATATGGCTAGCCAGTTTTCCCAGCACCATTTATTAAATAGGGAATCCTTTCCCCATTTCTTGTTTTTGTCAGGTTTGTCAAAGATCAGATAGTTGTAGATATGCGGCATTATTTCTGAGGGCTCTGTTCTGTTCCATTGATCTATGTCTCTGTTTTGATACCAGTACCATGCTGTTTTGGTTACTGTAGCCTTGTAGTATAGTTTGAAGTCAGGTAGTGTGATGCCTCCAGCTTTGTTCTTTTGGCTTAGGATTGACTTGGCAATGTGGGCTCTTTTTTGGTTCCATATGAACTTTAAAGTAGTTTTTTCCAATTCTGTGAAGAAAGTCATTGGTAGCTTGATAGGGATGGCATTGAATCTATAACTTATCTTGGGTAGGATGGCCATTTTCATGATATTGATTCTTCCTACCCATGAGCATGGAATGTTCTTCCATTTGTTTGTATCCTCTTTTATTTCATTGAGCAGTGGTTTGTAGTTCTCCTTGAAGAGGTCCTTCACGTCCCTTGTAAGTTGGATTCCTAAGTATTTTATTCTCTTTGAAGCAATTGTAAATGGGAGTTCACTCATGATTTGGCTCTCTGTTTGTCTGTTATTGGTGTATAAGAATGCTTGTGATTTTTGTACATTGATTTTGTATCCTGAGACTTTGCTGAAGTTGCTTATCAGCTTAAGGAGATTTTGGGCTGAGACAATGGGGTTTTCTAGATATACAATCATGTCATCTGCAAACAGGGACAATTTGACTTCCTCTTTTCCTACTTGAATACCCTTGATTTCCTTCTCCTGCCTAATTGCCCTGGCCAGAACTTCCAACACTATGTTGAATAGAAGTGGTGAGAGAGGGCATCCCTGTCTTGTGCCAGTTTTCAAAGGGAATGCTTCCAGTTTTTGCCCATTCAGTATGATATTGGCTGTGGGTTTGTCATAGATAGCTCTTATTATTTTGAGATACGTCCCATCAATACCTAATTTATTGAGAGTTTTTAGCATGAAGCGTTGTTGAATTTTGTCAAAGGCCTTTTCTGCATCTATTGAGATAATCATGTGGTTTTTGTCTTTGGTTCTGTTTATATGCTGGATTACATTTATTGATTTGCGTATATTGAATCAGCCTTGCATCCCAGGGATGAAGCCCACTTGATCATAGTGGATAAGCTTTTTGATGTGCTGCTGGATTCAGTTTGCCAGTATTTTATTGAGGATTTTTGCATCAATGTTCAGCAAGGATATTGGTCTAAAATTCTCTTTTTTGGTTGTGTCTCTGCCTGGCTTTGGAATCAGGATGATGCTGGCCTCATAAAATGAGTTAGGGAGGATTCCCTCTTTTTCTATTGATTGGAATAGTTTCAGAAGGAATGGTACCAGCTCCTCTTTGTACCTCTGGTAGAATTCGGCTGTGAATCCATCTGGTCCTGGACTCTTTTTGGTTGGTAAGCTATTCATTATTGCCACAATTTCAGCTCCTGTTATTGGTCTATTCAGAGATTCAACTTCTTCCTGGCTTAGTCTTCGGAGAGTGTATGTGTCCAGGAATTTATCCATTTCTTCTAGATTTTCTAGTTTATTTGTGTAGAGATGTTTGTAGTATTCTCTGACGGTAGTTTGTATTTCTGTGGGATCGGTGGTGATATCCCCTTTATCATTTTTTATTGCATCTATTTTATTCTTTCTCTTTTTTTCTTTATTGGGCTTGCTAGTGGTCTATCAATTTTGTTGATCCTTTCAAAATACCAGCTCCTGGATTCATTAATTTTTTGAAGGGTTTTTTTGGTCTCTATTTCCTTCAATTCTGCTCTGATTTTAGTTATTTCTTGCCTTCTGCTAGCTTTTGAATGTGTTTGCTCTTGCTTTTCTAGTTCTTTTAATTGTGATGTTAGGGTGTCTATTTTAGATCTTTCCTGCTTTCTCTTGTGGGCATTCAGTGGTATAAATTTCCCTCTACACACTGCTTTGAATGTGTCCCAGAGATTCTGGTATGTCGTGTCTTTGTTCTTGTTGGTTTCAAAGAACATCTTTATTTCTGCCTTCATTTCGTTATGTACCCAGTAGTCATTCAGAAGCAGGTTGCTTAGTTTCCATGTAGTTGAGTGGTTCTGAGTGAGTTTCTTAATCCTGAGTTCTAGTTTGATTGCACTGTGGTCTGAGAGACAGTTTGTTATAATTTCTGTTCTCTTACATTTGCTGAGGAGAGCTTTACTTCCAACTATGTGGTCTATTTTGGAATAGGTGTGGTGTGGTGCTGAAAAAAATGTATATTCTGTTGATTTGGGGTGGAGAGTTCTGTAGATGTCTATTAGGTCCACTTGGTGCAGAGCTGAGTTCAATTCCTGGGTATCCTTGTCAACTTTCTGTCTCGTTGATCTGTCTAATATTGAGAGTGGGGTGTTAAAGTCTCCCATTATTATTGTGTGGGAGTCTAAGTCTCTTTGTAGGTCACTCAGGACTTGCTTTATGAATCTGGGTGCTCCTGTATTGGGTGCATATATATTTAGGAGAGTTAGCTCTTCTTGTTGAATTGATCCCTTTACCGTAATGTAATGGCCTTTGTCTCTTTTGACCTTTGTTGGTTTAAAGTCCGTTTTATCAGAGACTAGGATTGCAACCCCTGCCTTTTTTTGTTTTCCATTTGCTTGGTAGATCTTCCTCCATCCTTTTTTCTTTTTTTTTTTAATTTTTTTTTCCTTCATAATTCTTTTAATGCAACAAATGTTTATTTAACATTTACTGCTTCTAATCTTTGACAGACATAAAGATGAATAAACCATGCCACGATTTTTAAAGGAGCTCACTATATCATAAGAAAGCGGATTCACATGGACAACTCTATAAGATAAAGTGGTAAATTTAGGCTGGCTTGTGAAACAAAGGATTATAGGTATAGTTAAGAGGTGGAATTTATTTTACTTGGAGAATTTCAGTTACCTTTATATTCTTTGTCTAACCTTTCATGTTTCTCTTTCTTCAGAAACAGAGCACCTTTTTCCTGACACATTCATTTCCCCCTATGGAGTAGAGCAGTTGTTTTCTTTTTTTTTTCTTTTTTCTTTTTATTATTATTATTATTATTATTATTATTATACTTTAGGCTCTATGGTACATGTGCGCAATGTGCAGGTAACTTACATATGTATACATGTGCCATGCTGGTGTGCTGCACCCACCAACTCGTCATCTAGCATTAGGTATATCTCCCAATGCTATCCCTCTCCCCTCCCCCCACCCCACAACAGTCCCCGAAGTGTGATGTTCCCCTTCCTGTGACCATGTGTTCTCATCGTTCAATTCCCACCTATGAGTGAGAATATGCGGTGTTTGGTTTTTTGTTCTTGCGATAGTTCACTGAGAATGATGATTTCCAATTTCATCCATGTCCCTACAAAGGACATGAACTCATCATTTTTTATGGCTGCATAGTATTCCATGGTGTATATGTGCCACATTTTCTTAATCCAGTCTATCATTGTTGGACATTTGGGTTGGTTCCAAGTCTTTGCTATTGTGAATAATGCCGCAATAAACATACGTGTGCATGTGTCTTTATAGCAGCATGATTTATAGTCCTTTGGGTATATACCCAGTAATGGGATGGCTGGGTCAAATGGAATTTCTAGTTCTAGATCCCTGAGGAATCGCCACACTGACTTCCACAAAGGTTGAACTAGTTTACAGTCCCACCAACAGTGTAAAAGTGTTCCTATTTCTCCACATCCTCTCCAGCACCTGTTGTTTCCTGACTTTTTAATGATTGCCATTCTAACTGGTGTGAGATGGTATCTCATTGTGGTTTTGATTTGCATTTCTCTGATGGCCAGTGATGGTGAGCATTTTTTCCTGTGTCTTTTGGCTGCATAAATGTCTTCTTTTGAGAAGTGTCTGTTCATGTCCTTCCCCCACTTTTTGATGGGGTTGTTTGTTTTTTTCTTGTAAATTTGTTGGAGTTCATTGTAGATTCTGGATATTAGCCCTTTGTCAGATGAGTAGGTTGCAAAAATTTTCTCCAATTTTGTAGGTTGCCTGTTCACTCTGATGGTAGTTTCCTTTTCTGTGCAGAAGCTCTTTAGTTTAATTAGATCCCATTTGTCAATTTTGGCTTTTGTTGCCATTGCTTTTGGTGTTTTAGACATGAAGTCCTTGCTCATGCCTATGTCCTGAATGGTAATGCCTAGGTTTTCTTCTAGGGTTTTTATGGTTTTAGGTCTAACATTTAAGTCTTTAATCCATCTTGAATTGATTTTTGTATAAGGTGTAAGGAAGGGATCCAGTTTCAGCTTTCTACATATGGCTAGCCAGTTTTCCCAGCACCATTTATTAAATAGGGAATCCTTTCCCCATTTCTTGTTTTTGTCAGGTTTGTCAAAGATCAGATAGTTGTAGATATGTGGCATTATTTCTGACGGCTCTGTTCTGTTCCATTGATCTATATCTCTGTTTTGGTACCAGTACCATGCTGTTTTGGTTACTGTAGCCTTGTAGTATAGTTTGAAGTCAGGTAGTGTGATGCCTCCAGCTTTGTTCTTTTGGCTTAGGATTGACTTGGCGATGCGGGCTCTTTTTTGATTCCATATGAACTTTAAAGTAGTTTTTTCCAATTCTGTGAAGAAAGTCATTGGTAACTTGATGGGGATGGCATTGAATCTGTAAATTACCTTGGGAAGGATGGCCATTTTCATGATATTGATTCTTCCTACCCATGAGCATGGAATGTTCTTCCATTTGTTTGTATCCTCTTTTATTTCCTTGAGCAGTGGTTTGTAGTTCTCCTTGAAGAGGTCCTTCACATCCCTTGTAAGTTGGATTCCTAGGTATTTTATTCTCTTTGAAGCAATTGTGAATTGGAGTTCACTCATGATTTGGCTCTCTGTTTGTCTGTTATTGATGTATAAGAATGCTTGTGATTTTTGTACATTGATTTTGTATCCTGAGACTTTGCTGAAGTTGCTTATCAGCTTAAGGAGATTTTGGGCTGAGACAATGGGGTTTTCTAGATATACTATCATGTCATCTGCAAACAGGGACAATTTGACTTCCTCTTTTCCTACTTGAATACCCTTGATTTCCTTCTCCTGCCTAATTGCCCTGGCCAGAACTTCCAACACTATGTTGAATAGAAGTGGTGAGAGAGGGCATCCCTGTCTTGTGCCAGTTTTCAAAGGGAATGCTTCCAGTTTTTGCCCATTCAGTATGATATTGGCTGTGGGTTTGTCATAGATAGCTCTTATTATTTTGAGATACGTCCCATCAATACCTAATTTATTGAGAGTTTTTAGCATGAAGCGTTGTTGAATTTTGTCAAAGGCCTTTTCTGCATCTATTGAGATAATCATGTGGTTTTTGTCTTTGGTTCTGTTTATATGCTGGATTACATTTATTGATTTGCGTATATTGAACCAGCCTTGCATCCCAGGGATGAAGCCCACTTGATCATGGTGGATAAGCTTTTTGATGTGTTGCTGGATTCTGTTTGCCAGTATTTTATTGAGGATTTTTGCATCAGTGTTCATCAAGGATATTGGTCTAAAATTCTCTTTTTTGGTTGTGTCTCTGCCAGGCTTTGGTATCAGGATGATGCTGGCCTCATAAAATGAGTTAGGGAGGATTCCCTCTTTTTCTATTGATTGGAATAGTTTCAGAAGGAATGGTACCAGCTCCTCCTTGTACCTCTGGTAGAATTCGGCTGTGAACCCATCTGGTCCTGGACTTTTTTTGGTTGGTAAGCTATTGATTATTGCCACAATTTCAGCTCCTGTTATTGGTCTATTCAGAGATTCAACTTCTTCCTGCTTTAGTCTTGGGAGGGTGTATGTGTTGAGGAATTTATCCATTTCTTCTAGATTTTCTAGTTTATTTGCGTAGAGGTGTTTGTAGTATTCTCTGATGGTAGTTTGTATTTCTGTGGGATCGGTGGTGATATCCCCTTTATCATTTTTTATTGCATCTATTTGATTCTTCTCTCTTTTTTTCTTTATTAATCTTGCTAGCGGTCTATCAATTTTGTCGATCCTTTCAAAAAACCAGCTCCTGGATTCATTTATTTTTTGAAGGGTTTTTTGTGTCTCTATTTCCTTCAATTCTGCTCTGATTTTAGTTATTTCTTGCCTTCTGCTAGCTTTTGAATGTGTTTGCTCTTGCTTTTCTAGTTCTTTTAATTGTGATGTTAGGGTGTCAATTTTGGATCTTTCCTGCTTTCTCTTGTGGGCATTTAGTGCTATAAATTTCCCTCTACACACTGCTTTGAATGCAGCCCAGAGATTCTGGTATGTTGTGTCTTGGTTCTCATTGGTTTCAAAGAACATCTTTATTTCTGCCTTCATTTCGTTATGTACCCAGTAGTCATTCAGGAGCAGGTTGTTCAGTTTCCATGTAGATGAGCGGTTTTGAGTGAGATTCTTAATCCTGAGTTCTAGCTTGATTGCACTGTGATCTGAGAGATAGTTTGTTATAATTTCTGTTCTTTTACATTTATTGAGGAGAGCTTTACTTCCAAGTATATGGTCAATTTTGGAATAGGTGTGGTGTGGTGCTGAAAAAAATGTATATTCTGTTGATTTGGGGTGGAGAGTTCTGTAGATGTCTATTAGGTCCGCTTGGTGCAGAGCTGAGTTCAATTCCTGGGTATCCTTGTTGACTTTCTGTCTCGTTGATCTGTCTAATGTTGACAGTGGGGTGTTAAAGTCTGCCATTATTAATGTGTGGGAGTCTAAGTCTCTTTGTAGGTCACTCAGGACTTGCTTTATGAATCTGGGTGCTCCTGTATTGGGTGCATATATATTTAGGATAGTAGCTCTTCTTGTTGAATTAATCCCTTTACCATTATGTAATGGCCTTCTTTGTCTCTTTTGATCTTTGTTGGTTTAAAGTCTGTTTTATCAGAGACTAGGATTGCAACCCCTGCCTTTTTTTGTTTTCCATTTGCTTGGTAGATCTTCCTCCATCCTTTTATTTTGAGCCTATGTGTGTCTCTGCACGTGAGATGGGTTTCCTGAATACAGCACACTGATGGGTCTTGAGTCTTTATCCAATTTGCCAGTCTGTGTCTTTTAATTGGAGCATTTAGTCCATTTACTTTTAAAGTTAATATTGTTATGTGTGAATCTGAGCCTGTCATTATGATGTTAGCTGGTTATTTTGCTCGTTAGTTGATGCAGTCTCTTCCTAGTCTCGATGGTCTTTACATTTCGGTATGATTTTGCAGTGGCTGGTACCGGTTGTGCCTTTCCATGTTTAGTGCTTCCTTCAGGAGCTCTTTTAGGGCAGGCCTGGTGGTGACAAAATCTCTCAGCATTTGCTTGTCTGTAAAGTATTTTATTTCTCCTTCACTTATGAAGCTTAGTTTGGCAGGATATGAAATTCTGGGTTGAAAATTGTTTTCTTTAAGAATGTTGAACATTGGCCCCCACTCTCTTCTGGCTTGTAGGGTTTCTGCCGAGAGATCCGCTGTTAGTCTGATGGGCTTCCCTTTGATGGTAACCCGACCTTTCTCTCTGGCTGCCCTTAACATTTTTTCCTTCATTTCAACTTTGGTGAATCTGACAATTATGTGTCTTGGAGTTGCTCTTCTCGAGGAGTATCTTTGTGGTGTTCTCTGTATTTCCTGAATCTGAATATTGGCCTGCCTTGCTAGATTGGGGAAGTTCTCCTGGATAATATCCTGCAGAGTGTTTTCCAACTTGTTTCCATTCTCCCCGTCACTTTCAGGTACACCAATCAGACGTAGATTTGGTCTTTTCACATAGTCCCACATTTCTTGGAGGCTTTGCTCATTTCTTTTTCTTCTTTTTTCTCTAAACTTTCCTTCTCACTTCATTTCATTCATTTCATCTTCCAGGGCTGATACCCTTTCTTCCATTTGATCGCATCGGCTCCTGAGGCTTCTGCATTCTTCACGTAGTTCTCGAGCCTTGGTTTTCAGCTCCATCAGCTCCTTTAAGCACTTCTCTGTATTGGTTATTCTAGTTATACATTCTTCTAAATTTTTTTCAAAGTTTTCAACTTCTTTGCCTTTGGTTTGAATATCCTCCCGTAGCTCGGAGTAATTTGATCGTCTAAAGCCTTCTTCTCTCAGCTCATCGAAGTCATTCTCCGTCCAGCTTTGTTCCATTGCTGGTGAGGAACTGCGTTCCTTTGGAGGAGGAGAGGTACTCTGCTTTTTAGAGTTTCCAGTTTTTCTGCTCTGTTTTTTTCCCATCTTTGTGGTTTTATCTACTTTTGGTCTTTGATGATGGTGATGTACAGATGGGTTTTTGGTGTGGTTGTCCTTTCTGTTAGTTTTCCTTCTAACAGACAGGACCCTCAGCTGCAGGTCTGTTGGAGTACCTGGCCAGCTGTGTGAGGTGTCAGTCTGCCCCTGCTGGGGCATGCCTCCCAGTTAGGCTGCTCGGGGGTCAGGGGTCAGGGACCCACTTGAGGAGGCAGTCAGCCCGTTCTCAGATCTCCAGCTGCGTACTGGGAGAACCACTGCTCTCCTCAAAGCTGTCAGACAGGGACATTTAAGTCTGCAGAGGTTACTGCTGTCTTTTTGTTTGTCTGTGCCCTGCCCCCAGAGGTGGAGCCTACAGAGGCAGGCAGGCCTCCTTGAGCTGTGGTGGGCTCCACCCAGTTCAAGCTTCCAGGCTGCTTTGTTTACCTAAGGGAGCCTGGGCAATGGCGGGCGCCCCTCCCCCAGCCTCGCTGCCAACTTGCTGTTTGATCTCAGACTGCTGTGCTAGCAATCAGCGAGACTCCGTGGGCGTAGGACCCTCTGAGCCAGGTGTGGGCTATATTCTCCTGGGGCACCGTTTCCTAAGCCCGTCGGAAAAGCACAGTATTCGGGTGGGAGTGGCCCAATTTTCCAGGTGCCGTTTGTCACCCCTGGAAAGGGAACTCCCTGACCCCTTGCACTTCCTGAGTGAGGCAATGCCTCGCCCCTGCTTCGGCTGGTGCACGGTGCACTCACCCACTGACCTGCGCCCACTCTCTGGCACTCCCTAGTGAGATGAACACGGTACCTCAGATGGAAATGCAGAAATCACCCATCTTCTGCGTCGCTTGCGCTGGGAGCTGTAGACCGGAGCTGTTCCTATTCAGCCATCTTGGCTCCTCCCCCCATCCTTTTATTTTGAGCCTATGTGTGTCTCTGCACGTGAGATGGGTTTCCTGAATACAGCACACTGATGGGTCTTGACTCTTTATCCAATTTGCCAGTCTGTGTCTTTTAATTGGAGAATTTAGTCCATTTACATTTAAAGTTAATATTGCCATGTGTGAATTTGATCCTGTCATTATGATGTTAGCTGGTTATTTTGCTCGTTAGTTGATGCAGTTTCTTCCTAGTCTCCATGGTCTTTACATTTTGGCATGATTTTGCAGTGGCTGGTACCGGTTGTGCCTTTCCATGTTTAGTGCTTCCTTCAGGAGCTCTTTTAGGGCAGGCCTGGTGGTGACAAAATCTCTCAGCATTTGCTTGTCTGTAAAGTATTTTATTTCTCCTTCACTTATGAAGCTTAATTTGGCTGGATATGAAATTCTGGGTTGAAAATTCTTTTCTTTAAGAATGTTGAATATTGGCCCCCACTCTCTTCTGGCTTGTAGAGTTTCTGCCGAGAGATCCACTGTTAGTCTGATGGGCTTCCCTTTGTGGGTAACCCGACCTTTCTCTGTGGCTGCACTTAATATTTTTTCCTTCATTTCAACTTTGGTGAATCTGACAATTATGTGTCTTGGAGTTGCTCTTCTCAAGGAGTATCTTTGTGATGTTCTCTGTATTTCCTGAATGTGAATGTTGGCCTGCCTTGCTAGATTGGGGAAGTTCTCCTGGATAATATCCTGCAGAGTGTTTTCCAACTTGGTTCCATTCTCCCCGTCACTTTCAGGTACACCAATCAGACACAGATTTCGTCTTTTCACATAGTCCCATATTTCTTGGAGGCTTTGTTCATTTCTTTTTATTCTTTTTTCTCTAAACTTCCCTTCTCACTTCATTTCATTCATTTCATCTTCCATCACTGATATCCTTTCTTCCAGTTGATTGCATTGGCTCCGAGGCTTCTGCATTCTTCACATAGTTCTCTAGCCTTGGCTTTCAGCTCCATCAGCTCCTTTAAGCACTTCTCTGTATTGGTTATTCTAGTTATAAATTCCTCTAAAGTTTTTTCAAAGTTTTCAACTTCTTTGCCTTTGGTTTGAATTTCCTCCTGTAGCTTGGAGTAGTTTGATTGTCTGAAGCCTTCTTCTCTCAACTTGTCAAAGTCATTCTCTGTCCAGCTTTGTTCCGTTGCTGGTGAGGAACTGCATTCTTTTGGAGGAGGAGAGGTGCTCTGCTTTTTAGAGTTTCCAGTTTTTTTGTTCTGTTTTTTCCCCATCTTTGTGGTTTTAACTCCACTTCTGGGGGCAGGGCACAGACAAACAAAAAGATAGCAGTAACCTCTGCAGACTTAAATGTCCCTGTCTGACAGCTTTGAGTAGAGCAGTAGTTCTCCCAGCATGCAGCTGGAAATCTGAGAATGGGCAGACTGCCTCGTCAAGTGGGTCTCTGGCCCCTGACCCCCAAGCAGCCTAACTGGGAGGCACCTCCCAGTAGGGGCAGACTGACACCTCACACGGCCGGGTACTCCTCTGAGACAAAACTTCCAGAGGAATGATCAGACAGCAGCATTCGTGGATCATGAAATTCCGTGGTTCTGCAGACACTGCAGCTGATACCCAGGCAAACAGGGTCTGGAGTGGACCTCTAGAAAACTCCAACAGACCTGCAGCTGAGGGTCCTGTCTGTTAGAAGGAAAACTAACAAACAGAAAGGACATCCACACCAAAAACCCATCTGTACATTACCATCATCAAAGACCAAAAGTAGATATAATTTATTTCTCATCAGAAAAACTGTTTAAAATTAATCAGCTTAGATAGACAGTTGTAGAATAAAAATTAATAAAACTATTCATTTTTTCATTCCTAGGTAGGCTACTGCTATGTCTACATTGCTTGTATCCTGCAGTTTGGCCCTGTCAAGAAGTTTCTGAATCCACTCATGCAAGAAGATATGTAAACCACATCAAAAATAGTGTATAGGCTGGGTGTGGTGGCTCATGCCTGTAATCCCAGCACTTTGGGAGGCTGAAGTGGGTGGATCACAAGGTCAGGAGTTTGAGACCAGCCTGACTAACATGGTGAAACCTCATCTCTACTGAAAATACAAAAATTAGCTGGGCATGGTGTCATGTGCCTGTGATCCCAGCTACTCAGGAGGCTGAGGCAGGAGAATCACTTAAACCCAGGAGGTGGAGGTTGCAGTGAGCCAAGATTGTGCCATTGCACTCCAGGCTGGGAGACAGAGTGAGACTCCATCTCAAAAAAAAAAATGTGTATAATAAGCTTTCAATGTGTAAATAATTGTCAAAAATGAAAAAATTAAATTTCCACAGACTTATTAATAACATTTTATACTTCAAAATCAGTGCAATGTTCACTGAATATTTTGGTTTTGTTATTCAAAGAATGAATGCTATAACTTTTTGTTTCTAAAATTAGTTTGATTTGATATACCATGCTAATCTCTAAGGCACTTTCATGGAACTGTGATCTTATTAAAAAATAGGTTTCTTAGTAAAATCAGTCAAAGTTTCTTAGTTCAAATAAATTTCATTTGATTAACTAATATCAGCACTTCTATATAGCTCTCATAAATTATTCCCACCACAAATAAAGAGGAAAGCCTCTTTATTTAGCAGTAGTATCTTACACGTATAATTTCTATTTCCTAAATTTGTGTTCCTTTCCCTCTGGCTAGAAACATGCTCAATAATAGTAGCAAAGTGACACTGTTTTGTTTCAAACTGCTATCAGATGGCAAACAGGTATATGGAAAGGTGCTCAACATCACTGATCATCACAGAAATGCAAATCAAAGCTACAATGAGGTATCTTCTTACCTCAGTTAAAATGGCTTTTATCCAAATGGCAGATATTATGAAATGCTGGTGAGGATGTGGAGAAAGCGAAACCCTCGTACACCATTGGTGGCATTGTGAATTAGTACAGTCACTATGGAAAACAGTATAGAGTCCTCAAAAAATTAAAAATACAACTACCTACATGATCCAGCAATCCCATTGCTAGGTAACTACTCAAAAGCAAGAAAATCAGTATTATAAAAGAGAAATCTGCCCTGACATGTTTATTGCAGCACTTTTCACAATAGCCATAATTTGGAATCAACCTAAATGTACATCAACAGACAAATGGGTTCTAAAAATGTGATACATATACTGCTCAGCCATATGAAAGAATAAGATCCTCTCATTTGCAATGACATGGATGGAACAAGAGGACATTATGTCAAGTAAAATAATCCAGGCAAAGAAAGGAAGGCTTCACATGTTGTCACTCCTTTGTGGGTATGAGAAATTTAAAAAACAGAGCTCATGGAGGTGAAGAGAAAAATCACCATTACTGCAGTCTAGGAAGGGTGTGGGGGTGGTAGGAAATGAGGATGCTTAATAAGTACAAATAACAAATAGTTAGATACAATGAATAAAATGTAGCATTTTATAGCACAAAAACATGACTACAGTCAGCAATAACTTGTTATACATTTTAGCATTTCTAAGGAAGTACAAATTAAAAGACAGCACAAAGAAATGGTTAATGCTTGAGGTGATGGATAACCCATTAACCATGATGTCATTATTACATATTGTATGCCTGTATCAAAATATCTCATTTACTCCATAAACATAAACACCTGCAATTTACTCATTAAAATTAAAAACAAAAAAAAATAAAGTAACACACACACAGACACAAAGTGTGCTAATCAGAACATCTGATTGGCTTAAGATAATAAGCGTAACAAAATTGACCAGAACCAATAAAAGTTAAAACAAAACAAATATGTTACCAAATAAAATATTTCATTAGCTAAAAGCCATAATTTGAATTGACTTTTAAAGCAAAACAAATACTTTACAGTATCAAAATTGATCTCTTTAAATCGCTAAAAACTACTGAAATTCCAAATTGGAAACTTCACAGTATCAAAATGTAAAAGTAGAAACATCTGAATAAAACTTATATTTTTAGGCTGGGCACGGTGGCTCACGCCTGTAATCCCAGCACTTTGGGAGGGCGAGGCGGGAGGATCACCTGAGGTCGGGAGTTCAAGACCAGCCCGACCAACACGGAGAAACCCTGTCTCTACTAAAAATACAAAATTAGCCAGGCATGGTGGTGCATGCCTGTAATCCCAGCTACTCGGGAGGCTGAGGCAGGAGAATCGCTTGAACCAGGAAGGCGGAGGTTGCGGTGAGCTGCAATTGAGCCATTGCACTCCAGCCTGGGCAACAAGAGCAAAGCTCTGTCTCCAAAAAAATAAATACATAAATTAATTAATTAAAACCGTATGTTTTAAAAATATATTTTCCTTATGCATGTAAATCTCATTTTTGAAAACATAAATAAAAATGGTAACAGCTGCATTATTTAGATGAAATCCTGAAATAAAATATAAAAAGTGAAATAATTGAGAATAGAAAGACTATGAGCATTACAAATCGATTAATGTACTTCTTTCCAGAGTTAAATCTGCATTGCAAAGTTTACCTGGTGTGGATGTTTGTACATCCTTCATTTTGGTGGCTGTATTCAGGACAGAATCTTTGTTTTCAGTTGTAGCCTGAATGGGTTTGAAAACGAAATGATTAGCACATGATGTATATTAGTATAGGATATGCAGTTAATAATTAAAAAATAAATGTAAGAGTAATTACCTTCAAGGTGGGAAGATTCTCAGGATACTCTAACAAGGAAAAGAAATATATAGTCAATCATATGTAAATATGGTAAGGCCAACCATACATTCATGGAGTGTTAGCATCAAACTGAATACTCTTGCCTGTATTAGTGTAGGGTTTCATGTTTTTCTAGTTTGTTTCTTTGGGACAGTAACATGATAGAAATGCAATGAAGAAAATAGGAATATAGGCTTCAAACAACATACAGGTACAAGTTAAAAAGTGAGATTATGCGCCACATCTGTTGTTAAAAAAAAAAGTGTTAATATCAATGTGGATATGCTGATTAACAAAGAGAAATGTGATCTAAAATCAGAGGAGCAAATCATAACCCTAGAAATAAGTGTAAAAGCTGGTGCTAACTGTGACCGCATGACTTTCATACAAGACATCAGAAGGATTTATACCGTTATAACACAAATATTCATCATGCCCTTTAACTTGTCCGATAACTGAGAAGGTACACAATTACAATCACACTTCAGTTGAATGTACACTTCATGTCTCTTCAGTGGAAATGTCCTGAATTGATCTGCTTGGATATATGTCTGGTGAATCCTAGTATTTAATATTCAGTATTTATCATGCCCATGTGGTGTAATAATCTGCCTACATTTCTTATATCCTCTAGTTTAGCCTTCAGAAAGTTTCTTCATCCACTAATGGCAAGAAGGTATAATATATAAACCCCATCAAAAAGTATAATAAATTATACATACTTATACAAAGTGGAATTGCTCCAGGCATTAGATATTAATAAACTTATACATTTGGAAATCAGTCCAATATTCATTGAAAATAACCATTTTAGGATTCAATTAATACATTCAACATTATTTTTGTCTGTAAAATTAGTCTGCTCTGGAATATCACTTTACTATAAAGAACTTTCATTGAATAGCTATTTTAACAAAAAAGGCAGCACATTGGAAAAAAGCTGAATATTCATTAAATTTTAACTCATTTGAATAACTAATAAAAAATATATGTCTGATGTCTGATAGTAATAAACATGAATAATGAGGCACTGTGGTTTATCCCAATTCTAGCACTCCTTCCTGATTCCAGTAGTCTTCGGAGCAGTCAGAAATCAAATCTTCTGGTATGCAAACATTCTAAATGCATCTGAAGTGAGTTCACTCAGGTTTCCTCAGCAGAAACCCCAAAATTACCGAAATAACTTCTTCCTTCCCCTTTTTCTTGCCTTGCAATCCCTCTTTCTTGATGAAAATAATTACTACATCAGTGGTCAGCTTGCTCCTCATTCTCCAGTGTTTATGGGTTATTATGACAACTTCCTCCCTCTGGTTTTAGCAGTACCATCTGATATCTATAATTTCTATTACTTTTTTCTCTTTCTCCTTCCCCTTTCCACAGAAACATGCTCTGAAATAAGAGCAAAATTATGCTGTCCCCTGATCCTCTTATGTCTTGAACTGCTTTCCAATGGTTCTTCTACACAATTTCAATGTAGGGAACTCCATAAGCTTGTTACTAAGATCATGGCCAAGGACCAACAGCATCAGCGTCACCTGAGAACTCACTAGAAATGCACAATCTCAGGCCTGCTGAATCAGAAAGTGCATTTTCAATAAGCCCCCCGTTGATCTATTCAAGGGTGTGACGTTGTCTTCTATCTTGAGTGCACATGACATTAAATGTGCATTGCCAAATTACCTGTTCTAGATTTCCGACCACCTGTTATTCTTGTGGCAATATTCAAAATAGAAACTTTCTTTTTAATTGTAACCTGAATTGAATGAGAAACAAAGTAGTCAATACATAATATATATTTCATAGACTATGCAATAAATAATTCAAAATATAAATGAAAGAGTAACTACGTTCCAGGCCGATTGTTTCTGAGGAGACACTGAAATGCAAAAGAAATATGTAATCCGTCATATGTAAATATGATAAAGTTATCCATACATTCATGCAGTGTTAGCATCAAGCTGTATCCTCCTGCCTGTACTAGTGTAGGATTTGATGTTTTATAGTTTGTGTCTTTGGGACAGGAACATAAGGAAATACACTGAAGAAAACAGGAATACAGGCCTTCAGAAAATATACAGTTAGAAATTACAAAGAGGTATTATGCGTCATGTGTGTATTACTGAAATAAAAATGTCAATATCAATGCGGATATGCTAAATGATGAAAAGAAATGTGATCTAAAATCAGAGGAGCAACTCAAACACCCAGGAATCAATGTCAAAGAAGGTAGTAAATGCTACTGCATGTTTTTCATGCAAGACATCAGAAGGATTTATACCAGTATACTGCAAGTATTCATCATGCTCTTTAACTTGCCTGGTAATTGAGCAGATACACAATGACAATGACACTTTAGTAGAATGTACACTTCACAAGTCCTCAGTGGAAGTGTCCCAGCTTCATCAGCTTGGATATAGGTTTGGATAATTCTGTATATAATATTCTTTATTTCTTAAACCCATTTGGTGTAATAATGTGCCTACATTTGTTATGTCCTCTAGTTTAGGCTACAGAAAGGTTCTTCATCCACTCATGGCAACAAAGTATAATATATAAACCACGTCAAAAAGTATAATAAATGATCAAATTTGACATACTTACACAAAATAAAGTTGCTACAAGCATTAGATATGAATAAACTGTTACATTTGGAAATCACGCCAATGTTCATTGAAAATAATTTTAAAAGTCAACTAATGAATTCAACATTAATTTTGTTTCTAAAATAGTCTGGTTTGAAGTATCATGATATTCTCTAAAGCATTTTCATTACATTGCTATTTTATCCAAAAGTTAGCTAACTGAAAAGCAAAGCCAACATATGCATATTCATGTTTATCTCATTTGAATAACTAATATCAACAAAACATATATCTCTGATGCCCAATAGTAACGAAGACGAGTAATGAGTCACTGTGGTTTATCCCAGTTCTACTACTCCTTCTTGCTTCCACTGGTTCCTAAAGCAACCAAATTCAAATCTTCTTTTAGGAAAATATTCGAATACGCATCTGAACTCGTGTTTCCTCAGAAGAAACAACAAAATTACATAAATAACTTCTTATTTTCCCTCCTTCCTGCCTCACAATCCCTCTTCCTTGAGGAAAGTAATTGCTGCATCAGTGGTCTCATTAGTTCTCCTTCTACAGGGTTTTATGGGTTATTATGATCACTTTTCAGCCTGTTTTTAGGAATACGATGTGATGTCTTTAAAACCTATACTTCATCTCTATCTCCTACCACCCTTGGTGAAAACATGCTGTAGAATTAATGCAAAATTATACTGTCCCCTGAGCCCCTTATGTCTTGACCTGCTCTCCAATGTTTCTTCTTCTCAAATTCAATGTGGGGAAGTCTATAATCTTACTGCGAAGATCATGTCCAAGACCAGCAGCATCAGCATCACCCAAGAACTTACTACAGATGAAGAATCTCATGCCTGCTGAATCAGAATGTGCAGCTTCGATGAGGCCCCCGCTGATTTATTTGGGGAAGAGAAGTTCTTTTCTATCTGGACTGAACATGACATTAAATGTGTTTTGCAAAATTACCTGTCCCAGATTTTTCTCCATCCTTTATTTCTGTGGCTATATTCAAAACAGAATCTTTCTTGTCACTTGTAGCCTGAATGGAATTCGAAACAAAATAATAAATAAATAAAGTATGTTTCATAGACTATACAGTTGCTGGTTCACAATATAAATGAGGGTTTAATTACCTTCAAGGCTTCTTGTTTCTGAGAAGACACTGAAAAGCAAAAGGGATACATAATCACTCACATGTATGTATGATAAAGTTATTCATACATTCATGCAGTGTTAGCATCAAGCTGTATCCTTCTGCCTGTATTAGGGTAGGATTTGATGTTTTCTACTTTGTGTCTGGGGATTGGAACATGTCAGAAATACGCTGAAAAAAAGTAATACAGGCTTCATGAAAAATATACTTACAATTTCAAACATGGTATGATTTGTCATATGTCTAAAACTAAAATAAAACCGTGTCAATATCAATGTGGATATGCTGAGTGATGAGGACAAATGTGATCTAAAACCAGAGGATCAATTCATACACCTGAGAATCAATGTGAAAGCAGGTGCTACTTGATCCCACATGTCTTTCATGCAAGAAATCAAAAGGATTTACACCATTATACTACAAATATTCATCATGCTCTTTAACTTGCCCAATAACAGAGAAGGTACACAATTACAATGACACTTCAGTTGAATGTACACTTCACGTCTCTTCAGTGGAAGTGTCCTAAATTGATCACCTTGGATATATGTTTGCTGAAACCAAGTAGATAATATTCATTATTCCTCACATCCATGTGGTGTAATAATTTGCCTAAGTTTCTTGTATCCACTAGTTTAGCCGTCCGAAGCTTTCTTCATCCACTAATGGCACCAAAGGATAATATATTAGCCTCAATAAAAATATCATCAATTATCAATTTTGACATACTTCTACAAAATAAAACTGATACAAGCATTAGATATTAATAACTTTTACATTCAGAAATCACTCCAATATTCATTGAAAATGACCACTTTAGGAGTTAATAAGAACTCCACATACTTTTTTTTTCTAAAATAGTCTTGTTGGGAGTATCATGCTATTCTCTAAAGAAGTTTCATTCAATAGCTATTTTATCCAGGAGTTAGCTCCTTGAACAACGAAGCCAATGTATTCATATTCAAGTTTATCTCATTTTTATAACTAAAATCAACAAAACATGTTTCTCTGATGCCTAACAGTAACAAAGAGGAGTAATGAGTCAGTGTGCTTTATCCCAACTCTAGCATTGTTTCCTGCTTCCAGTAGTTCTTGGAGAAGCTAAAATTAAATGTTCTTTTATGAAAATATTCCAAATTTATCTGAAGTGAGTTCACTCAGGTTTCCTCAACAGAAACCCCAAAATTACATAAATAACTTCTTCTTTTCTCTCCTTCTTGCCTCACAATCTCTCTTCCTTGAGGAAAATAATAGCTACTTCAGTGATCTTGTTAGTTCTCATTCTACACTGTTTTTGGAGTATTAGGATCACTTTTCCCTCTGTTTATAGCAATATGATCTGACGCCTATAATATCTATCACTTCATCTCTTTCACCTTCCTCTCTTGATGGAAACATGCTGTAGAATTAAAGCAAAATGACGCTGTCCCCTGAGGCTGTTATGTGCTGAACTGCTCTCCAATGGTTCTTCTTCCCAATTTCAATGTGGGGAAGTCTATAATCTTACTACTCAGATCATGGCCAAGGACCAGCAGCATCAGGGTCACCTGATAACTTATTACAGATGAAGAATCTCAGGTGTGCTGAATCCAAACATAAAGCTTCAATGAACCCCCCGCTGATTTATTTGGGGAAGTGAATTTCTCTTCTATCTTGATTGGACATTACATTAAATGTGTATTCCAAAATACCTGTCCCAGATATTTGTCCATCCTTTATTTCTGTGGCTATATTCAAAACAGAATCTTTCTTGTCACTTGCAGCCTGAATGGGATTTGAAACAAAATAATCAATACATAAAGTATATATTCATAGACTATACAGTTAATAGTTCAAAATATAAATGAGACTTTAATTACCTTCCAGGTCGGTTGCTTCTGAGAAGACACCGAAAAGCAAAACGGATACATAATCACTCATATGTACATATGATAAAGTTATTCAAACATTCATGCAGTGTTAGCATCAAGCTGCATCTGCCTGCAGTTATTAGTGTAGGCTTTGATGTTTTACACTTTGTGTTTTGGGACAGGAACATGACAGAAATACACTGAGACAACAGGAATACAGGTTTCAAGAAATATGTACTAAGTATTTCAAATGTAATATGATTTGTCATATGACCAAAACTAAAATAAAACAGTGGCAATTTCAATAAAGATATGCCAAGAGATGAGGAGAAATGTGGTCTAAAATCACAGAAGCAACTAATCACCTGGGAATCAATGTCAAAGCAGGTGGTACATGCAACCACATGTCTTTCGTGCAAGATATCCGAATGATTTAGACCATTATACTGCAAACATTCAACATTCTCTTTAACTTGCCCAATAACTGAGAAGGTACACAATTACAATGACACTTCAGTTGAACGTACACTTCATGTCTCTTAAGTAGAAGGGACCTAAATTGATCAATGTGGATATATGTTTCCTGAATCCGAGTAAATAATATTCATTATTTCTCACACCCATGTGCTGTAATAATTTGCCTAAGCTTCTTGTATTCTCTAGTTTAGCCTTTTGAACATTTCTTCATCCACTCATGGCAACAAAGTATAATATATAACCTCAATAAAAAGCATCATCAATTATCAATTCTGACATAATTCTACTAAATAAAACTGCTACAAGCATTGGATATTAATAAGCTCTTACATTTGGAAATCATTCCAATATTCATTGAAAATGACCACTTTAGGAGTCACTTGATGAATTCAACACTATTTTTGTTTCTAAAATAGTCTTGTTAGGAGTATCATGCTATTCTCTAAAGAATATTCATTAAATACCTATTTTATCCAAGAGTCAGCTCTTTGATCAATGAAGCCAATGTATTCATATTCAAGTTTATCTAATTTCTATAACTAAAATCAACAAAACTTGTAAGTCTGATATCTAACAGTAACAAAGAAGAGTAATTAGTAAACGAAGTTTATCCCAATTCTAGCATTCTGTCCTGCACCCAGTAGTTCCAGCAGCTGCCAAAATCAAATTTTCTTTATGCAAATATGCTAAATGCCTCTGAAGTGAGTTCACTCAGGTTTCCTCAGCAGAAACCCCAAAATTACATAAATAACTTCTTCTTTTCCCTCCTTCCTGCCTCACAATCCCTCTTCCTTGGGAAAAATCATTGCTATATCAGTGGTATTCTTAGTTCTCATTCTACAGTGTCTATGGGTTATTAGGATCACTATTCTGTCTTTTTTTAGCAGTACGATGTGACGTCTGTAAAATCTACACTTCATGTCTTCCTCCTTATACCCTTAGGGAAAACATGCTGTAGAATTAAAGCAAAATTATGCTGTTCCCCCGAGCCTCTTATGTCTTGAACTGCTCTCCATATTTCTTCTTCCCAATTTCAATGTGGGGAAGTCTATAATTTTACTGTGAAGATCATGTCCAAGACCAGTAGCATCAGCTTCACCCAAGAACTTATTAAAAATGAAGAATCTCAGGCCTGCTGAATCAGAATGTGCAGTTTTGATGAGCCCCGCACTGATTTATTCGGGGAAGAGAAGTTCTTTTCTATCTGGACTGAACATGACATTAAATGGGTTTTGCAAAATTAACTGTTCCAGATTGTTGTCCATCCTTTATTTCTGTGGCTATATTCAAAACAGAATCTTTCTTGTCATTTGTAGCCTGAATGGAATTTGAAACAAAATAATCAACACATAAACTATGTTTCATAGACCACACAGTTAATAGTTCACAATATACATGAGAGTTTAATTACCTTCAAGGCTGGTTGTTTCTGAGAAGACATTGAAAAGCAAAAGGGATACCTAATCACTCATATGTAAATATGATAAAGTTATCCATACATTCATGCAGTGTTAGCATCAAGGTGCATCTTCCTGACTGTATTAGGATGCGCTTTGATATTTTCTACTTTGTGACTGGGGGACTGGAATATGACAAAAATACACCGAAAAAGGGGAATACAGGCTTCAGAAAATATACTTACAATTTCAAACATGGTATGATTTGTCATATGTCTAAAACTAAAATAAAACCATGTCAATATCAATGTGGATATGCCGAGTGATGAGGACAAATGTGATCTAAAATCAGAGGAGCAACTCATACACCTGAGAATCAATGTCAAAGCAGGTGCTACATGATGCCACATGTCTTTCATACAAGAAATCAAAAGGATTTACACCATCATACTAAAACATTCATCATGCTCTTTAACTTGCCTAATAACTGAGAAGGCACAAAATTACAATGACGCTTCAGTTGAATGTACACTTCACATCTCTTCAGTGGAAATGTCCTAAATTGATCAGCTTGGATTATGTTTGCTGAAACCTAGTAGATAATATTCATTATTTCTCACACTCCTGTGGTGTAATAATTTGCCTAAGTTTCTTGCATCCACTAGTTAAGCCTTCTGAAAGTTTCTTCATTCACTCATGGCAACAAAGGATAATATATTAGCCTCAATAAAAATATAATCAATTACCAATGTTGACATACTTTTACAAAGTAAAACTGCTACAAGCATTAGATATTAATAAGTTTTACCTTCAGAATCACTCCAATATTCATTGAAAGGACCACTTTAGGAGTTAATTAGAATTCAACGTAATTTTTGTTTCTAAAATAGTCTTGTTGGGAGTATCATGCTATTCTCTAAAGAAGTTTCATTCAATAGCTATTTTATCCAAGACTTAGCTCCTTGAACTATGAAGCCAATGTATTCATATTCATGTTTATCTCATTTTTATAACTAAAATCAACAAAACATGTATTTCTGATGCCTAATAGTAACAAAGAGGAGTAATGAGTCACTGTGGCTTATCTCAATTCTAGCATTGTTTCCAGTAGTTCCTGGAGAAGCCAAAATCAAATCTTCTTTTATGCAAATGTTCCAAATGTATTGAAGTGAGTTCACTCAGGTTTCCTCAACAGAAATCCCAAATTACATAAATAACTTCTTCTTTTCCCTCCTTCCTGCCTCACAATCCCTCTTCCTTGAGGAAAATAATTGCTATATCAGTGGTCTTGTTAGTTCTCATTCTACAGTGTTTTCAGGGAATTAGGATCACTTTTCCCTCTGTTTATAACAATACGATCTGATGTCTATAATATCTATTACTTCATCTCTTTCTCTTTCCCCTCTTGATGGAAACATGCTGTAGAATTAAAGCAAAATGATGCTGTCCCCTGGGCCTGTTATGTGTTGAACTGCTCTCAGATTGTACTTTTTCCCAATTTCAAAGTACAGACATCTATAATCTTAGTACTTACATCATGGCCAAGGACCAAGAGCATCAGGGTCACCCAAGAACTTATTACAAATGAATAATCTCAGGTGTGCTGAATCAGAACATGAAGCTTCGATGAACCCCCTGCTGATTTATTTGGGGAAGAGAAGTTCTCTTCTATCTTGATTGAACATCATATTAAATGTGTTTTGCAAAATTACCTGTCCCAGACATTTGTGCATCTTTTGTTTCTGTGGCTATATTCAAAACAGAATCTTCCTTGTCACTTGTAGCCTGAATGGAATTTGAAACCAAATAATCAATAAATAAAGTATGTTTCATAGACTATACAGTTAATAGTTCAAAATATAAATGAGAGTTTAATTGCCTTCAAGGCTGCTTGTCTCTGAGAAGACACCGAAAAGCAAAAGGGATACTTAATCACTCATGTGTACATATGATAATGTTATTCATACATTCATGAAGTGTTCGCATCAAGCTGTATCCTCCTGCCTGTATTAGTGTAGGCTTTGATGTTATCTACTTTGTGTCTGGGGACTGGAACAAGACAGAAACACACTGAAGAAAAGGATACAGGCTTCATGAAAAATACCCTTACAATTTCAAACATGGTGTGATTTGTCATATGTCTAAAACTAAAATAAAACAGTGTCAATATCAATGTGGCTATACCGAGTGATGGGGACAAATGTGATCTAAAATCAGAGGATCACCTCATACACCTGAGAATCAATGTCAAAGCAGGCGGTACATGATCCCACATGTCTTTCATGCAAGAAATCAGAAGGATTTACACCATATACTACAAACATTCATCATGCTCTTTAACTTGCCCGATAACTGAAAAGGTAAAAGATTAAAATGACACTTCAGTTGAGCGTACACTTCATGTCTCTTCAGTGGAAGTGTCCTAAATTTATCAGCTTGGATATCTGTTTGCTGATACCTAGTAGATACTTTTCATTATTTCTCACACCCAAGTGGTGTAATAATTTGCCTAAGTTTCTTGTATTCTCTAGTTTAGCCTTCCGAACATTTCTTCATCCACTCGTGGCAACAAAATATAATATATAAACCTCAATAAAAAGCATCATCCATTATCAATTTTGACATACTTTTACTAAATAAAACTGCTACAAGCATTGGATATTAATAAGCTTTTACATTTGGAAATCACTCCAATATTCATTGAAAATGACCATTTTAAGAGTCAGTTGATGAATTCAATATTATTTTTGTTTGTAAAATTGTCGTTAGGAGTATCATCCTATTCTCTAAAGAATATTCATTAAACAGCTATTTTATCCAAGAGTTAGCTCTTTGATCCAAGAGGCCAATGTATTCATATTCAAGTTTATCTAATTTTTAAAACAAAAATCAACAAAACATGTAACTCTGATGCCTAATATTAATAAAGAGGAGTAATTAGTCAATGTGATTTATCACAATTCTAGCATTCTTTCCTGCATCTTGTAGTTCCTGGAGCTGCCAAAATCAAATCTTCTTTATGGAAATATTCCAAATGCATCTGAAGTGAGTTCACTCAGGTTTCCTCAGCAGAAAGCCCAAAATTACATAAATAACTTCTTCTTTTCCCTCCTGCCTCACAATCCCTCTTCCTGGGGAAGAATCATTGCTACATCAGTGGTCTCCTTAGTTCTCATTCTACAGTGTCTATGAGTTATTACGATCACTTTTCTGACTATTTTTAGCAGTACGATGTGATGTCTGTAAAAATCTATACTTAATGTCTTTCTCTTTCCACCGTTGGTGAAAACATGCTGTAGAATTAATGCAAAATTATGCTGTCCCCTGAGCCCCTTATGTCTTGACATGCTCTCCAATGTTTCTTCTTCTCAATTTCAATGTGGGGAAGCCTATAATCTTACTGCAAAGACCATGTCCAAGACCAGCAGCATCAGTGTCACCCGAGAACTTATTACAAATGAAGAATCTCAGGCCTGCTGAATGAGAACGTGCAGCTTCGACGCATCCCCCACTGATCTATTCAGGGAAGAGAAGTTCTTTTCTACCTGGACTGAACATGACATTAAGTGTGTTTCGCAAAATTATGTGTCCCAGATTTTTCTCCATCCTTTATTTCTCTGGCTGTATTTGAAACAGAATCTTTCTTGTCACTTGTAGCCTGAAAGGAATTTGAAACAAAATAATCAATAAATAAAGTATATTTCATAGACTATACAGTTACTAGTCCAAAATATAAATTAAAATTTAATTACCTTCAAGGCTGGTTGATTCTGGGAAGACACTGAAAAGCAAAAGGGATACATAATCACTAATATGTAAATATGATAAAGTTATCCATACATTCATTCAGTGTTAGCATCAAGCTGTATCCTCCTGCCTGTATTAGTGTAGGCTTTGATGGCTTCTACTTTGTGTCTGGGGACTGGAACATGACAGAAATACACTGAAAACAGGGAATACAGGCTCCATGAAATATACCCTTATGATTTCAAACATGGTATGATTTATCATATGTCTAAAACTAAAATAAAACCTTGTCAATATCAATGTGGACATGCCAACTGATGAGGACAAATGTGATCTAAAATCATAGGAGCAACTCACACACCTGAGAATCAATGTCAAAGCAGGTGCTACATCATCCCACATGTCTTTCATGCAAGAAGTCAAAAGGATTTACACCATTATACTACAAACATTCATTGTGCTCTTTAACTTGCCCAATAACTGAGAAGGCACACAATTACAATGACACTTCAGTTGAATGCACACTTCACATCTCTTCAGTGGAAGTGTCCTAAATTGATCACATTTGATATCTGTCTGCTGACACCTAGTAGATAATACTGATTATTTCTCACATCCTTGTGGGTGTAATAATTTGCCTAAGTTTTTTGTATCCACTAGTTTAGCCTTCCAAAAGTTTCTTCATCCACTCATGGCACCAAAGGATAATATATTCACCTCAATAAAAATATCATCAATTATCAATTTTGACATACATCTACAAAGTAAAATGCTACAAGCATTAGATATTACTAAGTTTTACATTCAGTAGTCACTCCAATATTCATTGAAAATGACCATTTCCAGAGTTAATTAGAATTCAACATAATTTTTTTTCTAAAATAGTCTGGTTGGGAGTATCATGTTATTCTCTAAAGAAGTTTCATTAAATAGCTATTTTATTCAAGAGGTAGCTCCTTGAACAAGGAAGCCAATGTACTGATATTCAAGTTTATCTTATTTCTATAACTAAAATCAACAAAACATGTAACTCTGATGCCTAATAGTAACAAATAGGAGAAATGAGTCAGTGTGCTTTAGCCCAATTCTAGCATTGTTTCCTGCTTCCAGTAGTTCCTGGAGCTGCCAAAATCAAATATTTTTTATGCAAATATTCCAAATGCATCTGAAGTGAGTTCACTCTGGTTTCCTCAGCAGAAACCCCAAAATTATATAAATAACTTCTTTTCTCTCCTTCCTGCCTCAAATCTGTCTTTCTTGGGAAAATAATTGCTACATCAGGGGTCTCCTTAGTTCTCGTTCTACAGTGTCTATGGGTTATTATGATCAGTTTTCTGTCTTTTTTTAGCAGTACGATGTGACGTCTGTAAAATCTGTACTTCCTCTCTTTCTCCTTCCAACTTTAGTGAAAGCATGCTGTAAAATTAAAGCAAAATTATGCTGTTCCCCAGAGCCTCTTATGTCTTCAACTGCTCTCCATATTTCTTCTTCCCAATCTCAATGTGGCAAAGTCTATAATCTTACTGTGAAGATCATGTTCCAGACCAGCAGCATCAGTGTCACCCGAGAACTTATTACAAATGAAGAATCTCAGGCCTGCTGAATCAGAATGTGCAGCTTCGACGAGCACCCCGCTGATTTATTCGGGGAGGAGAAGTTCTTTTCTATCTGGACTGAACATGACATTAAATGGGTTTTGCAAAATTACCTGTCCCAGATTTTTCTCCATCCTTTATTTCACTGGGTATATTCGAAACAGAATCTTTCTCATCACTTGTAGCCTGAATGGAATTTGAAACAAAATAATCAATAAATAAAGTAGGTTTCATACACTATACATTTACTAGTTCACAATATAAAAGAGTTTAATTACCTTCAAGGCTGGTTGTTTCTGAGAAGACTCTGAAAAGCAAAAGGGATACATAATCACTCATATGTAAATATGATAAAGTTATCCATACATTCATTCAGTGTTAGCATCAAGCTGTATCCTCCTGCCTGTATTAGTGCAGGCTTTGATGACTTCTACCTTGTGTCTGGGGACTGGAACATGAGGGAAATACACTGAAAAAAGGGAATACAGGCTCCATGAAATATACCCTTACAATTTCAAACAAGGTATGATTTCTCATATGTCTTAAACTAAAATAAAACCATGTCAATATCAATGTGGATATGCCGAGTGATGAGGACAAATGTGATCTAAAATCAGAGGAGCAACTCATACACCTGAGAATCAATGTCAAAGCAGGTGCTACATGATCCCACATGTCTTTCATACAAGAAATCAAAAGGATTTACACCATCATACTACAAACATTCATCATGCTCTTTAACTTGCCCAATAACTGAGAAGGCACACAATTACAATGATACTTCAGTTGAATGTACACTTCACATCTATTCAGTGGAAGTGTCCTAAATTGATTACCTTGGATATCTGTTTGATGATACCTAGTAGACAATATTCATTATTTCTCACACCTGTGTGGTGTAATAATTTGCGTAAGTTTCTTATATCCACTAGTTTAGCCTTCAAAAGTTTCTTCATCCACTCATGGCACCAAAGGATAATATATTAGGCTCAAAAAAAATTTTGACATACTTTCACAAAGTAAAACTGCTAGAAGCATTAGATATTAATAAGGTTTACATTCACAAATCACTCCAATATTCATTGAAAATGATCATTTTAGGAGTTAATTAGAATTCAACATAATTTTTTTTCTAAAATAGTCTTCTTGGGAGTATCATGGTATTCTCTAAAGAAGTTTCATTAAATAGCTATTTTATCCAAGATGTAGCTCCTTGAACAAGGAAGTCAATGTATTCATATTCAAATTCATCTCATTTCTATAAATAAAATCAACAAAACTTGTATCTTTGATGCCTAATAGTAACAAAGAGGAGTAATGAATCAGTCTGCTTTATCTCAATTCTAGCATTGCTTCCTGCTTCCAGTAGTTCCTGGAGCTGCCAAAATCAAATATTTTTATGAAAATATTCCAAATGCATCTGAAGTGAGTTCACTCTGGTTTCCTCAGCAGAAACCCCAAAATTATATAAATAACTTCTTCTTTTCTCTCCTTCCTGCCTCACAATCCCTCATCCTTGAGGAAAATAATTGCTACATCAGTGGTCTCATTAATTCTCGTTCTACAATTTTTACTGGTTATTATGACCACTTTTCTGTCTGTTTTTAGCAATATGATGTGACGTCTGTAAAATCTATACTTCAACTCATTCTCCTTCCACCCTTGGTGAAAACATCCTATAGAATTAAAGCAAAATTATGCTGTCCCCTGAGTCCCTTATGTCTTGATCTGCTCTCCAATGTTTCTTCTTCCCAATTTCAATGTGGGAAAGTCTATAATCTTACTGCAAAGATCATGTCCAAGACCAGCAGCATCAGCGTCACCCAAGAACTTATTACAAGTGAAGAATCTCATGCCTGCTAAATCAGAATGTGCAGCTTTGATGAGTCCCCTGCTGATTTATTCAGGGAAGAGAAGTTCTTTTCTATCTGGACTGAACATGACATTAAATGTGTTTTGCAAAATTACCTTTCCCACATTGTTGTCCATCCTTTATTTCTGTAGCTATATTCAAAACAGAATCTGTCTTGTCACTTGTAGCCTGAAAGTAATTTGAAGCAAATTATCAATAAATAAAGTATGTTTCATGGACTATACAGTTACTAATACAAAATATAAATGAGAGTTTAATTACCTTTGAGGCTGGTTGTTTCTGAGAAGACACTGAAAAGCAAAAGGGATACATAATCACTCATATGTAAATATGATAAAGTTATCTATACATTCATGAAGTGTTAGCATCAAGCTGTATCCTCCTGCCTATATTAGTATAGGCTTTGATGTTTGTGTCTGGCGACTGGAACATGACAGAAATACACTGAAAAAAAGAAATACAGGTTTCACAAAATAAACCCTTACAATTTTAATCATGGTTTGATTTTTCATATGTTTAAAACTAAAATGAAACAGTGTTAGTATCAATGTGAATATGCCCAATGATGAGGACAAATGCGATCTAAAATCAGAGGAGCAACTCATACACCTGAGAATCAATGTCAAAGCAGGTTGTACATGATCCTGCATGTCTTTCATGCAAGGTATCAAAAGGATTTACACTAGTATACTACAAACATTCATCATGCTCTTTAACTTTCCTGATAACTGAGAAGGTACACAATTACAAATGACACTTCAGTTGAATGTACACTTCACCTGTCTTCAGTGGAAGTGTCCTAAATTGATCAGCTTGGATATATGGTTGGTGAATCCTAGTAGATAGTGTTCATTATTTATCATACCCATGTGGTGTAATAATCTGCCTACATTTCTTGTATCCTCTAGTTTAGCCTTCAGAAAGTTTCTTCATCCACTAATGGCAACAAGGTATAATATATAAACCTCATCAAAAAGTACAATAAATTATACATATTTATACAAAATGCAATGGCTCCTGGCATTAGATATTAATAATCTTTTACATTTGGATATCAGTCCAAAATTCATTGAAAATAACCATTTTAGGATTCAATTAATGCATTTAACATTATTTTTGTCTGCAAAATTAGTCTGCTCTGGAATATCATTGTATTATAAAGAATTTTCACTAAATAGCCATTTTAACGAAAAAGCCAGCACTTTGGAAAAAAGCTAATATATTCTTATTAAATTTTAACTAATTTGAATAACTAATAAAAATGTATGTCTGATGTCTGATAGTAATAAACAGGCATGAGGCACAGTGGTTTAACCCAACTCTAGCACTCCTTCCTGATTCCAGTAGTCTTTGGAGCAGTCAGAAATCAAATCTTCTGGTACACAAACATTCTAAATGCATCTGAAGTGAGTTCACTCAGGTTTCCTCAGCAGAAACCCCAAAATTACCGAAATAACTTCTCCCTTCCCCTCTTTCTTGCCTTGCAATCCGTCTTTCTTGATGAAAATAATTACTACATCAGTGGTCACTTTGTTTCTCATTCTCCAGTGTTTATGGGTTATTATGACAACTTCCTCCCTCTGGTTTTAGCAGTACCATCTGATATCTATAATTTCTATTACTTCTTTCTCCTTCCCCTTTCCATAGAAACATGCTCTGAAATAAGAGCAAAATTATGCTGTCCCCCGATCCTCTTATGTCTTGAAATGTTTTCCAATGGTTCTTCTATCCAAATTCAATGTAGGGAAGTCTATAAACTTGTTACTAAGATCATGCCCAAGGACCAACAGCATCAGCATCACCTGAGAACTCACTAGAAATGCACAATCTCAGGCCTGCTGAATCAGAAAGTGCATTTTCAATGACACCCCACTGATCTATTCAGGGGTGGGACGTTCTCTTCTATCTTGAGTGTACATGACATTAAATGTGTATTGCCAAATTACCTGTTCCAGATTTCTGACCAACCATTATTCTTGTGGCAATATTCAAAATAGAAACTTTCTTTTTAAATATAACCTGAATGGAATGAGAAACAAAATAGTCAATACATAATATATATTTCATAGACTATGTAATAAATAATTCAAAATATAAATGAAAGAGTAACTACCTTCCAGGCTGATTGTTTCTGAGGAGACACTGAAAAGCAAAAGAAATATATAATCCATCATATGTAAATATGATAAAGTTATCCATACATTCATGCAGTGTTAGCATCAAGCTGTATCCTCCTGCCTGTACTAGTGTAGGATTTGATGTTTTACAGTTTGTGTCTTTGGAACAGGAACATGAGGAAATACACTGAAGAAAATAGGAATACAGGCTTTCAGAAAATATACAGTCAGAAGTTACAAAGAGGTATTATGCGTCATGTGTGTATTACTGAAATAAAAACTATCACTATCAATGTGGATATGCTGAATGATGAAAAGAAATGTGATCTAAAATCATAGGAGCAACTCAAACACCCAGGAATCAATATCAAAGAAGGCAGTAAATGCTACTGTATGTTTTTCATGCAAGACATCAGAAGGATTTATACCAGTATACTGCAAGTATTCATCATGCTCTTTAACTTGCCTGGTAATTGAGCAGGTACACAATGACAATGACACTTTAGTAGAATGTACACTTCGCAAGTCCTCAGTGGAAGTGTCCCAGCTTCATCAGCTTGGATATAGGTTTGGATAATCCTGTATATAATAGTCGTTATTTCTCAAACCCATGTGGTGTAATAATGTGCCTACATTTGTTGTGTCCTCTAGTTTAGGCTACAGAAAGGTTCTTCAGCCACTCATGGCAACAAAGTATAATACATAAACCTTATCAAAAAGTATAATAAATGATTAAATTTGACATACAAAATAAAGTTACTACAAGCATTAGATATGAATAACTTTTTACATTTGGAAATCACTCCAATATTCATTGAAAATAAGAATTCTAAAAGTCAATTAATGAATTCACCATGATTTTTCTTTCTAAAATAGTCTGGTTTAAAATATCATGTTATTCTCTAAAGCATTTTCATTAAATTGCTATTTTTATCCAAAAGTTAGCTAATTGAAAAGCAAAGCCAATATATGCATATTCATGTTTATCTCATTTGAATAACTAATCTCAAAAAAACGTATATCTCTGATGCCCAACAGTAACAAAGAGGAGTAACGAGTCGCTGTGGTTTATCCCAGTTCTAGTATTCCTTCCTGCTTCCACTGGTTCCTAAAGCAGCCAAAATCAAATCTTTTAGGAAAATGTTCGAATGTGTATCTGAACTCAGGTTTCCTCAGAAGAAACCCCAAAATTACATAAATAACTTCTTATTTTCCCTCCTTCCTGCCTCACAATCCTCTTCCTTGATGAAAGTAATTGCTACATCAGTGGTCTCTTTAGTTCTCATTCTACAGCATTTAAGGGTTATTACCATCATTTCTCCATCTGTTTTTAGCAATACGATGTGATGTCTATAAAATCTATACTTCATCTCTTTCTCCTTCCACCCTTGGTGAAAACATGCTGTAGAATTAAAGCAAAATTATGCTGTCCCCTGACTCCTTATGTCTTTAATTGCTCTCCAACATTTCTTCTTCCCAATTTCAATGTGGGGAAGTCTATAATCTTACCACAAAGATAAGATCATAGTGAAGACCAGCAGCATCAGTGTCACCCGAGGACTTATTACAAATGAAGAATCTCAGGCCTGCTGAATCAGAATGTGCAGCTTCGACAAGTCCCCCGCTGATTTATTTGAGGAAGAGAAGTTCTTTTCTATCTTGACTGAACATGACATTAAAAGTGTTTTGCAAAATTACCTGTCCCAGATTGTTGTCCATCCTTTATTTCTGTGGCTATATTCAAAACAGAATCTTTCTCATCACTTGTAGTCTGAACGGAATTTGAAACAAAATAATCAATAAATAAAGTAGGTTTCATAGACTATACAGTTACTAGTTCAAAATATAAATGAGAGTTTAATTACCTTCAAGGCTGGTTGTTTCTGAGAAGACTCTGAAAAGCAAAAGGGATACATAATCACTCATATGTAAATATGATAAAGTTATCCATACATTCATTCAGTGTTAGCATCAAGCTGTATCCTCCTGCCTGTATTAGTGCAGGCTTTGATGGCTTCTACTTTGTGTCTGGAGACTGGAACATGACAGAAATACACTGAAAAAAAAAGGAATACAGGCTTCACAAAATATACCCTTACAATTTCAAGCTTGATATGATTTGTGACATGTCTTAAACTAAAATAAAACCATGCCAATATCAATGTGGATATGCTGAGTGATGAGGACAAACGTGATCTAAAATCAGAGGAGCAACTCATACACCTGAGAATCAATGTCAAAGCAGGTGCTACATGATCCTGTATGTTTTTCATGCTAGAAATCAAAAGGATTTACACCATCATACTACAAACACTCATCAGGCTCTTCAACTTGCCCAATATCTGAGATGGTACACAATTACAATGACACTCCAGTTGAATGTACACTTCACATCTCTTCAGTGGAACTGTCCTAAATTGATCAACTTGGATATATGTTTCCTGAAATCTATTAGATAGTATTCATTATTTCTCACACCTGTGTGGTGCAATAACTTGCCTAAGTTTCTTGTATCCGCTAGTTGAGCCTTCCAAAAGTTTCTTCATCCACTAATGGCAACAAAGGATAATATATTAGCCTCAATAAAAATATAATCAATTACCAATGTTGACATATTTTTACAAAGTAAAACTGCTACAAGCATTAGATATTAATAAGTTTTACATTCAGAATCACTCCAATATTCATTGAAAGGACCACTTTAGGAGTTAATTAGAATTCAACGTAATTTTTGTTTCTAAAATAGTCTTGTTTGGAGTATCATGCTATTCTCTAAAGATGTTTCATTCAATAGCTATTTTATCCAAGACTTAGCTCCTTGAACAACGAAGCCAATGTATTCAATTTCAAGTTTATCTCGTTTTTTATAACTAAAATCAACAAAACATGTATCTCTGATGCCTAATAGTAACAAAGAGGAGTAATGAGTCACTGTGGTTTATTCCAATTCTAGCATTGTTTCCTGCTTCCAGTAGTAGTGCCTGCAGCAGCCAAAATCAAATCTTTTTTTATGCAAATATTCCAAATGCATCTGAAGTGAGTTCACTCAGGTTTCCTCAGCAGAAACCCCAAAATTATGTAAATAACTTCTTTTCCCTCCTTCCTGCCTCACAATCCCTCTTCCTTGAGGAAAATAATTGCTACTTCAGTGATCTTGTTAGTTCTCATTCTACAGTGTCTTTGGGGTATTAGGATCACTTTTCCCTCTGTTTATAACAATATGATCTGATGCCTATAATATCTATTACTTCATCTCTTTCACCTTCCTCTCTTGATGGAAACATGCAGTAGAATTAAAGCAAAATGATGCTGTCCCCTGAGCCCCTTATGTGCTGAACTGCTCTGCTATGGTTCTTCTTCCCAATTCAATGTAGGGAAGTCTATAATCTTACTACTCAGATCATGGCCAAGGACCAGCAGCATCAAGGTCACCAGAGAACTTATTACAAATGAAGAATCTCAGGTGTGCTGAATCAGACCGTGCAGCTTCGATGAACCCCACGCTGATTTACTTGGGGAAGGGAAGTTCTCTTCTATCTTGATTGAACATGACATTAGATGTGTTTTGCAAAATTACCTGTCCCAGATTGTTGTCCATCCTCTATTTCTGTGGCTATATTTGAAACAGAATCTTTCTTGTCACTTGTAGCCTGAATGGAATTTGAAACAAAATAATCAATACATAAAGTATATTTCATATACTATACAGCTAATAGTTCAAAACACAAATGAGAGTTTAATTACCTTCCAGGCCAGTTGATTCTGAGAAGATACTGAAAAGCAAAAGGGATACATAATCAATCATATGTATATAGGATAAAGTTATCCATATATTCATGCAGTGTTAGCATGCAGCTGCATCGGCCTGCCTATATTACTGTAGGCTTTGATGTTTTATACTTTGTGTCTTAAGACAGGAACATGACAGAAATATGCTGAAGAAAACAGGAATACAGGCTACATGAAATATAAACTAACAATTTCAAACATAATATGATTTTTCATATGTCTAAAACTAAAATAAAGCAGTGTCAATATCAATAAGGATATGCCGAGTGATGAAGACAAATGTGATCTAAAATCAGAGGAGAAATTCAATCACCTGGGAATCAATGTCAAAATAGGTGGTACATGTACCCTCATGTCTTTCATTCAAGATATCTGAATGATTTAGACCATTATACTGCAAACATTCATCATGGTTTTTAACTTACCCAATAACTGAGAAGGTACACAATTACAATGACACTTCAGTTGAATGTACACTTCACGTCTCTTCAGTGAAGTGTCCTAAATTGATCAGCTTGGATATATGTTTCCTGAATCTGAGTAAATAATATTCATTATTTCTCACACCCATGTGACATAATACTTTGCCTCAGTTTCTTGTATTCTCTAGTTCAACCTTGTGAACAGTTCTTCATCCACTCATGGCAACAAAGTATAATATATAAACCTCAATAAAAAGCATAATCAATTATAATGTTGACATACTTCTACAAAATAAAACTGCTACAAGCATTGGATACTAATAAGCTTTTACATTTGGAAATAACTCCAACATTTATTGAAAATGACCATTTTAGGAGTCAGTTGATGAATTCAACATTATTTTTGTTTCTAAAATAGTCTTGGTTGGAGTATCATGCTATTCTTTAAAGAATTTTCATTAAATAGCTATTTTATCCAAGAGTTAGCTCCTTGATCAATGAAGCCAATGTATTCATATTCAAGTTTATCTAATTATTTTTATTGTACTTAAGTTCTACGGCACATGTGCACAACTTGCAAGTTTGTTACATATATATACATGTGCCATGTTGGTGTGCTGCACCCATTAACTCGTCATTCACATTAGGTATATCTCCTAATGCTATCCCTCCCCCACTCCTCCATCCCAGGACAGGCCCTGGTGTGTGATGTTCCCCACCCTGTGACCAAGTGTTCTTATTATTCAATTCCCACCTATGAGTGAGAGCATGCAGTGTTTGGTTTTCAGTCCTTGTGATAGTTTACTCAGAATGATGGTTTCCAGTTTCATCCATGTCCCTACAAAGGACATGAACTCATCATTTTTTATGGCTGCATAGTATTCCATGGTGTATATGTGCCACATTTTCTTAATCCAGTCCATCACTGATGGGCATTTGGGTTGGCTCCAAGTCTTTGCTATTGTGAATAGTGCCACAATAAACATATGTGTGCATGTGTCTTTATAGCAGCATGATTTATAATCCTTTGGGTATATACCCAGTAATGGGATTGCTGGGTCAAATGGTATTTCTAGTTCTAGATCCTTGAGGAATCGCCACACTGTCTTCCACAATGGTTGAACTAGTTTACAGTCCCACCAACAGTGTAAAAGTGTTCCTATTTCTCCACATCCTCTCCAACACCTGTTTTTTCCTGACTTTTTAATGATCGCCATTCTAACTGGTGTGAGATGGTATCTCATTGTGGTTTTGATTTGCATTTCTCTGATGGCCAGTGATGATGAGCACTTTTTCATGTGTCTGTTGGCTGCATAAATGTCTTCTTTTGAGAAGTGTCTGTTCATATCCTTCACCCACTTTTTGATGGGGTTGTTTGATTTTTTCTTGTAAATTTGTTTAAGTTCTTTGCAGATTCTGGATATTAGCCCTTTGTCAGATGGGTAGATTGTAAAAATTTTCTCCCAGTCTGTAGGTTGCCTGTTCACTCTGATGGTAATTTCTTTTGCTGTGCAGAAGCTCTTTAGTTTAATCAGATCTCATTTGTCTATTTTGGCTTTTATTGCCATTGCTTTTGGTGTCTTAGTCATGAAGTCCTTGCCCATGCCTATGTCCTGAATGGTATTGCCTAAATTTTCTTCTAGGGTTTTTATGGTTTTAGGTCTAACATTTAAGGCTTTAGTCCATCTTGAATTAATTTTTGTATAAGGTGCAAGGAAGGGATCCAGTTTTAGTTTTCTACATATGGCTAGCCAGTTTTCACAGCACCATTTATTAAATAGGGAATCCTTTCCCCATTTCTTGTTTTTGTCAGGTTTGTCAAAGATCAGATGGTTGTAGATGTGTGGTATTATTTCTGAGGGCTCTGTTCTATTCCATTGGTCTATATCTGTGTTTTGGTACCAGTATCATGCTGTTTTGGTTACTGTAGCCTTGTAGTATAGTTTGAAGTCAGGTAGTGTGATGCCTCCAGCTTTGTTCTTTTTGCTTAGAATTGTCTTGGCAATGCAGGCTCTTTTTTGGTTCCATATGAACTTTAAAGTAGTTTTTCCCAATTCTGTGAAGAAAGTCATTGGTAGCTTGATGGGGATGGCATTGAATCTATAAATTACTTTGGGTGGTATGGCCATTTTAACAATATTGATTCTTCCTATCCATGAGCTTGGAATGTTCTTCCATTTGTCTGTGTCCTTTTTTATTCATTGAGCAATGGTTTGTAGTTCTCCTTGAAGAGGTCCTTCACAGCCCTTGTAAGTTGGATTCCTAGATATTTTATTCTCTTTGAAGCATTTGTGAATGGGAGTTCACTCATGATTTGGCTCTCTGTCTGTTATTGGTGTATAGGAATGCTTGTGATTTTTGCACACTGATTTTGTATAATGAGACTTCGCTTAAGTTGCTTATCAGCTTAAGGAGATTTTGGGCTGAGACGATGGCGTTTTCTAAATACACAATCATGTCATCTGCAAACAGGGACAATTTGACTTCCTCTTTTCCTAATTGAATACCATTTATTTCTTTCTCCTGCCTTATTGCCCTGGCCAGAACTTTCAACACTATGTTGAATAGGAGTGGTGAGAGAGGGCATCCCTGTCTTGTGCCAGTTTTCAAAGGGTGTGCTGTCAGTTTTTACCCATTCAGTATGATATTGGCTGCGAGTGCATCATAAATAGCTCTTATTTTGAGATACGTCCCATCAATACTTAGTTTATTGAGAGTTTTTAGCATGAAGTGTTGTTGAATTTTGTCGAAGGGCTTTTCTGCATCTATTGAGATAATCATGTGGTTTTTGTCTTTGGTTCGGTATATATGATGGATTACATTTATTGATTTGTGTATGTTGAACCAGGCTTGCATCCCAGGGGTGAAGCCAACTTAATCGTGGTGGATAAGCTTTTTGATGTGCTGCTGGATTTGGTTTGCCAGTATTTTATTGAGGATTTTTGCATGGATGTTCATCAGGGATGTTAGTCTAAAATTCTCTTTTTTTGTGTGTCTCTGCCAGTCTTTGGTATCAGGATGATGCTGGCCTCATAAAATGAGTTAGGGAGGATTCCCTCTTTTTCTATTGATTGGAATAGTTTCAGAAGGAATGGTACCAGCTCCTCTTTGTACCTCTGGTAGAATTCGGCTGTGAATCCATCTGGTCCTGGACTTTTTTTAGTTGGTAGGCTATTAATTATTGCCTCAATTTCAGAGCCTGTTATTGGTCTATTCAGGAATTCAGCCTCTTACTTGTTTAGTCTTGGGAAGGTGTATGTGTCCAGGAATTTATCTATTTCTTCTAGATTTTCTAGTTTATTTGTGTAGAGGTGTTTATAGTATTCTCTGATGGTAGTTTATATTTCTGTGGGATCGGTGGTGATATCCCCTTTATCATTTTTTATTGCGTCTATTTGATTCTTCTCTCTTTTCTTCTTTATTAGTCTTGCTAGTGGTCTATCAATTTTGTTGGTCTTTTCAAAAAACCAGCTCCTGGATTCACTGATTTTTGGAAGCATTTTTTGTGTCTCTATCTCTTTCAGTTCTGCTCTGATCTTAGTTATTTCTTGCCTTCTGCTAGCTTTTGAATGTGTTTGTTCTTGCTTCTCTAGTTGTTTTAATTGTGATGTTAGGGTATCAATTTTAGATATTTCCTGCTTTCTCTTGTGGGCATTTAGTGCTATAAATTTCCCTCTACACACTGGTTTAAATGTGTGCCAGAGATTCCAATATGTTGTGTCTTTGTTCTCATTGGTTTCAAAGAACATCTTTATTTCTGCCTTCATTTCATTATGTACCCAGTAGTCATTCAGGAGCAAGTTGTTCTGTTTCCATGTAGTTGAGCAGTTTTGAGTGAGTTTCTTAATCCTGAGTTCTAATTTAACTGCACTGTGGTCTGAGAGACAGTTTGTTATAATTTCTGTTCTTTTACTTTTGCTGAAGAGTGCTTTACTTCCAACTATGTGGTCAATTTTGCAATAAGTGTGATGTGGTGCTGAGAAGAATGTTTATTCTGTTGATTTGGGGTGGAGAGTTCTGTAGATGTCTATTAGGTCTGCTTGGTGCAGAGCTGAGTTCAAGTCCTAGATATCCTTGTTAACTTTCTGCCTCGTTGATCTGTCTAATGTTGACAGTGAGGTGTTAAAGTCTCCCATTATTATTGTGTGGGAGTCTAAGTCTCTTTGTAGGTCTCTAAGGACTTGCTTTATGAATCTGGGTGCTCCTATATTGGGTGCATATATATTTAGGACAGTTACCTCTTCTTGTTGAATTGATCCCTTTCCCAAGATGGCCGAATAGGAAGAGGTCCAATCTACAGCTCCCAGCATGAGTGACACAGAAGATGGGTGATTCCTGCTTTTCCAACTGAGGTACCGGGTTCATCTCACTGAGGCTTATTGAACAGTGGGTGCAGCACACGGAGTGTGAGCCAAAGCAGGGTGGGGCATCGCCTCACCTAGGAAGTACAAGGGGTCTGGGAATTCCCTTTCCTAGCCAAGGGAAGCTGTGACAGACAGTACCTGGAAAATTGGGACACTCCCACCCTAATACTGCACTTTTCCAATGGTCTTAGCAAATGGCACACCAGGAGATTGTATCCCACACCTGGCTCAGAGGGTCCCATGCCCACAGAGCCTCTCTCACTGCTAGCACAGTAGTCTCAGATCGAACTGCAAGGCAGCAGTGAGGTTGGGGGAGGGGTGTCCGCCATTGCTGAGGCTTGAGTAGGTAAACAAAGGGGCCGCAAAGCTCAAACTGGGTGGAGCCCATCGCAGCTTAAGGAGGCCTGCCTGCCTTTGCAGACTTCTCCTCTGGGAGCAGGGCATAGCTGAACAAAAAGCAGCAGGAACTTCTTCAGACTTCAATGACCCTGTCTGACAGCTTTAAAGAAAGTAGTGGTTCTCCCAGGACAGAGTTTGAGATCTGAGAACAGACAGACTGCCTCCTCAAGTGGGTCCCTGACCCCCGAGTAGCCTAACTGGGAGACACCTCCCAGTAGGGGCCGACTGACACCTCATACAGCTGGGTGCCCCTCTGAGACCAAGCTTCCAGAGGAAGGATCAGGCAGCAACATTTGCCATTCTGCAATATTTGCTGTTCTGTAGCCTCCGCTGGTAATACCCAGCATACAGGGTCTGGAGTGGACCTCCAGCAAACTCCAACAGACCTTCGGCTGAGGGCTCTGACTGTTAGAAGGAAAACTAACACACAGAAAAGGACCTCCACACCAAAACTCCATCTGTACATCACAATCATCAAAGACCAAAGGTAGATAAAACCACAAAGATTGGGAGAGACCAGAGCAGAAAAGCTGAAAATTCTAAAAAGCAGAGTGCCTCTTCCCCTCCAAAAATGCAGCTCCTCAATAGCAATGGAACAAAGCTAGATGGAGAATGACTTTGACAAGTTGACAGAAGTAGGCTTCAGATGATTGGTAATAACAACTTCTCGAAGCTAAAGGAGGATGGTTGAACCCATCATGAAGAAGCTAAAAACCTTGAAAGAAGATTAGACGAATGGCTAAATAGAATAAACAGCATAGATAAGACCTTAAGTGACCTGATGGAGCTGAAAACCATGGCATGAGAACTACGTGATGCATGCACAAGCTACAGTAGCCAATTCAATCAACTGGAAGAAAGGGTATCAGTGACTGAAGATCAAATGAATGAAATGAAGCAAGAAGAGAAGTTTAGAGAAAAAAGAGTAAAAAGAAATTAACAAAGCCTCCAAGAAATATGGGACTATGCGAAAAGACCAAACCTACATCTGATTGGTGTACCCAAAAGTGACAGGGAGAATAGAACCAAGTTGGAAAACATTCTCCAGGATATTATGCAGGAGAACTTCCCCAACCTAGCAAGGCAGGCCAACATTCAAATTCAGGAAATACACAGAATGCCACAAAGATACTCCTTGAGAAGAGCAACTCCAAGACACATAATTGTCAGATTCATGAAAGTTGAAATGAAGGAAAAAATGTTAAAGGCAGCCAGAGAGAAAGGTCAGGTTACCCACAAAGGGAAGCCCATCAGACTAACAGTGGATCTCTCAGCAGAAACTCTACAAGCAAGAAGAGAGTAGGGGCCAATATTCAACATTCTTAAAGAAAAGAATTTTCAATCCAGAAACTCATATCCAGCCAAATTAAGCTACATAAGTGAAGGAGAAATAAAATCCTTTATAGACAAGCAAATGCTGAGAGATTTGGTCACCACCAGGCCTGCCTTACAAGAGCTCTTGAAGAAAGCACTAAACATGGAAAGGAACAACCGGTGTCAGCCACCCCAAAAACATGCCAAATTGTAAAGACCATTGATGCTAGGAAGAAACTGCATCAACTAATGAGCAAAACAACCAGCTAACATCATGACAAGATCAAATTCACACATAATAATATTAACCTTAAATGTAAATGGGCTAAATGCTCCTATTAAAAGACACAGACAGGCAAATTGGATAGAGTCAAGATGCATCAGTGTGCTGCTTTCAGGAGACCCATCTCATGTGCAGAAACACACATAGGCTCAAAATAAAGGGATGGAGGAAGATCTACCAAGCAAATGGAAAACAAAAAAAAGCAGGGGTTGCAATCCTAGTCTCTGATAAAACAGACTTTAAACCAACAAAGATCAAAAGAGACAAAGAAGTTTATCTAATTTTTATAACTAAAATCAACAAAACATGTTTCTGTGATGCCTAACAATAACAAAGAGGAGTAATGAGTCAGTACGGTTTATCCCAATTTTAGCATTCTTTCCCACATCCAGTACTTCCTGGAGCTGCCAAAATCAAATCTTCTTTCTGCAAATATGCTAAATGCATCTGAAGTGAGTTCAGTCAGGTTCCCTCGGCAGAAACCGCAAAATTACATAAGTAACTTCCTCTTTTCCCTCTTCTTGCCTCACAAATTCCTCTTCCTTGAGGAAAATAATTGCTACATCAGTGGTCTCATTAGATCTCGTTCTGCAGTGTCTACAGTTTATTACAATCACTTTTTCATCTGTTTTTAGCAGTATGATGTGACTTCTGTAAAACCTATACTTCATCTCTTTCTCCTTCCACTCTTGGTGAAAACATGTTGTAGAATTAAAGCAAAATTACGCTGTCCCCTGAGCCTTTATGTCTTGACCTGCTCTCCAATGTTTCTTCTTCCCAATTTCAATGTGGGGAAGTCTATACTCTTACTGCAAAGATCACGTCCAAGACCAGCAGCATCAGCGTCACCCGAGAACTTATTACAAATGAAGAATCTCAGGCCTGCTGAATCAGAATGTGCAGCTTCGATGAGGCCCCCACTGATTTATTCAGGGAAAAGCAGTTCTTTTCTATCTTGACTGAACATGACATTAAAAGTGTCTTGCAAAATTACCTGTCCCAGATTGTTGTCCATCCTCTATTTCTGTGGCAATATTCGAAACAGAATCTTTCTCATCACTTGTAGCCTGAATGGGATTTGAAACAAAATAATCAATACATAAAGTAGGTTTCATAGACTATACACTTAACAGTTCAACATATAAATGAGAGTTTAATTACCTTCTCAGCTGGCTGTTTCTGAGAAGACACTGAAAAGCAAAAGGGATACCTAATCACTCATATGTATATATGATAAATTTATCCATATATTCATGCAGTGTTAGCATCAAGCTGTATCTTTCTGCCTGTACTAGTGTAGGCTTTGATGTTTTCTACTTTTTGTCTGGAGACTAGAACACGACAGAAATACACTGAAAAAAAAAGGAATGCAGGCTTCACAAAATATACCCTTACAATTTCAAACATGGTATGATTTATGATACATCTAAAACTAAAATAAAACTGTGTCAATATCAATGTCAATATGCTGAGTGATGAGGACAAATCAGAGGAGTAACTCACACACCTGAGAATCAATGTCAAAGCAGGTGGTACATGATCCCGCATGTCTTTCTTGCAAGAAATCAGAAGGATTTACACCATTATACTACAAACATTCATCATGCTCTTTAACTTGTCCAATAACTAGAAGGTACACAATTACAATGACAATTCAGTTCAATGTACACTTCACATCTCTTCAGTGGAAGTGTCCTAAATTGATCACCTTGTATATATGTTTCCTGAAATCTAGTAGATAATATTCATTATTTCTCACACCCATGTGGTGTAATAATTTGCCTAAGTTTCTTGTAACCACTAGTTTAGCCTTCTGAAAGTTTCTTCATCCACTCATGGCAACAAACGACAATATATTAGCCTCAATAAAAATATCATCAATTACCAATGTTAACATACTTCTACAAAGTAAAACTTCTACAAGCATTAGATATTAATAAGTTTTACATTCAGATATCACTCCAATATTAATTGAAAATGACCACTTTAGGAGTTAATTAGAATTCAACATCATTTTTGTTTCTAATATAGTCTTTTTGGGAGTATCACGTTATTCTCTAAAGAAGTTTCATTAAATAGCTATTTTATCCAAGAGTTAGCTCCTTGAACAAGGAAGCCAATGTATTCCTATTCAAGTTTATCTCAGTTTTATAACTAAAATCAACAAAACATGTATCTCTGATGCCTAATGGTAACAAAGAGGAGTAATGAGTCACTGTAGTTTATCCCAATTCTAGCATTGTTTCCTGCTTCCAGTAGTTCTTGGAGCAGCCAAAATCAAATCTTTTACGCAAATATTCCAAATGCATCTGAAATGAGTTCACTGTGGTTTCCTCAGCAGAAACCCCAAAATTACATAAATATTTCTTCTTTTTCCTCCTTCCTGCCTCACAATCCCTCTTCCTTGAGGAAAATAATTGCTACATCAGTGGTCTTCTTAGTTCTCATTCTACAGGGTTTATGGAGTTATTAGGATCACTTTTCCCTCTGTTTATAACAATACGATATGATGCCTATAATATCTATTACTTCATCTCGTTCTCTTTCCCCTCTTGATGGAAACATGCTGTAAAATTAAAGCAAAATTATGCTGCTACCTTAGCCTGGTATGTGTTGACCTGCTCTCCAATGGTTCTTCCCAATTTCAATGTAGGGAAGTCTATAATCTTACTACTCAGATCATGGCCAAGGACCAGCAGCATCAGGGTCACCTGAGAACTCACTGCAAATGAAGAATCTCAGGTGTACTGAATCAGAACGTGCAGCTTAGACGAACTCCCCACTGATTTATTTGGGGAAGGGAAGTCCTCTTCTATCTTGATTGAACATGACATTCGATGTGTTTTGCAAAATTACCTGTCCCAGATATTGGTCCCTCCTTTATTTCTGTGGCTATATTCGAAACAGAATCTTTCTCATCACTTGTAGCCTGAATGGGATTTGAAACAAAATAATCAATACATAAAGTACGTTTCATAGACTATACAGTTATAGTTCTACATATAAATGAGAGTTTAATTACGTTTCCAGCTGGTTGTTTCTGAGAAGACACTGAAAAGCAAAAGGGATACATAATCAATCATATGTAAATATGATAATGTTATCCATACATTAATGCATGGATAGCATGTTAGCATCAAGTTGTATCTTCCTGCCTGTATTACTGTAGGCTTTGAGATTTTATACTTTGTTTCTTGGGACTAAACATGAAGGAAATACACTGAAGAAAATAGGAATACAGGCTTCAAGAAATATACACTGACAATTTCAAATGTGATATGACTGGCTCCATATGTCTAAAACTAAAATAAGACCATGTCAATATCAATGTGGATATGCTGAGTGATGAGGACAAATGTGATCTAAAGTCACAGTCCAACTCATACACCTGGGAATCAATGTCAAAGCAGGTGATACATGCACCCGCATGTCTTTTATGCAAGACATCAGAATGATTTAGAACATTTTACTGCAAACATGCATCATGCTCTTTAATTTGACCTATCAGTGAGAAGGTACACAATTATAATGACACTTTAGTTGAATGTACACTTCACATCTCTTCAGTGGAAGTGTCCTAACTTAATCAGCTTGGATATATGTTTGGTGAATTCTAGTATGTAATATTCATGATTTCTCACACCCATATGGTGTAATAATGTGCCTACATCTCTTGTATCTTCTAGTTTAGCCTTCGGAAAGTTTCCTCATCCACTCACGGCAACAAGGTATAATATATAAACTTCATCAAAAAGTATAATAAATTACCAAATTTGACATACTTATACAAAATAAAGTTGCTACAAGCATTAGATATGAATAAGCTTTTACCTGTGTAAATCACTCCAATATTCATTGAAAACAACCATTTGGGAGTCAAGTAATGAATTCAACATTATTTTCACTTCTAAAATAGTCTGGTTGAAGTATCATGTTATTCTCTAGAGAATTTTTATTAAATTGCTATTTTATCCAATAGTTAGCTCCTTGAAAAACAAAGCCAATGTATGCATATTCACGTTTATCTCATTTGAATAACTAATATCAACAAAACATATACCTCTGGTGCCCAATAGTAACAAAGAGGAGTAATGAGTCACTGTGGTTTATCCCAATTCTATCATTCTTTCCTGCTTCCAGTAGTTCCTGGAGCAGCCAAAAATAAAATCATCCTTTATGCAAATATTCTAAATGCATCTGAAGTGAGTTCACTTAATCTTAAAGTCATAATTTAAAAAATTATTTTCTTTATACTCATGAAGACTACTGATGTTTTTACATTTCCTAGATTCAGCAGTTTGGCCTTCTCACTGTCTCTTCATCCATTTTTGCAAAAACATACACGTCAATGAAATAATGTGTAATCAGATTCCTATGAAAATAAACTAAACAATGTTTCTAAATCACTAGAGACTTCTTATAAATAACCAACCAATATGACATAATGCATATATATATATGTCATGATTGTCATGATTATTGGCAGTTATCTGTTTAGTACTCTAAAAATGCATTCTTTGATTCCTTTTTTCTAAACCTAGTTTCATATGATACACCATAGGGGTCTCTCAAGTTCTTTTATGAAATAACTACCTCAGCAAACACAGCTTTCCAAAAAAAAGAAACAAAAAAAACACTTTTTCTAGATTAAGCTGCATCCCAATATGCTGACTGATGTGAACGAAGCACGTGTCACTGATGTGCAAAACTTCTAGGGAGAAGAAATGAGACCCTGTGGGTCACCCTCATCCTTCTAACTTCTGCTTCTGCTTTCCATTAAGTGACTTCCCACAAGTCTCCTCATCAGAAACCTCCAAATTACCTAAGTAGCTGCTTTATTTGTTTACACCTGTCCAATTTGACATACACTCTTTTTCGTTCATAAATCTAATATCCATATTGGTGGACTTGATTCTTTGACCTCCACATTCGTTTCTTCATTATTTTCACTACCACTGTATTGTGACATCTGTACAATCCCATTCTGACACATGTGAAGATAAGGTTTTGCTTTATTAAAATGTTAAATGTGTCAGACACTTGACTAATATGTACAAATTCCTTCTTCCCAAAAGCAGCCCCATGGCCTCCTCTCTCCCATAGACACTGTTTCACAGCTGTTCTTCACTCACATCGGTTTGAGTATCTATCATCTCTCATTTTGTCTCTATGCTTTCACCTCATATTATGAGTTATTATCATAGGCTCAGCAGCCTATCTTACCTATTTTCCTCTCCAGGAGACAGTACTGAGCAGTAAATTAGAATTTTCCAGGATATGAACACTTTTATGTACACAACACTTTGTGGAGCTATTTTATGTTTACCCATAACACCTCTATGTCTATGCTTTCCAGAGGAACAAGCTCTGAAATGTTATTGAATATAACCTATTTAAAAACTTATTTAACTACAATGACAGTCTCTCCTTGATGCACCAACATCTTCAGAAATAACTTGTGAAGACTTGAAAATATGTCAGTAATTGACATGAAAAATGAAGCATTGACATAATTTTTTGCAGGTATAAATAAGACAAGCTGAGATCCTTACTAGATCCCAGAAGAGCAAAGTACATCAGACAGGAAATAAATATGGAACAGAAACATTTTCATTTGTAATGAAAATTCCTCTATTTACAGTTTTCAGGAGAGAAAAAACTACACACACACACACACATTCACACACAAAAGCCAGAGCAATATGGCTTTACAGGGTGTTTCTTCATCAAAGGCCTACTTGTCATTTGACATCTGGGAACACTGATAGGGATCAACAAAGGGGTTCTAAATTGAGATCTGCATAGTTTAGAGTTTAACATTCATGAAGGGGAGCCGAGAGGACAAGTAACACTTTGACCATTGGCCATTTCCACTCCTTACTGTTATTCTCTGAAAAGAACACACTGGATTTTCTCAGAGTCAGGACATGTCAAAAAGACATGCTTTAAGGGGGAAACAGTTGCAATCAACACAGCCATGGGAGAGATACAGCTATGCTTGCTAGGATTTCCAATACTTCTGTTTCATTTCTAATATAGTACAAATCAATAAAAGCAACCACGTAAGCATATCCATGTTGGTATGTCATCATATTTAAGTCCATATGGTATCAGCATGAAGACAGCATAATTAAATATGCTGCAGTCATCACATGGCATATCATGAGATCACACAATGAATCAAGAAATACTTCACTGGGTCAATGTGGATAGATCTGAAATATATATCACTGATTTTACGAGACCAAGCTGCATTCATTAAGTGCACTGCCTGAACTTTTCTACAAGTTTTTAATACACAAAATCAAGTTCTACATGTTATCTATGAATGTGCACATATGTTGTAAGAGGTTTTTAATGTGCATTTGGGTGATTTCTTTTTTTTAATTAATTCAAGCTCTTGGTTACATGTTGGCAGTAAGCTTTAGTATTATAGAAAACCCAAAATCATAACAGCTCAGAATCACTGTCTTAAAAGGCTGTTTCTACCAAAGAGTCAGGAAAGCATGACTACTTACTTTCTTCATTTTTAAAACTCAGAGGTACCTCATGCACACTCCCAAATAAAACTGCACAAGTTCCTTAGTTGAATTAGATCCCATTTGTCAATTTTGGCTTTTGTTGCCATTGCTTTTGGTGTTTTAGTCATGAAGTCTTTGCCCACACCAATGTCCTGAATGGTATTGCCTAGGTTTTCTTCTAGGGTTATTATGGTTTTAGGTCTTACTTAAACATTTAAGTCTTTAATTTATCTTGAGTTAATTTTTGTATAAGGTGTAAGGAAGGGGTCCAGTTTCAGTTTCCTGCATAAGGCTAGCCAGTTTTCCCAACACCATTTATTAAATATGTAATCTTTTCCCCATTGATTGTTTTTTGTCAGGTTTGTCAAAGATCATACGGTTGTAGATGTACGGTGTTACTTCTGAAGACTCTGTTCTGTTCCATTGGTCTATATCCCTGTTTTGGTACTCATACCATGCTGTTTTCATTACTATAGCCTTGTAGTATAGTTTGAAGTCAGGTAGCATGATGCCTCCAGCTCTGTTCTTTTTGCTTAGGATTGTCTTGGCTATATGGGCTCTTTTTTGGTTCCATATGAAATTTTCAGTAGTTTTTTCTAATTCTGTGAAGAAAGTCAGCGGTAGTCTATAGCATTGAACCTATAAATTACTTTGGGCAGTATGGCCATTTTCATGATATTGATTCTTCCTATCCATGAGCATGGAATGTTTTTCCATTTGTTTGTGTCCTCTTTTATATCCTTGAGCAGTGGTTTGTAGTTCTCCTTGAAGGGGTCTTTCCCATCCCTTGTGAGTTGTATTCCTAGGTATTTTATTCTCTTTGTAGTAATTGTGAATGAGCATTCACTCTTGATTTGGCTGTTTGTCTTTTATCGGTGTATAAGAATGCTTGTGATTTTTGCACACTGATTTTGTATCCTGAGACTTTGCTGATGTTGCTTATCAGCTGAAGGAGATTTGGGGCTGAGATGATTTGGTTTCCTAAATATACAATCATGTCATCTGCACAGACAATTTGACTTCCTTTCTTCCTATTTGAATACCCTTTATTTTTTCCTCTTGTCTGATTGCCCTGGCCAGAACTTCCAATACTATGATCAGAGTGAACAGGCAACCTACAGAATGGGAGAAAATGTTTGCAATCTCTCCATCGGACAAAAGGCTAATATCCAGAATCTAAAAGGAACTTCAACAAATTTACAAGAAAAGAACAAACAACCTCATCAAAAAGTGGGTGAAGGATATGCTCAAAAGAAGACAATTATTCAGCCAGTAAACATATGAAAAAAAGGCTCATCATCACTAATCATTAGAGAAATGCAAATCAAAACCACAATGAGATACCATCTCACGCCAGTTAGAATGGCAATCATTAAAAAGTCAGGAAATAACAGATGCTGGAGAGAATGTGGAGGAATAGGAACGCTCTTATATTGTTGGTGGGAGTGTCAATTATTTCAACCATTGTGGAAGACAGTGTGGTGATTCTTCAAGGATCTAGAATCAGAAATACTATTTGACCCAGCAATCCCATTACTGAGTACATACCCCAAAGATTAAAAATCATTCTACTATAAAGACACATGCACATGTATGTCTATTGCAGCACTATTCGCAATAGCAAAGACTTGGAACCAACCCGAATGCCCATCAGTGATAGACTGGATAAAGAAAATGTGGCATATACACATCATGGAATACTATGCAGCCATAAAAAAGGATGAGTTCATGTCCTTTGCAAAGACATGGATGAAGCCTGAAACCATCATTCTCAGCAAACTAACACAGGAAAAGAAAATCAAATGCCACATTTTCTCATTCGTAAGTGGGAGTTGAACAATGAGAACACATGGACACAGGGAGGGGAACATCACACACCGGGGCCTGTCAGGGGGCTGGGGTCCTAGGGGAGGGACAGCATTAGTAGAAATACCTAATGTAGCTGATGGGTTGATGGGTACAGTAAACCACCATGGCACATGTATACCTATGTAAAAAACCTGCATCCCACTACTGGGTATATAACCCAAGGACTATAAATCATGCTGCTATAAAGACACGTGCACACGTATGTTTATTGCGGCATTATTCACAATGGCAAAGACTTGGAACCAACCCAAATGTCCAACAATGATAGACTGGATTAAGAAAATGTGGCACATATACACCATGGAATACTATGCAGCCATAAAAAATGATGAGTTCATGTCCTTTGTAGGGACATGGATGAAATTGGAAATCATCATTCTCAGTAAACTATCGCAAGAACAAAAAACCAAACACCGCATATTCTCACTCATAGGTGGGAATTGAACAATGAGAACACATGGACACAGGAAGGGGAACATCACACTTCGGGGACTGTTGTGGGGTGGGGGGAGGGGGGAGGGATAGCACTGGGTGATATACCTAATGCTAGATGACAAGTTAGTGTGTGCAGCGCACCAGCATGGCACATGTATACATATGTAACTAACCTGCACATTGCACACATGTACCATAAAACCTAAAGTATAATAATAATAATAATAATAATAAAAGAATCCAAAAAAAAAAACCTGCATGTTCTTCACATGTATCCCAGAACTTAAAGTATAATACAAAACAAACAAACCAACATTAATTCAGGTTGTTGGTTACCTGTAGGCAATGAATTGTAGTAGTATAAAAGATTCTAAGGCTAAAACAGCTCAGAATCATTGCTTTAAAACTCTGTAGCTTCCAGAGTCACTAAAAAATGACTAATGACTTTATTCATTTTCCAGAATCAGAGGTATCACACACACCCAAACTCACAAACGAAAGCACACAGGCACATACACATGCAGAAATTCAAGCTGGTAATCAGAGCATGTGATTGGGTGAAGATTCGAAGGTTCTCAGTGTGACAACACCGACATAAAGAAGTTGAAGTTCTAACACAATTGTGATGTCAGCAGGTATAGCTTTTCTCTAGGTAAAGGACGGTATTGCAACCAGAAATTGAAGCACTGAAAAATATTTATAGTTTCAAAATTCACCTCCTTGAACCCCTAACATGCATACAAATTCCACGTTGGGATCTTTATCACAACCTAAAAGGAAAAGCATCTGAGCTAGAGCTCACATTTTTAAAATTTCTTTTCCTTATTCTTCTAAATATCATTTTGTAAGCATAGACACTAACAACAGCATCAGTATCATTTAGATCAAATCCTTCTATTTCATTGGGGTAAAAGAAGTAAGAATCAGAAGACTATGAACATTTCCAATATATTCATGTCCTTCTTTCCAGATGAAATTTGTATTGGCAAATTTACCTTTTGCTGGAGGTGGTGAATCCTTCCTTCTTATGGCTACTTTTGAACTGGGATCTGCTTCTTTCAGGGTAAGCTGAATGGGTTTTACAACACAATGATTAATATATCATGTATATATCACAAAGTATTTTGTTAATTAAAGATGAAAATATATTTGTTTACCGTGGATAAAGAAGGTCGCTCAGAAGATTCTACAAAGCAAAAGGGACACATAATTAAGTACACGTAAATATGACACAGCCCACCATTCACTATGTAGTGTTTGTATCCAGCTGAAATCTTCATGCTTGGTCTTGAAACTGTTACCTATTAGGCTCTGGGTTGCTTTTGCTCTTGTTTTGGTTAGCATACAGACATGACAGGAATATACACATGGAAATCACAATATAGGTTTCATAAAACATGTAGTCCAGATTTCAAGAGAGAGATTAGGTTTCACATGACTACAACTAACACAGAAAAGTACTTCCACCAATGTGATCCTCTTAACTGAAGCCAAAAAACGTGATGTCAAATGAAAGGACCAAATAGGACCCCAGAGGATAAATGTCAAAGCCCATGGTAGAACGCTATGGTGTACCCTGAAGAAATCACCTAAGAACCATTTATACTATAATACTACAATAGTTCTCCTGTTCTTCATTTTGTCCTCTAACTTAAAAACTATCAATTTCATTAAAATGTATCATTCACTTCTGCTTGCAGGATGTATTCTCAGTTCATTAGTTCAGATATCTACATACAGAAGCATAGTTAACAAAAATATTCATGTTGTCCACAATGATACAGGCTTCTGGTGTTTTTCCATTTCCTGGATTCTCAACTTTAGCCCTCCTGCCATCTCTTCATTCACTTATGCAAAAAATGTATACATTCCACTCCAAATACCTAATGTGTAATTAGATTCCCATAAAACAAATCTAACCAAAATATTTGAAACATCAGAGGCTTTTTTCATGTTAATCACCTTTTATATATCAAAATATTTGCCATGATTATTGACAGTTACATTTTAACAAACCTGCACATTGTGCACATGTACCCTAAAACTTAAAGTATAATAATAATAAAATTAAAAAATAAATAAATAAATAATACTTAAGAAATACATTTCTTGATTGTCTTGCTTCCATAGTCAGTTTGACGTGCAGTGCATTGCATTTTGCTAACATGAAGCACCTGTCCTATTGTTGATGTGTGACCCCTACAGAGAGAAGAATTGAGTCCCTGTGGTTTACTCTCATTCTTCCACCTTCTGCTTCCAGTAAGCTCTGAAGCAACAATAATCGAATATTCTGTTTGAGTGCGAATATACCAGGTCCACATAAAGTGAGTTTTCTCAGGTTTCCTCATCAGAAACCCCCAAACACCTAGCCAGTTGCTATCTTTATTTACACCATCCCACCCCACTTGCACTCTTTTTTCTTGATAAATCTAATCTCACTATCTGGTCTTCATTCTTTGCCTTCCACATTTTGTTCTTCATTATTCTCACCACCCCTGTGATCAAACCAGTAAAATCTCATTTTTATAAATATGAAGATATGGTTTTCCTTTATTAGAATATAAAAGTTACAGAAAATGGACTAACTTGTAAAAATTCCTTCTTCACAATAGCAGCCCCACATCCTCCTCTCTCCCATAGACACACTGTTTCATAGTTTCTATTCACTCACATCATTTTCATTGAGTATCAACTCTCATTTTATCTTTATGGCTTCATTTTACATTGGGGTTATTATCAAAGACTCAGCAAACTATGTTACATATTTTCTCTACACGAGAGATTACTGAGCAGTAAAAAAGAATTTCTTTGGATATAAACACTTTTATGTACACAAACTTTTTGTGAAGCTAATTTATGGTTAAATACACATTACACCATTATGTGTTATGTGTTCCAGAGAAACAGGCTCTAAAATTTTATTAAACATATTTAATTTAAAAACTTCTGCAATTACAATGACATAGTCTCTGCTCAATGCAGCACCATCTTCAGAAATCACTTGTGAAGACTTGGGAAAATGTCAGTCATTTACGTGAAAAATGAGAGCATTAAGTGACAACACTGCTTGCTGGTATAAATAAGACAAGGCTAGATCCTTACCAGATTCAAAGAGATCAGAGTGCCATGAGACAGAAACAAATATATAAAACAGAAAGATTTTCATTTCTACCAAAAATTCATGTATTTAAAGTTTTCAGAAAAGGACAAAATACAAGAAAACACAGCGGTGAGGCGTTATAGAGCATTTCTTCATCTGGAGACTATTTATCATTTGACATCTGGAAACCCTTTATAAGGCCCAACAAAGGGGTTCTAAACTGTGATTTGATCATTCCTGGAGTTCAACATCTATGTAAGGAAGCCAAGGTACCAAATGATACTTTGGCCATTTCTCCTGTCCAACGTCATTCTCTGAAAAGCATACACTGGAGTTTTTCAGAGTCATAACATGATGGAAAAACATGGCTCTAAGGGGTAATGAATGTAGTCAATACAGCTATGGCAGTGTATATAGCTATACTCAGGGTATCTGAAATACTTCTATTTAATTTCTTACATAGTACAAATCAATAAAGGCAACTACATAAGCAAATCAATGTTGGTATGTCATCATATTTATGTTCATTTTGTATCAGCATGAAGAGACTTTAATTAATTGTGGTGTAGTCATAAAATGGCATACCACAAGACCATACAACAAATCAAAGATGACCAAATTGTGTCAACCTGGATAGATCTGAAATATATACCACTGATTAGAGAAGCCGAGTTGCAGCTATTATGTATGCTGTGTGAAATCATATAGAAGACTTGATACTTGGAAACAGATTCTACATATTACCTATGAAAGTGCAAGTATCTTGTAAAGTATTTTTAATGTGCATTGCAGTGATTTAAAAGTAAAAAACGTTAATTCAGGCTGTTGGTTACCTGTAGGCAATAAATTGTAGTAGAAGAAAATATTCTAAGGCCAAAACAGCTCAGAATCATTGTTTCAAAACACTGTATCTACCAAAGAGTTACAAAAGAATGGTTAATCACTTTATTCATTTTTAATCAGAGATACACATACACATGCAGAAACTCAATCTGGTAATCAGAAGATGTGATTAAGTAAAGATTCTCAATGTAACAATACTGACATAAAGGAGTTGAAGTTCTAAAACGATTATAACGTCAGCAGGTATAGCTTTTCTCTAGATGAAGAAGAGAGAAGAGTATTGCACTCAATTTTGAAGCACTGAAAATATTTAGTGTCAAAATACACCTCCTCAAATCCCTAACATGCACAGGAATTCAAAACTGGGATCTTTAGATGATGACAACTTTAAAGGAAAAGCATTTGGGCTAGAGCTCACGGTGTAAAATGTCTGCCTTATGCCTTAAATATCATTTTATAAACAAAGATATTAACGAGACCATCAGCATATTTACATCAAATCCTTCCATCTCATTTGGAAAAAAAGTGGGAATCAAAAAACTATGAGCATTTTCAATATTTTCACCTATATTTTCTAGAATGAAATTTGTAGTGGCAAATTTACCTTCACTGGAAGTTAGTGAATCCATACTTCCTAAGAATCTAGTTGAAATGTCATCTCTGTCGTTCATCCTATGCTGAATGGGTTTGACAACATAATGATTAACATATCATGTATATATCACAGAGCATTTTGTTAATAATTAAAGAAAATATGTTTACCGTGAATAAAGGCGGTTGCTCAGGAGACACTACAAAGCAAAAGGAACACATAATTGACTACAGGTAAATATGACACAGCCTACCATCAAATCATGCAGTGTTTGTATCCAGCTGAAATCTTCGTGCTTGCCCTTGAAATTGTTACCCATGAGGCTTTGGGTTGCTTTGCTCTTGTTTTGGTTAGCACACAAACATGACAGGAATATACACATGAAAAATCACAATATACATTCTATAAAACATGCAGTCCAGATTGCAAGGGTGAGATTAGGTTTCACGTGACTACAAGTAACATAGAAAAGTATTTCTACCAATGTGAATCTGCTGGATGAAGCCAAAAAAAGTGACGTCAAATGAGAGAACCAAATGGGACCCCAGAAGAATAAATGTTAGAAACTATGAAGTTGCAATGAGAGTGCATGAAAATGTATCATTCGCGGCCGGGCGCGGTGGCTCACGCCTGTAATGCCAACACTTTGGGAGGCCGAGGCGGGCAGATCACGAAGTCAGGAGATCGAGACCATCCTGGCTAACATGGTGAAACCCCGTCTCTACTAAAAATGCAAAAAATTAGCCGGGTGTGGCGGCAGGCGCCTGTAGTCCCAGCTACTCGGGAGGCTGAGGCAGGAGAATGGCGTGAACCCGGGAGGCGGAGTTCGTAGTGAGCCAAGATCGCGCCACTGCACTCAAGCCTGGGTGACAGCGCGAGAATCCATCTCAACAAAGAAAAAAAAAAGAAAAGAAAATGTATTATTCACTTCTGCTGGCAGGAAGTGCTCTCAATCATTAGTTTAGATATCTACTTGGAGAAATATCATTTCTAAAAATACTCATGTTATCCACAGTCATGAAGACTTCTGATATTTTCAACTTCTGGATTCTCAACTTTCGTTCTCTTGCCATCTTTTCATTCACTTATGCAAAAAATGTATGCATTACACATCAAGTAACTAATGAGTACTCAGATTTTCATTTATAAAATGTAACCAAAAATCTCTGAATCACCACTGACTTTTTTTCATAATAATCAACTTTTTTTTTTTTTTTTTTTTTTGACATGGAGTCTTGCTCTGTTGCCTAGGCTGGAGTGCAAGTGGCACAATCTCGGCTCACAGCAACCTCTGCCGCCTGGGTTCAAGTGATTCTCCCACCTCAGGCTCCCTAGTAGTTGGGACACATGCCACCACGCCTGGCCAATTTTTTGTATGTTTAGTAGAGATGGCATTTCACCATGTTAGCCAGGATGGTCTCCATCTCCTGACCTCGTGATCCTCCCGCCTCAGCCTCCCAAAGTGCTGGGATTACAGCTGTGAGCCACTGCACCCGGCTTAATCATCTTTTACATATCAAAATCTTTGCCATGATTATGGACAGTTACACTTTTGGTACTCAAGAAATAAATTTCTCGTTTGTTTTTTTCTAAAGTCAGTTTGATATGCTATAGCATAGCAGCCTCTAAGATACTTTTATACAATGGCTATTTCATCAAAAACAGCATTGTTTTTAAAGAAAACCGCCAATGTTTTGATATCCAAGTGCATCACAGTTCACTAACAAACATGAATGAAGCACATATCATTGATGTGTAACCCCTACAGAGAGAATAAATGAGTTCCTGTGGTTTCCTGTGGTTCTTCTACCCTCTGCTTCCAGTAAGCTCCAAAGCAGCAATAATTTAATCTTCTCTTTGAGTGGGAATATACTGAGTCTACATAAAGTGAGTTCCCTCAGGTTTCCTCATCAGAAACGTCCAAATTACCTAGCCAGCTGCTTTCTTAATTGACACCATCCCGCCTCACATTTTTTTTGTAAATCTGACGTCCATTTCTCAACAACGAATATTATATTTTGATCTACAAGTTTAAATGTTCACCAAAGTTTTAAGAAAAAATATGTTTAAATTAAATTATATTTACTATTAAAAATTAATAAATTATACTTATAATTTAAATAAAATTAGGCTTATAATTTAATGTAATTTAACAATTAATTTAATTTCAAATTTATTTTAAATTATATTTAAATTACTTATATTTATTTTCAAAAATTTTATTAAAGCATAGAAAATTATTCAGCTATATTCACTACCTCACCACCTTTTTTTTATTATTATTATTATTATACTTTATGTTTTATGGTACATGTGTGCAATGTGCAGGTAAGTTACATATGTATACATGTGCCATGCTGGTGCACTGCACCCACTAACTCGTCATCTAGCATTAGGTATATCTCCCAATGCTATCCCTCCCCCCTCCCCCCACCCGACAACAGTCCCCGAAGTGTGATGTTCCCCTTCCTGTGTCCATGTGTTCTCATTGTTCAATTCCCACCTATGAGTGAGAATATGTGGTGTTTGGTTTTTTGTTCTTGCGATAGTTTACTGAGAATGATGATTTCCAATTTCATCCATGTCCCTACAAAGGACATGAACTCATCATTTTTTATGGCTGCATAGTATTCCATGGTGTATATGTGTACACAAAAAATAGCATTATCATTATTTGATTGCTCTCATGGAGCACTTTTTATAACACCAATACCATTTGCTGTTTGTCCAGTTGCTGGTAGTGCTTTTCCTTCCTATTTAAAAAAAAAAAAAGAAATCTTCAGAAAATGTTTTATTTACTACTCAATCAGTCAGTAATTCAAGAAATATTTTCTGTGTCTATAAATTCATAAGGTCTATCCTGGAAAATCTGATAATATGAATAAAATACTAATTTTATTTATTTATAAAGTGAAAAAAGAAATTTATAAAAACAAACAAAAGCAGAAAGACACAACTCATTATTTCTGCAATTCAAGTCAATAAAATACAGTGACAGCACACAGGCAATAACAATTATTTCTACTTGGGAAGCTTCTGAGACACTGCAAATTTAGGGTTCTATTTTTAAAACAGACAAGTGAAGAGTAAGAGTGTGAAGTGTTTCTAGTGAGGGCAGCATGTGCAAAAAAATAAAGCATGAAACAGCATAGCCAATAAGAAATACCACAATAACGTGGTAAAACTTGGGGGACACAGACAGAGAAAGCGGGGTGGAGAGATAAAATGGGAGAAACAGGCCAAACCGCAAAATAAGCGTTATGCTATAATGTAAATGTTTCCTTCATGTAATGAGGATCCAGCCATAAGCAGATGAGTTAGATCAAAGTAAGCATGTTCAAGAAAGGTCACCCTGAAAGACATATATACATAGATAAACATGGGGAGAAGAGAGAAACAAAAACGAACATTCCGAAAGTATAGGGCAGACAGTGTATTACAGTAATAAGATATGAGAAATGGTTAAAGGTAGAAAATACAAAATTTGGTGAGTCACTGGATTGGCAATGTGAGGGAAACCTGGAGTGCAGTTTTTCTGCTTCAATGTTTCATTCTACTTTCTTGGTGTTATTTAGTATAATTGGGAAGCCAGATGACAGAGTAGATTACAAAGAGGAAAGAATCTGGAAGGCAGTTTGAGACCTATCAAATTTGAGGCACAAAGGGGACTTAGAAGAAGAAGAAGAAGGGTAAATACATTTGGAGTAGAAATAGATGACCTTACTCAAAAAAACCATATGTTGTTGAGAAGGTCAACATTTGTAAAATATACTAAACTGATAGGATTCAATAATTTAAACCTATGAAGAACTCTGAAGTTTTGAAAATAAAAAGAAAACAAAACATGAGACTCAAAATTTCAATTATATATTTCTATACTGGATTAAAAGATATAAAATATATTTTCTTACTGTATGCAGATATTTATTTCTGGAATATTATGGTCATCTGCATTTTTGAACTTAATGAAAACAGTTATCTAAACCAGTAATTCAAGGTATCCTAAGAAAGCTCATTTTTAAAAAATCATGTTAAAAGTTTTTAACTTGTAGAAATGTTTATTCTATTATAGAATTATGAGGCATTTTAAGTACTACTAAAATATAAGAGAGAAACGTAAAACCTTATTTTAAAGTTCATATGGTTTTCTGATTCTCCTGTAAATGATATACTAATAGCTCTAATTGCCTACTTATGCCATAAAGATGATAGTTAAAAATCAGAGAAAGGATCAAGTAAAATAATCATATGACTATGCAAACTGAAGATTTACATGTCTTCAAGTACACTATGCCTGTCAATCAGGACCCAATACTCACATGAAGAGAGAAGAAATTTATTTTAAAAATCAAGTCAAAAGGATTCCTGAGTTTTAGAGCTGAATAAATTTATGTGCAAGGTATAACAACTATAAATACTAAAGTTAATAATGCTTCCACAGAATAATACACGTAGATGAAATGCGTGTAATTAAGAATCAATAAATAATGCTTCCAACTGTAGGAGATAGTTTTAAAAGTAAAAAGTAATATTCCAGAGATAATTCTGCGTACTTTGTTGGCAATATTTCTTTCCTTATGATTCTATAAAAATAGGTACTTTGATTAGAAAACAATCATGAGTGTTAATTGCATTCATCACATGTGTGTTCTTAAGTACAGATGTTATCAGCACAAGGTAAGTCAGACTAGCTCCAGAAACAAGTAATAATTTATTTCTTTAAGAGGGTTCCAGGTTAAAAATATATTTTTTCTCATTCAATGAATATAAATTAAAAACCTCCTTTAAAATTAACCAGAAATGGCCGGGTGTGGTGGCTCACGCCTGTAATCCCACCACTTTGGGAGGCCGAGGCCGGCAGACCACGAGGTCAGGAGATCGAGACCATCCTGGCTAACACGGTGAAACCCCGTCTCTACTAAAAATACAAAAAAAACTTAGCCAGGGGTAATGGCGGGCGCCTATAGTTCCAGCTACTCGCGAGGCTGAGGCAGGAGAATGGCGTGAACCCGGAAGGTGGAGCTTGCAGTGAGCCGAGATCGCCCACTGCCCTCCAGCCTGGGCGACAGAGCGAGATTCCGTCTCAAAAAAAAAAAAAAATTAACCAGAAATTTTAATTTTTATTAATTTTTATTTTGTATTATTTAATTGCTTATTTATTTTCTCTCTTATTATCAAAAAAAGGCTAAAACAGATGCCAAAATTCTGTAAAAGTGAAATAAATTAGTTAAGCAACTTAGGAATATACCAAATATTACTTTAAAAACCTTTTAACAAGAGTCAAAAATTAATGATTCATTCAAAATCTGATATAGCCTAAAACAGATTTTACTTTGCATTATCTATGAACACAGCATTTACTAGATAAAATATAAGACATCACTTTACTGAAATTTAAGAAAGTGAGGATTAAATTTTCTTTCCATTTAGAATTTTTAAATTAATAAATAGTTGCATATATTTTCAGTGTACATGTGATGACTTGATCCATCTATGTAATCTAATGAGAGTAACAGAGATACACATTACCTTAAATATGTATGTTTTATTTAAACTAGAAATATTCAAGTTATTCTCTTCTGGCTATTTTTAAAGGTAAAACAGAATGTTAAATATAGTCACCCATAAATTTTCTTTCAATCCTTTATTAAAATCACCTGTAAGTCACTCAGAAGAATTTGAGCATTTTTTTAATTACTTGGCTTTCTTTTCTTAATCTGTATTTAAAATAATTCTATAATATGGAGACATTCTACTCTCATTTAAATTCACCGTTTTTGAGGTGTTTTATACTAATCTTTGTCATCTTGACACTCCTATTCAACCTCTGTGTTCTTACTTCTTTCCCCTCCTCACCTTTGTATTTGTATTTGTGGAGCTGTTCTTTCAGGTTGCTTTCTACTTCTTTCCTTCCCTAATGGCAAACCTAAGAATCATTTACTCCCACCACCTTCTAGGAATCCTAGTCCCATGCATATATTTCCCTTGTTTTTACACTTCTTTTCTGTTATTATCTTGAGAACTTCCATTCCTTTATAGGATCCTTGTCATCATTATAAAGACAGGGAGATGGCAATGAATAAAGCATGGGAAAAATATTTTCCAAATAAAACAATTTACCCTCGTAAAATTAGAGATCATTAACAGATAAGAGTGAGTTGGTGAACAGGACCGGACTCTGATTATTCTATGTTGGCTTTGAACCACATCTTCATTTACCTTATCAACATTTTGGTCTTCAAACAAGGTTCCATTTTCTGCTTTTTCAATGCCACATGCAGCATCTACTACAGTAAAAACAAAGTCAGGAGTAGATGAAATGCGTGTAATTAAGAATCAATAAATAAGAACCAGTTGTGGGGACTCACAACTTTAATCCCAGCACTTTGGGAGGCCGACACAGGCAGATCGTATGACGTCAGGCATTCAAGACCAGCCTGGCCAACATGGTGAAACCCCATCTCTACTAAAAATAAAAAAAAAGCCAGGTGTGGTGGTGCACACCTGTAATCCCAGCTACTCGGGAGGCTGAGGCAGGAGAATCACTTGAACCCAGGAGGTGGAAGTTGCAGTGAGCCAAGATCACACCACTGCACTCCAGCCTGGGCAACAGTGAGTAACACTTTGTCTACAAAAAATAAGAAAGAAAAAGAAAAAAAAAAGAAGCATCAGTAGATAATACAACAGTCAGGTTTCAAATGGCTTACAATTTTCTGCAGATTGTTGAGAAGTAGTCCTTCTGTTTGTAAAGTATGGTTCTGAAATATTCTAGAAGAAAGACACAATAGGTTTAAGAATAACATGCAGCAAGTTAAAATAATGATAATTGCCACCATTACTACATGACCTAACACAAAAAGGGTAGACGTTGAAGTCACTCATATGTAGATTCAAACCTCAAGTCTGCCATTTACTTATCTACATATTCACATGGGGTGATGGTTATGATTGGTGATACAGATATTCCCAAATATTACTCCTTTCAACCCCAGTTGATTATTATACAAATACTATGATATCCATTAGTTTCTTTTATTAACCACAACAAACTAGGACAAAAATTTACTCATATATAATTTAGAGTATTACTGAATAAAACTAACAAGAAAAAAAGTAAATTAATCCCATTATTTTTCAAAATAGGTATGCATGATATATATTTGTCTGAATTGCATTTTGTGGGAAAAAATCTGAGAATGTAGTTTTTAGTAGCACTATATTTAAATGGGTTGGCATCAGAAACAGTACAAGTTGCTTCCATTCTGTGTGTCAAAAGCTAAAAACAAATTATTGTATAACTTCAGCTCCTTCCAAAATAGACAGAACAAGGCAACCATCCACCTTATGGAGTAATGATTGATGAACGAAGTCCACACATAGCTACTAAATAGAAAGCTGAAACTAAGTATCCTGACAATAGAAACAGAGGTGAAATGAAAGAATAGACACTAAAGACATGTGGTCTGCAAGGAAAAAGTTAGACTGAGGTAAATCATTTTTAAACAAAGGGGAAGGAGGGAGAAACAAACAAAAAAAGAGACATGACCAGTCAATCAAATATGAGCTTAAAAGAAAAGCTTGTGTTCATAATATATGCCTAATAATACTGGTTAGCATTTACTCAACAATTTGTTTTGTGTAAATACTTATGTAATAAAGAGTTTAATTTGTTTACTATAAAATAACACATCCCAAGAGTTAAACATGATCATTCACCTGAAAGCTGAAACATTCTTACTACAGAGACAGAGAGAGAGAGAGAGAGAGAGAAAGAGACAGGAAAAAAAAAACAATAAAATTCCAGCAACTTAACACCTCGAGAAAGAATTTTTATTCAGAATTCAAAAGAGTGATGTATGTCCTGAAAAATATGTATTTAATAGAACATGGTTGGGGATTTAAAAATTTAAGAAAATTTAATATAAAATCCTAATCTAAGCTTCCAGTTGGAAGATATTAGAAAACACACTGTATCCACCTTTCCTATTTCCTTTCCATATTTTCCAATTTTCATTTTCTTCTATATGACATATTTTCTCAACATAACTCACCTCAAATTATACATTCTCAACACTAGAAGAAAAGATAAATTCAAAACATTCAAGATATTTAATAGATTTAATTATTAGATATCTTATGCATAATATGTTACCTGTAACATTCCATTAAAAAAAAAAAAAGCCCATTTGCCTGTTTGCTGATTCACATTAAAAACTATTAAAATGTTTCTTACATGCAAGACCTTATTCTGGGTACTCCGGAATACATACAAATAGGTTTTCTAGTTTCAAGTGGCTCATAGTAATGCAGGAGCTTTACAATTATTTTTTCAATAACTTAGCACAAAAGCCTCTGACATTTAAAATTTAGAATGAGATACAAAGACCCTGAGTGGATTTTTTTTAATTACAATGCACAAACCTTGTGAAATTAAAGTCTGACCTTAGGAAAATGAAGAGTCTCTGCTTATCAAACAGGTTGTTATTTTAAACAAAATGCATATTCTTCAATTAGATAAAGAGTTTAAAGTATACGCTTAATAAAAAAGACTTGGAAAACACAATGTAAACCCTCTCTAATACAGATTTGAGAACAGAATTTAAATTTCTAATCTTCCACAACTTGTTTAAATTAGAGATAAGGTCTTGCTATATCGCCAAGGTTGGTCTTAAACTCCTGGGCTCAAGAAATTCTCCTGGCTTGATCTCTTGAATAGGTGGGACTACACGGACATGATACCATGTCTAGTTAAATTTCCACAATTTCTAATATTATTTTACTCTAATTATATAGAGCCAAGAATAAAAATAAATAAATAGCTTTCTGCAAAAATACTGTATGATGTCAAAATAGGTGTACAAGAAATAAAAAGAAACTAGATGCTATGTGTAACAGGGTGATTCCATGATTCCCATAATAAGTCATCTGATGTAACAAAGATTCATTTAAACAGAGGTGTTATTAGTCATACTCATATGATATACAACTCAAAGTAAAAACACTTACTCAGATAAGCCTAGACCAAAATTTGTATCTCCTCTAGTGGGAAAGCGTTCCCAAACAACATTTTTCTGTCACTATGTATTTTCCACCAATTTTTTTTTCAGGTCACACCTCTCAAAGTATTTATCAACTATTTCTTATTTGCCAAAGTAAAAAAAATTAAAATTAACCCCTCCTATTTCTTTAAAATGGTTATCTCTAATAAAAGTTTTATACTAACATAAAACAATGATATGTAGACAACTGCTAAGTTTTAGAAGAAAATAATATAAAAAATGAGATTCAGAGTGAGAAAATTAATTTCACAAGAGAGTACTCTACCTCAGATTCCAAAGCAAACTCATCCTTTGTCACAGGCTGTGCAACCCTATCCAGTAAGTAAAGACACCTACAGAGCAAAAAGATACAACAAAAATGAGCACACTCATTTCTTAAAAGAAAATAAAAAGTGTCAGTCTATACATGCATGTCCCGTCCAAAAAAAATGGTAAAACAAAGTCTGAGGAAGGTCAGTTATCCTTATATTAAAGAATATTTCTGGTATAATTAAGATATGGCTTCCATTATAGAAAACATTTCAGTTACCTATTTCTGCTGCCACTTCTCCCAACCTGTGAAATATCCAATAAAGACCCACCCTTAAACCCGTAATGAATAGTGACAGATGATATAATGGCACAGCCAGACAATAATTTGTCCTTATAAGTTATCTACCCTAAAGACTAAACTGAAAATCCAACTGATATCTGACACAACTTTTGTTACTGAACTGGAGTAAACCTGATAACCTAAAACAAGGTAGAAAAGGCACTGTCTCTTCTCCATTATCTATTTCTGATTCAAAGACTAGTCTGTGTCACCGGAAAATGGGAGTCTTGGATCTTCAGCATGTAAGCTACTTAAAGAGGGCCCATTGACTCTCTTCACCCTAGAACACTACAGGGAGCCCCCTGAAACACTGCAAATGTTTGAAAGCTGAGTGTACCAAAGTCAAAGTGTAAACGTACTTTTGGAATATTCTTCACAGAAGGTTAAAACATTAAAAATTTTAAAATCCAATTATTGTCATTATATAGATCCTGCCTTATTCAGATCCACAAAAACCAACAAGCTTAAGAACCTTCATATACACTCAGATACTCAAGAGAGACTGCTGGAAAAGTCTCACTCCTGAGTACTTACAGCTTCATTTCATTCATCACTATCTAAATATCTTCCTTCCTATGGGCTCCCACTTTGGGATCCCTGTTCTGCAGGGATCCATGGCAATCTCCAATCTACATCTTCAAATTAGGCTGTCCCCTACAAATTCCATTCTTATCCACTTTCATTGGGTTCAACAGCTCATTCCATTCTCATCCTCTTCCACTGTGTTCACTAGAGCCACTCCCTCTTTCTAAAACTAAAATCACTCAGTGACAGAATGAAGTAAAAGAAGACTGGGTTTTGAATTAAGTAACCTGAGTGCAATTCTCATTTCTCTGATTTATTGTATCCAAATAATTTTCTCTCTTTGAGTTTCAGGTTCTCCACCTGAACAACCACTTGATCAGGATGTTAAGCAAGGATTCAAGTACTAGAGGTTATTTTGTTTAGTCTCTAGGATTTCTTAACATTCTGAAATTCTATGCATCTCTGATTTTGCCTATAGGAAAATGGGGAATACTTAGTTGCCTTAAATGAATACTATAATAGAAGATCATAAACCCTAAGAAAAGCAGAAGAGAAAGTAAAAAGAAATCAAGAAAATATTATTAAAATGTCACAAAAGGAAGAAAAAGAATCCAGAAAATAAGAAAAAGCTTCAGCGAACTAGGCAGGGTACTCACTTAAAGAGAACACCAAACTGGGTAGGCAGTAAGTAGAGAAATGAATTAGAAATATCCTTTTAATACATGCTAAATATAGTTAACATAACATGGACTATATTTAGATATTCTCCAAGCACAGTAAGATAATATTTTTCTAGGACTGGCCTGGTCTTGCTTATGAAAAACTTAGTGTCCTGTGGCCACATATAACTGATATCTTCCTTTAAAACATTGATGGTTAAAAAAAAAAAAAGTAATATGGTTACCACTGCCATTTCAAAATATTTGGACAAATTTTTGAGTAGCCAGGCTTCTAAATAACACTCTAAAGAGAGTTAATATATAACAAAATGTGACTTTCTGAATTGAACTGATGTAAATCAGTACTGTGATCCCATTGCTGCATAGGTCTCTATCCATCTATGCTTAGGGGCAAAAGAAGTGATTAGAGAGCCAGGCTGGATGATGGTTTAATCATGGGTTGGCTACCTGTTACTGTGGAATCATGAGCCAATATTTCAACCTCTTTAAAGCAGAGTTGCCTAATTAATAAAAAAGCAATAATAGCACATATAGTTTGTAAAGCTCTGTAAAGATGACATGACATGATAAATGTTAAGCATGTAATATGGTGTCTAGCACAGAGTAGAACACTAAACAGATACTAGTTTCTATTCTCTCTATTCACTTAGTTAACATATCACTTTAAAAAATCTGTGAAATCATACCTGTCAAAACACTCTTCAACAGGAGGAAGCACTATTAAACAAAAAGTAAAATGCATTTTAAGTCAACAGTAGAAAACTACAGAATACTAAAAACATAAAAGAACACAGTGCTTTGTTCCTATAACCCCAGCTACTCAGAAGGCTGAGGCAGAAGTATCACTTGAGAACCCCAGGAGTTTGTGACCAGCCTGGGCAACATAGCAAGACTCTATCCTTATAAAAATAATAATAATAACAATCAACAAGGCCTGTTGTGGTGGGTCACGCCTGTAATCTTAGCAGTTTGAGAGGCCTAGGCAGGGGATCACTTGAGGTCAAAAGTTTGAGACCAGCCTGGACAACATGGTGAAACTCCGTCTCTACTAAAAATACAAAAATTAGCCAGGTGTGGTGGTGTGCACCTGTAATCCCAGCTACTCGGGAGGCTGAGGAAGGAGAATCACTTGAATCCAGGAGGTGGAAGCTGCAGTGAGCCAAGATCGCACCACTGCACTATAGCCTGGGCTGCAGACTAGTAAGACTGTGTTTCAAAAAGAAAAAAAGAAAAAGACATGAAGAATCAGCAAATAACACAATAGGCAGGCTTCAAATAGCTTACCATCTTCTATAGATTGTAGAGAAATAATCTTTCTCCTCGGGATGTATAGTTTTGAAATAATCTAGAAGAAAAACACAATAGGTTTAAGAATAACATGCAGCAAGTTAAAACAATGATAATACCCACCATTACTACATGATCTAACAGAAAAAGTATGGACGTTGAAGTCACTCATATGTAGATTCAAACCTCAAGTCTGCCATTTACTTATCTACATATTCACATGGGGTGACGGTTATGACTGGTGTTACAGATATTTTCAAAATGTTACTCCTTTCAACCCTAGTTGATTATTATACAAATACTATGATATCCATTAGTTTCTTTTATTAACCACAACAAACTAGGACAAAAATTTACTCATATATAATTTAGAGTATTACTGAATAAAACTAACAAGAAAAAAAGTAAATTAATCACATTATTTTTCAAAATAGGTATGTATGATATATATTTGTCTGAATTGCATTTTGTGGGAAAAAAATGTGAGAATGTAGTTTTTAGTAGTAGTATATTTAAATGGGTTGGCATCAGAAACAATAAAAGTTGCTTCCATTCTGTGTGTCAAAAGCTAAAAACAAATTATTGTATAACTTCAGCTCCTTCCAAAAAAGACAGAACAAGGCAACCATCCACCTTATGGAGCAATGATTCATGAATGAAGTCCACACATAGCTACTAAATAGAAAGCTGAAACTAAGTATCCTGACAATAAAAACAGAGGTGAAATGAAAGAATAGACACTAAAGACATGTGGTCTGCAAGGAAAAAGTTAGACTGAGGTAAATCATTTTTAAACAAAGGGGAAGGAGGGAGAAACAAACAAAAAAAGAGACATGACCAGTCAATCAAATATGAGCTTAAAAGAAAAGCTTGTGTTCATAATATATGCCTAATAATACTGGTTAGCATTTACTCGACAGTTTGTTTTGTGTAAATACTTATGTAATAAAGAGTTTAATTTGTTTACTATAAAATAACACATCCCAAGAGTTAACCATGATCATTCATCTGAAAACTGACACATTCTTAGCACAAAGAGAGAGAGAGAGGAAAAGAAAAAACAATAAAGTTCCAGCAACTTAACACCTGGAGAAAGAATTTTTATTCAGAATTCAAAAGAGTGATGTATGTCCTGAAAAATATGTATTTAATAGAACATGGTTGGGGATTTAAAAATTTAAGAAAATTTAATATAAAATCCTAATCTAAGCTTCCAGTTGGAAGATATTAGAAAACACACTGTATCCACCTTTCCTATTTCCTTTCCATATTTTCCAATTTTCATTTTCTTCTATATGACATATTTTCTCAACATAACTCACCTCAACTTATACATTCTCAACATTAGAAGATAAGATACATTCAAAACATTCAAGATATTTAATAGATTTAATTATTAGATATCTTATGCATATTATGTTACCTGTAACATTCCATTAAAAAAAAAAAAAAGCCCATTTGCCTGTTTGCTGATTCACATTAAAAACTATTAAAAGGTTTCTTACATGCAAGACCTTATTCTGTGTATTCCAGGATACATACAAATAGGTTTTCTAGCTTCAAGTGGCTCATAGTAATGCAGGAGCTTTACAATTATTTTTTCAATAACTTAGCACAAAAGCCTCTGACATTTAAAATTTAGAATGAGATACAAAGACCCTGAGTGGATTCTTTTTAATTACAATGCACAAACCTTGTGAAATTAAAGTCTGACCATAGGAATATAAAGAGTCTCTGCTTATCAAACAGGTTGTTATTTTAAACAAAATGCATATTTTTCAAATAAATAAAGAGTTTAAAGTATACTCTTAATAAAAAAGACTTGGAAAACACAGTGTAAACCCTCTCTAATACAGATTTGAGAACAGAATTTAAATTTCTAGTCTTCCACAACTTGTTTAAATTAGAGATAAGGTCTTGCTACATTGCCAAGGTTGGTCTTAAACTCCTGGGCTCAAGAAATTCTCCTGGCTTGATCTCTTGAATAGGTGGGACTACACGGACATGATACCATGTCTAGTTAAATTTCCACAATTTCTAATATTATTTTAGTCTAACTATATAGAGCCAAGAATAAAAATAAATAAATAGCTCTCTGCAAAAATACTGTATGATGTCAAAATAGGTGTACAAGAAATAAAAAGAAACTAGATGCTACGTGTAACAGGGTGATTCCATGATTTCTATGATAAGTCAACTGATGTATTAAAGATTCATTTAAACAGAGGTATTATTAGTCATACTCATATGATATAAAACTCAAAGTAAAAACACTCAAATAGGCCTAGACCAAAATTTGTATCTCCTCTATTGTGGGAAAGCGTTCCCGAACATCATTTTTCTGTCACTATGTATTTTCCACCAATTTTTTTTTCCAATCACACCTCTCAAAGTATTTATCACCTATTTATTATTTGCCAAAGTAAAAAAAATTAAAATTAACCCCTCCTATTTCTTTAAAATGGTTATTTCCTATAAAAGTTTTAACACTAACATAAAACAATGATAGGTAGACAACTGCTAAGTTTTAGAAGAAAATAATATAAAAAATGAGATTCAGAGTGAGAAAATTAATTTCACAAGACAGTACTCTACCTCAGATTCCAAATCAAACTCATCCTCTGTCACAGGCTGTGCAACAGTATCCGGTCTGTAGAGACTCCTACAGTACAAAAAGATACAACAAAAGTGAGCACGTTCATTTCTTAAAAGAAAACAAAAACCGTCAGTCTATGCATGCATGTTACCTCCAAAAAAATGGTAAAACAAAGTCTGAGGAAGGTCAGTTATCCTTATATTAAATAATATTTCTTGATATAATTAAGATATGGCTTCCGTTTTAGAAAACATTTCAGTTACCTATTTCTGCCTCTACCTCTCCCAACCTATAAAATATCCAATGCAGACTCACCCTTAAACCCATAACAAATAGTGACAGACAACATAATGGCACAGCCAGACAATAATTTGTCCTTATAAATTATCTACCCTAAAGACTAAACTGAAAATCCAACTGATATCTGACACAACTTTTGTTACCGAACTGGAGTAAACCTGATAACCTAAAACAGGTAGAAAAGGCACTGTCTCTTCTCCATTATCTATTTCTGATTCAAAGACTAGTCTGTGTCACCGGAAAATGGGAGTCTTGGATCTTCAGCATGTAAGCTACTTAAAGAGGGCCCATTGACTCTCTTCACCCTAGAACACTACAGGGAGCCCCCTGAAATACTGCAAATGTTTGAAAGCTGAGTGTACAAAAGTCAAAGTACAAATATATATGTTGTTATGTTGTTATTGGGAATATTCTTCAAAGAAGATTAAAACATTAAAAATTTTAAAATCCAATTATTGTCATTATATAGATCCTGCCTTATTCAGATCCACAAAAACCAGCAAGCTTAAGAACCAAGCTCAGATACCCAAGCTCAGATACCCAAGAGAGAGATACCCAAGAGAGAGATACCCAGCAAGCTCAGATACCCAACAGAGAGACTGCTGGAAAAGACTCCCTCCTAAGTACTTAAAGCTCCATTTCATTCATCACTATCTAAATATCTTCCTTCCTATGGGCTCCCATTTCTGAATCCCTCTTCTCCAGGGTATTCCATGGCAATCTCCAATTTACATCTTCAGCCTAGGAAAGCCCAGATTCCTCAAAAGATGGACTAACATAATTGAGAGTAGGAGCTCTCTATTCCTCTGCTTCTGGAAAGTAAGTAAGTCTCAGTCATCCACCCCAAGCATACGCATGTTACCAACTACCCAAATGAAGCTTCATTTCTGATTTGCCAGCCAATCCTACATTTGCCCTACCCTATGTGTACATGAGAGAATTCAGAAAAGAGTCACAAAAAAAGAGACGTCCATCCTGGGTCACAGATCTAAGTACTTAAGCAATCTCCAGCTCCCTAGTTCTTGAGGGATTCTAAACCCTCTGTAAGCTGGGATGGAAGATGATACCACATTCCTATCTGCTCTGGAGACTCTTTCCAGTGGCTCAAATTCTTTTAACATTTTTCAATAAAACCTTGAAATTTGTCAGTTCCTCCAGTTAAACAAACAAAAAGGCAGCAACCTCTTCAGAACTCCTTGAACGCCATATTCTAATATGCCTTTCTTGATAACTCCCAACATCCTGTGTTTTCAATTCCCTTATCTTTATCAAATTGTAATAAGCCAGATATTCAGATTTTTTCCTAAAACCCTCATTTCTATCCAACTAACTCTTTGTTTCTCTTCAAATTTGGCTGTCCCCTGCAAATTCCATTCTTATCCACTTTCATTGGGTTCAACAGCTCATTCCATTCTCATCCTCTTCCACTGTGTTCACTAGAGCCACTCCCTCTTTCTAAAACTAAAATCACTCAGTGACAGAATGAAGTAAAAGAAGACTGGGTTTTGAATTAAGTAACCTGAGTGCAATTCTCATTTCTCTGATTTATTGTATCCAAATAATTTTCTCTCTTTGAGTTTCAGGTTCTCCACCTGAACAACCACTTGATCAGGATGTTAAGCAAGGATTCAAGTACTAGAGGATATTTTGTTTAGTCTCTAGGATTTCTTAACATTCTGAAATTCTACGCACCTCTGATTTTGTCTATAGGAAAATGGGGAATATTTAGCTGCCATACATGAAAACTATAATAGAAGATCTTAACCCCTAAGAAAAGCAGTGGAGAAAGTGAAAAGAAATCAAGAAAATATCAAAATGTCATAGAAGGAAAAAAGAAGAATCCAGAAAATAAGAAAAAGCTTCAGCGAATGAGGCAGGGTACTCACTTAAACAGAAAACCTAACTGGGTGGCAGTAAGTAGAGAAATGAATTAGAAATATCCTTTTAATATATGCTAAATATAGTTAACATAACATGGACTATATTTGGATATTCTCCAAGCACAGTAAGATAATATTTTTCTAGGACTGGCCTGGTCTTGCTTATGAAAAACTTGGGGTCCTGTGGCCACAGGTAACTGATATCTGCCTTTAAAATTTTGACGGTTTAAAAAAAAAAAGTAATATGGTTACCACTGCCATTTCCAAAATATTTGGACAAACTTTTGGAGTAGCCAGGCTTCTAAGGAACACTCTAAAGAGAGTTAATACATAACAAAATGTGACTTTCTGAATTGATCTGATTTAAACCAGTACTGTGATCGCATTGCTGCATAGGTCTGTATCCATCTATGCTTAAGGGCAAAAGAAATGATTAGAGAGCCCGGCAGGATGATGGTCAAATCATGGGTTGGCTACCTGTTTACTGTGGAATCACGAGCCAATATTTCAACCTCTTTAAAGCAGAGTTGCCTAATTAGTAAAAAAGCAATAATAGCACAAATAGTTTGTAAAGCTGTGTGGAGATGACATGACATGATAAATGTTAAACATGTAATATGGTGTCTAGCACAGAGTAGAACACTAAACAGTACTAGTTTCTATTCTCTCTATTCACTAAGTTAACATATCACTTTAAAAAATCTGTGAAATCATACCTGTTTAAACACTGTTCAACAGCACGAAGCACTATTAAACAAAAAGTAAAATGCATTTTAAATCAACAATAGGAAACTATGGAATATTAAAAACATAAAAGAGCACAGTGGCTTGTTCCTATAATCTCAGCTACTCAAAAGCCTGAGGCAGAAGTATCACTTGAGAAGCCCAGGCATTTCAGACCAGCTTGGGCAACACAGAAACACTCTATCTTTATTTTTTAAAAGTTAAAAAAATTTTTTAAAAATCATGTAGGCAGGGCTCGGTGGGTCACGCCTGTAATCCCAGCTCACTTGAGGTCAGGAGTTCGAGACCAACCTGGCCAACATGGTGAAAGCCAGTCTCTACTAAAAATACAAAAATTACCAGGTTGGTGGTGCATACCTGTAATCTCAGCTACTCAGGAGACTGAGACAGGAGAATCACATGAACCCAGAAGGTGAAAGTTGAGGTGAGCCAGGATCGCGCATGTCTTTCATACAACACATCAGAAGGATTTAAACCATTATACTACAAATATTCATCATGGTCTTTGACTTGCCTGATAATTGAGCAGGTACACAATGACAATTACACTTTAGATGAATGTACACTTCAAAGCTCCTCAGTGGAAGTGTCCCGAATTGGTCAGCTTGGATATATGTTTGGTGAATCCCATTATATGATATTCATTATTTTTCATACCCATGTGGTATAATAATGAGCCTACACTTTTGTATTTTCTGGTTTAGCCTTCAGAAAGTTTTGTCAGTCACTCATGGCAATGAGGTATAATATTCAAACCTAATCAAAATGTATTTAAAATTATCAAATTTGATATACTTACACAAAATAAAGTTGCTACAAGCATTAGATATTAATAAGGTTGTCCATTTGGAAATCACTCCAATATTCATTAAAAATAAGTATTTTAGGAGTCAATTAAAGAATTTAACATTATTTTTGTTTCTAAAATAGTCTGGTTTGAAGGATCATGTTATTCTCTAAAGTATTTTCATTAAATTGCTATTTTATTCAAAAGTTAGCTCTCTGAACAACAAAGCCAATGTATACATACTTACATTTATCTCATTTGACTGACTGATAACAACAAAACATATACCTCTGATGTCCAATAATAACAAAGAGGGGTAACCGGTGACTGTGGTTTATCACAATTCTAGCACTCTATCCTGCTTCCAGTAGTTCCTGGAGCAGCCAAAATCAAATCTTCTCCTATGCAAACATTCTAAATGCATCTGAAGTGAGTTTCCTCAGGTTTCCTCATCAGAAACCCTAAAATTAAATAAATAACTTCTTTTCCCTTCTTCCTGCCTCACAATCCCTCTTCCCAGAGGAAAATAATTACTACATCAGTGGTCTGATTACTTCTTGTTCTATAGCGTTTATGGCTTATTACGATCACTTCTTCCCTCTGGTTTTAGCAATATGATCTGGCGCCTATAATTTCTAGTACTTCATCTTGTTCTCTTTCCCCTCTTGATGGAAACATGCTGTAGAATTAAAGCAAAATTATGCTGTCCCCTGAGCCCATTACATCTTGAACTGCTCTCCGATGGCTCTTCTTCCCAATTTCAATGTAGGGAAGTCTATAGTCTTACTACTTAGATCATGGCCAAAAATCAGCAGAATCACCGTCACTCAAGAACTTATTACAAATGCAGAATCTCAGGCCCGCTGAATCAGAAGGCGCAGCTTCAGTGAGCCCCCTGCTGATTTATTCGGGGAAGGGAAGTTCTCCTCTATCTTGAGTGTACATGACATTAAATGTGTATTGCAAAATTACCTGTCCCAGATTTTTGTTCATCTTTTATTTCTGTGGCTATGTACGAAACAGAATCTTTCTTGTCACTTGTATCCTGAATGGGATTTCAAACAAAATAATCAATACATACAGTATATTTCATAGGCTGTACAGTTAATAATTCAAAATATGAATGAGAGTGTAATACCTTCAAGGCTGGTTGTTTCTGAGAAGACACTGAAAACCAAAAGGGATACATAATCACTCATATGTAAATATGATAAAGTTATCCATACATTTATGCAGTGTTAGCATCAAGCTGTATCGTCCTGCCTGAATTAGCGTAGGCTTTGATGTTTTCTACTTTGTGTATTGGGACAGGAACATGACAGAATTACACTGTAGAAAACAGAAGTATAGTCTTCACGAAACAAACACTTTCAATTTCATATGTGACATTATTCTTCACATGTCTATTACTACAATAAAACAGTGTCTATGTCAACGTGGATATGCTGAATGATGAGGTCAAATGTGATCTAAAATCAGAGGAGCAACTCATACACTTGGGAATCAATGTCGAAGCAGGTGATTAATGCTCCTGCATGTTTTTCATGTAAGACATCAGAAGGATTTATATCATTATACTACAAACATTTATCATGCTCTTAAACTTGCCTGACAATTGAGCAGGTACACAATGACAGTGGCACTTTAGTTGAATGTACACTTCCCAAGTGCTCTGTGGAAGTGTCCCGAATTGATCAGCTTAAATATATGTTTGGTGAATCCTAGTATATAATACTCTTTATTTCTCACATGCCTGTGGTGTCATAATGTGCCTACATTTCTTATATCCTCTAGTTTAGCCTTCAGAAAGTTTCTTCATCCACTCATGGCAAGAAGGTATAATATATAAACCTCATCAAAAAGTATAATAAACCATCAAATTTGGCATACTTATACAAAATAAAGTTACTAAAAGCATTAGATATGAATAAGCTTTTCCATTTGGAAATTGCTCTGATATTCATTGAAAATGACCACTTTAGGAGTCAATTAATGAATTCAACATTATTTTTGTTTCTAAAATAGTCTGGTTTGAAGGATCATGTTATTCTCTAAAGCATTTTCATTAAATTGCTATTTTATCCAAAAGTTAGTTCCTTGAAAAACAAAGCCAATGTATGCATATTCATGATAATCCTATTTGAATAGCTAATACCAACAAAACAAATATCTCTGATTCCCAATAGTAACAAAGAAGGGTAATGAGTCACGGTGGGTCATCACAATTCTAGCACTCTTTCCTGCTTCCAGTAGTTCCTGGAGCAGCCAAAATCTAATCTTCTTTTATGCAAATATTCCAAATGCATCTGAAGTGAGTCCCACCAGGTTTCTGCAGCAGAAACTCCAAAATTACATAAATAACATCTTCTTTTCCCTCCTTCTTGCCTCACAATCCCTCTTCCTTGATAAAATAATTACCACATCAGAGGTCTCCTTAGTTCTCTTTCTACATTGTTTATGGGTTATTCCAATCACTTCTTCCTTGTGGTTTTAACAATATGATCTGATGCCTATAATTTTTATTACTTAATCTCTTTCTCCTTCCCTTTATGATGGAAACATGCTGTAGAATTAAAGCAAGACTATGCTGTCCCTTAGCCTGTTATATCTTGCACTGCTCTCCAATCGTTCTTGCCAATTTCACTGTGGGGAAGAATATAATCTTACTACTCAGATCACGGCCAAGGACCAGTAGCATCTGCATCACCTGAGAACTTATTACAAATGCAGAATCTCAGGCCTGCTGAATCAGAATGTGCAGATTCAATGAGCCCCCTGCAATTTATTCAGGGAAGGGAAGATCTCTTCTATCCTGAGTGAACATGACATTAAATGTGTATTGCAAAATTACCTGTCTCATATTTTTCTCCATCCTTTATTTCTGTGGCTATATTCAAAACAGAATCTTTCTTGTCACTTGTAGCCTGAATAGGATTTGAAACAAAATAATCAATACATAAAGTATATTTCACAGACTATATAGTTAATAGTTCAAAACAGAAATGAATGTGCAATTACCTTCAAGGCCAGTTGTTTCTGAGCAGACACTGAAAAGCAAAAGGGATACATAATCAACCATATGTAAATATGATAAAATTATACATACATTCATGCACTGTTACCATCAAGCTGTATCCTTCTGCCTATATTAGTTTAGGTTTTTACGTTTTATACTTTGTGTCTTGGGACTGGAACATGACAGAAATACACTGAAGAAAACACCAATACAGGCTTCATGAAATATACACTTACAATTTCAAACGTGACATGATTTGACATATGTCTAAAACTAAAATGAAACAGTGTCAGTATCAATGTGGATATGTGGAGGGATAAAAACAAATGTGGTCTAAAAACAGAGGAGCAACTCATGCACCTGTGAATCAATGTCAAAGCAGGTGGTACATGCTGTCACGTGTCTTTAGTGCAAGAGATGAGAAGGAAATACACCATTATACTACAAACATTCATCATGCTCTTTAACTTGCCCGATAACTGAGAAGGTACACAATTACAATGACACTTCAGCTGAATGTACACTTCACATCTCAGTGGAAGTGTCCTAAATTGATCAGCTTGGATATATGTTTGGTGAATCCTAGTAGATAGTATTCATTATTTCTCAGACCCATGTGGTGTAATAATTGCCCAAGTTTCTTGCGTTCTCTAGTTTAGCCTTCTGAAAGTTTTTTCATCCACTCATGGCAATAAGGTGTAATATATAAACCTCAATAAAAAGTATCATCATTTATCAATATTGACATACTTCTACAAAATAAAACTGCTACAAGCATTATATATTAATAAGCTTTTACATTTGGAAATGACTCCAATATTCATTGAAAATAACCACTTTATGAATCAATTAATGAATTCAACATTATTTTTGTTTCTAAAATAGTCTGGTTTGAAGTATCATGTTATTCTCTAAAGAATTTTCATTAAATTGCTATTGTATCCAAAAGTTAGCTCCTTGAAAAACAAAGCCAATGTATGCACATTCATGTTTATTTCATTTGAATAACTAATATCAACAAAATCTATGTCTCTGACTCCCAATAGTAACAAAGAGAAGTAATCAGTCACTGTGGTTTATCTGAATTCTAGTACTCTTTCCTTCTTCCAGTAGTTTCTGGAGCAGCCAAAATCAAATCATCTTTTATGCAAATATTCTAAATGTATCTGAAGTGAGTTCAGTTATACTAAGAGTCATAATTTAAAAAATCATTTTCTTTGTACTCATGAAGGCTCCTAATATTCCTACATTTCCGAGATTCAGCAGTTCAGCTCTTTTGCCATCTCTTTTTCCACTTTTGCAAAAACATACATGTCAAAGAAATAATGCATAATCAGATTCCCACATAAATAAGGTAAACAAAATCTCTAAATCACCAGAGACTTCTTTTCTTATTAATAACCAAGCAAATATATATATATGTACATATATATATATCATGATTGCCAAGAATGTTGGTAGTTTTTTTTAGTACTCAAGATATACATTCCTTTATTACTTTGTTTCTAAAGCTAGTTTGATATAATATACCATAGGGGTCTCTCAGGTCCTTTTATGAAATAACTACCTCAGCAAACACAGCTTTCCCAAAGGAAAAAAAAAAAACACTTTTTCTAGATTAAGCTGCATCCCAATATGCTAACTGATGTGAACGAAGCACATATCATTGATGTGCAAAACTTCTAGGGAGGAGAAATGAAACCCTGTGGGTCACCCTCATCCTTCTAACTTCCACTTTCCATTAAGTGACTCCTCACAAGTCTCCTCATCAGAAACCTCCAAATTACCTAGCTAGCTGCTTTCTTTGTTCTGCCCAATTTGACATACACCCTTTTTCATTCATAAATCTAATATCCATATTGGTGGACTTCATTCTTTGCCCTCCACATTCATTTCTTCATTATTCTCACCACTACTGTATTGTGACATCTGTACAATCCCATTCTGACACATGTGAACATAAGGTTTTGCTTTATTAAAATGTTAAATGTATCAGATACTTGACTAATGTGTACAAATTCCTTCTTCACAAAAGCAGCCCCATGGCCTTCTCTCCCCATAGACACTCTGTTTCACAGCTGTTCTTCACTCACATCGGTTTGAGTATCTATCATCTCTCATTTTGTCTCTATGCTTTCACCTCATATTATGAGTTATTATCATAGGCTTAGCAGCCTATCTTACCTATTTTCCTCTCCAGGAGAGACTACTGAGTAGTAAATTAGAATCTTCCAGGATATGAACACTTTCACGTACACAAGACTTTGTGGAGCTATTTTATGTTTAACTACGCATAAAACCACTATGTCTATGCCTTCCAGAGAAACAGGCTCTGAAATGTTATTGAATATAACCTATTTAAAAACTTCTTTAATTACAGTGACACTGCCTCTCCTCAATGCACCAACATCTTCAGAAATAACTTGTGAAGACTTGAAAACATGTCAGTAATTGACATGAAAAATGAAGAATGATGTAATTTTTTGCAGGTACAAAAAAGACACGCTGAGATCCTTACTAGATCCAAGAAGAGCAGAGTGCCATGAGACAGGAAATAAATATGGAACAGAAATTTTTTCATTTGTAATGAAAATTATTCTATTTACAGTTTTCAGAAGAGAAAAACACACACACACACACACACACAAGCACACACACACATTCACACACAAAAACCAGAGCAATACGGCTTTACAGGGTGTTTTTTCTTCAAGGGTCTATTTGTCATTTGACAGCCGGGAACACTCTATAGGGATCAACAAAGGGGTTCTAAATTGTGACCTGAGTAGTTTAGAGCTTAACATTCATGAGGGGGAGCCGAGAGGACAAGAAACACTTTGACCATTGGCCATTTCCTCTCCTTACTGTTATTCTCTGAAAAGCACACACTGGATTTTCTCAGGGTCATGACATGTCAAAAAGACATGCTTTAAGGGGGAAACAGTTGCAATCAACACAGCCATGGGAGAGATACAGCTATGCTTGCTAGGATTTCCAATACTTCTGTTTCATTTCTAATATAGTACAGATCAATAAAAGCAACCACGTAAGCATATCCATGTTGGTATGTCATCATATTTATGTCCATATGGTATCAGCATGAACAGAGCATAATTAAATATGCTGCAGTCATCACATGGCATATCATTAGATCATACAATAAATCAAATACCTCACTGGGTCAACGTGGATAGATCTGAAATATATATCACTGATTTTACAAAGACCAAGTTGCAGTCATTGTGTGCACTGTCTGAACTTTTCTACAAGGTTTTCATACACAAAATCAAGTTCTACATGTTATCTATGAATGTGCACATATGTTGTAAGAGGTTTTTAATGTGCATTTGGGTGGTTTCTTTTTTGTTTTTTTTTTAAAAAAAATTAATTCAAGTTCTTAGTTACATGTCGTCAATAAGTTTAAGTAGTATAGAAAACCCTAAGACCATAACAGCTCAGAATGACTGTCTTAAAAGGCTATGTCTACCAAAGAGTCAGGAAAGCATGACTACTTACTTTCTTCATTTTTAAAACTCAGGGGTACCCCACACACACTCCCAAATAAAACTGCACACAAGTTCTTTAGTTTAATTAGATCCCATTTGTCAATTTTGGCTTTTGTTGCCATTGCTTTTGGTGTTTTAGTCATGAAGTATTTGCCCATGCCTATGTCCTGAATGGTACTGCTAGGTTTTCATCCAGGGTTTTTATACATTTAGAACTTATTTTTAAGTCTTTAATGCATCTTGAGTTAATTTTTGTATAAAGTATAAGGAAGGGGTCCAGTTTCAGTTTCCTGCATAAGGCTAGCCAGTTTTCCCAACACCATTTATTAAATAGGGAATCCTTTCCCCATTGCTTTTGTCAGGTTTGTCAAAGATCAGATGGTTTAGATGTATGGCATTAATTCTGAGGCCTCTGTTCTGTTCCATTGGTCTATATATCTCTTTTGGTATAAGTACCATGCTGTTTTCATTACTGTAGCCTTGTAGTATAGTTTGAAGTCAGGTAGCATGATGCCTCCAGCTTTGTTCTTTTTACTTAGGATTCTCTTGGCTATATAGGCTCTTTTTTTGGTTCCATATGAAATTTAAAGTAGTTTTTTTCTAATTCTGTGAAGAAAGTCAATGGTAGCTTGATGGATATAGCATTGAACCTACGAATTACTTTGGGCAGTATGGCCATTTTCAAGATATTGATTCTTCCTATCCATGAGCATGGAATGTTTTTCCATTTGTTTGTGTCCTCTTATTTCTTTGAGTGGTGGTTTGTAGCTCTCCTTAAAGAGGTCCTTCAAATCTCTTGTGAGTTGTATTCCTTGCTGTTTTATTCTCTTTGTAGCAATTGTGTATGGGAGTTCACTCATGATTTAGCACTCTATTACTGGTGTATAGGAATGCTTGTGAATTTTGCACATTGACTTTATATCCTGAGACTATGAGGAAGTTGCTTATCAGCTGAAGGAGATTTGGGGCTGAAACCATTTGGTTTTCTAAATATACAATCATGTCATCTGCAAACAGAGACAATTTGACTTCCTTTCTTACTATTTGAATACCGTTGATTTCTTTCTCTTGCCTGATTACCCTGGCCAGAACTTCCAACACTATGATCAGAGTGAACAGGCAACCTACGGAATGGGAGGAAATGTTTGCAATCTGTCCATCTGACAAAGGCCTAATATCTAGAATCTACAAGGAACTTAAACAAATTTACAAGAAAAGAACAAACAGTCTCATCAAAAAGTGGGCAAAGGATACGAACAGACACTTCTCAAAAGAATACATTTATGCAGGCAACAAACATCTGAAAAAAAGCTCATCATCACTGATCATTAGAGAAATGCAAATCAAAACCACAATGAGATACCATCTCACACCAGTGAGAATGGTGATTGTTAAAATGTCGGGAAACAACAGATGCTGGAGCAGATGTGGAGAAATAGGAATGCTTTTACACTGTTGGTGGGAGTGTCAATTAGTTCAACCATTGTGGAAGACAGTGTGGTGATTCCTTAAGGATCTAGAACCAGAAATACCATTTAAGCCAGTAATCCCATTACTGGGCATATACCCAGTGTGTGTATATATATATATATATATATATATATATATGTACAGTGGCTTGTTCCTATAATCTCAGCTACTCAGAAGGCTGAGGCAGAAGTATCACTTGAGAAGCCCAGGAGTTTGAGAACAGCCTGGGCAACATAGCAAGACTCTTTATTAAAAAAAAAATCATGCAGGCTGGGCACAGTGGCTCATGCCTGTGATCTCAGCATTTTGGGAGGCCAAGGTGGATGGATCACGTGAGGTCAAAAGTTTGAGACCAGCCTGGCCAAACATGGTGAAACTCCATTTCAACAAAAATACAAAAAAAAAATTAGCCAAGTGTGGTGGCACACGTATGTAATCCCAGCTACTCGGGAGGTTGAGATAGGAGAATTGCTTGAACCCAGGAGGCAGAGGTTGCAGTGAGCCGAGATTGTGGCATTCCACTCCAGCCTGGGTGACAGAGTGAGACTGCATCTCAAAAGAAAAAAAAATCATGAACTTTTGTACATGCTTTAGACCTTGTAGGAAAAAAAGTATATGACCTTGATGCTTTATTACAGAGACTCTCATGATTTGTTACAAAGCAGTTCTTTAGAAACATACTTGGAGGCTATACTAAAATTATTATTTATACTATTTGTAGGCAACTAATGAATTAAGAACTCTTATTTCCTTTCTTATGTGCTTAGCATATATTTATCAAATGCAAAGAAGAATATATTATCAAAATTTGTTACAAGTGAATTGCAGTATAAAATAGTCATAATTCTAACAGAAGCATATCAGATTGACAGAAAATGGCATCATTAGTAGAATCAATATAATGAGCAGGCATTGTCAAAGAACATGATTTCTGGACAAATGAACCAGGAGTAGCTAGAACACAGTATACAGCAGTCCCCCTTATCTGCTGTATGTTTAGAAAACACATATTCAACATGATGTTCCTCTTCTCTCACACCGCAACAACAATCATCAACACAGAAGATTTCTGTGACCAAATACGTATTTTTCCCCAGCAACAAGCAAACAATCAATTCCCATGGGTGCCCTCTAATTCTGACACTATCTACTTGGGGATTGTGTCAGATCCCACAGGTTGAGGGCTCAGTACCACAAGGCTATTTCTCCACAGCAGTTACAAGTCTGGGCCTCCAGAACCTCTAATCAACTTCCAGTTGGACTTCAAGTTGGGTTTCCCAGGACCCCCTCTTTGGTTTGATTAATTTACTAGAGTGGCTCAGAGAACTCATGGAAACACATTTACCAGTTTCTTATAAAGAATATTAAAGGCTACAGATAAAGAGATGCATAGTGCAAGATATGGGGGGAAAGTAACATGCTTCCATGTCCTCCCAGGGCACTCACCCTCTGGGAACATCCATTTATTCTCCGTACGCCTTCATGTATTGGAGAGCTTCCAGGTAGCTGAACACAGCTACCTGGATGCTCTCCAAATCCAATCCTTTTGGGATTTTATGAAAACTTCATTACATAGGCACCACTGATTAATTGAATATTCAGCCCTTCTCACATCCCAGGAGATGAGGGGTGGGGCTGGAAGTCCCACCCCTCTAATCACACCCTGATCTTTCTGATGATGAGCCCCACCCTGAAGCCATCTGGAGGCTGCCTGGCGTAAATCAATCATCAGCATACAAATGATATCAGTTTGGAAATTCTGAGGATTTTAGGAGTTGTATGACAGAAAATGGTGTTGAAGACCAAATATATATTTCATAATATGACATTGGTGGTTTTATTGACTGCAGATTCAGTTACCCATGGTCAACCATGGTCCATAAATAAAATTCCAGATGTATATACATCATAAGTTTTAAATTGCATAAGATTCTGAGTAGTATGACAAAATTTGAGCCATTACATCCCAGTCTGCCCAAGATGTGAATCATCTCTCTGTCAAGTGCATACACATTATATATGATATCTGCTCATTAGTCATTGACATAATCTGTTCCTAACATCCAACCAGCAATATCATCATGGCTCACGGATCCAAGATCACATGAAGCAGATGATCTTCTTTCTGACATATAGTCAAATAGAAGGTCAATAGTAGCCTAAGACTACATGGCAATGCCTACTGCATTCACCTCACTTATCACATAGCCATTTTATCATCTCACATCAGTGCAGAAAGTAGGGTGATTATAGTACATGATATTTTGTGAGCTCACATTCACATAACTTTTATTACAGTATATTGTTACAATTGATCTACTTTACCATTAGATATTATTAATCTCTTATTGTGCCTAATTTATGCATTAAATTGTATTATAGATATATATGTATTTTTAAAAATTATTGTACACATACAGTTCAGCACTATTCATGTTTTCAGGCATTCACTAAGGGTCTTGAAATGTATCCCCCATGTATAAGAGGAAATTACTGTACTTATTTTGTTGAAACACAACAGTTTCTCCACCTCTTCTGTTTAAACTATTTAGGATAAAGCACTCTAATTCAAAAAATCTAGGTCTATGAAAACTGTACTCTATTCTATGGCAAAACACAGGATACAGACCAGGATCAAGGATCCCTGCAAAGACTTTTCAGCTGCCAGTGCCGAAGAGCCTAAGAGAGATCAGTGTCCTTACTCTCACTAATCCTCTCCTAGGGAAGATTCTGGTAAGTTTGCTTAGTTCTAGCTATTCATTCACCCTATTTAGGGCACAAACAATGCTTAAATTCAGCTTTCATTTTAGCTCCTTCAAAAAAACACACATAGAGAAAATATCACTCCCTTAAAAGCTTATCCAATCTGAGTCTTATTTCCTTGTCAGAGAGAAGCTTATAAAGAAACACTGGGAATGGTATGGCAAGTTGCCAGGGAGTACTTTCTAATATATAAAATATATATAAAGGAACCATAAACTCACTGGAGCTACCAAGATGTGCCAACAGTTGTCCCACTACCTAGTGGGAAAAACAACAACAACAACAAATCTTTGTCACTTTATGTAAACAAAAATAGTATGACTCTCTTGGCATTTTTCATGATGGAGAACCTAGTTATAAGTGAGTCATGTTATAATAATATAGACTGTTTTCAAACTGATCCCACAAAGAAAGAAGGTCAGTAAGAAACATATTTGTATGCCTATAGTATTCACTAGCTGGTCTTATTTCCAACTGCAAGGTAAATAGGAGAGACTTTCTGGCTCCAGTTTTATGAAGTACAACCTCTTGAGATTGTCCCTTTCCACTGCTAGTCTATCTGGACCCATCTCACAGAGAGGGATGATCCAGTTAGTGCTGTGTAGTACACAGCATGAAGTCATTTTCCTCAACCCTCCCCATTATGTGGCAAATGTCTATATAAATTATGCTTTTTCAACATGTAAAGCGTATGCCATTAAATCCTACATTAATAAACTAAAAGCAAAAAAGCACAATGGATAGCTTAATTGAATACATTCAATTATCTTGGAAATTTATGTTTCATAATATTGAAAAAGATATCCACTATATTATCCTTAATATATGATTATGCTGGACATATCAAAACTATGGAGACAGTAAAAATACTAGTAGTTGACAGGGGTTAGTTGGGAAGGAGGAATAAAAAAAGAGAGATGAATTTCAGGGCAGTGAAAGTATTCTAACAGCGGGTACATTTATTATACATTTGTCCAACTATATAGAAGGTACAATACCAAGAGGGAACTTAAATATAAACTATGGACTTTGGGTGATTATTATGATGCATCAATGTAAGCTTCTCCATTGTAACAAATGTACCACTCAGGTGGGAGATATTGATAATGCGGGGAGCTATGCACGTGAGGGGGGATGGCATATACGAAAAATCTCTTTAGGTTCTTTTCAATATTGCTGAGAATATAAAACTGCTCTTAAAATAAAGTTATTAATTTTTTTAAAAGATTTTCACTGAATCTTCTATTACTAATATATTACTATAATATATTACCATATATTATAGCAAGATGTACTCAATTTGAAACACAACATGAATATTCTTTCCAGAATTATAGTATATAAAAGTACATAAAGCAAATAACTGTATTAACAGGCAAGAAAGTAACTGATAAATGATTGATTTTTTAAATTTCATAATTATAAACAGAAATTTAACAAAATATAAAACAAAACTGAACCATCTATATAATTAAACTGAAACAAATTTTTTATTTTAATTTTAAATCAGAAATCATTACTTATTTTATCTAACCATTTTACTGAAAGGTTAATTGAATAAGAATAGATTATAATTACCTAATATTGCCATAGTAACTTCTGTATAGAAAACTGTTAAATATTCACCAAAATTCCAAAATCTAACAGCACAGAAACTTAATATTTCATATTAAGTTGCAACTGATGCAAATGAAATAAGCACCATGCTAAGTTATATCACCATGTTATTCACTATTAAATAGAATTTTTAAGACACTAAAATTAAGTTGGGGCTGTAACTGCTGTGAAGAAAATATCCATATAACAGTCATAAGACTGTCATTCTTAGAAAGGCTTACATGCAAAACTGGCCCTTCGCTGGTGTTTGGAAATTTGCATTTTAAAGGTTTGTCACCATTTCCTGAGAAAACTAGCTCACTGTACCTAAACTGTTTGCATAAACAATGTGCCTGACTCTGAACAGCTGCTTTTCTTCTGGAAGTGTGGAATTTGTGTGTGTGTGAGACAGAATGCCTATGTAACCAGCTTCCATAAAAACCTTGGACACTGTGTAAGTCTCTAGTCAGACTCACACTGGTAGACAACACTGCCCATGTGCTGTCAAAATTGGAAGCTGCAGGAATTCAGCACATCCTGGTGACGCCACAGGAGATGGCTCCCAGAAGCTTGTGCCCGGCTTCCCCAGGACTTGCCACATGCCCCTTTGCCCTGAGCCAATTTTACTTTGTATTCTTTCACTGTAACAAATCAAAGCCCAGAGTAGGACTGCTTGCTGAGTCCTTCCAAGTGAATCACCAAACACAGAGGTGGTCTTGGGGAACCCTGACATAATGGCATTATATGAAATTAGTTTTCTTTAAGGTGATGTGACCTGTGACTACAATCAGAAGACTGTTTATAGAATACCTTTCCATAATCTGTTTTCCTTAACAGTTGCCTTTGAGATTCCTGTATTTCTGCATGAATAAATCCATAAACGAATAGAAATAATTATGCCAAAAAATAATGAAAAACAAGCAGCAATCCTATTTTAACCAGAATAAAAAATTGAGAATATGGATGATTAAAAATATATCCCATAGTATGAAAGCTTCTAGAAGAGAAACAAAAAGATCACAGCCAATTGTCTTCAACTCGCCAAGGTTTCTTTTATAATAATTGGGGATCAGGCCAGGTGCAATGACACGCACCTGTAGTCCCAACTACTCCAATGGCTGAGGCAGGAAGATTGCTTGAGATCAAAAGTTCGAGGCTGCAGTGGAGATTGTGCCTGTGAATAACCATTGCACTCCAGCCTGGGAAACAGAGTGAGACCCTGTCTCTAAAATGTATTAGTAGGCTGGGGGCAGTGGCTCATGCCTGTAATCCAAACACTTTGGGAGGCTGGGGTGGGCGGATCACAAGGTCAGGAGATGGAGACCATCTTGGCTAACACGGTGAAACCCCGTCTCTACTAAAAATATAAAAATTAGCTGGGCGTGGTGGTGCACGCCTGTAGTCCCAGCTACTTGGGAGGCTGAGGCAGGAGAAGCGCTTGAACCCAGGAGGCAGAGGTTGCAGTGAGCTGAGATCGTGCCACTGCACTCCAGCCTGGGTAACAGAGCGACTCAGTCTCAAAAAATATATATATTAATAAAAACATACGTAAAATAATTTGCATCATTCAGGTCATTGTGATAATCATAGAAATATATGTAGCCATTGGATATAATACTGTACTATCAATCATAGAGCTCATTTAATTTGTTTCTAATCTTTTTTCTTAAGTTCTTATAAAACTAAAAATATCTATTAAAACTAAAAATCATCTGTTAAAGGCAGTTCTTCACAGAACAGGTCAAAAAGTCAAAAACCACATTTAAAATGTAGAATGAGTTATCCATTTCTCCTCCCAAACAGTGGGTTTTTATTATTAAGGGCCAATAGGACTTTAAACTCATTTGGGGGAATAAAGGAAGTTATGGACCAGCATGATGGCTCATGACTATAATTCCAGCACTTTGGGAAGCTGAGGCAGAAGGATCACTTGGAGCCAAAAGTTTGAGACTGGCCTGGGCAACAGAGAGAGACCCTTGTCTCTAAAAAATAAAAAATAAAAAAGTTAGCTTGGTATGGTGGCATATGCTTGTAGCAGTCTCGGCGACTTAGGAGGCTGAGGTAAGAGGATCACTTGAACCCAGAAGTTTGAGGCTGCAGTGAGCTATGATCACACTATTGCACTCCAGCCTGGGAAACAGCAAAAGACTCAATCTCAAAAAAAAAAAAAAAATCAAGGAAGTTATATATAGATGGTTAAAGGTATGGTAATCCAACTGACCAAATATTCCAGCTAAGTAACAGATTACCAATATTTGAAGAAATATAATACCAGAAAAGTGTTTTACATTAAAACTATGTCAAGTTTGAAAATTTAAAAGACACCTTAAGTGCCTTAACTTAATTTGAAAATTTAAAAGACATTTAAAGTTTGAAAATTTAAAAGAAACTTAAAATCTTAAAGGACCAGCATCACTTACACTGTCATTGTGCTAAAGATATAAACAAGTTTAGCATTAAAGATTAATAGAATACCAGATATAATTTAGAATAGGTAGCTAATTCTCTTAAAAGAAAATCATACATAGTTGTCAAAAATACCTAAGTTAGAAATGTGTTCTAATAATATTTTCTTTAGGGATGAAATTCAAAAGAAAACAGTAAAAGCAGAGATATTAGAAGAGGCCATGAAAAGGGAATTGCACTAAAACAAAGTGTCCCAGAACACAGAGACTTGGTATACTCAGCATATCACCTTATATTTTTCTCCACGACATTATACAAAAGATGTCAGCTTCTCCAAACTGCTCGTCTGTAGACTACTTCCTATTGAAACTTGAAACTCTCGAAATGCGGCTGTGTTATGATTCCATGTTGGAGAGAGTCGGGATGTATGTGCTTTGGACAAGCTGGTTCCAGTTACTGCTGCCAGACTTTTGTTTCAGAATGCATCCAGAAGAACTTATCAGGGATTTCAGTACAAACTAAGTATTTCCACAAGGAGCAGATAAGAAGACCACAGTTTTTCTCACACATGTACCCTTAGGTTTTCACAATTCTGTAAAAGTGTGGGCACATGTACTCAGAAGTCAAGACCATTTTCCCTGACCCTGTGCACGTAGCTTCTGCAGTTACAAAAGAGTTACGTAGGATCTTGGTAGATTTGTTCCTCCATATTTGGGCACCAGACATGCCAATCACATCAACAGCACACATTACACCTCAAAAATGGTTCTTTTGAAAAGGGTACCACCAAAGAGCTTTTAAAAGTTAAATCTAATTGGCTTTTTAGTAATCTTACTTGTTAGAATTGATACTCCCTCCTTAAAATTCTCACATTTTTTATTTTTGCAACATCACTTCCTCTGACTCCTCTCCTACTTTTCTCTAGCCACTGCTCATTCTCCTTTACCAACTCTTTTTTTTCTGAGGGTGGGAGGGAATGTTGACATTCGCAGGGTTTTGTCACTGGATGCCTTCTCATTCTACATCTGCATCATGGACAGCTCATTGAGATCGATGACTTTGCCTAATAATTATAATAACATCATTCTGCGTCTGCATCTCCAACCTCAGAGTTGGACGGGAGGGAAGTTACTCTTCCCTGTTGACCAGCTGTACTTCTCCGTTCAGTGAACACATCCTACTCCTTTCTCATGTGCAGTATAAAGGCCAGTACACAACCTGGAAACCTATGAATGATCCAAGATTTCTCTCTCCCCACTAATGTTTTACATTCAATGCTCACTAAATCATATTAACGGTACCTCTTTTCTGCTTCTGCTTTATATTTCTACTGCTACCAAATAAATATGTTTATATTTCCTAGATCAACATGGCCTCTTCACTGATGGTTTTCACAGGAAAAAAAGTCCCTACCAACTATTATTGTTCTTTTATAAATAAAAAATTAAGTAAAACAAATGAAGAAGGCAGAAGGGCAAAAAAAAGACCAACATTTTAAAATGAGTAAATGGAGTAAATTTACTTTATTTTACCATGGATGGGTGAACACCTTACACTGGATTGACAGTAGTTCAACCATTGAACTACAAGGAAACTACAGCTTTAACTGCTGCAAAAGCTTCCTTTCTCTAGCTTAATTTCTTGTACTCAGAATACAATATATAATATATATAACATCCCAAATATGTATTTTCATCAGCATGGGGATTGGCAGCACTAAATCCCATGTTGTTCAAGGGCCAACTATAGTTATTGATTCATTTATTAACTGCAAAGAATTTATTTTACAAATTAAATAGAAGTTCTAATTATATAAAAAGTCTAATTCATTATTATGTGACTATAAAAAACATGCAACATAATAACTTAAAAATTCTTATTTACACAAAAAGATCATCTAGAATATTAGGAACCATAATTAAATAATAATTTTTTTCAAACAATACTGAGATTATAAACTACCTTCAATTAACTTTTTAAATAATTATAAAATCTAGACTACTGAGTATTTTTTAAATGTGTGCAATTTAAACGTGATTTTTTTAAACTGTTTTTTGTAATCAAAATGTCTTCTTTTTTATCTATGGTAGTACCATCAAGAGTAATTCACTATCAGAAATCTTACCTGGATTGCTATTTATAGAAAGCTCTTCAGATTTCTTTCTTTTGTATTCAGAAATTAGTCTGAAAATGCTATGCATAAAAATAAGTGAAATTAATATTTTAACACTATTATCAAAAACATTTGCCAAATATACTAAATTATTAGAGTATCTTAAACAATATCAGGATGTCAATTATCCTATATACTTCTCTTCTGTAAGCTCTACAAACTTCTTAGTACCTTTCTAATTAAATAATAAAAACAGGTGAAGTACTCATGAAGTGAAGGCAGTATAGCTCAGCAAACTGTCTCACATCAGCTTGACATAATGGAAAGTCACCTTCCTGGCTCTTACTGGAAGGTCCTGGCTCTATAGCCAACAGGCATTTGCTCTTAAACAAGTTGCTTCTCTTAGGCACAATGTCTTCTTCTAGATTTTACTATCTTCTTTCACTAGGTTGTTATATAGGTTTAATGAAGTAGCATTTTTAACACTCACAGAGAAATAGTAAAGCAGTGGAATTTGTTCTTGAACTTTATTGCTGAAACTATTTTGAAATCCCAAATCAAACCCAATGTGTATTTTTTCATAGGTTCTAATATTCAAATGCTTCAGTTTAAGAAAAATGTTAAGTCCTAATTTTGCTTATTGTTCTATTATTTGTGGCTTATAATTCAGGGCATCTCAGCTATTTCATAATTCGTAAATAAATTAATTTATGAATACATTATTTCATTAAAATAGGTAACATGATTGTTCACTATTATTGAGCTCATCAATTCCAAGGGCAGAAAAGTAATAGATGTCAAGATCTGGCTTGGGCTAACACTATTACTTCTCTACAGACTCTAACTGAACTGGCAGATGTTTGCTAGAATGATGGTTAATCTCCATCAGTGATGTTATCTCCAACTGACATGGAAGACAAAACCCTACTTTCATTTTTTTAAGTTCCATGAAGTAGACGAAAGTTGACATTTTCTCATTTCCAAGATACATACTAACAAAATATTTACACAACACCCCATGTGTTACTTATCTCCATTCTCAGTTTATAGATCACCTTACACAAATGTTTTTGTAGTGAAAAATCACAATTCTAATATAAGGGTCTACCCATTTTGTTTTGATTCAAACTATGACTTAGCTAGCTAGCAAACAGCCAAATGACCTTCCCGTGACTGCAAAATATGAAATGTTTCACCATGCTAATTTTCTCTGTATTGTTCCAATTTTAGTATTTGTGCTGCCAAAGCAAGCACAAAGCCTTACTTTTACATATAAATGCTGATAAGTCATGGATGAGGGTTAGCTCTGTTAAATCTAACTAACCAACTTGAGACTTACATAATTCCGATGAATGGCTTCCTGTGAGGTAGAATCTGAAAATATTTTATAAACTTGAGATAGCGATGCAAGCAGCTTGAGAGATCTTCATTATTATAGAAAACAGATCACTTGAGGGGCCAACCACAAGTCGATGCCTGCTACTCTAAGGAAGGATGGTATAGAAGCTTCCACTACCTGAGAAAAGCTCTTACACTGTTTATTTAAAAAGTATCAGAGTACAGATCTGGTAGCAATAAAGAAAAAAACTGTGATCTCTTTCTACAACATTATTTGAATATCTCTGACAATTTAGAACTATCCCAACTAATATTTGCTTTGAAGAGAAAAAAAAAAGGGACTCAAAAAATAACTCACCATAAAGGTCTAGAAGCCCAGGTTAAAATGTGGGCTTTACATCAGGTTTTGAGTGTGGGTGAAAGTGTCAATTTGCTCAGTATGTATGTTGATAAAGTTAGAATATCCAGCTAACAAAGCAAGGTTCTGCTGTTTTGGAAACAATGGCTGAGCATATAAGTATGTGCAAGTGAATTAAAAAAAATAGTTGTAACTTTGAAGCCTTTTTATGGATCAACATGAAGATTGAGGGATCTCAAACAGAAAGAGCATCCTGGTGGCAAAGGTTAATCATTACCAGACTGCAAGAGTACTTTCAATGGCAAGAAAGCAGCAACAGAATCAATGAAAACAAAGCAATCATTACAATGTCCTTTCCCCTTCTCCTTCTGACTTGTAGACACTGATTGTCTTCCTTCGACTTAGGGAACCCCTTAGGTTCTTGAAAAATTCAATGATCAGGCTATAGTAGATGGTCCCCAGTACACAGCACAAGATTTTTTGATAAACTGGCCATTTTGAGGCCCAAATAACTAATTAGAAAAATCAAAGATGTGAAACTACTTTATCCTATGCATAGGGGTTATACTTGAAATAAAATGTACAACATTGGAATCCCTAAGGAGAAAAGTCCTAAAAGTTTCAATGTCAAGAATCCTGCACCTACTGCTACTTATCTAGCCTTTTGCTTGATTTCTGGCTGATGAAGTTGCACAACTCTCGAAAACTTAAAAACCTGAAAATTTGTCACTTGAAAACTACTTGAACCAAACTATGAAATCTCACCTGATATATAAGATGCAATTATTACAATTATTTTAAACTTCAATTTAGTGTTCACTAGCCTTTTTATGTAAAGACTTACACTCTATTCCTAGCCTCAATGGCGTAATCTTCTGCAGTCTTTCCATACGCATCTCGAGAAAACACATCAATATTGTGCTGCAGAAGAAGAATGACTATATCTTTTTCTCCAAGAGTAACAGCGAGTATAAGGGCTGATCTAAAATAACAGAGAGGTAATTAAAAAATTTAATGACATTTTAAAAGCTAAGTTTATATACTTTATCAACTTAATATGTTGCCTGTCTGTGTAGAATTAACCCAATTACATGTACTAAGAAACAAGCATCTTGGGTGCTCAAGGGTTTATCTTTGCAAGTTACCACAAAGGTTAAAAGCAAGGAACAAAAAGGAAGTCTCTTGTCCCACTGTGGTATGACATAAAGTTGCTAACTTAAAGTCCTTTGATGGGCAAGAAACTATGCTCAGGCCACCTATCTACAGTAGGCAAATTTAAGTGAAAAATTATTCATTTCTTCCCTAGTCTGATACTATGTATTGTAATACAAAATCAGCTAAAGGGTCAGATAAGAGCTATCTACAGGCTTAAAACAATAATATTAATAGGAATCCTAATAGTAGTAGTCGTAGCTTCAGTTAATGATGCAGATGAGCATGTGCTAGGCATTTAATTAAATACTATATATATATGTATGTATGGAGGATAATAATATATCCTTCAAGGGTGGTTGTGTATAAGTAACTTCATATATATATAAAATATATATATTGTATATATTATCTATAAAATATATATTGTATATATTATATAACATATATGATGTTACATTATATACTTACACATTACAATGTGTATATATATTATATTATATACACACACATATATATGTGTGTGTATACATATATATATATATATATATAAGCACATACTTCTATGCTCAGCCATTGTTTCCAAAACATCAGCACCTTGCTCTGTTAGCTGGACATTCTAACATTATATATATATAATGTTACTTACACACAACCGCCCTTGAAGGATATATTATTACCCTCCTTTTCACAGAAGAAAACATACTTGGTGATAAGTAATGTTACCAAGGTCACACATCCAGCAAGTGGGAAAGCTAGGGATTAAACCCAGTCCTGTGTGAACCTAAAGCTTGCCTTCATTAAAATAAAGTTTTATCCATTTAAAGCTATCTTTTCTCCCTCTCCCCATATCAATTAAAAACAACATCAAAACACAGTAGAAATGAAAAACTAACATGAAGCCCCTTTAGCTAACATAAGATCATACAATCAAAAGCATCATATTATTACATTATAAATAACACCACATCATATTACAAATAACAAACATCTATCAATATACGGAGCTTTCTATATATAGAAGCCTTTTATGTGTATAATGTCTATATAGAGAGACGAATCCTGCTATACACTGTTCTTTATGTTACTCAGTCCAAATAATTGTTTTTCTACCTAAGTGATGATCTGTGTTATTTCTCACTATATCCCAATAATTAAAAGTTAGTCTTCTTATTAATGTAATATTTCTGACTTGAGTGACCATTACCACTTTAAAATGACTCAGGTTTAAAAACAACACAATAAGAACTAAAGTCTGTACCTGCTAAGATAATCAATTGCATTTACATTTGCATTTTTCTTTAATAAAAACTCCACCATTTTCACTTTTCTTCGACTCACAGCAAGTAAAAGTGGTTGATATTCATACTGTAAAACAACAGCAGCAATTTATAATCACAAAATTACATATTTATCAACTGAACTGAAAACCTTATGTAAGATCCTGTGAGCTTAAATATATACAATTGAAAGGACATAAGAGGTAGTCCCTTTCTTTTCACTCCTCGGTGCTTTTCTGTGTTCTGCTCCTTCCCCTGGAAACAACCTCCTCTGCCTCACCACAAGAACTCTGGTCATCTCCAAAACTCACTTCAAACATTTCCCAGTTCCAAGAATCTTTGCTTCTGTCACAGCATTTAGCATGGCGTGTTTCAAGGGTTTTATTGTTTCCCACCTGAACCAAGAGCTTCTTGAGGGCAGCAGCTGTATTTTTTTCTCTACGTCCTCAAACTCTAAGACACAGTAATAAATGTTTCAGGCATTTTTATTAATGATCTAAATTATTATCTATGGAGCAGTGTTTCTTAAACTATTAATATATTCCAAAGGATATTTACTTTACCAGAAGTTGAACATTATACCCCAAAAGAAAGACTCCATGATCACCCATGTTTGAAAAATGTTACAAAACTGTGCATTATGTGTCTAGTATCTGAGAAATCTTTTGAACTTCACCTAATCCCTATTTGTAAATACTTATTTTGGAGAACATTAACATTTGAGAAATGAGAGTTTCAGGGATACAATTATGAGAGCTTACCAGTAAAGGTGGAGGTTTCCTCTGGGTGATACGCACTTGCCTCATTCTCTATTAATGGTGTTAGAATCTCAGATGACAATGTCAGGTGCTCCTGGGACATTGTCATCTGAGATTCTGACATGATTGACAGTTCATTTGAAGCCTATCTCTTTTTAATTCAGAGGGCCGGGTTCTGAATTAATAGAGATAGGCTTCAAATGAAATTTCATTGCTTATTATTAAATAGTCCATAAGTTTTCTCTAGTAATATTTTTATCTTAGCTGTCAGAAAGCTCTGTATGAAATGTTATTCTCAATTATAATCTTAGGACCCTGATGCAAATATTTATGTAATTATAATCTTAGGACCCTGGTATATAACTCCTTTAAAAATTTATTTGTATTCTAGTTTCCATATTAATTTTTACTTAACTTTTTTTATTTTAGGTAAAATATAAATCAGAAATAAAAATACAATGGCTTATCAATTAAAGCTCTAATAATGACCTACATGCATTCTCTGTATTCTTACTAACTTCATGGTGTTCAGTGTTGAAAACTGCTATCCTGATTATGCCAGAGTTCTATGTACTTAACTGACATACTGAGGCAGTCCATAATAGAGCTTCAGCTTTAAAAAAGGTTTAGAAATTTTTACTATTGTAATTGAGAGAACCCTGCTTTTAATAATCACCAGAATGATAACAAAGAGACTCAGAGTCCTGAAAGAATCAGTCTCTACTTATTAAAAGAGTCCACAATAGCAAATTTCTAACACCCCTATGAATGGCAGCGAATAAGTGATGGTGGCAAAGAAAAGGTGTTATTCTTACGCTGATAGATATTGCAAATAATAGTCCTTTTAACTTCCCAACCACAGAGGTAGAGACAGATAAAGGTCAGGCTCATATTATTGGAAAGGAGAAATTTAAAGGAAGCAGCACCTATCATCCAACCCTTCTAGAGATTTTTTATGTGTTTGAGATATGGGAATTTATATTACACTTATCTGTTCAGTGGTTCTTAACCAGCAGCGTATCAGAGTCTCAAGAAATTTTTTATTGTTGTTGTTGTTAGGGACAGTGTCTTATTCTGTTGCTCTGGCTAGAGGCACCACCATGCCCAGCTTCAAGGAAATATTTTAAAACATACATGTCCAGTAATATTTAATAGTAAATATTAGATTTACTATATTAAAATCTTCACGGGATATCCTAGAGATTTGCTTGTAATTTCCCCAGGTTACTGTCATGCACCATTCTAACTGCGAACCAGCACACTTGATAATCACTTCAGTCTCATCTCTCACCCACATGACAAATTCCCTTTATCATTTGAGATTTGGCCAAAAAGAGGAAAGAGCAAAAGATAGAGCCATTCACAGAAAACTTCATTTACTTTTCCTTGGTAGGGGTAGAGAAGAGACTAGTAAACTCAAAATCCAACTTGATTTCACTATTTATAAGCTCCTTATCTCCCACCTGCCCATCAAGACATTCTGGACTTGAGAGTAGAGTTTAGATGCTTATCTAAGTGGCTGTTTCTGCCAGAATTGAATAATGTCCATTAATTATGTGTTCTTCTCTCTGATGAACTGTGTGCCACTTCATCACCACTATTCACTGCCAACCTGGTTTCCTCAGAGTCCTACCAAAATTGATCCCTAGGCAATTTTACAACTCACAAACTCTTTCCCAAAGTAAGAATAATCATCCCCAAAACTGAAGCGATCCTTGCCTAAACATATAAATTGAAAACAAACAACAAAACGCACAAAAACCCTCTCCACAGTATTTTCCCTCATTACCTAATTTCCAAATTAGCTGGTGCATTTCTGATTGCTCTCCTTTTCTTCATTTTTCCCTCTTAAGCCTTTCCACAGAGGAATCACTTTCAAATGAAATCACCTTCACATACAATACTTGTCAACACAACAAGATGTACATTTATTGTGAAATGCTTTAATTTTCTTTGAAATTTAAAATAAAGCCTATTTATAAGGGCCAATTTTACTTTCCTGTGTCACTTCACACTGATTAGAAAAAAAGTAATTTAGTGGAAAAACACTTAACTATTACCTTTCCCAAATTCAGTTGTCATGAATTATAAATTTATTGTAATTCATTTGTTTTTATAATTATTTACCATAAGTGCGTGAAAAAAAGCTGTACCCTATAATGCTTCTTTAAAAGTTCCAATATTTAAAGTAAAATCTTAGACAGTTAAGGCATTTCAAAATATTTTCATTCAAGGAATGTTTGAGCTCCCAAATATGAAAAATTGACCCTTACATGTGTCAATGTTAAAATAAATGCATTTCAGATAGTTTGAAAATAACGTTGGTTGACCTATACCTTGCCGCATTCTTCAATATTTGTACCATATAAAAGAAGTTTTTCTATCATGGATGTATCTTCACTATACACAGCATAGTGTAGAGCAGTCCTTCCAAAGAAATCCATAATATTTGGATCGGCGCCATTTTGCAGCAGAATAGTTGCACAAGCCTCCTGCCTCAGTTGTACAGCCTGTCAGTATTAGACCGAGAAACATGCAAATACTGAAAAATCAAAATAAACACTCCATAGGATTTACTAACTAGTTATATAGTGGTATTCCAATGAGATAAATTCATTTTATCCTATGTACTTAAACCAAATCCATCTCATGCTCAAAGAGTCAGCTACTATATACCTTGATCAGAGGTGTCCTGCCTTCACGGTCGTAGATGTTAAGCTCACATCTTCTGGACACCAGAAGAAATACCATTTTCGGTTGGCCAGTGGCACAGGCCAAATGTAGGGCAGTCCTGTGAGAGTGACAGGACTTTTTAAAACATGTAACTGTAAGCATTAATTAGCATGTTATTTCTCTGTCTTCAAAACAAATATGTAATTTTCTTGTGAAGAAAGTACAATATTTGTTAGTGCTTATTACTCACCACATTAGTGAAAGAGCAGGCTATTCAATAGAAAAAGCTTGGCTTTTGGATTCAGTTTAATTGGGGCTTAAAATTTACTGTAAGCTCTGTCACTTAGCTGTTATTTAGCCTTTCTTTGCTTCAATTTCCTTATCAATAAAATATATAAGAGAATAGTAGCTATCCCACAGAACACTGCTGTGATGCTTACATAAGAATCTACGTACAGCATTTAGAACACTTTCTAACACAAATAACAGCTCAATAATTTTTAGATATTACTACTTACAAAGACATTTTAATTCAGTAAAATGATACAATCATATCTACATTGAGGTATCTATTAAAGATTAGATGTATCATTGTATTTCAGTCATTCTCAGATGCTCATTTTCTCACTATTCTCTTATATATTAACATCTCCTGACATTGGAATACTGTTTACAATTCATTATTTACTACAGTTATAACTGGCAACATTTTAAACATTATCTTATTGATATATAAAGTTATGTGGCATCACCCAATCTGTGATGCCTTACATTAAGTGGGATACAGTACATAGAACAGGCAGTTCTACTCATATAATTGGCACATAAATAAAGTATGGTGGAAAAAGAAGGCAAAAATAAAACAACAAATTTTTAAAACGAAGTAATTCTTACTTCAATTTTCAAAAAAAAATAATCCAAAGAAAACTCAGTATTCAAATGAATAGGTACAGCTCATTTTTTTCAATACTTACAGAATGTTACATAAATTAGGTATTTGCAATGATTAATAGTAGTATTTGAGACTGTCATAAGTTTTTGAAATGGCAGTTAAAGGTTATCTTTCACTATTTTCTAACTTCAGAATTGCTTTTGTTTTAAAAAAAAAAAGGAATAAAAGATCCAATTGGGATTCAGTCCTAATGCTTCCATTTTAAATCTCTCAGCTTGCTCAGGCTGGGCAGGTAAACATGAAGTTGTTAAGGGTGGAGGAGTCCTGAGAGACGGTGAAATGTGTCTGCTACATAATAGGTATTCAGGTGATGCTTGATGAATAACTGGATTGAAAGAATGCATACATACAGTTGGGAAGTTTATTATGAAAAAAACTATAAATTAAAGCAGTGCTTTTGGAATAGTGATAATCACTTATATTTGCTCATTTTCATTTTCATGAGGACACTGATAAACTAAAATAATTAATTTAAAATTGTTTGCATATATGTAATAAAACTATAATAAAAACCTATTTATATACTGAAATCTATGCATAATAAAATAATCAAGCACAAATAAAAATATTCCCTCTGCCTCTGAAGAGGCTAAAAGTTCACAGAAGATACCAATAAACAAAAAAATAAAAATAAGGCCAGGCACAGTGGCTCACACCTGTAATCCCAGAACTTTGGGAGGCCAAGGTGGGGGGATCACCTGAGGTCAGGAGTTTGAGACCAGCCTGGCCAACATGGTGAAACCCCATCTTTACTAAAATATACAAAAATTAGCTGGGCATGGTGGCACACACCTGTAATCCCAGCTACTCAGGAGGCTGAGGTGGGAGAATCACTTGAACCTGAGAGGCAGATTGCAGTGAGCTGAGATCATGCCACTGCACTCCAGGCTGGGCGACAGGGCAAGACTCCATCTCAAAAATAAACAAACAAACAAATAAATGAATAATAAAATAAAATAGGAAGTGAGAATTATTTTTTTCTTTGCAAGATTTATATTTCTTCTTTTCCCAAGGATAATTTCATTAATAAAAAACATTTACTAGAAGTTTTAAACATACTGATCATTTATACATCACAGATAAGAAAAAATATCGCAATACACCTGGCCAGAAAAGAAGAAATGTTATATTTTGTACACATATTTGGCTTACAAATACCACAGACTGTTTGTGTGTATGTATAATCAAACCAACTTTTTTTTCAAAGTACATCTTCACACCTCAACATACATCTGTATCTACTGACATCTGCAAAGCTCCCATATTGTCCCATCCTACGGATGCACTGAAATTTATTGATAAATTTATAAAATTTATAAAATCCATTATAAGCGGTTTTCCAAATACATTGCTATTTTAAGCAGTGCTGAGAAAAACAAATTGCATGTATCTCTATTTCCTAGAGATATTTTAGTATCATGGAATTGATGGGTGAAGGGCACATACATTTTTAAAGTGTGATACTTACCAACAAAGTGTCTATTTGAAAAGTCATCAGAAACATAAACTTTAAACAGCAGTATATGTACTGCTACTCTTTACCCTCACAAACTTGTCGATAGAAAACAGTATTTCATTCCTTTTTTAACTTAAATATCTTCTCCTCCCAGGAACACTAAATATTTTTTCCTATGTGCATAGGTTGCTTGAATATCTGAAAAAAAAATGCTTTCCTCTATTTTAAATGAGAGTTCTTGTTTATTTGAAGAATTCTGTGTAAAATGAAAATCACTTTTTTATCTAATATGTATATACACATATTGTCTTTTGTTAATTTTTTCTTATAAACTGGATGTTTTTTTATTTTGCTAAATCGACTTTCAGAATGTGTGCTTGTGATATTTGTAGGAATATAAACATGTGTAAGTAGGCATTTGTGTTTTTTTCTGTTATCTTTCTTATTTTGTGCATTTAAAATTTTTAATCTACATTCCATAATGAACTTATTTCTGTGACATAAAAATCTAGCCAGATTTCTCCAAATAGTTAGCAGGCACTTCATTTATGAGTAATTCATCTTTTCCTACTAATATGAAATGTCACCATTATCCAATTCTATTAGATTGGTGCAAAAGCAGTTGCATTTTTCGCCATTACTTGTAACTGTGGCAAAAACCGCAATTGCTTTTGCACCAACCTAATAAATTCTTACACATATTGGTGTGTTCCTGGATTTTCTAACCTGTTCCATTCACTGATTTGTTGTTTCAGCTGTTAGTAAATAACTTGTGGAAATTAACAGCACATTTTCATATCTAGAAAGGCAAGTCTTTTTTGACTCCATTTCAAAAGTTTTCTTAATGTCATCACAATAGTAAAAGACAGCATGAGTAATTCAAAAATGTTAACACTTTGATAACTTTATTTGGATTATGTAAAATTTATAAACACAGAAAGAGCTCAGAACTTTAGAAAAATGTGTCTATTGAAGAACACAAACCATCTTCCCACTTCAAAGTTTCCCTCTAAGGTCCCTCAGTGAAAACCACATTGACATAGGTGTCCATTGATATCAAATAAATATTGGATTTTTATCCAAAGAATTTTTAGTCAGGAAGTTGATTTATTATGGAAATGATTTCTCTCATTATGCACCTTTCCATAATGTATGTAACATTATGCTTTAAAATGTGTACATTAAAAATAAAATGCTGTACATGCTGAATTTTATTAGTGAAATCACTTTAAAATGATTTATAAAGAAGCAGCATGGTGATTGATTGGAAACCAGCTGAAGTTTTGTTTTTGTTTTGCTGCTCGTGAAAATGGCCTGGGTGCTCGCCCCCGCCAAGGTTTCCACATCCCAGGTGCGGCTGAGCCTGCCAGGAAAGAAAGTCCAGCCCCTTTGGTGACAGGACTCGCCCCCCTCACTTCTGCACCCCTTTCCCCCACCCCATTCACCCCCACACCTCACCCCCACCTCCAGTCCTCTATCCCATTGAACCCTCATCCCATCTCCCACCCCACACCGTCCACGCCCCTACCCCCCAAGCCTTCATTCCATCCACCTCAGCCCATTCACACCCCCACCCCATGCACCCCTTACTCCCCACTCCCATCCCCCAACTCACTCCACACCCGCCACCCCATATACCCCCACTCCCCAGGCCCCTCTCCACTCACTACCACCCCAGCCAGGCATCCCCTAGCCCCCGTCCATACCCCGAGCCCCGGACCATCCGCCCCGCAGCCCTCAGCCTGGAAGGGGGTACTTCTCCACATCCACAGGCCTCCTCCCGCAGCCCCGGCTCCCGGCCCCCATTACCTTTCCTCCTTGTCTCTCTCATTGGCGTCATGATACTTGAGCAGAAGGTACTCCAGTTTCTCCAGATTACCATAGAAGACAGCTCTGTGGATCCTCCTCAGATGAGACGATTTAATGTGGTATTGGGGAAATGAGAAGCCATCCGAGCACAAGCGCTCCCTGAGGGCGGGCCACCTCTCCAGCTGGTAGTCTTCCATAATCGTCCGGCTGCAAATTGTAGCCTGGGAACGCTCCAGCCGTATTTCAGCTCGCCTTCCGGGATCGCGGCCTTCGGGGATCGCGGCCTTCGGGGATCGCCGCCTCCGAAGCGCAACAACAAGCAGTGCAGTCTGTCCACGGACCTTCGCACAGACTCTCAGCGCCTCCCGCCTCTCAGCAGAAACGCCCAACAGAACCGTTAGGACCAGTGAGCACGCGCACCTTAGCCGGCCCCGCCCAACAGGCCCGAAGTGGAGAAACCGCCCTAACGGCTCTCTCCTGGCGCCACGTGCAGGCGGCCGTTGCTGCGCAGGTGCCGCGGGCTGGCGGGGCTACCTGGAGCGCGAGGCGCGCTCTGCCCCAGGGCCTGTATGACTGTGGCCCGCGCGCTCTTCTCCTCTTCCACCGGCTCCCGACGCTCGGAGCCCCCCGCGCTGGGCCCTCTGCAGCCCAGGGGTGGGGTTTGAGTGGTGCTTCTCCGCCTGGTGCCGCCGCTGGGCCCACAGCCCGACTTCGCCACCGCGTCGCCCCCGGGGTCCGCGCTGATGGGCGCGAGGCTGGAGGACGGGATCCGGAGTTGCCACCGCTGCAGCCAGCGCACCACTTGCAGGTGGCAGCTGCAGCTCGGGCTCCGGCGGGGGCTGGAGGGGCTCCCCTGGGATGGCCTCCTGGGCCCTGAGTGCGCCGCCTATCTGGCCGGAGGGTGCGCGCCTCCTGCACCCCGGGCCAAAGCCCATGCCCGGCGCTCCTGCTGCAGACTGCCTGACTTGCCGCCGCCCGGCTGGCCCCGGGGTCCGCGCGGCTGGAGGCGCAGTCCTGGTCGGGGATTCCCAATCCTCTGCGACCCCTGCTCCATGTGCTGGTGGCGGCTGCAGCTGCAGCGCCCGTGGGCTGACGTGGCTTCCCGGAGCTGCGGCCGGCCGCGCCCAAGGGCCCCACAGGCTGCGCTGCCCTTGCCAGCTGCTCCTGATCCGCGCCCAGAGCGCAGGACCTGGCGCTTGGTACTCTGCAGCCACGGGGATGAGGCTGAGCGCCGGTTCTCGGCCTCGTGGCGCCGCTGGGGCCACAGCCTGACTTCACCACCCCGTCGCCCAAGTCGTGTGATGGGCACGTGTGAGGAGGGGCAATCGGGTTTCCCAAAGCTGCTGCCTGCATGCCACTCCCTGGCCACTAGGATAGGGCTGAGGAGCCGCCAGGGGATGAGCACGTCGTGGCCATCGGGATGGGACTGAGAGTCTATCTTTATCCTTATGCACCTGCCCAGCCGTCTTCCCGACAGCCACTACCGCAGCGTCCTGTCAGGGAGTCCTTGCTGTTGGGGCGGGGATGGGGAAGGCATGGAGAATCAGGGATGGTCTGGCCATTGCTGCTGGTGCCTGACGTGCAGGTGGCAGCTGCACCTAGGGCACGGGCTGGTAGGTCTTCTCTTTTGGATGGTTTCCAGGTGGCCCACTGCGCCCTGGCCAAGCCGGAGGGTCCACTCCACTTTAGCCCACACTAGGAGTCCAGGGGCCACAGGCGTGGGTACTGCGTGGCCAACCAGAAGGGGCTCAGCAGCCAGTTCAGGTTTCCTGCCTTTGCAGGGCCTGGTTGACAGCAGTGGCAGTGTCTGGCGCCAGAGTCCGTGGTTAGGGTCCTGGTTGGGGAAAGGGGTGGGCAGATGGGGATTGCCTGGCCACTGCAGCCCAAGGGAGACATGCAGGTGGCAGCCGCACTATAGGTGCAAGAGCGGGCTAGCAGAGCTCCACTGGGATGGTCTCCGGGTCACTGACTGTACTGTCAACCTGGCTTAAAAATCCACTCGTACTCGACCCTTGCCTGGAGCATGGACCTTGGCACTGGGCACTCTGCAGCCATGCGCATGGGGCTGAGGGTTGGTTTCCTGGGGTGGAGCCACAGATGGTTGGACAGCCTGACTTCATGCCATGTGAATAATTTCATTAAATGTAAATTAAGCACATATATTAAAAGAACAAAGCTGGAGGCGTCACACTACCTGACTTCAAACTATACTACAAGGTTACAGTAACCAAAACAGCATGGTACTGGTACCAAAACAGATATATAGACCAATGGAACAGAACAGAGGCCTCAGAAGTAACACTACACACCTACAATCATCGGATCTTTGACAAACATGACACAAACAAGCAATGGGGAAACGATTCCCTATTTAATAAATGGTGTTCGGAAAACTGGCTAGCCATATGCAGAAAAATGAAACTGAACCCCTTCCTTACACCTTATACAAAAATTAACTCAAGATGGATTAAAGACTTAAACGTAAGACCTAAAACCATAAAAATCCTAGAAGAAAACCTAGGCAATACAATTCAGGACATAGTCACGGGCAAAGACTTCATGTCTAAAACACTGAAAGCAATGGCAACAAAAGCCAAAATTGACAAATGGGACCTAATTAAACTAAAGAGCTTCTACACAGCAAAAGAAACTATCATCAAAGTGAACAGGCAACCTACAGAATGGGAGAAAATGTTTAAAATCTATCCATCTGACAAAGGGCTAATATCCAGAATCTACAAAGAACTTAAACAAATTTACAAGAAAAAAACAACCCCATCAAAAAGTGGGCAAAGGATATGAACAGACACTTCTCAAAAGAAGACATTTATGCAGCTAATAAACATACAAAAAAAGCTCATCATCACTGGTCGTTAGAAAAATGCAAAAAAAAATTAGAATGGTGATCATTAAAAAGTCAGGAAACAATAGATGCTGGAGAGGATGTGGAGAAATAAGAATGCTTTTATACTGTTGATGGGAGTGTCAATTAGTTCAACCATTGTGGAAGACAGTGTGGCTATTCCTCAAGGATCTAGAACTAGAAATACCATTTGACCCAGCAATCCCATTACAAGGTATATACCCAAAGGATTATAAATCATTCTACTATGAAGACACATGCACACATATGTTTATTGTGGCACTGTTCACAATAGCAATGACTTGGAACCAATCCAAATGTTCATCAATGATACACTGGATAAAGAAAATGTGGCACATATACACCATGGAATACTATGCAGCCATAAAAAAGGATGAGTTCATGTCCTTTGCAGGAACATGAATAAAGCTGGAAACCATCATTCTTAGCAAACTAACACAAGAAGAGAAAGCCAAACACTACATGTTCTCACTCATAAATGGGAGCTGAACAATGAGAACACATGGACACAGGGAGAGGAACATTACACACTGGGGCTTGTTGCGGGGGTGGGGGGCTAGGGGAGGAATAGGATTAGTAGAAATACCTAATGTAGATGACGGGTGGATGGGTGCAGCAAACCACCATGGCACGTGTATACCTACGTAACAAACCTGCATATTCTTCACATGTATCCCAGAACTTAAAGTATAATAAAAAAAGTTTTTAAAAAAGAAGACATAAGAATTCTAAGTGGGTACATACCTAACATCTGAAATTTAACATATATGAAATAAAAATGGTTAGAACTGAAAAGAGAAACCCACAAACCCACAATTGTAGTTGGGGCCTCCATTATAGTCAGAGAGTTTAACACTTCTCTCTCAGTAATATAAGACGAGCAGACAGAAAATTAGTAAGGATATAAGAGAACTGTATAACATATTAACAAACTAGATTAGACTGATATTTACATAGCACTTCACCTCAAAATAGTAAAATACACATTCTCTTAAGTACATATGAAATAGTCACCAAGATAGCCGGTCCTGGGTCAGAAAACAAACCTAGATAAATTTAAAAGAATTGGAATCATACAATATGTGGTCCTTCATTACGTGAAATTAAATTATAAATCAGTAATAAGAAAATAAATGTAAAAATACTTAAATACTTGGAAATTTAAAAACTACTTTTTTTTTTTTTTTTTTTTTTTTTGAGACGGAGTCTTGCTCTGTCACCCAGGCTGGAGTGCAGTGGCGCAATCTCAGCTCACTACAAGCTCCACCTCCCGGTTTCACGCCATTCTCCTGCCTCAGCCTCCCGAGTAGCTGGGACTACAGGCACCCACCACCATGCCTGGCTACTTTTTATGTATTTTTTGTAGAGACAGGGTTTCACCATGTTAGCCAGGATGGCCTTGATCTCCTGACCTCGTGATCCGCCTGCCTCAGCCTCCCAAAGTGCTAGGATTACAGGCGTGAGCCACCACACCCGGCCCTTTCTCCCTATTAAAAGCCAGCATTCGCACAGTTGTGAAAAGCTGAGGCCACTCCCTCACAGGGTAACAGGGATACCTTTATTAACATCCCCACCTCATCTCCTGGCTGCCAGGCCAATAACTAATGTTAAATGGCAGAATAATGTAGCTACCAATATGCTGGGCATAATAAGGGAGAAAAGGGACTGTGCCCAAAGAGTAGCAAGAATCAGTTGCTATGTACAAGCAGGAATATGGGGAGGTACTCACAGAACGGATTTTGAGTGCACTGACTTAAAGGAGATGGGACATAGTATTGGATAAGGGGAGTTTATTCATTTAGGAGCATGCTCCTGAGATATAAAATTGAACTCCCTGGCAAGGATTCACAGGGATTGTGCAAACTCATGGCTAGAAAACCTCCTAAGAGACTGGAGAAAAATGATGGTCCACAAAGAACAAAGTTGAAATACCTGAATTGTCATGGCAGATCATGGAGGAATGGACTAAAAGGCTAAGGAAAATGGGCATGCTGGAATAGATATATTATGTGAAGCCAGAAGACTCAGCAGAGGATATATTCATGGGATGACCCAGAGGACAATACCATTCAACTAGGTCATCACGAATGCCCTGGGGAGAGGGGCACCAGAATCACTAAGGAGTTCACAAGTGGCTCTCCTCTGCAAAACAGAGCAGGTATTGACAGTCAGAGAAGCAGTCACAGGGCATGGCTCACTATATCAGTGATGGGGCCCTGAAGCAGAAGAGGCCAAAAATAATGCTTCACTGCTAGAAACCAGGACTTGCAATTATGCTAGATATTTTTTTTAATTATTATTATACTTTAAGTTTTAGGGTACATGTGCACAATGTGCAGGTTAGTTACATATGTATACATGTGCCATGCTGGTGTGCTACACCCATTAACTCGTCATCTAGCATTATGGACACAGGAAGGGGAACATCACACTCTGGGGACTGTTGTGGGGTGGGGGGAGGGGGGAGGGATAGCATTAGGAGATATACCTAATTATGCTAGTTATTGTGGGAGCCAAGGAGGTTCATCTGCAGAGAATTGTGACAGTGGTTAATGGAACACAACATTCTAAGGAGCAAATGCACAGGCAGCCTACAAAGAAGCTGCTTAGCACATATAATCAGGAGAATGCAAAATAGAGGTGCAGGAGACTGGGGGAGCTTGCTCAGTCAAAAGTCATAGGTTCCCCAGTGTATTAGTCTGTTTTCACGCGCTGGTAGAGACATGCTCGAGACTGGGCAATTTATAAAGAAAAAGAGTTTTAATGGGACAGTTCCATGTGACTGGAGAGGCCTCACAATCATGGCGCAAGGCAAAAGGCTCATCTTCTCACAGTGGCAGACAAGACAGAAGTGAGAACCCAGTGAAAAGGGTTTTCTCTTATAATACCATAAAGTCTCATGAGACCTATTCACTACTACAAGAACAGTATGGGGGAAACTGCACTATGGTTCAATTATCTCCCACTGGGTACCTCCCACAACACGTGGGAATTATTGGGGCTACAATTCAAGATGAGATTTGGGTGGCGACACAGCCAAACCTTATCACCCAGCTCCTGGATCTGAGTCAGTTTTCACAGCCGACCTGATCAAAGAAAGAGGTGGCTCTGTCCCCAGGAGAGAGGACCATGTGTCCTATAGTGATTCCTCCAATCTTTCTCCAAATGGAACCAGAGCCATATGCTGTACATTGGAGGAGGGAAATTCCCTGCCCAGACATCTTGAGCACTACTGCATAAAGGATCTGAGTTGCATTGATACCCACAGAAAAAAAGCATCATTATAGCCCCCATTAGAGAGAGAGATGGAGGGTGGGTAATAAATGAAGTCTTAGTCAAATTCAGCTTATTCTGGGTCTCCTGGGTCTGCAGATCCAAACAGTGGTCCTTTTCTTGGCCCTTGAATATGTAATGAGATTGATACACCTGGAAGTTGGCATAACCTCCCTCATTGAGTCTTTGGCCTGTATAGTTAGAACTAAGGGGAAAAGTTCAAGTAGAAGCCTTTGAAACTGTTCTCTCTCCAGTCAAGAAAGTAAATAATAATGGTATGCTGATCATGCAGGATGAATGAGAGGCGGCTAGCTCAGTGGAGGCCTGGTAAGAAAAATGCATTCTATAGGTGAGAGGAAATCCTATTAATATTTAGGGGGCTACCATGTAAGCAAAATTTTAAATTTTAAAAGTCCAGAGGTAAAGGGTGTTTGAGGACATTCCATCTAAATTAAAAAAAAAAATAAACTGCTGCATCTTGTATCCCCTTGTCACAAAGAAGCACAATGATAGGTGAGCATCTCTGAGTTCTAGAGACAATGTATTCAGCACTTAAGAAATACTGCTCTGGGCTTTATGCCAAGTAACACAAAAGGTGGAGTCCAGCTTTGAGTGGAACACTTTGCCAGGAATAGGAAAGGGCTCTGCAGCAGGTCTGAGCTGTGTGTAAGCAGCCCTGATGTGTGGCCCATTTAATCCAGAAGACTTTATCATGTGAGCATTGTCACTGCAGGAGAAAGATACAGTGTGGGATTTATGGTGAATTCCAGTGGGAGAATCACAACACAGTCCCCTGGGGTTCTGAGTATGGTTGTTCCATCTAAAGCAGAGGATTATAGGTCCATTGGAAAATGCTCCTGATGTGCTCCAGGACCCCAGTAGAGACAAAGGCTTGACCATGAATACTAAGTAAGTATGCATTCAAAACTGCCTACCACAAGCTGCATTCTTCAGAACCACTAGATCACAAAGTCAGGCAGGTTCAGTAGCTGAGATGGAAATTTCCATCATGAGATAGAACTGGATGAGAGGCATGAGTAAGTCTGCATTGGCAGGTAGCAGGGCCCCCATGTCTCCCATCCTCAACTTAAACCTTCAAACCTAAAGCAGTATGGGAGGTTTGTAGGACAAGCTGATGGGAAAGGAAAAAGCTCAAACTTGGTTCATGGATGGATTGGCTCAGTATGTAGGTGTGAGGAGAAGATGGACTGCAGCAACATGACAGCCACACCCAGGATGTCCTTGAAAGGTAAGAGCAAGGGGAAATCTCCCTACTGGGCAGAGCTTCAAGCAGGGCAAATCATCATGCACTTGCTGTGGCCCAGGTTGAGAACACACACTCGGGGCCAGGATGTCTTCAAAAATATCTACCCCATTCTCCTTAGGAGATTACAATTATTTACATATTAGGTCATTTCATATTATGCTACGCATCTTGAATACTTGATAAAGTTTGTTCAGTGTTTTACTTTCTGTGCTTCTATTGAGATCTTTTCCATGTATCCATTTCTGAGTCCACTGATTATTTCTGCTGTGGGGTCTAGAGTGCTGTTAGCTCATCCATTGAACTTTTCATTTCAGATATTATACATTTTATTTCTAGAATTGCTCTCAGGGGAAAAAATTCAGTTTGTTGTAAAGCTCACCTAGTTTTCTTTTTCTTTCCTTTTTTTTTTTTTGCCAGATCTCTGTTGCCTACTGGTGCCTCCAAACAGCTGTAGTATATATTTTGTAAAGAGTTTGCAATTGTTATTGTGTAATTGTTATTGGTAGGTAGCTTGATATAAACTACTCTGCTATTAACAAAACTTAAAAACTTTTAATCTGTCTCTTATTGAGCCAGTATTTGAATGTGTTCATTACCATATGTTTATGATATGCATAAAACTTTGTTGCACAATCTAAACTCAGTGGTCATAATCAAAAAATTATTTTATCTCATCCCTACATTTGTTTTACAAATTTACCTTTCTGTCCCTTAAAATCATCTTAGACAGATCCTATACTTTCCAGTCACTTTAGTGATGAAAAACTCAGCCCATGACTAGAATTTGGTTTTTCACCGTAATTCTCACTAGAAGTAACAAGAACTCCTTGAAGAAATTACTGATCGCAAAGCTGGGGCAAGGAAAGTTACCTGTATATTCTTACAGGTAATCTCCAGTATTATTTTATGTTCCCCATACCACGTAAAAAATTAAAATATTTATAAAAATTGCAATTAACTTATAAATAAATGAAAAAAGAAATGAATTCTATAATTCAGGAACATAATATGATCTCTACAGCTATTTAGAGGTTTTTTTTTTACCAATATTGTTGTGTATTATTTTATAATTTTCTTCACGTAGTTCCTATATCATTGAAGCATAAGTTATTTATTGTTATTTCATGGGTTTTTATGCATTTGTAAATAATATTTTCCTTGGGTGTCATAGTGGTAATTTATTAATTACTATATTCAGGAAAGCCATTGACTTTCAGATATGTCTCTTGTAGGAAGATGAATCATATTTTAGCACATCTTGTAACTCTAAATACATCTCTCACATATTTTTAAACCTAAATATTTTGAGGATTACTCATAATAATAATAATTCCATGTTCGAAAACTGTAATGCCTTCAGTAGTAGAACTGTATTTAGAATTAATTCCCTCCATACTTAATAAACTTTTTTGAGTTTCCTACTCTTTGCTGTTTTGAGTTTCCTACTCTTTCATTGGGTGGCTGCTGCCCCTGCCTGGAACTATCAATAAACTTATCTCTGGCAACTTTTCTTTCTTTTCTATTTTTTTGTTAGCTGTAATACTCATCTCATAAAACAAAATGCCAAGTTTATGAGAATTGGTACCACCATTACAGGTACCCACTACCTGTAATGGAATAAGACCTGAGTGAGAGACTCCCATGAGAAGACCACAAGAACTTCGCCTTAGAAGGCAGCACTGAGAAATAATTGCCATGTTTCTCCCACCACAGACCTTTGCACATGCTGTTCCCTCCTCCAGAAATGCTATTCCTTTACTTTAACCTGTTAATTCTATTTACTAACTTTCAAACCTCAGTTTAGATATCACTTTTGGGGGAAAGTTGTTCCTGATGTCTAACTATGCCAAACTCCTCCATTGGTGAACATGAGAGAACTTCTCTTCTCTTTCATGGCAATTTTTGTATTTTGTTTCTATAATTTTGTAATAATGGCTTCAGTACCTTCTAGAAAAATGCACCTCAAAATATCTGTGGTACAGACCAAGTTCATTATTATTATTATTATTATTTGAGAGAGAGTCTGGTCCTGTCACCCAGGCTGGCATGCAGTGATGCTATCTCAGCTCACTGCAATCTCCGCCTCCTGAGCTCAAACCATCCTCTCATCTTAGCCTCCTGAGTAGCTGGGACCATAGGTGCACACCACCATGCCCAGCTAATTTTTGTTTTTGTAGAAACAGGGTTTTGCCATGTGACCCAGACTGGTTTCAAACTCCTGGGCTCAAGCGATCTTCCTGCCTTGGCCTCCCAAAGTGCTGAGATTACAGGTGTAAGCCACCACACCCCACCAAGTTTCTTATATTGAATCCATCACTGACTAAGAATGGCCTTATGTCATAAGACTAGGACACAGCTCACATCATATGTTATTCACTCAGGAGTTTGAGGTCTTAAAGGTTTATGTCCTCTTCAACAATATGAGTCCACTTACCCTACACTTGGATGTCATGATAATGTCAAGTTGCTATGAAGATATCTATAGGCTTACTCTCAATTTCTGTCCTTGTCTCACTGGGGACTGATAAACTGTGGAGGCCTGACAAGGTATATGAACCCTGTTTGATAGGGCTACCCCAGAGAAGCAGACTTGATTGAGCTAGGAATCCCCCAGGTCTTGACCACATGCAGATTCTCACCCAGCAGGCCTGAGACAGGGCTTGGTTCCACATCCAAGAGCACCCAGGGATGTTGCTAAGGTTAGCCCATGGCCCACACTGTGAATTACTTAGAAGGCTCTAGAAGAGAGTGAGCTGCAGAGGACGAGAATCGTGTGTGCTCTGTCTTACTTTTATATTGCAGGCACTCATGGCTCAGCTTGGAGCACCACCAGTAAGAGAATGTGGAATAAATGAGTGTGATTCCCTCTTTAGGAGAATAAGGAAATTGAACAGAAAACCTCAGAATAATAACCCTGTACTTCTTTTCCCAAATAATAATCACTTTTCACAAACAAAAGGAGCACTGTCACAGGACATCTATATACTTTTTCTAAGATGCACTGCAAGTTCTAAATCCAAGGTGGAAAAAAAGAAAAGAAAAATTATAAACTTGTAACATTTATAATTAACTCTTTAAATATTCCTTGGAATTGAGTAAAACTTGCTGGTAACAGTTCTCAAACACTGCCACTGTCAAGGCATATTTTTAGTCAAAAGTAGAGGTATACCATAAACATGGAAACTCATGGTCAAAACAACTGAATTCTGTTTGTATCAACTCCTCACTCTGTTAAGGGATACACTGTGGACATGGGACAGGCCAGCCTAACCCAAGCTGGCCCAAGACCTTACCCCTGTTCATATAGCTCTTTCATTAATACAACCTTTGCCTAGAGCTGAATGTCTCACATTATGCCACGGGCAGAAAAAATGTGAAAATCTATATTGGACAATAAGTAAAACTGAGTATAACAATGTTGTCCTGAAAGTTGGCCGAGCATAGGCCGGGCGTGGTGGCTCACGCCTGTAATCCCAGCACTTTGGGAGGCCGAGGCAGGCGGATCATGAGGTCAGGAGATCGAGACCATCCTGGCTAACATGGTGAAACCCCGTCTCTACTAAAAATACAAAAAATTAGCTGGGCGTGGTGGCAGGCGCCTGTAGTCCCAGCTACTCGGGAGGCTGAGGCAGGAGAATGGTGTGAACCCAGGAGGCGGAGCTTGCAGTGAGCCGAGATCAGGCCACTGCACTCCAGCCTGGGCGACAGAGCAAGACTCTGTCTCAAAAAAAAAAGAAAATTGGCCGGGCGCAGTGGCTCACGCCTGTAATCCCAGCACTTTGGGAAGCCAAAGCAGGAAGATCACTTGAGGCCAGGAATTCCAGACCAGCCTGGCCAACATAGTGAAATCCCATCTCTATTAAAAATAAAAAATAAAAAAAATTAGCCAGACGTGGTGCCAGCTACTTGGGAGGCTGAGGCACTACTGGCCAACATAGTGAAATCCCATCTCTATTAAAAATAAAAAATAAAAAAATTAGCCAGACGTGCTGCCAGCTACTTGGGAGGCTGAGACACTAGAATGGTTTGAACATGGGAGGCAGAGGTTATAGCAAGCCAAGATCAAGCCATTGCACTCTAGCCTGGGCAAAAGAGCAAGACTCTGCTGGGTTTTTTTTGTTTTGTTTTTTGTGTTTTTTTTTTTTTTAAGTACTGGGCAGGTGATTGGGTTGGTAATTGGCAACCGGTTTGTAGTATTCCTTCACATTTTAGAAAACCTGTAAGAGGAAAAGTAAAAGGGAAGGAAACCTTCCCAAACAAGATAGGGAACAAAGAGGTTATTAAAGGAAAGATAGGCATGTTTGACTAATAGGGAAATGTCAACACTGGGGAAGTGTGCTGATGTTGAAAGCTGGCATATTTTATCAATAGAAAAATTATGAATCTGAGGCCGGGCACGGTGGCTCACACCTGTAATCCCAGCACTTTGGGAGACTGAGGCTGGCGGATCACGAGGTCAGGAGTTTGAGACTATCCTGGCTAACATGGTGAAACTCCATCTCTACTAAAAATACAAACAAAAATTAGTCAGGCATGGTGGCGGGTGCCTGTAGTCCCAGCTACTCTGGAGGCTGAGGCAGAAGAATGGCATGAACCCAGGAGGCAGAGCTTGCAGTGAGCCAAGATCGCACCACTGCACTCCAGCCTGGGAGACAGAACAAGACTCCGCCTCAAAAAAAAAAAAAATTATGAATCTGAAGAAAAAATTATGATACCATGTCAAGGTCTTCAAATTCTGAAGAAAGATGTAAAACAGAATAAGCACAAAGTGCCAGATAAATTATCTTCAACCATAAATAAGGATTTCACACAGTTAAGATAAAATAGACAATAAATAAGACAAGATTCTCCAATATTGGGGGGATGCACATTGGCCCCATGAAAATTTCCCCTCCACACCACCCCAGTGGACCTGATGGGAAATGAGACAAACGAATAATGAAAGGGAAACTGGTGAAACATGTCAAGTCAATTGTTCAGGGTGTCTCTACAGTGAAAGTGAGGGTTCCCAGGTCCACAGTGATCTTGAGTTAGTAACGTGAACTCCAGGACAGCCTTCCCTTGCAGCAGTTCCACACTCCCATAAGCAGAGAAGGGAAAGCAACGCTGGGGTACCCCAACAGAGGCTGCAGACCACCCCATGCAAATTCTCCCTGCTCCCACGCCATCAGGCAACAGAAACCTGTCCAGAAACCAGTAGACAGACCTCAAACCTTAACTCAGAAAGGAAGGCACGCACATACTGGATACAACAGAAAGAGATTCAAGAAGATTTGCTACATCAGAGCAAAAAGAGTCATTAGAAAGAGCTACACTAGTTTTTCAAGTGCAAAATGGCAACTATGAAAACATGCCATAGGAAGACAAGGATATTTACAAAATATAGCTGGAACATGTCTGGAAGAAAATATCACCTAAAAAATAGAATGAAATCCCTCTTCGAGGTCAAGCACATTGACCTAGGAAAATACTTAATAAAATGAATCCCATACAGTGAGACTCCCAAAATTAATATGAAGTCATCAATAGAATTGGATGAAAAGGGAGAGTTCAGAGTTGAGGAAATAAATTGAGAACTAAACCAGCACAATTCTAGAACAATTTCTTTAGGCATTTTTAGTTTCTCTCCAGAGCTCATCCCCGCTGGCCGAGGTTGGGCAGGACAAGTTTCAGGCAGGTGACAGTGCAGATGTGGAGGCTCAGGTGAGCTTCCCTTCATCCTGCTGCCCTGGGGCCTACATGGTGAAAGACAGGTGAGGGATTCCAAGAAATGAGGATGTGTCTCCAATTTTCCTCCTGCCCAGAGAAACCTGTCCCTCCACTGTGGCTTCTCCAGACCTTCCCTACCCATCACCCCCCACTTTCTACAGCTCCTTCAACCATCCCTCCTTGATTTCTCTTCTCAAATATCAGCAGCATCTTTCCTTTGGCTTCTGATGCCCTGTCCTTGGGCTGCCATACTTTTCTCTTTCTCTCCCTGAAGATTTGGCTTTGAGCCAAATTTCCTGCACTTGCAGTCTTTCCTTTCTTACCACGCTCTCACTCCTCAACCCATTGCAACCTCACTTCAGCCTTCACCACTTCACTGAACTGCAAAATGGCCACATCTTCAGCCACCATGCAGTCACCAACTACAATGTCTTAACCCTTCTCTTACTTGCTCTTCCTGCAGGGTTGGATGCTGTTGCTCACCCCCGTCTTACAATGCTCCCCATTTTGCTTTTTGGGTTTATTCTTTCTTAATCCTCCTCCTGCCTGTCCAATGGCTTTTTCTGTCTTTGACTGAATACATTTTGTGTGGTCATCCTTTTGGATATTGATGTGCCTAAAAATCTTTCTTGTGTCCCTTCTCATTCATTCTCTTTGTCCCATTTGGCTGACATTCAGGAAAGCTTCACTGGGTACAGTGTGGTGATGTGCTGCCCAAGGACCGACTCAGAACTCTGTGTAGGAATTTGGGTCTGTGAGCCTCCAAAATGAATCTCAGGCTGGCTATTCCCAGAGGACACTGCAGCCTGGGAAATATGCCATTAGGATTGGTTAGTACCCAAAGGAAATAATCTTTGTTAAGGATGAGGCAGATGACGGTTTCAGTATGATGCCATCTGGTAAGAAGTTACACGATGAGATTTTCAGTATCTAGAGGTATGAGAAATAAATGCACACCTCATTTTGAGAGATCCTGACTCAGAGAAGCACTTCTGCAGTCCCAGTAAAAACAAAGTAGCAGCAGCCCTGCTGAGGTGACGCTGGGCTCATTCTCCATGGGAAAGACTGTGCAAGTCTGCAGCAACAGGTTATGAGTGTGGCAGTCCCAGAACAAGGGCACGTTGGAGGCAGGGTGTAGCTAGGGAAATTGCGTGGTGCACATTTGAGGGTAGCAAATTATTTCTATGAGGTTCATATTGTTAGCAAGGAAGGACTTTTTTTTTTTTTTTGAGATGGAGTCTCACTCTGTCGCCCAAGCTGGAGTGCAGTGGTGGTGATGTCAGCTCACTGCAACCTCGCCTCCTGGATTCAAGCGATTCTCCTGCCTCAGCCTCCCGAGTAGCTGGGACTACGGGCGCGTGCCACCACACCCGGCTAATTTTTGTATTTTTAGTAGAGACGTGGTTTCACCATGTTGGCCTGGATGATCTCAATTTCATGACCTCGTGATCCGCCCGCCTCGGCCTCCCAAAGTGCTGGGATTATAGACGTGGGCCACCGCGTCTGGCCGCAAGGAAGGACTTTTAATGCCCACCCTCCTAGTTCCATACGAACACACACATGCACACTCACTAGGTCCAAAGAGTGTGATGAGGGGGAAATAGAGACATAGTTGCAGCGTCTGGATTAGGGCTGAGCCAGCAGGAAACGTTAATCAGGGCATCAGGAAACCAGAGTTCTATTCTAAGCTCAGTTTGTAACGTCTTGGTGGACTTGAGCAAGTCACTTCCCTATTCTAAACCTTGTTTTATTTCCTTTGCAAATGAGGAAGTTGAAATATGTGATCTCAAAGATTCCTCCCAGTTCTTCACCTCATGAGACAAATATAAATCAAGTAACATTCGCTATTGTGATTAGAAAAGCTGCATTTACACACGTTAGCCACTAGAGGGGACGTGCGATTGTTACATGGCTGAAGGTTTCCTGTATTTCTTTATTTTTTTTTGGCCGCTAGAGGGCACGCCTGCCCTGCACTTAAAGCTGACTACTTTTAAGGAAAGACAAAGGAATTCTTGGATTTCTTCATTTTCCTCATCACCTGTGCTTATCAGAGAATTCCAGGGTCAAGCTACCCTTTCCAATTCATCACTAATTTATAAACAAAATTCTAAGGAGTAAGGAATGCTTCTTACTTCCTATAACATATTTAAGAATGAATGCTTAAAATGAAAGTAATTTATTTAAAACTTGTGTTGAGTAATTATGACTGCAAAATTTTTGCCCATGTTTTTCATATGCTGTTCACTTGCAAATTATTAGAAATCTACATATTCTGTTCATCTCAGCATTATTTATAACAGGCAAAAATTAGACACTAGCCAAAAATCTAAAAACAGGCAACAGTAAGGAAAAAGCAAATGGTTCTTTTAATCATCATCACTAAAAGTGGTTGTGACTTAAAATAATGACATAAAAGATGCTTCTACGTTGTTGAGTAAAACATCAAGATAAATTTAAAATTATATTTCAAGCTTAACATATTCATTTAAAAAGAGAAAAGAAATTTTAGAGAGTTTATCTTGTTGGATTATCAGATGTTATTTTTCTCTTTTTAATGCCATATACTTTTCAAATTTTCAGTGGAGTGGTATTATTTTTGTATTTAAAAAAGAAAAATATAAGGAAAAAGAAACCTGTCACACACTTTCTAGTGGATTTTACTTATCAGTCATCTCTGTATTTCTGGCATCAGCAAACTGAGTCAGAAACTCAGTGCCTCCCATTCCTTTTTTTTTTTTTTAGACAGAGTCTTGCTCTGTCGCCCAGGCTAAAGTGCAGTGGTTCAAACTTAGCTCGCTGCAACCTCTGCCTCCCGGGTTCAAGTGATTCTTCTGCCTCAGCCTCCCAAGTAGCTGGAATTACAAGTGCCCGTCACCGCACCCGGTTAATTTTTGTATTTTAGTAGAGATGGGGTTTCACCATCTTGACCAGGCTGGTCTCGACTCCTGACCTTGTGATCCACCCGCCTCGGCCTCCCAAAGTGCTGGGATTAACAGGTGTGAGCCACCTCGCCAGGCCAAATGCCTCCCATTTCTTGTATTCACCTTTAAAACTCTTGCAATGAATGACTCCCTCCTCCCTCATCTAACCTATTATGTGTGTGGTGAGTTCTGACTATGATTTCATTCCTGATGTGAAACCGAAGTCTCTCTCTTGTAAGTCCCTCCATTGGTTCAGTTCTGCCTTCTGACAGAGTCCACGCCAGACTTCACATTTCTCCCAATCTTCTTTGTCCTACAAGGGCTTTCTATTCTTCAAGCTAAAGAGACACCAGTGATTTCATTCATTCATTCAGTTAACATTTAGGGGCCACATCTTGGGCTATGTCCTGAGATTTGCCAATGAGCAGAGCTCAGAGTATTGAAAAGACAAACACACACACCAGGCATTTTACTATGCTGTGTTGTGTGCATGACAGGAGTACACAGGACATCCAGGCACCAGTGAGAAGGGCCTTTCACCAGACTTGAGAGGTCAGCAAGGGTGCTCTGAGGAAACACCTTCTAAACTGAGAGCTGGAAAGAGTGAGACAGGAAAGCAGTAAGAGGTAGCATTCTGAGGAGGAAATCTCCGAGGTGGGACAGGGATGTGTGTGGAGAAAATGCCCTTCCCATCCCCACTCTTCATGAAGTCTCTATTCTGTCAGGGTCTCTCTGCCCTGTGAGCTGCTTGAGGACAAAGACCGTTTTATAAACATTTTTATTTCCTTCCTCTGTCTTCCTTAAGCACCTAGCCCAGTGCCTGGAACATAAGAAGCCATAATGAATTTTTGTTAGATGAGTGAAGAGTGCTGAATAGAGCAGAAATGTCACGTGCCTCAGTTTAAATATGGGTCATCAGTTTTCTTTCTTTTTTAACATAGAAGTCAAGACTTGATGATCTCTGAGAGCTTCAAGATACCATTAAAGATGTAATCATCCTTGTGTACTTGAGCTTTGTTTTCACCTATTATGTTATGACTGCTGTCCATTGTTCCATGACACAATTCTCCATCTTTCTTTATTTTCTTCCATTTCATTTAACTCATTTATTTACATGTGGGAATGGAACATATAACGTAAAATCCACAAGTAAGACTTCCCAGATCCTCAGCTTCTTTCTCTGGCATTAGCCACTGTTTCTAGTTTCATGAGCATCTGCTATGGTTTGAATGCATCCCCTCCAGAAATCAAATATTACAAATGTGATAGTATTAAGAGGTGGGGCCTTTTGGAGGTGATTAGGCTATGAGGGCTCTGCCATCATGAATAGGATTAGATATGCTTAGAAAAAGGCATGATGGAGGAAGTTAGACTCCTTTTGCCCTTTGGTCTCCTGCCATGTGAGGACACAGCACTCCTCCTCTCTGGAAGACGCAGCCTTCAAGGCGACATCTTGGAAACAGAGACCAGACACTCACCTGATAATGAACCTAATGGCCCCTGGATTTTGGACTTCCCGGCCTCCAGAACTGTGAGAAAAAACAAATTTCTGTTCTTTATAAATTACTCAGTCTATGGTATTCTCTTATAGCAGCCCAAAACAGACAAGACTCTAGGAAATCAGTTTGTATTCAGCACATCAACAAAATTATTTACAAATAGGACTCCCCCCCAATAGGTGGGTGTCACTAAAGAGAGGTGCCCATAAGCATGAGACAATGACCACGTAGCATGAGCAACGAATTACGATGAATGAGCACATGTTACTACCACTAAAGACAAAACTTACATGACTAGATGACAACAAAATACTTTCTTATTATGAATTTCTCGTTGTATTTTTTCTTAACCTTCCCTCCATTTAGACAGGAATCTGGCTCTGACTCGCACCTGAAGGACAGACAAAGACTTTTGTTTCCAAAAGCATAAACTGAAAGGAGAACTCGCAGAGTCTACAGAAAAGAGAAAAGACATTTGTCAACAGAGAGTGTTTATTTATCTTTTTTAACTGGAGGGAAAGAGCAGGGATGAGGAGAGGAGATGCGTTCGGTATTGGGAAAAAACAATATTGTAGAGATTTCCATCCCGGTACTAACAAAATTATAAAGGCCAATAAGAAATGACTGATAGCAATAAAACAAGGAAAGGGGCATAGCCTAATACAGTAAAGAAACTAGTGACTCAAAGAGAGAAAGGAAAAGAACATTCTGGAGCAAAATAGAGAGGGACAACATTTAGCTCCTAAGTTCCAGTTCCATCCTCCAGCCCCACCCTCCACATCCACCTCCAAATCCAGAGAATTTTTACTAACACACCCAAAAGCGTAGTGAAGCACACTGACACTAAAGGGTGTCCTTATACGTTCCTCCGCTTGCTGGTGACTGGTGGAAACAGATGCTGGGGAGAAACAGGAGAAACAAAGTGGAGGGACATCAGGGTGCACTTCCTCTAAGAGAAGTCAAGGCTACACATGGAATGAGGAAAGCAAACCAATGCCCAGGGGAGTCCTCATGGTACTGAAACCGGAAGAGCGATCTGTTGCCCAAGCATTCTAACCAATGCTCAGAGCCCTCAGCTACCTTTTCCCTCTATTGCCTGCCCATTCCCTTGGGTTACCAGGAAAAGTGAAGATGTTAATGGGCTCCAATCAAAGGCCACCAGGAACACACCTGTAGTTGAAGAAGTGAGTTATTACTGGTTAAGTGAGGGAGAATACAAACTACAGGGAACGGTGGGGTGTCTCACTAAGAGGACGTCAGAAAGGACTTAGAGGATTTGGGGTTGTGTTAGGCAATAATCTGGGAGAAGGGTTTAAGGAAATGGGGCTTTGTTCTGAATTGGGTGTTGTCAGGAATTGGGGGTAATTCTAGCATAGTAGGGTATCTTAATAAATCTTATGTAGAAAGATGTAAACCTGTATTAAAGCCTTAATGGGTTAAGGCTATAATTGGTAAAGAAATTTAAAGCTGTAGTTGGTGAAGCAACAGTAGTTATTCATCTTAGCTGGAATAGAGAGACATTGGTAATTTGTGTAATATGAACAATGCTCATGCTCAGACATGATTATGAAGAGGTTTTGTTTTTGTCTTAAGTATTGGCACAAAATGATATGGTCTGAAGCAGATGTTCTATGAAATTGTTTATGCTCACAAGAGAACATCAACATCCATCTGTGGGTGCCAGGCAGCTCACAGCATCGCCAACGCCCAGCAGATAGGACCAGGTCAACTCCTGGCTGCCAGAAAAACCTCTTCTCTTTCTCAGAGGAACACAAAATACCCAATGCTCATTCCATAGCTCAACAGGAAAACACATTCTCAGGTGAGCTGGAAAGAAAGTCGCTCATCTAATAATGACACAATTTTAAAAGACTGGTCAATTCAACTACATCAAAGACAAACAAAAACAAAATTTTTTGCATGGCAAGAAAATACTACCACCACAGTCAAAAAACAAATGAAAGAGTGGGAAAATAGGTTTGCAACTTATATCATAGACAAAGGGGTACTATCTCTAATATACAAATAGTTCTTACAAATTTAGGGGAAATAGACCAACAATATATTGAAAAAATTAAAAAGATATGCATAGAGATTTCATAGGAAATTAATTGGAAGTTGATCTTAAACATGTGAAAAGTTACTCAACATGGCTCATAAGAAGATAAGTGCAAATTAAAACTATACCAAGATGCCACTTCTCAGCTATTAAAATTCAATAATTTATTGAGATGGTGAGCCTGTTTGATAACAGGAATTCTTATACATTCCCGGAAGGAATACAAAATGGTGCAACTCTTATGGAAGGGAAATTTGGTATCGTCTAAAAACATGCATAATTGCATATGCATGTATATTTTTCTTTCTCTCTCTCCTTGTGTTTCTTTTTCTGTCTCTATTTGTGTGTGTCTCTATCTCTTTCTTCTTCCCTCCTTCCTTCTCTACAGTGAGCAGTGAGCTCAGAGACCCCATAGAGTTAATTTGTTTTTGGTTTTTTGTTTCTTTTTGTTTGTTTCTTTGTTTTTTGTTTTTTTGTTTGGTTATGAGGTTTTTTGTTGTTTTTGTTTGTTTGTTTGTTTTTTGGAGACAGAGTCTCGCTCTGTCACCCAGGCTAGCGTGCAATGGCATGATCGTGGCTCACTACAACCTCCGTCTCCCGGGTTTGAGTGATTCACCTTCCTCAGCCTCCCAAGTAGCTGGGATTACAGGCTTCTGCCACCATGCCCAGCTAATTTTTGTATTTTTAGTGGAGATGGGGTTTCCCCATATTGGCCAGGCTGGTCTCGAACTCCTGACCTCAGGTGATTTGCCTGCCTTGGCCTCCCAAAGTCCTGGGATTACAGGCATGAGCCACTGTGCCTAGCCTGAGTCAATTTATTTTAATCGTTTTTAATTTTTATGTTCTTGTTGATCTATTTTTGACTAGTAAGAGCCCCTATGTCCTTTTGACTCCAGCCATTACTCTTTGATAACTTCCTAGCTTTCTGGCATGGAAAATATTCCAGGATCATCTTGTATGTTTCCTGCCCTAGACCCAGAATCAGCCATTCTTTCAAGGAAACTTGATTCCTTATCCTTTAAGGAACCCTGTTTCCTTTCATTGGAGACCAGGATTAAGAGGACCACATGCCAGTTATGGGCAACTCATTGCCATCAGATTGTGGTTACTTGTGAGCTTTACAGCAGGAAAAGGAAATAATCCATTGAATACCAATAAAAGCAACAAGTATACCAACTACTTAATATAAAAATTGGCATTTTAAGGGAAAAAATAAGCATTTATCCAAACTTTTATGTATGAACTGTAAAGAACAAAATAATTCTAGATGACGAGGAAAACCGCTATGACAAGAATGAAGTTAAAAACTCACCAATTTCAGAGCCTAATAAAAAATGTTCAGGCAGCAATATTCATGTATTAAATAATCTATGACTACCTGAATGCAATAAACCTTAGCACCAATAAAATTGGAGTTAACAGACATTGGAAGTCTCCGTTGTGAACAGGCATGAAGCATACCTCATTTTCTGTAAAACGTCCTTTCCACAGAAGTTACACATGGATTCATTAAGCCTGTAGTACTAGCTTCCATGACAAGAAATATAGGAAATAAAGAAAGAGAGTAAATGACAACACAAAGAAGCAAATACACAAATCTAAGTGGTAGGACAACCAATCTGGTTAGGACAATTAGCCTAATATCTGCAACAGGTTAGTGGTGTCAGGCTAAGAGGGCAGAGGGGCCAGTTTAGATGAGAGACTCAAGGGTCATGACAATCAGATTTCATGTGTTACCGTTTATTTGGATCCTGGGCTCACAAGCCAACTATAAAACAATGATGTTCATATAGTTGAGAAAATTCAATTATGAGAAAGGTAATAAATGATACCAAGGAATTCATGTTAATTTTGTTAGGGATGATAATCAGGGTCATGCTCTGACTTTTGTGGCTTCTAGGAACTTTTGTCTATGTGAGCTTCCTCTTCCATAAAAACAATATTTTATGACCTCATTTTCGTTATTTAATATAATCCAATATGAACTTAATATTATATATTAATATTATTATCTTTATTTTTTGCCTTTAAAAGAAATAAAATTTAAAACACTTTCCTAGGCCTCTGAAAGTACTGTGGGTCTTAGACACTGGGCCTACTGTGTTCAATGGATGAGTCAGCCTTGGTGATAATGCCACAAAGAATTGGAAGAAATTCTTCGCAATTATTTTACACTATAGAATAAATTAATAAGAATTTAACTCACAAAACAAAGAGCTCAAAGAGGATAAAATAAAATGGAAAAAAAACTGAAAAGGAATTTGTAATTTTCCAGACAAAAATTGAGAAGCCACATAGTTAAATACATATCATTAAGTAATACATAAATTAGAAATAGCAAGGAAGAGAATAGTCATCCCTAAAAATGTTTTGCTGACAGAATAAAGTCTGGTAGCAATCACAATGATTCGTAAAACAAAGGCTAAGATTAAAGAAATTAGTCTAAATATCCCCAGTTCTATTTACTGATCCAAAACAAAATAGATTACCTGCAACATTCTAGCCATTCTCCTCTGGTTGAGCTCTGGGTGGCCTATGTCTCATTAAAAGTGTGGTGCCCAGAGTGGAATAGTCTCCTAGTTATCATCAGACTGACAGACAGTAAGGCAGAACTCTCACATTACTTGTTCCTATTGGTATAAACCAAGGGTAATAATTGGTTTATCTAAATTAATGCAAGAAAACAGATCCTGCTGGGAATCTCAAAGAAGGAGGCACTGTTATTCTTGGGAATTTGGCTAGCACCATGGTACCTGGCTATGCAGTACCAGCTTCACAAAAGAGTTTTAGAAGTGAGACACCTCTGGTTCCAGGCATGAGAGAGTAAAAGTACCCTTTTACTGTGTAAGAGTAAGAGTAAGAGTACCCTCTCACTGTGGTAAACTATCAAAACTAAACAAAATATATAAAGTAACTGTTTTTCAGATATTGGATAACAGACAATGCAGGCTTGTGATCCCCTGGACATGGGTTATCTTAAATCTTTGGCCAAATACTAAAGCCTAGCAGAGAACAGCCATGGGGAGGGTGGGGTATGGAGCTGAACAGATTCCAGAAATCACATGTACTGAAAGAATTTGGAGTTCTGACCATGTAGAGTGAAGAGATGTTGCTGAACACCCTGAGCATTCAATTTAGATTCCAATAAAGGCCATGACTTAAGAATAGGATTTCTCTCGCCATAGAATAAGGGAAACTCCAGACCGACCTTAATAAAGTCTAAAACAAACACTCAATAAGATCAAGCTTATCCACCAATAAATCAGTAAAATCCATGACTCCTTAAAAGAAAGCAATAAAGTCCAGACTCTCAGAAACATAGCCTCCACAGTGGCCAGGACACAATATAAAATTATTAGATATTTGAAGAAGCAGGCAAATCTAGCCCATAACCAAGAGTAAATAGAGTCAATAGAAGCAGACCCAGACATGATATTGGAATTAGCAAACAAGGATTTTAAAATAGCATCATAAGTGTGCATGTTCAGAAGTGTAAAGGAAAGAGTGACTGTAAGTGAACAACACATGGGGAAAAATCAAGAAAAATAGTAATTACAAAAATTAAAATTAAAAATTAAATGAAAGTTCTACAGCTAAAAAACACAACATCCAAAAGAAAAATTTATTGCCTTGGTGTCAAAACAGACTAGAAAAATGCACCAACCAAAAGGTAATGATATCAAAAAGTGAAATCAAAATGATGGCCACAAAACACCCCTGCCTTCTCTACTACTCCCTCATGGAGGTGTTTGCTCAAGATAAAATGGTTTACTCATTCACTGTCCCCTAGATACACTCCTTTTTTTTTCAGTTTCCAGGTGTTTGCTCACACTTTTCCCTTATCTGGCTTTAAGATTTAATATGAGAAAAGTGATGTGGGACAGTCAATGTCAGGAGGCACAGTCTGCACCATTCACTGGTAATGGAATGTGAGTCTAGACATGTACTATCCTGGGACTGAATTATCTACAGGTTAGACAATATTTGTTTTATACTATCTCCTCTAATGTCTTTCATTATAGAATGTAAAACTCTTATCTCGGCATATTATTTTTCTATATGTTGGAAAAATACTCCCTTTAGAGAGTATAATTACAGAGTTTCTACACTTTTGCTATCGCAACTGTTTCCTGTCTGTACATCCTTATTAGGCTGTTCTTGTGTTGCTACAAAGAAATACCTGAGATTGGCTGGGTGCAGTGGCTCATGCCTGTAATTCCAGCACTTTGGGAGGCCAAGGCGGGCAGATCATGAGGTCAGGAGTTCGAGACCATCCTGACCAACATGGTGAAACCCCATCTCTACTAAAAATACAAAAATTAGCCAGGCGCAATGACACATGCCTGTAATCCCAGCTACTCAGGAGACTGAGGCAGGAGAATTGCTTGAACCTGGGAGGCAAAGGTTGCAGTGAACCAAGATCGTGCCACCGCACTCCAGCCTGGACGACAGAGCGAGACTCTTCTCAAAAAAAAAAAAAAAAAAGAAATACCTGAGATTGCATAATTTATAAGAAAAGAGGTTTAATTGGCTCACAGTTCTGCAGGCTGTACAGGAAGCACAGATCCAGCATCAGCTTCTGGGGAGGCTTCAGGAAATTTCTACTCATGGTAGAAGGTGAAGTGGGAGCTTGTGTGTCACATGGTGCAGGCAGGTGCAAGAAAGGGAGTGTGGGGGAGGAGCCACAAACCTAATCAATCAGATCTCATGAGAATTCACTCACTATCCCTAGGACAGGACCAAGCCTTGAGGGATCCACCTCCAGGACCCAAACACCTCCCCCCAGGCCCCACCTCCAACACTGGGGATTACAATTCAACATGACATTTGGTGGGGACACATACTCAAACTATATCAACATCCATCTAGAATCCCAACTAGTTATATTTTTCTTTCCTATGCAGTTATTGGTTTTTATCTCTGGCATATTTAAATACTACAAAAATTTCTAAACAATCTAAAAATTATTATTATTGTTATTATTATTATTATTATTTGAGACACAGTCTTGCTCTGTCACCCAGGCTGGAGCGCAGTGGTGCGATCTCAGCTCACTGCAAGCTCCACCTCCCAGGTTCACGCCATTCTCCCACCTCAGCCTCCCAAGCAGCTGGGACTACAGGCGCCCACCACCACGCCCGGCTAATTTTTTTTTTTTTTTTTTTTGTATTTTTAGTAAAGACGGGGTTTCACCATGTTAACCAGGATGGTCTCGATCTCCTGACATCATGACCGGCCCGCCTCAGCCTCTCATAGTGCTGGGATTACAGAATAATCTAAAAATTATTTAGACCCGGCTTAGTTGCTACCTTTTCCCTGGGGTCTTCTTTCACTCCCCAGCCACTATCTTCTCCTGAACTCTCAAAGAACTTGTGATCTTACCAACACATTCGAGTTGCATTTCTGTAGTAGTTGTTTTGTATACATGTGTTACATCTTATTCAAGACTCTGAACTTCCAGAAATCAGGGACAATATATTCTATAATCACAGTTCCCATAATGCACAAGACAGTGGACTTTATATAATGTTTCTTTTTGGTCCTTATCTCTGATCAAACAAGAAAATATGGAGTCATCCTGCCTACTCTTGGAAGGAGTAATCAATATTCACCAAAGGATCAGTAAACAGAAGGTCAGTACACAAGTCACCTGTGTCTCGAAGGTTTGCGGTAATAAATATTGTACGGAAGGGTCAGAGGAACTAAATGGCAGGTGGGTGAAGACTAAGAAGTTACTCAGAGAAGGATTTTGAAGGAAGGCTGTGGTTGGGAGTGGTGTATGTGTGGAAAGGGATGGCGGCTTCTAGTCGTTGGGGTATTTGAGAGAGAGAATGGGGACAATGACTGGGGTTCCTAAGTGGTTAGACAAAGGTGTCAATCTGGCCACAGCATTTGGGATATGGGAAGCAGTGGGGGTCTATTTGGGAGAGGCTAAGTGCAGGACAGGGAGGACTGAATGTAATGAGCTCAGGCCTTAGAACCCAGGGAGAAGCACAGATAGAAAGGAGCACTGTGGGAATGGAGTCCCCAGCGACACACCCTCCTTCATAGAACCCCACTGGTCAGTTTGGGGACCTGCACCAGCAACCACCAGACAAGAAAGGAGAATGATCAACAGTGCCTTCTGTCAGGGAGAGAGGAGTTGGCAACACCAGCTGTCCTGGCTCCCCTGGGCACCAGGCTCTCTTATTCCTAGAACCTCCACATTTGAATGGTGTGTGTCTTCCTTAATCAAAGGCTGGACTTTCTGGCAGTTTGTGGTTTAATTTAATTTGCACAGTATTTCATAATAGTTACTGTTACATGAACTGGTATATAACATTGGGGAAAATAAGGTTTCTCTCTGATGATAATTGCCTTTTTAAATGATGATAATTGCCCTTTAAAAACAAGTAATATTCTCGCAATACTCCTTCTTTTTCATGTTGGCTGGTCAAGCCAGACTATTTTAGTCATACCTTAAAATAAAAATCAAATCCTAGTTTCCATTCTTCAGTTAATACTACTTTGTTGCAATATTTTTATGATTTTTTTCAGTTACAATTAGTTTTTTGCAAGCCTGACTGATTTGTTGATTTTCTAACTGTTTTAATTACTTAGTTAGGTGTTCCATGTAGAATTTTATTTTTCTTTTTAAAGTCTGGATTAATGCCACATATTTTATACTTGCCACCACTTTTCCCACATCCTACATGGTTATTGGTTTTTATCTCTGGTATATTTATCCTCTCTAGATAGTTTAGTGCCTTGTTTTTAAAATTTGTGATGATGAAGTTATTGAGTATGCATTTTCCTTGTTAATATGTTCATTTTTTGTTCTAGAAATTGATATTACACTATAAGTCTATTTGAAACAAACCAACAAAAACAGGTGCCCCAGCTTCTGCCTACAGGAATTCTCAGTAGGATCTCTTGGTAGGAGGTGGGAGAGACTGTGAGACTTCTTTTAGGGGGAATACAAGAAAATGCCTCTTCACGCATTTTCTAAGGAAGCCCTCAGAAAGCTCCACAAATGTCCCTGAACTTTGGCAACTGTGAATTATAAAGACTAGGGCTCCACTGGGGGCTGGAAAAGTTCTCAATGTACATAAGAATTACCTTGTAGACTTTTTAAAAGATCAGAAGCTGGATGCCACCACAAGAATCAAATCTCTGGGAGGTGCAGCCAGCTTTCCAGGTAATTCTACCCAGCAGCAAGACCTGGGAGCCAACAAGGCAGGTGATAAAAAGCTCAACTTCATAGCTATAAATGTGGGGAAAACCCTTCCCGCACTTGAGACCATGGGCCAGGAGCAGAATAAACAACTGGAAAAGATGGCCGAGCGCAGTAGCTCACGCCTATAATTCTAGCACTTTGGGAGGCCAAGGTGGGTGGATCACCTGAGGTCAGGAGTTCTAGACCAACCTGACCAACATGGCACAACCCCATCTCTACTAAAAATACAAAAATTAGCCAGGCATGGTGGCTGGTGCCTGTAATCCCAGCTACTCAGGAGGCTGAGGCAGGAGAATCGCTTGAACCCGGGAGGCAGAAGTTGCAGTAAGCTGAGATCGTGCTACTGCACTCCAGCCTGGGCAACAGAGCGAGACCCTTTCTCAAAAAAGAAAAGAAAATACACCGCAGAGTACCAGCAGGGAGAATAGGAAGCCAAGTGCTAATGTCCATCAGTCCAGCTGCTGTACCTATGCTTTATTGGACTTCTCTTCCTGCATGTGACAAACTGGCAAGGACAATAATTTTATGAATCTAATTATTTTGAAAAAGGTATTGTTTATTTCCAAACATAAAATTAGTTTGTTGTACTTTCCATTCTTCTTTGCTTTGAGTTCTTATGACTTGGGAGTTATTTCTCCTTGACAGACTTTCAAGGTTGTCAATCTGGTTGTTAAATTGCATGACTGTCTAAATTATGGAAATTAAGTTATCTGCTTTCTGCTTGGTCTCTTTCCTTAATTCTGCAAATCTGTTCCCTGTTACCTTTACTCAACTGTTAATGACTTCCAGTTTGTATCTGAGATTCTAACTTTCTAACATCCAAGAAATTAATTATTTAGAACTTTTAAGTGGAAGGGGCACAAGTGCCCTGAGCTAGCTATGGGGTCTTGGACAAAGTCCCCTCTCCTCCAGCCTTTTTTCCTTTCCCAGGCAACAGAGTGGGTGAGGAGCTGACACTAAGCCAAGGGAGTAGAGGAGAAGGGGAGGTGTAGGGGCAAGGGTCTGCTGTGCTCACCTTCTTTGATGTTAAACCATACACTTCTACATCTGAAAAACCTGCTATAAAACCTTTCATTTCTTGCTTCTCTGCTGGCTTAATTTTCTCCTCTCATTTCTTTCTTTTCTTTTTCATTTCTCCCTTCCTTCCTTTCTTCCTCCCCTCTTTCTTTCTTTCTTTCACTCTTTTGAAATCTGTCAATGTTCATTTGTTTTCTGGACTTCTGACCACAGTTCTGGATTCATAGGTATTAGCAGGAAAAATCTAGATATTTAATTTCTAATTTGGCCAAGCCCAAAAGATTTCATAGGGATTCCAACAAAAAGGAACTCATCAATAATGATAGCTTGAGCCCTTACTGTGTGATAACCCTTATGTGACCTTGCATTCATCTAGACTCTACTCAGCCCACAGCCACCATGCAGCTACCTCCAACAGCTATTGCTGCTCACCGCCTTCCAATCTGATGATTCTAGTTGCTGCTACTTGTTAAACAAAATTATGAAAGGCATTGTTCTGGGCTGAGCTACTGCACTAGGCCCCAACAGACCAGATCGAACTAAAATAGAGTCATGCGTGCTAAGTGCCATGTAATCAAACTGAAACTTTAAGAAAGCGGATAGATCTCCAAACAGACCAGTTTCTGTTCTCTTAAAAATAGGAGATTCCAGCATAATAGGGAAATCCCCTTGGCCCTAACTGTTGACGTCAATGCCTAAAGTTTTGGTCAACTTCCTAAAGGGGGAAATTGTTAAATTAAGTTAAAGCTACTTCCTTACATAATTTAAGTTCAGCCTAAAGGTTTCTTCAAATATAGTGAAGTATAAACTAACTGGATGTGTGGGCAAATTGTAACTTACTCTTGTATCAATCACACAGTTTCAGCCAATCACAGGTGGCCAACTGTTCAACTCATGTTCAAATAAGGCAAATGCTGAGCTAAAACCAATCCAGCTGTTTCTGTATCTTCCATTTTCTATGTATCGCTTTCCTTGTTCTGTCCACGAATATTAGCTGGGCATGTGGCAGCCCTGGAGTCACTCTTAACCTATTCTTTTTTTGCAACTGCTGATTCTCTCATTCTCTGCTCAATGAAATGCTGTTAAATTTAATGAGTTTAAAGGTTTTCTTTTAACATACTGAACTGAGACTTGCTTCCTATTCTCATAAGTTCTGCATAACACCTTACTGCCACCCAGTCCAGTCTGTGTGTGCATTATATCCCCATTACTCTGGCCCTAGCAACAGACATATACTGTTTATGACTGATATAAAGGAACTAGTTCCACTTACATAAAAACTGTCTACATCAGGATAATGAGAAGACAAGCCACAGACCAGGACAAAATATTTGCAAAAGACATTTCTGATAAAGAACTGTTATCCAAAATATACTCAATATTAAGAAAATAAAAAATCCTTTTTAAAAATGGACTAAAGATCTTAACCGCTCCAAAGATAGATGGATGGCAAATAAGCATATGAAAAGATGCTTCACCTCATATGTCATTAGGGAATTTCAAATTAAAACGACAATTGAGATACCACCACACATTTATTAAAATGGCCAAAATCCAGAACGCAAACAATACCAAATATTTGTGAATATGTAGAGCGACAGCGCTTCTTATTGCTTGTTGGTGGGAATGCAAAATGATACAGAAACTTTGGAAGCCAGTTTGGCATTTTCATACAAAACTAAACATACTCTTATCATATGACCCTGCAATTGTACTACCTGGCACAATCTCTAAAGGGATTGAAACTTATGACCACACCAAAACCTGCACGTGAATGTTTATAGCCGCTGTATTCATAATTGCCAAAACTTGGAAGCAACCAAGAGGTCCTCCAATGAGTGAATGGATAAATAAACCAGTCTATTCAGGAAACAGAATATTTTTCAGCATAGAAAAGAAATGAGCTATCAAACCATGAAAAGATGTGGAGCAAAATTAAGTGCCTATGATTAAATGAAACAAACCAGTCTTAAAAGAGTACATAGTATATGATTTCAACTATACCATATTCTGGAAAAGGAAAAACTATGGAAACAGTAAGGTAAATACATGTACATCCAAACTCATAGGATGTACATTAAGAGTGAACGCTAATGGAAACTACAGAGTTTGGGTGATAATGATGTGTCAGTGTAGGCGCATGGATTGTTACAAACGTACCACTCTGGTGTGCAGTGTTGATAATGGGGAAGTTGTGGGGTGGAAGCAGGGAAATCTCTATCTCTTTTGCTCAATTGTGCTGAGAATCTAAAACTGCTCTAAAAAATAAAGCCTATTTTAAAGAAAAAAGTCTCTACATATCACCCCAACCATGGAATGGAGGTGGGGATAGGGGGTAATCTTTTCCTCTTTCCACTCTTTGTCTCTGTGGACAGACATTTCTTTCCCCAAGGGAATTACTCTATTTGCGGAAGGAGGCAGTGTGGGAAAGCAAGCAAGACAGCCTGTCATTGTCCAGTATGCTACTTACGACAAGTAACTCTTCCCATCTGATACGGTTTGGCTGTGTCCCCACCCAAATCTCAACTTGAATTGTATCTCCCAGAATTCCCACGTGTTGTGGGAGGGACCCAGTGGGAAGTAAGTGAATCATGGGGGCCAGCCTTTCCCATGCTATTCTCATGATAGTGAATAAGTCACATGAGATCTGATGGTTTATCAGGGGTTTCCACTTTTGCTTCTTCATCATTCTCTCTTTCAACCACCATGTAAGAAGTGACTTTTGCCCTCCCCCATGACTGTAAGACCTTCCCCAGCCACGTGGAACCATAAGTCCAGTTAAACCTCTTTCTTTTGTAAATTGCCCAGTCTAAGGTATGTCTTTATCAGCAGTGTGAAAACTGACTAGCACAGTAAATTGGTACCAGTAGAGTGGGGCATTGCTGAAAAGATACTTGAAAATCTGGAAGCAACTTTGGAACTGGGTAACAGGCAGAGGTTGGAATAGTTTGGAGAGCTCAGAAGAGAGGAAAATATGGGAAAGTTTGGAACTCCCTAGAGATTTGCTGAATGGCTTTGCCCAAAATGCTGATAGTGACATGGACAATAAAATCCAGGCTGAGGTGGTCTCAGATGGAGATGAGGAACTTGCTGGAAATTGGAGTAAAGGTGACTCTTTAGCAAAGAGACTGGAAGCATTTTGCCCCTGCCCTAGAGATCTGTGGAAATTTGAACTTGAAAGAGATGATTTAGGATATTTGGCAGAAGAAATTTCTAAGCAGCAAAGCATTCAAGAGGTGATTTGGGTGCCGTCAAAGACATTCAGTTTTATAAGGGAAGCAGAGCATAAAAGTTTGGAAAATTTACAGCCTGATGATGCAATAAAAAATAAAAACCTGTTTTCTGGGGAGAAATTCAAGCTGGCTGCAGAAACTTGCATAAGTAGCAAGGAACTTAATGTTAATCCCCAAAACCATGGGGAAAATGTCTCCAGGACATGTCAGATACTTTCACAACAGCCCCTCCCATCACAGGCCAGGAGGCCCAGAATGAAAAAGTGGTTTCCTGGGGCCAGGCCGAGGGTCCCCATGCTGTGTGCATCTTAGGAACTTGGTGCCCTGTGTCCCAGCCACTCCAGCCATGGCTGAAAGGGGCCAACGTAGCATTTGGGGCCATGGCTTTAGAGGGTGCAAGCCTCAAGCCTTGGCAGCTTCCAAGTGGTGTTTAGCCTGTGGGTGCACAGAAATCAAGAACTGAGGTTTGGGAACCTCCTCCTAGATTTCAGAAGATGTATGGAAATGCCTGGATGCCCAGGCAAAAGTTTGCTGCAGGGGTGGGGACCTTGTGGAGAATCTCTGCTAGGGCAGTGCAGAAGGGAAATGTGGGGTCAGAGCCCCCACACAGAGTCCCTACTGGGGCACTCCCTAGTGGAGCTGTGAGAAGAGGGCCACCATCCTCCAGACCCCAGTATGGTAGATCCACAGACAGCTTGCACCGTGTGCTTGGAAAAGCTTCAGACACTCCATGCCAGCCCATGAAAGTAGCCAGGAGGAAGGCTGCACCCTGCAAAGCCACAGGGGTGGAGCTGCCCAAGACCATGGGAACCCACCTCTTGCATCAGTATGGCCCAGATGTGAGACATGGAGTCAAAGGAGATCATTCTGGAACTTTAAGATTTGACTGCCCTGCTGGATTTCAGATTTTCATAGGCCCTGTAGCCCCTTTGTTTTGGCCAATTTCTCCCATTTGGAATGGCTGTATTTACCTGATGCCTGTACCCCCATTGTATCTAGGAAGCAATTAACTTGCTTTTGACTTTACAGGCTCATAGGCGGAAGAGACTTGCTTTGTCTCAGATGAGACTTTGGACTGTAGACTTTTGGGTTAATGCTGAAATGAGTTGAGACTTTGGGGGACTGTTGGGAAGGCATGATTGGTTTTGAAATGTGAGGACATGAAATTTGGGAGGGGCCGGGGCAGAATGATATGATTTGGCTGTGTCCCCACCCAAATCTCAACTTGAACTGTATCTCTCAGAATTCCCGCGTGTTGTGGAAGGGACCCAGTGGGAGGTAATTGAATCACGGGGCCGATCTTTTTCATGATATTCTCGTGATAGTGAATAAGTCTCACGAGATCTGATGGGTTTATCAGGGGTTTGTACTTTTCTTCTTCCTCATTCTCTCTTGCCCACTGCTGTGTAAGAAGTGCCTTTCACCCTCTACCATGATTGTGAGACCTTCTCCGGCCACGTAGAACTGTAAGTCCAATTAAACCTCTTTCTTTTGTAAACTGCCCAGTCTTGGGTATGTCTTTATCAGCAGCAAATGGACTAATACACCATCCCTCAACCAACATGAGGCCACAGCCTTTGCACCTCAAAATCACCAAGCCCAGCCTCCAGTTACCAAAACTGATTAATCCGACAAGGAAGATCATAAGCTCCACACTCTTCCTCCATATTATGGGACTACCACAGGAAACATTGCCTGGTTCGGGTCATACGAGCATGCCTTTGCCCCACTTTTGACGTAAGAGCACCGATGATTTTCTTCTGCTGTCCTGACTCTCAGACCTTTTCTCTGGACGATGGTGCTGACTCCTTTCCCCGCTCCCATTGGCCGAATGTGACTCAGGCTGGACCAATCAGAGCCTTGCATTCCCCTGGCCATAGTGATTGGTTCCAGATCAAGCCACACCTAAATCCACGCCCTAAACTCTTCTGTCACTTGAGCTTGTACATTTCCTCTTTACTTAAGCAGTTTTGGGTTGGGTTTGCTGTCGCGTGCAACCGTAACAGCGCTGAAGATTTATCCACACAGAGCCTGGTGCCTGTGAGAGTGTGCCCGTATAAGGCCAGCTGCCAAGAAGACGCGAGCCTAGCATCCAGCCTTGAGTTTCTATGCAACTGCGTTGACTGGAGACTTCTGAGGAGAGAAGAGGCCTCTAGGAGACAGGCTAGGGTGGGAAGCGTTAAGACAGGGTAGGTCTGTGAGGTGCCATCAGGAGCCTCCAAACCTGCCCCAGAGCCACCAGTCTGCCTCTGCGGGCCTCTCTCTGACTCCCTTCCAATCTGTGCACTTTCTGCAGCTGTCTTCCCTCCACTGTCATAAATACAATCGTGCAGCCAAGTGAGTCCAGACTCAGCCACCTCTTTCTCATCCATACCCAGGGCTCTGCAATCTGCTTTCTTCTCCTTCTCCCTTTGCAGCCCATAATTGTGATGATCTGCCCCACAGACCAAAGTCCACTGTCTCAGAACCTCACCCCAGACCCTCTGGGGCCCTTGCCTTAACAGTCAGCCCCTCACTGACCACCCTCAGCTGAGGCTGAGGTTCCCTGTCACACAGCAGTTCTCCACTCTGGTGGTGCCCTAGAATCACTTGAAAAGATTGGACAAAACACTGAGGCCTGGCTGGGCGCAGTGGCTCACGCCTGTAATTCCAGCACTTTGGGAGGCCGAGGTGGTTGGATCACGAGGTCAGGAGATCGAGACCATCCTGGCTAACACGGTGAAACCCAGTCTCTACTGAAAATACAAAAAATTAGCTGGGTGTGGTGGCGGGAGCCTGTAGTTCCAGCTACTCCGGAGGCTGAGGCAGGAGACTGGCGTGAACCCGGGAGGCGGAGCTTGCAGTGAACCGAGATCACGCCACTGCACTCCAGCCTGGGCGACAGAGCGAGACTCCGTCTCAAAAACAAACACAAACACAAACAAACAAACAAACAAACAAAAAACACTGAGGCCTGGGCCCCATTTGCAGCTCTTCTGATTTAACTGCTCATGAGTAGGGCCCAGGCAACAGGATTTTGTAAAATTCCCCAGATGATTCTAAGGTGCAGTGATACACTGTGAGTCCCTGCTCACAATTTCTGGGGAAGCTCCAAGCATGGCCCTTTGCACATGCTTGTTGAATTTAAGGAAAAGTCCACACACAAATGCAAAGAGCCTCACGAGGCACTTCAAACTAGTGTCCCTTTTCTTCAATCCTCCCAGTGGTTTCCATTGCACCTGGAGTGGCCTAGAAGGCTGTGTCTGTGACTTGGCCCCTGTCTGCCTCTCCTTCCTCATCTGGAAGCATTCTCCTATTGCAGACCATGAGGCATCCCCCCGGCCTTCATTCTGTTCCCTCATCCTGGTGACTTCCATCACAAGCCTGACTTCTGTGCATCAGTCAGCCTGGACTTAAACATCCCAGGCTACCCCAGCTGAAACAGGTCTCCTCCCCAGTCACTCCATTGCATCATCTTGCTTCATTGTCATAGTATTTCGCACTATCTGAAATTACTTTGTTTTTTATCTGTATAAATTTATTTATTGCCCATCTTACATCCCCCTCCCCTCCAACACACACACACATATCCAGTAAAGTAAGCCTCAAGAGGACAATTCTGTCTGTTCTTTCATGTCTGTATCCCTGTACCTACTGCCTGGGAGTACACCTGGAGCTCAGCAAACATTCACTGACTAAATGGTTGCATTTTCCCCAGCAGGATGTACAGACGAAAAAAGACCAGAGGATATCAAATCTCACCACAAGGTGGGAGCATGTGTCCAGTCAATCGAGAGTTCCTCTGTGCTGCGCACTAAGAGCACTCGGAAAGAAATCGTCAACGTAAGGCGCCTCTGGCTTTCCATCCTTTCATATCTGTCTAAATAACTCACATGCTAGGAAGACCAGCCATCAAGCCAGACAGGGAAGCTGGGACTTCAAATTTCCCCTACCTAGCCTCAACTGTTCTCTCTTTATGATGGGCACATTAATATTCTTCCAAAATATCAGCATCATTTTGAAACTGGCTACAAAATACTTTAAAAGGAAAGATTCCACATGTTCCAGAAATAAAGTGCTTGAAATACTTTTGACGATGAGGATAAAACCCAGTGTATTAAGAGGAAGTTAGCTAAGGCTGGAGAGTTGGAACCCTCTGGCTTACTGATATTTATTGATCAATTACTGTATGCCCAAACATGTTGTGTAATAGTTGATCAGTAACTACTGAGTATAAACAAACTTTGACACTCCTTACCACAAATAGGCTTTAATAATAATAAACTAGTAAGTTGGTTGGGCACAGTGGCTCATGCCTATAATCCCAGCACTCTGGGAGGCCAAGGAGGGTGGATCACAAGGTGAGGAGTTCAAGACCAGCCTGGCCAGGTCTTTTGTATTTTTTGTAAAATACAAAAAATTAGCTAGGCATGGTTGTGGGCGCCTGTAATCCCAGCTACTCGGGAGGCTGAGGCAGAGAATTGCCTGAACCCAGGAGGCAGATGTTGCAGTGAGCCGAGATCATGCCACTGCGCTCCAGCCTGGGCGACAGAGAGAGACTCCATCTCAAAATAAAGCTAAAAGTAAATTGGTAAAGTCCTTTTTTTATATAGATTTTTCTCATGTGTTTGGATAGACAAAATGGACATTTGAAACATGAAGCAGTAAAGTGCTCCAATTTGGTAGTATGAACAATTGAAAGTTAAGGTAACAGTGGTATGCTGTTGAAGTATGCTGAATGAAGTATGCTGTTGAAGTATGCTGAATGAAGAAGAGAGCAAGCAACTTGGAGGAAGAAAATCAGAGTCTTCTGCTTGGGGTCCTAGTCACTTTACCTCTGAGTACCTGATTTGGGGGTGAAGCCCCCAGAACCACATATGCTTCATTTTCCTAGTATTTAACACTATCTGCTCCATGCAAGTTCATTGAACAAACGAATCCATTTGTAGAGAGGGAATGATAATAATATTAACCTCTGTGGCTAGGAGGTTTAAATGAGATAATGAAGCCAAACAGGTTTTGTAACTCATAAAATGCTACAATATATTGTATATTATGATTAAATGCTAATCATGCAGCCCAACAATAGGAGAGCCTGAGGCAGGCATGGAGGGGTCATTGTCCACCAGAGACCTGTGGGAAGGCTTCTTAGAGATGGGAGAGGGGCAAATCTCTAGAGCATCCTTCTCCACCTTTCTCCATCACTGGCAGCCAATCAGCATTTAGCAGACCCCACCAGGCAGCAGGAACCCCCTTGCCAATCTTCATGGGGAACATGGGTTCTCATCTGGGAACAAGTCCGTGCTCCAAAGGCCAGAAATGCTTCCCTCTCGGCCAGATTCTCTCCAAATGGCAGAGAGTGACTTTTCAGCAAATTGGATCTAATAATATTTCTGCCAGGACCCCTCCTACCCCCACCTCACACATTAACATCCTAGGAAGAAAGGCTCTGGAGCCATTCAGAATGTTATTATTGCCACTATAATTATTATAGTTATGACTATGACAATCATTATAAGGAAAATCATCCAAATGTAGTAAGGCAAAAAAAAAAAAAAAAAAAAAAAGAAGGGGACTTCATGGCTCTGAACAAAGTTAAAAGGCCAGCAGATAAAGAGAAATGTCAATCTTTCTTCTGCCAGGCCACCTCCAAGTATGTGGGGAAGCTGGGTGTATATTGCAGGGGAACTGCCCTATGGGAGGAAGAAGTCCTTTCCTTCTCCTTCCTGTCCAATACTTGTCTGTTCTCCTTCCCAAATGTCTCTAGCAGCCCTCATTTCCTCTCCATCCCTTCTTTGACTGCCTGAATGCAGGCCCTCATCACCTCTTGCCTGTATTATTGCAAGACCCCCCTCACCCACCTTCCGGCCTCTGGGTTCACCCAGTCTCTCTAGTGTTGCCCCAAAGGGATCTTTTTAAAATAGATGGCATCATGACACTCCTCTGTAAAAATGAGGCGAAGCTTCCCATGGAAAATATGAGAATATATGTGGAAGTCTTCTGCATGGCTTGAAAGGCTTCAGACTGGTGCTATTAATTGCATGTTTGTGTCCCTCAGAAATTCACAAGGTGAAGGTGTTAGGATGTGGGGCCTTTGGGAGATGATTAGATCATGAGGGTGGAGACTATGGGAATGAAATTAGTGTCCTTATAAAAGAGGCTGCAGAGAGGCCCCTCACCCCTTCTGCCATGTGAGGACCCTGCAATAAGGTGCTTTCTATAAGTCAGAACACGGGCCCTCACCAGATATCCAATCTGCCTTGATCTTGGATTTCCCAGCCTCCAGAACTATAAGAAATACATTTCCGTTGTTTATAAGCCACCCAATCTATGGTGTTTTGTTATAGCAGCGTTATGTAGCAGCCTAAACATGCTAAGACAACTGGCCACTGCCTTATCCTATGGAGCCCACAGGCAGAAAGACAGATTCTTGGCTCCTGCACACACATCACCCATTCACATGCTTTGTGTCCTCTTTTCTCGTAGTCAGTCAAGTTGTTCTCATAGCCTGGAAGTACCTGCTCATCCTACCGTCTACCTTTTGAAGTCTTTCAAACCTTGGCTCAGACCACTTGTTCCCAATATTTCTCAGTGTTGGAATTATCTTCTCCTCAGCCTCTCCTAAGTATGTTATTTGCATTTAAGACACCCACCCTCAGATATGGGCTACTAAGTTCACATCTCTAGCTCCCTGAGCCTGCAACCCCTGGGTGTCACCTCCTCCTCCAATATTTAGCATTAGCGAATAGCTGGAGTTGAATAAATGCCTGGTGAGTTGAAAGTATGTTTTATTGCTTTACGTTGACATGTTCTTGCAATGATTCTGTGGGCGAGCACATCACTGTGATGACCATGGTGCCGCACATGAACAAACAGAAGCCAAGCAACTTGGCCTGGGCCAGACACCCAGGTAATGGATCCATGCGTAGAGCCTAGCTCACTACAAAGGAAGCAAGGGTGGACCCACTTGGAGTGGGACACTGCACTGGGGAAGTGCCTGGGGTAACTCCATGTGTCACAGTATATAACACAGTGATTAAGAATCCAGGCTCTGTATCTGAATCTCAGTTTCATTATTTCTGTCTGTGCAATCCTGGGTAAGTTTCTTCATCTCTGAATTTCAGTTTCTTTGTTTATAAAATGAAGGTAATGATAGCACCCTCACAGGATTGCCAGGAGTAAATTAGATAGCATCAAATACTAGCATTGAAGCAGGCATATACCGATACGTAGAGTTTTGTTGTAATTAAATTAGCACTAAGAGTATTGACAAACAACAGAGTCATATTTCTCTTTTGTGCCTGGGAATAGTGAAGAGGAGTCCAAAGTACCATCCCAGGAATGAGGAGGAGAAGGAGAGGTTGAAACAACATCCCCTGGTTGCCTGAGCACATTCCCAAGATACCAGGCCACCCATCAGCATTTCCCAAGCAACAAGTCACTGTCATTTCCTCCCCCATGCCCTGGGAAAGTGCACAAATTGAGTTCATTCCACAAGCCACTGTCTCCTCTTCTCAGGCCCAGTCATGACCCTCCCAAGCTATTTGATACCCAAAGGTCCAGGTATCAGCCATGTTGGATGTGGTTCTGCAGGCATCTTTAGGTACACAAAAGATGAAAGCAGCATGCTTGCAACGAAGTTAGTCAGTGCATGGAAGAGATGCCTTCTTGCTTCTTTGAATCCAGGTTAATGAAAGGTGAATCCAGTTATCCAAGTGGAAGGAAGACAGTGAGAAAAGAGAAAGAGAAGTTTCAACAGTGATGAGGAACCAGGCAAGACCTGCTTCCTAAGTTGCAGCAGAGGTTGAAGAGTTCAGACCGTGAGGTCAGTCTGCCTGTGTTCAAATTTCTGTCCCATCACTTCCTAATGGCATGGCTTTGGGCAAATTATATTGGCATTTTCTATTTCCTTACCTTCAAACTCAGAGTGCTGCTAACATCTATATCATAGAATCGTTGTAAGGATTAAATGGGATAATTCACATAAAGTTCATAGCACAACATTGGACTCAATAACATGCTCACTCGGTTAAGAGGGTTAGTAGTGGTGGTGGTGGTGGTGGTAGTTTGATCCTGACCTAAATTGGGTGAATAATTTTATTCCCATTTCACAAGTTCAATAAACTCAGGTTCAAGCAGTCAAGGGTCTTTCTCAAGGTCACACAGTACATGGCAGGTCCAACTCAAGTTCCACTCTGTTTCTGCCTGGGAGCTCAGTGAGTGATCCAAATGCCATAAGGAGGAGGAGCTGAGACCAGAATGGACATTCTTTTCTGAAAATCAGAGGACAAGAAAGATCCAAACCAAAGACCAAACTGAGCTAAGTAAAACATTAAAACATTCCAAAGCATTACTTAGAACTAGTTAAGAGCATGCCTACTGAGAAAGTCACTCTCTTCTACTTCCCTGAAATTGCCAACTTGTGCAAGATTTCACCATTCTCCTCCCCAGTGTTCAACTACGTCAGATGTAGTACTTCTGTACTCAGATACAGTGCTTCAAGGGAAGTCTTACAACCAGGAACAGAGGTGAAGTTTCCCCTAGAAGGAGCCCTAAGTCTATGGGTTTGAGCAGCAAAGGCAAGGAGGCTCCAATCTTGACCCCAAGCTACTTCAAGAGGGTCTGGGCTGCAGAAAAAGCCCACCTGTCTAGGACCTCTCCTGTGGACTATTGTTCTACCCCCAGGTGAAATCTACTCAATAAAAGCATTAAGACAGCATTTATTGACCAACTTACTTAAGGGCCAAAGGTCAGGAACTGCAGCTTGTATTAGGACTAAAAGAAGAGAGTGGCCTCAAAATTAACAAATGACCTGGGGGAGTTATGAGATGTGGCACTCACCACTCTTTGGTTATGACTGTAATGTTGCTGGGAGCTAGCTAGACACTTGTCATGGCTGAGGCCCCAAGTATCTGTATGATGACATGATAGGTGCTCATAGACACCTGTCAAATAAATAAATAGAAGTCCCATCACTCCAAGTGAGCTTTGTTACACACTCTCGCAGTCACTCTCTCCTTTGGTTTTCCTGGCAGCTCTGAGAGTTAACCTCAGCATGTGTTCTTAGCCACCAGTACACACAAGTCTCTTCTGGAGTCATCTCGGTAATAAGAGCAGCACAGAGTTTCTGAGCACAAATCTTATGAGCTTTCCGTGATGCCACATGTTGAGGTGCCAGAGTGCTGCTTGGCACATTCTGAGTACCTGTCACAGCTCCCTGTTTCTTTCTTCCCTTTCTCCAGCACAGGCTTCAGGGGGCACCAGATATTTGAGCCCCCGGTGGCATCTTACCTTAGGTTGTTCTGGATGTCACTCTTACTAGCTTCTCTGACTAGAAAGAACCAACTGAGACATTTGCAAAAGAGTTGTGAATTTCAAGTGGGAAGACCTAGGATCTAGGACCAGCTCAGCTCCCTGCTAGCCGAGGATCCCTGGCAAGTCATGAAGCATTTCTATTCCTCAGATTCCTGATCTGGGGTGTGGAGAGGCCAACTAAAGGAAACAGGAATGTGACATGACCTCGATGATACCTGACACATTACAGGTACTGGAAAAACTGTTGTCGGGGATAAATATGAAAATGCATGCTAAGCAGTTATCCTGGGGCCTGGGCTCAAAAACCATTGCTACTACACTTACTGTTTCTGATCAGCTTTAATCCCTGGAATCATGTCTGTCTAGCATCCTCACACTGGGAGCTGCCTCACTCCCATCACTATGGTTTTCACCTCCCCAGATCCCTGAAAAACACCCCTGCCTCTCTGGTCTCCCCCGCGTCCCCAGTCTCTCTGGGCTTCCCCTCACCCAGTTCACTGGGCATGAGTCTCATCCAGCCTGGATGCAGAAGTCAGGCCCCTCCACCATCCTCTCTAACCTACTGCAGCCCCTGCCTCTCAAAGTTCCACCAAGTCTGTGGCAAAACCTCAGGTCAAGCTGAAGGTCCCCATCAAGCCTTTGCTGTCTCTCTCTCCAGCTGAGCAGAGTCTTAACCATCTCCTATTCATTTTAAGCACATTCCCTGTCCTGGAGCCCAGAACCTTCTCCAGGCCTCTGGAGCACCTGGTTGCACCCTCGCCTCCCTCTTCAACAAGTGACTTTGCCTTCTTGTTCTGGGGAGTCAGGCCCCCTGGGGTGAGGGCTTCTCTGCATCCCATCAGGACCACAAAGCACATGGGGTCATCGAGAGAAGGGAAGAGAAATGGGAGGGGTGACATGAGATGGGGCCATCGAGAGAAGGGAAGAGAAATGGGAGGGGTGACATGAGATGGAGGCATGGCATCCTGGCAGCAGAAATGGGCTGGAGTGTGGCCCTGGGGACTCACTCACCACTAAGCCTTGAGGGAAGAAGCGAGGCCTGATAGCGCATCTGGCATGTGGCAGCCACTCAGTAAATACCCACTTATGCATCCCCAGTGTTGACATTTAATAAGCATGTTTTATTGTGTTCAACACCATCCCAAGAATGCTGGTGTCCAGGATCAAGTTGCCCATATCCCTGCCTTTTATGGACTCCAAGTGTGGGGAGGAACTGAAGAAGGGGAGACCTGCCCAATTTCCATAACCCAAGATAACATGCTAGAGAGAGCACACAGCCTGTTGGGAGGCTCATTCATCTGCTTGGTGCAGGGGAGACATTGAACATGTTCAGTCGCAGATTTGTCTGAAGAAAAAAGACCAAAGGAAGTGCAGGGGGCAGGTGGGAGGGTGTATTCTGCTTTTCAGAAATCATGTGTCCTCAGAGGATGCAGCTTCCAAAGCCCGTACCATTCAGGCGGCCAGCAGCACCGGCACCTGCCATCTTGGGGACACGAGCTGCCCGTCTGGTTTGTCCTCTGCGCCTCTGCGTGGAGCCAGATGCAGGCCGGTGAAACTGCTCTGTAGACAAGTCAGCAGAGGCAGTGGATCATGACAGGAGCCGGGAGACTGGCTTCTTATTTGGGCCCTGCAGCTGACTGTGTCACACTGTGTGTGACAAAGAACATCACCTTTCTGCCCAAGAGCCTCCGTTTGAAATTAGGATCTTGGCTCAGATCAGTGGTTCTCAAACTTGGATGTGCATCAGGACCATCTGGAGGGCTTGGTAAAACACAGCTGCCTCCACTCCGCCACCACCAGAATTTCACACTCAGCAGGTCGGAAGTGGGGCCTAATGGGGCTCATGCTTCTGACCCAGGGACCACACTTTGAGAACCACTGGCCTAAATAATGACTACAGCTACTTCCAGCTGTGAGATTTTACAATTTTGTTTCTAAGAAGCAGTGTAATATGGGGAGAAGAAATTAAGAAATAAAGGAGGATTTTAGAAGACACATGAGGCCTGGTGCAGTGGCTCACACCTGTAATCCCAGCACTTTGAGAGGTCAGGTGGGAGGATGGTTTGATACCAGGAGTTTGACACCAGCCTGGGCAACATAGCGAGATTTCATCTCTACAATAAAACTTTTTAAGAAATTGCCAGGTGTGGTGGCATGCACCTGTAGTCTTAGCTACTCAAGGCTGAGGTGGGAGAATCTCTTGAGCCTAGGAGTTCTAGGTTACAGGGAGCTATGATCACAACACTGCACTCCAGCCTGGGCAACACAGTGAGACCCTGACCCTAAAAGAAGAAGGAGGAGGAGCAGGAAGAGCAGGAGAAGTAGGAGGAGGAGAGATTTCTGAACAGTCCCCTCAAGCAACAAGCAGGTACCTGGGCATTGCCCAGTCCTGGCAGAAATGGGGCTGTGGGCCTAGCAGGACTACTCTCTCCTCTTTTCTGTTCTTAGGATTTCTTTTCATTTGGTTTTCATTGGCTTCTACGTCTGAGACCATAATTCACAGCAGCTGCTGGAGTCTGTAACGAAATACTTTATGGGAAAGCACTTTGAAAATATGAAGGAAAAGGCAGGGGGTTATTTTGAACGTCTGTTTATATTTTCTGTTTTACCTCCATCAAAAAAGCAAATGATGGTTGCAATAAAAGACAGAGTTGTAGTTGCTGGGAGAGAGTTGAATGGGATGGAATTGAAATTATTTGAGTTAAATAAGAGTCTCATTATCCCCATGCATAGGAACCAACTACTGAATGGATGTGGAGGGAAGCCTGGGTGGCCCCAAAAGTGAAGGAGACATGCTCTCCCCTAGAACTGGGGAGGAGACAGGCCGAGGTGCCACAGGGCACAGGCGTGCAAGGGCTATGGACATGGTGTGTTCATTTTCAGAGGATCTGGGAGCCACTTGCAAGCGAGTTCTTTCATACCTTGGGCCCTGAACTCTTGTAGGCCAAAATGCCTTGAGGTCTGTGGTCAGAACATTCATTCAGTGCCCAGGGCCCAGAATGAGAGTTCGAGCTCCCTGACCCCTGGTCAGTGTCATTTCCACTGTCTCAATGTCTTTCATGGTCTTGAGGTTTCTCACCTACAAGTACAGCAGAGTCCCCTTAGACTTGGATCTGACCCCTTTTTATTTGGGGTTTTCTTTCTATGCAGGTTCAGCTGCTCCTTCTAGACTCCTACGCCTGCCTCTTATCCCAACACACAGAAGCATATAGATCTGCAGGGACCAACCAAAAAGCAAACTAAGCAGTTTGCTCATGAAAAATATCACCTTACATGGGACCTCTGGGATCTCTGCCCCAGGCCCTGTGCCTCCACGGGTTCTGCTCTGGCCTCCTCAGCCATGACTCTTCCAATGAGGAGAAGCACCTTGGGGACCAAGGGGATAAGCCCACCTGCAGCCCCTCCTCACATAGCCCATGCTCCAGTACACACAGCTAACTTGGGGGTAGTCAGGGGGTGGTCAAAGGGTGAATATTTTGGGGGAGGCCTTTGCAGGGTCAAGATGTCCACCTACCTGTGCACAAGCCCCTCAGAGTTCAGACAAGAACAGGGAATGGGGTCAAGGGAGGGCTCAGACATTCATTTGCACTCTTGCATGGGTCCTGCCAGCACTCAGACCTGCCTATAAAACTGAGTTAAGTGCCAATTTTCCAGAGGAATTGCATTCTATTTGTATAGGGAAAGAGGCTAAGGAGACACAAAGCAAGCCAGCATCCTGGCAGTCTTCGGGCCTGTGCCAGGTCTGGCTGGAAAAGCCCAGGCAGACAGTTGCATGGCCTGCAGAGCCCAGAGGCCCCACTGTGCTGGTGGAGTTGTCCAGCGTCACACAAGAGCCCTTCTCAGAGGGGTCAGCCATGCTCTTCACCAAAGTTGTTTCAGGCCAAGATCCCAGCTACTCTTGAGAACACCTGTAAGTGGACGGTCAGCCAGGATGGCGCCAGGCAGCCCAGCCTCAACAACCCCATGACCTTCTCCTGACCTCTGCATAGGGCCAGGTTGGGCAAAAGCCCCAGGTTCAGCCACTGGGCAATGCGGCGTGGAAACACATTTGAGGCACCAAAGACCTGTTTTCCATGGGCATCACCAGAATTGAAACAGACTGGAACACTGAACTATAGAAGACAAATAGAAGTCTTAGTTTTAATGCCCCAAAATCAGTTGAACAAATACCAAATAAAAGATACCCTAATTAACCAGAGCATTAAAACCTCAGTGTCAGCAAACCACAAGCTTGTATGAGCCAATTCTCTGCTAAAACAAAAACAAAAAGCAAATGCAAACTTAGATTGTATTCATAGAAGTATAGGGTTCCAAGTAAAGGAATTAGAAATGGCCCAGGCCACATTTAATACACTGTGCTCTGTTCTGGTAACACATTTTTTAAAGCACAATTACAAACCAGAATATTCTCTAACCCACAAATTAATATGGCAAGGAGGCTGGAATGTAGGCTTTGGAGTATTTTGAAGAAATGGCTTTTTAGCCCAGAAAGAAGATAAATCGGGGAGATTTGAGAGCTACCTTCCAATAACTGATGGATCATATGAGAGAGTGCTTGTTTCAACCTAAGTAAGCACTACGACAGGATTCTGAGAAGCACACCCCACAGAAATTGACACATACCCCATAGATAGAAATTGACACAACTTTTCTAGAGAACCACATGGCCCTCAATGTTAAGGCCATTAAGAATTCCCACATCCTTTGGCCAGGACTTCTACTGCTAGGAATTTATCTCAAAGAAGTAATCAGAATGTGGCAAAGATTTTCCTACAGTGATATTTACGGCAGTGTTGTTTATAATACTGAAAAATTAGAAACAGCCTAGGTATCCAAAACTAAGAACACCTTACACACATTGCAATATATCCATGCCACAGAAAATTTGGTGACCATTAAAAATATTTAATATGTTTTCAAAGACTTTAATGATATGAGAAATGTCAGAATGTCAGTGAAAAGAACAAGCTGTATACAAAATCTACACTCAATGTGATTCCAATTTTGTAAAACCTATGCCTGCCCACACAAGCACAAATAGGAGGAAATATACCAAAATGCTAACAGTGCTCATCACTGCAGGTTATATTTACTGGGGATGCTTTCCAAATTATGTTTTCTATATTTTTCAAATTTTCTGCAATGCATGTGTCAACTTCATAATGAGAGAAAACTACTAAGTATATTCGAAGAGCAGTTATATGCTGAATGAGTGATAGATTCAGGGATGACTTGAAGCTGGAACTGCTCAAGAACAGCTTCCCAATGAGGTGTGACTTTCTCTCTGGGAGTGTCCAGGTCTGCACTGGGTGGGGGGGTTGAACAAGAGAGTGGCCAAGTGTGAGAAAGGTTGGGATGAAAAGGAAAATGACCTTTACTGAGCGTCTGCTACAGACTGGTTTCTATGCTCCAAAGCTGAGATTAAAAATCAAAATAACTTCTGCAATGAACTAAAGCTGGTAAGCGTTGGAACTGAGACCTGAATCCAGGACTTCCTGGCTCTGAAGCACAAATTTTAAGCAGCCTTCTTCACCTGCAGGAGCCAGGCCTGCATCAGTCATCTGTTTATAAAGCCAACAGCCTGATCACCTCTTGCAATCAACCAACAGGTAGGAAATCTTGCAATTTGTTACAAAGAATTGTCTACTGACAGATTTGTGTGGCCTTCAAGTAGAGACATCTCTTGGATAGGAATTTCTCAGGGAGTCACTGGACCACAGCTGGATTCTCAGAGTCCAGTGTTCCCTCATCACCACACTTCTTAAAGGCCAAGTGGCCTTACTTGTTATGTGGACCAAAGCTCCAGCTGATCGACTCCTTTTTAAGCCTTTAGGATGGAGTCCCTTCTATTCCAGAAGCTCAAAGCTACCTCCAGAGGAAAATAAGCCATCAAGGTTTAAGATAGCCCATACTCTCCCCTCACCTTTACTGTCTTCCCCACCTTAGCTATTTTGCTAAGGTGCCAAAGAGCACATGGTTCACCTCTCTGACCCAGACCACAATACTGAGTCAACCAAGGAAGTGCAGAGGAACAGAGTGAATTGGGGATACCACGGAGGGCTCCAGACACCAAACATGCAACAATGATACAGCTGTCTCCCACTAAGATTTTTGACTTCTAAAGGGTTACTTGAGTAAATGAGTTTTTATTTTCATGAGGGATCTTCAATGGGTCCCAGAAAAAAAACAAGCTATCTACATAATCATTCTTAGAACCTTCTGAGCACTGATGCATTCCTGAGCTGTCAGCTGCTGCTCCTATCCCTCCCTCCCCACACCAGCTGCACACACACACACACACGCACACACACACACACACTCGCCTCCCTGGTAAAGACTCTAAGCACCAAAAAATTTGAACTATTCCTGGCTTTAGCCAATAGAGTATGGAAAGTAATTGTTTTCAGCAAAGTCTTGCCCAAATGTGGAAGATGAATGTTCTCAGTGGACAGGCCCAACACCAAGCTCCTAAGGAGCACCTTCCTACCTAAGGGAGGTAGATGTACAACCTGCATTGACAGACACAGGGCCATCAGCTCTGAGGGCAAATGCCCCTTGCAGAGACTGTCAAGAAATAAAATTGTCTCCCATCTGAGAACTAGGGGTAGGGGTGAGGGACTTGAGGGAGAAGTATGTTTCTTGTTTTCTGATTTCCAGGGATTTTTAAACAGCCCTCAGTTTTTTAAAAAAATAAGCTATATTTCCAAATCCTTCCTAAACTGATATATTTTCTAAGAAAAGGCAGTCTTTGAGCATCAACATATATTTAAGAGAGTCAGAAATGCCCGGCATGGGACACTTGGCTCCCATCCTTCATGAAACTATTTTCAGAGCATCTAAATATTTTCCCCAGACAACCCTAATAACCCACTATGGGTCTCCAGCTATAGGACCTTGGGAAATTCATCTGACATCTCTGGATGTCACCCTCCTGCTCTATAAAATAAAGGTGTGATCATCAAGATGCCTCCCAGTTTTAAATTATATGATTCAACTCAACTGTGAATTGGTGTAGACCAAGGGTTGGCAAACTACAGCTTGCTGGTCAAATCTGGGCCTTGCTAATTGTGTAAATAGCATGTTAATAGAGCCCAGCCATGCTCATTCATAGGTACTGTCTATGGCTACTTTTGCACTACAATGGCAGAGTTGAGCATTTGGGGCAGGGTTGATCCACAAAGCCAGAAATATTTACTCTGATCTTTTACAGAAAATGTTTGCTCACTCCTGGTTTCAACCATTAGAAACTGAGAGCTTGAATTTGACAATGGTAAGCCAGACGTTCTGTAGGGAGCTCACAGCAATATGTTCGTAGGACGGGATTCTATTTATGTTTTCAGCCTGTGCCACCTCTTGGGATCACACAGCAGGAGCAAACTTATGGAACGTGGTAAGTAGAACTTTCTTGTCATTGTCCTAAAACTGCTGGTTGTAAGCTTCAGTGAGTGCCCCCTTGGCAGGCAGTCTGTCTCCCTCTCAGTTCTCTCCACATCCTAGAGATTTCCATCATGTCCTGCTCACTCTGCCTTTTTCCAGATTTTACCGCTTTTTAAAAATCTGTCCTCAAACAGAAGCCTTTTCTTCCCCTTGAGTGTTTTAATTGCTCTTCTCTGAACCATGTCCAGGATCTTTATGTCTTCACAAGAGCCTGCGACCAGACCTACACACTTTCAGGAGCAGACACTGTGGTTGCAGGCAAAGAGAAACATTTTAGCTGTGGAGCTCTGGGGTCGAGTGCTGGGCTTTGTGATCAGACCTGCGTTAGAATCCAGACTCTCACATCTTCTAGATATGTGACCTTTGTCAGTGACAGCATCTCTGCTACAGATCCTAAAGTGGTTGTGCATAATGGGTCAGGGAGATGACGAGACATGATGTTCAGTGCAGAATCTGAATATTTATTCATTCAGGTATACAGTTTGCTGATGGCGTTCTGTGTGTGGACTCCCATCTTCAGAGAAGCCAGCTGTGATTTCAACTATACATATTTGTGTGTGTGTATATATAAATGTATGTATATGTGTACACATATGCTTGTATATGTATAGTATATATGTGTGTATATATACATATATATAGTTGAAATCATAGCTGAAGTCTCTGAAGACAATTCACAAATATACACAAACACATATACATGCATATGTAATTGTATATACAGTTGTATACTATATATATCTATATATTGACTGATATACATGTACACATATATATACATATATTTATGTATTGAAAACTAACAAAATTTATCTTCCTAACTGAGCATGAGGCCCCTTGCAGGGACTCAGCTTTACCCATCTTTCTGTATACCTAGGGATGTGTGAAATATGAGACTACCTTGCTGAAGGCACCCTACAGGCCACCTTGTAGCCCAGAAAAAAAAAAGTCTAGTAGAATTGAGCCATAAATGAGAAGATGTAATTGCAATAAATACCTGTGAATTCATATTCTAAAGTGAATGGCTCTTGGAACTCTTGTTTTAAAAGTTATTTAGCAAACATTTATTGAACACTTAATATGAGCCAAACCCCTTCAAGTAGGGTGTGGCCTTTGCATTCCTAAGTATTGGTTTACAAGCTCATTAGCCCTTTGACAAGGCAGCTGGGGTTGAAGAGAAATGTAACCCTGGAGTGTCCCAAGCCATTGTCACCTGGAGGTAATGCATCTCTGCAGTGTTAGGGAAAGCCCGTGAGAACATAAGCTTTATTCACAAGCACCAAAGGTATGCTCTAACGTTTAGGAAATGCACAATGCCTCAACCCCTTCTGGAATCCCACCTGGGCACCCAGCATCCTGCGAGTAAAATTTGTCTGATTTTTTTCCTAAGCAAGTTGCCTGAACTCATCTGCCCCTTAGCTGCTAGAGTGAGCTACTCTGCAGTTTCAGGGCCATAACAGATACTGACCCTAAGAGTCTAATCTCAGACACGGTTTAAACACAGGTGGCCCAAGGAACTCCATCTGAGAGCTGAGGGGATCCCAAAATGTCTCCCTGCCTCAGCCCCAGGTAACTCTGGGTGCTTTAGAAAGCAAAAAAGTTGCCAAAGGCCTCTGCTTGCGGCTCCCATTACCCCTGAGCAAACCCCTATCTCTAATAGGATCACGCATTAATGACAGAGACAGGTCCTGGGAAGATTAAAGGCTTCATATAATTAAAAAGATAAGAGTGGGCCTGGGAGAAGGAAATTGGGATTCAATTAACACAAGGACTCTCCCCCCAGCGCTCCCCCGCTATCAAATGTTCCACTCAGAAGGGCCTTCCCGATTTGCCCGACAGTGAAAGGCTGAAGGGCTCTTATTTATGGCCTGCTTGGAGTTGGGCCTGGGGCCTTCCTTGGCTGGGGAGTTTGTTTACTTAGAGTTCAAGAGGGGAGGGGAAGAGCAACACAAATCCTGCAGGAGGAGGCCACAAGGTGCTTTTGACTCCTTTTCTTTCCCTCTTAGTTCCTCTGATCTTCTTGACAGGGGAAGAAAAATACTCAATAGAAGGTCTATTTCCTTCCTCCCTCAGCCTGAGGCTGACACAACAGGCTAAGGGTCACTGCTGAGAAAGCTCTGTGGGGTTATTTGTGTTGGGAAACCACAGCCGCTTCCCCCTTTCCGTCTTTCTCAGGTTTCCGTGGAGGCAGAAGGAAGATAAGGTTGGAGAAGCAGCTGCCTAAATGGCCTGTGGGCCTGAACATGAGGGGTGCCCGGCCCTCAGGGACCCCCACTTCTTGTGTTCTTTCAAAGAGTTTTCAAGGTGGAAGAAAGCAGAGTTGACTGGGGTTGCGGACTAAGCTGACACAGGTAGGGTGGGCACAGTGTGGCAGGCTCCAGCAAGCACCAGATCAGTACCTTCAGCCCTAGTACTTCTCAGCAAACTAGTGGTAAAGGTGGGCCTGGGCCCCAGGACCTTATGGAAATAGACATGAAGGTCCATTTGGATGGCTGGACTGTGTTTTAAAAGCCTCTGCTTTTGCTAATGGATGGTGAAGCCTGTATGCTGTTGCACCCTCTCTCAGCCTTTCTTCACAGGGACCCACAGATTCCACCACTAGAACTCTCCCCAGCAGACAGCAACTTCCCTTCAGTTGGTCTGTGGGCACTCGAAGCTGTGTGCAACCAGGCCAATGAGGTCAGTGAGGCTAAGGAGGATGGCCTTGAGAAAAACCAAGCCAGGACATCTGGGATCAAGAAGACAGAACACAGTACAACAGCTGGAAGGAGTGGAGAAATGTACAGATGAAGCAAAATAATCAGGATATGAGATCTCTTTCCATGCCCAGTTAATCATCTAGAAGCTGTATTCAAGGCTGCACATTAACTTCACGAATACGCCACAGACACCTCAAGTGCAAGAGGTTTAAAGCCAAACTCCATGTTTTAACCACCCAATATGTTTCCTTCCTGTGTTCCCAATTCCAGAAAATGCCTCGGTTAGGACTTTCTGAGCCTTAGTTTTTCAACCCACGAAATGGAGGGAGCAACGCCTGCTCTGTCCACCTGGGCTGCCAGAGTCAGGTGAGAACCCAGACAGAAACACACATTGGAAAATAAAAAATGTGAGGAAGACAGAGACCAGAGCATGCTCACTCACTGCCAACATTGGTCACCTCGTTATTGACTCTCAAAGGAGGGACCCCATCTCACATGAGCATGTGATGGCACCATGCAAATTGCAATGGGCTGCACCAGCAAGAGAATGACAAACCAACGAGGCCAGCACCATAAGACGAGAGCACCAGAGACTTCCTTGAGATGCTACGCACAGCCATTTCCACAGAGACCCGTTAGAGACTAAAACTGAATTTTTAGTATGAAACAAGGGACTGACAATGACAGCAGGAATTTTCAGCAAGAAGGGAAAGGAGAGCAACACATAGCAGGCTTGAGGGAGGGCTAATTGGAGCAAGCAAGGATGTGGTTAAAAGGGGAGGACCTCAGCAGTAATCAACTATATCCCTTATTTCCCAGCGGAACCATTTAAACCGAGAGAGGATGTGGAGGTTAGCCTCCAGCATGGCTCACAGTGATCCCCACCTCCTGGAAATCATATCGTTGTGTAGTCTCCTCCCAGACTGAATAGGGGTGACCTGGAGAACCAATAGGGTATTGAGACGATCACAGTGTTTGACTTCTGCACCTGTGTCATAAAGCACATGATGACATCTGCCTTGGATCACTCACTCTGTGGGAAGCCAGCTTCCCTGTGGTGAGGACACTCAAACAGCCTTAGGAAGAAGCTTCCATGGAGAGTAACTGCAGCCTCCTGACAACAGTCAGCAAGGAACTAAGACTTCCTGCCAACAGCCACATGAGTGACCCATCTTGGGAGATGATTCTCCAGCCACAGTCAAACCTTCAGATGATGTGGTTCCAGCCAATGTCTTAAGAGCCTGTGAGCAGACTCCCAGTTACACCACTCCCAGATTTCTGACCCATTATACTATGACATAATTAATAAATGATTGTTGTTTCAATTCACCCAAGTTTGGGGTTGCTTGTTATACATCAACAGATAACTACTACAGAGGGTTATTTCATTTCTAACTACTTTCTGTATTTTTACACTATATCCACAGTCATTACCTCATTTGATTCTTATACTTACTTATTTTCTCTGGCTCAAAGATTGATAAGCTGTGTCTTGGAGAAGTTAAGTAACATTTCCAAATTCACATTATGCATGGTGGCAGATCCAGGTGAAGGGCCAAGCATTCTGACTTCTCATGTTTTCTCTCTGCATATAATCCAGATGCTGAAATCACATTCTGTGGGCAGCTGCATCCTTGAATATTGTCTGGAGCCTGCTCTATTTTGAAAGAACTCTTTGCTGCATGCTCTAGGGCACAGATGGAGGCAGCATCATAGGTGGGTTAAGCAGTTACCTCATCTTTGGCACAACCTGCTAAGCTAACCTGAGGATTCCCAGCCATTATTCCACAAGCCTCTACTGAGTGCCTGCTGTATGACAAGTGTCATAGAACTCATATCAACAGGATGCGTTTCCTGGAGGCACAGTTCAATAGAGAGCTGGGGGTGAAAAAAAAAAAGAGAGAGAAAAGAAAAAATAAGAAAGCTATAACATTTGAGCTTGAAATGTCACAGGGAGCCAAGGAAGTTGTCTGATGGATTGCCCTGTCATCTCCAAGCCAAAAGAAAAAAAACTTTCAGATCCATCAATTTGTTCCTGCCCTTTTAATCCAAACAATATTTTACAGCATCAGAACGCAAAGAAATTATTTTCTTAGACATTCAATTCCGCATGTGGACTGCTGAGCACTTAACCAGAAAGCGGCAAGTGAGAACTGTAGGTTATTCAAGTGTCTGCACATCTGATTGATCCAGATTGAATGTATAATATACTGGAACACATATGAGAGCCTACTGGTAACATATGTTCATTCATTCATTCATCCATGAGGAGTTGACATCTCTTTGCCATAGACAATGAATTTGAAGAGACACCTGTGTACACATGCACCAGCTGCCCAGGTTGAGGACTGCTCCTGCCTGCTCTGGACCTGCTCCTCCCTTTGGCTGGCTTTCCAATTACTGTAGACCTGTTCTCCAGTATCTTAGCCTCTCCTCGGGCCACATTTGAGGATACCACCATCCACTCCTTGGATCAAATGTTTGGCTCTTGGGCTCAGACCCTGTTGGGATATAGCTTTATTTGCAAAGTAGGCTGAAAGACTCCCTCTCCTGACAAGGAAAGCTGATTGGCAGTATGAAGAGTACATTGCAGAAGTTTTGAGGAGGACAAGCACTTACGATGGCTTTACAGGGATGGCTGCCCAAGTGAGATAGAATTTAACATGGGTATTTGTCAGCCCTCAAACAAGTCCTGCCTTCTTTCCTCCAGGTCTTTATTCACACCGCTTCTGCCTCCTCTAAGCAATCCTTCCTAATTTCCCCCATCCCCTCAGTCAGTGTGCTCTCTCCCTGTCCCCTCGTTGTTGGTTCCTCTATCTTGGTGATCTGCTTTGCATGCGAACGACCCATGTGTGTGTCTATTTCTCCCACTATATTGTAATTTCCATGGGACTTAACTGTGTCTGTATTCCTATACAATGTCTAGCACAAGGAATAATAAATCTTTATTACAGTGACTTGAATGGGAAGAAATGTAAAGTGGGCATGTCCTGTATTGCTTGTGGGATAAGTGGAGTAATCATCTGTTTGTTCATACAAAGACTTGTACATGAATGTTCATGTGAGCCTTATTCATAATCGCCAAAAACTGGAAACAACTCAAATGTCTACATCAATGCAATGGAATACTACTCAGCAATAAAAAGGAATGAACTACTGGCATATGCCACAACATAGATTAATCTCAAAGGCATCATGCTAAGTAAAAGAGCCAGACATAAAAAACTGTATACTGTTAGATTCTATTTATAAGAAATTCTAGAAAATTAAAAACTGTAGTGGCAGAAAGCAGACTAGTGGCTGTATGGGACAACAGATGGCAGGAAGTGGGTTGAAACAGTGGGAACATTATTTGTTCCTGGGGACACAGGGAAGTAATAGAAATGAACTAATCCTGATTGTGGTGAAAGTTGCACAGCTGTGTTCATATTCTCACACTCACCAAACAGTATATTTAAAATAGATGAATGCTATTGCATAAAATTACACTTCAAGAAAGCTATAGAAGAAAATTGGCCAGAATGGGAAGGATTTTGGGTGCAACTTAAGATGTTTGAACTCTATCATTGGCTATAGAAGCACTAAAATGTTTGAAGAAGGGAGAAATGGATAGTGTTGGAGAGAAGATGCTGGGTATAAGAGTTTTTTGTGTTTTTTTGTTGTTGTTGTTCTTGTTGTTGTTGTTGTTGTTTTTTTGAAAAGGAGTCTCACCTGTCACCCAAGCTGGAGTGCAGTGGCGCTATCTTGGCTCACTGCAAGCTCTGTCTCCCGGGTTCACGCCATTCTCCTGCCTCAGCCTCCCAAGTAGCTGGGACCACAGGCGCCTACCACCACGCCCAGCTAATTTTTTGTATTTTTAGTACAGATGGGGTTTGTCCATGTTAGCCAAGATGGTCTTGATCTCCTGAGCTCATGATCTGCCCGCCTCAGCCCCCCAAAGTGCTGGGATTACAGGCGTGAGCCACCTCACCCGGCCAAGAGTTTTTTTTATGAATTATGAAATAGAACAGAGAAGATTATGGCCTGAGTAAAGGTGGGAACAAAGGAAATAGAAATGATCATATGGATGCAAGAGACTCAGCAATGAAATAATCACAGACCCTGCGATTGAGGACTAAAATGATGCGTGTTTTGGCTGAGCCTTTAGTTTGATGACCTTGGTGAGAGATACTTGTACAAACCTGGAGCCAGCTTGGGGAGAAAGTGGGTGGATCCAAGGTCCTGAATTCTACCATGGAAACAGATTTAGAAACTTGATTTAAGCTAGGTGCCAAATTGATTCCACAGGATTGCCAAATATTGGGAGGGCAGGGACAAAGATACTGGCATTAGTGATGTGAGGAGGCATGAGACTCCATGTGGGAATGGAGGCTTATGGACATGGATTCCTTTTGTAAGGGCCTGCCCTCAGGAAGCCTCTCTGTCTGCCAGGTGAAACGTGTAAGAGGAAGCCAAGGAACAAAAGGAATGATTTAGGTCTGAGTGCCAGAGAGCATTGCACCACCACTGATAGACCCAGAGAACCCAGAATGGGAGATGCTCAAGGACAGTGGTGGTGAAAAGCAAACACAGAAAGGGAAATTTGATGGCATCCAGTCCTACCTACCTCGCCAAAGAAGACACTTCTGCTATGTCCCCAGTACCATTTGGGTTGAGTGTTCTTCTAGAAACATGAAGTCTACTGCTTTGTGAAGAGTTGGCTCCATTACTGGACAGCTCTAAATGCAGGTGATGATGATGATGATGATGATGATGATGATGATGATGATGATGATGATGATGATAGAAAGAGGAGCAGGAGAAGGGGACAACTAACATGTATTGAGCAGTCTCCTTCTGCCGGGCATTCTTCCAGGTTGTACATGCACTGTCTTATTTAATCCTCAAAATAACACTATAAGATAGGCACTATAATTATCTATCTTCGTTTTGCAGATGACAAAATGAAGGCACAGAGAAATGATATAGCTTGCTCAAGGTCATACAGAAGTGGTCGACCTGGGATTTGAACCCATGTCATCTGATGGCAGAGCCTTCACAAGACTGGCATGTATTGCTTGCTAGTGATTCCATATCTACCTGTCTGTAATTTCTATCTAATTCCATTTTCTGTAGGAATTCAAATCAGTAAACAGAAACTTTTTTGCATTTTTTCAAATGTGTTAAGACCGCAAAGTGTACATTTTCTCTGAATTTTCTCTTCTGTAGGTTAAATACATCCATTCTATCAAGTGTTCCATAAGAGGAGATAATTCTAGTGCCCTTACCATCTTGGTCCTCCTTATTGAATATCCCTGAGTTGGTCATAATTCTCACTGAAGGTGAAACCTAGAGGTAAACACAGTACTCCCAGTGTGACTCAATCTGAATGCAGTAAAATAAGAGAATGTAGTGCATGATGGTTCCCTGTGTGGGGGTAGAGCAGATGGCAAGAAGACTAGGCCTGGAGAAAAGCCCACTGTAAAAGGATGGGGTGATACTGAATCAGAAAAGAAGACGAAACAATGAGTTTAAGGAGGATAAGAACTGAGAACTTAAACAGATCTGCTGGCTTAGGGAGAGTCATTGGGAAGAAATGCAGGAGCTATGGAAAGAATAGGTAATGAGCCAGCAGGAGGGACTACGTGTTGTCCTCTCTGGTTACAAAAGGAAAGGGAAAAGGACAGTGGCTGGTGGGAGGTGGAACAGACAGAAGGATGAAGTAAGAGGTTGTTTACATGCTAGGAAAGTGAGGATGGTGCGTAAGGCAGGGAAAGGATTGTCAATAGAGAGGAAAGAATGCAAGAAGAGGGAAAGACTGAAGTTGCTGCAGCCAGAGTCAGATGGAGGCAGCAAGTGAGATGAAAGGTAAAAGAAGCACTTTGGGGGTAGAGATAGCGATATCTGAAGGTGCAGAGAAGGAGGGCTGATAACACCTCCCACATAGTGCTTCATGTTGTGCAAAGGTTTTCCATGTTCATTATCTCATTGGATCACACACTAGTCCTGAGAGGGGAAATACTACTATTTGTAGTTTACCATGGAAGACAATGGAGAGTCAAAGAAGGTAAGTGACTTCCCCAGTGCTATGAAAGGAATACAATTTTCTGATTTCTTGTCCCTTTTCCTGAGTCTATGACTACAGCCTATTACACTGTGTCCCAGAGCGCTCAGTAAGATGTGAGTCAAGACCATGTCCCAAAAGGGAACCAAGAGAAGTGAATTGTTGAGAGAAATTAGGAACTAAGGAGAGCTTGGAAAACTGAGCACATTGTTTAGAAAAGGGGACAATGAGAAATAGAGAATTGGTCTGGCAACATCAAGAGCATCAAGGAAGATAGCCTAAGTCTGCACTAATTTAAAGGAGGCCAACCCCAACCTTCTCCTGTGTCCTGAGAAACAATACTCCATCCATTAATCCCACTGAATTTAATGAATGCCACAGTGCATCAGAGAAACAGTAGGTGACTCAGAGCAGGAGCAGGAGTTTTGTGCGGCCAGACACAGGGTACAAGGTATAAGACGTACATGAATCAGGATGACGGTCATGCCGGGCAGGATGTTACCAAAGAATGATGTACCTGCACAGAGACCCATAGGAAAGAAAGGGGACTCAGTGGAAGGGGGTGATCTAAGAAGGTTTCTGGGGAGTGCTGAGCCCAGAATTTCACACATGTATAAGCATGGTGGTGAGAGTAGCTACAAAAATTAAGAAACGTTAATGTTAGTGAATGTGTTTGGCTGAAGACAAGTCCTTTTACTAAAAGGGCTGTAAAGCTCTCCCATAAGGGTTGGCAAAGGAAGCCTTTGTAAAATCTGATGTGGAGAAGGGGCATGATGAGTCAACATGGCATTGAAACTGTCCATGAGAAATCAGGTTAGGAGACTAATGAAACATGGTGTGAAGGCCTAAACTAGGGTTCTGGCAATAATGATGGGAAAAAATGTTATGAAAGGGAGAATAAATTGATTTGATTGCTGAATAAGATGTAGATAATGAAGGAGAAGACAGAAGTCAAGGATGAGTCTTGATCATCAATGAAATCATAGCAATATTGATGGATAAATAAAAATTAGAAGAGTCACAGTTAATGAGGAGAGGAAAGCTTAAGAGAACACAGGGAGATATGCATAGATACCTGGAGACACAGTCTGATGTTCTCATCAGTGATCAGATCTAAGTGATGAGATTCAGAGGTCATCTATAAGGAGAGACGTATGACTCCTTGAGTGTGGGGAACAAGGGAGAGAAGCAGAAGGCCATGGTCTGAGCCTTGAGTGACATCAGAGAAATTTTCTATCTGCTAGGGAAGTGGGAAGAAACATTTCAATTAAAAAGCATTTCAATTCAAAAATGAGAGATACTGGAAAAAGAAGCTGAAGGCATCAAAACTTAGAGATGGTAAGGAAGTCCTTGGTGCTCTTGGGTTGAGTACCTAAGATTGGTGAAGGGGAAGCACTGTGTGTGTGTGTGTGTGTGTGTGTGTGTGTGTGTGTGTGTGTGAAGGATGGCCTGGGACAGGCAAGGAAACCCAGAAACTTGGAGTTCTTTCAGGCAACTGTCAAACTCCTTTAGCTCCCAGGATGCTGCTCTCAAGGTGTTGCCAGGGTAGGACCAAGTGCCCAAAGATGCTGGCCACATTTTTGAGGTTGGTAAAACCTGGCCTGGAACTCCTGGTGCCACGTTGGCATGTAAACAGGTATCTACTAGCCTCACCTTGTCTCAAGACCAATATATGCTGGACGATCTTGGCCCTAGATGGAACTCCATAACAAATACATGAGGGGAAGTGCATTAGAAAGCATTTCCATTTGTGTACAAACAATACTTTAAAAACTGCTTGCATTTTTGGGAGTTGAGTTTGGCAGTTGCCTGGAAGAATGCCCAACCCCAGTTCTACTAGAAATCTTGGCCCAGCTAGTGATAATTAATGTTTTATGAAGAGTGTGAGCTGACTTACAAGAATACATATAAGAATGGTGAAAACATGTTTGAAGTTATCTCAGTACATAAAGGTAGAGTCACCATTTGTGTGTAACTAGAGAGTTTGAGTTGCCCAGCCTGAGTTTGAGACCTGCCAACCTCACCTCCTTGCTCTGTAAACTTGAGCATGTCTCAGACTCTCAGAGCCAACTTCAAATCTCAGACCATCTCACGGTGTAAAAAGAATAAAATGGACCAAATTACATAGCAGGACTTTATGAATTTTAAAGTGCTTTTTAAATTATTGTATTGCCAATAAGTAGTAAAAGAGCCTTTCTTTACGTTGGTCTTCAGAACCTAGAGTTCAAGCATTTGACAATGACTTTCCCTGCATGGCTTTTTCCCTCATCTGCTATTCCTAATTCAGTAATACATAGCAAGTTTCCTTTTCCCAGTTATCCTCAATCATTTTTAGCAGAGAAACTTCACAGTCCCATGCCCTCTAAAATGAGTTTGGAACTAAGTCAGGAGGTTTGGGAAGACAGTTCGGTGATCTGAAACAAATAATTCATTTGGGGGCTTATGTCTCATTTTCTTGTGGGGTAATTCCAAGACCTGACTCACTTTGGGCTGAAGCTATTAGAAAATGTCCATGTAGCCTTAGTTTAGGAGAGCTGCAAAACACCACCTTCCAGGCCCATTATAATGCCAGGAACTTTCACGTCCTTTACAATACAAAATTTAATCTAATCCTCAAAGCAGCTTCTCAGGTTGAAACTACTATTCCTAGTTAACAGATGAAGAGTCTGAGGCTCAGAAAAATTAAAAAGTGTGCCGAAAGTCACATATATATGTGCCACAGCTGAGATTTTCATCTTTTTTTTCAAGTCCACCCCTATATACCACCATTAAACCACCCCTATAAGGAAGAGTCTCTGTGAACCAAAGGAATTATTTTGAGCTCCTTCTCCCACTATTTGGACTCAAGAGTTTCATCGAATATGCTACTCTGTCAGCAGGGCTGAGATAGAGAAATTATCCAGTGGAAAGGATCACAGAACCCAGATATAGATCCACATATGTATGAACACCACTTAATATAAACACAACTGACAGTGCAGGTCAACAAGGAAAGAACAGACTATTCAACAAATCTCACTGCAACAACTATTTAGCCATAAAAACCAACTAAATTGGAATTCTGCTTCACAGCATACATAAAATCAATTCTAGGTGGCTTAATAACTTAAATATGTAGGGTAAAATTTAAAACTTTAGAAGACAATATGAGGGAATATCTTTGACTTTAAGATAGGAAATACTTTTGTTTTAAAACACAATATAAAAAATAAAACTCATAAAGAAAAGATTGTTAACTTTGACTGTGTTGAAATCAAGAATGTGGGTTCATCAAAACACACTATAAAAAATTGAAAAGACTGGGCACAATCTGGGAGAAAATATTTGCAACACATATAATCAACCACAGGTTTTCAGGACAGAATTTCTGCAAATCAGTAAGAAAAAGGCAAACAGCTTAACAACAACAACAACAAAAAATGTCAAAAAAAATCATGAATAATCATTTCACAGAAGAGGAAACACAAGTTTCCAACAAACATACAAAAACCCATTCAACCTCACCAGTAAGCAGAAAAAATGGGTGAATGAATGGGGTGACCAGCTCAAAGCCTATATAACATGAATATAATTCATAGAAACTCTTGGGGCAACTGAGGGAAGAAAGCAGAAGAGCAGAAGCTAAGACCTGAGGTCTGCAACCAGGAATCTCTTTCTCTTATCTTCTGAATGCGCTCAGTCAGATAGAATTAGGGTCATCTAATCCAACATAAGCCTAATTAGGCCAGGCATGGTGACTCATGCCTGTAATCCCAGCACTTTGGGAGGCCGAGGCAAGGGGATCGCCTGAGGTCAGGAGTTCAAGACCAGCCTGGCCAACATGGTGAAACCCCGTCTCTACTAAAAATACAAAAATTAGCCAGGCATGGTGGCAGGCACCTGTAATCCTAGCTACTCAGGTGGCTGAGGCAGGAGAATCGCTTGAACTCGGGAGGTGGAGGTTGAAGTGAGCCGAGATCGTGTCATTGCACTCCAGCCTGGGAGACAAGAGTGAGGCTTCACCTCAAAAAAAAAAAAAAAAAAAAAAAAAAAAAAAGCCTAATTAAATCCTTCTTTATTAAATGAAAAGAAGAATGAGAGTATGTGAATTCTGCATTCTGCACAACCTCTCCACTAACCCCACCCTCACCAGTCTCCCTGTAGAATGTCTTCTTCTTTCTTGACTCCCTCCTGCTTTTTCCCTGACCCCTGCTCCCCAATCTATGCCAATTCAGTCCTTTGAATGCTCTTTGATTGTAGACATTGTTTACTGGTTTGCAAGCTCGATGCCCTTCTAGGCCCTTCTAGGCTGTAAGCTTGATGCAGGGAAATGTGTCTTAGTCATCGGTTAATCCTGCACCTCTTACAGTGCTTGGCAAATCATATGTGCTGGACACTTCTTTTGAATCTAACAGACACTAAGTCACCGACCATGAAAAGCAGCGAATCTAAAGTCAATGACTCAAAACGCAAGTATTAATAGATTAACAGAGTAGGGATCTCAAAATGAAAAGAAAGGGCAAAAATACAAAGTAGACTCCAGGCTGATTATGACTAAGATATAAAAAAACAATTTAAACTAAGCCCTGAAGTCTTGCTGAGTCCCCTGCTAAGCCAAGCAAGTCTGATGCACATAATACCCTTGCAGGCCACACACAGCCCAAGTTTGGGCTGGGATATCCTCGGAAGAGAGAATAAAAGTCAACTTTGTGGAAATGGGGCAATCCAGATTTTTAGAATTTGAGGTATTTGTCCCTAGAAAACACTCACATCATTGCATACTGAAAGGAGCAGGCCGGTGGCAAGGTGACAAGGCCAGGGGTAGGTGCAGAAACACAAGGAGGTAAAGGCAGAGGGTAGGGACCCACCCACAGAGAAGTGTGAGCATCAGAATGAATCATGCCTGTTATCACTCAGACCACTATCTGCACTGAACCTGTATTAATTCTGCCAAAGTGGCCAAAACCCAGTGGAAATTCTTCTAGCAGATACTTCTGGAAACTCCTCTTCCAAAAATCTCTCAAAGTTGCTTTACTTTGTCGTACATCAAATGCTTCCTTGCATCTGAATATAAAAACAGAACTTGAGGATGAGATCAGGTTAGAACTCATAATAGGTTCTGATGATTTCTTTTCTTCTTCTTTTTGGGAATATTCTCAAATGTTGACCAGTGTAGCCTGGTTAGTGAAAGCCATTATTGTTCAGCTAATGGATTAAATGCCTAACTAACATTACAACACAAAGCAGGTACAACTTGTTGACCACTCATGGTGTGGTCACCGTCTTAATCAGTGAATGTGTGTTATCCTCATAATAGTCACAGTAGTGTCCTTGGCCAGGATTGTTATCAACCCCACTTTCCATATCAGAAAACTGAGTCCTGAGCAATAAAGTAGCCTCTACTAAATAAAAGCACTGAGATTATTCTCCAAGGCCATCTGATTCCATCTCCTTCTAGCTGATATTCATGAAGAAGGATTGCTCTTGGGAACACCGGGTTCTCTATACGCATTGTCAGTTATTTCTGCAAACAACAATAACAACAACCATTAAACTCTGGGAAACTCATGGGCAGGACTCAGCGCAGAGCTGGGCATCATGCTACTTTGTACATCTGCTGATTAATTTTGTTTGTATGAAGCCACATACAGCATCAGGAATTTGAGAATGTTAGCTAACCAATGAAGACTTCCAACTCCAGGGGGTCTGTATTCTTTTCCTCTTCTTTCCCTTTCCTTTTTCCTTCCTTCCTTCCTTCCTGCCTGCCTTAAACATTTATAGGCACCTACTATGTACCAAGTGCTGTGCTGTGAGCTGGGACACAGAGATTAAAAAGACATGGACCACTCAAGGGCCTTGGCATCTAGGTATGGGAACACACCAATGCTCAGTGCAAGAAAGGCTACTCAAATTCCAGGGAGACGAGTGAATAGACAGAATCAAACACACCTCCTTTTCTCTGGGTTCCTCATTAGACTACAGGGCTATATTTCTAAAGGGAAGGGGAACTCCCAGGCAGGTCTGTCTGGAAAGTGAGGGCAAGTCTGCAAAGGAGCCCGACCACATTACAAAGAGGAAGGACAGTGCCTGTGACAAGAAGGAAGAGCCACAGAGCCAGGGTGGTGGCACAGTGCAGGACCTGGGAGAGGAAGACAGATTCCCCTATGCCAAACCCTGAAGAAGCGGGGAAGGGGCTGCAGGTCTGGGAAATAAGTTAGCGAGCAGCAGAATTCTATCTGACCAGTTGCACCCCAGCTCCCACACTCAGCCCACTATCTCCCAAGGAGGACTTTGACTTCTCTTTGTCCTTCATCTTGTAAATAAGAAGGGAAAATGTAAATCACCTCAGTGCTAGAGAGTAGGACAGGGCTGGAGCCCGCCTTCCAGTGGGAGGGGGAATATCCATTCCAATATTTATTTATTATTATCATTTAGAGGAGAGAGAGGAAAAAAAAAAGCCAGAAATATTTCCAAAATGTCAACACTATTAAGGAAATCTGAACACCTTAATCCATTTAAATGTCAGCTAAAACCAGGCAAAGGGTTTTCGGGAGGGGAGAATGAGGAAGTAAGGAGGGGCAGAGAGAATTAACGCCAGATTCCACATAATCTATCAAAGTTTCTTTCTTTTCTTAATATATTAAATATTAAATGCTTCTTTGCATCTGAGTGAGAGAGGAGAGAGAGAGGGACCAGGGTGGAACTCATAAATGCCTAGATAATTGGTTTTGAGGTTTTTTTTCTTCTTTCTTTCTTTCTTTCTTCTTGGCGGAATCTCAATTTCCCTATAAAAGAGAAAATTCATTTCCAGCCACTAATGTAATGTCAGCGTGCTGTTTACTAAGCATGGATGATGTATAGGGGGACACTACTTTCAGAGGACTACTTAATGATGCATAGAATTAAATCCTGAGCTCCTCAGCTGAGCCTCCTCCCTCCCTCCTGGTTCCCAGGCTCCCAGTGCATCCTGGGAGAAGCAGGCTTGGCATAGCCTGTCTCTCTCATTACTAGAATTCTGGGGTCTCTGCCGAAGAAGCTTGGAAATCACCCTTAACTTTAGCAGACACATTTGCCCTTGGCGTAGACCAGAGTGAGCTCCTGGGCAGTAAGAAGCTGATGGCCAGGGGAAAGCAGACTGCTCAGTGCTGAGGGACATAGAAACAAGGAGTTCATAGGATGCACCAGGGTGTTGGGGTTTCCCTGTAGAGAAAGGGCTGGCCAGGGAGAGAGAGGGGTGGAGCTTCTCCCAGCTCTCCTTCTGCGCCCTGGGAACCATGGCATTCAGATGTCAAGTAAAATATATTTCCCTAGTTCAGCTGCAACCTTAGGGGCCTGTGAGGCTGTCATTGCCAGAGCAGCACCTTGGTTCTCCTGCACCTGCTCTCACAGTGGGCTGGCCAGCCTGGGTGGGCCTGGCCTCTGCTGAGGAGCTGCACCCTGCTGAGAGACTACCCCACCTTCCCCACTGGGGAAAAGTGATTCAGCCATGCCACCAAGGAGACCACCAACTGGTGGTCAGCACTGAGGAATTGGGAATGAAGGCAGGAAGGTAGAAAATGGGAGGGATGAGTGGGCTGAGGGGAGAGGGGGAAATGTAGCTCTCCTGTGGTGGGGGTGTTGGGAGGGGGTATCCAGACATGCAGTCCCTTCTGAATCTCCGCCAGGGTCGCTTTGGCCCTCTTGAGTCTACTGAAACTGACTTCCCCCTAGGTAAACCCAGTGGCCTCATTTTCTTTATCCTCCTGAGCGTTTGCTATCACTAACCACTCTTTCCTTTTGAAAGCCCTCTACTTAGGCATCGTCGATGCTGCTCTCCAGAAAATTCAGTGAGTCCCTATCTCCTTTGTGGGGGTCTTGGGCTCTTCTAGTCTGCGCGCCAAGGATTTCCTATAGGAGTCTTTCTTGATGGCTCTCTCCTCTGTATATTTTCACTCCCTATACAGGTTCCCTGTTTTTCATGAATCCAAAGCCCATGTCTCCAATCTAACCATGAACCTGGGCTCCCAGAGTATGTCCACAGCCTCCTCTAGCAGCAAATTCAGAACTGTTCCCCAGTCAGCTCCCTTCCCCGCCACCCCACTTCTGCCCATGCTATTGCCATGGCTTTCAGATTAGAGAAAACTTAAAGTCATCATTGTCTCGCTTTTCTTTTATTAAAATTTTGAAATGACCTTTGGCTTCCATCTTTCCTACTTATCCCCTGACCCCCATCACCCCTGATCCAAGTCCTAGGCCTAAACCCTTGCCAAGGTCCCCCAAATTTTGCCTTCCTGCAGTTGAATCATCCCAGCCTATCCTGAACTCTGAACCCCACCTCATTTTCACAAAATACCATTTAAAACCCATCATTTTACAGAGGCTAGTCACCACCCACTGAACTGTGTCCAGACTACACAGCCCTGAGCAGATCCTACTTCAAAGGAGAATCAAAGGGAGCGCCTTCACCAGCTGAACCTGTGGAACAACAGTTGGAGAAACTGAGTTTCCAACCTGGAAAAGGGGAAGTTAAAAGGTTGCCGAGCTTGTTTAGGAAATCAGAAGGGCTGCTCTGCAGCAAACAGGGAGAGATACTGATGACACAGAGAGAGGTATCTGAAATCAGTGAACACCAGGAACTATGAGCTAGGCTCCACAGGACTTTCCAACAGAGACACCTAAAGGTGAAATTATCTGCTCCCATCTTGAAATATTTTCCAACAAAGACTGATGATCACGTGTAGGGATCTTACAGAAGAAACTCACATGTAGGACTGGGAAGGCATGCATAGTTTTTCTAGAAGGGTTTTAAAGTTCCTCCCCACCCAGAGGTCCTGTGATGCTGCACCTCGCTTCAAGACCTTCCTTCATCTAGCCATCCCTCTGTATTCCTCTTTTTTCCCAGCATCCCAGTGTATGTCCAGGCAGGCCAGATTCCTCACTGTCCACACACACTCCATGCAAGTCTTTGCCCATGTGGCTTCCCTATGAAGAATGGCCTCTTGCTGGTCCTTCAGACCTCCTCCTCCAGGAGACCTACTCAGACTCCTCTGCTCTCTCTTATCTTTGCTCAGCCCTTCAACCACACAATCTTGTACTATACTCCCCCTCCCTACCCTTAACTTTTTCTAAGTGAGGATGAATCTGACCTCCTATAGTATATGAATCATAATGCATCTTTTGCAATCTCACTGTAGCTAACACAGAACCTTGAAACACTGGCCATTAATAAAAACTCGATCTGTTGATTGATTAAACACAAGTACACACAATTTTCACTGCCCACCTTGAGTATTGCTGTGTGAGCCTTGCCAGTCAGGAAGTGTTGCCCAAAGAAAAATTCTGCATGTGGCTCTCCATCATATACTGAACAAAATGCCAGTTCCTAAGCATGACACTCAGATCCCAGCCCATAGTGATCCTGAGCTACCTGTTCAAGTGTCCTTGCATTCCTTACTCTATCCGCTGGCCAAATCAGACTATATGCCATGAACTATTTTCACAGTTTCCCTGCCTCAAAAGCTCTTCCCATTTTTATGCACCTGGACATTCCTATTTGGTCTTCAAAAGGCAGCTCAGAAATCACCTTCTCAGTGGAGCTTTTCCTGATGACCTCTAAGGCAGCTTCTTTGCTCCCTCCTCCGTGCTCCCAGGACACTTTGGGCAGATCTCCATTATATTGCTCACCATATTTTATTATAGTTAATTGTGTACACATCTGCCTTCCCCGTCATATGATGTGCTTGCCTTTCAAGGGCAAGGACAATGCCTTACCCAACCCTCATGCCTCTAGTACCCAGCAGCATGTGAGGTGTATAGGAAGAAGGAAGGAGAGAGGGAAGGTACAGAAGGAAATGGAGGAAAGGAGGAAGGGATACAGAAAAGAAAAGAAGGAAAGAAAAGGGAGAAGATATTATGGGCAGTGGAGATGTTATGACAAGGATCCAATAAAGCACATTAACCTGGCCCATAAATAATAAGTGACCAATAAAAGACACTTCATGAAGCTTCATGAGTCTGAAAAAGGAGATCTTTGCCTTCTTTCAGACACATCCGCTCTGGTCTGAATATACTTGATTCATGGCTACAGGTTCTCTGCATTACAGTCCATACTAATTAAAGTAAATGTTCTCTCCCTTCTGGGTCTTTAGTGTGCCCTGTTGCATAAGACAGAAGACAGTAACTATTTCCCAAAATAGTGGAGGTCTTGCATGATGAGATAATTCAGTGCAGGGATCTGGGAGCATGTCTTGCCCCAGGAGCATGGTTTATTCAGCCATAGTGGGGTGGGAAGGTGGTCCTGGGCTTTGTGGTGATAGTGGATGTGTTGGACTAACTCTTGGCAGATTCGGTCCTCAGGGAAGTTCTGCCTAGGTATTGCTGCTAATTGGAATAACTAGGTGTCCCAGCTGGGCCAGAAGGGAGCCCCTGGAACACTCCGCTAGATGGAGCTGGAAAATACCATTCTCCAAAAATGTATGTGATCCCTTGATTACAGCAGAAATGAGATATCGCTCAAAAAAAATGTTAAACTGATTCTATAGGAGTTTGCACATAAATAGACATGTCTGATGAGCTACTTGGTGTTTCCTTATGGAAGCCCATTTGCAGAAAGGAATGATATGAACCCTGTGAGATAATTCACCAAAAGTAAGAAAGTCTGCCAAGGTGAACCAGACACAGCAGCAGGACTGGAGCTTAGGGTGATGGTGGCTCTGTGTGCAGCATTTGAGTAACATTAGGAACTCATTCCAATTCAGCTATCCTAAAGACACAAAGAGAAGAAACGTCTGTGTGTTTGTAAATTGACTAAATTTTGTCCCACTAAATTGTGACCCTTTGAGGTACAGACAACGTTATTTTGAGATCTTCCTCAGTGAAGCACCGGGGACACAATGTTCTCACTTCCTGCGAACATCACTGGTTGAGCCAGTTGGCAGCGATTTAGGATGACAGAGCGAGCCCCTTATCATGGCAATCCTGGGACAAACAAAGACTTTTGCTGAATAGTAGAGGTGACAGGCCAAAGTAACAGAAGCCAGCATCAAATGGTGGCTCGGACTGCACAGCCTCCAGCAACTACCCCATGGGTAGTCCAAGAATGTTTGGGAGGAGGGAACTCAGTAAGACACTGTGAAGCAGGTGGGAGCTCAAAGGTAGCAAGGCTCGAAGCTATGATTCAGATGTCATTATCTGAACCTACAGACTGGTGAGATGCAAGACTGAGAATACATTGTTTTGTTATTTTTGTTTTACCTTTTGATGTTTGTTTAAATACAGAGAGTAATCATTTAGGCCAGGGGCGATAATAAAATAACCCTAGCAGATGCTCATACCTTAGATCAACTCAAGACACCCTACAGCCGTGTGCTCTAAGTTCAGGCTCGGTGTGTGGGGCAGGCATTCCCCAAAGATAAGAGGTCCCACCTGGGAATCTTGGCTATACCCCCTGAGAGTCCAGGAAGCCTGGGGTGCTCCCAAGGATGAGATCGTGAAGGGGAGGCAGAGTTCAAAGCCCACCCTCAGGGTGTCAGAACAAGGATCTCCTCCCTTAGAGCCTCTGTGTGGCATCAAAATAAAGGGATTTCAAGAGACCCTAAGAAGTTGGACACCTTGCCATCAGTCAGTCCACCAAGAGCTCTGGTTGGCAGCAGCTCTTTAGGTCTGAGCACCTGTTCCTGGGATTTAGGCACAACCAGAATTTCCTTGTATTGTTTTCTTTTCTGCATCCTTTGATTTTCCCCTACTAAATATAAATTCTTTTAGACTATGGCTTCTAGATTTTACCCTTTAACATAATTCCCTAAATAAAATATCCTGATCTCCCTCCCTTCTCATGTCCTCCACAAGCCAACCCATCTCCATTAGCAGGCCCACCACCCAAGATAATTGGACTGGCCCCAGAAGAAAATGAAGACCCTACAAAATCTGCCTCTCCCCCAGGGGGTCACCGGTGCCTCCAAATCCGGTCCAGCAGGCTTGGTCTCCTCTTTTCCCTCAGCCCCATTCCTTCCTGGTCAGCCCATTATCCACTTTCCTGGGTCTTATAAATCTAGAGCTAATCTGCTAAACTCCTCTGGGTCTGAACGTTAATGGCTGCTGCGAGTAAATGGGTTACCTTTCCCTGGAGCCTTCTCAAGCCACTATGGCAGGAGATTTCCACTCAAATCCTTCATATTAGTAGGTTCCTGAGACACCCACATTTCAGTTCTTTGGAAAGTACTAGGGTCAAACTACTGGAAGACCTAGGACCCCGGTCACACACCCCACCTACTCCACACTTCCTGCACTGTCCTGGGCCGTCTCTCCCTCCTGAGGGTCTCCACAAATGGCTCAATTCCATACGGTCTTGTTGATCTTACATCAACCAGTGCAGAAACTTCTGTCTCTCTCTCCCCATTCCTAACTCTTTCTTTCACATTTTCTTATTCATACTCACCTTCCTTTAAAATAATTCCATGGATCTTTTTTCAAAGTTAAAGTTAAAGAGACTTTTAAGAATCTTAGTTTGAGTCTGTGACAAAATAGGGGAAATATCGTCCCTGAGGATGATTCTTGAGACAGTTATAAATGACTATAATAAAATTAGAAATTTAGAATAAGAAGGGATTCCCAACTGCTATTCTTCTAGCCAGGAGTCGAAACAGGCCCTTCACAAAGGGAGTGACAGGGAGGATGGCAGGGAGGGGCAGTGAGGAAAGTGGGGAGTTGAATAAGCCTTGCCAGATTGGGAAATGAGACCCACAGGGAAACATGACTCCAATCCCTCCTCAGCCATAAAGCCTTGTTCACACACCCTCCCCAGCAGCACTTCCCACACACATGTGTAAACAACAGAAAGGGCTCCAGGGAGCCAGGCTCTGAGCGGGAGTGGGAGAGAGAGAACAGTCTGAACTCTCCTGGCTTGGGATTTAGGGAAAGTGTCCCTCAGTTTCCTCATCTGTAAACCTTAATAACTGAAGCTAACAGCTACTTAGCCATCGCCATGGCAGACACTTCCAATTTCTTTATGTGCATTCACTTACTCACTCCTCACGGCAACCTGATGAGGCAGGTCCTATTATTGATCCCATTATACAGATAAAGAAACTAAGGCTTGGAGAGATAAAGTCACCAGCCAGAGCTTATATGGTGCACCTTCAGTTCATCCACAAGACTGGCTATTTTTCTACCTGCTTCTCTGAAGCCTTTTATGGCAGGACTTGTATCTTATTCCCTTGAAATACAGAATCTTCCTGGACCTTCTCCTTCTATGTTCCATTTTTGTCATCAGTAGGCTAGGGACAGAAAGAGGGTAGACGAATTTTCTTTGGTACTAAATTGGTCTATGGGTCAAGAGGAAAGTTAGCCAGGGATATCAACCCATGCACGTGGACAACACCTCACCTGTTTTAAATTTTTCTTCCACACATTTTCTTTTGGCCTTCTCAGAAGCCTTCAAATATAAATGAAGCAAGTCTTCCTCATCTATAAAATGAGGGTAAAATTGCCTGTCTTGCAGCGTTGGTATGAAGACTAAACGATTATAGGAGAGCCCTTAGGACAAAGTCAGGCACATAGTTTACTCTTACCAAACGTGAGGTTCCTTCCCAAGTCTAGGAGAGTGATGGCACTGACATGGAGACTGGACAATGCATAGTCTCACAACTGTAATTCCAGCATCCCGGGCTTCCTCCCTGGAAGCAAGCATGACAGCATCCTGTGCCTCTTCTCTAGGCTACCTTTCTCCCTGCCTGTTTCTTCTCCTCTCTCCCCACCTCAAATGTCCCAAATCTACAAGTTCTAAAATAAATTTACAACACGGTACTGTGCTTTAGGACAAGAATGGGAAAGAAGACCCCAGATATGGAATGGATAAGGGATGTTTTGGGGAGTAGGATGCAGACATCGTCAGGGAGGGAAGGGCTCAGGTCACTGAGGGGAGGAAAGGTACATGGCACTGAAAGACACCCAGATGAGTGCATATGCAGCACATGCACACACATGCACATGCATACACACATATATGTACACATTATCCAGTGCCTTGGTAGACCACACCTCTGGCAGCAGTGGGTAGTCTTCACAAATGAGCCCCTGCTCACTCTAGAAAGCTATTCAGGCAAACTGTTCCTCTAGGAAACATTGATTTTTAGGGACTCTTCTGAGAAAGAGCAATTGGGGTTAATATATGCCTATAATCATATAAAATATAACTAGGCTCTGTTTAAAATGTGGCCAACTGTGCCTGAGGACCAGTCCCCTTGGCTGGCCTTTTAGTCCCCATGGCTACCCCTGAGATATCTCCACAGTTCCTTAGGGCACCACAGTGTACACTTTGAAAACCACAACCTCAAACCAGAGAAGGAAGAAATGCAAGGTTCTGAAGTTGGGGACAGGGGACCATGGTTGACTCTCTGATCACACTATGCAGGCAGTTGCCTATGCAGCTCTGGGGGGCAGATTGCCTGGTCCTCTACTTGATGGCATTCCTGAACCAGAGCTGGATGGTCGCCTCCACATCTCTTGCTTTGTGAAATCCTTATAGAGCCCTGCTTTGTTTAGGCTTCCACTGTTTGGATTTTCTGTTATATGTAGGTCTGCTCAGGCCCCAGCTGATCCATCATGCTATTATTCCTCTCCTGGCCTCCTGCATCCTGGGCTGACCTCCTGCATCCCAGGCTGACCTCCCACACTAATGCTCTCTCCTTCCCCCGGCCCCATTCGTGACTTGACAGCACTTGTTCTCTTCCTCTGTACAAATCATTCAAGATGCCCTCCCTGTCTGATTCACTGCAGTATTCCCAGGGCTCAGATCCATGCTTGGCACACAGTAGGCACTCAATGAATGTTTCTTAAGTAGACAAACGAATTATCTCACCAACCTGGCATTGCTCTCATTATCTGACAGCTGTTCAGCCTACTCTCAAACCCTGACCCCTTGTCCTTCTCCTATCTCATATTTCTTATTGTCTATGAAAGATCTCTATTTGGTTGGCCTTCCAACCCCTGCAACAAAATTTGTCTGAAGCAAAGCTTGTTATCTTTCCTTCCAAGCCAGACCCCATTCCCAGCTTCCCAGTTATTGCTAGCAGCACAATTAGCCTTAGGACCACGTGGTCATTGCTCTTCATTTTTCTCTTTGCTTGGCGTTCACTCCCTCTTTGACTCCTGTCTGTTCTTTCTCAGCAAGGTCTCCCAGTCTCTGTACTCTCTTTTCTCACAGCAGTTCCTGATCCAGGCTTGGACTCTGCACTGGAAGCACCAGCGGGCGGTCTTCCTTCCCACTTTGCACCAACACCAGTCAAGTGCAGGTCCTGCCAGTCCCCTGACAGAGAGGGCCTTGAAAGTGAATGTCACAGAGAGCACTCAGTGAGTGTGGGATGAGAGATGAGTAAAGGATGCCACATCTCTTTTTCCTTGAGGAGAAGGATCCTCTGTGTCTATCGTACCTTTGCAATTAATACAATAATTGTGAAGACAGACTGGAGGCTCTTCTCAATTCATCAAGTATATTGCATCCCCGAAACCAATCTAGAAATTTTACCCCTCTCCACTACCTTTACACCCTCACTCCTTCTCCCTTTCTCCTGATTCTGGGCCACAGCTGTTCACTGAGTGGCTTCCACACAACAGCTGGGGAAGCGCCCATGATAGGAATCACTGCTGAGCTCCACAGCCTGCCTGCAGGAGGCAGAGGGTCCTGGCCTCATCCACCTACTGGCTTCTCCTGATTCTGTGCTCCCTGGCTTCTCCTTCATCACTCTCTGGAAAACACTTCAAAGCTTCCTGCTCTCTCAATGCTGACCCTATGGTGCTATTTCCCAAATAAATAAATGACAAAGAAAGAAACAATAACTCTTCATATAGGCAGGGCAGGCCATTTTCTTCACCATCCACCTCCATTGCAAACTCTAATTACCTGATCCTACCTATAGGTGCTTCTCACATGAAGAATGGCAGAGAGGATTTTGCTCACCTTAGCATGCTTTCTGGGTATAACTCTATGTCCCGGATAAGCTTTTGGGCTCTCTGCACCCCACACTCCTCAGTCTATTTGCGCCAACTGATTTATGCAGGGCTGGGAAGCTTCCAGAAAACAAACAAAAAAACAATTTGGGATTTGGACATATACAGACATGTCTGATGACATTGGCAATGCCTTCATGAAAGCCAAATTGCAGTGAGGAACTTTAGGAGATAGATCCCGAGGGAAAGAAGCCACCATTATGAACCAATCTGGAAACAGGACCTGAGCAGTAAATGGAAATATTTCTGCATAGAATGAGGCCAACACTGCTTGAGCATCCTTGCAGAGAAAAGGTCGTGTATATGCAAAGTGAAAAGAGCTGGAACGTCTTGGAGCTCAGGCATCCCTGTAAAGGAGTCACAAAGGAAGAGAGAAGCCTTTCCCTTCCCATTCTGTAGATGTTCAGATAATAGCTGTCCAGAGAAAGTGGTGGTGGCCACACTTCAAGAGGCAGCCTGAGCAGAGTGATGATGGTGACACAGACAAGAAGCAACAGGCACAGCAAAGAGATTCATGAAAGCATCATGGCAACCCCGGAGTACCACCTGAGATGGCTAGGAGGAGCCACGGGAGGATGGCAGAGGGTGGTGGCCTCAAGTTCCTAGCCGCACCTCTCCAGTCCCAGGAGCCAAGCACACAGTCCCTTGTGACCTCATTGTACCCACAGGTAGTGAGGTGAAGAAGCATTTAGATTATATAAAGAATCCTCCACTCAAGGTACATCAAGTAAGTCCAAACAATTATGTAGGAAGAATAAAAAAGACAACAGGCTTGCAAAGCATTGAGCATATTTGCAAAAGCTGAGTATAGACAGTGCAGGTGCTGTTTGGTCAGGATTGAATGGGAGGCGGAGGAGAGGCCAGACTTTGGTGTCCACTCAGCCCGTCCTGAGCCAGCACTGTCCTTGGAGTGATGGAGGGTTCGAGTAAGTACAAAAACACTGGAAGCCTCAGAGACTGGCAAGTCCAATCCCTCTTTTACATGAATAATCACCTGGGCTTTCCACAAAAGAAAATGGTTAGAAGTAGCATTTGGGTGGCACATCACAGAAGGTCCCCACACACATTAGCCTGGACGATTCTCACAATGTCCCCATGAGATTGTGTTGTCCTCACTGCGAAAGCAAAGAAATAGGAGGTTTGATAATATTAAAGAAAGTGCCCAAGGTCTCTTGGCTCCACTGCACACCATGCTCTGTGAAAGACGGAAGGGGTGGGAGGCAGGGGCTAGTGGGTTATGCAGGGGCTAGTGGGTTATGCAGAGGATAGCTTGATGAGATATTGCAACCATTAGTTCAATACAAAGAATGCATGTGAGTGAATGAATGAAAGAATGGATGAAAACCTGTGAGATATTAATAAAGATCATCAAACACAGGCTGTGTAGGTTTTTAAGAACTGAATAATCTCATTAAATAGTGGGAAAATTTAAGATTCCAGAAAACTCAGAAAATATATGGGCCAGTGTTTGGTGTACATCAGTTCATTAAAATTATAGATGTGAAGACTCTACTCATAAACTACTGAATCAGAATTTCTGGGGCCTCCTTATATTCAACAAGCTGCCCAAGTGATTCTGCTGTGTGTGAAAGTTGGAGAACTAGTGATTTAGGTTATAGTTTAATTTGTAATAATCAAGACAAATAATTAAATGCCTTGTAATAAACACTCACATTCACTGATTGCCATCATGTCTCTTTCTGATAATAATAGTGAATCTACATGAGCACTTACTCTTTGCCATATGTGTATATTCTGATTGAATTTTCATAAGAACTTTGCAGGGTGAGTATTATTATCTTCACTCAGTAAAAACAGGGCCTAATGCTCAGAGGGATGGAGTGACTTGGTTAAACCGACATTGTTAGATTGTGGCAAAGCTGGCTCTGCAACAGGTCTGCCTGTCCCCAAGCCCGTGCTCCCTCCATCAGAGCCAGGACACCCCTCCTCCTCTGCATGAAGTTGGACCCAGGGCTGGGCTGGGAGGTTCAGAACAGTCTGTCATAATTTCAAAAGTGATGAGCATAATTCACAAATGTGAACACTTATCTATCATTGCAGCAACAAATAAGAACTTTTGAGAAGCTGGTGACCAAAGTTAAGAAGCATAGATAGCCTCCAAAAACTCTAGAAGAAACGGAGACCATGCCTGTGAAAGAATTATGAAACATTAGAGAGGGAGTTTGAGGGATAACAGAAGATGGAGAAATGGAGGCTGGCTTGAGAAATGTAAGTAGCCTAGATCTGGAATCTGGGAAGGAAGGGAGTGAGGGAGTATAGTGGAAGGTGCTGCAGAAAGGAAGTTGGGTGAAAGGGGAAGGAAAGAAACTTCCAGATGAAAGGATTCAAGGATAAGCCTGATGTGATGGAGGTGGGTAGAATGAGAGCAAGAGCCAGGAGAGAGAGAGAGAGAGTGACAGAGAGAGAGAAAGAGAGAGAGAAGGAGAGAGACAGGCCTTGAGCGGATGATTCACCCATGCATGATTTGTAACATCATGCACTGGTCACTTAGAAAATGTTGGATCACTGAGTTACAAAGATCTTCCAAATGCACAGTAAAAAGCCCCACTGTACACCTGGAGGTAAATAAGAAAGCAAAGGCAAACGACCTTGAAACAGCATTGACCTCTCAGACACCCTGAAAGGATCTCAAGGAGTCCAGGAGTCTCAGGCTAACACCTTGAGAATTACTGCTGTGGTGTAATGAAGAGCGTTCTGAACTGGGAATCAGACAAACAGGATGCTGTATCGGACTCACCTTTTCATTAGCTTGGGCACGTCCCTGAATTTCTCTGAGCTCTGTCAGACAAGCTGGATGACTCATTATTTCTTAACAATTCCCCATGAATTCCCCCATCAGAGCATTTCTCTGCTCTGCCTAAGATAGACTCTTCTCTGCCCAGTTCTCCAACTGCCACCTGCCAACTGTACCCCTTCTTGAAGGCATAGCCAGTAACCACCGTGACATGTTCTCTATTTCCCCTCTTCAGATACATCTCTCCTTCTTAGGCCCTTTACTGCCTGTGTTTGGACCTCTCCTGGGGATCTTATCTCGCTCTGTCCGCAGAGTAAAAATGACCAGAATCCTTTTCTGGCACCCCATCACCTCTGGCACCCCCTCTTCCCCTTCCCAACTGGACTGTGAGTCCCTGAAGAGCAGAGACCACCAGGTCTTGTTCATGTTTGTGTCTCCTTCAGCCACTAGCCCAATGCCTGATACAGAGTAGGCACCCTGTAGAAGTGAAATTAATTGGTTAGCGTGTTTCAGAAAGATCTATCTGTAAGGTTAAATGGATATTTATGGGAGAAGAGGCTGGGAAAAGGTGACTGGGAGGTGAAGGGAGAGGAATGGCGGTAAAGGGAAATAATGAGAAAACTGATGGAAGGGGCCTGAGGGGAGAGGTCAGAGTGTACACCTATGGGCTAAAGAGATGGGGTGTGATGGGGGCACAGTAAGAAGATAAGAAGGGCATTTTATGGTAGACTTAGAGGATGGGGAGGGGAGTGGGATGCTTGGGCAATGGCATTCCATTGGACTAAGACACTAAAGAATACTTGGGATGAAAATCAGGAGACACTGGGTGGAGGAGGAGTCCTGGCTGCTGGATGAGTCCTTGAGTGAGTGAGGGGCACGAACAGAGGTGCTAGGAAGCCGACCCCATTCACTCTGCACACGATGCCAGGGATGCCATTGGATCTCCTGTGTGGGGCTTCCTGAGAACCCCCCTTCCAGGCACCTGGAAACCCTTGTCAGCTCCCACACATCTGGTGAGGAGCAAGCCCGCATGAAGCACAAGTGGAAAAGAGCAAGACACTCAAAACCTCTGTCTTTTTCTCTTCAAATATTTGCAGAGGGAGTGTGGCAGGAGCTCAGTAATGCGGTGCTTATTGCTCACACTACATTAAAATTCAGATTGGCTTGTGCAATATCCCTGGCATAACCACTCTGTGCTGATATTTTTATAACTCTTAATATCAAACAAATTGCCTCTTCACTGAGACAGTTTAATGTGACGGGGGCCGTGCCTGCCAGCTTCCTCACGCCGGCCCCATAAAGATCACCGTTCTGTTACTGGGGACAGAGGAGCTATGAATTTACTGTCCAAAATATGACTAGATTATGCAGAGTAAATCTTGGACTGTATTAAAAGGATCATGGTGTTTTAATTTCTTTTCTCTCTGCATACACTCACCACCGCATCTTTTTTTACTAATAAAATAAGATGGGGGCCTCCAGGTTGAATCATCTATGAATCATCTTTTCTGGCCTAGGTTCCTGTTTTTGTCATATTCATGCCTCTTCTTCAGTCGTCAATAGATGCCTTTGGCTCCGCCTTACATTCAGTAGATGCCTCCTCTTTCCTTCATGATCTGGGAGAGAAAAAGATTTGAATGAATTTTTCTAGAAAATCTCCACCATACTTCAACTTCAGGGTCAACAGAATCTTCTCTCATTTGGGTAACTTTTACCCCAATGGCATCTGGGGAGTAGAGAGAACTGTAGTTGAACACTGCACTCTTCTTCACGAGCTCATTCTATCAAACACTCCTTTTATTACAAAGATATGATTTCCTACATAATTAGGAAAAATAGACTGTATTTATTGAATAATCAGTTCTCCCTTTCATTTATAAATCAAGGACCTAGAAAAATGCCAATCAGAGCAATCCTTTGAGATAGTACGTATTCCCAAATTGAGTTGTTATAAATCAACCCAAAGCAAAGAAACCTGACATTTTACTAGCCCAGGTCACTTTACTGTAGGTAATCAGTCCTTTCCAAATATTGAACATAGTTTGTGAACTCTGCCCTCCCACCATTACTGCCCTAGAGAGCCACTCAGAGACCCAGGACACTGAAGTTTAGAACAAATGAGTAAGGTGTCCTCCAAGAAATACATTGATTGGAGGAGTCATGTGAGTAGAAGTCTCAGTACAGCATATGCAAGTGCTAATAGCAGCACAAATGCAAAGAACAAATGATCAAAGTGTTTTGCATCATCTTCCAGCCCTCCTGAGACCACACACTCCAGACTGACAGACAGACATACAAATGGACACCAGTCACACATCCTTGCTTTCAAGGCAGGGAGGAAAGCTTCCACTTGAAAAGTGCCCCATCACTTGAAAGAGTTACCTGTGTGAGGTCACATAGTTTTGAGTGTTTTTCTCTCATATCTTTATATGTCAGATCTTCTTTTTCTTCTCTACTTGTATTTTATGAAATAATACTTAGGATGACTCCACCATTTTCAAGTTTTACATTTTAATATAGTTTGAAATTGGTATCCTCACATAACACAGTTAACACCAATCAGAGGTAACTTCACCTAGTATTAAAACTTGGTGCACATTTGTTTTGTAAATGTTTTAGGAAGATTTGAACTGAATAATATTTTTCTTTAAATACCATATCTTTTTTGTTTCCTATGGCTGAAGCCATATCCACTCCCTTTGCTTCCAGAACATTCCAGATTACCCTGGCTTGCAGCAGTGGTGGTCTTTGAAAATCTACAAAGTCCCAGAAAGGCTGATCTAGGCTAGGAACTCAGATCAGGCCCTGCAGAATTGTCAACTATTAAAATATGTCACATCTTATGCTTATGAAACTAGGAAAAAGCATAAATCACGCTTTTATAACTGACTGCTATGGTCTGAATGTGTCCCCCAGAGTTCAAATGTTGGTAACTTAATCTCCAATGCAACAGTGTTAAGAGGATGGATATTTAAGGGTTATTGGGCTCTGTCCTCATTAATGGATTAATGATGTTATCATGGGAGTTAGTTATTGATGGAGCAGGTTTCTGATAAAAGGGTGAGTCTGCCCTGCTTTCTCTCTTGCTCCCTCCTGCTCTTTTCCCCTTCCTCCTTCCGGGGTAGGATGATGCAGCAAGAAGGTCCTCACCAGATGCAGCCCCCAACCTTGGATTTCCCAGCCTCCAGAACAGTAAGAACAAAAAAATCTTTTCTTTAGAAATTACTTAGGCTGTGGTATTGTGTTATAGCAACACAAAACAGACTAAGACACTGACTATGATAAAAATGGGATGTTCTGGGCCAGGTGCGATGGCTCACACCTGTAATCCCAGCACTTTGGGAGGCCAAGGCGGGCAGACCACGAAGTAAGGAGATCAAGACCATCCTGGCTAACATGGTGAAACCCGGTCTCTACTAAAAATACAAAAAATGAGCCGGGTGTGGTGGCAGGCGCCTGTGGTCCCAGCTACTCGGAAGGCTGAGGCAGGAGAATGGCGTGAACCCAGGAGGCGGAGCTTGCAGTGGGAGGAGATGGCACCACTGCACTCCAGCCTGGGCAACAGTGCAAGACTCCGCCTAAAAAAAAAAATAAAAAATAAAAAAAAATCTGAATAATGCAAAAGTTAGGAAATCTTGATAATAGCAAAAATTTAGAAACAATCAAAATGAACAAAAATATGTGCCTTGTTAAAAAAAAAATCATCCATAGAGCATACAAACCTATAATAAAACACTGTAACAACTTAAAATTTTGTTTTAGAAGAAATATTTAATATGATATAAAAAGGGGCCGGGCGAGGTGGCTCACGCCTGTAATCCCAGCACTTTGGGAGGCCGAGGCGGGCGGATCACGAGGTCAGGAGATTGAGACCGTCCTGGCTAACACGATAAAACCCCATCTCTACTAAAAATACAAAAAATTAGCCGGACGAGGTGGCGGGCACCTGTAGTCCCAGCTACGCGGGAGGCTGAGGCAGGAGAACAGCGTGAACCCCGGGGGGCGGAGCCTGCGGTGAGCCGAGATCGCGCCACTGCACTCCAGCCTGGGTGAAAGAGCAAGACTCCTTCTCAAAAAAAAAAAAAAAGGTATTTACAATTTAACATTGAATGAAATAAAGCAGGTCAAAACAATGTTTACAATATGACCTTGTGTTTTAATACATATATATTTTGAGATTTAGGATAAATTCCAAATTGTTTATAGTAGAATAACAGGTGATTATTTTTTTCTTCTATGTTGCTTATCTCTGTTGTCTTAATGTTTGATGGAACAAATAAGTGTATTGCTTTCAAAATAAGAGAGAAAAAAAGTAGTCTGGAAAATTGTTTTCATTGCACATCTGTGGGAGTTGAAAATTGAGCCTAGAGCTTATAAGACATTCTTGTATTCATGCATCTCAACAAATAATACTTATGGCCTAAGGTAAGTTAGCCCTGTGGCACTGCAGAAAAACCAAAGACCCACTACCTGCCCCTGACAACTTATAGTTCTGCCACCCAGACAAGAGAAAACTTCAATCGCTGCCTTTGAGGTGAGAATCGAGGGCTCACCTCTGCCAAGTGCCTCTGAGACTTCCACAGCTCCTTGGACTGAAGTTGGAGCCAGCACTGCCTCCTGTGCCCTGAGGGTCCCAGGGGATCAGGGTGTGGCTGAAGTAGTCTGGGCCTGCAGCTACTTCCTCAAGTCCACTCTCTCACCCGGACAGCCTGTCCCACTGCCCTTGGACACCCACCTCGTCACACTCTTCTGTTTCTCCCCTTCCCATCCTCTCTGTCTGGTTTCTTCCAGGCCACCTCCAAAGAGATCTGCTGCTCCACCCTCAATCTGTTGCTTGTGCCTTACTAGAGGTTTCTGCCCTTTTCAGCGCCACATCCCAGGGAAGGAAGAAACATGCTCCAGGGCTGGAAGTTCCTCTTTGAGGGGAGGAAGTTCCCTGGAGTCTGCAGCAGATGGGGGAGGCCCCAGTGGGGCGCACGTGGATGCATTTCTGGGAGGAAACCAAGTACCATCCGCTCTCGCTCGCTCCCATCCAGTGTTTTCTTCCCCCAGTGAGTCTCTTAATTTTGCTCATTTATCTTAAAGAGCTCCGTAAGCGCCGTGGGCTCTGGTGGGGGGTGGGGGGGGGCGCACGGGGCCTGCGACACCCGACCCCCACGCCTGCCTCCCAGAGGAGCCATCCAGCGCGGACCAAATCTCATTTTCCTACAAATAGTTTGTCAGAAGCAGCAGGGCAAGTAATAAATCACGGAGAGCAAGAGCGGAGAGAGAAGGGGGGGAGACTGGCGAGGGGAGGGCGGGGCCGAGGGGGCGGAGGGAGGGTTGGCGGCGCAGATGGAGGAGCGCGCGGGAGGGTGCGAGCGGCGGGGTGGGGCGCAGGCTAGGGAGAGACAAACGGAAAAGGAGGGAAGGAGATCAAAGAGACAAAGAGAGGAAAACACAAGGGAGGATGAGAAAGGGAGAAGGAGCCAGGGGAGTCCAGGGAAAGGAAGCAAAGGGAGAGGGAGAGACTGAAGAGAGGAACGGAAAAGACTGGAAAAGATAGCAAGGGGTGAATCAGGAAGCAGAGAAGGAGAAATAAAAGGAGAGGAGAAAATGAATCCAAAAAGGATGCGAAAAAGGAGGAAGGAGAGAGGTCTGGTGGAGAGGCAGACCCGGAAAAGGAACGTGGGCGAGGGGGTGCTCCATGTGTCCTGAGCCCCCTCTATGCCCTGAGCCACAGGGGTGCCTGTAGTCTGACTCCTTGACCTCGTCCTCCCTCATCCTTATCCCTGCTGCCTGCTCCCGGTGGACTGATGCAGGATGCAGGCAAGGATGGGCTCATCTTTGTCCACTGTTAGCCAGCCTAGAGAGACAGTCATTGCAGTGTGTGTGTGTGTGTGTGTGTGTGTGTGTGTGTGTGTGTGTGATGGAGACAGGGAGGGAAACCTGCATACCAACTATTACGATGAAGACATGCGTCCTTAAGCAGGCTACTTCACTCTTCTGAGCCTCAGTTTTCTGATCTAGAAAATGGGAACAATAATCTCTCTTTGCAGGCTTGGGAGAATTGAAAGAGATGACCCACAGGAAAAGCATCTACCACACGATGCAGGCTGTCAATTAGGAAACGCAGCCTCCCTTGAGTTTCTGTGTGGGTGAATCTGGCTCCTGGGGCCCCGGGTGGGGGTGCCAGGCTTCAGAATCTGCACACTGCTTCACCACCCCCGCAGCCTGTGATCCCAAGCCAGGCCCTCTGATCCGGCAGCTGTCAACACAAGCACACTCCAGTGCTTTCTGCTTTGCTGTTGGCCTCCCTCGGGAAGCTTTGAACACTAGTGAGATCATCATTGTCAAACTCTCTGAGCTCTGGTGCAAGGGCAGTCAGATAAGGAGGAATATGACGTGCCAACCCTCCTCTTTGGTCCCCAGCCCTCAGCCTCACCCTGCTGACCTCTGGCTCCTGCTTAACTCAGGAACTGTAGGCTCAGAACAAAGTTTGAGGTTCTGCTTCTCTGATTCACCCCTTTCTCCTTCCTGATTACTGGCATGGTGCCAGGCACTGCAGGACAGAAATCAGGTAACTTTACAGATGGGAGGAATGAAGTGGTGCTTTTAGGGGCCTATGTTGTGCTGGGCACCAAAGTAAACTGCATGAGGACAGGGACCTTGTCTGCATGGCCCACAGAACTATCCTGGCACAGTGCTGGCACATGTTGAGCTCATGAAATGAATGAGTCACTTGATATTGTGAATATGCATTCACTTATTCACACCTTATGACTAAAAAAAAGCTGTTATTCCATTTTATGGAAAGGGCAACTGAGACGCAAAATCACAGGCAGGAAGTGATCAAACCAGCGGTTGAATCCAGAGCAATCTGTCTCCAAAGCGTGTGCTCCTTCCGCTGCAGCCCGTGGCCTCCAGGCATCCTGCCCGTCGACGCCTGAGGCACCAGGGTGTTAGGAGTGGCAGAGACCCAAACCCGTGATTCCTGCTGGACCTTCTCCTTCCCCCTAGATTCTGGAGAGGGCACCCCACAGAGCACTCCATTTGAGGTGGCCCATTCATTTCTGGGCTCCTTGCCATTGGCATTGTCCTCTAGCTCTGGACTTCAGGCTATGCCGCTCTCAGCCCCTCAGCCCCAGCCCCAGCCCCCTGCCCTGCTTGGGACTTTGAAGATGAGGTCACGTGCCTCAGAACTCCTCTCACCTCAGCTCTTAGGACCCCAGCCATACCTGCTCTGCACCCCTTCCCCTCTAACCCTCCAGCAACGGGGGCTTCCTCTGGGGATCTCATGTCCAACCCCGAAAAGCAGCAGAGCCCAGGGAAAAGAGAACCAGGTTCCGCTCTCCTGCCATGTACCAGCTAGATGACTCTGGGCAATTCTTTTCACCTCTCCAGGACTCAGGTTTCTCAACTGGAAAATGGGGATTTAAAAAAAAAAATCCACGCCTAACTCCCAAGGCTGTCATGAGAATGGATTAAGGCAAAAGCTGTGAAAGTGCTTTACAAATGAGAAAGCCTCCAGCTCTCCTTCCCAAGGGTCTTGCATTTCCCGCACAATGTACCCCGAGCACTGTACATGCCTGTCCACCTTTGCTTCATGAAAAACCATGATATGTCGCCATTCAAAATCCAAATAAAGCCTCACGAGTGAATTTACTTATGGGAGACAGAATAAAGCAATGGCTAAGAGCTCTAACAAGAGTAAAAAATCAAGTCTCCAATTTTTAGCTCTTCCACTTACTAACAGTGTTAACTTTGAACAATCATTTTACCTCTCTAAGCCTCAGTTTCCCCATCTATAAAGTGGGATAATAATAATACCTGTCTTATCAGGTAGATAATGTATATGTAACATTCCTGTCTTATCAGGTAGATAATGTATATGTAGCACTAGGGACATATTAAATACCCAATAAATGGCTACTGTTGTTATCTCTTATTTTAGTCTCAACTCTTGAAAAATGAATCAGTTGTCAGACTTCATAGCTTGTCACCTCTCTCTCGATGGTCCCAGTGTCAGTTCCTTGGTGCATGTCCTTGTTTTGTCTTCCTTCAGTGATGACCACACCCTCCTTTTCCTGCCCCCAAGTCACCCACCGCACTGTGTTCTGACCTTATCACCACCGTGGGTTCCCAGGGAGCCAGACCACATGAGGATGAGGGAATGCAGACGAGGGGAGGGGACCTGCCCAAAGTCACAGGGGTGCTACATGGGCAGAGCTGCTTCTAGGCTCATGAGGCCAATCATTTGGATTGTCCCCACCCAAAGCCCCGACAGGGCATCGAATTCCTTAAAGCCCAAGACTGGCTGCCTTTGTGAATGCCCTTTCTTAAAGCCCTTTGCAAGGGTGCCTTCATGGCCTGGCCTCCCTCTGCCCATGCTCTGTCCCAGCCTATCTTTCCAGCCCCTTCCGATTACTGTCACTCTCTACTTCCTTGACTGTCTTGCCCTGCCAGGAAGCTTTCTCCCATATGATTCCTTCAGAGCTTGTTCTTGCGTGTGCCAGGCCTCAGACTGGCTACTGTGGGAACAGGAGAATCTGAGGCACAGTTTTTGCCCTCAGAGAACCCCAGTCTAGTGGGTGCCACATGCCCAGTTAAACTCCCATCCTAACCTTGCAGCTCAAGCTGTCCTGTCAGTCCCTGAAGCCCACCTTCCTCCATGAAGCTCTCCCAGATTGGCTGACTAATTCAAGGCTGCTTCCCAAATCCTCCCAAAGGGCACCATTCCTCTTTGGAAGCTATACACATGAGGTATTTTTATCTCCTTTTAAAAACTGCACCTCTCTCTCTCTCTCTCTGTTGAGATAATATATACGGCTGACATCTTAAAGTCCATTTTCAAAATGTATACTATCTTTTCTGTGTTTCCTGAATATAAAAGTCCATGCCAGCCATATTGTATTGCATTTGAAACCTCTAGAGGTAGGAATCTCAGTTCTGTGTAAGTCTCAGGGTATCAAGGCCCAGATGCCATAGCAGGAGGGGGCAGCCAGGGCTGCCTTCAGGAGGAGAGGAAAGGCACCCACAGAGCAGCCAGAGCCACGCAGATGTCATTGGAGGAGAGATGAAGTGCTGTGGACGTTAGGGAAGGAAAAATCCATTTCTGGATGTGGAGAATCCAGGGAGGCACCCATCCTTGAGGACCAGCTCAAATGCTGTGCCTGGCAGGACAGCTTCTCTGATCCCCCAACTGCACTTGAGCTTCTGAGGAAACACCCCAGTTTTCCCGGACTCACTTTGTGACACTTAGTGGATTCTCTATGGGAGTTTGGGACAGTTAAATTTGTACACAACTTTGCTTTCTCTCTTTATGACTCAATTTGGCTAATTCCTCCTCAAAAGAGGCCAGATACGATCAACTTTTGTATCCCCTCCCTCCACATCATCCCCCTAATGTCATGCCTCATACTAAGTGGGTGCTCAATAAATGCTTGAGGAGGGGAAGAAAGAAGGGAGGGAAAGAGAGAAAGGAAGAAAGAAAAGAGGAGGTAGAGAAGAATAGAGGAGAGGAAGAGAGGAAGAAGAGCTGGAAGGAAGATGGGAGGGAGAATGGAAGGAAGAAGTGAATGGGAGGAGCATTGAGGAAATGCCCACAGGTGGAAGCAATCCCCTATAAATGCAGGGGCTCTTCTCCGTGCTCTTTCAGTGCCAACAAGGGGCCCTGGGAACAGATTTAATTTTCTATTATCAACCTGGGGAGAGAGCCCCTGTCTCCTAAGCATGCTGTGTGGAAACCAACACTTTATGGATAGCACTGAATATGTGTTTCCAATGAGAAGTAACAGCTGCAAACTCATTAGGATGATTAAGATGGCTCCGATCACCAACCTTGAGCAGGATCCAGTAAAATTAAAAAAATCCGTCAGCACCACTACCCCCTTTCAGAGCAGGAGGTTGCCAGGCAGAGAGGAAGTGCCAGCAGCCAGGGTCCTCTGGCCCAGGTGCAACTGCAGCTTCCAGGTGAGAACACAACCGCCAGATGGCAGACACATGGTGATGGCTGGGAGGTCCAGGGGCTTTGCGCCTTGCATATGGGGCAGGAAAAATGCAGTCTACTGAAATGTGAACCAAATGGAAATGTATTCTCACATTTCGATTCCTTTTTCTGAGACATAGTGGACCTCAGATTCTCATGCTGGTTTCTTTGTAGCAGGGTAAGGATTTGTCCCACATGCGGGGCTGAGCCAGGCCCAGGAAGAGCAGCGGGCTAGGGCAGAGCTGCTTTGAGCTGATGGCATGGCTTTGGGCTGTTTGTTTGCCTGACCTTGTCCTAATCTGTAAAACCTATTTTTCCCACTCAAGGTGGTACCATGTCACAGTTTGTCTATACAGACTTTCTAAATGGGATTTGGAAAGTTGTTTTTTTTTTTCCTAGAAAAAATCTTAGACTGCAGCTCTCATTATTTCTATTCAACACAAATCCTTCTCCCTCTCCACATACATCTGATCTTTCCTTAAGTGTCACTAACCACATGAGAGTCTCCTCTGCTCTGAAACTCACTCTGCCCTCTGTGTCAATGACCTGGTTACTCTTCATCACAGGCTTCCAAAAAATCTCCAGCCATTCACTCAATCAGAGGATCCTTTATCAAGAACATGCTATACGCAAGGCTATGGGAGAAACAAAGATGGGTCACACAGTTTCTTTCTTTAAGAAGCTTCTTTCCAGGAGAAATAATTTAAACAAACAAGTAAATTATTATAGTATAGTGTCCTGTATTTCATAAACATAACGCCCTATGATGAATGTCAAAGTTGATCAAAATTTTAGAGGTCATCTAGCCTTTAAAATATCCACTTCCTCAAGGTGGCTTTACAAATCCCATCACAGCACCATCTTTGCACCTAGCATTTGGAAGGCCTAAGTTCTGTGGTTATGGAAAGAGATCAGAGTTTCTTGATGGAATTATTTAAGAGAAATGCCTGTTCTTCTGGGTGTTTCCATGTCTCTCCCAATCCTGCTGGCCATTTGAATCCAGGGTTTAGCCTCTCCAGGCCTCAGTTTTCTCCTCTGTTAACTGAGAGGGTTGGACTACGTGGCTTCTGAGACCCTTCCAGAGCTAACATTTTATGATCTGTGATTAAGACTGAGACGGCACTGTTCAGCCCGCTGTCCACAGGGTGACCCACTAACTTTCATAAAAACAATCATCATTAACCTATGTTAATTGGTCAATAAAGCCATCACAATTTTATAGCGTGAAATCTGAGACCTGCTGAGATCAACGCTACTGGTGAGCCAACTGGAAGTTCAGCCTCAGAAACGAAATTGCTGACTAGTAACCCCAGTGTCATATTAGTCAAAGTGGCATAGACTCAAACTTATTCTGGTTGAAATAAAAACAACTGATGGAGAAACTGAGTGGCACATAAAACAGTCTTGGGGTTGGAAGAGCACAGGTCAATCAGACTGTGGGGGCTTCTTGGGGTAAGGACTGGTATAAATGAAATCGAGAACTATGTTCTTCTCCCCTTAAAACACCTCCATCATAACCACACTGGTACCCAGGCAACCTGTGGTCAGTGAATCAGGGCTGGAGCCTCCCATCCTTTCTCAAGTTTAATCTGCTTATTATTTGTCTCATCTCAGATTTGGGGATCATCTCTTGTTCCTGATTATCCACTTTCCCCTTGGATTTGATAGAATTCTGCTGATCTTTTAGGCTCACCCTCAATATCTTTCTATTTTTCTGCCACCCTATTCGTAATTAGAGTTATCAAGTGTACCACCTATTATGTGCCAGATGATTGTTGTGCTTTATCTCAGTAAATCCTTCCAACAATTCTAGGAGATTGGAATTTTTCTCTCCAAAATTTTATACTAAAGGAAACTGAGGCTCAGAGAGTTTAGATAACTTGCCAAGGTCATACACCGGTAATTAGGGGAGCCAAGATTGAAACCCAGGTCTGCTTGCATCCAAAACTCTTTTTCTAACATCTAGACCCCTACCCCATTCAGCCCCTGGGCCAGGTCTACCTAGCACCCCTCAAGGAAGAATTAGATAGTCACACTATGAATTATCAGTAACTTCACCTTGTCCAAGAGGAGCAACAAAATGTTGACAAGAGCAAAGTGGGGGTTGAAAGCTGACCTGACCTTGTCCTAATCCGTAAAACCTACAGATTAGGTGCTCAATAAATGTTTGAGGAGGGGAAGAAAGAAGGAATGGAAAGAGAGAAAAGAAGAAAGTAAAGAGGAGGTAGAGAAGAATAGAGGAGAGGAAGAGAGGAAGAAGGGCCAGAAGGAAGATGGGAGGGAGAGTGCAAGGAAGAAGTGAAGGGAGAAGCATTAAGGACATGCCAGCAGGTGATTTGCATTTAAGCGGAAAGACGGAGACCATAGGCAAAAACTAAGAGGAGACAAACAATGAGTTTGGGAGTCAGGGAGGTAAAAGGAGCCAGACACAATGCAGGTGAGAGCAGAAAGCCCGATAAACCAATGCAGGACATGTGAGCCTGCAGTAAGAAGTGGCTTTTAGCACAAGGCACATCCTGCCAGGGAGAAAGAATTCCATTACAGATGCTGCATGTGGCTGGACAGGGAGAATCCTTGAAGGTCAGCCACCCAGCTTCCATCATTCTGTATCTCCTCTGCCAAGAAGGCTTCCAGGCCAGTACAGAAAGCCAAAGTCACTCTAGTTAGAGCTGTAGACTCTGTATAGTAACTACCAGGTTAAAAAATACCAAAGTATACATGTAAACTTACAATCTATACACCTACCAGCTTCTCACTTATGAAGACTGCAAAACAATTGCCATAATGTTCCAAAAGTTAGCCCTCAAATGTGAGTTGAAGTCAGCCACGGTGGAGTGCACCTGTAGTCCTAGTTACTTCGGAAGCTAAGGTGGGAGGATTGTTTGAGTTCAGGAGTTTGAAACTAGCCTAGGCAACATTGTGAGGCCACCATCTAAAAAAAAAAAAAAAATAGATGAGTAAATAACTTGTCAACATATTATAAGGAGGCTCTACTTTGAGAAAACGTGTTATACAAATGTATAAATGCATCAAACTTTGTTCTGGAGGAAAGGATTCTTCAGGTTACCTGTAGATTTGAGTTGCCCAAATTCAACTTAGACATGAGTTTTCTAGAATGCATCTATTGTGTAAAGTGATGATGATTTGCAGGTATGTAACCCTAGAAATCATTGCAGGCAGCCACACTGTGATCACCTGCCTATGCTACTGGAAGTTTCTGTTCAACCTGGTATAGCAGTCAGTAGTCATTCTTGCTGTTGTGATATCATTAACCAGAAACACTCCAGAGACATATGTTTGCAAGTTAAACGAGGACATGGCTGGTTATTATGTACATATTTAATTAACACTCCTATTTGTGTAAGATATAATATGGTGTTATATGCCTATTCTCAATGCTTGATTAGCAATACATAATATTGTTAATGTTTTAATGAAGGATAATACCATGGTCTTTCCCAAGCACTCACACTGAACAAAGTCCCTAATATGTGAGAAACGTTAACTAGGAGCCACAGGCTTCCCAAGCTATGAGGACTAAATCCAGCTCTTGTTCTTTTGAGTTGTGGGTTATTGCTTAAATTGCTTCACCTCTCTGAGCCTCAGGTTCCTCATCTGTACCTTCTGAAGGAGACCTACCCTTGAAGCCCCACCCTCCTCATGCTTTGCTCCCTTCTTGGAGAGCCACTTCCTCACCAGGCTACCTCCCACCATGTAGCCTCTGAGCCTGCTGCCCATTCTGCCTGGCTCACTGTTCTCCCTTTTTAGCCCACAGAGCTCCTGTCACCCTTCATGTCTCAGTGCAAGCATCAGGTTCTTCGAGAAGCCTCAGTGCAGAAAGGATCAAGTCAAATCCTTCCGTCATTGTTCACATTTCATGGCATTTATCGCTGATGCAGATTTCTGTGCATTTGTGTGATGATTTCTTTCACGTTTATCTCCACCAGTGGACTACAGGTTTCTGAGAAGAGACACTGTCTGTTTATACTCACCACCATACCCCAGGAACCACACCATAGTGGGAGCTCAATTCATGTGTCATGGGTGAAGGGACATTAATCAATCAGTTGATATGAAACAGGATGACATCACCTGAATCACCATCATCATAAAAAAGAATAGCTGACTCTCACCCTTACTGCACCCTCCCCCAGTACATGACCCTGACCTTCAGGAACATATCATCTCGAATCATAAACACCTGATCTTACAAGTGTCTCGTTCCTTCTGCCAGCTGCCAGCTGCCCACCGCCCACCACTGATCTACTGAGCCAGGGTGTCCTGAGTGAATAGCACCCTTAATGGCAGGCACAGGTAACCATCTGCCTCCACGCTTATTCTCCACTGCTTCCTTTTTTTCCCCAAATGAACGTCTTGTCCTTCTTCCCTCTTTGCTTCTCTCTTTCAGAATCATCAGAAAACCCTAAACCATTTTATTTAACAAATCAGCTACTGGTTAGTATCTTTAAAGAAATCTGTGCATTTTCTTCCTTCCCTTTCACTTTACCCTTCCCCTCTCGTCATTCCTCTCTCTCTCTCACCATTTTCTCCCTCTATTCATTCTATTTGTGAGCCAAAAATTGACCTTAATAATGACTGATAAATGCAAGAGCAGGGCTCAAGTGATCTGTCTGAATCAATGAGAAGGAAGGTGGAATTAGATGTCATAAAGAAATGGTGCCACCAACCTAAAAAGTCCTTGAACATGCCACATCCTTCTCCAGAGTCCCCTCAAAAGTCTACCCCTTCAACATACCTTAATTGATTCTCTTTCTTCAAGAGGTCAGCATTCAGGGTACATGCAAAAACTAGTATATTCAATTTTCAGATGCATTGTTTAATTACTCACACAGCAACAATATTATATGCTTGTTCATCTCATTGAACGCACAGATGTGCAAGGTCTTAGCTATACTGTGAGTGGCTGATTAGGGAAATCTAAGGACAATTTATATTATTGTTTCTATGCAAAAGGTCTGGACTCCTGAGCTCCTTTGTAATTTTTATCCTCCCTTCTGAGAGTTGCAAGCAATCTGGTAATCATGGAGAAAGATCTCTCCATTGGAGATAAGACCACCCAAATTTTAAAGAATGCTGGCAATGGCCTGAGAATGCCAAGTCTTTGCTTTAGGATCTAGATGGAACTCCCAGACATTTGACCTGGAACAAGCTCTCAGCAGCATGGGCCCCAGGATCCAGGGTAAACGAGATTCATGCAAAGTCTGCAGCAGCAACAGCAGCAATACTTTGCAGAACTCCATTTCCACCACCCTGAAGGGATCTGCTGTGCCTGGGACCTCTTTCTGCCTGTCTTTCTGGTACGGCTGTGCTTTTCCTCTGTCACTATCCAGCCGTCAAGGTGGCCTGCAGTCATAAGATCATAAAAATCACAGCAGCAGCAACAACAGCAGCCGTCTTTCATGGAGCATCTCCAAGCGTGTGCCACACCCTTTGCAAACACTGCCAAACAACTTGCAGATGAGAGGATTCAAGCTAAATGACAGAGACTGTGTCAGGAAGCTGAGGTCCGAACATCTCTGGCAGCCGTCTTTCCTCTAAGCCCCTGCATCCCCTGTCCATTCTCGGTCCTAGGAGCTGACATGAGTGTGTCTGGGTTCCTGATCCAAGGAGTCACTTTATACACAGTAGATAAAACCCAAATTGCAAGTGTGAGATGCATACAGAAACCAAGGTGAGCCCTAGAGAAAAGCAACCCAGATCCAGTCAGAGGGGTAAGGGGAGAGGGAGCAGAGCAATGGGCCTGAAAAGAGGAGCAGTAAGAGCAGACATCCCCAGGTCCAAGACTCAGGATAGGGTCCTTGGGGAAGGTTAGGGGTCCATGATACACACCTTTTCAGACATGTCATGGATTTCAAGGCAACTGGGACACCAAAGTGCCAGAAATGGAGCAATCACTTGCAGAGCATGTGAGCACACTCACCTTAAGCGGTAGTTGGGGCTTTGCAATGTTATATATTACACATGGACCAAGTCCAATTTTCAATGCACCAGGGAAGTGCACTTGTTAAAAGGTCTCTAAGAAGAATAAAGAAATTTAAGACGACTAAATAGGGAGCCAATTTAAGACGACTAAATAAGGAGCCACCCTACCTGTCCTGGCCTGCAAGCTCGTGTTCTTCCAAAGCAGGTCTTCTCCCAAAGTAGGATAAAATACCCTAGCCGATATTTTATCAGCCCACCTTGGTTTCTGATGAGCAGCGAACCACTGATTATTGCCACTGATGGTTGCTGTGTCCTATTTGTAGTGGTCTCGGGGGAGGAAGATCCACAAGCGTCTTCACAAATTCATTTCAGCTCCTCTCCTTCTTCCAGGCTGAGGCTTCCCCTCTGCTGCCAATCTCCCACCACCCCCCTTAAGATGAACAGGCTGGGTCACTATCCCCTATAGTTCCTTTGTAGCTAGCAAGCCATATGAATTTCATAATTCTGCTTTTTCTTCTAACACAGGACACCCGGGTCTACCTTCTTTTTCCTGAAAAGAGAGAACTATGGGACACAGAGCAAGGCATTGGGGCATAGGAATGGCACAAGTCAGACTCCTGGGAGGGGGTTCCAGCTTTGCCACTTATCAGTGTGATCAACTTGGCCTTGTGACCCGGCTGCTCTGAGCCACAGGTTTCTAATATGTATGAGGTAGACAGGAGTAGCAGTTACAATGAAGGTTCTCAGGATTCCAGAAAATCGTGTGCAGGGCACCTGGCATGAGGGAGCTATGACTACTACCGTGTCAGCCTCACAGACACAAAATAATCTCTTCCATATGGTTAGGTTTAAATCAGGTTAACAAATATCCATTGTGACCTGCAACACTAAGCCAAAGTACTATTTGGGAAATGAGAATGGAATATTAGACATGGTTTCTGTCTGAAAAAGCTCGTAAGTGATTTGACAGAGACACCCAAATCCCTCTCACCACCCCCGGCATAAACACACACTTCCATGCCCCTGCAGCAAGAAGGTCAGGCTAGGTTGTTGAATGGAGGCAAATTCTCTAGTGGAGTTTTCTTCCCTTTGGTCCTCTGAGCTCTCCATGAGGTCTGTGGATTGTGGCCCCTGTAGATTTATCTGAAAGATCAAGCAGAGGTTCCTTACCAGAGAATAAGAAGTGGAGTGAAGAGCGAGAAGGAGGCCACACTGACAGTAGGAACATGCCCTACTGCCAACTAGGCACGTTCTCTGCCTTAGTCTCTGTGCTGTATGTGCATTCCAATCATTTAACTTAATCCTAAAACAGCACTGCAAATACTACAGTGGATGCTGTCCTGCTTCACTCTGATCCCCCATCAAGCTTAAAGGACTCATTTCCCAGCTCTTGGACCTTTCTGAACTACCCTTTATAAAGAGAGCCAACTCACCCAAGGTCAAGCCGCACATCCAATGAGTGGTCAATATGGGGCTTTACAGGCCTGGTCCCCCTCACCCCAAGTCAGTACCGCTCTGCAGAGCCATCCAGCTTCAGGGTACTGCATCACCTACATTGCTGCTCAGTTTCTTCCTCTGTCCAACTCTACTTCCTCCCCTTCCCCAGCAGATTCTGCTCCCAGAAACACTCCACAATAAACTTCCTGCACACTTATTTCCCTATGAAGAAACAGAGGCTCAGAAAAATTAAGTAGCTTTCCCTAGGTCATGCAGATTTTAAGTGATAGAGCTGGGCTCAGACCCAAGGTTGTATGACAACAAGACTGTCAATTTCAGTGCACAAGATGAAATCCCTCGTTAGGAATCCAATGGCTCAAACTCTAAAATTCCCTGGAAGAAGTAGGATGCATACTTCAGACCAGTAAACATCCAAATGAGATAAGTTCTTATAGTTTAAAACAGATTATAGCACTTAGTCCCTTCTCCTACTGTGAAGCTGTCCCTAACCATCTATGCAGACTGTCTCATGTAACTAACAAGAGCAGCAGGGCCCAGCTGGATAGCCAGCAAGAGAAGCCCAAGAACTCAGCCATGGGGTTCTTACAAGCCACTTACAACTCTCAGCTCTACCATGACTTTAAATAAGCTACTCACCATCTCTGGATGGGCTTCAGTTTTCTTATCTATAAAATGGAAATAATAGTCCTGCCCCAAAATTGGTTTTAGAACTAAATGACATGATAAATATTTTTAAACTATCTTGAAATGCATAAAATCTTCCAGTTCAATGGGAATGCAGAGCCTAGAAAAGGTGGAGATAAAAGTGTGTTTACCCAGAAACCCAAGGCTACTTCCACCAGCTTCTCAGCCTTGAGACTCAGGTTTCACAGACTACTGATGCTCTCAGGGGACCATCTGACTAATGTTCACGGTCCACCCTGGAGCAGCATGGCACATGGACGTGCAGGAGATTGGACGTCAGAAGACCCAAACTGCACAGTCCTAGTTTTCTCAAAAATGAGCACTGTGAACTTTATAAGCCACCTCCCCCCTCTGGCTCTTGTTTTGTCTTTATTGAAATGAGGAAATTGGACTGGATGCTCCTTAGTGCTCCTTCCATCTCAGGCATGTAGAATTCTGGGATGCCTGGTGCCTTCTTCAGAAAGTGTTTCTCCTTCTCCACTCTACTCTTCAATCTCAGTGAATTGAAGAGTATTCATTACTCAGTGAATTCATTACACCAACCTGCTAGCTCAACCCTTCTCTCCTGTTGGGGGCCAGGGGCAGGGGTGGTGGGGAGTGATGGCTTTGCGACCCAAGCAGGAGGCAGAAAAGGAAGGGACAGTATTACTAGCAAACCAAAGGTCACCTAGAGTCCCTGGTATCCTTGGACAACAATAAGCCCACGCTGGTGGTTCTTTTCAGGAGGATGTATGAATGCTGCTTACCTAAATGCCAAGCCTTCACAGGCAGGTCTGAGTGTGTACCATGCTGTTGGCTCCCACAGGCAGGTCTGAGCGTGCACCATGCCACGTGCTGCCTGGTTATGCATTTATATCAAGCCTCACAACACACCCCATTGTTGACCCTATAGAGCATCTCAGGAACTACACTCAGATCTTACCATAAGTCAGAACAAACACAGTTAGGAAGGAAAATGTACTAGAGAGGAGTTGAGTAGATATACACCAAAGTGAAATAAACCACAGTTGTTCAGAAAATCAGTTTGCAAAGTTAATGACCAACAAGTTCTGCCCAGGCTAGGCCTTGCCGCCTTGCCCCTCTGCACCTTGGCACCTGGGGCAACAGGAAGAGAGAGCAGCTGTAACTATCACCTCTTGGAAGCTTTGGTTTCCCCTTTTTGCAAAGCCCTGCTCTGAGAAATATGTGCTTCCCAGGAAAAGAGAGTGGGTGATTTGGTTTGCAGGCATAGAGAATGTTTCCTCAGCGAAAACTATCAGCAGTATGTTGCAGTTTTTAAAGAGATTGCTTTCACTGGAGAAAGGTTTTTAAATCAATGGAAAGGTTTCAGGAAGAAATACAGAACACCGGTGACACTGAGGGCAACAGGAGAGCTTTCATTTTATTCATTCTTCATATGTTCATTCAAAAGTGCTTGATAAGCAGCTGCAATTTACTTGAGTGTCAACCAAAATTGTGAGAATCCCAGTGTGATTTCAAATTGCCCTTTTAGGAAATTAAGTAGAAAAGTGATAACGAGTAACTTTTTGTCATCAGTTCTAAAAAGCCATTTGTGAATTTACTTTTATACAGGTTTTGTGACAATAGGGCCACCAGACATTTTGTATTATACATGCCACTCCTGCCAACTGTAGACGTGATATTTAGAGATGATTCTGAGCAGTTGCCAGAGAAAACATGACATATACATAAACCCAAAGTCATTTACTAGTGTTGAGTTTAACTCTCTAGTTTAGAGATGATCACGAGTTCATCTTATGTGGCAACTCCATTGACTGGGGTGCCGTGTTGAGACGTCTCCTGAGGCCAATATGGATCAGTAGGAAAAAGTGCCTTAGGATCTGGGCAAGAGGGATACTTGGCATCCTGGCTGCTCCATCTTGAAGGCTGTATCCCAGCATCCTTCAGGCCTACTGATCAGGAGCATTCTCCAGCTGTTCATTTTCTCCTAGGAAAGCATTCGTGATGAGGTCTGGGCTCTTTTTTCTGGGGGAAGATCTGAACTGGAGAGATGAGTCACATGGCTAGAGCAAGATACCCAAGTGCTAGCCCCAGACTGTCTGCCACTTCCCTCTCTGTTCCACACAGCCAGCAACAGAGCAAGCTTTTTCCTCCCAGCAGACAGCCAGTGTCAGGCATGGCGGAGGCAAGGCCGAGCAACCCTGGGGGCGATAGAGGGGAACGGGTTTGGGTTGGACAAGCCCAGTAGACCTATTTCTCTTAGGACCACGAAAAGCCTGTCCCCCACACTTGGCTGGGAGCTAACTGTAAAAGTTGCAGCTCCTTGAGAGTTAACTCCAGAGACAGCTGCACTCCTCACCTTGTGTCTGCATAATTAACCAGCAGTTGTTCCTGCTTTGTGGAACATGGACCAGGCAACCCACATGAGGTCCTGTGGGGACATTCTCAGCCTGATTGGCAGACAATTGGCAGAGGCAGATGCAGCTTCTGCAATGCTTGACTGAAGGGACTGAGGACAGTCCAATTTTTTCTTTCCCACCTCAAATCACATTTATCCTTCTCTTCTGTCTCCCTTCCTCAAGGCCCTCCCACCATGACCAGCCCCTCTGGGCACTGACCCTGCTATTCTCCTGAGGTGGTCCAGATCAGCCCTGATATCTGCTTCTGGAATGGAATTTGAATTGAATCCCTAAAACCTTAAAATGTAAATTCTATAGTGTCTAAGCTAGAACCTTAAATATCTTGTGGACAATCTCACCGTTATACAGAAGAAGAAACTTCACCTTGGCATACCCAAGGACACACAGCTGGCTGGGGCAGGGCTCAGGCCGACTCTAAGGGCTGATCATGGCCAAATTCCACTCACATTTCATCCTCCCCAAAACCCTACGAGACATTCAGTCCACAATCATCTGGAGCTGCATGATCTCCCTAGATAAGCTTCATGCCATCACTTTAACTCCCATTTCTATACCTTCAACACTAACATCTTATTTTAATTCCAGACCTATTTTTTTAGGTACCTAAGAGTCCTCAGATGCAACCGAACAGAACCTTGCTGCCTTCTTCTTTCCTAAACCTATGCAATCTTCTGTGTCCTTTCCTGTCTCCATTACATTCTTCTGGATGTGAATCTATTCTGGGAGGCAAATGAGGTGCCTGTTCCTCTGGGAGGGAAATGAAACATGTCTCCCAGCCAGATGGCCACAGGGAAATTGCTCTGGGACTGAACGTCAGACATGAAGATGAACATGAGGCTACCAAGATGACTGGCTTCCCCTAGTGGACTCTCAGGGAGTGGACACAGAAGCTTGGACATCTGACATCTCTCTGTTCTCATCCAGCCTCAGCTGTCCACATTCAGGGACTGAAATTCTTTCCTCCCAAGGGATTCAATCTGTGGTAGTTCAATCTCTTTCCAGGGGAGGGAGGTGTGTTAGAACCTAGTACTTCCCAAAGGTGAAGTGAAACCTGCCTCTCTCTAAATTCCACAGATTAAATATCCCATGTGACTGCCTATCTAATATTAAACATGACCCCCATGTTTCCCGGACCAAACACCTTCCCTTCTCTAGACCAAGCATCTCTAGGTCCCAGTGCTCATGGGACCTAATCCCCAAACCACCCCAGATACACACCCTCTTTATGCTCATGGGGGTTAAACCCTGCATAAGGTGCTAAGGACAGACCTGCATAGAGGAGAACCTCACCTCATCTGCCGTGTTCCAGCAGGAAGGTCAATCTGCTCGAAACTGCCTGAGGTTACAGCAGTTGTGTGGGCCACCCAGTCCACAGGTCCTTTTCCCAATCCTCCAAGACAGCGGGGCCCAATTTCCATCGCAATGTCTCCTTCCTGCCCTCAGCCAGGACACCTGCCTTGTTTTCTCACAGCCTCTCCTACACCTTTTTCAAACTCCTTCTCAGATCCCTCCTCTTCTATGGATCTATGCTATGTGCACCTCCTTGCTGAAAGTAGGAGTGAGTCATTGCTCTTAAACATTACCTATAAAATGAGGAACTGAGCTGGGCAGTCACTAAAGTCTCTCCTCACTTATATATCCTGTTAATTAATTGTCTTATCTGTTAACTTAATCACAGCTTCTAGTTTGCCTTCCTCCTCAAGGGCACGATAGGGTCTGACCCAGTTCTATTGCTAAATAAACACTGCTTATTAAATTGAGTTGATACATATTAAGGAATGGAATGAACCAGGAAAGGGAGCTGTTGATAGGGAAAAGGTAGGTGCTGGTTCAGAAAGAGGCAGAGGAGGGGGCCCTTCCCCAGGAAGGTGACTTGGGTCAGGACAAGAAAGATGGGAATAGGCTAGAAGCAATGGACAACACACAGAAGGGAAATAAGAGAGAGATACTATCATGGCCACACCTCTTGTTTAGGATTCCGGGTTAGGGTGGCGATCGAAAAAGAGATTGAAGGGCAAGGGATATGATTGTCATTAGTCCAGGAGCTTCAAAATCAGGTTTTGCAAGCCACTCACATCAACACTCTCAGCCTCCTTTTCCTTCACCTCCAAAATGAGAGACTTGTAGCAGAGCCTCAAAAGTGTGGTTTGGGCTTGTTAGGAATGCAGTGTTCCAGGCCCCACTCTGGGATGGAATGGGCATTCAGCCAGATCCAAGGAGATGCATGCTAAAGTGTGAGAAGTGCTGTCCTGGGCAACCTCTCTGAGATTCTAAAGCAGAGATTGTTAAGAGTGAGCCTCCATGGTGCCCAGAGTCCGCTGCACGATAGAATCACCTTGGGAGCTTCGAAAATCCCATGCCCACAAGAGAACTTTCTGGGATGGTGGATTATTCTACATCTTCACTAGGGTGGTGGTTACATAAATGTATACATTTGTCGAAACTCATGAACTGTACCCTTTCAATGGGGATATCGTAGTATGTGTAAACTATGCCTCAATAAAATTAATTTTTTAACAAAACTATCCCTAAACTTAAATCATTACTCACAGTAAAACTGTAATAAAGAATACTATATTTAAGAATATCAAGACTGCCTTAAAATGTACTGTATTTCTCCCCCAAGGAAGGGGCTGTGCTCAGGAATAAGTCTGAGTTGGCTTATTTTCTAAGGATATAAATAAATGTTTCTTTACCTGATGCCACAGCCCATACCAATTAGGTCAAAATTTCTGGGTATCTTTTAAGCCTCTCCAGGAAATTCCAATGGGCAGCAGGGCTGAGAACTGCTTGAGTGCCTCTTGCAGATGTTAGCAGTCAATCCTTAACTTACCGCTGCATTGGGATCTTTCCGAGTGCCCAGCACTGTGCAGAGGGCAAAAGGTGGATAGAGAGAGGAAAGCAGGCAACACACTATGTCTCTCAGTCATTGATGGTCTGGTTTGGAATACAAGGCTGGACCTACCCAAAAAGCATGAAGTTACTACTGAGGCAGGGCCACTCTCACAAACAGTTTGAGTCTCTGGTGTTTGGCTGGAGCCTCCATCCTTGCCTTACCCAGGCCTAACCTGGCATCTTGGATAATGTCAAAAGGCATGAGTCCCTTTCCTAAAATGCCAGGCCCCATGGAAGACAGCTTTGTCCTGCCTCTCAAACCAGATAAAGGCAGAGAGCACTGCCCTAGAGCTGCTGCTTCCAGCAGCCTTGTCTGCCTCCTGCTCTGCCAGCCCAGCAGAAGATGCCCAGACCTACCAGAGTGGCAAGGACATGGCGACTTCTTGGAGGTCACAGTTATTCACCTCTGAGGTTGCTTTTGAGAGTCCTCCTCTCAGCTCCCATCCCACCTCTGCTTTTATAGATTAATAAGTGCAGACTCAGAGAAATCAAGCAGCTTCCCCAAAGTCACACAGCTAGGGAGCAGAAGGGAGACCTTGAACCCATGCCCCCCGGGTTCCAGAGCACATGCTCTTTCCAGAGTGCCACATGCTCCCCATTGGGCAGCAGGGTGAGATCTCCCCTCCCTTATGGATTAGCCAGAACCGATCAATTGCCCTACTATGCGGTACTGACTGGCTCCCTGGGACATGGGTGCAGGAAAATGAGGCAAAGTAACGGTGCTGTGTGTTGAGGGGGGTCGGGGCCTCTGGGTGACATCCCCTCAGCATGCAGTCCCAGGGAAATGCAGCCACCGGAGGGCACAGGTGCCTGGTGCTGCCTCAGAAAGAGGAACAACCATGTGCGAGGGGAATAATTCAACTCCAGGAGGCGAGGGCATGGAGAGCCCCGCTGCCCCTCCCCCTTTGCCAGGGCAACGTGGGATGTCAGACAACACTGTGGCCACCTCATTATTGGGCTGCTTGGCCATTGTCCCCGGGACAATGGTTTCCGGCCCTGGCTTTGTGTGGGGCTGCCAGCCGAAGTTATTAACCACGGGAGCTGCCTTTGAGGGACGTCCAAGGGAGGGGTGAAAGGTCACTGGAGCAGCGAGGGGAGCGGAAGTGGGAGGGAGAGGCAGCACAAAAGAAAGGGATGAACCCCCGTCCCCCTCCCCTGAAGGAGCCCCAAACAGAGCTGCGCCCAGAGGGAGGCATGCGGAGGCGCTTTCAGAGGAAGTTCTTGCTGCTGCAGCGGGACAGAAGCAGCTGGGATGGCTGACCATCCTGATAGGCCTTGGAGGTATCAGTGTGGATGGGGATACAGGCTGCACATGGAGAGGACTGAATGGGTTGGTGGCGGGGGACGGGAAACAGGAGGCGGCAGCAGAGGTTGCGTTTGGGGCTTCTCAACTCACTCCTTAAATAGGTGTTTGCTACTCAAGCCCTCTGATGTCCGTGACATCCTCCTGTGCCCCAACCCTCAGAGAAGCAAACTAGAGGGACCCCAATATGTTGGTCCCGGTAAAGAAAGCTGCCCTTCTTCCCAAGGCTGCCTGTGTCAGCCCCTGCAGGTCTGGACGGTGTTGGTAAAGACACCATGGTTTAGGCTTGTCTGGGCAGGTGGTTGTGGAAATTTGGCCATAGATGGAATTGCAGAGGTTGCGTTAGTTATTCAGTGTCAATCTGCTTTTAATGGGATAGGGAATCTGATGCCCAGACAGGGAGAGGACTCTATCAAGGGTACAAATCCAGCAATGGGCAGAACTGAAACTTGATACATTATCTGTTCCCTGCCCTTGAGAAAAACTGGGCCTCTGGTGTTTGGCTGGAGCCTCCATCCTTGCCCTACCCAGGCCTATCCCAGCTTCTTGGATAATGTCAAAAGGCATGAGTCTCTTTCCTAAGATGCCAGGCCCTATGGAAGACAGCTTTGTCCTGCCTCTCAAACCAGATAAAGGCAGAGAGCACTGTCCTAGAGCTGCCGCTTCCAGCAGCCTGGTCTGCCTCCTGCTCTGCCAGCCCAGCAGAAGATGCCCAGACCACAGTGTGCTGCCCTCCAGAGCAGGGCTAGAAGGCCCGGAGCTTTTGGTCATGAGGCCCCAGGAGGCCCATAGCTCGTCCAAGGTTGAGGGGTTAGGGTGGGAACTCTGGTCTCGCTCGTCACAGTCTCTCCTCCAGCCAGCACACAAGGACGGGACACAGGCATGGGTAGGTGGACCATCAGCTGAATTATAAGAAAGCATTTATAGCTTATCTACAAGTTTGGATATGTCAGGGCATTTAAGGAGAAAGGATGAATTATTCTACCCAACTTTTATATTTAAGGTTATATATTTTTTAGAACTAGAAAGAATGCTTCAGTCCCACAATATGGTTGGTTGGAGAGGAGAAGAAAAAGGAGACATCGAAAAGAAAATCTAGTGCTGGGTGGATATAGAATGTGAGGATGTAGAGCTGGGAAAACAGAGGACGTGGTGGGATGGGGAAGGAAAGGTTGTGGAAGGCCTGCATCCCATCTCAGTTCCTCCACTGCTTCATCCCAGATTCTGTTTTTGTTCCCCTGATTTAGACTTAGTCTGCCTCCATTCTCCCATCCCCTGTGTGCCCCCATCCTGGTCCTGCCTCACTGGACAGCCTCTCCGCGGCCTTCCTCCTCCCTGCTCCAGAATTCTACCTGGTGCCCCCCAACCCCACTCAACTCATTGTCCACCTGGCTTCTGAGGCCAGGCACCCTCATTCCCCTCTCCCACCCATCCCACCCAAGGAAGCCCAGCACAGACCATCTCAGCTCACTCCAACCTCACTTCTTTGCCAAATGCATTTCCAAACACCCTCATGAGCTTTGCTGATCTCTTTGCCATCTCTCCCTGCCCCACTCCAAGGGCTCCTCCTGCCTGGTGAAGACTGCCCTGGGTAACCCAGAACTGAACCTGTAGCAGCCAGCATAGCTGAGCTTGGAGGCAATAAGCAGCCAGGGAAAGGCTTTCTAAAAAAAAAAAAAAAAACAATAACTCACTAAGCAAATTAAACGAAGGTAGAGATGCAGCCCTCCACCCCTCTCACACACACACTCATCCTCACACACAGCTATACCACACCTCACAAATGTTGCTTATGTTTCCTTGGTCATTCTGTCACCCTCCTGTCTGTCCAAAGCCAAGGACACTGCTCTACTCTAAATTTTTGTCCCAAAGCCCCCAAATACTGCAACCCTGACCCAATACATGAAGCCACCCCAAAATACAGCAGAGGACACCAGGACTTTCATTTTCCCTCAGTATGGCCCATCCTTTGGGTATGCCAACTCCATGGCCACCAAGCACTGCATGTGGGACAGGGCACAGTTTGGAGGCCTTGGTCCAGCCACTGCCCCAGACCCACCTTGGCTCTCTCCTCACTAACACCCGAAAAGCCCAAACTTCCCAGTGTTTAGCAACAGATTAAACTCTAAGCCAACAACAACAGAACAGGGTGGAGTGAGTGGAAAGCAAATGAAATGTTAAAAAAAAAATTAAGCAATACTTGCATTCTCATTAGTAGGAACATGTGAGATGAAGCACGTTATGTTATTAGGCATTCTCTCGATTCAGTAAACACAAGCTGAATAAATTTATAAATATCAGCATTAAGTGAGATTTAACGGGGAGCTGTTTATCTTCTGCCTTTCAGGCAGGCGGCAACGCTCTCCATGTATCACTCGCCAGCCGTGCAGTCCTCACTCTCTTGCCCAGGTAAGCTGGGGAAGAGCCTGCTGCAGCCCAGCTCTGGTTGTGGGAGGGCTGGCACCAAGGGGCTGCAAGCTTACTTCACCTCATCTTCCCTCACCATGCTGGTTGCGAGGCAGCCCGTGCGATCCGTGCTCAGGAGGTCACACTCCCACGCTGCATCCCAGCCCCTCCAGCAGCACAGCATGTCCTGGGTGACTTTGAGAATGCTATTTAACCTCTCTAAGCTAAAGCTCCTCAACTGCAGCATCAACAGATCAGTGCCGACCTGGTAAGGCCGTCGAGAGCATCAAATGCTACTGTTCAGCAGGTGCCTGGCACATAGTAGGTCCACAAGCAAATGATTTTCCTGCTCGCATCATTTCTAGCACAGAGCTGGAGGAAGTGGCAAGGTGCAGGTGGCCACTGGGCCCTGCTATTCTACATGGGAGCAAGACAGCTGCTAGGTGAAGGGGAATGACCAGGCAGCCACAGGTAGGACATGTGGCCTCAGGAAGCCTGGGTGTGTATCCTGGTTCTGTAAGGAACACGTGTGGGGCTTTGTGTGGGTGACTCTCTGGCTCCCCAAGCCTCCCTTTCCTACTATTATATCCTTAAAGTGCCTCTGAGGCCAAAGCCTTTGTGGCAATTGTTAAATGAGTCCATATGCAGTGAGTATCATGTTGAGGGAGGACAAGGTCACCAAGAACTGAGAATGTTTCTCCGAGTGATGAGACCTAGATATTGGGTACATGGAGGTCCCCGGTCACTTAGTGATGCCGGCAGCCTGTTGCCTCCTTGCCTGGACCCCGCCTCGGCTCAGAAAGCCAATTCCCTGGATTCCAAAGGCCTTCCCAGACCGATTAGCATGTCCTGCAGCTGTCAGCTCCCTGTGCCTAGCCTGGACCTCAGCCCATGTCTAGCACCCAGTCTCCCACACCCACACATATTCACAAATAAAAGAAAATAACAAATGACATAAATTCTTCACTCCTGGTCTGGCTTCCTGTGTGTAAACTGCTATGACAACACAAGACACAGAGGCAGGCACCCAATAAAAGCTGTTGAAAATGTGACTGACACCAATTTTCAGCTATCCAGGAGGGCACGGATCCTTATAAGGTCCAAGCAGAGTCCTCGAGAATAGTTGAGAATTCTTGGGTTCCATATGAACACAGGAGATACCCACACAAAGGCTTGGATTTCCCAATACATGACTACCCCTGAACACTCCTTCTTTCCCTTGTCTCTCTGCTGAGACCTCTAGACCCCAAGGATCCACCCACGACAACCTCTCCAAAGGTACCCTGATATGCTTTTCTTCCAGGCAGCATTTCCACAGAGCTGTGGGTGAAAGTCACAGGATGAAAATGTGCAATGGGACTGTATCCCCCACCAACACACTGCAGGCAGGGGGCACACAGAGTTCCCCCTCTGCCCATCCCAGGAATGGCCATCTAAGAATGATGCAATCTTTTCAAATAAGAAAGTAAATAAAGGCAGGTGCCATATAAGAAGACCTGGGGGACTGTGGGGATGTTCCTTAATGTCTCAGAACATCTGCCTCCATCAATGAAATGAAGGATTCAAAGCAGCTCATCCCTGAGTTGACCTCAATGCTGAATCCTAAACATCACCCTTAGGATGCTATCTGGCTGGGCAAGGAATGAAGGATCTGGGAGCCAAGTTGCAGGAAGCTGCAGCAGCTCCCCATTTACAGATCCTCTAGTGCCAGTTTTTCAGGCTTCCTGACTAAGAGAAGAAGCCAGGCAAATTCCACCATTCAGCTACATTTACAGGAAGCTGGCTATTTGGGAGGCTCTCTACCAGAGGCTTTGGGGAAAAAAATGCAGAATTAATGTAAAGATCATATATTTACCTATGAGAGAAAAGATATCCAAGGATGCCCCTAGGCCTCATTTGATCTAAAACTAGGCCTGGAGCTATCTAATTGTCAAGTCAGTTCAGGCTTCTATAACAAAAATACTATAGACTGGGTGGCTTAAACAACAAACATCTATTTCACATGCTGCTGAAGGGAACCAGCATGGTCAGGAGCATGGTGAGGGCCCTCTTCCTGGCTTGGAGGTGGCCATCTTCTTGCTGTGTCATCACATGGCAGAGAGAGAGAGAGAGAAAGGATGAGAATGAGAGGAAGCAAGCAGTTTCATATTTTATCTTATAAGGGCACTAATCCCATCATGAGGGCCCCATCCTCATGACCCAATAGCCTCCCAAAGGCCCCATCTCCAAATACCACCCCACTGGTAGTTAGGGTTTCAACATACAAATTTGGGGGCACACAAATATGCAGTCCACAAAACTAATACCCCTAAGTTGTCTGCATATATATGCTTGTTCTGGTGCTGCTTTGAGGGTCTCAGATGATAAAATCGAGTGTAGATCAAACTTCTCTAGGCCTCAGTAGGGTGAATCTAAAGATTGGTTCACAATAATGGCAATAAGCCACAATTCACTGGATTAATCTCACCTACTCCTTCAGGGGTCTATCCACATTCAAAGTACCACAAGTACTTGTAGAAGTCTCTGAGCAGTATCATAAAGACTGACATAGATACACGCAAAATAGAAAATGGATAGATGGTAGTATGGGGTTTGGGGTGTTGTGTGTGTGTGTGTGTGTGTGTGTAAGTTAAAGAGGATGTCTTGTTCTTGGGATACATGGGGATATGTTTCTTTCGAGGCTCTTCGGTGGCAATGCTTGCCCTGAGCTCAGGAGACAGGCCAGAGAGATATATCTGTTCCCTACTTAGAAGAGAGCACTGACGCATGAAGGTCGGGAGGAGGCCCGAGAATAGTGTGTTGAAAGCAGAGAATGTGACTGAGGCCCCAACATTAAAAATGAACCTTGAATTGGAGATGGGGAATGAAGAAAAAGTCAGAGAAGACGGCACACGTGGAGCAATCTGAAAAACAGGAAGCGCCACAGGTGTGCACAGTAACTGGAATGTGAGGTTAGTAGAGAGCTTCAGGAAGGAGGGAAAAGGCAATCATGACAAACACTGCAGGACAGTCACAAAGACGGGGAATGAGTAAAAGCCATTGAACTTGGCATTGATGACCTTCATGGGAACCATACAAGGAGAAACCTGTGGAATGAAACCTAACTACACAAAGCCAAGGAATTAGTTAGCAGTAAGGACATTAAGGCAGTCTTATGGGTTAAATCATACACACAAAAATTGTCAAAATTCTCATCCCAGTACCTAGAAATAGAACCTTATTTGAAAATAAGGTCTTTGCAAGTGTAATCAAGTTAAGATGAGGTCATTAGGATTGGTCCTTAAGCCAGTATGACTTGTGTCCTTATAAGAGAGAGAAAGATGCCAAGTGAAGACACAGACATACAGAGAGAAGACAGAAGATGGAGGTGGAGGCTGAAGTGATGCAGCCGCAAGTCAAGGAACTCCTGGGTTACCAAAAGCTGGGATAGACAAAGAAGTATCCTCCCTTAGAGCCTTCAGAGAGAGCAAGGCCCTGCCACATCTTGATTTTGTAAGCCAGATCTCCAAGATTGCAAGAGAATGAATTTCTGTTGTCTGAAGCAACCCAACTTGTGGGACTTTGTTATGGCATCCCTAGAAAACTAACACAGGCAGTAAGTGCACTTTTATAAGAAATGTGTTCATGAAGAGATGGAGTTAAATGCTTTTAATAAAGAGAATGTTTGGTTTTCATTGGACATACTTGAGAATGTTTATAGACTAAGAGGAAAGAATCGAGAGAGAGAGAGAACTTGAAGATTCAAAACAATGGAAGGATGGTTAATAAAATATGGATGAGGAAGAAAAAGATTAAAAGGAGAACTCAAGTGGCATAATTGGCCAAAAAAGTGAGGGACACTTTGTTATCCCGGGCCAGGTGTCTTGGCCTAAATCCTATAGAAAGCAGAGCCTGAGGCAAGGATTGAACTGCTGACATTTTATGTGGGGGAAGGGTGCAAGCTCAGGACAGTGAAAGTGAGGAATAAATGGAAGGAAGGCAAGTGCAGGTGCAAGGCCTTGTGATGAAATGCATTGCTATCCTAGTGGCAACTTCACACCAACCTGCGAAGATGCTGTATTAGTCAGGGTTCTCCAGAGAAACAGAATTAATACAACATAGAGATAGAGATAGATACATAGATATAGAGATAGATCTCTCACATATAGACCTATATATCTATACATGGAGAGAGAGAGAGAGAGAACAGGGGAGGGGACACAGAGACAGACACATTGAGAGACAGATTTATTATAAGGAGTTGGTTCATGTGATTATGGAGCTGAGAATTCCCAAGATCTGCCATCTGCAAGCTGGAGAACCGGGAAAGCCAGAAATATAGTTCTACAGTCCAAGTCCAAAGGCCTGACAACTAAGAATTCCAGTACTGTAAGTTCCAGTTCAAAGGTAGAATACTGATGTCCCAGTTTAAGCAGTTAGACAGAGCGCAAATTCACTTTTCCTCTGCCTTTATGCTCTATTCAGGCCCTCAATTGATTGGAACTTCTACATTAGGGAAGGCAATCTACTTTATTCAGTCTGCTGATTCAAATGCATATCTCATCCAGAAACACACACACAGAAACACCCCAGAAATAATGTTTAGCCAGACACCTGGGCACCCCATGGTCTAGTCAAGTTGATACATAAAATTAACCATCACAGACATACAGCAGGTCACTCATGAGACATGCTTGCTTGACATGCTGGGCTTCTCTATAGGATTTGCAAGGAGAAATCATACCTTAAAGTATTCACAGGAAGGAGGAGGAGCATTTATCTGACCATCTTCCTCCAGTCTCCCATTTCCCACCAATCAAGATTTACCCAACAGTGAGCAAATCCCCCTGGGCTTCTGGATTGCATCATCCAGTCCCCATTCACCACAAAACCAAATCCCATGGTGTGATCAAGCCTGGAAAAGGAGGGAAAACTCAGAATTGTCTGGGCACCTAATGAGAGAAAATAGAGGCAGTTGAGGAAATCCAAGAAAGCACACAAAGTTTGTGTCCAAAATTAAGGGGGAAAAAAAAGAAAAACAGGTAAGTGAAAATATAGAGACATTTTTAAAATAAAGAGAAGTTGAGGAAACTGACTTTGAGTGGTAGGTGATGTTCAAAGAGAGCTCAAGTAAACTGTGGGAAAGGAAGGAATGGGGAACATGGCTGTGACCCCAAAACCTTAAGGACCTGCAATACGTTTTTAAAAAGTAAAAGAAGCCTTGTTATAACTGCAATACTATAGAATCCTAGAAATTCATTTAGAAATCACTTTCCTTAACCTTTTCACTTTAAAGATGAGGCAACAAAGGCTGGGAGAGAATTAATGGTAACTAACTTTTATAAATGTACAATGTTTGCTATGAATGAACCTGTGTGTGTGTGTGTGTGTGTGTGTGTGTGTGTGTGTGTGTGTGTGTGTGTGTGTGTGTGTGTGTGTGTGTGTGTGTGTGTGTGTGTGTGTGTGTGTGTCCCCAGGATGTCATCTACACATTTCTCCACCTGGTGGCTCCTGCCTGAATTACAGGCAGAGTCCAGCCAGTGGAAAGAAGCAGCAGAGGACACTAGGACACTGTCTTGGAATCCCAGAAGAAAATCTTAAGAGCTGAGACCTGAGACCTCCTTCACAAACCCAGGCCAGCTTCTCGTGGACTAGCCTTAGTCCTCAGAGACTCAGAATGTTTGCTGCCCCTCTCTCCAGTTCTGTGATCCCTCCTCTGTAGCTCCCTTTCCGTAGAAGAAAATACCAACCAGGGGAAAGCAATGAACAAAAGGTATAATGTTTGACCAGTGGTCCTGGACACTAATTCTTTGAAGACTTCCAAGATGGTAAATGGAAAGAACAACCCACATGTATGCACATACATACACATATACAAAATGCAAAGACTAAGACCCAATTAGCCACTCACTCTGTTTCTTTTACAGGAAGGGAAGTGTCATCAGCCTCAACTACTACTCCCCATCCCCTGCAACTGCCATTCTTTCTGACTTGTCTCTAGAAAAGGCCATGTGACCTCTCCCTCAGGCTGACCCATTGTCCCAGCCAGAATGTCCAGCCAAAGCAGAATAAAGCATCTACTGGACCTAAAGTGCCCCTGATATCTCCCAACTGGGTTCTGAAAGGGTCCCCTGAGGGAATTTTATCAGACACATTTAAAATGCCAAGAATGAATCAGTGTGTCACCAAATTTCAGTGTCAGTGCTAGAGGCGGATTTACAGTTCAAATGAAGTCTGTTAAAAAAGAAGAAGAAGAAATTCCACTTTCTTCTCTAGCTGTGAAAATATTCTCTGAGGAGTCTCCTGTCTGAATACCTATATGACCAAGAGTGGAATTTATCAGAGCAGATGTGAGAATAAGAGTTTAGTGTTAGTTCTCTATTGCCATGTAACAAATTACCCCAAACTTAGAAGTTTAGAACAACAAACATTTATTATCTCAGACATCTATTCCTGAGGGTCAGCAATCCAAGAGCTGCATAGCTGGGCGATTCTGGCTCAGGGTTTTTCATGGGGTTATAGTCAAGCTGTCAACCAGTCCTACAGTCATATGAAATCTTGACTCAGGCTGGAGGATCCACATCCACAATGTCGCCTAATTTCTGACTGGAGGCCTTGGGTTCCTAATGGCTGTTGGCAGGAAGCTTCAGTTTTTCTCCACATAGGCTTCTCCGTGGGGATACTTGAGTGTTCTCATGACATGGCAGTGGACATGTAATCCAAGAAAGAGCAGGACAGAAGCCTTGTCTTTCAAAATCTAGCCTCAGGATTGATATACCATCAACCTGCTGTACTCTAGTGGTCATATAGACTAACTCTGATAACATGTTAGAAAGAAATATACAAGCACCTAAATAGTGGGAGGCAGGGAATGCTTTGCCTTTGGGATTCTCTAGTGGCCACCTTTAAGGCTGGCTATAACATATTAGGTGGTAAATGCAATGGAACTCATGACTCTAATATATAGAATAAAAATAGAATTACTAATACTGAAGATTTGTGGTCCTCAGATTTGAGCAGGCATCAGAATCACCTGTGTATTTAGCAATACACAGATTGCTAGAATCCACCCCTAGAGTTTCTGATTCAGTAGGTCTTGGGTGGGGTTGAAGAACTGGAATTTCAAGCAAGTTTCCAGATAATGCTGATGCTGCTAGTCTGGGGGCCACACTTGGTGTAGATAAGTTTGTCAAAATTTAGAGTTTGAACATACCTTAAAAGTCTTCTGATTCAATGGTTTCCAAGTCCAGATGACCATCAGAATCACCTGTGGGAGATTCGTCCCCACCCCAACTCAAGAGTCTATGATTTTTTAAACTCCTCTAGGCAATTGCGTGATCAATCAGGTTGGGAAATCCCCAATCCCAAAGTCTCCTCTGCTTAGCATCCACAGCATCAACCCTCCTCTTAAAGAAGACTCTTAGCAAATTGTGGTGTATGTATATACCATGGAATACTACTCAGCCAAAAAAAGGAATGAAATAATGGCATTCGCAGCAACCTGGATAGAACTGGAGATCATTATTCTAAGTGAAGTATCTCAGGAATAAAAAACCAAACATCCTATGTTCTCACTCATAAGTGGAAACTACGCTATGAGGATGCTGAGGCATAGGAATGATACAATGGAACTTGGGACTTGGGGGAAAGGGTGGGAGGAGGGGTGAGGGATAAGACTACACAATGGGAACAGTGTACACTCCTTGGGTGATGGGTGCACCAGAATCTCAGAAATCACCACTGAAGAACTTATTCATGTAACCAAACACCACCTGTTCCCCAAAAACCTATTGATTTTTTTTCTAAGAAGACTTGTAGCATAGCAATAGGCCATTAACTCCCTCCTAAGGCAATGCCCATTACAGTGTGGGCAGATCAACTGCTTCAAAAGTGCTGCTCAGACTTAAGCAAAACTGACTTGTCCACGATGTTCACACATTGCTCACCAAGCATATGGTTTCTCTCTCCTCATAACCACTGTCTAGTTTTCTAAAAAGGACTTTTATTTCACCCTCAGTCTTCTATTTTTTAGGCAAAATATCCTTCATTCCTATAATTCATCCTCAGTGGACATGGTTTACACTGCTCTCATGGTTCCTAGTCCTTTCTGTTTCTCTTTCTCGGTCCCCTTCTTTGTAGGTAATGCTTAGAATGGAGCTATTAACCCAAGTGTGGTGCAACTCAAAGAAGTATAGAGGAAATATAGCACTTTTATCTTGGATGTGCTTTTCCTATTAGTCCCACCTAAGAATATAACAACCTTTCAGTCAGCCCCAGCACACTGGATGGGTAAGTTATGACAAATAGATGTTTAGAAAACTCCCAAGCCATCTGAGAAAGCACCCTCAATGAGTATCTTCGAGATGTCTAAGCAGCCTAGAAGATCTTGACTTCCTATTCTCTGAGAACTGCGATCTTTATTCACAAAAATGAACCCCCAATAGCCTCAGTGAGAGCGGACTGGACCAGGGTGTCAAGCAACACAGGCTGGGATGAGGAGATTCTCTTTGATGAAGGGAGAGTGGTCACTCTCTTCGTGAGGATCTAATGGATAATCTCAGGACCTGCCTTTTGTCTGATGGAAAAGAGAACTTCCCTGCAGAGATACAGAAGGAGAAGCCAATGCTCCAATAGAAACGGGGGGGGCAGAGACAGAGAGAGAGAGTGGGGGAGAGAGAGAGAGAGAGAGAGAGAAAGGAAGGAAGGAAAGAAGGAAGGAAGGGAGGGAGGGAGGGAGGGAAAGAGATGGCCAGCAGCCCAGTGAGTGACCTTCTGGGTCCTGGTTCTGGTCATTTCTGAAACTCAGCTGCATCACTGACCTTGGGTTCCATAACCCATCTCTGCATCTCTATAACCCATCTCCTATATTTTTTGCCTAATTGGGCCTAATTGGTTGCCATTTTTTCAACTAAAGAGTGTCAGTGAATAGAATACAATTTCCAGAAGAACTTTGGCACTGCTCGTGCTATTATGTCTGCACTGGATGGAAACAAGCCTCCCTTGTGCAGGGTTGGTATTCCTTGGGCCTCTAGACCCATCAAGACCTTTCTTTTCACCTAAATCAGTTGAGGACCTGTCTGCACTCCACTAAGCCAGCACCTTTCCCACCCCTAGCACAACCCATTCCAGGGTAAGCCCAATTTTATATTCAACAATAAAATCAACAAAACCTTTTAAAAACTTTTTGGAAATGTCCATTTGGAGGTGAATAAATCATTTTGAGAAAACTGCAGCTTCAGCTCACACTGACGTGTTCACACCACCTCACTCCCTCTCACACGGCTGCAACCCTAAAGTGGATTCACCTACATGAAAGCTGCCTTCCAGTCTGCTCTCCTACTTCCACACCTTCTTTCTCAACTATTTCTTCTTGGAACCCTCAGTTACTACTTACTGCTTCTCAATATTGAGAACCTACATGTACCAGGAGCTGTGTAGGTCAGTGTGGACTCAGAGAGGATAAGGCAGTCCCAGGTTCTGGCCTCAGAGAGCTTCTAAGAATGCCCTCTTTGCAGCCCTCAGAATCCCACCACTCACAGAGCTCACTGCTCAGATCCTTGTCCTCATCCCCTTCCCATTCCCAGCCTGCCTTCATCTCCATCAAATTGCACCTGCCCTAAAGATCTATTCCCTGAGTGTCGTGCTCTCTGTTTTCTGAGTGATGGCAAGCTCATTGAATGGTCCACTGTCTGCTAATAACTCTGCTGAGCTTTTGGCTTAATATAATCACACTACTCCCAACAAAAATATTTGTGTTTTGACACATCTCTAAAGTCACAGTGCCTGAAATGGAGAAGAGACCTGACCTATTGGGTGTCATTTCAAGCAAGACACTTGTCTTGTTCTTCCAAGTGAACTATTCACGAAGATTCCACTTTTCCTAGGCAAAGCCTGGGGATTCAACAATCTTGTCCAGATTCCAGTTAACTTCCTGATGGTGTTTCTTAGCCCCAGAGACAGACTCTGGAATTGGAAGGCCTGGGTCCAAGTCCTGATTTCTGCACACAGTCATTAAATGACCTGACCTTGGGTATGGTGTTTAGCTCATCAGAGCTTCACTTTGCTCATCCATAAAACAGATCAGCAGTAACCTCATCAATTGCTCATGAAAATGATATGAGATAATGTTATTAAATTACTCTGGGATATGAATGCTGCCATTATTTCAAGCAGTCTCCCCGCCTTCCCCCAACTCAGCACAGCACCCGTGCAAAGGAGATGTGAGATAGGAGAGCTCAGCCCACTCTGGGTGCATGGCTGAGAAAGTGCTAATGAAAGACGTTCATCTTCTAGGTCCTTCACCAGTGGGCAGGGAAGGAGAAGGAGTGACTAAAGACATGCTGAAAACACACCTCTAAAATAAATCCTGAGCTCATCATTCCCTCTCCCATCCCTGGACCTAGGTCTACCCCAGACCTAGAAGAGTATTAACTGACTGTCTTTTTGGGCTGACTCCAGACAGTAATGTTGTCCATTAGGCTCCCAGTTCCAGAGGCTCCATAGAGCAAAGTGAGAGGAAATGTTGCCTGCTTTCCTCAGGAGCATCACGGGAGGGGCTGTGGCATGACCTCTGGTGTCTACTCTCTGGAAGACTACAGAATGCTGGTGACTAAGGTATTCCACACCCCTTCCACCTTTTCGTCCACATTGTTTCCTCCTCTGTCTTTTACATGGGCGTCTACGTCTACTTCTGAGCCCAATCTATGACCCATTCATTCATTCATTCACTATATATTGGTTGTCTACTCTGCATCAGACACTGCATGGAAATGAAACACAGCAACTCCCATTACCACACCCCACCCCCATGATGCCTGTCTCCTAGTCCAAGGAAGACAAATTTGTAGAAAAGGACCATCCGAACTAGCTTACAGAAGTGAGGGGGCTGGGACTCCTGAGTCAGTCTGGGGTAATGAGTAAAAACTTAAGCAGAACTGGAGAAGCCCGTTCTGCATCTCCCTTTCCTTATCTGTAAGAATCAGGCCTCCTTCCTGCTCTTGTCCCTTGGTCCCTAAGACCCTGGGGCAGCTGGAAGGGGTGGATGTTGGCCTGGGGATGGAGAGGGACTGGAGTGGGACAGTGAGCAGGCCAGGAGCAGTTTACAGACAAAACCTCAGGTCCGTTGAGGAAGCCAGAACCATGAGACAGAGGTGACTGGAGTCAGAAACAAACATGTGATCTGGAGTCTCCCAGGTCTGTGTCTGAGCCTCCATCAGAGCACAAGTACTTGGAGGGAAAGGAGTCTGGTCTCACGCAGTCAGCTTCCTCTCCTGAATGGGAAAAGATGGACCTGGGAGACCAGCTGGATGGGGTTTAAACCCCAGGTCTGCCTGCCACCATCTACATGGCCTTGGTAAATTTGCCTGATTATCTTAAGCATCAGAAAACAAACAAAAAACATTTGTAAGGATCTGCCGCTGACAGTTCGTTTCCTGCTTTTCTCTGACAACCAGTGCCACTTCGGGTGAAACATTCCTGCAGTTTTTAACCACCTGCTACCTGATGTCATAGTTCTTTGTGTAGTCACCAATACAGATTCCTCCTGAGGAGCTATGAGTTCCAGGCAGGAGTTGTGACTGTCCTTCTCTGGAATACCCACGGAACTCAGTCCAGTGTCTGGCGCACGTAGGTGATCAGAAAACAGCTGTTTTCCTCCTTCATTCAGCCCACGGAGATGCGGGCTGTGAACGCGCTTTGCCAGGGGAGGATGGGGAAGCTGCGGCGCCTCTCCTCGCGCCGGGAGGCCCAGCCCTGCGGGGCGGAGGGGCTGGAAACCTGACAGCTCCAGCCCGGTGACAACCGCCGCCTGCGGAGTCCCAGAGGGCCGCGCCGGGAAGCAGAGCGCGCACTCGGCCCTGGTGTCCCAGGACGCTGCACGACGACGCTCCGTTAACCTCCTGGCTCCTTCTGATACTGAGGCTGCATAAAAAGAAGGATCCCATGCAAATGAAGGCCAGTGTAGCGGAAGGCTAAATACTTTTAATTAAAGGAAGGCACCTGGAGACCCAGCCGGTGGGAGGAGAGAACTAGAGCAAGTCAGCTGTGCTCTGGGCGGGGAGGGGGAGAGACACCTCTGCCCTGGAGGGGCTCGCCGTTCCTCCAGGGCCCTTCTCCTCTGCTACCCCAGCCCTCCTCCCTACTCCTTCCACCTTTATCAGGCAGAGGGGACAGGAGGTGGCCTGACCCAGAGGAGTTAAAGGTGTGACTTGGGCGCCTGTAGGAGAGGGGACTTTCTGTCCCTTGGAACAATTCTGACATTGTGTCTCTGACCCAGAGCCCTGGGGACTCAACCCTCAGACCCCGATCTGAAGGTGCGGAAGGAGAAAGTGATTGTCCCCAGGCCACTAGGCAAGTGAGAAACACTCAGGCCTCCCAGGACTGCCAGCATCAGGGCCTTCTTGCTGCCCTGCTGCAAATTCTAGGCAGCAGTGAAGCCAAGGATAACACCTTGGGGAGCCTTTAGAGCACTCACATTTCTTCTTCATTATCACGGGCATGTCTAAAATTTGCAGAGCCCTTAACAAGCCCTGTGCCATGTGCTTCATCATCTCATTTAATCCTCACACAACTCCTGAAATGAAGGTGTTCTCATTATCCCCATTCCACAGGTGAGGTCACTGGGGGTCCAGAAGGGCTAAATCACCTGTTAAGGTCCCACAGTAACTTGCATAGAGAAGTCTCCAAGACAGTCCAACTCAGAAGTTCAAGGTTGCAGACCTTTTTCCTTAGAGATAAGGGTACCAAGAATGGTGAAAACGTTGGACACACTGCGCTTTGGACAGCATCTGACACATAGTTGGTGCTCGCTCACAAAGCAGGTGTTCAGTCATTGCAGTGGCCTCCTCCTTTAGCCAGACCTCCCTTCCCATGGTCAGGGTGTGTGTGTGTTCCCCTGGAGGATGACTCTGGAGAGACAAAACATGGGACACAGAGACCACCTGCTGGGCCCCAAGAGCCAGGGTCAGGGGCAAGGGCATCTCAGATACCTGGGTCCTGACCTCTAAACCAGTGTCTTTCCTGCAAGTGAAGATGGGAAAGGGTGAGTGCTGGCGCAGTCTCTTCCTCTGTCTTTGTGGAAAGGTATGATGAGGATTGGGGATAAAGCAGAACTGATATCTCTGAACCTATAACTAATATCCAGAACCCAAAATGGCCCTAGTTGGCTTTAAGCTTCTTGATTCAGATTCACCTTTTTTTAGCACTCACTACATGCCAGGCACTCAAGTATCTTGCAATGTACCAAGCAAAGGTATATCCTTATTCACTTGCCTTTTAGAACCAAGGTTCCTGTGGGCACCAGGCACGGTGACTCACACCTGTAATCCCAGCAACTTGGGAGACCAAGGCAGGAGGATGGCTTGAGCCCAGGAGTTTGAGACCAGCCTGGGCAACATGACGGGACTCATTTCTACTAAAATAAAATACAATAAATTTGCTGGGTGTGGTGGTGTGTGCCAGTGATCCCAGATACTCAGGAGGCTAAGGCGGACAGATTGCATGAGCCCAGGAGGTTGAGGCTTCAGACTGCAGTGAGCTGTGATCATACCACTGCACTCCAGCCTGGGTGACAGACTGAGATCCTGTCTCAAAAAAAAGGTTGCTTTAGTCAAATTGAATTCTACCTCATCATGCCATCTCCTTTGGGGTTACTTATAAAGAAAAAAATAAACAGCCCAAGGAGGGACTTCCTTGCAGTCTGAATGGTCCTGTGGAGTGAAACCTACCAGTGACCTTGTCCTGAGTGTCAACAGGGTACAAAGCCCTGTAGAACTCCTTGCTCCTAGAAGGACAATAACAAACACAATCTTGTACAGACCAAGAGTTCGGTAGCACCAAATCCTTGTCTAATGGTCTGTTGAGAACCAGATCTGGGAAAGAAGATCTTCAAGAATGGATGGTGACTTGATGGGAATTTCTGCACCCAGTCTTGACAGAAGGGAAACTTTTGGACTTCTGAAAAATCAGCAAGTGCTCAACAGTCTTCACCAAGCAAAGCAAATGTTGGAGGACAATAGTCAATGCCAATGTCATCAGGAGTCAAACAGTAATGATCTTGTCTACCACTCCTCATAGGGCCTGAAGCTAGAATGCAGTTATTTACTCCTTCTCCTGTCTACTTCTCCCTGGATCTCAGAGCAGGCCAGAGTAAGAGAGTCCCACAGAAGTGACCTCACCCTCCCGCAGGGCCATTAGAACAATACCTCCCCCTTTGGGGCACCTGTAAATCAGGGCCCCAAAAGGGTCTGGCAGTGCTGGAATGGGGTGTGGCTTGGCAAGGAGAACTGCATGTTTAGTACAATGGCCTGATTGTGTGGATTGTTCCAACCCAGCAGTGCTCAAGTGGTCACATGTTCCCTGGGCAGCAGGTGCTATAACCTTTGCCCAGAGATTTGGAGCCTTTGGTGGTAAGACTGAGTGCCGATGAGGAGGAGAGTGGTCTGGCTGTCTCCCACTGCCCTTGGGATCTGGGGAAGGTCACTCCCTGACCCTGCCCATGGTCTGTGCCCAATTCTCACCCATATTCTACTCAGAGCGTCCTCAGCTATCCAGAAAAAAGAGTGAGGCAGGCAGCATGCCCAGGTAAACAATAAAAGGCTACTGAGTTTCTGCTTCTGCCACTAGCTGCCAAGAACCAATGAGGGACAGGCATGGCTAAGCCTTCAGTCCAGTGTTTATCTTATTAACTGCTGTGTGCCCAGTACCCAGCACCACACCATCACAATGAGGTCATTGTGTTACCCTTGCCACTCAATCATTCCATCGAACACTCATGTAAGCACAAGCATTTACTGAGCATTGTCTCTGTGCCAGACACTGTTCTAGGCACTGGGGATACAGCAGTAAACAAAACTACCAAGAATTCCTGCCCTCATGTAACTTACCTTCTACTGGGGGGAGACAGATGATAAATAAGTGAAGTAGACAATATATCAAATGGTGAAGAGAAATAAAGCAGAGTGAAAGGGATAAAGCCGGTGGTGGGGTGGTGGGGGAAGCAGGGTTGGTTTGCAATAGGGGAATTGCAGAAGAGTTCCCTGAGAAGCTGATCTTGGAGCCAAGACTTGGAGGTGAGGGATCAATCTCATCAGCCCATCTATGGCAGTATTGGTCCTAGACCAGCATCCCCTCCTCACTTCTCTGGTCTGACTGTCATCAGACAGAAACTTCCCCTGGGCCACTGGAAGATTCTGAGGTGGGAGGAGCCATATCTGCTTGCAGTGACTACTGGGCTTGGGGAAGCTGAAGCTCACCAAAGGACATGGGAAGATAGGATGGGGCTTACCCTCATTCTGGTCTTCACAAGACAGCAACCCATCACCACCAGTCAAGGATAGAATTGAGAGTCAAAAGCTGACTATGACAATATTTCCCCACCCATCTCCCATCACCACTTCTCTCTATCCTCAGGGCTGCCATCATCCCTTAGAATTATGGGAACACAGTGCCCCACAAACACCCCACCCTGCCTGCAACCTGGCCTCCGCCAATCCATTCACCACACTGTAGCCAGAAAGAGCTTTCCAAAACATGTCTGTTCCTTCACTTTCCCCAACTAAGATCCCTTTGCTTTTTAGTATAAAGTCCAAATTTCTCAACATGCCTACAAAGATTTTTGTGATCTAACCCAGCACACTTTCCCAGACCCATCTCTCAGCTCTCACTGCAGATACATGCACACACACACACACACACACACAAACTTGGACTCTATTACTGTACTTTATCTCCCACTACACTGAACTTAGTTCCCTAAATGTACCTGGCCCTCTCTGGCTTCTGGACCTTTTTCTGCCAGTACCAGAACATTCCACCTTTACCCTTCACATTCTCACATTTGCCTGGTGGATTCCAACTCTTCTCTCTAGTCTCTGCTTAGAGGTCTCTTTTTCTGGACAGCCAAGACTCTGTGGGGTACCCTCACTGCTCCCCACACCTCCCCCTCTACACTCTAGCCACATTACAGCACGAAGCACACCTCCTTACCAGGACCTATTTATTTGTTCCATGAGGACATGGTACTTGTTTCAGTTGCCACTGTGTTCCCAGGTCCTAGCAGATAGTCCAGCACTTAGTAGATGCTCAGTAAATGCTTGTACAGCTAAATACATCAAAGGGGAGGAAGACAGGAAAACAGAAAAGGCTCTCCTGGTGAGGGAACCATGGCACTATATTGATCATCATAATTGCCTCATCCCTTGCTTTTCTCCATTTCTTAATAGTTTTCAAATCATTTTCACGTCACCCTGCTAATGAGATGTGGCTGTTACATGTATAGTTTTACTAAGTGTGAGAAACCTGAGAATTTGAGGTCACTGCTCAGAGCAGGGTGATATCATGAACCCAGGTCTCTCTGACGTTGAGTCCAGGGTGCTTTCCATAACTCACAACTCCTTGGGCTCTAGAATGGAGAGACTAAGTTTCAAACATGGCTGTACAGCTATCTCTTGAATCCTGAACAAGAGACCATAAGACTGAACTCAGTCACCTAATTTGACCTGTGAAAGCGGCTTGAGGATCTCAGGGGGTCGACGTGTACCCTCTATTTCCTGGTTACCTGTGGGCAGTCAAGGCTGCTTTCAGGATCAGGAGCATTACCCAGTCAGGATGCCCATCCTAAGCTTCTGTACACCTTGGTCACTGCCTGGAAAATGGCAATGGCCCTGGAATGGGGAATCTCTCCAGGTACTCCCTTCTTACACTTCCCTACCTGCTTACCTTTAATCTTTAAAGGGATATTCAAAAGCTGTAAAAAGACAAGACAGACTAGGTTTATGGGAAGCCAACTTGTCCATATTCATTCTAAAGGTGCTCAGCCTGTACTCCCACAGTTCCATTTGTCACTTCTCATCTCTCCAGGAAAATATTTATACATACAGTTCATTACAGAACAATCTTTTTTTGTGGAGTGCACTATCTTGGCTCACTGCAACCTCCACCTCCTGGGTTCATGGAGAAACTGAACCTGAAACGCCATGGCTCTGGAAGCCATGGGAATGGTATCTTCTATTCTGGATTCTGCTCTCCAGAGCCACAGGTCTCTGGTAGCGTGGAACACTCTCTCAGAACTCAGAGAGTTCTCAGACAGTAGAACTTGGCAGCCCATTGAGCTTCTGGAGTAGGCTCTAGTCTGTGACTGTAGTCTTGGACACTGTAAGAGCAGACTCCTGAGCCCCAGAGAGTGCATACTCAGATCCAGGATGGAAGGGAGGAATCAGCTCACTCACACCTGAGAGACCACCTCCTCAGGTTGTCCTCATTGCTCCTTCTCCCCAGCCGCCTTGCCCCCCTGCCATTTTTGGGACCTCTCTCTGTCTCATGGTATCCCTGGTATAATGACTGTGACACCACACCAAGATCCATGAGCAATGCTTCTCTGACATCTTTCTTGTGGCTAGTTTGACTTTCAGCCACTAACATTTATTGAGCACTCACTGTGCTCCAAATACTTTGTCTGCCTTAAACATCATAATATCTTACAAGAGAAGTACCATTATTAGTCTCAGTCTTCACATATAGAAAGTTTGGCTCAGAGAAGTTGAGTGACTGGCACAAGGTCACACAGCCAGTATGAGAATGTGCCAGGGTTCCAGCTTTGGCCACCAGATTCCCAGCCCAGCAGTGTGACCCTATGGTCTCTCTGCATTATGGAAGAAAGGGTACCAGACCCCAAATAGGAAAAAAATCCTTCTCTCAAGACTCTAGGCCATCTTCACTGGAGCAAGTGATTCTACTTAAAAAATAAAATCTCAGAGAAGGTGGGATCAAAATCTATAAAGTGCAGGGAATGTGGACAAAGTGAACAGAAATTACCACAGACACAGCACACTCCAGGAGGTTCAAAGGAGTGGTGTTTGGAACAAATAAAAGGAAATGCTACATGACATAAAATATGGTAGGCCTAAAAATAGAAGGAATTTTAAAACAAGTTTAGAAAATGTGTAAATGGATGACTCACTCATTCTTGCCACAACTGTGTTCTGTTTCTGTGCTTTGCAAGCACAGTAGGAGTTCAGTTGGAGAGCAATGGGATTCACCATGACCCCAGCCTTTGATTTCCTTTATGTTCTTTCAGTTACCTACCCACTCTGTGGGCCTAAAAATCATACATCTCATTACTGGGGTCAAGCTTCTTCTCAACAGTCCACTAGTGGCCCCTAACACTGACACTGTTTTTTAAGCTTATTTTCTAGTTTATTCTAATGCTTCCTTGGAGTTATTACAGTTGTCCACGCCTTGGAGCTACTCCATGGGGCAGTGAAGAGAATGCTGGTTCAGGCGTTAGATGGACCTGAGTTCAGATCCTGGTTCTGCTGCTCAGCAATTGGGTGACCCAGAGCACCCTCTGTGGCCCAGTTGCCTCAAAGCCCTGGCTTTACTGGGTGTTGTGAAAGATAAATGGAGCTGTGTATAAGGCACTCCACAGTTCCTGGCATTAAGTAATACTTAGTAAATTACAGTAGTAGTAGCTGTTGTTATTAGAAGGAAATACCATGCTTAGCATTCCCTTGGGGTAACGGTATGTCCACCCTGGTGTGGGGGCCATGAGCAGCAAGGATAGCCACTGAAGCATAGAGAGGAAAATAGGGCTCCAGAACCCTCAGCCCTCAAGGCTGCTCCTTCAGATGCAGGGAAGGCAGGCGCTGTGTGGTCCACAACATGACACAAGAGGACACAGCCCTGTAGTGAGCTTAGCCCCATGAAGGAGTGGGCAAAGCACCCAAGTTTGCTCCACTCAGAATGTGCCAGAAGCCCTCCTGGGGTAAGCAAAAGGCCAGTTACATCTCTTGAATCTTCTCTATGCCTCAACCTTGTTCCCTTGTCCCGCTCAAACCTGCAGAGTCTTTGGTCCCTTCACCAGGCCCCTGGGCACTGCCAGGAGCTGGGGAGGATAGGCCCTATTCCGTGGTTTGTGCCCACAGCAGGAACCGCTGGCATTCCAAGGCCATAAAGAACAAAAGCCAACCCTGAGTCTGATGAAAAGCCCTGGGCCTGGGTTTTTTCCTTGGCACTTCCCCAAGAACAGCTGTCAGGAAGGCAGCCACTCCAGGGCCCTGGCATTGGGCGGAGAGGATTCCTGCGTCCTGACTCCTGCTGCTCTGGGCTGGACCACAGGGGCCTAGCTGAGGGGAGGGCATTCCTGCCCGGTGAGCTGCTCTCCTCTCCTGTGGTAGGAAAGTTTTCCAGCCTTGGGGGTCTGACCTCACCCTGGCCACTCCCTGGGTTCCAGAAACTTCCTTCCTGAGGGGAAGGGGCAGGTGTGGGGAGTAGCAAAAACTAGGCTGAAGTGAATAGAATTTATAATATTTAAGGCAAAGCCTGAGTCACTGGTGCTTTATTTGGCCACCTAGTTGGCCATCTGCTAGCTGGGTGGCCTTGCTCTCTACTTACCTTCCCTAGAACCCAGTTTCCTCATCTGCAAAATGGGTTGCCAAAAGGGTCTAGCTCATTTTTTGTAACTAAAAAAAAAAAAAAAAAAAAAAAGCTATGATTACTAGAGAAAAAAATTGAGCTGTGTACGTCAATCCTTTTATCTCCCTCCGTCACCTTCCTTTTTGTGTCCCCAGGAAGTTATTTTTCCACCCATTTGGAAGTACCAGGGTTTCCTTCCAGAAACCCAGGCAACTGCTACCAAAGGCTGTGGGGTGGGCAAAGAGCCCAAGGGACAAGTGCCCAGGACACATCTCCCACCCAAACCAACTGGACAAATGCCGCCAGTGGCTTCTTCCAAACTGCCTTCGGCAGCCCAGCCAGTGGCCCTTTTCCTTTCACCTGCCAGGACCTATATTTCTATTTCTGTGTTTTCAAAGCCTAGGGAGGTGGAGAACCTGGAATAATTAATGATTGATTTTCAGGCACTGCTACCAGGAGGCCCCAGGGCAGGCAGTCCACCATTTCCTGGGTGTGGGGACAGGGTTGAAATCCCATGTGGCTTCGGTAGGATTGGGCAAGTCTGTGAGGGGAGAGGGTGGAGCGAAAGCTGCCAGTGCCCTGAACACTTCTGCCCTTTGCAAAATGATGAAGTCGCGGCTGGAAGTTCTGCTGTGGTGCTGGCCTTCTGCCATTGACTCTCCCCTCTCTCTGGGTCAACAAATGTTAATTGCTGCCCTCACAGACACCCCTGCCCCACTGCTACCCTTGCACCCACGCCTGCACCCACAGGCATGGACTCACCGGCCCTTTCCTCTCCAAGGCTCCTTTGGGAAAGGATTAAAGGAACCGACTTCCACAGCAAAATTTTAGAGGCATTTTAACTTTGCCCTCCTTGGATGTATTCCTCTGCCTTTGTTGTCTAATAATAATTAACTTTTGTACAGAGGTGTAGTTTTCAAAGGGCTTTCACATTCATAATTTTATTCATCCTCACAACAAAGCTACGAGGGGTCTGACCCTCCCCAGCCCCCCATCTATATCCACATCATGCAGAAGGGGAAACAGGTTGAGGCAGAAGAAATCATCCCATTCTACACAATTAGGGCTGGAACTCTTACCTCTGATGCAAAGTAGAGAGCTGCTGTTTTCTTCCTGAAGGGATGTACTTTAGTCCCAACAATGGTTCATTACGTAGGGGAAGTGGCATGGTGGCAAGTAAGCCAGGAGGATTGTTGGGAGCAGTGGTCTTCCCTCGAGGCTGGTCTCTGGGCATTGTGCGCAGAGAAACCAGGGTACATAGGAGTAAGAGGAAGAGCTCATGGACCTACTGGAGTTCAAGGGTCTCAGTCACCTGAGCCACAGGTAGAATGACCCAAGTGTGCAATCAATCACCCACCCAATAGTCAGTTGAAACAGGGCAGCTTATAAAAGACCCCCAAACCATCCCACTCCCGCACTCTAATCAGCTAGGATGACCAATTCATCCTGATTTGCCCAGGAAAGTCTCAGTTTTAACTCGTATCTAGAAAACACTCTTGGTTTCATCCAGGGCAAACCAGGGCACTTTATCACCCTACCACCAGCCCAGTGCATTACAGCTGAGTCCAGAAAAGAAAGAACATCTTTTGAAGGCTCAGCAGATCAGCATAGAATTAAACAAATCGTGGGATATTATGCAAATTCAAAAACCACTGTAGTTAGGCAATTACCTAGGATTGTTGGAATGTTAAACCTGAAAGAATGTTCATTTCCACAAAGAAACGCTCAGATCTGTGGCCAGATCGCTTGCATTTTCAAAGGCAAGCCAGAGTTACTCTCTCGTCTCTACTTCTGTATTTTGATATTGGCAATGAATTACATTTTCTCAAAAAAACACTGAGTTTAAAAAAAGTATAACTAGTTGCCAGTTGATAATATTGCCACGAAAGCCTTATGGGCATCAAGCCTGAGAAGAAAAGGTGGCAAATGAGGTATTCTTTTTAAAAAGTGAGTTCTAAGGCCGGGCCAGGCACAGTGGCTCATGCCTGTGATCCCAGCACTTTGGGAGGCTGAGGCAGGCGGATCACCTGAGGTCTGGAGTTCGAGACCAGCCTGGCCAATGTGGTGAAACCCCGTCTCTACCAAAATATAAAAAATTATTCAGGCATGATGATGCATACCTGTAGCCCCAGCTAGTCGGGAGGCTGAGGCAGGAGAATCGCTTGAACCCAGGAGGTGGAAATCATGCCACTGCACTCCAGCCTGGGTGACAGAGTGAGACTATGTCTAGAAGAAAAAAAAAAAGAGTTCTAAAAGTCCCATTGAAAGTATATTAGTCACAGTGCAAATTTATTTTAAAATTTCAAATATCATCAAAGGAAGGCATATGATTTTTATTCTTAACTAAAATGATCATGGATTTTAAGTTTGAAAAAATACTGTGATAATAGGTGATTTTAAAAATATATGTATTTCAAACCTTTCGTTTTGCAGAGGAGGAGACTGATGCCAAAGAGACAGAGTTAAAGTACTAGTTAATGACATTTCCTTGGCCTTGGTCTCAGAGAATTAGGAAGTACCAAGGAACCCAGGCCTGATTTCTGATTCTAATTAGAAGCAGGGTCAGTCCAGGAGGACTGTGTTTATCTCTGCAGCAGAAGTTCACTGCATTCTCACTTCTTGCTGGTCCTAGATCTTCTCTGCTGAGTCTTCTGGTCCTCTGCTATGTCACCTGCAGTCTGGAGAAGAGGTACTGTCAAGGTGTGGGGTGTGTTTTTCCCTGAGGAGTAACCTTGAACAGTGCACATTGTTTTTACCTTAAAATGAAATTTTAAAGATAAGCTTATAAATGGGACAGGAATGTTCTGATAACTTGCTGGATTTGTCCTCTAAGAAATTTTGCCCAAAAAGGGGATGGGAAAGGGAGAGGGTTCATTGCTTGGGCAGAAAAGATGTGCATAGGCAAGAATGACTGCATGAGAGTCGATGGTTATTGGTACATATCAGAACCTTAGATTGGGTAGAATCTCTAAGGTTGTCAGAGCTGTTTGAAATGAGGGCGTATTAGATTCACCCTGGAGCATTGCCTCCCTGGTGGGAGGGAATCCTGGGGAGACAAAGAGAGTTTCTGCTGTAGCTGCCACACTCCACACCTCCCCTGCAGCAGAAGGACACAATCTAGGGCAGCAAACTGTCCCATGGGGTCTGGAGGACCTATGCCAAGATCCATTTCCATCCCAACACCCTTGGATTGTCTCTCTCTGGGAGGGACTGCCAGAGAAGTTAGGAATCTGGAGCTTTGAAAACCACAGAGCAATTTAAAATTACAGTTTTAGAGAAACATTTAAAATGATGAAGCACCAACTATTTTTGTTTACAGCCCCTCTTTGCAAATGTGGAGGAAACATTTAGGGACACACATCTTCTCTCTTTTTTCACAAGATGATTCATTTCTCCTAAATTGAGAGATGGGTGGAAGGAAGTTGTGGATTGACATGAAAGAGAAAACGTTTTTTAATTCAGAAAAATAGTTCATGTGTTTTCACACACGTGTACATGTGTGCATACACACACACACACATCCAATCCCCCTGAATATCCCAGTTTCCCCTGCCCCCGCCTCGCTCCCCTCCCACTGGCTCCTTAGCCTCCTGTCCCAGAACAACCCCACCAGGCCTGCAGAGCCATCTCTGAAAAGGGCATGGCTGTCCTCTAGACTGTAATCCTGAGTCCAGAGGTCTGGCCAAAGATTGGGGGAGCATCCAGGCCTTGACCCCCAGGCCTGCCAGTGTTCCAGGACATTTGCTCACTCATACCCACTCACAATCTTACATGTACCCCGACTCCCCGACTGAGAGAACTATGAGGAAGGAGGGGGCAGCTTTTGCCATCACTAAGGTAAAGAGGTGCCAGGCAGCTCGGCTCGGTCCCAGGGCTCACCAACCCTGCCGTCATTCCCACTGGTGGACCCCTTCTTAACCACACGCAAGCCCCCATATTGCTGAGGCTGTTGATTCCTACAGACCAGGCCAGAGGTCAGCTCAGTCCTGTTCCTTTCTAAGGCCTTTCCACACAGAGGTGAAGTCTAGGCCCTCAATGCCCTTCCCCTGAACTCTTCTTCCAAGTTCAAAATCCTCAAGAAGCAAGAAAGAGGACAGGTGTCTGCGTGTGTGCTCCAGAGGAGAGAGGCGAGGAGTTGCTATGGAATGGGTTATGTGACAACTTTTTTAGCCTAACAATGCAAGGGTGTGGACGCTATCTGTGTAGAACAGAGGGAATGGCTTCAGGTGCTGCTCAAGATTCTTCCCTGGAAGAGGTCATAGCTGTGGTGAGAAGGTAATAGCATCTTGCCTACAGCCCTGAAAGCAGGCTCTACCTAAAGAATCAGGCATAAAACAGAAGTTCCCTCCTTCCTTTTACAAAAGAAAAGGCTGCTTCCCGGTGAGCAAACCAGGGGTGACAGGGGGCAAGAAGGGCATCCTACAGAGACCATCCCTCTCACTTCTGGTGGTCAGTGACCCAGGAGGACCCAGAGAGCCTCATCTTCAGGCTTCTAGGCCTCTGTTCCCCACTCCTCCAATATTTCTAGGCCTGCTGAGTTAGGGCTCAGCTGCCTCCCTCTTCCCTCCGCTGGAAACAGAAGCTCCCAGCGAATGTTTCTAACTCCTGAGTCCACTCAGCCATGTCCCCCTTGCAAAATCCTCCCCCTCCCGCACCCCCCTGCACCCAGCCAGCCAATCCACGGCCTGCGAGCCTCGTCAGACCCATCTCCCAGGGCCTCAGCGGGATAAAACCGGTCGGTGATGCCCGGTGGATGGGAACAAACTTCAGAAGGAGGAGAGACACGGGGCCCAGGGCACCCTCGCGGGCGGACCCAAGAAGTGAGGGCCTGCAGCCGGCCGGCCAGGTATGTCACCCAGGGGTTAGCTGGAAGCTGGCTGGCAGTGAGGACGGGGGGATGGAAGAAAGGAGAGGGTCCCAGGAAGCCTGGCAGCCTTTTCCCTCCCAAGTTAAATGGCATAAGACTGGGACAGCGGAGGGAGTGGGCACGGAGGTTGGAGTCTGGAGCTTCTTCAGCGCACCCCCAATCCTTGATCCTTCCGGGAAGCCTGTTAGCTAGGCTAGGCTGAGGTTGGCCCTACTTCGCCTAAAAATCCTCCTACTCCTGGCAGACGATGCAGGTGTAAAGCATAACGCCTGGGGAGGGGGCCTGAGGATGCAGGCATCGAATCTCATCGCATCTCATGCCCTTCTCCTGGGTTTGTGCAGGGCAGCTGCAGGCGCGGCCGGGACCTACGTGAGTAAGCCCCGAGCCCTCCGCGGGCTGCGAGAGACTCCCCGGCGATGCCTCACAACTCCATCAGATCTGGTAAGAACGCGGTGTGGTCAGGACCCCGAGCCCCCGCGCCGCCGAGCGTCGGTGCATGCGCTCGTGTGGTTGTATCTCGGGAGCGTAAGCACGGGATTCGCGGGACCCACCCGCGTGGGGACCCAGCTGGGGGCGCCTGGGGCCTGGCCCTCCGCTGGAGCCGCCTCGCTGTTCTCGGGCACTGGGGTTCCACTCGGCCAGCTGAGCCGCCCTTCCCTGGTTTCGAGGGACCACAGGGAACGGTGAGGGGATCTCTGTGGAGTTAAAGGGGATTTCCTTTGAGCTCCATTCCCAGCCTTGCATGGCGCATTAGTGTGGACATTCTTCGTGCTCTGTCCCTGGGCTGCACCAGTGCAGGACTTGCCATTTCCCCGTCCCCGACCTCTAAGTCCTCTTCCTCGGGTGCGCTCAGTCTTTCCCAGTGACTCCCCTGGCTGGACTGTGAGCTCCCCGCATCTCTCAAGCCAACGGGAATAGAGCCAGTGGTCCCGGGCCTGGGATCCGGCAGCGCACTCAGGTGCTCTCCGCCTCATCCTGGCCCAGCACCGGGCAGGCAGGGAGCCGTGCGCTGGGCGTCCGGCTGGTGAGGACTAAGCTGCTTGCGGAGTCAAAACCCCCTCCCCACCTGCGCCCGGAAGCGGGGCCTTCAAAAACACTCAAGCTCCCAGGCCGCGATGCCTGTTTTCCCCCTTCCCGGCCAGGGCTGGGCAGGGTCTTTGCTGGGAAGGAGCTCCAGGGTCGGGGCTGGTGGGTGCAGCCTTCCCGGCGCGCAGCGAGTGTGGACAGCGGCGGAGGCGCAGCGCGGCCCGCAGTGATGGATGGAGCCCGGCCGGCTTCAGAGAAGGCGATTTATGGGGCCAGGGCGCATCGCTATCGATTTGGGCCGGCGAAGTGAGAGGAAATCAATATTTCAAAATGAATTCTCCGCGAATATGAAGTCCCGCTCTGCAAACGGGACATTTGTTATAATAAGGAGGGTCGGATCGGGCGCGGAGCGCGGCTGAGATCTCTATTTAGCCAAGCGCACCGCGGGGCCCGGGCTGTGCGGCGCAGTCTCCAGTCCCAGGGCCATGGCTCAACTAGGAGGGCAGCGGGAACCCCCTGGGGCGCCGGAAGATTTCTCACTCGAGTTCTTTCTAGAGCTGCAGACTAATGCTCCCTCCCGGCCCCCATTCCCCTCAGAGACCTGGGCCAGAATCGTCTGGCTGCCCCCAAAAGGCGCGGGGTCCCTTCAAGGGCCTCAGGGTAGAGCCCTCGCAGCCATTCCCCGGCGCGGCGGGGTTGGCGAGCCCTGGGACCGAGCAGAGCTCCCTGGCACCTCTTTACGGTCCGCGCCCTGGAACCACGAGCGCTCCTAGGCCACTTTCTAAGGTCAGGATCAGGTTTTAGTCCCTTAATCTTTAGCCAAACCGTGGTACTATACCAGACATCGCCAGGACCATCCCTGAGGCCTAATGTGCAGTGCCCGGTGCCCAGTCCCATGCCAGGCCGGTCCAATGACACTTCTGCTCGGCTCTGGAGATCCATCTTTCCTCCTAACCTTCCCCTGACCCTTCCGGCAGTGGCAGGAGGAGTGGGTGCTCTCGGAAATCAAATTTACTGTGGCCAGGCTGGACCCTTACTCTCTGTCGCTGCCCAAGAAATGAGACGATGTCCCCGTCCCTCACATGAGCTTTTTTTTTTTCGCGGCTACTTATTTTCATTCTAGAAGTACTCATTAGAATAAATGGGAATACAGTATGCAAAGAATACAAAAGGCACAATTTATTTTTACTGTAGTTTTAATCAGTAACAGTCCCAGATGATGAGATGCGCGCTTTCCCATTAGCTCGGATGCAAATAGCGCTTGAGTTTTGGGAGGGAGCCCTCTGCCCCTGGACCTACCAGGTAATTTTTTTCCCCTTTCTTCTTTTCGGGAACACAGAGGGGCTTCTTCTACCCCCTTTCCAAAACAAATAAACAAAGCAGCGAGGGAGGGAGGATGAGACTTTCTTCTCATAGTTTAATTTAAATGCTAATAAAACAAGAAAATGGCCTATAACAGCATAGACTGCTGAAGGCGCTCCCTGTTTCTTTTCTGAACCCTCCCTCGGCAAACCTGAGGGAGAGGCCGTCTGTCTTTCTGATCAGTTTACCTGACACTGTTGTCTGTAATTGGAGCTAAATTCATAAGCGGACCCCTCTTGTTTTTACAAGCCCATTTTCTGTCAGGTTTTAGCAGCTTCCCCCTTTTCCCCAGGCACCTCTATTCCTGAGTTCGGCAGTGCTTAGGGAGCTCCCCTGTAAGTTTTCTTTGAGCAGAGCGTGGGACGCAGGCAGCCACACGGCTTTTCGCGGGAGCGAGGCCGAGCGCACCCTTCCCAATAACCGGAGACGCTCAAGAAAACTTTCTTGCGCGGCCTCCGCCGCCCAGCCTGCCACGGCTCTCTCGCCTAGTCGTTGGCTGGTCTTGCCTTGCAGAGAGTCTTAACATCGTCTTTCCTACAACTTTATTCTGAAGGAATGTTGAACGCGAATCATTCTAACGTGCGCAGGTCAGCGATGGGCTGAACGTTCCTTAAAATCGCTATTTTTGTTGCATCAGGGACGAAATTCTCTAAAGCAAAAACATTTTTTAAAAAAATTCAAAGATGCAGAAGAAATGATAAATGCCACATATATATCAAAGTGAAAACAATACTGTACCAATGAGGAAGAGAGTTTTGTAAAAGCAAGCAGGCTGGCTATCATTAAAAGTTATCTTAAATAACTTGTCCCAGCCCACTCCCACCGGTCCTGAAAATAGTTCATTCAAGTGGTAAAATAAGACAAGGCAGAGGACGATGTCTCTAACTTCCCTGATGTGAGATCTAAAGCCCCATTCCTTCCTCTTGGTTTTAGAATTGAGGAAAGGGGAATAAATGCATTTGAAAAGGATCTGGTTTCTTCCCAAGTTTCCTGCCTGGATTGAAAAATAAGGTTTCAGGGAATGGAAGCAGCTTTGAGGAACATAAAGAGGTATTGGGGTTCATCAATTCATCTTTGTTTCAAGATGGTTTATCCCCCCCACCTTCCACAATGCAAGTTAATTAGGAGATAATTTAGCTACCTTGTGAATTAGTTTTAAGATAAGTATCTTTTTAAGCTTTGTCACTTTAATTGCCCCACTGATTGATAAGAAGTAATTATTTCTAATTGACACTTTTTTGATGTCTATTGGAAGCATTTATTTGGAACTTTTTGGGGGTGGAAGGGAAGTTAATTAATTTTATCAGTCTACCCCCAAAAGGACTCTGCCTAATTTTGTTGAAGAAGACAAAGGAAGTGAAGGAAACCAAATAAAAAATCAATCTCATGGAATTTTAATTATTAAGGGACACTTTGGTTTCAATTAGAGGGCATCTACTAATATAATATGTCAAAACGTTCTATTTATGGCCTCAAATCTCTAATTTATTGAGATGCATTTTATAGGTATTCATTTTCCTATGGATACACTCAAAGACCCTTTATATGCTGCCTTCATTTTGGAGCAGGTTCCTCTGCTGTGTAAATAATTTTTGTGAAAAGTAAAATCTGTCAAACTTGGTATGCCCAGAAAAAATGAAATCATTTTTGTAAGAGCCAATTGTAAGAAAGATTTACTAATAGTCATCCTTGTTCTGTAATTATTGATGGAGTTGGGTATAAAGGTGAAACTTTACTTACAGTGACATGCCTTTTCATACCTAAACCTTGGAGTAAACAGTTTAATCATTCACATCCTCCAGAACATTTTGCTGTGAGAGAGAAAGGAGTGAAAGAACAAAGAGAAAAAGAAAGACACTGAAAGGATGCAATGGGGGTGGAAAGGAAAGAAAGGGAGAAGGTAGCTGGAGATAATAAAATGAAAGCATTTGTTTCAGAAATGAAGATAGCCAGGTGCGTGGAATGTTTGCCATTCAGTATAAGAAAATTGAAATCCTGCTTTCAAAACACATTTTTGTTAACACCAAATCTCTACCACAGTCTCTAAGCAACCCCTAACCACCATGGGATACCCCCATTTTTCTACACCTTAAAAAAAAAAAAGAGGCAGAATTTTAGGAAGCTGGCTGATCCGGATCTTGGATATCTGGCTGTCAAAGTCTTTATTTGGGGTCCATGAAAAGGAAGTAAGAAAACGTACATTGTGCTCTGGGATTTATAAAGAGATTCGAGTGTTGTTTATGTTTATTTTATTATTAAAGCCCCTGTGGTCTTCATCTCTATTTTGCACACACAATCTTTTCATAGATCGACTTGTGACTTATTGATATAGGAAAGCATTCCCACATTAACCCGAAGTAGAGATGCACACACATGCACACACATGCACGTCTGGAATGAGAGAAACACAATCACACAGGATGCATTCCTGTCAGGTTAATTTCAGCCAGTGCCTTTTTCAATCATTTATTGTAAAATCTTGCCTGCTTTTATTGATGTTTCTCCCAGATTATGTGGAGCTGCAAGAATGAGGAAATATTTTAAATGAAAAATAAATTTAAGACGTACAAACATCAGATAATATCACATACCAACCTCACTATTAGTGAAATTGAAAGAATATATAAATAATGCAAAAAAAAATCAGCAAGGGAGAGTTTAGTAATGGAAAATTCCCCTGCAATTAAATGAAACAGTAATTTAGTGAAGATATGCCTGAATGAATTAGCATTTATTAATTGGTTCTCATAAAAACAATTTGTGTGTGTGACTTGGGGAGGGGGATGTTTAAAGTATATATTGTCCATAGATAAAGTTCCTCAAATATTCATATCAAATTATGTCGTTACCACATTCTATTTTGTGAGAAATTCCAAGTCTCTCACTGGCAAGTTTCACCTGTACACAGAGAGCTTGAGTGCAAAGGAAAGGAGTCCCATCTAGATCAGAAAGAGTAAAGCTGGTTCCCGCTTCTCTTGGTACATTTCCAAATGTGAAACGAATGAGGGACACACTGGCAGAGTCTTCTATGCTTAGGAACATCCAAACCGGGCCCCAAGAAGACTCCCTGAGGACCCAGCTCTTCTGGGGCACAAGTAGCTAAGCCAGAGCTAAGCCAGGGCTGCTTTGTGGTTCTGGTCCCTCAGCCTGCTCCAGCATCCTCTCCAGCTCAGGCAGGAACTGCAGTTTGTAATCTCAGCGAGGAGCTTGCTAGGGTTGACTGGTGCATGGATGTGTTTACTTTCTCTCGCCACAGTTGGTCTGTCTTCAGTTCTAAGCATTTTAAAGCTGCTCTATTTATCAGTCCAAGAAGTGCTGAGTTCTCCGTTGAGCTGAGAAGCTTTGAGCTCTATGGTTCTGAGTACGCGAGAAGCCAAAAGATAAAAGAAACTGTTTCATTTAAGAAAAAAAAAATGTTTTAAAAAGTGGGGGCAGGGGAATGAATGAGCCCACCTTCAAGACTGCAGATTAGTTTTGCTTTTGTTTTAGTTGAAAACTTGGTGCACTGGCCCCCATCGGGTCCTCATTCTCTTCAGAGATAGAACTTAGTATTGAAAACACCCTCTAAGAGAGGAGAATGTGCCCTCACGTTGTCTTCTCTTAGAGGGTGTAGAGTTCTTTGCAGGAGGGATTCTTTCCGAATGCAGATTGGAACACCTTCGCCCAGGTTCTTCTGGGGAGGGAGCTAACATATTCTGCCTAGGAAATGCAGACAATGACTACTTTCAGCAGGAGTTCTAGACGTTCCTTTTGTGGGGAAGGAGTACAGAGCATGACAATCCAGGAGTCTCTTGGCTCCTGAAAACTCCACTCTCCCACACCAATCCCAGTTCATCCAGTCAGTGGTTAGTGACCCTGGGGTGGATGGAGTCTCTGCAGCGAGGTGGAGTAGGAAGAAGCATCAACCTTCTTTGTTTATCTACAGTAATGACACTTTTAAATAGATCTTGAGTATTCATAATTATTTCCTTAGGTCCAGAGTTAGGGCTGACAAGACTTTTTGGGTTGCTGAAAGCCCCTCTAGACTCCTCCCTTGGCCAGATAGAAATACGATGAGCAAATTTCTCTTATATAAGCCACTGGCCAGAAAAATCTTCATGGGAAGGTTTCTGTCTTAAACCTCTAATTCACGTCACTGAGTCTAGACTTTACCTTGCTTGGCTGGGGGGTCCTTCCCCAGGAATGGGTCTGGGTAGAAACCAGCATCTCTTTACTGAGGCATGTCTAAGATCAAGGAGAAGAAAGTCCAAGAGTCCTCCAAGGATACTTGGGTTCCGTTTCTGTGTTTCTTCCCGTGGACCCTCCATAGTCCTGAATGCCATACAAGACGCCGGCAATCCCTATGGCTCAGCCCAGCCAAACTCACAGCTCCTCCTGCTCTGCCCATGTCACATTTACATCCAAAGAAAAAGAACATCTGCACAAGAGCTGAGCATACCTGGCACTTAGTGAGCTCTCAATGAATGGAAGCTGTGATTCTTCTCTCTGAGGACTGCCACAGGTGTGGTGTGGTGCTGAGAGCAGACGTATTCATCATCTCATTTAATTCTCACAACTCTGCCAGGCAGGTATCACTACTGACATTTTTATAGAAGAGAGGGGAAGGAACTGGTGTTCAAAGAGGTTGATATGACTTCAATTCCCCTTCCCACTGCTCCCTACCTCAACCACCCAAAGTCCAGCTCATCAGAACTCAGCTACTAGATGATCGACACCTGGAATCCTAGTGGAACCTCCCATCAGAACCCTTGATAAGAAGGCTCAAGTGCCCATGCTGGCAGTGACAGGCAGGGCCTTCAGTCCATCAGCTTGCTTTCCTCATCAGTGTTCCCCACTCTCCAGTTTAATTAAAATACGCCCTTTTCCAGTATGGTTCTCAGTCTTCCCATCTGTGAAATGGAGAAGTGGTTCCTGCCTGGATGCCTCTCCTAGAAGTAGCTATGAGAAGGAAGGAGATGATCAGCCACTTGGAAAGGCAGAGGGAGGGGGGTCTTACTTTCACACATCCCCCCAAGGCTGCCGTGTCTCCATCTGCACTGGAAAAAAAGCAGCTATCTTCAGGCACCACAAGTTGAAGGACCCTGAGGAACTTCCCTAACTTGGTATCTCCCAAGCACACTCAGCCTCCCTGCCTAGGTTCATCTTGGATGTGAAGCAAACAGCTTCAGAGTTGCTGGGGAGGCTTCACCATGCTGTTAGGGGCCAGCACTGGGGGCCCCATCCACAGGCAGCATAGCTAGGAGTGGTGGCCACTGGAGGTGCCGATTGTTATGTCCCAAAGCTTAGGTTCATCCCCTCTGCCACTTCCTCAGGATCCCTCTCACTCAGGGGCTTAAAAGCAAGGCATTTCTCTTTTGGAGCCTCTGCAGAGGTTCAGTTTTAGAACGTTAGCTTGAAAGAAAGGGATTTTATTTTAATGTTTTCACTTTTTCATGTAGAAAGTAGCTGCTTAGCTCCCGGGCTGTCAGATGAAAACCTGTCTTTGGTTTAAGCAGAGGGAGAGATTGAGAAAGAAAAAATAATTCATTCCTCCCTGCTTTTAACTTTTTTTTCGTCGTCTTCAGCCACAATACTCATTGGTTTTGTCTTTTTTATTTGTTTTCTTAAATGGCCTTGGGGTGACCTGGGTAGTTAGTGCTAATTAGTCCACTAGGACATATTGTGACTGTCGGGGCAGCACAGCAGAAGGGTCCAGGAGTTGGTTGGGTGACGCACCTAGGAGAGAAATGGCTTAATCTGCTGTCATCGGTGTGTACTACAGTGTTTGCGCACACCAGGCCCTCTGTGTGTTGCAGTTTTGATTCTTCAGCATCTCCAGGAGGACAGTAGAACTATTATTCTTGGGATAAACTCAGGGGCCATGAGGTGTCAAGAGAGTGAGAGGCTTTTGAAATCAGCATGAAGCCAGGATGAAAGCCCCTGCCCTGCAGGCAGAAGAAGAAGGCGAAGCCCGGGCTTCCGTCTTGGCCCAGACCTTGCTGTTTTTATGTGAACTTAGTCAAGTCAGTTGTCTCTCTCGGCTTGTACTTCATCTTTATAAAATATGGGGATGCTGCAGGGCTTCTGGGAAGTCATCTGAGTAAAACCTGTCTCCTCACCTGGCACATAGCTGCCACTCAAGACACTTTTCTGTGCTCCATGTAGTAGTCACCAGGGAGCAGAGTCTCCAGAACACATTCCCAAAGTCCCATTGTCATAGTATTTCCTGTGAAACGGCCACCAGTAACTTGCAACCCAGTACTTCATTCCATTTAAAATTTAGGACAGACTTTTGAATATTTCATGTGGACGAAATAATAGATCTACCACCTAGGAGTACTGGGATTAAATGAAGGGACGCATGGAAAGTGTTGGCTATGACCTCTGCGGCTGTTATCTGCTGTTACCACAGCCTGAAATGGAAAAGGATGCCTTAGTTCACCTTACCAGAAAACCCACTCATAGGGAAAACACTAAGCTTTTGATAGAATGGCTGTCTGTGGACTGTGTGTTGAAATCCAGAACATTCTAAGGGTTTAATAGAATTGGTCTTTGAGCAAAAATGAGCTCAAGTGGGTTTGCAGTTATGCTGTGTGTGCAGCTAAGACAGGACTGCAGGAAGACTTGCCTGGAGTACTTGTTTTTAATTGACACTGAATCATATATTTATTTTTAAAAAATTAAATCCACAAATCCTCTGCCTTCTGCTTTCTTCTGTCTCCCTCCCTCCCCACCTGCCTCTGTCTCATAGTTTTCTACTTTGGGTAATAATAATCCAGCTTTGGCCTGATAGCAAACCCTGGTTGACATTTAAAAGTCTCTGTGATTAGCTGAGCACCAAATCTCTGACTTAAGCTTTGCTTTGCTCCTTTGCTTCAACACTGAGCAAGGTAGAAGGCACCTCTACAGGGCAGGGAGCTGGAGTCTTGCTCTTCCCTTTCAAGAAGGCAGACCCGCAGAACCAGGAGGAAGAATGATCAGAGAAAACAACTCAGTGGTAGGAAAAGGACTGAACACTAACAACTCATTCTGCAGGAGCACCAAAGGTCATTTATCTTGAACAGCCACCCCAGCACAACTATGTTGTGGCTGTTGACAGATAAACCCCATCTGGCTTTCTCGAGTCTGCTCCTCATTGTTCCAGAGCCAGTGTGCTCCATGACGGTCTACACTGGGGCTCCATCTCAGGGCTGCTGGACAGTTTGTGGCAAAATGTGGCAGGGCTGTAGGTAGAAGTGCCATGGAGACACTTCTGCCAAATGAAAATGCTTACTGGACACTTCCAATGCCTAGGTTCCATGCCTTCACAGATATGCAAACTTTCCCCTCTCTAGGCCTTACATCTCTTTGGCAGTATGAAAAGACCTGGGTCCTTCGAGCCTTGGGGACCTTCCTGGGCCCCCCATATTCCCTGGGGACATGGCAGTACCCCATACAAGGAAGGTCCCCATGGCCCATGGCCCACCCCCACTGCTGGGATGGGGCTGTCTAGACAGGTGCCCCACACTGTGACAGGCCTGCCTGGGCCTCAGGGCTCCCCCTTTTGCAGGTGGCACCTGCTTTCAAGGGTCCTGTTTACAGTGACATAGTTGCTGTCCTGAGACTCTCCTTTCCTCAGGGCCTGGGTGGGGCCCATGCCATGTCTGCAAAGCACTTGGTCACCTGCTGCCCACATTCCAGCTGTCCTCACCCAACCCAGCTCCAAAGCCACCTCCCCGTGAAGCTGTCCATGATTCCTCTTCCTCTTCCCCACCTCCCCAAGGTCTCCTAGCACTCTGTTCATATGGCATGCCTTGCAGTCCAATTTTTGGAGAAGGCTTGATCTCTGTGGCTCGCAGCTTCCAGACTTGAGCTACTTGAGTACCTGGGAGAATGTATGCCTCGCACATCTCAGAAGCTTCATAGGCTTTCCTTATGCTGGTCTACCTAGATCCAGAGTTGTTCAAGGCTGGAGGGGGCTCACAGATGAGATTCTGTCACCACATTTTGCCAGTGAGGAAACTGCCAGTGAGGAAACTCTGCCTTGTGGCAGAGCAGACACTCCATCTCATCACCAGGACTCTTTCCATGACCCTGTGGTAACTTCCAGGGCATGTTGAGTTAGAGTGAGGGCTGACCCAACCCACGGAGCCTTTGCTGTGGCCTGTGCTACATAAGCAGGACCCAAGGAAATGAAGGGGCCTCCTTCGCCTGTTGACAGGGACTGGGAAGCCCAGTGACAGCTGCTGAGACATACAGACACACACCCATGAACACTCACATGCATGCACACACATACACAGCATATGTACAACACTCACATCCAAACATACAGACAACCAGAGGGGATTAGGGTGAAGCAGGAAGGCACTCAAGGTGCAAAATTCCAGGAGGCTCTCTCTCTCGGGCTCATGCAAGGGCAGGGTTGGCCCTGAGAGCAAGTGCCTCCTTAGATCTTATAGCCTGGACACCTGGCTGTCCTCGCTGTAGTCCCCTGTATCCATATGGCAAACACACTCATACCCAATTACACACACAGACCACAGTACTCACAGACATACACATGCACACATGAATACAATATTCCCCATCTCACACACATAAACATACAAAAAGTAAGCCTTTAAAATATACAAGTATGTGCAGAAGACTGTCCTAGGTCTGTGGGTGATTTAAAAAGACCAGAGAAGGACCTGCTCTCAGAGACCCTGAGAAATGCAGCTGGGAAGTTACAGGTGTGATTGATGAGTCCTGGCTGTACTCACAGTTGCTAGAAAGGAAGTCATAATTGATGCACTGGGGAAAGTAGGGTGTAAGCTATCCAGGAATCTGCTCTGTGCTGTGCATCTATTTAGGCATGAGGTCACTGACATGTGACCTCCCTGTTCTAGCAACCTGTGGTTTAAGGTCTGAGTAGAGGAATACCAGTGTCCAACCATAAGCCCCTCCTGGCCCCTAGCCCCTCACTGAAGTTATGGGTCATGGGTAGCCATGGAGCCCTGTAGAGACCTTTCGGTCCAGCATTCTTGTTTTCACATAAGATCCAGGGGCAGCCAGTCATTTGCCTGCATCAGCCCCTAGCACCACTAGGTCTCTGGGGTTCACAGTGGCTCTTCCCAGATGAGGACAGAGCTACCAAGTGGGAAGCAGCAGTAGTGGCAGGACTCATCCACTCAAGAACTGGCCTCAAGTTCCCCCAAGAATGAAGCACTGAAGGCAGGTGGCTGCCAGCTAGCATGGGTGGGCCTCTTGGCTCAGCTCAGGTTATTCTCTCTAACATTCTGTCCTTACTCAGAATTCCTGGGCAACTCTGTGCCTGAGACCCCTCAGCCCCAGGCAGTTCAGGCATGCTCTGTCTACTACACTCTAAAGGAGAAGCGTGAACACAAACCACAGTCGCATGCGCAACACCGAGCTTATTTCTCCACCCACATGAACTGTATTTGTCACTATTATACACAATATGGTGCCATCATGCAAATTTTGTACATTTGATCAGCCAATATTTATATAACTTTCATAAATCAGTGATTCTCAAACAGTGTTACCCCATAGGGTGGGCAGAGGTGCTCATCAATGTAATAAAACTGAACAACAGTGGTAGAAAAAGGTACACTTGTACTTATCTTCAAGTTTAAGATGTAAATTTTTTCTGTTCAATGGCCACTATACCTCATATTATTTTTAGGATCGGGATTGGACTTAGCTACACATTATGATTTTCAAGAAGTTGAGCTCACTGTTTTGTGGCGTTCTTTGCAGAACACCGTGAACTTCCGGGTGCCCCATGTGCTGACAAGTGTCAGAACAGCTGGTGTCCAGCTGACGTGAGGCTGGACTTGTGTGATAGGCACGTCGTGGCCATAGCTCCCCACTCTGTGAAATGATGAGATCGACACGCCTCCATCCATCAGTAGTATCCCCAGCATGGAGAATTTACACCATCACCCTTCAAAGAAAGGAGCCAAGTCCTGGGCACCTCCTCTCACCTTGACTTTCCTACAAAACACCCTTCTTTCCTGGCACCAGTATAGCACATGTGTGTTGGTCATTTAGGAGCCCAGGTGCCTTGTGGTAGAGTAAAGACACATACAGAAAAGGTGGTCTTTTCTTACTCAGCATCCCTGGAACACACCCGGAACATGATGCCCTCCTTGAGATTTCCTTTAAAGACCCTGTCACCCCTGAGGTTTCCATCCCAGCTACCCACAGAAGTCATGATTTCTTTTGTCTTGCTCTCAGCTTCACAGACTGATACTCCACCATGGGGAGGGCTTCTACTCCCAGCCATCCACTGTCCTGTGGTGAACCTCTCTCCTCTCCTCCTGGCCCATTTCTCTCCCAAGTGCGTGCTCAGTCTGCACCATGTGGCCAGATCATCTCAGGTTTTGATCCAGCTCCTAAAGAGGCACTCAGTGCCCCTTCACTCTCTCACTCTGACTCCCCAGCACTTGGGTTTTGCTGCCTCTGTGTCTGGAGTGCTCCATGCAAATTTCTCACCCCAACCGCTGGCATGCTCAGTTACCTTCAGTTTTTATGATGTGCCCTCATGCATCCCCTGGCCGCACAAGGCTCAAGATCTAACTCCAAATTATTTCAAAGAGCATTATTACTCAACTATTCAATTTAGTAAGTCAATGTCTACTGAGCCCCTCAGTGTGGCAGGCAGGGAGTTAGGCTTTGGGGTTATGGAACTCAGGAGACCATGCCTCTGCCTTCGTGCTGACATTCTAGAGAGAGGAAAGCAAACTGAACTTTCACCACAATCACAGAGAGAAAGCAAAGGCTTCAGTCTAGATAGACACAAAATGCTGAGCAAGTAGTAGAGGGAGGCATGCTGAGCTGTGACCGGGTCAGGGTGGGATTCCTTAAGGTGGCTCAGAGGAGAAACCAGCCCCAGCAGAGATGCAGAGTCCCAGGAGGGTGTGCAGGTTCCAGGCACCAGCAGTCAGCCCTGGGTGAAGGAGACAGCAATGGGAACATGGTCAGGGTTCAGCCCAACTGCAGGGGTTGACAAGAGAAGCTAAGCTATGGTGTTAATTCCAATGTGCCATCAGAACGTCTGAGTAAAGTGCACTCGATGTATACGTTTTAGGGCATTTTATTCACTTGTGCATGAAACTTCCATCCTCCCCTGGCTTGACCTCATGCTTCTGTTGTTGGCAGTTTTCATATCCTTCTTGGCTCTCTTGCCACAGCTGCATACCTGCTGACTCTGTTGTCTTCAGGCTTTGTGGTGCTTTTATTAAGTGGAAAAGCCATGACAATAATCTGTGATAGGCAATAATCTGCGATAAAGCTAGGTTATTCGCTTTATCAGAATGTTCTGATTTCTCTCCTCTCTTGGCTCTGTTTCAGACAAACTTAGCCTGGTGATTTTCCAAAATAATCACATTTCTCCTTGCACTTCCTTTTAATCCAATCATTAACAAGCATTTTCAGGCAAACTGCTGATCTACAATCCGAGAAGACTTTCTCCTACCTCCGTGGCCTATTTCCCACTATTTCCGTATGCAAACCCATGTTCCAGCCAGCTAGTCATTGTTTCCAAAATACACCATGTACATTCTCACCTCTGTGTCTCTGCCCATTCAATGCAGCTGCCTGGAACACCCTTCCCACTCCCACTCCCTTGACAAAGCCTCAGTCAAGCTCCACCTCCTTCCCGAGACCTTTTTAGACACCCTCCACCTTCAGTGACCATCCTGTCTGACTTCCCACTGCACCTGCTCTGCTCCACTCCCTGGGTACTCAGTACCTGTTCCAACAAATGTCACTTAGCTTCTTACAGTGACAACCTGCCTCTGAGCTAGAAAAGAACAAGAACCTTCCAGATCTCTCTCTATCCCCAGCACCTTACACAAAATCCTACATAAGGAGTGAGGACTCGACAAATGTCTGGGCTGCTGGTTTTCACCTAATTCTCCAATAACATTTTTTATTGCTTCCTTAGTTGATCCAACTTGCACATTTGAGTTTTGTATATGAAGTTTCTCTAACATGAAATACACCTGATCCTTTCCCATGATATTGCTGTAATTACTTTTCTATTTTCTTTATGATAATTGGCAATGAGGAAACTGAGAAAATAAGAAATGCAGCCTTTGAGGGAACCTGATGCAGCCATTCAAGCCAGAGTTTCCCCACTGGGATACCTGCCTGGTCCTAGGGGCATCTTGCAGGCACAGAAGCCTATGCTTGAAGGCCAGATAGCCAGGTTGAACAGCAATGGGCACTGGGAGTAAAAAACACTGGCAAGCCTGGGGAGTTCTGAACCAACAAGGGACCTTCCTAGTGGATGCTGGGTGTCGACTTGGCAGGGTGATTGGTCAGATTTAGGTTGACAGCATCTGTGAGGATAAAAGATTACAAGATTCCTGTAATTCCTGCAGACTAGGAATACAACTCCAAACAATATTTAGCACATAGTAGACATATACTAGGTGCTTCACGAGTATTTGTTAAATGGATCTTTCTTTTCTTCTTTTTTCCTCTCCTTCTTCCTTGCTTCCTTTTTTTTTTTCTTCTTCTCCTTCTTCTTTCTTGGCTTTAGATAAGTGTTTCTTAAGTGTAGTCTGTATCAGAACCTCCTGGGATTTTTGTTAGCAAATGTGGAGCCCTGGAATCTGTATCCTTCACAAGCTCCCAGGGATTTTTTTATGATCAGGACTCCCATGTGGAGTCTCCCATGTGGAATCCCTCATGCCTGCCTGCTGGGGGCACAGCCCTTCTTTTTACACTGTGCCTCTTCCTCCCAGAGATCTCCCATCTGGCTGTGGGTAGATCAGATTTGAATGCAGTCTCAGATCTGCCCCTAACTGCCTGTACACAGGCCATTTGAGCCTCCGAGATGGCATCTTTATCTATAAAATGGGGCAAAGTGCCAGCCCCACCTACCTCATGGGATTGTTGTGAAAACCAATCCTGGATGCAACCAAGTCCAACAACTGGTGTTTGTTGAACTAAATTTAAGAATCACTTATTTGACAGTACTTTGGAAGGGCCCTGTGGATGTCAGGTGAGTTTATAACCAACATTTAGACTGGATCCAGGATCAGAAAGTTCTTGAAAGGAGGAGAAGCCTGGAGGTCCTGGTAATTGGAGGCAATCCAGCCTGGCATTTGGAATCTTTGCTGTGCTGATACACTGATGTTCTTTCACTGAAAAAAAAAAAAAAAAAAAAAAAAAAACATTGCCACATGATGCAAGGATCACAAATGGAGAACAAGATGATGAACAAGATGGTAGCAAGGATAGTAATGTCAAGAGAAACAGGTTCACCAAAAGAGGGTAAGATGTTAGAAAGGATTTTACCCTCTACTTGACTGACTGAACCTGCCTTATACTTAAGAGTCATTTGTAGGGAACTGGAGGGGCAGCCAGTTACCCTAGGAGAGCGGCCTCCAGGGGCTGCCCAAGCCTGCTGTGTGAAATTCAGGGCTAAATCTTTAAAACTCTATTGATCTGTGCGTGGGTTTGCTAGGGCTGCAGTGACAAAGTACTACAAACTGGAGGGCTTAAATAATAGAAATTTATTGTCTCACAGTTCTGGAAGCCAAAAGTGTCAAATCAAGGGGTCAAAAGAGTTGTTTCCTTCTGAGGCTGGAGGAGAATCTGTTCTGTGCCTCTCTCGTAGCTCCTGGTGGTTTGCTAGAAGTCTTTGGCATTCCTTGTCTTGTGACAGCATAACTCTGATATTCACATAGCTTTCTCACTTTATCTCTGTGTCCAAATCTACCCTTTTCACAAGGACTTGATCATATTGGATTAGGCCCACCCTAATGACCTCACCTTAACTAGATCATCTGCAAAGACCTTGTTTCCAAGGTACTAGGGTGGTGGGTAGAGAGAGGGGAGGGGACTATTCAATTCATAACACCTAAGTATTGTGTGTCCTTAGTCCGTTTCAGTCCCCACCCAGCCCTGACTTGACCCTCAGCTGCTTTGGGTCTGAGCAACACCACTGCAGAAGCTCTGATTTGGGGCTGACAGAAAGAGGAGGGGAAGGTGACATCCATCCTCCACAGCCTTTCCTGTTGCTCCAACAGAGAAGGAGACTCCCCTTCCCAAGCCAGAATCCCCCAAAGACAGCCTGAAGTCCAGGTTCAACACTTAGAAAAGGCAAGTCATGGTGACTCACACCTGTAATCCCAGCACTTTGGGAGGCTGAGGCCAGAAGATTTCTTGAGCCCAGGAGTTCAAGACCAGCCTGAGCATCATAGCAAAATCACCTCTCTGCAAAAAATAAAAAACACTTAAGAAAACAAAAAGGACAAGCAAACAAGCTGATACAAGAACCTAAACTCAGCCGGGCGCAGTGGCTCATGCCTGTAATTCTAACACTTTGGGAGGCTGAGGCAGGTGGATCATCTAAGGTCGGGAGTTCAAGACTAGCTTGGCCAACATGACAAAACCCTATCTGTACTAAAAATACAAAAATTAGCTGGGCGTGGTGGTGGGCAGCTATATTCCCAGCTGCTTGGGAGGCTGAGGCAGGAGAATTGCTTGAACCCGGGCGGGGCAGAGGTTGCAGGGTTGCAGTGAGCCAAGATTGCACCACTTCACTCCAGCCTGAGTGAAAGAATGAAACTCTGTCTAAAAAAAAAAAAAAACCTAAAATCTTTCAGGGCATGCCTTGCTTCAGGACATGTTCTGTGCAAACCTCACCACTTTCTTCCTCCACTCTACCAACATGGCCCCAGTCAAGAAACCACTAAGCTCCCAAAGGGTTAAGACAGGGATTTAGGTCAGAACGCTGAGGTTCTTTCTTGGTTCTGCCATGAGGTGAGTCTGTGACATTAGACAGCCCACTTCTCCTTCCTGGTCAAGGATCCTCTCAGAAGTGTGCCTTGCAACTCTGCCACTCCATAGACACTGTGCACATCCACCTTCATAATCTGTAAGCCGTGGCAGCCCACTTTGTCACCATGCAAGTCATGTGGCAGCCCATAGGCCCCACTGTGTGCTACCTTCCCTCATCTTATGGCACCCCCAGTGTCACTCCTGGTGTTTTGTCACATAGGAAGGTTACTCAATGTTTCCCTCTAGAGCTCTCTCTGTACCAGCTTCTGCGGGTTTCTGGCCTCTGTTTCCTGGCTGAGGGCAGTCCCAGAGTTGTAGACATTAGGACTGGAAGGATCATCTGCTTCTGTCAAGCCAGATGAAGATACTGAGGCACAGACTGGCATTGTCACAGAGTGGGCAGAACCTAGGCCTCCTAATTCTCAGCACCCCCTGTTTCCTCTCCAGAAACCACAGCCTGCAGGCTGCATCTGCTGGCCTCTGTCCCTTCCCCTTTTCTTCTGCAGCGGTGAGGGCAGCCTTTAGAGTGGATAATCTCCTTCGCCATGGTGCCTGCTATCAACAGGTGTGGAAACAACAGATGCACGGTTTTGTCACAGATTTTGCTCCTGTGTGTCGCTCAAAAAGGAGGTTCCCCTTCATTTGTTCTTACCTGTTATGGTCCACAGGATGGCCAGGCCCTCCTTCTGTCCCCCACCCTGAAGACTCTGCAACTCACCCACACAGTCACACACATACACACACACACACACACACAAACAGTCACTCTCTCTCTCTCTCTCTAAATGTGCCCTAATTCAGGCTAAAGCCCACCCTTTACAAATGCCTCCTCCATGAGTTAGTCAAGCCCGTCAGGTTGTATCTTAGTTAAGATCTCAGAAGCAAAGAATCCCAGCCTTCAAAAGAAACTTAGAGGTCATTTAGTTCAACTGTCCGGGTGAGGGAGGTGTCTTTATGTGACTTCATTATATTGAATATTCCCTCGTTCCTCTGGCCTCTCAGTCTCTGCAGTCACCCCAGCTACAGCTGTTATTTCCTTCCTGTTCCCCCTTCTCCCCATCCTCCCTACCTACCCCTGTGCTCATGGTTTCCTGCCCTCAGCAGGGGTTCTTCTCACCACCCCTCTATTTCCCTCCTTACCCATCTCTGGGTGATTTTTAAATCAGTGCCCACTAAACTCACATTTATAGCATTATAACTTTGAGCTGTAGAACCTACCAGTACTTTATGTCCTTTACTATCCATCCCCATCCCCAACACACACACATACTCACACATGCGCACACCCACACACACCCACTCATTCGTACACACATTCACACAGACACCCATATACACACCTCCACAGATATTCCACGCAGCTACTTGTGGACAGAATTGAAGGAGACAGTGCATGTAAATGGGTTGAAAATCTTTAAGGTTCTATAATATGTCAGGGACTATTAACTTGTAAGTTTCTCAAGGGCAAGGACTGTCTTCTACTCAGAAACCATCACCCCACATACACACAGCCTGGAATATTATTAGACACAGAGTGGGTGCTCACTGAATTGAAATCTAATGTATTGAAAATTGCTTTAATATAAACCCATTAAAAAAAAGCATTAATAGCCACAGGCCTCTGACCTCAGGGGGAGTTGAGGGTGTAGTGCAGTAACTTGTACAGTCGCTAAGCATCTAAACGCATGTTCGGCAGGTGCTGCCATACCTGCTTTGCCTGTTTCCCTCCCCAAATGCAGAGACCCTGGACCTTCCTTCTGCAGCCCAGAGGGCCTTTCCACAGCCCTGGTGTGTGATGCCAGGAGTCTGCAAGTGTCTAGGAAGCTCAATGGGAAGGACCTGGGAAGAATGACCTCTAGTAAACCTGCAGGGAGCACTGGGAAGCTCCATTTGCAGCCCCTGACTAGAAGTTCATGTTTAATCAATTAATTAATGCTTTCGATAAGTGTTTGTTGACATCCACAGAGTAGATATAAAGTCTAGACTATCAACAGAGGACATTTTTAAAAATACAGATTCAGGGATGCTATGCCAAAAGATTGTGACTGAACTGACCTGAGGCGGGAAGTTTCTGGACTCTCCAGATGATTCCAGTGTGCAGCTGGGAGGAGGAAAGCACTGCTCTACCCACTGCAAAGCACGCCTGCATGGTCAGATGAAAGCTGCACCTCCCCTCAAGGAGCCAGGAAAGAACTTGACAACGAGATTCAAAGAGAAGACAGGGGCTGGGGAGGTTGGTGGGAGTATGGAGAAGGTTCTGGAAGGTTGCTTCTGGGAGGCTTCTCTCCCTGGGCTTCTGAAGGCCAGAGTGCAGGGTGTGGATTAGCCATACCCAAAGCCACATTCACAGAGTGGAGAGCATCACTCCTGCAGGAAGGAAAGGAAGTGAGTCCCCTGCTTGGGAAATAGTGCCCAATCTCAGAGGGAGAAAGTGGCTCATCTGCTGTTACTTTATATACCTTATATTGCTAATATAATTTATAGGATCTAAGACAGCATGAAGAGACCTCCAGAAATCTCTGAGACAGCACCAAAGGCAACCCTACCCAGGGAACCCTTGGACTTGGTGACCTTCAGGCTCAGAGCAGCCCATGTGTGTCTCACTTGCCTCAAGCTCTCTGGCCCCTGTGCTCCCAAGGCCTCCAGCCTGGCTCCAGGAAAAGGCAGGGCCTCATGTCAAGCAGTACTTTTCTTAAGAAGCTTAGAGGTCTGTTGACATTTGAAGCAGCTCCATCCCTAGAAATCCACACACTGAAGCCCTTCCTGGGAGGGAGGTGACAGGGTTAATCTAAGGGCTGGGGGAGGGGGAGAAAGGCCTTGAAACCACACAGTGAAGCCAACCAGATTAATAGAGGAAGAGAGAGGGGGGTAGACCATTAGGAAGACAAAGAGAAAATCATGCTGGAGCAATAGAAAGGGAAATCTAATATCAACTAGGGAAAAATAAATGGAGATTAGGGCAAACAAATTAGCTTTAATGGGTTCAATGCTAATACAAGAATAACAGCGGAGCTGCGAATGCCTTTGAGGAGAAGATGGGATAAAGAACCTGAGCAGTCATGCAAGCAATAAAGATTATGCAGGGAAGGGGGATGGCCAAAAGAGCCAGCGGGGAGGGAGAGAGAAGGGAAGACTCCGGGCAGATGGGTAGGGGAGCGGTGGCATTGGAGGAGTCTGCCATCTTTGACAGGAAAGGACTGGGACAGAGAGCTGTTAAGAACTGGGGAGGCAGCAGTCAGGAGGGAAATAAAAGAAAGCAAGGAAACTGGGAGACACTGAGGGCAGGGATGCAAACCCAGAGCCGGAAAGACTGGGAAGAAAGGAGGCAGCGATGGATGTAAACAAAGAGAATGGAGGACAACCAGCCAGTACACAAGAGTGGAGGGAAATAAAGGAATTAGGTGCCCTCTCTGACTGGAGAAAATTTAAAAAGGAAAAATTAGGCACCAAGAAAATGAAAAGCTGGAGAGGATTTGGAAGTGAGTTTTGGAAAGCACCCATACTTGGTAGGTGACAAAAGGACATATTCGCTCTTAGGGAGGGGTCTGGCTATTCCTGGAATACAGTGCTGCTGCCAGGGGTGGCACTGGAGGTGGGTGGGCAAAAGTAAGCAGTGCAGAGCATTCACTATGGCATCTGAGAGCTCTCAGCTTGAGTCTCAGTAATGCCACTTTGTAAAGGTGGAGCCTTGAACCTGTTACATGCCGTCCCTGTTCCTCATCTTCTCATCTGTAAAATGATAATGTACTTCATTCTTCAAAGGGTTATTACAAGAATTAATTGAAAAGATGCATTTAAAATACTCAGCTTTGCCCAAAAATAAGCACCTCCCATAATACTGGCTATAATTATTATTCTTAGGCATTGACTAATGGTGAAGAGGGGCTGGGTACTAAAGATAGCTCTTCCTCCCTCCTTTCCCCCTTCCTCTTCTTTTAGGTCCAACGTTGGTGAAATACCAGCCTAGTTTGATTCTCTCCCAGACAGAGTCTAATCCAAGGGAAACCTCTTTATCCATCCTCTATCTCCCTCCCCTGTCTCTCCCCAGCTCCCCCTCACTATTGGGGATGAAATAATAGTGCTAAGCCCTCCACCACAGCCACCCTCTGGGCTGATCTAAGGAAGAAGCATCAAAGGAAGCCAAATTTCATATTCTATTGGAAGACCCTCTTATATCTGCCTGAGCTTCAGAGTGTAGTAAACAAGGAACTGGAGTTTGTCCTCATGGCCTCACATCTTAGGGTCCTCCTGGGCTGCATTAAAGAGCATAGACACCCCACCAGAGAAACAGAGCCCCAAAGACCAGCACACAGCAACAATAACAAACTAGGAGTCAATCAGTAACAGCCTAGTCATGGCACTAGAAGGGGAAAGAAGGAGCTGGGATTATTTCCTGCCCCTCCAGGCATCCCAAAACCCTGCCCTTTTATCATTACTAAGGATTTTAGAAGAGAGAGAAGAGAAATCAATCCAGGCAAGAAGAGGGGCAGATGGGGTGGGGGAGCTTTGCCATTTGCTAATAAATAAGTTAATTAACTTGAAATCATTACAAAAAGAATCTTCCCATAAAACCATAACCTCCAAGAGGGCAGAGACCCATCTGTCTTCATCCCCCTATGTCCCCAGAACCTGGAGCAGTGCCTGGTATGGAAATGGTGGGTCTCGGTGGTGACGGTAATGGCTAACATTTGTGGAGGGTCTACTGAAGCCCAGGTCCTGTGTCAGGTGCTACACGTGCACCATGTTATTTAGGTCACTTGGCACACCTAGAAGGAAAGACAGAAAGAAGTGACAGAAATTCATGCCAAAGTCATAAGTTAGTCAGAGGTGAAGCAGGGGTTTCTGACTCTCTCTTCCATATAGCTTTAAGGAATGGAAATAAATGAATACATGAACCTCACCCACTCTTCAGGGCAAGAGGACAGATTTGAAAGCTACCTCTCAGTTTCGGTGTTATATATATATAGAATAATAGAATATATGAGGGACTGATAAATGGGCCACCTGGCAAGTAGTAGAAGTTTAAAGGATAGTGGAAGGACTTTCTTCTTGTTGTATGTGGCTCTTGTCAGCCAATACCTGAGCAGCAGTAGTTGAATCAGATTCCAGCTCTCAGATCTCCCAGAGCCAGCCTCACATGCCCCCCAGCAACAGCTGGGACGTGCCAGCCCTTTGGAGATCCAAGCCCCAGCTCCACAGGCCCTTCCTCTAAGCATGTAGTTCTGATAACTCCAGTTTCTTCCTTTTGCTTCCTCCAGCCCGAGGGGCAGTGGCTGCTTCCTGTAGCTACTATCTCTGGGCTATTTCAGTGCTTCCTTTGTGCTCCTACAGCCCTCCAACACCAGACAACAATTCCCCATATTAAAGCCCCTTTGTTGAAATACCTAGGAAGGTTTCTGTCCTCTGACCAAGCCCTGGCTGATACCAGAAGAGATCTGAGGAAACCAGATTCTAAGACTGGATTGATCATGTCCTTGGCCTTGAACACAGTACTGAGCTCCTTGACAATGAGAACTGGAGACTTTTTTTTTTTTTTTTTAACTGATTGAGCCCTGGCAGGCATATGCATGCAGCACTGCCTACACAGTCCTGAGTCAGGAACTTCTCATGGGATCTCCGAGTCTGGAATGTCTGAGTTCTCAGGAGGGGTAGCATTTGCTGCTAACCCTCTGCCTCCCTAGCTTGAGCTGTCTCTCATGGTTTTTTCCCTTGATGGATGTTAAAATCTTCCCAACAGAGCTATCAACCCAGTGAGGGAGGAGTCTGTGTAGATCACCTCCCATCATTCTCCGTAGAGTGTCTATGGCCAAGGTTAGAAGAAAAAGACTTCTTGGCTCAGAATCCAAAGACTAGAGTCAGTGACAGTTTCCTTAGTGGTGTAAAATGGCAAGAGTAGCACTAATCTCACAGAAGACTCCTACAGAACACACTGCCACATTCAAAGCTGCTCTCAACAGTGTGAGTCTGGCAAGCACTCACACATTTAATGTTGACGTTGAAGGTCTGATACGTGAGCCAACAGGAAGACCTCTGCATTCGTATCCTGACTCCTTCAGAAGCAGGGCAAACCTCTTTTTTTTTTTTTTTGGACTGTGGAATCTGGACCGTCTTCTTTAAATAACTCATTTCTATGAGTATATGTGTCTGTAGAAAACAGAATTCTGTTTAAGGCAAAGAAGGTGTGGGCTTCACTAGACTTGTAGATCTGCCTCTCTCCTTCCCTCCTTCCCTCCCTCTATCCCTCTCTCCCTCCTTCCTTCTTTTTTTCCTTCCTTCCTTCTTTCCTTCCTTCCTTCCTTCCTTCCTTCCTCCCTTCCTTCCTTCCTCCCTCCCTCCCTTCCTTCCTTCTTCCCTTCTTTCCTTTCTTCTTTCCTTTCAATAACCAACAGGCACTTATATTCTGCTTAATGAGATTATGTCCTGGCTTATTTAAAAGAAAGGACCAAAGAGAGCAGGCAGGGAAAGCCAGGGAAGACTTTCTGTAGGAGGGAGCTTCCTGAACCGACTCCTAAGTCATGAATGGAAATCAATCAGGAGAAGGTGAGGATGGGCACTCCAGGCACGGAGGACACAGTCAAGGACCCAGGAGAGGATTCAGATGCAGCAAAAGAATGGCAAGCAATTCTGTGTTGTTAGGGCATCAGGTTCAAGGCTCAGACAGGTAAGAAATGAGGCTTGAACACTAAGTCAGGGTCAGGTAGTGGTAGGCACTGTCTACAAGATTTAGTAGCTTGGACTTTGCCATAAAGAAAATGATGCCATGCCTTGCAAGGATTCTTAAATATGGGAGCAATATGGCCAGACTAGGGTTTAGATGTGTTGCTCCTGAGCTGGGTAGCAAAGGTTCACTTGAACAAGGTTGGATGTGGAGATCAATGAGTCCAGGTGAGTAGTTAACTCCTACTCACCTTCCACTCAGGTTACATGTCATTTAGAGACATCTTCCTAATCAGCTTGAACTCATTTTCTCTTGCACCCCCACCCCATTATTTTTTAACACTGCACCCTGTTGTGTTCTTCTTAGCATGTATTCCAAGTAGTAATTATACATTTATTTCTGTATTCACTTTTTAAATATATACCCATCTTCAGCCTTCCTATCCCTAGCCTGGAAGCTCCATGAAGGTAGAAATCAATTCTATATAATCAGTTCTATTAAAATGTTTGCTACATGGTAGGCATATAAAATCATGGATAGAATTGATAAATGAATGCATGAATGTTTGAATGCTGGGGACAGACAGGAAGGTATTGGTTAGGTAAATATTTAGGAGGTAAAAATTGGTCTTGTGAGTATTCCATATGCAGAGAATGGAAAAAGATAAAGGCTATCAACTGATCCATGTGACATGTTTATTGAACACCTAATATAACTTAATAATGATCAAAATGAAAGAAGTCTTGCCCTCATGGAGCTTTCTATCTGGTGATAGAAGACAGTTATGATTTATACGTATATAGTTATGCAAAAAATGTAAAATTAAAATTTGGACCTAAAGATGCAGTTAAATTTATCTATGATACCTCCCCAGTCCCCCCAAAATTCCTCCCTTGACTATGAGACTTTTTCTTCCTCTCATTTTCAACCAGATTCCAAACAGCAGTTATATTTGATGCTACATTTCTATGACTGCCATTCAAGAAAGGTAAAGCATGTTATTAGAACACCCAAACAGAAGCCTGAACCTACTCTGTAGGATAAAGCAAAGCCACCGAGGAAGTGACTCAGTGCTGAAATATAAAGGATGAGCAGGAGTTAACTAGATAAGACAAGGAGACAAGAGCTCCAGGAGGAGGGTACAGCATGTGCAAGTGCCCCAAGGCTGGGGACACACTGTTACTTCCAAGGTCCATGCAGAAGACCGATGACAGTGCAGTGCAGAGAGTGTGGTGGCAGGTGGCAGGAGGCTGAGTAGAAGGGGCAGGCCCTGAGCTTGCATGACAGCTGGTGTTGTTACCAACCAAGACAACATTAGAGGAGGAGCCCCCTTGTCACCTAAGAGGAAATCTCCAATAGAAATTGAAAACAAAAGTTGGGGAAAAGACCTGACTGGGGTTACCTGGGATGCCCACGATGCCATCATAAGATGGGTAGTAGGTACAACAATGAGAGTATGTAGGATCACCAAGGATGGCCGTGAAGGGGGAGAGAAACACTGAGAACTAAGAGAAGCCTGAAGGGAGAAAACATACGTCATGGAGCAAATAAGGGAAGAGAACCCCATTAAAGCAAAGCAAAGCAAAAAGCCTAGACTGAAGGTATAAGGAATCAGGAGATGGGATTGTCACTAAAATCTCTTCAAGAGGGAGAACATGGCACCCTCCAACCACTCACTATCCATCCACGGCCACTCATCACCAAGCACACGCTAAGCAGGAGGCACAGAGCAGGCTGAGCACTGAATGTGAAGGGAGGAATGGGCTGCAAGTATAGCTGCTTTTTGACAAATTTAGTTGAAAACAATAGGAAAGAAGAGTATCATGGTTAAGGGAAGAATTTTTTTTGTTTAATTTATTTTGAGGTCAGGGACTGGAGAGGCAACATAGATTAATTTAATTCCATTTTTACGTTTAGGGGAAGGACCTGGTATAAAAGAAGAGGTAAGTAATGTTTTTAAATGGGAGGATAATTGACGGAGTAGGATTCCAGAACAGGTAGAAGGGCAAGAAATCAATAAGAAACACAAGCCACAGCTTTGCCTAGCTGCTGTCTTTCTGCTCCAGTTTCCCTTAGGAAGACAAGTGTAAGGCACAGAGATAACCAAGGGTCATGCAGCAAGTTGGGGGTAACAGCAGGTGCAGGATGCTGCTTTCCAGCATGCCAGCCCCTTTTACCCAGTCCAAGGGTCTCATGTGTCCAGGTAACCCATAACCTCATGTGTGCTGGCATGATCCAGTGTGCAGACTTTGGACACTGGGATTCCATGGGCCTGGGACACTTTCTTCAGGAGCAGTTGGAGGCACAGACCCTGGCCTTTACTCCAGAAAGGCATCAAGCCAAGAGGATTAGCTGGGAGGTGGCACATGGAGATCACAGACCTGAAAGTGAGCAGCTGAGGAAGGGAACAACACCAAGCTGAGAATGCCAGGGACTGATTCGCATGGACAAGGCCTTTCCTTTATGGAAGGGGAGTAGGCCTGGCATGATTTGAAGGGCGCCCAAAGAGGCCACTGCACCTCTCACTATAGCCCTGCCAAGGCTCAACTATCACCTTGACACTCTATGGGACTAAAGCAAAAAGCCCCAGGTAGTTAAATGGAAATTTTTGCAGAACAGCACATTGAGCCATTGCCACTTTAGGACTGGGCAGAGCTGCAAAAGATAAAGCAAAAGGATAAAGAGGAAAGTACTGAAGCGTGGGATTTGGGGTCGCACCGTGCAGAATCATGGGAATCCATGCAACAACCATAACCAATGTAAACCATTTGTCTACCACTTGTATATATGAAAACACTAATTACAGTAGACAAAGACAGGGCCCCTGCCTTTGAGTAACTCATAAAGAAACTCAAATAGAGAAAGTTACTGTTCAATGCAGTCAGTGCTATGATATGAATTTGTGCAAAGGACTATAGGAACATGGAGAAAGGATTTCCACATCTTAAGGGTTTGGATATTGGTGCATATAACAAGAATTTTGGTCAATGAGCATCTCTGTTTTCTTTCTGCCATCCCAACTACTCAGAGCTCTATAAAGGATGAAGAAATTACCAACAAAGTCCTAAGACCTCCCTGAATGGTCACTTTTCAAAAGGATACGTTTCTGGACAGCAAGCAAGCTTCACCTAGACCTTTGCTGAGCTCCAATCCCTTTACTGTAAGATAAGTCCTCTCTGACCCCAGGAAAGCTTGCATTTCCCGTCTGAGTACCTTTCACTCAGGAACCTGCTTGCATCCGGCCAGGCGGTCTTGTCTTCCTCCCCCATATCCACCCCGCCTCCCCACTCACAATCCTCCAGACATACAAAGAGTCTTTGCTTATGAGGCTTCAAACCTCTTCCTGGGTCACACCTTTCCCCCTCACCCCACTTCTCGCCCAACCAGGAGGCTCCTACTCATTTGTGGCTTCCGGCCTCAAAGCCCACCCCACCTGCAGCTGCATGAAAAGGTGGTCAGCACAGTAGGCGCCAATCATCCCCCCAACCCCAGTGCAGGAAGGAAGTCTGCACCCACCTCTGGGCATTTGGTGGTGACTCACCCAGAAGAGTCCACTCCCCCACACCGGACACAGGAAAGACAAAAGTCTTTCCATTGCAGGGACTCAGCTCAAAACTTCAAACCATAGGGGCCATCTCCATCTGCAGCCAGCAGGCTCTTTCCAAATTCTCTTTCCTGCCTGTCCTACAGCCACACTAAATGTCTTTCAATTTCTTGAAGGCACCAAGACTTTATGCATGGATTTTTTTCCCCCTGAAGAAAATTCTTCACCTAGTTACCTCCGAGATACTCTTCCTTGCAGCTTCCCTCTAACCACTTACGGGTCTCCCCGAGCACCTGGACTTATATCCTTCAAGAAAGATCACCATTAACATGGTGATTCCTAATGTATCTTATCATATCCCCCAAAAAGGTTCGCAGTTCCTTGAAGACCAGGGTTCTTGTCTTGTTCAAGGTTGCATTCCCAGTGCTTTGTAGCTGAGTCATGATAGGCACTTGGTCAATGTCTTGAGTTGAAAAGAAATGAAAACCATAGTATACAAACAAGCATTATTATTCTTAGAAGAATGTTGGAGGAATATGAAGAGTTATTCTCTTACTTTTAATATACCAGCCATCACCTGTCCTAAACCAGTGGTTTTCAAAGTGTGACCCTGGCCTAGCAGCATTAGCACCACGTGGAAACTTCTTAGAAACATAAATTCTCAGTTCAATCCCAGACCTACTGGTTCAGAAACTTAGGGCATTGTGCTCAGTACTCTGTATTTTAATAACCCTCACTGCCAAGTGATTCTGATGCACACTGAAGTTTGAGAAAACTCTCCATAGTCCTAGTCCTACTCCCAAGATTGGGTCATAACATTCAACCATGGGAATATTACAAATTAGAAAAACGTTACATTTATAGCAAGATTTGTTTATCTAAATAAGCACTTCTCCATCCTGATCCCCCTATCTTCTTTTTTTTCTTTTTTTTTTTTTTTTTGAGATGGAGTCTTGCTCTGTCGCCCAGGCTGGAGTGCAGTGGTGCGATCTTGGCTCACTGCAAGCTCCGTCTTGAGGGTTCACGCATTCTCCTGCCTCAGCCTCCCGAGTAGCTGGGACTACAGGCGTCTGCCACCATGCCCGGCTAATTTTTTGTATTTTTAGTAGAGACGGGGTTTCACCGTGTTAGCCAGGATGGTCTTGATCTCCTGACCTCATGATCCACCCACCTCAGCCTCCCAAAGTGCTGGGATTACAGGCATGAGCCACCACACCCAGCCCCCCTATCTTCTTATAGGGGTTTAAGTCAGCAGCAGGCATAAGTTTTGTTATGCTCCATTCGATAGATAAAAACACTAAGGTTGAAAAAAAATCCACTTTCTCAAATGATAAGACTAAAACAGGCAGTGTCAAAGAAGGGTTCAGGCCCAAGGCTCTTTCCACAGTAACACAAAGTCATTCAGAAGACAGTCAAATAAAATAAGCACCAGAGAATTCACAGTTTAGGGGCCAGAAATGTGAATGCATCTTTCCCAGCACTACAATGCTTACTGATAACGGTAAATAACCTCTCAGAAGGCTTCCTGAGGGTTTGGGTTTCTAAGGATGCGAGTCAGTCCTTCATAATAATTAAGGGCAATGGCCCACACAGCTTACAGCGTCGTTTTGTGTTTTTTTTTTAAAAGGCACAATACCCAATTCATGCCACCCCAAAATGGCATTTTTTTTAAACCTGCTTCACATTTGTAGAGGTGAAGAACCTCCACCTCTAAGAAACCTTGCTTCCAGATATAGAGGTCCCAGCCTAAACACCTAGGTTTGGGTGGATACGGCCCGGAAAGTTCTGGAAAATGAGGACAAAGCTGGACTGCTGAAGGTCTTGTCTGTGTTTGGGTGGCTGTCTGGCGCCCCCGTGTGTTCAGTGCGTGGACCCAAAAGAGCCGGAAGGCAACAATGATGCAGTGAGGGCAAATGGCTACAGCAATTCACAAATGGCACTCTGGCCAGTGAGGACCAGAGGAATGGGCTTAGGACTGGGCAAAGGCCCCTCTGCCCACCATCTGGGCTCTCCTGAAGAACCTCCAAGCACTCTTCCAGCCCTAGTGGAGAAGAAGTCACTAGGAAGACTTGCCTGGACAGGCATAGGTGGAAGCTGTGCCCAAGCTCACCCATTGTCTCCACCAGGAAGATGGGTCATTGCATCCTTCTTGCTGGGTGTTTGGCCAGAGGGCTTTTCCTCCTGACTTACTGCCCAGGGCAGAGGCTTAGAGCACCCCCACCTCCCTTTTTTTTTTTTTTTTTTTTTTTTTTTGACAGAGTTTTGCTCTTGTTGCCCAGGCTGGAGTGTGATGATGCGATCTCAGATCATCGCAACCTCCACCTCCCAGGTTCAAGCAATTCTCCTGCCTCAGCCTCCCGAGTAGCTGGGATTACAGGCATGTGCCACCACACCCGGCTAGTTGTTTTTTGTTTTTTTTTTTTTGTACTTTTAGTAGAGACGGGGTTTCACCATGTTGGTCAGGCTGGTCTCGAACTCCTGACCTCAGGAGATCTGCCTGACTCAGCCTCCTAAAGTGCTAGGATTACAGATGTCAGCCACTGCACCTGGCCCCCACCCCCTTTATTAAAGGGAAATTGAGTGTTCTGCTGAAGACAGCTTGGACCCCTGAGGAGACATTGCAAGGCAGTTCTGAATGTGCTAAGTCAGTGGGTGATAATGGGCACTGTGTGCCCAGCAAAGGCACTTCCCACCCTCGGCCATAAATAGTCTTTAACTGGTTCACACAGAAGGCTGGGGTTGGCTCTTCCTTCTCACCTGCCTGCTCCCTGACTCCCACACTGCAGGGCTCTACCTTCCCAGTCATATCACCAAATCCTGCCCTTAGTGTGAAAAGACCATGGCATGTTCAGCACAAAACAGCAGAGCCAATGACAAGCATCCAGGCATAGCTCTAGCCCCAGAACAGGGCTCCCCTCAAGGAGCAGCCCTGATCTGAGCCTCAAATTCTGGATGGATCTCAGCTCCTCCTCATATAAGCTGAGTTAGACAAGTCACATAAATCAGAGCACTAAAACTCTCTGAGCCCCAGTCTCCTCATGAGAAAAATGGAAATCTCGGCCCTGAAATTAGCCCAGTATAGCTCTAGGGACTATAGAGTTGAATATGTTGGAAAATCTAACAGACAAGTATCCTCTTGCCTCTGAGTCTTTGCACATTCTGTTCCCACTGCCTGGAACAGTTTTCACCCCTCTCTCCCTCACTTGGCTAGCATCTGTTTATCTTCATTCTCAGCTTAGACCTCCTCAGGAACCCTTCTGTGTTTCCTTGAGCCAAGTCAAGTTCCCCTCCAGTGGTTCCCATAACTCTCTGCATGTCACCAGTCCCAAAAGTGGTCACAAAATATGTTAACTGGCTGTTTGCTGGTCTAGGACCTCACTGTAATAAACCCCATGAGGGAAGAATAGGGATCATGTCTGCCTTATTCACCTTGGCATCATCAGGGACCTGTGCAGTGTGTGGCACATAGTTGGCACTCAATACAAATGGATTTGACTGGATAGACGGGCTCAGAATGAAACACAGGCTGGGGCCAGAGAGCAGAGGCCAAGTCAGGAAAGCAGCTAAGGGAACGTGTACACACATCCATGACATGGATAGATTCCCACAGTGGCCTGTAGCCTCTGTGTCAGTCCTGGAACCCAGTGCTATCTATGCCTGTGAGGACCCTGCACCAGGTCCCTGGTGCTCTGGCCTGTTAGAGAAAGAAGGAACCTTGGGGGTCATTCAGGCCAGAAGTCCACAGACAGAGCTCGTGCCTTCTCTGCCCAAGCTCTACCAGAGAGGTTCTGCTTTTATTCTTTTGTATTTGTTTTTCTCAGTGGGGTAGTGTTTTAAAATCTGGTTCCATGAGGAGAAGGAGAAAGGTGAAAATCACCTGTGCCGCCATTTTACAAAAGGAAAAGAGACTCTCAGAAGAGAAGGGGTTTTCCCCAAGGTCAAACGGCTCAGTATTGGCATGGGAAGACCGCACATCCTCAACTCCTTACACACTTTTCAAAGGGAGGGAAGAAAATAGGGGATTGTGATTTGGAGTGAAGGGCTGAGTCTGCCCAAAGAGTCCCCAAGCCCAAGGTGCTCCTGTGACACCATCCCATCGTGGGGGATGAGCATCACATACCATTTGTGCCAGCATCCTGGGAGTGAGAACTGGGGAAGGGGTGCAGAGGGGCCCACAGGGCCTGGCCATGGGATTTCATGGTCACAGTCAAACACACACACACACACCTGCACCTGCACTCATAGCTAATCCCCACCCAAACTCCTACCTGGCCCTGACAACTGTCCCTGGGAATATTGTCTCCTTAGGCCATGGAGGGCTGAACCAGCTGGGAGGGGCCTTTGTGAACGGCAGACCCCTGCCAGAAGTGGTCCGCCAGCGCATTGTAGACCTGGCCCACCAGGGTGTGAGGCCCTGCGACATCTCTCGCCAGCTCCGCGTCAGCCATGGCTGCGTCAGCAAGATCCTCGGCAGGTAAGCACGAAATTCACCACAGGCCGCCTTCCCTGCAGGGCTTGACTTCTCCAGCTGATCTCAGGGCAGCTGGAGAATTCCCCTCCCAGGGAATGGGGATTTGCTCCCAATGTCCAGTTTTGGTCCTGAGACCTGAACAGTTATGGTGGTCCTTCTGGGTCTCTACCCAGCCACTATTTTTCTGTTTTCTTGCCCTTCCTTCTTTCTTTGTCCATTTATCCTACTTTTAGTTTCTCCCTCTCCCTTCTTCTCTTTTGCTCCATGTCTCATTTGCTATAGGTTTCTCTCCTTCTAAGGCAGGAGAATCTTCCCCCAAGGTCCTCCTCCTACGGAGACCTAGGGAAATTGGGCCACTAGGGAGGGGACACACAGTCAGATGAGCTCCCACGGTCTAACCCCTAAAAGAGGGATATCTGAATTTGTGCTTCTCAAACCATAATTCCCCAAGACCCCAGATCAGTGCTTCATAGTCCTGGCAGCACATTACAGTCACCAGGGGAAGCCTGATTTTTAAAATAGCAATACTGTTTATGCCCCAGCCCAGACCAATTAAATCAGAACTTTAGGGAAATAGGCACAAGTTTTGGTATATAACTCCCCAGCCCGTCTGCCCCCAGAAAGTGACTCTAATTCTCTGCAGCCAGGGTTGAGAACCACTGACCCAAAGATTCAGGAGAGACCAGGAACAGCAAAGGCCTGCTTCTGAGCTGACGCAGTCACAGATTCCAGTCTGCAAAGCCACTTCCATTAAAAATGCCTCTGTGCCAGAGCTTCCAGTCAGCTCTGTGTACATATGCCTGTCCCCCTGCTCTGACCCTTAGGTGGATTTAGGAGGAGCCCTGGTTGGACAAGGCAAAGGGACCTGGACTGTTCTTTGAACCGTGAAAAGCCCTGGCTCTCCTCCTGAAGTAGTTAGGGAAAGGCATGATCCTTTGCTGGGCTTGGGAGAGGGGATTCCTGTGATGGGCTGTGGTGTCCCAGAGGAGATGAGTCCCGGATGGAAGTAACAGATGAATGGAGTTTTAAAGAGCCAGATTCTTTTTCATTCAGATGAGAGCAGAGAGTTTCTACAACAAGAAGAGGAGGATATACTGACACAGGCCGTTGATCTGCCAAAGCAACTAGTTGGAGGACAGAGGGAGGGGAAGGGTGGAGGCCCCAGAAGAGGAGGCTCAGCTTAACAAGCTGGACCTGGCTGGGGATCCAAGCAAGGTCAGGATTCCAGAGTCCATGAGGAGAAGCTTCAACTTGAACCTGCTAAAACCTGATAGAAAACCAGTGATCAGGGCGGTGAGGGATATGCCTCAGGCTTGGACAGGGCAGGGAGCAAAGGTGAACCACCAAGACAGAGCAGAGGGTCCAGTGACCTCGGCTAGCTTTCTAGGTGGCCAAAGAAAATAGTCAGTCATTGGCTGGGCATGGTGGCTGATGCCTGTAATCCTAGCACTTTCGGAGGCCAAGGTGGGTGGATCACTTGAGGTCAGGAGCTCAGGACCAGCCAGGCCAACTCAGTGAAACCTGTCTCTACTAAAAATACAAAAATTAGCCGGGTGTGGTTGCAGGCACTTGTAATCCCAGCTACTCGGGAGGCTGAGGCAAGAGAATCGCTTGAACCTGGGAGGCAGAGTTTGAAGTGAGCCAAGATTGTCCCATTGCATTCCAGCCTGGGTGACAGATTAAGACTCTGTCTCAAAAAAAATAATAAATAAATAAATAAATAAAAAATAAAAATAAAAATAAAAAAAAAACTCAGTCGTGCTTTAGCCAAAAGAAGCTGGATAGAGCAAACTGCTGTGCCCCTGTCATTCACACATCAGGCACACCAAGATTTCCTTTCTTAGAAGGGAAATCTTTTGTGCCCCATACAATGGCTGTTGCAGGTGCTAGGACACAAGAGACTGGCCAGAGGGAAGGGAGAGAGAGAAGCCAAGGTGAGGCCTTTAGCAGAGGATGCTGGTTTGGCAGTAGCATGAACCTACCCAAGCGAGGGAAACAGATAGTTCCATGCACATCAAGCGTTTGAGGCCAGGCTTGGAGGCACGTTTCACTCTCATATCCCTACCCAGAAGCCTCAGAGAGGAGGGAGGCTCTGGCTAAATCCCTGTCTAAAGACCCCACCTGCTTATTGGGTAATTCTTTGGGATTCTCTATTGGAGTAGGTACTACGAGACTGGCAGCATCCGGCCTGGAGTGATAGGGGGCTCCAAGCCCAAGGTGGCCACCCCCAAGGTGGTGGAGAAGATTGGGGACTACAAACGCCAGAACCCTACCATGTTTGCCTGGGAGATCCGAGACCGGCTCCTGGCTGAGGGCGTCTGTGACAATGACACTGTGCCCAGTGTCAGCTCCATTAATAGGTAAGAGAGAAAGCAGCCTCTGGCGTCAGGCTGGGGCCCCTGGGCTTTGGGGAAATCAGGAAAGAGACAAGAAGGGCCTGGCTTGGGTGGAGCAGAGGCCAGGAAGGGGCCTGATGCTGAACAATCAGGCAGGGAGCACACCTGGCTCCAGGCAGATACCATACCTCTCTGCCTCCTCCCTTGCCCCATGCTATGGGGCGCCCTCCCCCGGCCCCCAGCCGTAGTGTGCTATCTACAGTTTCCTTCCTCAAATGCCACATCTGCTTTCATTCAATAAAAGAATCTTCATGAATTGATCCTTTTCTAAGCCATCAGACCCCTAACCCGGCCCACATTGAAGCATTCACTCATTTATTTAGTCCCTCAATGATTCACTCACTGCCTCAATCAATCATTTACTTACTCACTCGCTTGTTCATTAATTCATTCACACATAATTCACTCATTCATTTTGTGCTAGGCCCTGGGACACACAAAGCCCATCTTTGCGGAGCTTGCAGTCTAATGAGAACACAGATATTAATCAACTACTTACAAAAAAATATTGTAAAAATGCAGCTGTAAGTCCCGCTAAGAAAAGGAACATGAGGATATGCAAGGTAGCATAGGATTATTTGGTTTATGAAGGTCATGAAAGTCTTCCCCTGAGTAAAAAACAATAAGAGAACTAGGTGAAAAGAGCTCAGACAGCTATGCAAAGGCCCTGTGGCTAATAGGATCAAAAGAAAACCAGTAGATAGGCCAAGTGCAGTGGCTCATGCCTGTAATCCCAGCACTTTGGGAGGCCAAGGCAGGTGGATCACCTGAGGTCAGGTGTTTGAGACCAACCTGGCCAACATGGTGAAACCCCATCTCTTCTAAAAATGCAAAAATTAACTGGGTGTGGTGGTGAGTGCCTGTAATCCTAGCTACTTGGGAGGCTGCGGCAGGAAAATCATTTGAACATGGGAGGCAGAGGTTGCAGTGAGCTGAGATCACGCCACTACTGGACTCCAGCCAGGGCAACAAGAGCGAGACTCTATCTCAAAAAAAAAAAAAAAAAAAAAAGAAAGAAAGAAAACCAGTAGATAAAGAGCAGGGGAGCATAAGGTAGGCTGAAGTTGAAGATGTCAGCAGAGGTGGCCTTTCAGAGGCTGGGGGCTGTGTTATACCTTCTTGCCTTTGGTCATAAAGCAATGGGAAGCCCTTGGCAGATTTTAAGCAGGTGGTCAACTTGCATTTCAGAAAGTCCACTCTGGCTGCAGTAGGGAGAATCACTTAGAAAGAGCCAAGAGGGGATGGGCGTGGGCCAGTGAGTGACCCTGGAACACTGGTGATGACATACACTAAGGTGCTGATGGAGAGATGCAGACAGGGGTCAACGGTGGCAAGGTTCACAAGGTCAAAACACAGAACTCGATGATGGGTTTGATAGGAAAGAGAGGGAAGCAGAAGTTAAGCCCCATCTCTGTTTTGGCCTTGAGTGACTGATGGTACCAATCATGAGATGCAGACAACTGGGGAGGACTAGGCATGTGGAGTAGGGTCACAGACTTGACTGTGGACAGTTGAGTTTCAAGTGCCTTTGAGATACCCAAGAGGGGTGTCAAAAAGGCGACTGGGTCTGGGGCAGCTATGAGTTCTCTTTCCTCCTCTTCTCTCTCATGGCCTTTCTTTTCATCACAGAATCATCCGGACCAAAGTGCAGCAACCATTCAACCTCCCTATGGACAGCTGCGTGGCCACCAAGTCCCTGAGTCCCGGGCACACGCTGAGTGAGTGCTGAGAGACCTGGATACACACACATGCTCGTGTACACCTCCCCTTCAGCGTACCCACATATACACAGAGGCACACACAGACACACCCACACAGACACAGCTGTGCACAGTACTATTCACAAACCCATGTGTAGACTGAGCTGTGCCACTGCTATGAAGTCTGGCCTGTTCCCAGGGCAGATTCACTGAACTATGGAGAGGTGCAAACACTTGAGACAGCTCTAACTCCAAGAACCCCTCCCACCAGAAGGCCCCCTGGAGGAAGGACCCGAGCCCCTCCAGGTCTCAGTCCATGGCTCGGCTTGTTGCCTCCTGCACAGTGTCAGCAGGGACTGTGAGGGGTGTCACTCTCACTCCCTGACCCTCTTCCTCTTCCCACCGCTGCAGTCCCCCCAGAGTCACCCCAGGGCTGTGAGGGGTGTCCCACCCCTTGCCCCTCTCCCTCTCCCCCAGCCCCTGTAGTCCCCAGCTCAGCTATAACTCCCCCAGAGTCACCCAGGGCTGTGAGGGGTGTCACTCCCACCCCTGACCCTCTCCCTCTCCCCCACTGCAGTCCCCAGCTCAGCTGTAACTCCCCCGGAGTCACCCCAGTCGGATTCCCTGGGCTCCACCTACTCCATCAATGGGCTCCTGGGCATCGCTCAGCCTGGCAGCGACAAGAGGAAAATGGATGACAGTGAGTGCTGGGACAGGAAGGCAGCGGGTGGTGCACGAGAGCAGTTTGCTCAGGCTTTGATGGGGACAGAAATCCTTCCACTTATGACATGGGACTTTGTAGGGGCTCTGCATGTGACTGTCACATGTCCTGTCCCTCAGTTGGCCAAGGCTCCTGGGCCCAGGTGGCTGGCCCTTTTTCTCCCTCCACAGTGAGTCAGCTTGGAGTCAGTCCTCTACTTTGGTCTAGAGCATGAATAGATAGGTCCCCTAAAAGCTTTCTTCCTTCCCGGGGGGTGCCAGGTGATCAGGATAGCTGCCGATTGAGCATTGACTCACAGAGCAGCAGCAGCGGACCCCGAAAGCACCTTCGCACGGATGCCTTCAGCCAGCACCACCTCGAGCCACTCGAGTGCCCATTTGAGCGGCAGCACTACCCGGAGGCCTATGCCTCTCCCAGCCACACCAAAGGCGAGCAGGTGAGAAGCTGGGTCCTGGGAGGTGAACAGGGTGGGCAAGGGCCGGAGAAGGTCTGTTCTCCAAATGAGCCTCTGCTCCACCAAAGCAGCTGGAAGTTGCATCAGTGGGCTCGGGGCATCTGCCTTATGCAACTCCAAGCCTGACACATGCTTTATTTTACCAGATGCCCTGGCATCTTCCTCTCTTTCTAACCCTCCTGGCTTCCTTCACCCAAAACCTTTGAGCTTGGGCCTTTCAGGGATGGCAGCACAACCTGATGATGCTATCCCTTGCCATCAGCATCTTTCCCAGACTGCGACATCAGGTTCCACAACTCTGAAGCAGTAGCACAAAGCCTTCACATAATGACCTCAGCCACCACTTCCTAGCCCCACCTTTGGCCACTCATCCTGGCCCCGAGCACGCCACCCTCGCTCACACCTCTCTGCCCTTGCACACCATGTGCCCTCCACACAGAATGCCTTTCCTCCCACTTCTCTGCATGGAAAAATACCACTAGCCTTCATGACTCAGCTCAAACATCACTCTCTCCGTGAGTCCTCCCCTGCCCCTCTGACATGAATCATCTCTCTTGCCTCTTGCCCTTCTGCATGTCCCACATGCTGCTCTCAGTAGCTTCTCACAGTGTTGCTTAATAATCTAGCAGACAGAGAGGTACAAAGACACGCGGACTCCTTAAGGACAGGGAAGCCTCATGAAACATTAAACACCATTTTTATTCCCAGCACCTACCATTGTGCCCCCCTTATAATAGACAGTAATGGTATAGTGAATGAATGAACAAATGAATGAGTTGAGAAATCCAGAATAATACATCCAAAGCTACAGGGAATTTTTCTTGTTAGTGCTCAGGACAGGTGAAATGAATCATAACAGGTTGGTGTCTGTGAAAAGCTGACAGAGATGTGAGAGGTCCCACCCCGAGGCCAACAAAGACTCTGCAGCTCTGGCAGAACCACTAAGCTCTCAGCTCCTAGTCATCACATCTTTTTCCCTTAACCCCACCAAGTCAACCAGATGAGGAGTGTCTTCAGGGTGGGTCTGTTGCCCCTCTTTGCCCATGCCGTCATTTGCTGTAGGAGTGAGGCAAGCCCATTTGCCTTTAAAAACTGAGTAGGACAATGGAGATGATGCCAATAATCAGCCCACCACTTCCAGTGACCGTCTGGGCCGCTGGTCCCGTGCCAGCACTCGCAGCTGGGCAGGCAATCTGCATCAGCAATTTTATCAGCTTTGACTGTGGCGACCACAAGCGTGCAGAGAAATCTGGCCATCAGCAGCATGGGGAGAGGGCCTGGGTGCTCACCCACCAGTCAGCACACAGCTCCAGGAAGGAAAGGGGGTTGCAGTGGGGGGCCTGCAGGAAGCTCACTCTGTGAGAGTAAGCCTGCAAAACTCAGTGTGCAGGCACCAGCCACTCAGTGAAAGTAAAGAAACCCTGCTGATGAGACTCTGGACACCCGCTGAGTCCCAGAGCCATTTCCTGGCTCCATCCCTAAGCTCCCCAAAGGACCCTGCTTGACTACAGAGCACCCCCATGCCATGCTGGCATATGAACATGGGGGATCCTGGAATGAGAGAGTCTTTGAGCTTTCAGCGACCTCCATGACCACCTTGTCCAGTTTCTCCATTTGTGTGGAGATAATCCAAGCAAGACAAGGAGGGCTTGGGCAATCAGAAGGTTTTGGAGCTCAGACCTGCCAACCCTCATTTCATTCAGACTGGTCCACTGTCACCTGTTTCAGATATGGTGCTTCTATGTAAACACTTATTTGAAGACTGAAAAAAAAAGCATTTGAAAACCATTAAACTTCTCCAACCACTCATCTTTCAGATGAGGAGACTGAGGTCCAGCAGTGTCCATAAATTATTCATTACCTCCTCAGTCAATCATTACTCACCCAGTCATTCACCTGGAGGGTGGTGAAGGCAGGGAGAACCAGCCAGTGCAAGGGCCCCTCATGTCCTGCTTGGCCTTTGCTTTTCCCACCTCTGGTAACTGACTATGCTGCCAAAGTAATACTCCGTGCTCTCTCACCAGGGCATAGGAATGCCCTCTGGCTTGGGGAGCCAAGAAAGAAGCACAAGTATTCATACCTGACCTTAGGACGGGTTGTAACACAGCTATCTTTTCTGCAAAATCAACAAGTGGGGGACCAGGCATGGTGGCTCACACCTGTAGTCCCAGCACTTTGGGAGGCTGAGGTGGATGGGTCACCTGAGGTCAGGAGTTTGAGACCAGCCTGGCCAACATGGCAAAATCCCAACTCTACTAAAAATATAAAAATTATCCAGGCCTGGTGGCATGCACCTGTAATCCTAGCTACTCGGGAGGCTGAGACAGGAGAGTCGCTTGAACCTGGGGGGCAGAGGTTGCAGTGACCCGAGATTGTGCCACTGCACTCCAGCCTGGGTGACAGAGCGAGGCTCCATCTGGAAGAAAAAAAAGGGCAGGGGGAAGTGTTCAACAAAAACATCATGTGGCCTTATTCCTGGTTGCTATTTCATGACCAGACATAGCCAGAAGTCATACAGCTCTTGTTTCCCTATTTTACAAATGCATCAGAAAACATCAACGGAATATGAATATCAGTTTATTGACAGAAATCAAGAATTTGGTGGCTTCTGACTCTTCACATGATTCTGAAATAATATCTATGATAACTCTCATTGGGCATCTGTTGTCACCAAGTATTCGGTGCTCAGCACATTATGTATAAGTATACAAAATGTCATGTAATGCTTACATCAGCCTCATAAAGTAGAGTCTATGATTCCCATACAGGTGAGAAAATTAAGCTTCAGAGCAGTCAAGTAGACTAAAGCTACTTGGCAGGTCATTGCAGAACCAGGGCTCAGACTCGCTGAAGTTCTGAAGCATTTTGCTGCTCTGCCCTGATTGAAGTTCAATTCCAGCTAAAAAGCCCAATAATCACTGGGAAGTTTCAGCCATTGAATACAAAATCACCAAAAGATTTGACTATATAGGTTTTCTTTTTCCTTTTTTTTACTAAGTTACTTGGATTTTGAAATAGCTATAGGATTCTGAGTAGATATTTTGCTGTCGAAACAACACATCCATAAAGCATTTTAAACTTTTCTTATACTCTCTAGAAATTAGGTACTTTGTTCAATTTCAATAAGCCACACCCTGGCCAGGCACAGTGGCTCACGCCTGTAATCCCAGCACTGTGGGAGGTCGAGCCAGGCAGATCATGAGGTCAGGAGTTTAAGACTAGCCTGGCCAACGTGGTGAAACCCCTGTCTCTACTAAAGATACAAAAAATTAGCCTGGCATGGTAGCGCGCACCTGTAATCCCTGCTACTCGGGAGGCTGAGGCAGGGGAATCACTTGAACCCAGGAAGCAGAGGTTGCAGTGAGCCAAGATCACACCATTGCACTCCAGCTTGGGCAACAAGAGCAAAACTCCATCTAAAAAAAAAAAAAGGCCCTAAGCAACTCCACCCTGCCTCTAAGTGGGCCCCCTTGGAAGGCATGGAACCAGAGCACCATTTAGTCAGTAATTGCTGCTATGTGCTAATGGTGCCCTGTGGCCTCCAGAATTGACTGCAGCTTCCAAAAGTGCCCAGCATGCAGCCGGAAAGTGCTGTGGATCTTTGCAGAACCCAGCTCAGTGGAAATCACTGAAAACAATTGCCTTTAGTGGCACTGTTATGTAACCACTGAGCATTCCCTGAATTCAGCTTTGCACATCTCACGTAGCAGGTATGTGACGTGTGTGAAGGTATGTGGGGAATGGGTGTGTTCTTTTTTCTGCGCTATCTGCTTCCCCGTTGGGAGGAGGCCATGGTAAGGATGAGGTACACTTGCCTTTAGTTAAACAAGTTCTTTTCGGAAGGAGTACCTAAGGTCATAGCTGTGCTCCTGGCAAGGGGAGGCCAGGAGGCATCTAAAATGAGGTCTTACTGATGAAGACCCCCAGGTACTTGACAAAGAGTGTTTCCAACAAAAACAACTCTAAATACCATTTTCAAGCTGAACTTGCACATTTCTATTTGTTTGGATGTGGAGAGAGAAAAGAAGAAATCCACGTGGTGGGTAAAGCACCTGGGTCCACAGCCGAAATCCCGGGTTTGGTCTCAGTTTCATTATACAAAACTGGGCCATTTACCTGAGTTCCAGGCTCCACATATAAAACACAGACATAATATTACTCACCCATGTCACTGGGCTACTGGGGGACTCTACTAGGACAGCAGAGGCAAAGCTCTGATGTAAGCTCTTTGCAAATGTAAGAAGTGGTCCTTATGTCACCCAGTTTAGGGCAGTGGTTGAGAGCAGACACATTCTGATCCCTCGAGTCTGAATCCTATCTTTGGCCCACCTGGAAGTGGGACAAGTTTCTTAAACCTTTGTGCCTGGGTTACCTTTGTGTATCTGGGTTCCCTTTGTGCCTGGGAAGAATAAATTAACAGATGGAAGGACCCTGAACAGTCCGGTCGGAGACTGCTCCAGTCCTTGGCACCGTCCTGTATTCTGTGGGTCCCAACAGTGTGGTGAAACCAGGAAGCCAACCAGCCATCCAGCCAGGGTGTGGTCCTCTGGCTGAGACTCTCTATCCCACATCTGGGCACTCATGCCACCAGCTGGCCTTGAATTCCAGGGATGCGGGAGGACAATGAGCATGAAGGAAACGTGCTGAGTGGAGTTGAGAACGTAAAGGAACAAGGGGACGATGAGGAACTCTCCTGGGGAGATTAGGGCTGCCAAGTCCTAAGACAGGCTCAGGGTCTGCAGGAAGGTCGGCTTGTTGGATCATCTCTGTGCGCTGACTTCTCTTTGCTCCCCAGGGCCTCTACCCGCTGCCCTTGCTCAACAGCACCCTGGACGACGGGAAGGCCACCCTGACCCCTTCCAACACGCCACTGGGGCGCAACCTCTCGACTCACCAGACCTACCCCGTGGTGGCAGGTATAACGCCCCAAGCCTCCCTGGCAGGTGGAGGGCGGGGGACTGAAGAGCTTGGCTGGCTGTCAGGCAGAATGTGTGTGGGGCCCTGGCCTGGAGAGGAGAGGTGGGCTGCGCTGGCTGGGCCTCAAGGTGGGTCAAGGGGGTCGTACCTCCAGTCCTAGGCCGCTCCTGGGTCTCCACGCTCCCTCCTGTGGGAGAGGCGGGCACACACACTCCTTCCCAGTCTCTCCATTTTCACTGCAGAAGCACAGCAGGGAGATCTAGCTTCTCTCTCCCCTCCTTGCCACACCTCGTGGGCCCTGGCTCCCCAGCCCAGACTCTGAGAGCAGCTGGGTCTGCCTGCCCCGCGCCCCGCCCGCACCCTCCACATCTCATGGCTTGGTTTGTGCATGTTCCCACCCCGTCATCTCACACCCCTCTCTCCTTGTTGTCTCCCTCCCTCCGGCAGATCCTCATTCACCCTTCGCCATAAAGCAGGAAACCCCCGAGGTGTCCAGTTCTAGCTCCACCCCTTCCTCTTTATCTAGCTCCGCCTTTTTGGATCTGCAGCAAGTCGGCTCCGGGGTCCCAGCCGGTGCCTCGGTCCCGCCCTTCAATGCCTTTCCCCATGCTGCCTCCGTGTACGGGCAGTTCACGGGCCAGGCCCTCCTCTCAGGTACGACAGGGAAGTCCCGGGGCCATGCAGCTATTGCGGTGGGTGGGAGGGGGGTCCTCAGGGCCGACCGCCAGCCCCCTCTCTGGCCTCAATCTCATCCACCTCTACCCTATTCCCTAATTCCTCCGGCAACTTTTGGAGGCGCCAACATGAAGTTCTCTGTGACTGGGAAGACATGCTCAGAAGGGGCAGATGCTCGGAAGGGGTGGATGCTCTATGGGTACCAGGAAGTGGGATACACCACCCCAAGACCCCATGGAAAAGCAGGAACCCTAAGGCCGGGAGCCGGGTGCTGTAACATAGCAACATTTGGCCTTGGTAAATGCATAAATAAATAGAAGGAAAAATGAACATTTTGGAGGGAAAAAGGCATTGGCTTTTGGAGCCAATTTCTGGATCAAATTTCTAAAAAGGCCAAGGGTCAGTCCCAATTGTGTTTCCATGATGCAGCTATCTTCATGCCTAGCTTAACAGCATCACCGGGAGAACAGTCAGACATCTGTTAAACATGATAAATTCAGTGATTCAACAACTTGAGAGAGGAGGAGTGAGGGACCTCCCATCAGGAACCTCAACTGCCTCAAAATATTTAAAGCTGGAAGCACTGACCGGGCGCGGTGGCTCACGCCTGTAATTCCAGCAGTTTGGGAGGCCAAGGCAGGTGGATCACGAGATCAAGAGTTCAAGACCAGCCTGGCCAAGATGATGAAACCCCATCTCTACTAAAATACAAAAAATTAGGCGCGCGTGGTGGCAGACACCTGTAATCCCAGCTACTGGGGAGGCTGAGGCAGGAGAATTGCTTGAACCCAGGAGGCACAGGTTGCAGTGAGCTGAGGTCGCACCATGGCGCCCCAGCCTGGGTGACAGAGCAAGACTCCATCTCAGAAAAGAAAAAAACAAATAAATAAAAATAAGTAAATCTGGAAGCACCTGAGGGAGCCTCTAGAGCAAACCTCTTATGCTGATGAGGAAACTGGCCCAGGGAGGAGAAGGTCCCTGCCAAGGTCTCTGGGTGGGAGCACCATCTGCAGCTGGTTGAGGCCTGGGCCTGCACTCCATAAGTCAGACCTCAAGGGGAGCTGGGTCCTCCTGGCAGAAGGACCTTTGCCCATCCAGCCAGGGCCTAAGGAATGGCTGAGAGTCAAGTGCTTGGCTTGGGCTGGAGAGGGCCTGAGATGCAGTGAAAGTGGGGAGCAGAGACCCATATGGTCTTCAGATACCTCAAGGGCTTCCACAGGGATAGGACTATTTTAGATGTGGGCCCAGCGGGGACCCAGGACCAAGGAAGGAAGCCAGCTAGCTCTCAGTTCAGCATTGGAGGAATCTCTTTAATATCGACACTGTCTCCAAGGAGTGTGGGTATTTAGTGACAGAGTAAATGCGTCCTCACCTCCCACACCCTCCTACCCTGATGACCTTGAAACGCTAGAGCAGAGACCAGTGCAGGGGTGGGGTGTGGGAGACCTGTCACAGAGGCAGCCCAGAGTCAGACAGTCCATCTGGACCAGTGGTTTCAAATTTGGGCCTCTCAATGCTCTCTTGAAATGAAGCCTTTTGCAGAAGACATGTATGCTCACCAGACCCCTGAAGAACTGCTCTTTTAGAAGGGGGGCCCTGCCCCTAGAAAGCCCTTGGACTTGAAAACCACTGCACCAGAGGATTAAGACCTCTACAAGCCCAGAGTAACCACAGGGTCATGGGATAAAAGTCCATGGACCCTTTTTTTTTTTTTTTTTTTGAGATGGAATCTCACTCTGTTGCCCAGGCTGAAGTGTAGTGGCGCGATCTCAGCTCACTACAACCTCCGCCTCCTGGGTTCAAGTGATTCTCCTGCCTCAGCCTCCCGAGTAGCTAGAACTACAGATGCGCGCCACTACACCCGGCTAATTTTTGTATTTTCAGTAGAGATGGGGTTTCACCATGTTAGCCAGAATGGTCTCGATCTCCTGACCTCGATCCCCCCACCTTGGCCTCCCAAAGTGCTGGGATTACAGGCGTGAGCCACCGCACTCGGCCCATGGAACCTTTTTTATAACTGGCTCTACATTTTCTTTCTGGCTGGCACCCGGGGTTTTTTTTTTTTTTTTTTCCTCTGTGCATCCCTGCACCTAATGTGAGAAGTTTTCTTAGAAGAGAGGGACATCCAGTATGTGGGCAGAGAGATGGTGTTTAAGGGTCTAAAGCGAGGAATAAAATGTTGACTCGGAGTTCAAGAATTCAAGAGGATGAAGTCAGCAGAGATGGGTCATTTGTTTTGACCAAAGTGATGAAAAGAGAAAAACCTGTGAGCTGAGTAAAATTATGTCAGCCAGAGAAAATGGGATGATGGGGAGGGAGGGGAATGAGAGGAGAGTGGACAGGAAGGGAGGGGAAGGGAAGGGAGGGGAGGGGACGGGGTGAGGAGAAGAGGTTCATGTCAGTTACAGGGAGTTACACAAGCCTGCATGTCTTCTGAGAATGGCACGCTAGGGCTGGGGGCGGTCATGGGGCAGGCAAGGGGTGAGGGTGTGGTGATGCCCATGATGATGGGGAGCAGGTGCTGTGGAAGCCGCGGAGAGGCTTGGCAAGACCAGCTGAAAGAGAGGGAAGGGTGTAGGGCAGCTGGAAGAGGATAGATGTATCAGAGTGCAGACATAGAGTGCAGACATAGGCTGTGGTGTAAAGTGTAACTGGAACAGCCCAGGGCAAACTCCCTGCTCCCAAAGCCCCCACACTTTGTCCCCTCCCTGTCATCCTGTTAGCATCCTCTGTCAACATGCAGTCAATCAGAGGTGACGCCTCCAACTACTGTCAGCTGTTAATTTAGTGGACATGCCCACTCTCCAGGCCAACTGCAGGACTGAGAGGTCACCCAACCCATGGGACAAAGCAGCTGGCAGCAGATACCAGGTGGTCACGTAGGGAGCAGGCAGCCAAATATGCAGCACCGGCATATCTTTCAGGCTGGTGGCCCCCAATCCAGGCCCAGATGATGCTGAAGTGCAGGTGTGAGCACTTTGAAGGTTGCTGGCTGGTCACAGGGCCCCCTAGCCCAAGGGTTGACAATTCAGCACAGAGGCAGAGGCTCTGAAAAGAGTGAGGAGTGCTAGGCTTGGAGGATCTGGGGTCCAGGCAAATGGCCAAGAGTAGGAAGCAAGTCAGAAAGCGGCTCAGACACAAGGGAGAGGATGGCTGGTGTCCATGCTGAGCTCAGGGTGTTGGCCTGGAGCTCCTTACAGACTGTCCACCTGAGGCCTCTGGTCAAGACTAGACCTCAATACCTAACACGTGGCTGAGCCATGGTGAGAGAGCTGGGAGGACATGATGGGGGCGGTGGGGAAGGTTAGGAAGGGAATGGTTCCAGGAGCGCAGGAGGCTGCAGACTTTCCCAAGAAGAGGTGAATTTGAAAGAAAGAGAAGGAGCCTGGGCCTGATGGCTCACACCTGTAATCCCAGCACTTTGGGAGGCCAAGGTGGGTGGATCACCTGAGGTCGGGAGTTCAAGACCAGCCTGACCAACATGGAGAAACCCCATCTCTACTAAAAATACAAAATTAGCCAGGTGAGGTGGCACATGCCTGTAATCCCAGCTACTCGGGAGGCTGAGGCAGGAGAATTGCTTAAACCCAAGAGGCGGAGGTTGCGGTGAGCCGAGATCATGCCATTGCGCTCCAGCCTGGGCAACAAGAGCGAAACTCCATCTCAAAAAAGAAAAAAAATAAAGAAAAGAGAAGGAAGCTGAGGCCACATTATTCCTAGGTAATGCTGCAGACCAGAAGAGAGGAGAGAGGACACAGTGAGTTTTCATTCCATAATCAGCTCAGCTTTAACCTGTGTGAATCTTCCACATGCCTCTGAGTGACTCCCAAGGACCCTCGCTGCCGCCTCCTGCAACTCCTTCACCTGCTTCATAGCGTTTTTCTCTGGGTCACTTATTTCCACCTGGTGGCTCTGATAGTGTGATTTCCAAGGTGACTATCCTTCTGAGTCTCAGCTCGTCCCCAGTCAGCCAAGAAAGAAGAAACAGCAAGGTTTGGGGAATAGCAAGAGTGCCCCTAACGTTGCTGCCAGTTCCCTTTGGAAGCCCCAGTCTGGAGTCCCAACACACTGGCCAAAACAGCAATGTCGAGGCCGTCCTGGTCCCAGCTGCTCTGGGACTGACTCCAGCTCAGCTCAAAGGAAAGCTGTGAGTTAGGTTTTATCATCAAAGAGTCCATTCCCCTCCTCCATCCTTTTGTACAAAATTATATTTAGTTCTGCCAAAGAGATTTCTGGGTTGCCATAAATTCTCCTTGCTATCAGAACGAGATAAGGAATTGAAAAGGGGTTACATGGAGGGCAGACTTCAAAGGGGGCAAATAAAATAGTCTGAAATCACCTCTACCCTCTGAATTCCTCCAGGCAATAGCTTTATGATTCTGGCCTCTATCAATATTTAGAATATTTACCAATATTTCAAGGTGTGGGGGGAGCTAGAGTTTTCTTACAGAACCCCACTCCATGGCCAGTCAACATGGGCCTATGCTTTCTGTCAACTTCTTAAAAATAGGACCACATTGGAAAGAAATTTGGGTGTAGAGGAGATAGAATTCATAGCAAGGATAGTTTTATGATGAAGAGTCTTAAAAACAGAGAAGTAGATAAGAGGGCACGGTTAGGCCGTGATGGAGTTTCCACCCCACAGCTTCTGTGATTTTGTTTCTAAGAAGGCTTGTAAGCTTCTTGGCTTTTTGGAAGAAACTATGCATTTAAGCAATTGGAGCAAAGGGTTTTGTAGGGCTGTTGGGAGAGTTTATTGTGCCACAGTCTGGGTGAGAGCCATGCTGAAGAAAGTCTTACCAGTCTTTCCAGGAAGACCAGCTTTCATGGCAGGAAGCCTCAGGCGTCTGTTCTGATGTCCGATTCAGAAGCCTCTACCCCATTGGGAAGACATTAGGTGACTGAGGGGAGATGAAGATTAAAAATCTTAGAGTACAGGGGAGTGAGACTGATGAATTCCATTTATAAGATCAATGTAGGGGCTAGTTCTCATGCGGTGGAGCCCCGTGGGGGCACCTCTGGATCATATTCAGCTGTATTGTAAGGGGAGTATATGCCCTGGAACTCTGCCTGCTACTCTGCCAGGCTCGAGAGGCAGCAGGTTCAGGTAATAGAATGAGAAGGAACAGGATGAAGGCAGGGGGAAGGGGAGCACGGGGCCACAGGCTGCCAGGCCAGAAGCAGCCCTGCAGGGCATGAGGCCAGCAGCAGCAAACAGGTGACCTGAGAGTCAAGACCACCTCCCACTGCTCCCCACCCCGATCATGGCAGACACAAGCTGCCTCAGAATCCTTCTCAACATTGGGTGCCAGGAAGTCCCTACCAGCCAATCAGGTAGTCAGGTGAATCCCGTTTACAAGCTGAAATCTAAACTAGTTCCTTATGTGACAAGCAGGAAGACGTGGTTCAGAGAATTAAGTGGCTGTCTTTCATCCAGGGTCCAGCCTGGATCTAGAGTTCCCTTTCTCTCTGTCTCTCATGGAGGAGGAGGTAGGGAGGGAAGAGAAAAGAAGGAAGCAGGCCTGAATCCGCCACCGCCCTCTTCCATCACTCCCTCCCTCACCACCTGTCCCTGCTCTGTGCTCCTCCTGCTCTCACAGACTTCGTGTCACTCCTTCCCTCTTGCCTAGCCAGTGCTTCATCTGAGGGCCAAGGGGGCTGAGTTTGAGGGTCGATTGTGTTGTATTCTTCTTCACAGAAAGCTCAGATTTTATCTCAGTATAGCTTCTGCATATTTCTCCCTCTGCGTCTAAATATCTTAAAATTCTCTTTTCCCCTCCTGTGTTTCCAACCCTTCATTTGTTCCCTTGATGACCTTGTGTCAGGTGAACTGAGCACACCTGTAGAATTCTAGTGGGTTTCACCCCATTCGGTCCAGTGCCAAGCACAGCTGGACACGGCAGGAAAAGTCAAACAAATTAGAAGGTGGTGTTCAGGTTTACCAAAACATTCGCACAGTTTTAAACAATGAACACTGATGGCTCTTTATTCTGTAGGAGTTCACTGGCATATAACCATTTCTAGAATGTGTCCATTGCGCTAATCAATGTCCACCTGTAGCATGAAACCCTGGCTCTGAATTATACAGATAACCTCATAGAAATTGTAATAAGGTGCCTACAGCTATGTTTTTTTTTTCCCATTTTGCATATGAAGAAACTGACACTTGGGGAACATACTAGGCTTATCTAAGGGCACTCAGAAAACTAGCCACAGAAGCAGTATAAGAACTCCAGGCCCTCTGATTCCCAGGCCCTTCCCTCTAGAGGAAGGGAAGAAGTTGTGTGTGCCTGGTTTTTGTTCATTGACCCCTTGGGCTTGGCTCCAAATGCCTATCCCAGCCTACGTCCCTTCTTGATTTAGTGCCTGGCCTTGCTAATTTAGCATCCTGGCTTTCTGCTGTATACCCAAGTGCTTAGAAAAGTGTCTAGAACATAGTATTTACTCAATAAGTATTTAGCGAATGAACATTGTCTTTGGGGAATCTCCAGAAAGAGAGATAAGGAGGAGGTAGTCACTGTAGTATTGGCAACTTACAGGATTTCATGGGGCGTTTCTTCCCTTCTGTCATGACCAGGCACCCCTTGAAGGGGCTGAGGTATGAAGGACCTGGGGTGGACTGATGGGTGGATAGTTGGACAAGCAGTGCCATAGAGGAGATGAATTTGGTGAGTTGGTTAACAGGGCTCACAGGTGGCCCACACAGGTCCTGGGAGGAAAAAGCAGCCCCCAGAATGGAAGAGGCAGAAGACATTTGGGTAAAACAGTCATAGTCCAACACAATGGTTCTTAGCCAGCAGCGATTTTGCCCCTACTACCTCCTGCTGAGGACATGTGGCAATGTCTGGAGGCATTTTTGTTGTCACACTGGTTGAAAACTGCTGCTGGTATCTACTGGATGGAGGCCAGAAATGCTGCTAAACATCCCACAATGCACAGGACAGCCTCCTGCAGCAAAGAATTGTGCAGCCTAACATGCCAATGTTGCTGAGACTGAGAAACTCTGTAAACATCACCAAGAACTAGGATGAGCAAATAACTCATTATTCCAACTGGAGCATTTTGAGAGTGAAATGAGCATTATTAACAAATATGCTGGGATACTGGTCATCACCTGGGTACACCTTGGCAAACCAGGGTGTATTGTCACCTTGCCAAGAATCTTGGGATGAAGCAGAATCTGGTTGGGGCCTGCAGGACACAGGAGTGATAGAAGACGGGCAGGGGCAAGGGATCACGTTTATGTGCATTGTTATATGTAGTAGATGGGAAGATGCTTGCCAGGTCAGGTGGGGCCTCCAAAATGGGAAAGTGATTTCTTGATATAGAGGTGAAGCAGAGCCGGGAAATGAGGTCTTTACAGAGCTGATTTGGTACCACCAAGGTGGGGGTATGACCCACAAGCTATAGATAAACAGAGAGATTGGTGTCTGTTTTGCTAAAAATGGTTCTTTTCAAAATAGAATGAACAGATATGTGGCTTGTGGTCATGTAAAAGCTAAATATCTCAGCCACATCTCCTTCTAGGTTGGGGTTAGCCAATCGGTGTCCTGTACCTTGCAACTCTGATAGATTGCATCCACTTGGAAGGCCCCCTCTACTCAGGGGAAAATGGTATAGTGGTTGATTAGCAACGTCTGTCACAGGCCCCCCAAAAAATAGTGGTGAGTTGGTGGCCCACATACATGCCATCCCTTCGTAGGGTCTTATTCTTGGTACTCCTCAGAGCCGGGAATGAAAGGGATGAGCTCTGAGTCAAGTGGCCTCAAACATATTTATGGAGGCCAGCTATACCCACTGCTCTGCTGGCTGCTGTTGGAGGTAACAAAGAACAGAAGACATAGCCTCAGCCTCCAATACCAGGACATTCTTGTGGATTAATAAGATAACAATCACGTAAACAAAACCACTGGAGAACAGGGAACAGTGTGAGACTGCAGTAACAAGTGCTCCCTGCATGGTGGAGCCTCTGTCCTGCAGAAGACCAGACAGAGGTGACAAGAACTTGGGCTCAGATGAGGAGTGGGGGCAGGAGGAAGTGGGTTTGGAGAATGGCTGTAGAGAGGGTGGGAATGGCATGGAGGAAGACAGCCTCAGGAGAGTGAGATGATACATATGGGAGCCCCCATAGTCCGACTGATGACTCTTTGCTGTATTTTTCCAGGGCGAGAGATGGTGGGGCCCACGCTGCCCGGATACCCACCCCACATCCCCACCAGCGGACAGGGCAGCTATGCCTCCTCTGCCATCGCAGGCATGGTGGCAGGTAAGGAGAGGGCCGGCAGGAAGGGGAGCACTGCAAAGAGGAAGTATTGGAGCAAGGTGGGACACAAGGGGCAAGAGGCATACTGTGCCCTATTCATAGACTTCCCAAAGGGCATTGAAGGATGGACCAAAGGGGGCATCTCCTTGTAAATGTCTGGAGACGATGTCCCAGTGCAGTCCTGACTCCCTATTTAATTTGCCCCAGCTCGGCCTCCTTCTTCCCAGGCATGCTACATTACCCTCCATGATGAAAAGGGAGGGGCTGAGATAGGTCTGTGTTCAAATCCAAGCTCCACCACTTCTTCCAGTGAATCAGTGAGCATAAATGGAGAGCACTCTAAGGGCCCCAAAACACTGTGAGTGGAAGATGAACCCTACCCTCAAGCAGTGCTGGTCTCCCAGTGATTTAACTCTGATGAATCCCAGTTTGCCCATTCTGTAAAATCTGAATCTGAAGGGTATTGATGATGATGATGATGACGACAATGATGATGATGAAATATATGCTTCACATCTCTCTCTCAAGCCTGCATGGATAGGACCCAGGTTCTAGGTACTCTAAGAGTACTATAGAGGATGAAATGAGCCTGGAGTAGCTCTCCATCCTCATTTGGACTGTTCTGGAACCTGCCTGCCAGTCATTTGGGTTTCTTTGTCTGCCAGTCATCATCCAATGATGATTCAAGGTGACAAGGTCTAGACGAATGAAGATAATGGGAGTTTCCTTGGGCAAGTCTCAATTTTTTAGGAGCCATGTAGGAAAGACTTTGGGATGGATGAGCCATAATTGAGCCATTTTCACTGGTCAAAAAGGCCTGGGACCTGAAGTTTCTGGAAAGAGCTCCGAACACAAGGGATCTGTGACCCCCATGCCAGCCCTAGGCCAGCCTCTCTGGCTCTGACCCCAGAGACTTGGCATATTTACCTAGGCCTGCTTCCCTTCCTTGCCGGCAGGAGTTAATCTTTGCCAGCCACCCACTCTGGGCACCCTATGCAGGGGCAGGTGGGCTGGGATCTCCTGGGCAGAGGGAAGGGAGGGAGAGAAAGAGGGAGGGAGAAAGGCTCTGTGCTCCCTGGGAACCTGCTGAGCTGGCACTTGTTGCTGCCTGGTTACCGTGGCGATGTGCTTAATGCAGCGTTGAAAATACAGAATACTGACTCCTCTCTCCCTCCTGGCCCCGGACTCCCTCCCTCCCTCCCTTCCTCTTCTGGAGCGTGAAATGAGATTGGTCAAGATAAAAAAGGAAAAGATTCGGTTATTTTTTTAAGAGTGTGGATAATGGGGCCTCTCAATCAAAATCCCAGGCTCCAGTCGGCTCCCCCCATTCCCCTTCCAACCCCTCCACCTTCCCCTGCCGCCTGCTTAGAGGAGGAGGAAGAAACATAAAGCACAAGGCTTTTCTCTTAATTATGAATCATTCCCTGAGGGCAGGCCCAGGGCAAGGGGTTCCTGGGGCCCAGAGTCTGACCTGTGAGGTAGCTGGAAGGCTTGGGCCTCTCATCAAAGTCCCCCAGGTTGTTTCCAGAAAGAATCCTGAGTGGGTGCTGTGAAAAAGAAAAAAAAAATAGCACAACTAGGACACTGACTGCAAGTGAAATCCACAAAGGAGGGACCTTGCCCTACACAGTTGGGCTCCCAGTGAGTTCCATGAAAATCAGTTTTAGAAAATGCAGTACTATTTAAATGAATCACTTGGTTCCTAGGAATAGCATTGTGCAAATGAATTCTTAAGGAAATTTTTTTGTGGAGAAATTCTATGTCCATCTCTTACCACTGCTTGCAATCTCCCAGTTGATTGGATGGGGACTCCTGCAATTAAAGTGAATAAACTTTCATCGAGCACCTACTACATGCATGTTAGGTACATGATAAATGCTTAAAGCAAGGCATGCCAAAGACATTCATCAATCGATTGTGAAAGGAAGGAAGTGATCACTTATTATGTACTTTTGCATGTCTAGCCATTCAAATATGTATAACTTCATTTCTAATTTTACCCTGACCATAAGACTAAGAGGCTAATACTATCCCAGTTTTATGGATAAGGAAACTGAAGCAAAAGCAAAGTGGTGTGCTCAGGGTCATAATCATACTAAGTGACTGAGTTATGCAAACACGGATTTTTCAATTTCAAGTCTAAGGCTCTTTCCTCTACACCATACTGCCTCCTACCATACCAGAAATAAAGACACAGGCTGCAAGAGAGGAGAACAGGAAAAGGGCTAGGACGGATTTCCCTTGTCTATTCACCTTCTGTTTCTATTTTATTTTATTTTATTTTATTTTATTTTTTGTTCTGACTCCATTAACAGTCAATGATTCTCAACCAGTTCTAGAGCAGAACCAGCAGCTCCAGATACATGGATCCATCCAGTCATCTATCTTTCCACTCATTCATCTTCCCATACATTTTTCCACACATCCATGCATTTTCCCATCTATCCTTCCATGTTTCATCATCCATCCCGTCATCCTCCACCTTTCCACCAATGCTTCCATCTTTCCATCCATCTTTTTTTTTTTTTCTGGAGACAGAGTCTTGCTCTGTTGCCCAGGCTGGAGTGTAGTGGTGTGATCTTAGCTCACTGCAACCTCTGCCTTCCGGGTTCAAGCGATTCTCCTGCCTTAGCCTCCCCACTAGCTGTCACTACAGGGACCCACCACCACACCTGGCTAATTTTTATATTTTTAGTACAGACGGAGTTTCACCATGTTGGCCAGGCTGGTCTCGAACTCCTGGCCTCAGGCAATCTGCCCGCCTTGGCCTCCCAAAGTGCTGGGATTACAGGTGTGACTCACCGTGCCCGGTCCCTCCATCCATCTTTTAATTCATCTGTCTTTCCAATTATCTATCATCCATCTTTCCATCCATCCATCTTGCCATCAATCCTTTTATTTTTCCATCCATATTCATTCATCCATTCATCTTTTCATAGAACTATCCTTTAATCTGTCTTTCCATCCATCCTTTCATCATCCATTCTTCCACCCATCCCTCCTCTCCTATATCCATCTTTTCATCCCCTTTTCAATCTATTCCTCCATTAATCTATCCATCTTTCTATATATACATCCTTTTATCGACCCATCTTTCCATCCATCTTTTCACCCATCCATTCTTTCATCGTCAGTCCTTCCATCATTCACACTTTCATTCATCCTTCCATCCTTCCATCCATTTACCACTTTTTCACTTAACAAATACTGGTTGAAGGTCTACTGTATAGGATGCTGGGGATGCAGCAGTGAATAAGCCAGATTCCTTTATTCCTGGAGCTTATAACCTAATGGTGAAGACAAATGGACAATAAATAAGTCAATGAATGAATAAACATAATAATTTATTGTCGGTGAAGACAATAAAATGGGTGATGTAATAAAGAGCCACAGGGAGAGGAGATAACTACTTTAGATTGGGCTGTCAGGGGAGGCCTCTCTGAGAAGGTGTTCAAAGTGATCATCCAAGTGATAAACTGGGGCAGACCATCCCTGGCCCAAAGAACAGCAAGTGCAAAGGGCCTAAGGCAGGAACTAGTTTAGCATGGTAGCACATAATTGGTAGTGGCTGGGTCAAGTTTGAAAAGGCTAGTCTGATTTCTAGGAAAATGAATTGTACATAGTCAAGAGAGAAAGCATAAAGACCAGTTAGGGGACAGTTGCAGTAGTTCTTGCAAGAGATGATAGTGGCTTGAGTTAGGGAATTAGCAGTGAAGGAGGAAAAAAGAGACCCTGAAAATATATTTTGGTTGCAAAGCCAGCAAACCTTGCTGGTAGATTGGCTGTTGGGATGAGAAAATAGAGGAAACAAGGATCATTTGTAGGTTTGGGGCATGGATGATGGTGGCAAGTATATATATGGGAGACCAGGAGGGGAAGTGATGTAGTAGATGGCAAGTGGAAATCAAGAGTTTTTTGGGCCATGTTAGGATCGAGATGCCTACTAAATGCCCAGTTTTAATAAGTTAGCAGGTACATCATGTATGTCTGAAGCCAGGAAAGAATCTGACTAGAGTATAAATTTCAGCCATTGCACAAAACTGTCATTTAATGATAAGACTACTAGAAACCAAGCCTGGGGTTCTTCAACAATTTAGAGCTCTAACAGAGAAGAAACAGCAAGGAGAAAGAGTAGGAAAGACAACTGAGTTACAAAGCAAACAGAAGACTGGGCGTCACAAACCCAAAGGCATGGAGACAGGGATGAGCTAAAAGGTCAAGGGAATTGTGGATATAGAAGTGACCATTGGTATGATGGAGTTAGAGACTGTGGGGACTTGAGGGGATCAGAGTTGGCCTGATAGGAAGGGATAAGAAGGTGAAGGCAGAGACCATGGGGCAGAGAAAGGCACTGGTAGCTAGAGAGGAATGTAGGGATAGGAAGGGGACTTTTTAAAGACAGAAGATAGCAGAATATGTTTGCAGGGTGAAGGGAGAGACTGATGAAACAGAAAATGGGATCATTGGAGCTGCCAAATCCTTGGAAAGGTGAGTAGGGTGGAATGCAGAGCAAAGAGGCAGGGTTGGCCTTTCATCAGGGCAGAGACGTTTCATCTGCTGTGACTGCAAGCAGGTAGGCACATCTGATGACGGGAAGATGCCACACCCAAGCGTGTACCACCTACCGAGCTCCATCCCCTGCCCCAGGTTCCATGTGACTGAGGTACTCAGTAAATGGTAGTTAAATACATAAATAAATGGGTGAGTGAGTGAATGCATGAATGAGTGACAAAATGAGAGGGTAAACACATCATGTTTTCCACCTCTTTCCCTTGTCCTTTAGAGCCTGCTGTGTTTGCCATTGGGTAGGGTGTGGTAAAAGGTGCGAGGGCCCTTGCTATGTGGCCAATAGAGAGTCAGCTGAAACCCAGGAGACCTGGGCTAAACGGGGGGCAGTTGGCACTGGGAGATGCAAGAGAGAGCACCGGTGTGGAAGGACGGGGCCAGGGTTCTAGTTCAGGCTTTCACTGAACATGTGGCCTTGGCCAAATGTCTTTACTTCCCTATGTAACAGCTGTGTTATCTGTTAAATAGATGTTTAGAGTAGATTATTTCTTAGTTTTTCATCTGTTAAATAGATGTTTAGATTAGATTATTTCTTAGTTTTTTTTTCTTTGCTTTTTTACTTCTTTACCCTCTTCCGTTTTTTATCCATGTTTTTGCTTGATTTACGTTAGACTTAGTCTCTGCCCCTAAGGAACTTTCTTACTGTGTTCTTAGTCCATCATTGACTTTCTAGGCAAGGAAAGGATCCAGTAGCCTTTCTCTGCTTTAGGCTTCTCCTCTTCATCTCTCTTCTTCCTGTATAAATGCCTACTTGTCTGGCAATAAAGCAGCTCCCACTAACCCCAACCCAGGCCTTAAGACTGGTTGGATGACTGATGTAAGCCTCCATTGAGCTTTATTTTCACACCTGTTTAATGGGAAAATAATAAAAGCTTACATTTATTGAGCACTCCCTATATATTTGAAGCATGGTGCTAAGCATTTAATACATATTTTCTCATTTAATTCTCATTAAACCAAATGAGATGGGGTAATTATTTGGCCCATTTTACAGATGAGGAAACCAAGGTTCACCTGTAAGTCGCTCACTCAGAGAGGCTAAGTGACTTCTCCAAGGTTACATAACCAGGAAATGGGAAGTAAGGATTTGACTCTAGACAGGTCAGCTCCAAAGTCAGGGAGTTTCAAGCAACCCCTCCAGAGAGTCTGGGGAAGGAGACTCAGAACCATGTAGCTCACAATCGTAGGTGAGTTTCTGAAAAGCTGGGTGGACATTCATTGAGTCTCAGGGTTGGCAGGAATCTAGCTTTGTAAATGGAATTATCGCATAAGTGAATAAAGGGATTATCTGCAATTTCGAGTCAAGAGCCCTAAGGTCGAGTTCTACTCTGACATTTAACAACAGTGTGATTTGAGGCAAACTACTTAATCATGCTGCACTCCAGTTTCCTTTTCTATAAATCGGTAGTATCCATGAGTACCTCATAGGGTAGTCTTGAGAATAAAAGATCACAATGTGTGGGAAAGTGCTTTACAAACTTTAAGCTCTTTACCAAGCACCGGTAGTAGCTGTGGTGATCAGCTTGACTTTGTTTTTGTTATGTAAGGGAATTCTTAAGTGATTTCTTCGGTAAATAATTCCTTTGGAAAAGTCGAGAATCCATTAACAGAAGGAGGTGATCTGATTTACTTTGTGTAAATTTCTACGTTGAGTTTGCTTAAAGTGGCAGACTCAGAATGGAACAACAAACTACTCCAAGTCCCAGGACGCAGTTTCCTGGGAGGTGTGTGCCCTCTGGGGCTCTCCCTCCTCTCCCATCCCTAACCCTCACACCTCCCCCTCAGCCCCGCATGCACACAAACACACACACTCATACCTAGGGAGGCTAAAAGGTTCATATATATGGATTTCCTCTTTGGCCCCTAACCCCATACCCCTGCTGTGGGGCCCTCCCAGAAGAGCCCTTCTCCAGAAGGTCCAGGCAGCAGAAGGAGCAGTTAGTCCCTGGGCCCTAGAGTCACAGCACAGTTTCCGAGCTCCACCAAACCCTCCAGCTCTGGGAGCTTCCGCAGATCCCAGAGGCTCAGTTTCTTCATCTGGAAAATGGGGGTAGTTATAACATCTACCTTCTGGGCCTCCTGAGAGGGCTGTAGTATGTCAAGCCAGTGCCTCCAGTACCTACGGAAAAGGACACTGCCCCAAATTATCCAGACCGATGGGTTCCAAAAGGGATGACAGAGGGACCTTCTGAGCTCCACTGTTCCTGCCGTGGCTCCAACTGTCTCCCCCACCATTCCTGAGCTTGCCCATTGCCAGCCCTGCAGACCTCCCCACACCCCAGCCCTGCATTGATGCTCTTCACCTCACAGGCCTCTCCCCTGTGTGCCTCCAACAGGAAGTGAATACTCTGGCAATGCCTATGGCCACACCCCCTACTCCTCCTACAGCGAGGCCTGGCGCTTCCCCAACTCCAGCTTGCTGAGTAAGTCCCTGGTGCCGCCCAGGCCTCTGCTGGGCAGGATGGATGCAGTGGTGGGGGGCAAGGGTGGGTCAAAGGTTACCTGAAAGCTGGGAGGCCTCAGATTATACAGAGGGCCTGGGAGACGGTGCTGTTTGTGATAGAAGAAGGCAGCAGGAGGGAAGTGTACCTGGTTGTTTGGGGAAAGAGGGCAGAAGTCCAGATGCTTCCAGGCATTCGTTTCCCTCCTGCTTCTCAAGCCTGTGTCTTTTAAATCTTTGTTTTGTGTAAGATTCAGGGCTCAGGCCTTGAAGGGGAGGACAAGGGAGGACTTGAGAAAAGCCTAAGAGAGGACCTCCTGCCTCCACAGCTTACAGTCCCACAGTGCAGACACTGACGCAGGGCACCCCGCCAGAATGCAACTGCCCTCCTTCCTGGGAGCCGATTTCAAGAATGCCATCCTGTTGCCCCTATTAACCATCTAAGTGGCTCAGAAATACTCATGATTCAGCACCAAACCCTTACACAGAAATCCTTTGTTCCACCACATTCCCCATATTTAGCCTGAGATGCAGACAGTATTCAGGGTCGAGGTCCAGAGAGTGAGCTTCAGCGAGCTTCCAGGCTTCTCTTCACCCCTCTCTTGTCCTGGACTGGGAAGAGAAGCTTTTCAGCAAAGCAAAACCCCACCAATGGGGGGACTTGAGGGATCCCACTAGAGCCTCCCTGAGTGGTGGCCTTGAGGGTATCAGAGCAAACTGGAGCCAGACAGAAGCAGTGATCCAAGGATGGCCGACCCCACAGGCACCATTGCAGGCTAGGAACCATCCATTCCCCAAGGCCCCCTCTCCTCCCATTACCTCCTTGTATTCCAGAAATAACTTGAAAGGTGGCAGACCTGGGCCCTGTTTGCCAGATCAGTTCAACTCCAACCCACCTTTCCATTCAATTTAGCCAGAAAAGACGAGGGCAATGAGACATGCCAGGGTTCAGGCACCTTCCCACTGAGCCTCCCCAGGCTGCCCATCCTGCAGGTGTGCAGAGCCTCACCTTAAGGGCCGTCAAGCCCAGATCCCCTTTGACCCCTCAGCAGTCTAATCTCCCTGGGTCTTAAGAGAGAAGACTTTCTGTCCTGGCACTGTTTGGGCAAGGCTAGGGAGGATCCGATGACCTCTCAGTGCACTTGATTCTTTGGGGTTCCACATGCAATTGTTTTCTATTGCCCTCTCCCTGCAACGAGGGTGTTGAAGGTCAAAGCAGCCATAGGGGGAAGGGGCAAGAAGCCACTGTTCTCATTCTGGCCAGAAACTCAAAGGTGAGGCCAGAGAAGGAGGAAATAGGGCTGGAGAGGAGTTAATCTTTGATGATCAGATAGGCCAGAGAAATGAATGATTAACTTGTGTTGTCTTAAAGGTCAGCAGATGCAGGGAAGGCTATGGTGCAATTTTCCTTTCTGACCAGCAGTGTTGTTGTTATTTTTTTTTAATGTGTCCAGGTTCCCCATATTATTACAGTTCCACATCAAGGCCGAGCGCACCGCCTACCACTGCCACGGCCTTTGACCATCTGTAGTTGCCGTGGGGACAGTGGGAGCGACTGAGCAACAGGAGGACTCAGCCTGGGACAGGCCCCAGAGAGTCACACAAAGGAATCTTTATTTATTACATGAAAAATAACCACAAGTCCAGCATTGCGGCACACTCCCTGTGTGGTTAATTTAATGAACCATGAAAGACAGGATGACCTTGGAGAAGGCCAAACTGTCCTCCAAGACTCCTTAATGAGGGGCAGGAGTCCCAGGGAAAGAGAACCATGCCATGCTGAAAAAGACAAAATTGAAGAAGAAATGTAGCCCCCAGCCAGTACCCACCAAAGGAGAGAAGAAGAAATAGCCGAGGAGCTTGGGGGGATGGCAAACGGTTCCTGCCTGGGCCCAAGGGGTGCACAGGGCACCTCCATGGCTCCATTATTAACACAACTCTAGCAATTATGGACCATAAGCACTTCCCGCCAGCCCACAAGTCACAGCCTGGTGCCGAGGCTCTCCTCACCAGCCACCCAGGGAGTTACCGCCCTCAGCCTCCCGCCTGCCCCACACGGAGGCTCTGGCTGTCCTCTTTCTCCACTCCATTTGCTTGGCTCTTTCTACACCTCCCTCTTGGGCATGGGCTGAGGGCTGGGGTGAGTCCCTCAGAAATTCCACCAGGCTGTCAGCTGACCTCTTTTGCCTGCTGCTGTGAAGGTACAACACCACCCCAGGTCCTCCTGCAGTGGGGCATCCCCTTGGCAGCTGCCGTCAGCCGGACCAGCCCCAGGCAGCTTAAAACAGACATTCCACAGGGCCTGGGCCCCTGGGAGGTGAGGTGTGGTGTGCGGCTTCACCCAGGGCAGAGCAAGGCAGAATCGCAGGAAACTCGCTTCCCCTTCCCGACAGCTCCTGCCAAGCCAAATGTGCTTCCTGCAGCTCACGCCCACCAGCTACTAAAGAGACTCAAGGCACCCCCTGAAGCCAGCGATAGAGGGTCCCTCTCTGCTCCCCAGCAGCTCCTGCCCCCAAGGCCTAACTGTATATACTGTAAATGAAACTTTGTTTGGGTCAAGCTTCCTTCTTTCCACCCCCAGACTTTGGCCTCTGAGTGAAATGTCTCTCTTTGCCATGTGGGGCTTCTCTCCTTGATGCTTCTTTCTTTTTTTAAAGACAACCTGCCATTACCACATGACTCAATAAACCATTGCTCTTCATCTCAGGCTTTGGGGTTGGCTGGGGAAGGAGGCACCTCGGGGCTGGGCTTTCTCCCAAGAACATCAGAGCTGAGTAGCCGACAAACTCACTTTGGGGCTGTGGGTTGGAAGGGACCATCTGATGCCCCAGAGCTCTGGCTTGGCCTTCTCCCTCTGCCTTTAATTCATGTTGAACGCTGGGTACCTCACTCATCCCAAGTTCTTCAACACTGAGCAAATGCAAGGATAGCACAGTATTGAGCCAACCATAGACTCCCCACAAGGAGTTGCTGTTGTTATTAACAGGAAGCCAGAGAATCAGCAGGATGGGTTAGTGAAGGATCCGGGAATAGCTATGACTGGAGCCTGCATAAACAGCTCTGAAGAGAGAGAGAAGACCGGGCTCTCTTGTGTGCCAGGCACAGTATGGAGGGCTTCATATAAGTTAAGTTGAAATTAGCCCTGTTTTACATACAGCCTCATTTTACATATGAGGAAACTGAGGCTTTGAAAAAAATGAGATGTCTTGCCCAAGATAAGAAGTAGTAGATTCAACCAAGTCCTCTTACTCTAAGCCCAATGCTTTTACCCAAAACCCCAGAGTCCTCATCAGGGATGCCAAACGGTTCTAGACCCAATGGGGATTCTGGAGCTGCCACTGGGGATTTAATTTCTTTTGATTTGCTAAAAATTTGGCCTGACTGAATGGAGAGGTAGAGTGTGGTGGGGCCAGGACAAGGTGAGGGAGGCTGTAGAGACTTAGGACTTTAGGCCAACCACCTCCAGGAAATTTGGGAAATGCAATGTGACAGCTCGGGCTCTGCACTCCAGGGGGCTGTCTGGTGTCCACATGGACCTTCTCCATGTGAAACGCAGCTGGAACAAGGAGGCAGGGGCCTGCAGCTGGGATCCCCAGGTGAATGTGGACAGCTGGACAGACAACACTGGGATTGAGTCAGATGGAAGGGGCCCAAGGACTCCAGGGCTGGGAGGACAGAGGCTGGGAGAGAGGGCTCTTACCTCCTTAGGCCTCCCAAAGAGAGGTTAGGGATGCTGCCATGGATGGCATGACAGGGGGGAACCCTCCCTGGAAGAAAATCCATCTCTTCTGAGGGGATCTGAGATGCAGCTGTTTTTTCAATGGCAGAACTTCCCTCTGCAGCGCGACTCCAAATCCATGACATCTGAGAGTCTTCTTGACCTCAAACCTCTGGGATCCCGAGTGCTCCCTACCCAAGAATCACTTTGAGCACAGCATCCCAAGGAGCCCGTAGAGCGATCCCTTGCATTCACAGCCACAGCCCCTCTGGGGACACTCTGTACTCCCGGCAGACCCTTTCCAACTCACAACCAATAAAGGGGCTTGGGCTGTGCTTTGGCTGAGGTGACCATGGTAAAACTCGCCTTTCTTTCCCGGAGGTGAGCTGGGTTTGCCAGGAACCTCTGCTCAGAGCGGGTGTTTGGTGACTGTGGGATGTGTTCCCCATGTAGCGGGCCTTGGCTAATACCTACCCAATATTCTGCCCATGGTCAAACCATGGGTCCCCTTTTTGGGCTCAGAAAATGGGGCCATTTATGTATTGGGCGAAAGAAAGACAATTCGAAGTGCCCCAGCATTTGGGGTGGTGTTGGGAGGAGTCAGGCTGGCACATGGGGGGACGCAATGAAGAAGGGTGTGATGACAAGGACAGGGAGGACACGCAGAGGGCTTTGAGGGTTGGCCAAGGGGCCACTTTCACCTGGGGTAGGGAGGGCAGCATCTGTGAGTGGTCGCAGGTGAAGGGGGGTTGCTTTATGGTGCAGGGGAGCCAGGGTTTCTCTGGGGGTGGTATGTGTGTTGGTAGGAGAATTGGGGATGAGGCATGGGCCAAAAACATTGCTGAGGCATTGAGAGCACTGAGGGCCTATCCCTTCCCCCTGGAATAATACCTTTAACTGCTCATGTAGAGAGACCACCTGAGCTTCCCAGGTAGTTTACTCTTAACTTCTCCCTGGTCCATTACCCTCACTCCTCTTCCTCCTCAGGTTCTAGCACAGGCCAGGCCAGCCCAGGGTGCTAGGAGCTTGCAGGAAGTTCATGTGGACCAACCAACTCTGGCAGGTCAGTGGGTTTCTTGCTGGGAAAGGGGGCAGCTGGAACCCTGCCTGGGGCCCACCAGATGAACAGAATTGCTGTGACCCTGCAACCTCTACCACAAAGTTCCAGGAGTAGAGACAGCGGAACTGGGAGTCCTCACCTACAAAGCCAGCCCCCAGGCTAGTTCCAACCCCTCCCCTTGTCATATCATCTCTTACTTCTCCAGTATCCTTGCCATGAGTTCTGAGACTAAGAAACATGTATCTTCTGCCCTCTGTGTGCCAAACACACACTCAAAAACACACACTCAACCCTGGTGACAACTTCAGGCAAGAGGAGTTAGTGAAACCTACTGGAAGTGGAAGCAGGAGCCTCCAAATAGAAAGACAGAGAGGTTGAGGCTTTTGCTAAGATCTCCCCTCTCTCCCACCTGCCCTCACCATCCTCCCACTTCCACCACCCAAAATACACACACCTTTCCCATCCATATCAACATGAGGCTTCCTGGCCAGGCACTGTGGCTCACGCCTGTAATCCTAGCACTTTGGGAGGCTGAGGCGGGTGGATCACGGGGTCAGGAGTTCGAGACCAGCCTGGCCAACATGGTGAAACCCCGTCTCTACTAAAAATACAAAAATTAGCCAGGTGTGTTGGCACATGCCTGTAATCCCAGCTGCTCAAGAGGCTAAGGCAGGAGAATCACTTGAACCCCGGAGACGGAGGTTGCAGTGAGCTGAGATCGCACCACTGCACTCTAGCCTGGGTGACAGAGCAAGACTCTGTCTCAAAAAAAACTAAACAAAAAAAATCCCATGAGGCTTCTTTAAGATAATTCACACTTCCTTGTCCTTTGGGGGTGGGCACCAGAGGAAGGGGACTGCAGACCTCAATGCCATTATTACTGGGCCTGGGCGTCAGCATCAGCCCTGTCAATCAGGGCTGAGGGAGGCCGGGGGGAGCGGGGGATTGAGCTCCCTCCCAGGCAGCTCCTGCACCCACAGCTTAACAGCTCTCTGTCCTGCCTCAGCCTCAGAAGTGATAATAACCCTCTACACAGGCTTAGTTTCTTTTTCCATACAAAGCCCATTCACATCCATTCACATCTCTGATTTTGAATATTGGCCCCCTTTTGTTTTGCACTTGGGGAATCTGACACCAAGAGATAACTTGACTTTTTCAAGGTCATTTAGCAAGTCAGCAGAGGAGCAGGGACCACAGCCTGACCCCTAATCCAAGGCCTAATCTGCATCCTGTTGTCAGGCCTCAGATATCTGGACATGGCCAGGCTTCTGAGAGATCTCAGACACCCTTTGCTTTGCAGGGAGGGGCAGAAGTCACTTGGCCAGTTGGGGCACAGTGACTTCTGCTGCCCCTCCCTGCAAAGCGTGACTGGACACAAGGCCCAGAGCTCAACTGAAGAAGCACTGGGGCCAGGCAGATTTGTGCCAGGGTGATCTCAGACTTGCCTCCATCCTTGGCCCTAAATCTCCCTTCAGGGTGCCCTTTGGCAGCCCCTCTCTAACCTTTAAGGTCATAAAGCCTTCCATGTTCCATAAAGGAGCTGGTGGCTCCTCTGCCCCAGGCCGCTGTGCTACCTTCTGACACCAAGTGACCGAGCTGCCGTGGCTATGGTTCTCATGGAGGAAACTCCCTCTCTCTCACCTCTATCTCCTTCCTTTGTTCACTTCTTTTAGTTTTCTAGTTTTTTTCCTTTTCTGCTGAGTCTACAGCAATTATTCCTTTCCCAACTGTTTGAGAGACATTCGTGTCTCCAGGGCTATGAATGAGGGAAAGAGACAGGGAATGTTTGGGGAGAGCCTGGAGTCCCTGACCGTGCTCAGGAAATGCCAAGAAGCATCCTTCCTCCCTCTCTCCAGTGCCCTCTTGCTATCACCTTCTCCCCATCACCTTCTCCTCTTCTCCCTCTCCCCATCACCCTGCCCTCTTCTCCCTCTCCCCATCTCCCTCTCCCCTTTGTCCTCTCCCCATCACCCTCGCCCCATGGCCCTCTCCTTGGCTTCTTGCTCTTCTCATTACTGTCTACAGCTCCTGTGGCTCTTTGGGGACCACTGGGACACAGACGCTGGAGGTCATCACCTCCTGGGTGGCAGACGCCTGTCTCCACGAGTCCCCAGTCTCATAGGCACACACCACTGTCATCAACCCCATCCCTACATCTCCATGACCTTCACATAGAAGGAGGGTGCCTGGTTCTCCTTCCTGGAAGAAGCTGGAGCAGGCAGACAGGGCGGACAGGTCTCTCCTTCCCCTGACCTCGCTCTTTCTCCTACCCTTGAGAAGCAGCAGGGGCTAAGGCCCACGGTGGAGGGGCTCAAGCCTCCTGGAAGGTGGCAAGAGGGGCTTTGGATGGGGAGAGAAGGGAAGGTGGGGGACCCAGCTCCTTGGCATCTGTGCCTGGTGGCAGCCGGCCAGGCTGTGGAGGGAAGCGCTGCCTGCGGCTCTCCCGGGGAAATGTGATTTCCCCCTGAGTGAAGCGGACTGTGCAGTGTGGAAATTGGCTCTTTTCTGAGCGAGCTGCTGCTGTTGCTGCAGAGTCGGGGCGGGCCGGCTGGCCCCTGGAGTGAGCCGGGAGCAGCCATGTGCTGAGAACTCATTAGGGATAAATCAAACTAGTAACAGCATGAAGCCAACACCCCCCCACCGCGCCTCCCTCCCCTACCCCCTCCGAGACCCCCCCACTTCCCCTCCTCCTCCATGGGCTTCTTCCCGTCAGACTCTCTCCTGCCTTCTCCACAGCCAAAGCACCCTCCCTGAAGCCAAGGCACCTCCCCCAGACAAGGCACCCTCCCCTCCAGTTTCAGGAGCCCGAGCTCCTGCTCCCGAACACAACCGCGTGGGCGCAGGCTTACCCGCCTACTGCCCAGACGCCCAGAGCCACCCCAATGAGAGACAAGTTCATTTATAAATACTGTCTTTTTTGTTTGTTTTATGTTTGTTTGCTTTTTTTTGCTGGAGATGGGGGCCTGGTAGCAAGCTTCACTGACAGCCACGGGCCTTGCTAGGGGCACAGATTGAGACCTCACAGTCCAGGCCCTCTCATCCTCCCACCAAAGTCACATCATTCCCCTGTCCTCACCTCCTAGAGGAACCCAGTGGGGAGGCCCCCAGCTGTGGGTAGCATTGGTACCCCCACATATATCCATCCCCCTGGGGAGATGAGAGCACCCAGAAGACTTAACTGCAGCGGGAAAGAAATTGTCCTTAAAACAGAGGAGCTTGGTCAGAATGGAAACTCATTTCCCCACCGGAGGAAAACAGGAAGAGAAAGAGACAAGGAGGAAGAAAGAAGGCAGGAACAAGGCCTGGAGCTCTTGATATCATGAAGGCGATGAAAGTGTTTACCTGCAAAGTGTAGCCATTTCTTCCCTAGAAACACCCTCCTTGCTGAGGGGAAAGGGTCGGCCCGGTCTGTTATTCCAGGGGCTGAACTGGTTGGTGTTATTAAAGTTTTGTTAGTTATCATATCATAATAACGTGGCCCCTGGTTATTGCCTTTGTTTTCCCCCTGGGAGAGATTGGCTGAAGGATGTTGCTAAAAGGGCCCAGACCTGGAGTGTAGGGTTGTGACCGAATTTCTGTCCCTTCCCTGCCAGCGACCCCAGGAGACTGCTCACTTACCTCCACTGTAAAATGCATGGCTTGAGCCAGAAAAATGTCCAGCTTAACACTGTGACGCAGTAGTGACCCAGGTCAGTGACAAGCATTGAAGGCCTCATCTGACTGGTTTAGGTATGAAGCCCTCTTTCTCCAAAATTTCCCTGGTAATTTTCCATCAGGCAAACACCATATTTCCATATTTGGAATCTGCTCTGTGTTTGGCTTGGGAGTGGGGCGGCTTCTGGTACCCCACCCTGCTTGATGGGAGCTTGGGTCCTGACTCAGCTTGCCGAGGTAAAGCCAGGTTTCCAAAAAATTCCAGGATGGGGCAGAAACCAGAGGAGAGCCAGCTAGCCACAGTTAGTATAGGCTGGGGCATGAGGATTCTGCTATAGCCTTTACATTAGTTGATTCATTCATTCATTCATTCATTCATTCATTCAGAAGTCTTTTATGAACTACCTGCTATGAACGTTTCCCTTTGGTAGGCACCAGGAGAAAACAAGATGAACCCAAAAGGACTCCTCCCAGCTCCCAAGGGGAAAAAAAACCAAAAACAAACAAAAAAACAGCTTAAGAAACGAGACTTGTACAGAACTATAGAGCAAAGTGGGAAAGTGATCAGAAGACAGTTGTACATAAAATACAGAATACTGTTGGGTTTCAGATAATATTTGCAGAGTCCCTCATGGTCATCCCAGGCCTCTATCTGGGATCACTGTCTTCTCCAAGAAGCAGCCACTAGGAACAGGAACTGCAAACTCTAACCCTCAATCCTGAAGTCCGACCTGTCTTCCTGGAAAAAGGCTGCTCCCCTGGCCTCTTATGCTTCTCTATCTGGGAGGAGTAAGGCGGTGCTAGGCAAGGAAGAAATAAAACATCATCAGCATCCTTTCCCAAACACCCTCTCACCCCATTCCAACCGCCGTCTTCCAGACTTGCCCCAAACCTATCTAACCGGACCGCAAGCCTAGGACCAGAAGGCCTGGGTCTCTCTCTGAGCTGCTTCTTTGTTCTTACACCTGGGTGGGGAAGGAGGCAGTGGGTGCCCAGGGCCTGAAAACAGACTACAGGCTGCCACTCCCTGCACATCTGGCTGGTCCCCTCCTTCCCGTCTTGATAGCCCCCTGCACCCAGGGTGGACAAACCCAGCTCCGCAACCACAGGTTGGAGGACTAGAAAAGGGAGAGAAGGGTCCAGGGTGGGGAGAGTGGGAAATGGCAAGCAGAGGAAAGAAGAGGGCCAGGTACATCACCTGGCTGTGAGTTCTAGGACTGCTGGGGGGGGTGACAGTGATACAGGCTTTAGGAACAGGCCTCACCTCCATGATCCCCATGATGCATGCACATTTTCTCAGAGGTCTACTTGGAGGATGGAGGGAAGGGATTTTAGAGGCTGAAACACAATGATGGGGGGATGCAGTACCCAAATGTCCCAAGGAAGGGAGGGAAAGTAGAAGACAGGGAGTCAGAGAAGCGGGGAGCAGGTGCCTCCTCCCAGCAGCCAGCCCCTGGGAGGGGATGGGGGTGGACCCAGACCCAGGCCAAGGCTCAGGGCCCATCTGAGCATGTCGCCTGCTAAGGAGGAGTGGAGGCGGGGGAGGGGAGGGCGGGGAGGTGAATAAATAATAGGAAATAAAACTTCATGAAGCAGAAAATAAAAGGCAGATTATACAGATGTGGCAATTTGAAGGATCATTGCCTCTGTCCTCTTTTTAACTGCTGCATCTGGAGTTTCGAAGCGGCTTATCCTCTCCCTCCCTCTCCCAGGTCCCCGCCTGGCTGGAGGCCCCCACAGGGCCAAGGCACGTGTGGGCACAGCACCTCAAACGCCTCAAATGCCGGTGGCATTTCCTAGCACCACGCGCAGCTGCCCAGCCTGGGACGGGCTTGCAGGGCGGTGGGGACAGTGGGTGAAAGGGTGGGCTGGGTGATTGGGGTGAACCTCTGAGCAGGTGTGGGTGTGGCTGGGCTTGTGAGAGAGTATGAGCTTGGGTGAGGACCAGGTAGACTGTGGGGAGTGAACCTGTATGGTCAGGAATGGGGTAAGGATTCGTCAGGCATGAGGAAGGGGACCCTGGTCTGGATGACTATCAGTGGGAGAATGAGGCCTAAGTCTCTGCAGCTTCTTTCTGCTCTTCATCAAAATTCATGTGTTAAGCCTCAATTTGACACTGTGCCAGGTGCTATATAAACAGACATGGTCCCTGCCCTTAAGGAATTTCCAGCCTAAGACACACAAACACTGACATTTTGTTTATTTTATTTTAAATATTAATGTATTCCTCACCTTGTTCTGGGGAAGGTTTGAGACAGCTCATATGATATGCATGCCGTAAATTAGTAAAATACAATAAAAAATAAAGCATCGGACCACAGAACGTATGCCATGGGTGGTATAGCGGGCCCTAGGCGGCTGTAAAGTTGATCCGGAATTGGCCTTCAGTCTCTCAGTGGTCAAGTGAAAGGGTGTTGTGGTCACATACATGGCTGTCGTTCACAAGAGGGCAATGTACCAGCTCTCAGAAGAAGCAACACTTTTTCTAGTACTTGACTCTAAGGAAAATTACCCACCTCGGCCCAGATGAAAGAGACTAGCGTGGATAATGTCCTCAAAACATGGCAGCAAATTCAGGCTCAGTTTCCCTGGGCTGTGTCCCGCAGGAAGAGCCAAGGTGGTCACCCGCAGCCTCTGCTCAGTGAGAGCACTGAAATCCACACTCCCTTGAGCAAAGAAACGCTCTGTATGTTTCAATTCTTTCTTCAACACTGGGATTTCTTTCAAGTGGGTTTTCATATACAGATTAGCCCATGGCCATGACTAGAGGCTCAGAGGAAATACTAGTAACTGAAGTCACAATTCCTAGCTGGGTCCAACTCAGGGTCAGAGCAGTGAATGTGTACATGTAGAGGGAGGAGGCCAGGAGTTGTGGGCAAGACTGTCAGCAACCCTGCACAGGGAAAGCATCTCTTCTGTGTCTGTGTACCTCCTCCTGAACCCGTGTCACACCACAGAGGAGGACAAAGAAATCAGAAAACCAGAGGCTTCTAACCTGATCATGAGGCAAAGGTCCATCCATCTGGGTCAAATCTCCATATGTACCCTGGTGTGTGATCTTTCAAAGCAATGGATGACCTCAAGCCATCGCAGAATCACTCACAGAAACAGGTGAGTCAGGAGAGGACTAGTTTGCAGGAGTCGACACCAAGTGTCTTACAGGTAATAAGTGACACCTGTACCGTATGGTCATTTGTAATTTCCAGGAAGATATATTGAGGAGCCATGTATTGTGGACAGTTAGAATTCCAGGTCTGAAATTCAGAACAGAGATGAGAGTTGAAGGCTTAGATTTAGAGACTTCTTCCAGAAACTATCTTGAAAGCCCAGCAGTCAGCCAGGTAAGATCTTTGAGGCTACATGGTTTAGGGGTGGGAAGAGCAAGAGGGAGTAGCAGGAAAGACAGAAAAAGAATACGCACCAGCACTTTGGGAGGCAGAGGCCTGCGGATCATGAGGTCAGGAGTTTGAGACCAGCCTGACCAACATGGTGAAACCCCATCTCTACTAAAAATACAAAGATTAGCTGGGTGTGGTGGCACATGCCTGTAATCCCAGCTACTCAGGAGGCTGAGGAAGGAGAATTGCTTGAACCCAGGAGGCAGAGGTTGCAGTGAACTGAGATTGTGCCACTGCATTCCTGCCTGAAAAAGAATATGCAAGAAAGTAGAAAAAGAACCAGGAGATAGTTTTGAGATGTGCATTCTTTTGACTCTAGATATCGGGCCCTGGGGAAGCAGTGGAAATCAACAATCCCAGTTCCTGCCCATGGGGAGTTTATGTTGCTCTGGAAGCAGACAGGCAAAAAGAAATGAAGAGGGCCGGGGCATGGTGGCTTACGCCTGTAATACCAGCACTTTGGGAGGCTGAGGCAGGCGGATCACAAGATCAGGAGATTGAGACCATCCTGGCTAACACGATGAGACCCCGTCTCTACTAAAAATATTAAAAAATTAGCCGGGCGTGGTGGCGGGCGCCTGTAGTCCCAGCTGCTCAGGAGGCTGAGGCAAGAGAATGGCGTGAACTCAGGAGGCAGAGCTTGCAGTGAGCCGAGATCGTGCCACTGCACTCCAGCCTGGGCGACAGAGCGAGACTCTGTCTCAAAAAAAAAAAAAAAAAAAAAAAAAAAAAACACACAATGAAGAGGAGAGAGGAGTGGAGAGTTACAGAGTTTCATGTAATAGAAACTGAAGGAGGAAGACTTAGGGAAGGCCTCCTGGAGGAAAGGGCATCTGCATATTGGTTTTCTCTCCATCATCCATTCCTCCTATCCTGTCCTTCCAGTACTCAGAATTTCTCCACAGCTGGTCCCTATGTTTCGGTGATGCTGACTTCACTCTCATCCTCTCCAGAAGTGGAGTCTGATCTCCTTAAACCCCTGGGCCCTAGTGACTGGCTAAGATATGGGCACATGGCCCAACGCAGGCTGCTACAGGAGACTATTCCTGGATTTGAGTTTGAAACTTCCAGGAAGCAGAGAGTCACTTTCTGCTAGATTTGCACCAAGAAAAGGGATCTTGAGAGCTCCTGGGGCCATCTTGGAAGCATGAGGGTTGTTCCTGCTCATAGACCTGGGAGATGGAGCCCCCAAAAGAACAAGAGAGAAAAAGGGCCTTGAATCAGAGTGAAGCCCGAGATGAAGCCTCACCTGACCTGGATACAGATTATTCAGCTATTGGAGCCAATCAAAGTCCTTTTCTGCTAAAGCTCATTTGAGCTAAGATTTGTTACTTGCAGGCCAAGGCAGAGCCAAATGCAAAGCTACCCAGCATCCAAGCAGGATGGCATGTATGAGGGCAGAGCCTAAGCCAGAGCCCAGAGGAAGAGGGAAGCAGACGTGGGGTAAGTCTGGTGAGGCTGTGAATTAATAGCTAACCTCACAGGTGTTCCTTCTGTGCCAGCCATTGTTCTGAGATGTTTACGTGCATAATTTCACTTAATCTTCATGAGGACCTTATGACATAAGTAGTGTTATTATCCCCATTTTATAGAGAAGCAAACAGAACATAAGAGGCTAACTGGCCACGGTCAGATGGCTAGAAAAGCTGGACTCAATTCCCGGCAGTCCCACTCAAGGGCCTGGCCACTGGGGCAAGATCAGGCTGAGCCTTGGTGCAGGGTCTGGTAGATGATCACATAGCTATCAAGGCCAAAGGTCGCTGAGAGGTGATCGGGGAAGAAGGCTGAGAAGGCATTGGAGTTGATGACTGAAGCCATCAATTGCCCTGGGAGGTGCCATTTCAGGCAAAGGTGGGGTGGACGCCGATTTGTAAGGTGTGAATTAAAGCCAGGTATGAATGGGAACCTGGTAAGGGCTGGGAACAGCTGGCAAAGCCCACACATCCCGTGAATTCATCACAGAAAGCAGGGAAGCCAGGCTCAGCTACGGAAAGCAAGAGAGTCTAACACCAGCTTTGATTTTTGCTCATGATGGTGTTTGCAAGGCATGATAATGAAGGGGGTAGAGAATAGGCTCAAAGAGCCCCAGTGGACCCATGAAGGAGAGAGGTCTGTGGCAGGCAGGAGAAGAGAAGCCAGCGTGCCGGCTGAGGGGAACAGTTGGTCACAGCCTTGTGGAGAAGGGAAGATGAAGGGAACAGGTAAAGGTGCAAGCCACGGTTAGCTGGTGAGGGGGCATGGGCATCAGAAAAGCTGAGGGGCAGAGGTATTGGCAGAGGGGCCAGCGGGGAGGACAGTAGCCGTTCAGGAAACCCTGAGGACCTGTGAGCATGCCTGCTCAGCTCAACAGGAGGAAAAAAGACCTGCTATGGCCAGGTTTTCACAAGGTTCTGGGATATTGCCTTTTTTCTTTTTGTATTTATTTTGAAATAATTTCAGATTTACATATAAGTTACACAAATAGTACAGTGCATTTGCAGGCCATATTCTGACCCTACCCATTGGCCTTACTTATTCAAGGCATTTCATCTTTTTTTTCTTTTTCGTCAGAGTCTCGCTGTGTTACCCAGGCTGGAGTGCAATGGCGCAACCTCGGCTCACTGCAACCTCCACCTCCTGGGTTCAAGCCATTCTCCTGCTTCAGCCTCCTGAGTAGCTGGGATTATAGGCGTGTGCCACCATGCCCGGCTATTTTTTGTGTTTTTAGTAAAGACTGGGTTTCACCATGTTGGCCAGGCTGGTCTTGAACTCCTGACCTCAGGTGATGCGCCAGCTTCAGCCTCCCAAAGTGCTGGGATTACAGGCGTGAGCCACCGCATCCAGCCAGATAAAAGCTCATCTTCTTAAAACAAAATCCCTAGGCTGCCCTCCAAGCCCTGAGCTTGGCACTCGTCTCTTTAAAAATTGCACTGCACTGGCCAGGCACAGTGGCTCATGCCTGTAATCCCAACCCTTTGGGAGGCCGAGGCACCTGGATCACTTGAGGTCAGGAGTTTGAGACCAGCCTGACCAACAAGGCGAAACCCTGTCTCTACTAAAAAATACAAAATTAGCCGGGCATGGTGGTGCATGCCTGTAATCCCAGCTACTCCGGAGGCTGGGGAAGGAGAATCTCTTGAACCCAGGAGGCGGAGGTTGCAGTGAGCTGAGATCACACCATTGCACTCCAGCCTGGGCAACAGAGCGAGACTCTGTCTCAAAAAAAAAAAAAAAGTTGCACTGCACATTCACAAAAAGCCACTCTCCTTGGCTGCATTGGAGACCCTGTATGATCTGGCCTCAGGCCACCCTGACGGCCCTGTTTCTCTCTGCCCCCCTCACCCCGACCCTCCAGTCCTGCTCCTTCCAACTCCGACACATTCCATGTGTCTCCGTCTCCAGAAGACTCAGACCCTCCTAAGGAAAAAGGTACAGGTCTTAGTGATCTTTTTATCTACCCTGGTGCCTGGCAAGCAACAAACAAATGTCATCAGCAGAAAGCCAGGCTCAGCTGAGATCATGAGAGCCCAGGAAGCAGTTATATCAGGAGTATCAACCTGGGTCACAGCAGGCCCAGGCCTCTGGAAGCCGAGCTCCCCTATATGGGAAAGGAAGAACTAAAGCCAAACTTCAAGTGCCCTTCCAGAGCCTGAGCTCATCACCGAGAACCTCTGTCTGTCCCTTCTCCTGCAAAGAGAAGGACACAGGTGGGAGAGGAGCATGGGGTGGGAACAAGAAGGTCAGACATAGGCCTGTGGTGGTTTGATCTGTTCCATACCTAGGATGGGGACTGGGGCCTGCTCAGCTTTCACCTTCCAGGGCTACCTGGAGCAACCCTGTGGGGAGCTGTAGGCTGTCCCCACAGACTTCTGAGATGTCTTTCTTTCTCTCCATCTGCAGGAAGATGTCAGAGCCCCAATCTTTTCCCTAGGAGAGGCTTCCCTAGATGGTGGGAGTCCTGGCCCAGGCCACTGTGGGTTTTACGAAGTTGAAGGTCCTGGTTCGGTGATGGCACAGGAGCACACATAATAACTTCCTGCCTTTCAGGGAGCACAGCTCAGCTCCACAGCAGGACACCTGAGCAGCCAGAAGCTAGAAAGATGCAAGTCTGCCTCCAAGTGGTCACATGTCATAACTGCAGCCCACAACCCAGACCCTCCAGGCAGAGGTGCCTGGGCAGCATTGACTACGGGAGGCCAGGCAGCCACCATCATCTGGCTCTGAAGATTCCACGTGCTCAGGTGAAAGAGAGGTGCCTGTTCTACATGAGCAAAGGAGCATCTAAGTGTCACACACACATGCATTCAAATTTTCACCTTTTATCATAGTTTTAGAAATAAGGATGCATAGGCCGGGTGCGGTGGTTCACGCCTGTAATCCCAGCACTTTGGGGGGCCGAGGCAGGCGGACTACCTGAGGTCAGGAGTTCGAGACCAGCCTGGCCAACATGGCGAAACCCCGTCTCTACTAAAAATACAAAAAATTAGTTGGGTGTGGTGGTGGACACCTGTAATCTCAGCTACTTGGGAGGCTGAGGCAGGACAATTGCTTGATTCAGTGGAGGTTGCAGTCAGCCAAGATCACACCATTGCACTCCAGCCTGGGTGACAAAAGCAAAACTCCATCTCAAAAAAAAAAAAAAAGGATGCATGTTCAGTGAGGTCAAATAACCTACTCCATTTAGTTTGTAAGCATCAGTCTTGGGCCAAAAGTCATGTCCACCTGATGCTGGGATTCCACCTCAATCAAATGAGGCAATTGGACTCTACTGCAGCTAACTGCTACTTACACATCAGAATTACCCAAGGAGCTTTAAACATATTTATCTATCCCTCTGACCCAGGCTAACTGAATCAGCATCCCTGGGTGTGTCTTTTCAGCACACTTCCCCAGCAAGATAAAAGTGCATCTGTAAACCAAGAGCAGGAAACCAGTGGGCAAGATTGTCAACTCATGGAGTCAGGGACATGTTTAATTCATTTGTGAATCCCGTGGTACTGGCACATAGAAAGCGTCCCATATTATTTGCAAAATGAATGAATGAATAAATGAGCAAGTAGGTGAATGAATGATTCTGAGGTCTCCTCCAGCTTTGAGGGCCTATGACCATGTGACTCCTGCATATGCATGAACACACAGACACAGCCACTACACACATGCACAGACATACATACACACTTGGAGCAAAGAGGGATGAAGCCTGCCACACTGCAGGTGGTCCTAGCTGCCTGACCTCCCTTCCTCACACACTGACACACCTTCGTCTTTGTTGACCTGTATTTATTGTGCACCCATTGGGTGCATGGCCTAGCCCTAGGCCCTGGCCGGAGACCCAAATGTGGCCTCCAAGGGCCAGCCAGCCTTTGTGGAGGTCCAGGCCCCAGAGCTGGTTACAAGCATGGGAAGGGAGGAGGGTGGCCTAGCAGGAAGGCTGGGGAGGCAGTGCGTCAGCCGGCAGGCAGCAGCGGGTAGCAGAGGCCCCCTCTTGGCGGGCAGCCTACTTGCACACTTGGCTGAACAGAGACAATGGTGGCTGCTCCCTCTGGCCCAGCCTCCTTCCTACAGGCAGAGCCCCAAGTCCATGAGTCTCCGGAACCTCCCTCAGAGAACAAGCCCAGTTGGGAGGCAGCCAGAGGGCAGGACGAGGGGATTTCCCAGGGAAGAGCAGCAGAGACCCTCTGACCTGCCAGAGATGGGGAAGGGGTCCAGGCATCCCACAGGAAGGAAGCTTTAAGGCGTGTGTAGGAAGGAGCACAGTAGAGTCTTCCGAGCGTGGCCTAGGCCTTACCTGGTCGCCAGCCTCCATCCCATCCCTCACAACTCTCCTGACCTGTGGCTCCTGCCAGGCAGACCCCTAAGGGAAACTGTCGCCACCTTTCACCTCTCTATCCTCTCCAGTGGTCTGAACCTAGAGAACCTCCTTCCCTGCTGTGTTGGAACAAAGACTCTTTGTTCCCAGGGTTCCAGGGTTCCCTGCAAAGCTCTGGAGGCCCCACCCCTCCCAGCCCTCACTCATGCCTCAGCTCTGCTCTGTTGATGAGCAGCTGGATATGTGAGACTGTTTCATCTGCTTCGGGGGAAAGGAAGACTGTAGGGGGAAAAGATACACAAGGAGACAAAGGCACAGGGCCCCACAGCCGTGCGGAGCCCTTGAAGACCCCCGAGGTCCCTGCCCAGAAGGCTGTCCCCTCGGTGGGCAGGACCTTAGCGACCCTGCTCCCTGGGTCACAGGAGGCTGGTTAGGAATTTCTCAAGAGTCCCTGATTCACTCTCCTGGGGCCTCCCCAGGAAGGTCACCTACTTCCCAGAGCAAGACCATCCTCAGGGCTGTGGCTCCCTTGGCTGGGCTGCCCAGGGGCCTCTGCTGCCCCAAGCTCTCCCCCAGAATTCAAGGCCACACCACATATGCACTGGTTCTCAAACAAGTGCTGAGCTCCCAGGTCTAGGAAATGAGGCCACTCTGGATTCTGGGGCCTGGAGGGTGACATGGGATGAGCTCTGGCAGGAAAGTCAAGTCCTCAACCTCCCTCTTCCCTTGGGCGTGGCCAGGGATGGGGCTGCGGAGGGACTGCCATGGGGGGGGGGGGGGTACAGCAGTATTAGGAAAGCTTCAGTGGACACAAGAATGAGGGCCACAGGGAAACGAGGTTTGTTCTTCAGCAGGGAAAGGAGGTGCCTCATCCATCACGGTGGACTCATTGAAATAAGTCTCCTCCAGGGAGGTTCATCCCAGGTCTACCCTGGAGCAGGGGACAGTGTCTCTGAGGTGGTGCTGGCTTCACAGCTGATTGCGGTTCCGCTTGGGGATGATCTTCCGGTAGGTTCTGCGCTCTGAGATGTTGCGCTTCACCTTGGCCGTGGTGGGAGCCTCATCCTGGTGCAGGGACGGGCTCGAGTGGGACTTCTTCAGGCTGAGCTTGGGCTCCCGAGCGCCTCCAGCTTCCCTCCCCAGCTGCTCCTCCCACAGGTCCAGAGCATCAGAGGGGCAGTGCAGGCGGGCCACCAGCAGCTGCACGTAGGTCTCGTAGCGGGTTTTCTGCAACACACGGGCCCCACCACCTTAGCACCATCCTGGCTGCAGGTTGGGAGGAGGCTAGAATCGTGAGGGACAGCTCACAGGTACATGAAGCTATGGCAATACAGACCTCGACAGAAAGAGGGCTGGACCAACAGTGAGTGTCAGTGTAATGCTTGGGCAAGCAGACTGCAGAGCACACCTCTGGATAGTATTATAATAACACATATCAGCCCAGCCCTGTTCTAATAATAGCCAACCCCTTGGAGTGCTGTAACTAACATCTCTATGCCATGTTCCATCTTTGAGGCACTAAAAGATGTGTCACCCACTATGCCTGAGATCTTTGCAGCCCTACACACAAACAGCTCACATCTGTACAGCCCTAATTGGGTCTAAATAGCATTTTAACAATTGGCATCTGTGGAGCATGATGCTAACTACCCTCATCTGCTTAACACCGTATTCCTAAGGCCCCTGCAGCTAGCATCCTTGGGATATGGTTTCCAGTTTACAAAGTGCTTCCTCACCCTCCATCCCATTGGATCCTCATGCCAGCCCTGGGAGGGGGAACAAATCACTGTGGAAGGGAGGGCTGGTGGCTTGCTAAAGGTCCCAGCTGGTCAGTGGGAGGAAGAGGTTGGATCCTCACAGCCACACCCTGAGGCCTCTGAGAAGTGGGGAGTTCACAGCCATGGATACAACCAACAAGCCAAGGGATAGTCTGGGACCTTGAAAGACAGGCAGAGGGCTGCATGCGGGCACAGCAGGGACAGGCAGGAGGCGATGTTGATTCCCACTTCCTGGTCTCTGCCTCTGGGTGGCCTCTGATTCCCTCTATTTTCACATTGCATTCACATACCCTTCCTGCCCAGTGGACCCTCACCCTAAGCAGTCATCCAGGACCCCTGAAGCAGGCACCCACTGTTAGGATCCCAGATGAACTGATGTGACACCAAAGCAGAATTGGGGAGTGTGGGTGGATGGGTGAGGGTTGGGGGAAACTAAGGGATAAAACATTTCAACATGGGCTGTAGAGTCAACAAAAGTCATTACTGGCCAGGGGCAGTGGATCACACCTGTAATCCAAGCACTTTGGAAGGCTGAGGCAGGCAGACCATTCAAGGCCAGGAGTTCAAGTCCAGCTTTGCCAACATGGTGAACCCCTGTCTCTACTAAAAATACAAAAATTGTCCAGGTGTGGTGGCTCACACCTGTAATCCCAGCTACTCAGGAGGCTGAGGCAGGAGAATCGCTTGAACCTGGGAGGCGGAGGTTGCAGGGAGCTGAGATCCAGCCACTGCACTCCAGCCTGGGCGACAGAATGAGACTTTGTCTCAAAAACAAAAACAAAAACAAAAAAACACGGTCATTTCTTAGTTAAGACCATAAATGGGGCATTTAGAGCAGCATGTACATTTATCAGATTTGGAAGGGTAGTTTAATTTCTCAGTTTCCCCATCTGTAAACTGAGGATAACAGTACCTACCCAGAGCTGTTAATTGAATGAGACAATCCATGCAAGGAAGACAAGCTCCATAAATACTACCTATGAATATTTGGTAGGTATTAGAATGAACAATTGAGCTAAAATACAGTTTTTCCTTCAACTTAGGAAAAGCCAAATATACTCTTAGGAGAAAGAAAACTATAAAATAACGTCTGCTATGGGTGTTTCCAGACAAGCAGCTGCTATGTGCCCCCAGGACAAGAGGTGAAAGGCCTACGTGCATGGGGACACACACTCTTTGTGCATGTCGGTGCACGCGGGTGTCCATGTAGGAGCCCCTGCCCCTTTGCAGGTAGCGCACACGGGCCCAGCCTTCACACAAGCGCCTCTCCCCGCCCCGGCGCGGTCAGGGCAGTGACGGCTGCAGGGACCGAGGCAGCCACGAGAGGGCGGAGAGGGACCTGCGCAGCGGCGGGGAGGTGGGCTCGGCCCCTCACCTCGTACTCCAGATACTCCTTCCGCAGGCGATACTCCTCCAGCTCGCGGCTACGGCCCCGCCGCTCCGGTAAGTTCCTCTGCAGATCCAGCAGGTCGTCCGAGGCAGCGTCCAGGCAGTTCTCGTGGGATCGATGCTGCTCCTCCTGCGAGCAGCAGGCGGTGAGGGACGCTGTCCCGGGCGTCCCCTCCACCGCTTTCCGGGCCCGGGTGTGCCGCCCTCCTGGTCACCTCAGTTCCCAGGCCAGGTGCGCAGCCCGCCTCCAGCCTCCCCGAGCTAGTCCTGGGGCTCCAGGTGCACATTCCCAATTCCACCGTATCCCACCCCTTCACGGAGGCCATACCAGGGAGCTCTGGGCGGGTCCCACCGGCAGGATGGGCCGCACGAATCTGCGCTGGGAGCCCACAGCGGCGGGGAAGGGCGGCGCGGAGTGCGTGGCCGCAGCCAAGTTGATGCGCGCGATCCAGGAGCTCATCTCCTTGGCAGTGCTGGGGCAAAGGAGGTCGTTGGTCCCCGGGGACACAGAGTCGGTCCTGTCACCCTCCTCCCGCCCCCTTCTGTGGTTGGTTGCACAGCTGGCCAGATGCTCAGGACTCAGCCTCCCATAGTTAGAGCCCTGCCACTAGCAGGGCACTCGACCTCTGACCATGGCATTTCTTATCAATAAAGAGGAAAATCTGGAGGCCTGGTGCGGTGGCTACGCCTTGGCAGGCCGATCACCTGAGGTCAGGAGTTTGAGACCAGCCTGGCCAACATGGTGAAACCCCGTCTCTACTAAAAATACAAAAATTCTCCAAGCACGGTGGCACGCGCCTGTAATCCCAGTTCGTCGGGAGGCTCAGGCATGAGAATCGCTTGAACCCGGGAGGCGGAGGTTGCAGTGAGCCGAGATAAGAGTCACTGCACTCCAGCCAGGACGACAGAGCGAGACTCTGTCTCAAAAATAAAAAATAAAAAGGACAATCTGAGAAGGTGACAGATTTTATAACGAATGCCAAATATGGTCAATCATTAGCAACTTCCCGGAATCCTGTGTTCTGAACTGGGAGGCTTTATCCCACTGATAAGGAAAAGGCATACTGTGCTGGCAAAGTTGGCCAAGGATGGGGAGGAAGCAGGCAATACCTGGGCTTCATCCCTGGTCCCCAGCTCTTCTTCCTGCTGCCGCATTCTAAGAATTTCTGATCAGTATGGCCATTCCCACCAGGACCCCCTGGGGCCCACAGGCCTCAGATGTCAGCAGGGTCAGGGGAGAGAGAACTAGCGCAGGGCGAGGCCTTGCCACAGTCTCCCACCCCAGGGACTTACGGTGCCTGGAAGAGGTAGAGGCGCCAGTCAGCCGTGCGCAGTTGGAAGACGTGCGGCTTCTTGGTGTAATCGGTGGCAGGGGTGGCCAGCGAGTGGTGCACCCCCACGGGCTCATCCACCATCTGCCCCACCAAGCTCTCCCCCTCCAGGCAGTGGTCTTCTCCCTGCTACCAGTCACAGGGGCTCAGAGAAGAGGTTATCATCAGCTGCCCACCCTCCAGACAGTTCTGGGCCTCTCTCAGTCTCCCATTCTGACAGGGGTGTTGGCTCCTTTCCTACCTTCAGGAAGTAGAGAACCATCCCTCGCAGTAAGGTGTGGAACATCTTCCAGCCACGCTTGCCCCATGGCGCTGTTCCAGGAACAGAACACAAATGTAGGTGGGGGCACCAGCATCCAGACACACTCAGACACACACAAGTGTGCATATGCCCCCTGCCCCTCACACCACCTCCAGTCTCTCACCAGAATGCACACAAATGCAGAACATGCCAACACAGGAAAACACATACAATCGTAAACAAACATATAGAGTCTCTCCACACACGGGCAATCCCCCCTGGAAACAAAACCATAGAGCCACTCACATCCAAATATAGATATTCATACAGATCATCTTCTCTCCAACTCCAAACACACACCCACTACCCCAAGCAGTGGCAAACACCCAGGCACAAACACAACTCCTCCCAGACAGCTTTCTAGTCCCTGCAGGATGATCTTGACTTTGCATACCCATCTAGAGGGGCTCAAGGGCACAGGGCCCAGCTTTGGGGTGTCCTTCCCTGTGTACCCCACTCTGAGCACCACCTGCCCTCTTTTCCCCCTACCTCTCCACCCTGGTCTTGTGTGGTAAGATCCATTCTAAGCTCCTTGGACAAAAGGCAGCCCTAGGGCCCTGGCGGCTTCACAGCCAATGCTAGTTCCCATCCTGGTCGCCCCACCCTATTCAATCTGTGCTCGCACATTAGTCTGCTGAGATCACCACTCTGGTCATGTTGGTGCCATAATCAAAAGCCTTCAGCTGCCTGTGGAATAAGGCCCAAACGCAGGCCCTGGCAATTTTGCCTCAAGTGTACCTCCCTTTCACACACCCCATGTTCTGAGCAAACTCGGCTTGCTGTTTTCTCTGCAGGGGATGCCCTCTGCCCAGCTTCCAAATTCCAGACCCTCTTCTCCTCCAAAGTTCAGTGCAGATACCATCACTTACCAGAAGCCTTACCTCTCCCTGTCGCCACATCCTGCTTCCAAAACAAAACCAAAAACCTTTTTCTCCTCACTTGATTCAGCCCCTAGACACTCAGCTCTTGCTACTTTTTTTTCCCAGACATTGACACACTTGTCTAATCTCTACCTTACTACAGGGACTTTGGGGCCCAGGAATAACTAGGCCTGTTTTGTCTGGGTTCTCCTACCTACCCTCTAGTGCCTCACACAGCATCCAGCACATGGTCACTGTTCAGTACGCATTGAGGAAGGAACATGGGCTGGCTGCCTGTCCTCAATGTGGGCCGTCTCTCTGCATACCTGTGCATGCATCGGCACAGGTCCCTGAGCAGGGCTGCTCCCAGCACGCCACCCTGTTTGTGGGCAGCAGACACTCACTCTTCTTGCCGTCTGCATCTTGATGCATCTTCCGAGCCAGGATGCCCTGCTTGTAGGTGGGCACCGTGGGATCCTGAGCCAGCTGAAGGAAGGGCTTGCTCATCTTGCCAGCTGGCAGGGACGGCTGGACCTTCTCAGGTCTGGCTGCGTCTTCTTCATCCCTGAACATCAGAGAATCAGGCTGGAAGTGCTGACTACACAAAGACCACTGGGAGGTATCCATTGCCACCCAGAGCCTTAGCAACCTCTCTTTTCCTGGGAAGCCACACCCCAGGACCCCCCACAAGGAGTCCTCCTTCAGAGTGAACACATCAATTCCTGAAAATTCTGCCATACCCCACGCCCCACTACCTCTGGCCCTCCGGTATTACTTGGGCTCCTCTATCTGTCTCCCCAGAGCCCTGCCTCTGGCTTTGCCCCACTCCGAGGGGAGCACTATCTGAGTTTCTCTAACTCTCGGGTGGGTGACAGAGGGAGGACAGCCCAAAGACAGGGGAGACGGGTGAGGAGGAGAGGGGAAAGGGAGTCTCACTCACACGGCCCACTCGAGCTTCTCGCTGCGGATAGACCAGTAAAGGGCCTGGAACAGAAGCACACAGGTAGGCAGGGGAGCCTCAGGGCTGTGGAGCCTAAAGTCTCTTTGTCTGGCAGAGGTAGGATAGGGGCATGTGTACAGCCTGCCTCGTCCACCCACAACATAGGTGCCCTTCCTCCTTGAGTAAGCAAGCATCCATCCATCCATCCATCCATCCATCCATCCATCTGTGCAACAAAGTATTTCTGGAGTATTTCCCAGCGACAAGCACTATGCTGGGTGCTAGAGACATAAAGATGACCTGCCAGGTGCGGTGGCTCACGCCTCTAATCCCTGCACTTTGGGAGGCCGAGGTGGGTGGATCACTTGAAGTCAGGAGTTCGAGACCAGCCTGGCCAACATGATGAAACCCCTTCTCTACTAAAAATACAAAAAATTAGCTGGGTGTGGTGGCGCACACCTGTAATCCCAGCTACTCAGGAGGCTGAGGCAAGAGAATTGCTTGAACCCGGGAGGCGGAGGTTGCAGTGAGCCAAGATCACACCACTGCACTCCAGCCTGGGTGACAGGATGAGACTCCATCTCAAAAAAAAAAAAAAAAAGATGATGACCAAGGCAGACAAGTCCCTGTCCTGCCCATGCTTAGTGAGGCCTTAACTAGTTCTCATGGAGGAGAAATGAATTACCTACATGGCATCCTACTGGGAGGGATCTGACAGAGAAGAAACTGGCTGACCAATCCCCACAATAAATGTGCAGCAAATGAAAGAATGATGCGCTAAAAGTTTGACGTATTAACGTAGATGTTATCTCGCTTGCTTCTATAGCTCTTGCAGTGCCTAGCAAGGAGTCTGGCACATAGTAGGTGTTCAGTAAATGTTCATGAAGTACAGCCATGTACCGTATAACAGCATCATGATGGTTCAGTCAAGGATGAACTGCATGCGTGATAGTGGTCCCGTAAGATGGTGATGGAGCTGTCCTATACAGGTGTATTATTTTTAATCTTTTCTATCATGTTTTTATTGTACCTTTTCTATGTTTAGATATACAAATACAGCACTGTGTTAGAATTGCTTGCAGTATTAAATACAGCAGCATGCCACACAGGTTTGTAGCCCAGGAGAAATGGACTATCCCATATAGCCCTGGTGTGCAGTGAGCTGTATATCTAGGTTTGTGTAAGTTCACTCTATAATGTTCACACAATAGTGAAAATGCCCAACGATGCATTTCTCAGAACACGCCTTCATCGTTAAGTGATGCGTGACTGTGATGAAACAGCAAATGATTTTAATTGCTTATGACACACATGCTATGTGCCAAGCACCGTGCTGAGCACTTGGCAGATTTTATTTCATCTTGATAATGGCATGGTAAGTGGTTAACACCCTCAGGAAGAACTTGAGTTGGCCAAGAGGGGGCAAATTGCCCAAGACTAAAATTCAAACCCAGGAACACCAGGCTCCCAAGTCTGAGCTCCAGACTTTCACCATGTGTAGCTTTGCCCTTCTCAGACTTTGAAGGGGTAAGAATGACTTGAAAACTTAAGAAAATATTTTAGGGGTCCCAGTCTCAGAGAGCCTGATTCAGTAAGTCCAGCACAGGGAGCCTGCAGATTTGCATGGCTAACAAATTCCAAGATGCTTCTGATGCTGCCAGCCAGGGACCATACTTTTACTAGCCCTGCAATAAATAAGCCCTGTTCTCTCAAGGATATTTTGGCAAAGCCAGTCCCAAGCTCAGCATCTCCCTTGGAACAAAGAACCAAGGCTCCAGGTCCTACATGAGGCTCATAAGAAGACCCCGTGGCACATACCTTCAGCAGCTCCTTGGGGAAGTTCCCGCCATCCCTAAGCCCATTCAGATTGGTTATGAATTCCTGGCAGCTCATGCTCTTCCCAATGTTCTGTAGCCGTGGAGAAGTGGGATGACTGGAGCACACACCCCATCCCAATAGAATAACCCCCCAGCCAGCCACCATGGAACCCTTTCCAGCTCCCCAGGCCCACATCCCTCAGGGGTGTTCCCTGCCCGGTCTCAAGCCTCTGGTCTTCTCCTCCCTGCACCCCTTGCCACAGCCTCAGTTCCCACAGGGACTCTCTTCACCGTCTTACCTGTCCATGCAGGTCCGTGTTAAGGAGCATGATTGCACATGTCAAGGTGTGTACAGAATCTGCCCCAGAGGTAGGTGAGTGGAGAGAAAGCTCATTGGAACCAGGGCTCCTGTTTCCTCTGCCCACACTGTGTGGGGTAACCTCAGAACCCCTGGAATGCTTCCATTCTCCACAGCCCCCAACACACTACCACCAGTTCACTGTCACCTACTGAACTCCCAAGCAGGCATGGGCACCCCAAAGTTTCCCTGCTCTGCTGTCAGGGCCAGCCCCTCCCTACCTACTGAGGGGAAGACCCCCGGATTGCAATGGTGGAAGCGTCTGGAGAACTGGTAGAGGATTCGCTCCCGTTCCTGAGTCTCCCCACTGAGCACCAAGGCCTGGAGGAAGCTCCTGCAAAGGAGGGCCAGGGTCAAGGAGAGAGCCCAGGAGCTTAGGGCCAATCAGATCCCAGCCTCAGGCTGGTGCCACTGCCCCATGCCATCCTCCACAGCCTCCCCAGAGAGGGCCCAAAGACATTACCGGAGGGCTCGGTCCAGGCTCTGGCCTCCAAACTGGAAGAAGGACAAGTACTCCTCAGCCACAGCCCTGCTAAAGTCATTGCTGCAGAGGGAAAAGGGGCATGGAGTCTGCACCAGGGGCCTGGGCTGGGGCCGCAGATGCACTGGGGCACCCAGGGCCTGCACATGTTATGCGGTGGGAGTGAGCAAGGGAAGGGCGCAGGCATGCTGGGCCTTGGGTCCTGACAGGACAAGGGGGCAGCCAGGGTCTGGTATGCCCTGCTACACTATTCAGTGTACACTGGGAGACACTGGAGAGACCTGTGGAGTCTGGTTGGCAAGGCAGCGGGGCCCAAGGACCAAGGGTGTGGAGAAGAGGTGATGCGGTGTGACCATGACTGAGAGGAAGCAGCAGATACAGTGAGGGTATGGGGGAAAAGTTAGGAAGGGAGATGGGGAGGGAACAGGGCAGGGATGGGAAGGGGAGGGTAGCCAGTGGAGGGAGCCCTTCAGCAGCTCCTCCTTGGCTGCCTCAGCCTCCAGCCTTCCCCAGGCTCAAAGCCCCTTACTTCTTCCGCAGGTAGGCAGCCACTTCAGACTTCCGGAAGCCCTCCAGGCGATAGAGGCGTGAGGCCAAGTTCCAGGCTACCTTGTTGTTCCTGACGCCATTAGCTAGCTTGTCTCCAGTTGGTGGTCTCTGGCCTTCCTCTGGGGACCGTGCTTGGGGCATAGGGCTCCCAGGAAGCCTAGAAGAGTTCATCGGTGTCCTCAGATTCTCACTTGAGATAGACATGCAGGAGCTCTGGGTCAAGTGTTCTTGCAGGTCAGTTGTGGCAAGAGTTCCCCGAGCTCAGCGACTTGAATGGTGGGGCCTGGAGTAGCTGGACCCAGGCCCTCACTCAGGGAAGAGACAGAGTCACAGCCAGACTGACTTAGCCTGGCCTGGGACCAGGAGGACCCCGAGAGGAAGGTATTCATGCAAGGTCTCCAGGTCTGGGGCCCTGCGTTTTCTCAGGTAAAGCACAGCCATGTTCCAAGTTTATCTCACCTCAGGTGGCAGGTGCATCCCTGTGAGGCCCCTAGCGTTGTTTTCTCCAACGCAAGGCACGTGAGATTGTCTCCCTCACCTGCCCTGCAGTCCTCCTATACCTCCTTGTCCCTTCCCCACCTCCCAGCTCTGGCTCTAGCCTCCACTCCTAGATCTGGAGCCAAGAAACCTGTAAGGATGAACTGAGAACAGGAAGCTAGGTGGGCTCTAGTAATGGCAGCAGCTGGGGTAGTTCAGGAGGTGGTCCTCAGCCTCTCCCTTCCCCCACCTAGCAGCCTGGATGACAAGGAGACTGAGTGGTGACCTATGACCCAGTGTGAACAGGCCTGGGTGACACCCAGCCGACTCAGAACCTCCGAGTCCAGCACTAAGACTCTCAGATGTTACTCAGTCCAATCTTTACCTGACTCTTCTGCTTCCCCCACAACGTTACAATCAAGTGTGGGGTATTCTAGTTATTTAAACATTCATTATCCAAGTGACACAGTGAGGAAGTTGAACCGGTAAGCAGAAGACATCATAATATGAAAACATTCCAGGGGGCTGGGCGCAGTACTCACGCCTGTAATCCTACCACTTTGGGAGGCCAAGGCAGGTGGATCACTTGAGGCCAGGAGTTCGAAGCCAGCCTGGCCATCATGGCAAAATGCTGTCTCTACTAAAAATACAAAAATTAGGCAGGGTGGCACATGCCTGTAGTCCCAGCTACTCGAGAGGCTAAGGCAGGAGAATCACTTGAATCCAGGAGGCGGAAATTCCAGTGAGCTGATATTGTGACACTGCATGCCAGCCTGGGTGACAGAGCAAGATGCCGTCTCAAAGAAAAAGAAGAAAACAATCCCTGATAAACAGATATATAACATTAGAATTCACTTAAACACCCTCACTATCTAACACAGCTGGGTCAGGGTTAATGGGAGGGTTAACCCCATGCCCATCACAAGGTCCTTGGGTGATGGTGACAGAATGTCAATCAGTGCCAGAAACCAAAGAACAATCTTCCTTATGCATCTGGAAACTAGGCTGCCCCGTGGAGAGGTTCAGAGGCTTGGTAGACAGAGAAGTTCCAGCCTCTGAAAAGGGAGGGTTCTTCATGCCAAAAATTAAAGTTCACCCAACCCAAAATAGAAGTAAGTAAATCTAACTAAAATGAGAACATACTTTCATAGTAAATAATGAAAAGGTTTAATTGGAGCTTTATCTTGGTAAATGTACAAATAAGTTTATTTAAATCTTATAGTAAACACAATGCCTAAAATTTAATTTTCCCAGCACAAGTGTTCTGGCTGGATAAGACATCTTGCATTCATGCTTGATTTTCACAGTAAGATCATAAAGGCCATTAAAAACAGTACCAGGCTGGGTGCAGTGGCTCATGCCTATAATCCCAGCACTTTGGGAGGCTGAGGTGGGAGGATTGCTTGAGCTCAAGAGTTGGAGACCAGCTTTGTGGTCTGCCTGGGCAACATGGTGGGACCACATCTCCACAAAAAATAAAAATAAGTAAAAATTAGCTGGGTGTAGTGGTACACGCCTGTGGTCCCAGTTACTTGGGAGGCTGAAGTGGGAAGATTACTTGAGCCTGGGAGGCTGAGGCTTCAGTGATTCATGATTGTACCTCACACTCCAGGCTGGGCAACAGAGTGAGATCCTGCCTCAAAAAAATAATAATAATAACAGCTATTTTGAAACATAATTCACATACCATCCAATTCGCCCATTTGAAGTGTACAATTTACAGCCAACTGATCTTCAACAAAGCAAACAAAAACATAAAGTGGGGAAAGGACACACTTTTCAAAAAATGGTGTTGGGATAATTGGCTACCCACAAGAAGGACACACTTTTTCAACAAATGGTGTTGGGGTAATTGGCTAGCCACAAGAAGGAGAATGACACTGGATCCTCATCTCTCACCTTACACAAAAGTCAACTCGAGATGTATTAAGGACTTAAGTCTAAGACCTGGAACTATAAAAATTCTAGAAGATAACATTGGAAAAACCCTTCTAGACATTGGCTTAGGTAAGGATTTCATGACCAAGAACCAAAAGCAAATGCAATAAAAACAAAGATAAATTGCCAGGACTTAATTAAACTGAAGAGCTTTTGCATGACAAAAGGAACAGTCAGCAAAGTAAACAGAAAACCCACAGAGTGGGAAAAAATCTCCACAATCTATACATCTGACAAAGGACTAATATCCAGAATCTACAATGAACTCAAACAAATCAACAAGAAAAAAACAAATAATCCCATCAAGAAGTGGGCTAAGGACATGAATAGACAATTCTCAAAAGAAGATATACAAATGGCCAACAAATATATGAAAAAATGCTCAACATCACTAATGATCAGGGAAATGCAAATCAAAACCACACTGCGATAACACCTGACTCCTGCAAGAATGTCCATAATCAAAAAATCAAAAAATAGACATTGGCATGGATGAGGTCAATAGGGAACGCTTCTACACTGCTGGTGGGAATATAAACTCATACAACCACTGTGGAAAACAGTGTGGAGATTCCTTAAAGAACTAAAAGTAGAACTACCATTTGATCCAGCAATCCCACTACTGGGTATCTACCCAGAGGAAAATAAGTCATTATAAGAAAAAGATACTTGCATACACATGCTTATAGCAGCACAATTCGCAATCACAAAAGTGTGGAACCAACCTACATGCTGATCAATCAACGAGTGCATAAAGAAACTGTAGTGTGTATGTGTGTGTATATATATATATATATATACTATTATATATACTATTATATATTCAATTATACATAATTGAATCACATATATGATTGAATATGCATATATATTATTGAATATATATATATATGATTGAATACTACTCAGCCATAAAAAGGAATGAATTAATGGCATTCACAGCAACCTGGATGAGATTGGAGACTATTATTCTAAGTGAAGTAACTCAGGAATGGAAACCCAAACATCGTATGTTCTCACTTATAAGTGGGAGCTAAGCTATGAGGATGCAAAGGCATAAGAATGACACAATGGACTTTGGAGACTCAGGGGTAAAGGGTGGAAAGTGGGTAAGGGATAAAAGACTACAAATAGGGTGCAGTGTATACTGCTCTGGTGATGGGTGCATCAAAACCTCACAAATCACCATTAAAGAACTTATTCGTGCAACCAAACACTACTTGTTCCCCAATAACCTATGGAAATAAAAATTATAAAAAACAAAGAAAAGAAAATTCAAGTTAAAAAAATAAAATAGGCCGGGCATGGTGGCTCACGCCTATAATCCCAGCACTTTGGGAGGCCAAAGCGGGCAGATCACGAGGTCAGGAGATCAAGACCACGGCGAAACCCCATCTCTACTAAAAATACAAAAAATTAGCCAGGCGCAGTGGCGGGCGCCTGTAGTCCCAGCTACTGGGGAGGCTGAGGCAGGAGAATGGCGTGAACCCAGGAGGCGGAGCTTGCAGTGAGCCGAGATTACGCCAATGCACTCCAGCCTGGGCCACAGAGCGAGACTCCATCTCAAAAAAATAAACAAATAAAATAAAATAAAATAATAAAGTGAGGTCAGGCACGGCGGCTCAGGCGTATAATCCCAGCACTTTGACAGGCTGAGGCGAGTGGATTCAAGAGTTCAAGACCAGTCTGATCAAGAGTTCGAGACCAGCCTGGCCAACGTGGTGAAGCCCGCTCTCTACTAAAAGTACAAAAATTAGCCAGGCATGGTGGCACACGCCTGTAATCCCAGCTACTCGGGAGGCTGAGGCAGGAGAGTCACTTGAACCCGGGAGGCAGAGGTTGCAGTGAGCCAAGATCGCACCGTTGCACTTCAGCCTGGGCAGCAAGAGCAAAACTCTGTCCCAAAACAAAACAAAACAAAAAAATAAAGGGTACAATTTTATGATAATTTATATTTGCATACTTTTTTTTCAAAGTGCTCCCTCATCTAAATATTATTTTAGTAACAACACTAATTGACTAGGTCATTTTTAAAAGCATATTTTAGGGCTTTGTCAGTTGATTATTCGAGTAATTCTCTTTAGATGTGACAATTTGTTCTTTATTTTTATTTTCTCCTCTTTCATTGTTCACTGGACAATCTCTTTTGGTTCCTGATTTGTTAGTGGTTTTCCATGTGATTTGTGAGGTCTTTCAGCATCACTTTCACAGACCTTAAGAAATCGTATGTTTTTTGACAGGATTTGTAATTACACTATTCTGTTAGCTTCTGTTGTGCTTCTCCTGCATTGTGTATTGTTCATGAGCCTCAAGAGGCAGTGAGAAGTCACCAGCAAAGACCCTGACCCGTCTGTGTTAGGTGGAGAGGGTGCTTAAGTGAAACCTAATGTTATTCATCTGTTTATCAGGGAACGTTTTCATATTATGATGACTCCTGCTTACCGGTTCAACTTCCTGTGTCACTTGGATAACGAATGCTTAAATAACTAGAATACGTGATTTTGATGTTGTGGGGGAAGCAGAAGAGTCAGGTAAAGATTGGACTGAGTGACATCTGAGAGTCTTAGTGCTGGACTCGGAGGTTCTGAGTCGGCTGGGGGTCACCCGGGCCTGTTCACACTGGGTCATAGGTCACCACTCAGTCTCCTTGTCATCCAGGCTGCTAGGTGGGGGAAGGGAGAGGCTGAGGACCACCTCCTGAACTACCCCAGCTGCTGCCATTACTAGAGCCCACCTAGCTTCCTGTTCTCAGCCCATCCTTACAGGTTTCTTGGCTCCAGATCTAGGAGTGGAGGCTAGAGCCAGAGCTGGGAGGTGGGGAAGGAGCGAGGAGGTATAGGAGGACCACAGGACAAGTGAGGGAGACAATCCCATGTGCCTTGCATTGGAGAAAAAATTCCTGGGGGCCTCACAGGGACACGCCTGCCACCTGAGGTGAGATAAACTTGGAACATGGCTGTGCTTTACCTGAGAAAGCGCAGGGCCCCAGACATGGAGACCTTGCATGAATACCTTCCTCTCGGGGTTCTGCTGGTCCCAGGCCAGGCTAAGTCAGTCTGGCTGTGACTCTGTCTCTTCCCTGAGTGAGGGCCTGGGTCCAGCTCCTCCAGGCCCCACCATTCAAGGCCCTGAGCTCAGGGCACCCTTGCCACAGCTAACCTGCATGGACTGTACCATTAGGTCCATGACATGAACCACTGCTGGTTCCTGCTAGTCCTATTAGCATGATTCACATTCACCCAATTAGAAAACAAAACACCTTTTTCAGTGTAGAGATCCCAGGGGCTGATAGTCTTGAGGCAGCATTCTGGGACAAGTGGACATCTAGGTTGGTTTCTCAGTTGGCCTATTCCTACCTCTGGTCACAGTTCTGGGGTTACACAATCCTATGTTGGGCCCCAAGATCCATTCCCTTGGTCCCCATCAAACCTCCACTTGATGAGATCCGAGCCAGTGCCCCAGGCCTAGGTTCTTTGGTGAATGCCTCCCAGATACCTCCTCAAATTCAAAGCAGTCCATAATCCCCACATCACAAGCTCTGACCTTGCACTTGCCTGGCCTGCCAGCATGGCTCCCGTTTTTCTGGGAAGGCACACGCCTTTGCTCAGCTTCCCTGGACACCTCCTCCCCTTCCTTCTCTCCTGGTCTCCAGCTGTGGATGCTTCTTTTAAAGCCCTGCACCAGCACACTCAGATCTCGCCTCCACGTCTATAACTATCTGCTGTTTTGTTTCTGATGCTTCTGAACCTTACGGTCTTTCTCAAAACTCTTCCTGGTACCCACTCATATAATCCTTGCTTAATAAATATGAGTATGTTTAATTCTAATGTGCATTTCTCACCCTCCATCCAGACTAGAATATTCTTAAATGCATCCATAATTAGGAGCATGAGAGCCAGTTAGTCTGAGACTTACTGTTCTGCAGAAGTCAGGCGAATGTCAGGCTGGACGTCTCCAGTCTCTGCAGGCCTGGCTGTTCCTTCACTCTTTACTTCCTCGCCTGGTTTTGGGGCCTCCCCTGCCTCCTCTTTCTTCAAGAAACTTGGCTCTTCCCCATCCGTCTCCAAGAGTGAAGACTGTGAAGCGTCTAGTGTCCACTTGGGCAAAATGCCTGAGCTGTGGTGTTGAAGCTGCGGGCTGCCCTCCTGGGACGATGCAGGACTGGGCCTGGGACCAGGGCCTCTGCTCTCAGATTCTGGGCTGCTAGGCTCTGGAGAAGAAGCTGGGCTCCTCCAGGGGCAGGGGGCCAAGGTGCAGGGAAGAGATTCCTGGGGGTACCCAGCCTCCCTCTCATCTGAGGAAGAACATGAAGTGAAGCGGGCACAGGGCAGGAGGCAGGAGAACGGCTTGGGCACCACCTCCAGAGGCTCCCTCCCTGGGGCTCCTCCCCGGGAGCCTGGCAGCATGCCCTGTCCTCCCTCAGGCAGTGACCTCTCCCACTTGCAGAGGCAGCAGACAGCGGGCTCCCAGGACTCAAGCCTCCAGGCAACTAAGGGCTCAGGACCTTTGCTAAACCATTAAGACCCAGAGGTAAGAAATGCTGGGCCTTTTGTATGTTTCCTTCATTTAATTTTAAAGAGGCAGGATTTAACCCCAAGTCTGTCTGGCTTAAACACAATATAATGGGACTCATTAATGGCAACCATGGGTCCAAGAATGATCTTTGTCCCCACTCCAAATTCCAAATCCTCCCAGGACCCAATTTCCCAAACCCCCTTATTAGGGCTCACCTCTGTCCTGGGAGTTAAGAGTCACCTGGGGCCAAAAACGACCTCCTCTCTGCCAGCTCTCAGGGCTGAGAGAGGCCTGTTGAGAGAGGAAAAGGCATTCCCATGAGCCCAGGAGACACAGAGAGGTGGATGGGGGAGAGGCCAGGCAGGGAGAAGGGGAAAGGAGGGGAGGGGAAGGATGCCGTGAGTAGGCAGAAGTCCCTCCGTCCTCCTCCCACCCAGGCTGGAGCCTCAGTTCAGAAGGGGAGTCCTGGATGTGAGAAGCCCCACATCCTAGGATTTTTGGTGCTAGGCCCTGGAAATAAACGGGCTCATATTCCTCCTCCAAAGATGGAGAAAGTAAGACCCAGAAAGGGGAAGTGACTTGCCCAAGGTTGCACAGGATGTGCAGCAGGGCCAAGATCAGATCCAACACATCCTGATTCCCAGGTCAATGCTTCGTCCACACACGGTGCTGCAGATGGAGCAGGACCAAGCCTATCTCCCTGAGAAGTCTAGAGAGAGACAGAGGAGAGAAGGAGAGGAGAGGTGACTAGAGGAAAATTGCTCCCAGGGCCTTTCTCAAATCCCATGAAGCCTCCTCCCTTCACAGTCTGCCCAGATGGCCCTGCCTCAGGTGGTGCCAGCCCAAGGAGGGGCTGTGTTTTAGGGAGGGTGATATCCCCAGGCACTGGGCTGGGTGGGCTCTCCCTTCCCAGACAGGAGCCAACCTGCAACTTATAGCGTTCCCAGGCTTCCCTCTGAGAAGTTAGTGCTTAGAGCAAGAAAGTCCATGGAGGGCGCAGTGGCTCAGTTAATCCCAGCACTCTGGGAGGCCCAGGTGGGTGGAACACCTGAGGTCAGGAGTTCAAGACCAGCCTGGCCAACATGGTGAAAGCTATCTCTACTAAAAATACAAAAATTAGCTGGGTGGAGTGGCACACACCTGTAATCCTATCTACTTGGGAGCCTGAGGCAGGTGAATCGCTTGAACCTAGGAGGTGGAGGGTCAGCCGAGATGGCACCACTGCACTCCAGCCTGGGCAACATAGCAAGACTCCATCTCAAAAAAAAAAAAAAAAAAAGTCCTGAGAAAATGGACCTCCACAGACACAGCCCTAACTGCCCCACATTGGGGGCCCTGGCCCATGGTGGCGGGGACTCCCATCAGTACCCAGGAGCTTCTCTGATCTTGGGGCTCCAGTGACAGAGCTGCTCTGGGTAATAGAGCTGCTCTGGGTAATAGCTCTTCATTGTTCTCAGGGAATTGAGAGATTAGAAAATTACAGCCACACTCTACCATATTCAGTCTCCTTATCTCTTAAGGAGAGGTCTCCCTGGGAAAACTGTGCTCCCTATTGTCTCACAGAGCATGACCCCATCCTTAGTTGATATTAAGAATCTCCGCCATTGTCATGTGGGCCTGATCTATTCACACTGGATGGGGGAAGAATGACAGATGGTGAGCTAAAAGTAACAACATGCTGAAATCTGTCAAGAAGAGAGAGGACTGGACTTTTGAAATAGGCATCTCTCTGTTAGGGGCAGAGGTCACCCTTGCAGGCTGAGCGCTGCCCTGTTGGTTGGGAATGTCTTGGAGGTGGGAGGGGAAGAATCTGAGAATAGCCTGGAACATGCTGCAATTGGAGGAGCTGTTTGTTCTCCAAACGTATCTAGGCATAGCCCCTTGGAGCTGGTGAGATGGAGACATTTGTGGACTTAATTATCAGCTGACATCAGCTGACATCATGGCATTGATAAAATGTCCTATCATTCTGAAGACAACACTGGTCCTGATTTTCTGCTCTATTAACCTGCTATCTACCGATGCAAGTTATCCCCAAAGCTCTTAGCGTCAGAAAAGAATGTTCTGGGCCTAGTGACCCCCGAGGAAGACCCTCCCTTCTGTGTTCCCAGCACAGCCCCGGTTGGTTCCCAAGATTGGGCTTACCTCACTCTCTCCGTGACCAGGAGGTGTTGCAGGAGCCCCCTCAGCGGCAGCCACTGAGGCCCAGACAATGGAGTGTGGTTTATAGACGGGCACAGGGAATGGAGGGGTGCGATGCCCACTGATAGCAGCGCCATCCCCCAAATCTGGCTCACTTTCCAGCTCCCACAGCACTGTGTCTTCTGGGAGGGGAGGTTCCAGAGTAGCTGGGCTCTCAGGTCCAGTCCTCACACCTGCATGGGAGTCTGAAGCCCCCCAGGAAAAGCACTCTCCAGAAGCACTGTTCTCTGAGCAAGGACTCCCCAGGAAGAGGGGGTTGCTGAAGAACATGCTCTCCTCCTCAGCTCCCCACTGTGGGGAAGAGTCCGGGGTTCCCTCTCTCAGCCATGCCTGGCCCTCCCCCTCAGGCTCGCTGCTGTCTTCCCCTGAGTCTTCATTCTCAGGTGGGCTGGAGTGCAGGCCCGTGTCCCCGGGGAGGTCCACAGGGGGCGTGGGGAGACAGCATTTCAGCCCAGCCTTGAGCCCTTCCGTCTTCTCCAGCTCCTCCTCCAGGTCTAGGACACACATCTGGGCCTGCAGGATGCCTGCCCAGAACACTACCTGCGTGGACGTGCTCCGGTTCTGCTGTGGGCTCCCCGGTAGATGGCTGTTCACTTGTGACCCTGGTGATGCTGTGCTCTGCCTGTGCTCCCCCTGGGCAGAGCAGCTCCCCAGGTGTGTGAGCTCCACACCGGAGCCCCAGGGAGGAGCATCTTGTCTGGTAGATTCAGGAGGGTCGGTGGCCCAGGTTTGCTCCTCGCAAGGCTCCGGCCCGTCCTGATGGACCCAGCTCCCCAGGTGTGTGAGCTCCACACCGGAGCCCCAGGGAGGAACATTTTGTCTGGTAGGTTCAGGAGGGTCAGTGGCCCAGGTTTGCTCCTCGAAAGGCTCCGGTGGATCCTCATGGCTGCACGTTTCCCTCGGGCACTCTCCTGGGTGGAGCTCCAGGCTGTCTCCCAAGTACAGGTTGAGAATTTCCATGGGCTGGGGGTGGTCAGAGAGTCTGTAGTCACCCATCATCCACCGAGCAAAAGCTGTGCAGGAGTCCCCTGGAGCATCTGCTTTCACGGTCTCACTGTGTGGACTAGGGGGAGCACTGGCCGCTGGGGTAACTGGGAATCCATATCTACCCTGGAAATGCCCAAAGCAAGTGCAGGTTAGGGAAGGGCTGTCAGCCTCTGGAGGCACGTATGTAGATAGATGTGTTTGGAGTGTCTTCCCCATCTATGCCTGCTGCTCCTTAGCACTGCCCTCCACAGCCCTGCCGGGAGTAAGGAGCGTACCACATACTCCATCTGACCCCACAATCTCTAAACTTGCACCAGGGGAGCACCCGCCCCAAAGACACCCATCTGTTGGCTGAAGATAGCCCATATGGCTTAGCTGAAAAGAACAAACTGGCCAAATCAGATCCTTCTCTTGGGCATTTGGATTGGAGAGTGTGGAGACCGAGGTGGTTGGCAGCAGGAACAGAAGGCGGAAATGCCTCTAGGTATCAAGGAAGCAGCTGCAAACCACAAAGGACATGTAAACCAAAGCATGTGGGAGCCAAACAGACACAGACTGGAGGTGAGGAGAATGCAACAGACTCGTGGAAGAAGCAGGCACCCACGACACGAAGGCCACAGCCTGCCTTACTTCCACTTTCCAAGGCTCCTATCCTTGGGGCCTTACCCTGTTCACCAGGCTGGCTGGCAGGCTGCTTCTTGGTCCTTGTAAGCTGTTGACAGCTTGGAATTTGGCCCAGGTGGAAGCAGCAAGGGGCTCTCTGCTTAACTCAGCCCAAGCCCTCATGAAGGGGAGGATGCTTCAGCCCTGCTGCCCACCACCCAGCAGACCGCCTGGTGCATGGAGAGGAGATCTCTGCCTTCTAGGGAGGAAGAGGCTGGGATGTGGCAGCCATGTCTGTCTGGAGCTGCCTCACATTTGCCGAGAGCTGCTGTGTGCACAGCCTACACTAACGCTCTGGGTGGGCCCTTAACAGATGAGCCCAGGAACCTCGCAGGGTGTTTTCTAGAAGCATGCATCTCCATCCCCTGCATGCAGCCCATCACTTAAATGGCTCTCAGAGCAGCCCCGCTTCCTCAGAACAGCTGGCTTGTTTTGATCCAAAGCACACTGTGAAGCTTGTAACTTGTTTGTGTCATGGTGCTGGCTCTCCACAAAGTGGAAGTACAAGATCAAGTACACAGATCCTTATGGCATGTCGTAAGCACTCCCCTGGCAGCTGTCTTTTTTTTTTTTTTTTTTGAAAGAGTCTTGCTCTGTCACCCGGGCTGGAGTGTAGCGGCACAATCTTGGCTCACTGCAACCTTTGCCGCCTGGGTTCAAGCGATTCTTCTGCCTCAGCCTCCCGAGTAGCTAGAATTATAGGCGTCCACCACCATGCCCTGCTAATTTTTTTTTTTTTTTTGTATTTCTAGTAGAAATGGGGTTTCACCATGTTAGCCAGGCTGGTCTTGAACTCCTGACCTCAAGTGATCTGCCCACCTTGGCCTCCCAAAGTGGTGAGATTATAGGTGTGAGCCACTGCACCCAGCAGCTGTCTTTTCTTATTTTCCCTTTGCCTCATTTTCTTCACCCACAGATTTCTATCTTGAAGGCTTAGAATATTTTGGGGAGCAAGACTATTAACAAACACACACATGCTCCCAGTTTATAACCATGTGTGACTTCCAGATACCCAAGAACAACAGCCCCTTCCACATGCAGTTAACCAAGCCTGTCCCCACCCACCACTCCCCGAAACTCGCACCTGAAAGATGAGCAGTCCCCTGCGTGTCCCTGTTTAACAGATGAGGAAGCCTTAGCCTGAGTCTGACTTCATGACTCACAGCCGGTGACAGGGGTCGGACTCCGACCCCAGACCATCCACCTTCCAGTCTGCAGCTCTCTCTGCCCTTTCCCTGCTCCAGGATGAAGAGAGTGAGCCCAGGTGGCCTCGTCCAGGTCTCCAGACCTCACACTGAGGTCCTCCCACAGGCAGGCTGTAGGACAGGAGGTTGATTGGCATGCAGGGCCCTAACCAGCACACATAACAAACCCATGGGGGTCAGCTCCTCCCTGCCCAGCACTAGAGAACATAAGCTGAATCAATAGCCAAATGGACTGCAGCTCAAACCCTCGTCCTGCCACATACAATTGAGTGGATGAGCCTGGAAAGTTCCTTAGCATCTGGGAGCCCCACTGCAGAGGGGAGCTAGGGTTAACGGAGGTGATTCGCGCGGCCTTCAGCCAAGGCTTGGCCCACTGTTAGACAATCAGTAAGTGGTAACCCTCAGCGCTCTCTCACGAAGGTCAGGGGGTCCAGCTGTTATTCAAGGTCACCTACAAAACATCGCTTTGCCCCATGCCTTTTTTCTGGAGGGCACCTGAGAGAAGGAAGGAGGGCCAGTATGCATTTCAGTTTCTTATTCACCTTGAAAGTATCCTTTTTCTAAAAGTGCCTCCAAAAGGAAATCTCTTTCTGGGTTTTTACCCCTCCGTCTGACCCAACCCCTGCATTCCTGTTTTGGAATGACAAGAATCTAGACTTGCTGGATGACGGCCTCAGGATTCTGATGTTTCAGCCCACCAGGAATGGCCCCTGACCGGCCTTCAGGGCCCTTCCACCTGTTAGTTATGGCAGCCTCCCCAACAGGCTGACTTCCTGAAAGGAGAGGCCCTTTCTTAAGTTTAATCTTGTACTTGATGCTCTGAATCAAATGGACCAGATTTGGTCTCGTCAGAGATGTTTGAACCAGAGTGGCTCCATCTTGAATAGGGGCTGGGTAAAATAAGGCTGAGACCTACCTACTGGGCTGCATTCCTGGGAAGCTAGGCGTTCTAAGTCACAGGATGAGATAAGAGGTCAGCTCAAGATACGGGTATCCTTAATCCAGCAGCCCAAGCTGCTGCTCTGCCTATGGAGTAACCATTCTTTTATTCTTTTACTTTGCTAATAAACTTGCCCTCATTTTATGGATTCATCTTGAATTCTTTCTTGCACGAGATCCAAGAACCCTCTCTTGGGGTCTGGATTGGAATCCCTTTCCATTAACAGTCTTGCCTTTCATTCTTCTCCTATGGATCCAGCCTTCACTCATCATTCTAGGTTCTGCCTCTCCACCTCCCACCACTACCTCCAGATAACAGGCAGAGGATTTGTATGGTTTACTCCTTAAGTCCATACCTCTCTCTGTTCCCCATGCAGCTGCCCATTGTCCACCCTCAGTGCTCTCTGGGCAAGAAGCCTGAGACGGTTCTACTTCTAAGGCAGAAGGGATGAGGAGCCTCAGGATCTATTGTCTACACTAGGGAAAACACCCTGGACCCCAAATCTCCCTCCCCAAACCTGCCTGGTGGAGAGCAACCAAGTGTGAGCAAGGAGGTGACTCACCCCACCACATCCCACTGTGCCTCCTGAAGACACCAGCCCATGGGGTTTAATAAATGACTAGGAAGACATGTTTATTTAGAGATAGAGGGGAAAGCTGGGGAGAAGCACCTGGTTTACAGGTACCAGAACATAGGACATCCCTAGCTCTACTCAACTTCCTCCCTTCCCAGACCCCAAAGCCACCCTCCAGGTCTCTGTGAAGTCCTGGTCTTTGGTCCCAGATAGTTCTCCTGCCATGCAAAAGCCCTGATCCCTTCTCTTGTTCTCATTCACCCAACCCCACACATTGTACCTGAATGAGTGCCAGCCTCATGGCCCTATGGGCCCCAGAGCATTTTGCCAGCATAACGCCAACTCACCTTCTCTCACCATCAGTCAACTCACTTGGCAAGAAACGTTCTCGTGCCAATATGGGAATGGGAGTGGGAATGCGGGGCTGCGCCTGCTAGAAAGGACATCCTGAATTTTTCATAAGATGAGAGGAAACCCCACTTGTCTCTCTTTGCACATATGTACTTGCAAATAGATATGTATATGTACATAAAGCAGCCCTCTAGGTACATGCTAATGCTGACACTAGATATAAATGAGGATTGGACTTGCCTTCCCAGAAAAAAATCAGTGTTCCTTGCTGGGTTTTTTCACAGGAAAAAAAATAAATACGAGAGGCTGCAGCAGCTTTCCAAGCAAAGAGAAGAGAGCAGATCTCTGGGGCCTGCAGCACCTGAGGAGCCTGTCAGGGGTGGGGGTGAGGAACTGGTCAGTGGAGGGGAGCCCAAGGCAATGGAGACAGGAAGGGTGGAGACAGATCAGGTATTCAATGGCGACAAGGCACGTAGTTTGACTGGCTACGACATTTTTTTTAAATGGTATCTTGCTCTGTCACCCAGGCTAGAGTGCAGTGGCATGATCTTCGCTCACTGCAACCTCTGACTCTCAGGTTCAAGCTATTCTCCTGTCTCAGCCTCCCAAGTAGCTGGGACTACAGGCACCCGCCATCATGCCTTGCTAAGTTTTGTATTTTTAGTAGAGACGGGGTTTCACCATATTGATCAGGCTGGTCTCAAACTCCTGAGCGCAAGTGATCCACCTGCCTTGGCCTCCCAAAGCGCTGGGATTACAGGCATGAGCCACAGCACCTGGCCAGCTATGACTTTTTAAACCAGTTAAACTCAATGTGACTATACTCTACCCCTCACTTTTACTTTCTGAACTTTTATCCCAGTTTGTAGTTGCCAGTGGGTTTACCTGCATGGTTCTAGTTTGCCTAGAAGGTAAGCACCAAGACGGCAGGTTCTTTATGTTTCCTGTTTGCCACTGTGTCTCAGTATGAAAATACTGAATGGCATAGTCACATTATGTAACTGATTTGTTAACCACTCCCACCCACAAAGCTCTGGGGGCATACTTTAGTTCAACTGGATTCGAAATTTAAAGATCAGCATTGACTTGAGGGGTTTAGTTCAAGTGGATTAGAAACTTAAAGGTTAGCGTTGACGCGAGAGGTTCAGGCCCGCCTGTGATTTGAGCTGGGGTGTGAACCCAGGTTACAGCTCTCTTAAGCATCACTCTCTCCTCCTGCCCACTGATCAATTCTCTTGGACATTCCTGAATTCACCTGAGTCACTCGAACTCGTGCAGCGCCTCCTTGGCTGAGAGTTGGCATTGTAGAACATTTGTGAAAATAAGAGAGGGGATGGCTAGATGAATGGACAGACAAATGGAGAGACACACTGATGGGATGGATCCTCAGAACTCTCCCTCCATAACAACCAGGCCAGAAGACTGGGGAGACCAAGGCTTGGAGAAGAGAATTAGCATCATTATAACATGAAGGCTTCCCCATGGGAGCCAGTCTGCCCATGACCAATCACCTCATCCTCCCCTCTCCAGGAAGCCCAGTGCTCCAAGGGCAGTGCTCCCCCAGAGGCAGGTCCCTACCGGGTCAGCAGCCAAAATGTCCCTATGGGTCTTGGCTCCCAGGCAGCAACCTGAACAGAAAGGAGGACCCATTCTATTGTCTTGTTTGTGCTCTCCACTTGTGGAGGGGGCACTGTGTAACTGTGTGTTTAAAAGATGTCTTCCTTTTTTTTTTTTTAATTGCTCTTGCCTGAATGGAAACGTAGGATGACCTAAAAGGTGAAGTCACCTCCTAAGGCCAAAAAGGCAGTCCTACCGGTCACCCAGGTGAGGGCGGTCTGATCTCGGAAGGGTGGAAGATGGAACTAGCCTTTGATCCCTGAGGTAGCATGGCACCCTCTAGGCAGAGGCAGGCCAGAAACTGGGTAGCAGAGCCCAGGTCTTACGCATCTAAAATTTTCTTGGTTTACTTGTGTTTTTCCACCCCTGGTGTTTAGTAAAATCTCTCTTGAAATCTCCTGTCTGTTATCCCAACCAGAACGAAAGCAGAAGGAAAGGAATTCACAGCAAAAGAATCGCCACCTGTCCCATCAGTTGAGTTCTGTTACCTCTACATTAAAGTGGCCCTTCATTTTTTCTGAGCACTGAGGTAGCTCTGAAAGTTTAAGGAGGGTTCAGAGGGAAGGGAGCAGGGAGGGAGCCGAGGTGGGGAAGACAAAGCATGCTCCACTCTGCTGCCAACCAGCCACTCTTCTTGAGCACAGCTGACTACATTTCAGAGAATCTTCACCACGGTGGGGAGGGGGTGTATGTTTCTCATGGAGAATACTGCAGGGGCTAAGCCTTGTGTCCCTCTTATGGGAGGTGAAGGACACAGAAAGCAGTGGCTGGGGGACTAGAAGGCAGAGTCCCTCCCACCTGCCCCACCCCCGGCTTCAAGGCAATTTCTTTTTGACCCAAGGGGGCAGGAAGGAACCCAGCTGACACCTGGCACCCGGACGGTGCTTTCTAACAGTGAGTTTATTTTTCACCCTCAGCCTGGCATTGTGGCCTTGTACTCTAGCTGAAGAACCGGGAGACCGGGCACAGAGGCTGGGGTATGAGCCTGCCCTGAGTAGGAAGGTGATGGCCTCGGGTGCCCTGCACTGACCACCCTCCTTTGCCCACTTCAGGCCTTGCACTGACCACCCTCCTTTGCCCACTTCAGGGTCATAGTGAAGAACGCACAACAGAATCCCATCCTAACTCTACAGCTGACAAGCCATGTGGCTCTGGGTGAAAAACTCCACCTAGTTCCTTTCCTGTAAAATATGGAACTAAGACCCAATAAAGCTATACTTCACAGGTTTGTTGTCAAGTTGGAATGGGTCTGAGTGCTGGGCCTGGCCCTTGGTGGGTGCTCAGGAAATACCGTGTCCTGCTCAGTTTAACTTTGTTGTTTTGCTGTCCATCTAGAGAAGCCAAAATTAACAAAAACAAACAAATAGCCCTTCTAGTCAGGCTCAGCTCTCGGCCTCCTCAAGGAGTCAGCCCTGAGCCTTCATCCAGAGGGTGCCTGTCTCTGTTTCCCTTTTTGAGCTTCCAGACTCAGCAAGCAAACACTCCCTCCTTTTATCCTGGAAATGTTTTCCCTCCCATGGAAAAAGTATGAAGGCTTCTGGCTGGTCCAAGGACTTAGGAGGTGACCTGTCCTGTCCCTCTGCAGCCCAGGAAGCGGCCAGATTACAGATGTTGCTGCAGGCAGGAACCATGAGTGGAACTCCCTGGCCTGGAGCTGCAGGACAGAGGCCTCTGTCTGAACCTGGGGTCTGAAGCACCGTGAGAGAGATGACTCGAGAAGGCCCCACATCCTGCCCACACAGAAAGAGCCATCATGCAAATTTGCGCACACACACACACAGAGGGAGAGACAGAGAGAGAGAGAGAGAAAGAGAGAGAGAAGACAGTGCTACTGAAGGCCTGTGGTGAGGCAAGCAGAGGCTCAGGAAGGGAGCAGAGGATGGCGGTCTGAGGTAGGCAGAGTATCCAGGGGAGACATCACAGGGATAGGGATAGAGTGCCAAAGGGGACTCAGGACAGCTGCTGCCTGGGGAGGACAAAGACCCCTAGGGAGCTGGGGCCAGACTGGGCCTCTCCTCCCTGGGTCCTCTCACCCCACATCCCTCACCCCTTCTGTGGGTCTCTCCCACTTCCCCAACAAAGAGCTCAGCAGCCCGTGTTCTGATCTCCATGCTAGGTGGTTCCTTGTCTGTAGGAGGAGGGGACCATGGGATGCTCTAGAGTCCTAGGCAGCTGGGAGACAGGCCTGCTTGGGGCCCACTTTTTAAAGCTGGGCCAAGGTCCAATGAACGGAGGAGTATTTATCATCAGCTGATGACAGGCCACCCTTCCCTGCATTCTAGCAGAAGAGTGACTTCAACTGTGGGATTTTAGGCCCTGGAATAAGAGGGGAATGGCGGTGTCAGGGGACTTTCCCTCCATGCAGCTACCTTCACTATAACAATAATGACTACAGTGGGCCTTAGTGTCCTACACAAGTGCACTTTGAGAGTTCAGTGGTTCCTGTTGCCCATCAGGACAACAGGCCTAGGCCAGAGCTAAACCAGTAAGGAGGGTCCCCTTACCTCTCCTCGAGCTTCTCCAGGATGGTCCTAGAAGGCAAGATGAAGCTGGGAGTCCCCTGATGGCCAAGTTGACTCTGAGCTCCTGCAGCAATCACACCCAGAGCCGCCCCCACCCCAAATCCAGGCCTTCCAGACTCCCTCTCTCCAGAGTCTAGGGTCGAGGATCACTTGGGGCCTTTGGCCACAAAAGTCCCCACTGGTTACTAAGCCAGAGCAGTCACTGGGGATGCAGTGACACTCACAAGAGGACTAGCAAGGAGCTTCCTTCACCCTTCACTATTGTGGACCTCCAGGGGCTCTGCGGGGAGCCAGGGAAGGGAAACAACAGGGGTCCGTGGGGCCAGGGCAGGGAATCAGAGAAGGGTCAGATGAGGAGGGGCAGGCTGAGAGAGGAGGGAGACGGGACGCAGAACAGGAAGGGGGAGGGAGGGGCCTAGCCTAGCCCAGGATCATGGCAGGTGCACACGGCACTGCCAGAGCCCTCGCCTCTCCCCTGCCCACCTGCCCTAGCCCCTGCCACAAGGACCTACATGTGACTCTCCACATTCCCTGCTCCCACAGGTTCCACCAGCCCCACCCTAGGCAGACCCACTTAGCTCACCTCCAAAGGACCCAAGAATGGATGGCTTGGCCTGGGCTCCCCAAGAGCACTTCCTGGCTCACGGTCGGCTTGCCCAGTGAATGTGGCTGTGACGGCTGGAGCTTCCGACTTCCGCTCCTCCTCACCACAACACACACCCCTCCTGCTCCCCGCCGCCTCCCCAGGGTTCCCTAGCTGCTCAACACCTCACACTTCCTGCCCACAAGATAAGAGCCTCTCCTCCTAGGCCCAGCGCCTCCAGCTCCCTTCCCCATGCCCCTGCTCCTTGGAGGCCCCCACCCTGCACACCAGCCTAGAAAGAACCTGCCGTGGTGGAACTGGCCTCTCCCTGCCATGCAGGGGCCTGGGATTGAAAGGGGAAGGGGCCGAGGCCTGGTTGGTAAGCAGGCCCCACCTCCTTCCTCCCTGCGGTTCTGCCCCAGGTTCTCAGTCTTGCTCTGGCTCTCGGTCCCCTGCAGGGCACCCAGTGAGAGACAGGAGGGCCCTAAGTTGGGCAATTTCTGCTTTTTAAACAAATGACATTTCAATTTTTGTGTGACTATGTCTCATGTCACTGGTAATAATGCAAGTGATACAGTTGCCTTTTAGTTACAAAGTGTCTTCCAATAGCACCTCAATCCCTCCTCACACCTACTTGATGAAGCATTAATAACCCCATCATACAGATCTGGATATGGCGGCAAGCTCAGAGATGCTAAGCCACTGCCCAGGGTTGCACAGCTGGAAAATCACAAAGCTGGGGTTAGAATACAGAGCCTGTGACTATATGAACCAATGGACCTCCATTCCCCATGGCTGAATTCCCAACACATGTCCTCAGGACACAGGCCACAGTGTCCATAAGTGTAAGTGAGGCTGGTGGGGAGCGCACTCACCATGCCATTCTCCTCCCTCCACACAATCTACTTCCTCAGCATCAATGACCATCAACTCCTCTGCTGAGGCTCCACCACTCCCACCCTCCCTGAACTCTCGTCTTCATGATTCCAGCTGACCCAGAGACTCCCTCACTTGCATTTCCACACAGCAGTGTGGACCAGCCACCCCGACCCAGAGTTGAGAGGGTCGGGCTCTAACTCACCTACAGCTGCACCCCTCCCCGCAGGATGCAGAGTTCACAGGAACATACCAACATGGATCCCGTGCACCCTGCTTCTCCACCACACTCTGAGTGCCCCAGATCCTGAGATTCTCCACTTCTGGGGCCCAAATGGCCTCCTCCCCATGTGGGCACACTGCACCGCTGCCCTATGCAGCCCGAGACTGGGTGGAGCGCTGGCAAGAGTCCTGATAGCAGAGACAGGAGCAGGTAGAGAGAGCTCAAACCTTTGGGCAGGTCACCCACCCACATGCACGTGTGATACAGAGCAGGGTGGGGAAGAGAAGGAGAGGTGGAGCTGCGGCATGGGCCAAAGGCTAGGGTGGGCTGTGCTGTGGCAGCAACATTCAGAGGTGGCTAAGAATCCTCCTTCAAACCTGGACCTCCAGGCCACGATGAAAGTGGGAGGTAGGAGAATTAGGAGAATAGACACTTTTTTTTTTGAGACCGAGTTTCGCTCTTGTTGCCCAGGCTGGAGTACAGTGATGAAATCTAGGCTCACCACAACCTCCACCTCCCAGGTTCAAGTGATTTTCTTGCCTCAGACTCCCAAGTAGCTGGGATTACAGGCATGTGCCACCATGCCCGACTAATTTTGTATTTTTAGTAGAGACGGGGGTTTCTCCATGTTGGCGAGGCTGGTCTCGAACTCCCAACCTCAGGTGATCCGCCCGCCTCGGCCTCCCATAGTGCTAGATTACAGGCATGAGCCACCGTGCTCGGCAGGACACCTTTTTATATGACAGTTTGTGAGCTTTAGTCTTAACTTTCATGTATTTGGACATATCAGACGGGGTCCTCCACTCTCCACTTCCTGGGGCTGGCAAATGTTGGTGACATGCTTATCTCACCAGCACTTCAAACTCAATGTTTATAAAGCAAACCTGGTTCCTTCTCTTCTCCAAACTCTTCTTCCTCATATATTTCAGCTTTTACAACTCTCTCTCTCCATCAAGCTGGGTAAGTCAGAAACCTGAAGTCACCAAGACCTCAATGCAAACCCTCCACTCCGGGCCCCAGCCTCTAGGGGTGCCTCCAGAACATGGCCAAGGCTCAAAGTCAGCACCTGCTCCGTGCAGGCTCTATGCTGCAAGCTGCTGACCTATCAGGAATAAAACACATAACCGCTGTGGAAGCTGAAGCAACTCCATCTTGGAAGCTAACCTGCCACATTGACTTAACTGAGTGACCCCAGTTCCAAGGCAGGGCCTCTACAATTTCCAGTTTATCTATTGTTTCCTGTGTAAGAGCAGACACTTACTTTTAAGTCCGTAAGTGCTACTCGTAGGTCAAACAACCTTGATGATATCACACTTCAATTGTCTTACAAATCCCATCTGAACCGCCCCTACCCTATGGTATATGAGCCCTGGGTTTGGGTGCTAATGCAGGGATCCACCATCTCATCTCATTGCCGCCTGAGACACCTACATGGCTTCTGTTGGAAAGTCCCCTAGCTTTCTCAGCCTCTTTCTTCAACTTCTCAGCTTCCTCGGACTTTGGGGTAGGTTTGCATAGGCCTGTCTACTGCAGAACAACTCCTGTTCTCAGGGAGCTTCCAGTCTACTGACAGAGAAAGAAAATAAACAATCGGACTCATGAATCAAACTTTATCATAAATTGTGAGGAATGCCTGGGAAGAAGCAAAGAGAAATAAGAGAGCAGCGAGGGTTAGCACACTGCCATGGGAATTCGGGAAGACCTCTGAAGCTGCACCATGTCCTGGTGAGGAGGGTCCAGTATGGAAGAGCATTTTTGGCTTCTAATTCCTTCCCTGAGGTGGGAAATGTCTCCACATTTCCAGGGAATAGAAAGCAAGCCAGTGTGGTGTAGCACAGTCCCAGGGGCCCAGGGGGTGTGGGAAAAGATGGGGCCAGGAGGGGCAGGGCCAGATCCCACAGGCACCCCAGTGGCAAGACAGGGTGCATTTTTTTTTTTTTTGAGACAGTCTCACTCTGTCACCCAGGCTGGGATGCAGTGGCATGATCTCAGCTCACTGCAACCTCTGCCTCCCAGGTTCAAGCAATTCTCTTGCCTCTGCCTCCCAAGGAGCTGGGATTACAGGCATCTGCCACCACATCTGGCTAATTTTTGTATTTTTAGTAGAGACAGGGTTTCATCACGTTGGCCAAGCTGGTCTCAAACTCCTGACCTCAAGTGATCCACTCGCCTTGGCCTCCCAAAGTGCTGGGATTACAAGCATGAGCCACCATGTCCGGCCCAGGGTGCATTTTTGTTTGTTTGTTTGTTTGTTTGTTTGTTTTTTGAGATGGAGTCTCACTCTGTCATCCAGGCTGGAATGCAGTGGTGCAATCTCAGCTCACTGCAACCTCCACCTCCCGAGTTCAAGCGATTCTCCTGCCTCAGCCTCTGGAGTAGCTGGGACTACAGGCGCCCGCCACCATGTCCAGCTAATTTTTTGTATTTTTAGTAGAGACGGGGTTTCACCATGTTAGCCAGGATAGTCTTGATCTCCTGACCTCATGATCCGCCCGCCTTGGTCTCCCAAAGTGCTGGGATTACAGGCGTGAGCCACCACGCCTGGCCTTGTTTGTTTGTGTGTTTTTAAGATGGAGTCTTGCTTTGTCTCCCAGGCTGAAGTGCAATGGCGAGATCTTGGTTCACTGCAACCTTCACCTCCTGAGTTAAACCGATTCTACTGCCTCAGCCTCTCGAGTAGCTGGGATTACTAATGTATGCCACCACACCCAGCTCGTTTTTGTATTTTTAGTAGAGATGGGGTTTCACCATGTTGGCCAGGCTGGGTCTTGAACTCCTGCCCTCAGGTGATCCACCCACCTTGGCCTCCCAAAGTGCTGAGATTACAGGCGTGAGCCACCACACCCGACCCCCAGGGTGCATTTTTAAAGCAGAGAAATGACAGGTCAAAGAGTATTTGTGTATTTACTTTTAAGATCATCCATCTGCTATATGGAGAATAGATGGATCTGTCTGCTGTATGGAGAAGAGATGGTAGAGGCTACGTAAGTTCAAGGAGACCAGTCAGGAGGCTCTGTGAGAGTCCAGGCAATGGGGACAGTGGCTTGGCTGGGGCAGTCACGGCAGAGAAGAGAGGCCTAGGGCTGGGAATGCATATGGGGGATGATTATAGAACCTGCTCTTTCATTACATTCGAGGGGTCAAGATGGGAGGGGAAGTCATAGGCAACTTCCAGATTTCTGACTTAAGCAACCAGATGGGTGGTAATAATGGCATTTGCTGAAATAAGAAAGAACTGGGAGATGAGGCTCAGGGGAGAAAATCCAGAGTTTAACTTTTATTTATTTATTATTCATTTATTTATTTATTTATTTTGAGATGGAGTTTCACTCTTGTTGCCCAGGTTGAAGTGCAATGGTGCTATCTCAGCTCACTGCAACCTCCGCCTCCTGAGTTCAAGTGATTCTCCTGCCTCAGCCTCCCGAGTAGCTGGGTTTACAGGCATGCGCCACCACGCATTTTGTATTTTTAGTAGAGACAAGGTTTCTCCAAGTTCATCAGGCTGGTCTTGAACTCTCGACCTCAGGTGACCTGCCCACCTTGGGCTCCCAAAGTGCTGGGATTACAGGCATGAGCCACCACGCCCGGCCCAGAGTTTAATTTTTAAAGATTGGATTTGAACTACCTGTGAGATATTTCAAGTAGGCAACTGAAAAACGCACCTGGAGCCCATCCGAGCTTGGAGAGAGAAGGTGGTGCCTACCTGGGATGGGAGGGGACAGGTCTGCAAAGGAGACTGAAAAGGGACTGTCACAAAGGTGAAAGAAGCAAGGGGAGAGCCATGTTGTCACGGAAGACAAGAGGCGGTTACTTCAGATGGAGGAAGAGGTTGGCTTGGTTGATTGCTGCTGAAAAGTGGAGGAAGATTAGAAGTGAAAGTGATCTATATTGAATGTGGCCAGAGGTTATGGACAAGTGGGGTTGGCAGCAGATGTGGAGGCAGAAGCCAGGAGACCAAGAGGTGAAGTGTCACCTCCTCAAGTCCAGGCTCTGCCCCCTCCAGTCCAGACTTCCTGGTAATCCATGGTTTCCTGAGGCTGAAAGGGAGCCACCAGTGATCTTCCCCCTTCCCCAAGTCCAGGCCCTGCCCCTTGGCTTAGTTATGGGTTCCCATCCTCCCCTTGACCGTGAACTTCTCCAGGGCAAGGACTGGCCCATGTGCATTACAGCAGAGTGCCTGGCTCACAATTGCTCCACAGCCATTTGATGAATGAATAAAGGTTGCTCAGCCTCTCTTCAAGACTGTACTAAGGGGAATTGGACCTGCCTCTCCCCATTCCTTCCACGCAGTGGGTCTTGCATATATACGGTGTGTGTGTGTCTGTGTGTGTGTGTGTGTGTGTGTGTGTGTTTGTTGGGAGTTCCCTCCCCAGCCTTTCCTCCTCCCCAAGGCACAGAGGACACACAACACAGCAGACACACAGCACAGCCAGGAAGCTCTCCTGCCTCCCTCAAGGTAAGCTGCTTCCTGTTTGCCTGCAGAAGAAGCTGCTCAGCACAGGTGGCTTCTCCACACTGAGCACAGACCAGGGAGTGGAGCCCACCTTCCAGGAGAGGGGCCCTGGGGATTTCAGCACACAGCCCCTCCTGGGAGGCGAGGGGAGAGAGGAGAGAGGCCACCAATGAAAGAAATGGCACCTGACATAAACCCCATGACACGTTCCTGAGGACCCCAATGTGTTGACACTTACCAGGTCCTCTCCACGCATCATCTCTAGTTCCTGGGGGTCTGGGGTCAGGGTGAGGGACTTTATTATCTCCAGGCTACAGACCAGATGAGGAGACAGAGGGTCCGCAGTCACTTGGGCTTGCACAGGCAGGAAATGGTAAGGCTGGGATTGGACTTAGGCCTGTGGAACCTTCCCAATGCACTTTCTGCTGTACCCCGTTACCACTGCATGCTGCAGAAATGAAAACCCAGGTGGGGAGCAGGGCTTCTTCCCAAATGAACAGAGCTAGACGGGGTAAGCCTGACTCAGATCTCCCAGCTGGAAGTTCAGGAAAACCCTTGTGCTAACGGAGCTGAAATATTGTCCTGGGGCAGGGTGAGAGAGGAGGACTGAAGCATCCAAATGGGCTCCAAATTAGTCTCCATAAAAGTCCTATACTTTAGAGAAGGCTGAGAGTGAGGCGGCCATATGCTCTTTTCTCCAGAAAAGGCCCGGTTCCCTCCCAGCTGTCTGACCTCCACAAACCTCGGCCCTGGAGAAGGGCAGACAGAACACCTGCCTCTCCATCCATTCCTCTGCCTGGTTGGATGTTTACAGTCCCACTGGCCAGCTCAGCTGTGGGCTCCCAGGATCAGAGCAGGTAGGTAGGGCTGGGCCAGGGCTTCCAATGACTGGGCACGTGGCAGGGGCCAAAGGTGCCTCTCCTTGCTGCCTGTGACCTTAGAGTGGGAAGGAGAAGTCTCCTAGAGGCAGGGAAAAGAGGAAAGGAAGAACAGCCCAGCCCAGTGCTGACATCACCAACCTCTGAGCGCATGTGTGCGCTGGTGCTGCCCCGGGTGTTCTGGAGAAGGGCAGGAAGTGATTATAAAAGTGAATGACAAGCCTCCATCTCCGCACTTGTTTGCCCAATCCCGTACTGATGCAGTGACCTTGGGAGGCTGTCCTTACCCACCCGTGGCCAGTCAAATGAAGCACACCCAGTGTCTGTGGACAGATGGCCAGGGACGGGGCCACCCAGGTCACAGCTCCCTGGCTCTCCTCTGCCCCAGCACAAAAGCTCGGCTCAGACTCTCTCTCTCAAGGTCCTTCTCCTGGGCTCTCTCCCAGCTCTTTTTTAGATAAGCCCACTTGTTGTAGGTCTGTCCTTTTCACATGAGCAGTGAGTTGGGCACTGTAGTTATTCATCCTCTCTCCCCCAGCCCCCTTGGCACCAGAAGGCACCCACAAAACATCTGCTGAAACACATGTGCATGCAGTTACTTATAATGGCAAAAATGCTCACAACCTCAATATCCACAATAGAGAATGAGATAAATGAATAGATTACTGGGTAACCATATAGCCATATGGTGAACCTAGGCAACCTTTAGCCATTTTGTTTTTAAAGAGTATCTAATGAAATGGAAAGATGCTCATAGAATTTTGTTAAATAAGAAAACTATTTATAATTTCACTACGGTCCCAAGTTGTTTTTTGTTTTGTTTTGTTTGTTTGGATTTTTTGAGATGGAGTGTTGCTCTGTCGCCCAGCCTGGAGTGCAGTGGCACGATCTCGGCTCACTGCAACTTCTGCCTCCCAGGTTCAAGCAATTCTCCTGCCTCAGCCTCCCAAGTAGCTGGGACTACAGGTGCAAGCCACCAGGCTGGGCTAATTTTTTCATTTTTAGTAGAGACGGGGTTTCACCATATTGGTCAGGCTGGTCTCGAACTCCTGACCTCAGGCGATCCACCTGCCTCGGCCTCCCAAAGTGCCAGGATTACAGGCGTGAGCCACTGCGCCCGGCCTATGGTCCCAATTTTTAAAAAACTTGTTTGTGTTTGTGTATTCAGGCAATAAAACATCAAAGCATTGATTGACAGTAGCTATCTGTGCCTGGCAACAGTATACATGATTTCAATTTCTTCATGCTTGTTTCATATGTATTCAGTTTTTAAAAATAAATATACTTTATGTTTGTCATCCATAAAAATAATAAAGTTACTGTTTCTGCCCCCTCCCTTTCCACTACTGAGTTAGATACATGGCCTTGAACTTTAACTATCTAACAAGCCAGCTACTACTTTTGTTGGCTCCCATGTACATGTGAATAAAACATTTTTCTTCTGTTAATCTGGCTTTTGTTAGTTTAATTTGCAGGTCCCAGTCCCTAAATCTAAGAAGGAAGAGGAAAAGGGTTATTTCCTCCCCTACCTAGGGTTAGGATAAAGCACCTACCCCTAGATTACCTTCTCCATGAACCCACAAATCTGAGGCTATGTTTGCCTACATGGATATGTGGTACACATACTAAACATTAATAGTTAAGCATTTATTTGAATATGCACTAGAATAAGATACAGTGTAGCAAACCTGTGATTTAGGGACACAGTAAAGTAGAAAATATCTACTTTATGTTGTTAAGTATACGTATTCACAGAAAAATATTAAATGTTATTTAATAATATAATAAATATAAATAAATATCAAAACTCTCATCTCAAAAATTATAGTAGGGATATGTAAATGAGCAGACACTTTGTGCAGCTGGATCTGACCTTTGCAGCATTTTCTCCTTTGGAGAAAGAGCTGAAAGTCTTCCTTATAATGCTCATTAGCCCTGATTGGCCACCAATCACTGAATACGAATTCAAGCGGGTATGATTTGCAGAAAAGCAAAGCTCTGGCATTAAACAGAGAATAGGTATGCTCTCACAAAGTGAAGGAGGAAGACAAACTCAGAGCAGGACATTTCCTGGGCCTTGTAAAGGGTCACGTATTCCCCTGGGGAGGCTCATGCTTAACCCTGCCCATAGCAACAAAGCCGTGAGCTTCGCAGTGCCCTCTGCAGCAGCAGGAGCAGACCCACGCTCTATCCATTGTCATCTTCAGAAGACAAAAGGGACGGCTGGTTTGGCAGCTCCTAGCAGGAAGAGCGCTGGGGGCTCAGAGCTCATACCCCAGGAGGAGAGCCCGCACACCTAAGCTTCCTGGGGCCATTTCGCTCCTCTCTGATTCAATACATCTATGCATCCTCCAAGGCCGCACTGAGAGCTCCGGAAAGGCAGAGTCCACTCGTTGGGCCTTATTGTATATACCCACCTCCCATCCCTCCCCTGCCCAGGCTCCACAGCAGCACAGAGTCCATGCCAAGAGGATAATTTCCAGAGGTTGTCAAGCCAGGAAAGGGCAGAGTTCAAAAGGGCACCACATATTATTGTCAGCTCCTCCCTGTAAACCTGCCCCATGCTCTGTTCCTGATGGGCATCTCTCGCCCTCACATTCTTCTGTGAGGACCTCACCCAGTCCCACATGTTAACCTTCCACCTACTCACTAAAGGCTCACAATTCCCTCTCTAGCCCAGTGTCTTAATTACCAGCAGGAGTCTTCTAGCTGGATGTAGAGCAGAGCATCAGACTTCGCAGCCTGCTCACATGCCCATAAGCATCCTTCCCATCCCATGCCCATGCCTGCCCCTCCCAGGACCTGTCTAGACTGGCATCACATCCACCAGCTTCCCAAGTTAGAAACCTTGGCACCAGCCCAGGCCCCTCTTCCCTCATGGCTTTGGTACCCAGTCCTGCTGGATCCTCCTCCCCTGCAGGTCCCTGGGCTCCACCAGCTCACAGAGCGCCTCCTCGCTTTTCTGGAGGACTGCCGCAATTGGCTGCCTAATTCTCCACTGGGAGATCACTCCTGCCCTAGAAAATCTTTACCTGACACCCTCCTCCCCGATTCCCCAACAGTGCCCCTAACGGCCTCTCTTCCATTGCTTTAGGGAATGTCCAACCCTGTTATCTGAGACCTCTCCAGCCTCTCCTATAACCACACACCACCACACCCTGACCTATGGCCCCAGCAGGCAACGGGTCCTTCCCCAAATGTTCTTGGCATGTTCACACGTCCTCTTGGACAGCTCCATTTCCTTCCCCAGTCCTCTTCATCCTTCGGGCTCACCCCCTAATGCCAATTCTCCATACAACCTTTCTAGACCAATCCAATAGGAATTGACTATTACAATAATTTCATAACTCCAGCTACAGAGTACAATGCAGCAATTAGAAGCAACAAACCAAGAATACACACTGCAGTCAAATAGATCTTTTAAAAAATAGTGCTGGTGGCTGGGTGCGGTGGCTTATGCCTATAATCCCAGCACTTTGGGAGGCCAAGAAGGGTGGATCACGAGGTCAGGCGTTCAAGACCAGCTTGGCCAAGATGGTGAAACCGCATCTCTACTAAAAATACAAAAATCATCCAGGCACAGTGGCAGGCACCTGAATCACAGCTACTCGAGTAGCTGAGGCAGAAGAATCGCTTGAACCTGGGGGGCGGAGGTTGCAGTGAGTCCAGATCACACCACTGCACTCCAGCCTGGGAGACAGAGTGAGACTCCCTCTCAAAAAAACAAAACAAACAAACAAACAAACAAAAACATAGTGCTGATTAGCCAGGGATGGTGGCTCACACCTGTAATCCCAGCACTTTGGGGGGCCGAGGCGGGCGGATCACTTAAGGTCAGGAGTTTGAGACCACCCTAGCCAACATGGTGAAACCCCATCTCTACTAAAAGTACAAAAATTAGCTGAGCGTGTGCACTTGAACCCAGGAGGCGGGGGATGTGGTGAGCCAAGATCGTTGACAGAGCGAGACTCTGTCTCAAAAAAAAAAAAAAAGTAGTGCTAGTTTTAAAAAGCAAGAAAAATTTAATGATTTACAGCACGAAGCAATTGTGACCCCATAAAGACAGGGTCTCATTCTATTGCTGAAGCTCTAGTACAGTGATGCTATAATAACTCTCTGCAGCCTCAAACTCCTGGGCTCAAGTGATCCTCCAGCCTCAGCCTCCCAAGTAGCTAGGAAAATAGGAGTGCACCACCACACCTGGCTAATTTTTTTTATTATTACCTTTTTTTTTTTGGAGAGAAGAGTCTTGCTCTGTTGCCCAGGCTGGTCTTGAAACCCTGGCCTCAGGCAATCCTCCCTCCTTAGCATCCCAAAAGGCTGGGATTGCAGGCATAAACCACTGTGCCCAGCTCCATAGTGCAATTTATGTAGAGTTAAAAATACATGCATATATAAATCAACATCATATATCTTTCTAAAATACATCCAAATCTAAGGATAAACCTATCATAAATATGTCAGAGTAGCTGTTGCTCATGAGGGCAGGGTTAGAGGGTAAGTGTGAGGGGAAATCACTGGAACTAGGAATGAGGGATGAAGAGGAAATGATAGTTCAATAACAACAACAAAAATCCAGTTGAAAACATAGGCCAAGTATATGAACAGTCCACAGAAATACAAATAGCTTGTAAGTCCTGTAACACAACTCACTAGAAAGAAATACCTATTTAAACTATAGCACGATGGCATTTTTTTCATCTGTCAAATTGGGAAGAACAAAAAGTTGATGATACATCAAGTTGGTGGAGCCGAGGGGAAAGCAGCACTCTCCCAAGTACAAAGACATGCATGCCTTCGGAAAGCAGACTGGCAGTAACTTTTAAACCACATTTATGAATTCCTCCTGCTGAAACAGTCACAGAACTGAGATTATATAGGTACAGGTATGCTTAATGTGTTATTGTCCATCACAGCAAACAAACAGAAATGGGGGAAATAGCTTATAAACCCACAGTGCACCAGCTAGATAAATACGGTAGCCCATTCAATGGGATACAGCATCATATACGTACTTAAAAACGATGAAGACGGGGTGTGGTGGCTCATGACTATAATCCCAGCACTCTGGGAGACTGGCCAAGGTGGGAGGATTGCTTGAGGCTAGCAGTTCGAGACCAGCCTGGGCAACATAGTGACACTCCCATCTCTACAAAAATTACAAAATTTAGCCTGGCGTGGTGGCGCCTGCCTGTGGTCCCAGCTACTGGGCAGAGGGTGGGCAGGGCAGGGCACTGAGGCTGGAGGATCGCTTGAGCCCAGGAGGTCGGGCTGCAGTGAGCCATGACTGCACCACTGTACTCCGGCCTGGGTGACAGAGTAAGACCTTGTTTCCAAAAAAAAAAAAAAAAAAGCCGGTCGTGGTGGCTCATGCCTGTAATCCCAGCACTTTGGGAGGCCAAGGTGGGTGGATCACGAGGATGGAGACCATCATGGCCAACATGGTGAAACCCCATCTCTACCAAAAATACAAAAATTAGCTGGTTGTTGTGGTGCATGCCTGTAGTCCCAGCTACTCAGGAGACTGAGGCAGGAGAATCACTTGACCCGGGAGGCGGAGGTAACAGTGAGCCGAGATCACGCCACTGCACTCCAGCATGGCGACAGAGCAAGACTCCATCTCAAAAAAAAAAAAGAAAGAAAGATGAAACCTGTCTATATGTCTTGAAGCAGAATGATTAAGTATATTAAGTTTAAAAAGTGCATACCTAAGTATTGTTTCCTACTATTTATGTTTTAAAAAAAGAAGAAGACAAGGAAGGTATACACACATATATGCTTGTTTACAAATAGAATATGTCGCTCTGAAAGTATTCTCAAGAAATTGCCTCCGAGGAGAATTAGAGATGACAGGACAGGAGAGGGAAGGAGATTTTTCACTGTGTACCTTAAGGGCTGTTTGCATTAATATTTTTAAAAATTTTTTGAATACATGTAAATATTGCCTTTAAAAATATTTTTAAAGAGTGTTAATCTGCGTAAGTTCTATCTTTTTTTTTTTTTTTCTTTTTGAGATGGAGTTTTGCTCTTGTTGCTCAGGCTGGAGTGCAATGGCGCAATCTCAGCTCACCGCAACCTCCGCCTCCCGGGTTCAAGCGATTCTTCTGCCTCAGCCTCCCGAGTAGCTGGGATTACAGACATGCACCACCACGCCCAGCTAATTTTGTATTTTTGGTAGAGACAGGCTGGTCAGGCTGGTCTTGAACTCTTAACCTCAGGTGATCTGCCTGCCTTGGCCTCCCAAAGTGCTGGGATTACAGGCATGAGCCACTGTGCCCGGCCAGTACTATGTTAAAAACATCTTTTTTAAAGAAGGAGAGAAGTAGAATGTGCTCAAACCCAGCAGCTGTCTTCTCTCTAACCATCTGTTGTCATGCACTGTGGACAAAACCTGCCCTCCTGGTCTCATGTAATCCTCCTGCTTTAGCCTCCTGGGCACAAGGCTGAGCCCTGGCTAACTGGATCTGACCCACTGACCTACCGCACCCTATGTAGTCCTCACCCTGCACCCACATCCTCACCATGGTCTGAGACCAGTATTTGTGGAATATGCCACATGGCCACAACTATTTTATTTTATTTTTATTTTATTTATTTATTTCTTTTTGAGACAGAGTCTTGCTCTGTCGCCCAGGCTGGGATGCAGTGGCACAATCTTGGCTCACTGCAATCTGTGCCTTCGGGGTTCAAGTGATTCTCACGCCTCAGCCTCCCAAGTAGCTGGGAATACAGGCGCGAGCCACCACGCCTGGCTAAGTTTTGTATTTTTCTTTGTTTCTTTCTTTCTTTTTTTTTTTTTAAGTAGAGATGGGGTTTCACCATGTTGGCCAGGCTGGTCTCGAACTCCTGACCTTGAGTGATCTGCCAGCATCGGCCTCCCAAAGTGCTGGGATTACAGGTGTGAGCTACCGCGCCCGGCCAGCCACGACTATTTTATAAAGGGACCAATTTCATTTGCCAACTACGAGCTTCTCCAAAAGTTAGGGCAGTCAGAAGTCCATTTTGGTGGACAGAATATCTTCAAAATTTGGGCCCAAGGTTGGCTCTCTGACATTGTTACAGCATAGTATGAGAGCACTTGGCTCAAAAATAGCACCACCTGATGGCAAATTCTGATTCTTCACTTACTACCCATGTAAACTTGGCCAACTTTTTTACTCGCTCTGGGCCTCAGTTTTCTCATCTGTGAAGTGGGATCATAATAATATAAACTGCATACACTTGCTGTGAGAATTATTTGTGTTACTGCACACAAGTTACCCAAAGTAGGGCCTGGCATATAGTATGTGTTCAATAAATGCTAATGATTTATATGCTCTTGGGCTGGTTTTTTTTTTAAGAAAATCCTGCTAATGAGATCATCTAATAGTTTTAAGGATGAAAATAAAAATAGATTATTGGAATTTTCCCGGAAGGCAGGTTTTTTCTCATCTTTCATTCCCTGGGCATTTATTAGGTTGGTGCAAAAGCAATTGTGGTTTTTGCCATTAAAAGTAATGGCAAACGTCACAATTGCTTTTGCACCAACCTAATACTAAATTTGAAAAACTCAGGGTCTGCTGCCTACTATAATTCTCATTGTGTGGCCCCATAATATTATTATTATTTTATTTTATTTTATTTTATTTTATTTTATTTTATTTTCGAGGCAAGGTCTCACTCTGTCGCCCAGGCTGGAGTGCAGTGGCACAATCTCTGCTCCTGCAACTTCTGCCTCCTGGGTTCAAGCGATTCTCATGCCTTAGCCTCCCGAGCAGCTGGGATTACAGGAAAGCACCACCACTCCTGGCTAATTTTTGTATTTTTAGCTGAGATGGGATTTCACCATGTTAGTTAGGCTGCCCATAATGTTTTGAAGGATGCAGAGTGTGAGTAACAAAAGCAAATGATACCTCTCCTACCAAAAGACATGCTCTCCATCTCTGTTGATCACTTCTTGCCCTACTTGGCATAAACCACCAGGCCTGTTCATAAGTCGGAGATTGTAAATCTTCCCGCCACAGCAGTGAGGGGCACCATCTGCTTTCCTGGGTGCCTTTGATCAGGGCTGAGCCCTACCCCAGCCTCCTTTAAGACTAGTCTCTGAGATGCCTGCTCCCCACCCCAGAGCCACACTGACCTCCTCCCTGTTCGTCCAGCATGCCCAGCATTTTCATGCCTCGCTCTGGCTTCAGGGCCTTTGCACTTGCTGTTCCCTCTGCCTGGAATGTTCTTCCCCCAGGCAGTCACATGGCTATGTCCCACATTCATTCAGGTCTCTGCTCAAATTTCATCTAAGCACAGCCTGTCCTGACTACTCTGTTGAACACAGCAGCCCCTATCAACTTTAACCCCTTAAGCTGCTTTGCTTTTCTTCAGATCCTTCATCTGACACGACATTAAAATTGCTATGTTGTTTATTGTCTGTTTCTCTCACAAGAAATAAGCTCTGTGAGATGCAGGATTGTCTTGTTCACTGATGTATCCTTAAAACCTGGAATAGTGCCTGGAACATACAGGCCTTCAATAAATATTTGTTGAATAAATTTACAAATGAGTGAGTGAGTCAATAGACCATGTTTTCTGGGAATCTTAATCTCTGTCTTAGATTTAAGCTTCCCAATAAGAAACATACTCTTAGAGAGGGGCTACTCACCACTAGTTCATTTCTCACTGATCCTTTATAGGCAGCTTATAACTCCCTGCTGATAGGAACAGAGGGCACCTCATTCTGTGTCCCTAGATTTTGAGGACCTGAACATGAGACCATTTTCCCACCTAATTTAGAAAGTCTGTTTGCTACACTTTCTAGTTAAGGCCCAATTTCTCTTATACGTTTCACTGTCATGCCCCATATCCTTCTTTTTGTGAATTTTTCAGTTTTGTTTTTTCAGCATTTATTGCTCTCTGAAATAATGTCATTCAGCTAATTACTTGCTTATTTTCTCTTTCCAACCCATATGCAAATAAGAGCAGTAGTATTCGCAGTGCCTCCATGCCTGATTAGTAGTTGACACTCAGTAAATATCTGCTAGATGAATGAATGAATGACTCTTCTTTATATGCTTCACATACAGGAAATATCACGTCTGGAAGAAAAGAATGAATCATTTGGCGCTACACACTGTCTAAACCTGACCTTGGTGTGTTCTTTATGTAGAGAGTCTCATGGACATCCAATTAGTTGCTAATTAACATTCAATCAGCTCTGGGCCTCGGGAGGGGCCAAGCCTGAGGTTCAAGGGCAGGTGGGGCTTACTTGCCCAGTCTTCACTTTGATACTGGCCCCCTGACCTAGACATGCAGACCATGGACACAGAGGTCTGGCGAGTGCATTGGCCAGAGCAGCAAGTCCATCCTGCAGCATGGAAAAATCCAGCAAAGAACTCACTCACATTCTTAGCTCCATCATCCTACGGAAAAGATGAGCTAGACAATTCTAGAGCCAAAAAGAAATCCTAGAGGGATATGAGTTTGTCAGCTGAGCAGACACTTTTTACCTTCCCAGAAATCTCTCATACTTTCTTGCTAGACACACCTAGGAGAAGGGCTAGCACCCAAGGAGATAGAGAAGAGCTGCCTGGTCCTCTAGCCCAGTGCAGTCCTCGGGGGGCAGCTCCCACCAATCAGGGGCCAGCCTGGCCTGGTCATGAGCACCAGAAACCACTGAGGCACAGGGCCATGACAGATTAGGAGCAAAGCCCTCAGTGTCGCCTGATTCTGATACTTGGATGACTTTAAGGGCTCCTCCTGCTCGCCAGCCAGCGGGGCTTGGAGCCAGGATCCAACAGCGCAGCTGGAGTAGCCCGCAGCGAGAGAGCCCAGGCTGATTCTTTCAGTGGAGAGAGCGTCCCCTTGCTGTCCCAGTCTCCGCCACTTGATTAAGCTGGATTCTCAGGGTCCCCTGCTCGCTCTCAACCCTCTTTCCAGCTCCAGGGACCCTTACCCTCAGCGACAGCCGCTCCGCAGGTGCTCACCGGCTTGGCGAGACCGGTGCATGGCACACAGTCACTGTCGAGGGCGGCGACGGCCGGGGGTGCCCCCGCCCGGCCCAGGCCTCCCCATGATCCCTTACCCATTTCCCGCCGGGCTCCTGCTCCGGACTCCCGCCGGCCCGCGCGCCCCATGGCCCCGCGCCCAGGCGCCGGCTGGGGGCAGCGAGAGCTGCGGGGCCTCGGCTGCGCGGGGGGCTGGGCCAGTCCAGCTCTGGGCGCTCACAGGAGGGACTCGGTTTCCGGGACTGCAGGCTGGCGGGCGGGTGGCGGCGCAGGGCGGGGAGGGGCGGGCTGAGACCGGGCCGGGGTTGGGGGTGGTGGGGCGAAGCTGTCGGACTGGTCTGACCACGGTGACGCCGGGCTGGGCCGCCGGGCAGGCCGGGTACCTTCTGCACACCCCGCACGGCACTGTCTGACCTCACGGCACTGTCTGACCTGTGCGCTAGCGAGCTGCAGGCACTCCAAAGCCCTCTGGTTATTTTTCCAGTACCTAAACCGGAAACTGAGGCCTGCCCCAGATACGTGCAAGCCTTGAAAGGGATTGTTTGGAGTCCTTACAAACCCCTTGTTCATTTACTATTCATTGGGCACAAGAAAAAGTTGCATTATTTGATTTCCAAATTTCAGCTGTCTGTAACTGTTGACTTACAGTGAACATTCACTAGTTGGTTTGGGGATTGGTGGCACAGAAGCAAATAGCCGTGATTTTACACTTAATCTATTTTAGCAAACATAAGCTCAGAATAGGTTGTCATTGGCGAGAAGCTATTATTTTTCAATATCACCCTTGATGGCACTATCTGGTTTCTATTTCTGTAACTATGTAAGGCACCATATAATGACATTTTGAGTTAAATGATTCCATATTTCCTGTATATTGTGAATAAAAGTTCTCCAAAAGGAATCTTCCAGTAAGCAGTTTGTAAACTGGAGAGACACAACCTTTATTGTAAAACAAAGGTGCCCTTCCAAAGAACAAAGGGAAGGCTCAGGTTTTATAGCAAATGGTCCCACACAGGTTTCCTGTGCGAATGAAGGTTTGAAATTTGCTTAGTTCTGATTGCTTTACAAGGCTAACTTCTGATTGATCAATACATCTGAGTCCTGACTGGGTGATACAGCTGAGCCCTGATTAGTCAAGGCAGGTGAGCTCTGATTGGTTGGTTCAGGTGAGCTCTAAAAATCCCAGGAACAGGAAGGTGCTGGTTTCCAGAGAGCTCAGCATATGTGACCTTTAGTCAGCAAGTGACCACTTGGCTCTATTTTAAATTTAGACCAATACAGTCCAGTTGTTTGACATGTAAAAACGGAAAAATAAAATAAAATAAAACAGTTTTAGGCCCAGTTGGCCACTCAGGATCCATCTTGAAGAATTGGCTCTTGAAAGTTCACATTTATTCACAATATCTAGTGAACATTTTAGCTCCCCTAGGAATTGGCAACCTAGAGAGGTACATTTCTTGATTTGATGCTGCTAAAATGAAGCTGACCAGGCTCTCTACAAGCAGCAACAACCATGACAACACCTAATATTTATTGAGTGCTAGGCAATAAGCTGTCTTAAAATATTTAATCCTCATGGCAACCCTATGAGTTAGGAAGCTTTTCACATCATGAGGAAACTGAGGCACAGAGAGGCTGAGTAACCTGATCAAGGACACACAGACATGCAGTCAGGCAAGACCCAAAGACCATGCTCTAAATCAGCAGTCTGCAACTTTTTGGCACCAGGGAGGGACTGGTTTCTGTGGAAGGCAATTTTTCCACAGATGGGGGAGGTGGGAGTGGATGGTGTTTCAGGATGATTCAAGCACCTTACATTTATTGTGTGCACTTTATTTCTGTTATTATTACATTGTAATATATAATGAAATGATTTTATAACTCACCATAATGTAGAATCAGTGGGAGCACTAAGCTTGTTTTCCTGAAACTAGACAGTCCCATCTGGGGGTGATAGGAGACGGCAACACATCATCAAGCACTAGATTCTCATGAGGAATGCACAACCTAGATCCCTCACGCACACAGTTCACGATAGTGTTTGCAGTCCTGTGAGAATCTAATGCCACAGCTGATCTGACAGGAGGTGGAGCTCAGGTGGTAATACAAGCAATGGGGAGTGCCTGTAAATACAGATGAAGCTTCGATCACAATCCCCCACCCGCAACATGGTCCTAACAGGCCATGGACAGGAGATTGGGGACCCTTGCTCTACATCAATGTGCAACACTACTGCTTAGTCTTTTTAGATGGGGATCTGATGCTAGGTTTAATAATCCTATAATTTATTAGTTCATTTCTTCACTCTACAAATATTCACTTCAGTATTCACCTACTGTATATATGCCAGGCACTGGTTAAAACAATGAACTGAACACTCCAAAAGCTTGCAGCTAGCAGAGAATATAAGCAGTAGTGTGAGGTACACTGATAAATTGTAAACTTGGGAGGCTGAGTGGGATGTTTTTGAGGGGGGAAATCCTGAAGGAGGGAGCCACAAAGAACAGAAGCCCAACAACTACATGCAAACTCCTTTAAACTCTTGACAGATTCCTGAATGAACAATGCAAGGAGCAAGAATCTAGATAACCCGAAGGAGAACAATAGTGAGCAGAGACCTGAGCAGTTAGTTGCCGTCTCTGGGAAAGTTCCACCATCTGAGAGGGACTTGGTTCTATTGGGCTTTCCACTGAAACCCTAGAATGACCACCCCTTAGCAGGAAAGACTGCATCCCAGCATTAAGGGATATACCCTAGAATTAGGGACAAAACCAAAAGAAATTCATCCAAACAAAGCACAAAACCAAATCTCCACAAAACCAAGGTGAGTTTTCAATAATTCAACTTACTGTTAGGACAAAACTTGACACGCTTCAAAGGAAAATAGAATGCAGAGCATCTACAATGTATTATTCACAGTGTTCATCATATGACAAAAAATTATTAGACATTCAAAAAAGCAGAAAAATGTGAGCCATAGTCAAGAGAAAAAAAATCAATTGAAATAGACCCACAGGTGACCAAGATATTGGGATCAAAAGATAAGGAATTAAAAACAAAAACTATGATAAATATGGTTAAAAAACACTTTCAGCAAAAAATAGATATAACGGGTAAAGAAATCAGGCATTTCAGCAGAAATATAACCATTTTTTAAATAAAGTGCCAAAAGGAATACAAATAAATCCACATCAATGAAAGTGATATCTGTATCTTTATTACCCCAGAATGAAGAGACATCCCAACTTTTGCCCTCCAGGGGGAAGCCTGGGCAGTTTTGCCAACAGCCCCTGTGTAAGTTCAGGGCCTCCTAATATTAGGGTCCCTTTTTTTTTTTTTTTTTTTTTTGAGATGGAGTCTTGCTCTGTCGCCCAGGCTAGAGTGCAGTGACAAGATCTCGGCTCACTGCAAGCTCCGCCTTCCCGGGTTCACGCCATTCTCCTGCTTCAGCCTCCTGAGTAGCTGGGACTACAGGTGCCCGCCACCATGCCCAGCTAATTTTTTTGTATTTTTAGTAGAGACGGGGTTTCACCGTGTTAGCCAGGATGGTCTCCATCTCCTGACCTCGTGATCTGCCCGCCTCGGCCTCCCAAAGTGCTGGGATTACAGGCGTGAGCCACTGCGCCCGGCCAGGGTCCTTTTTCGTAATGTACTTCACTACGCGTTCAGGTAACATATGGAACTCATCACAACTCCCTGTAGAAAGTGGGGCTCAAGGCCAGGCGTGGTGGCGGGCGCCTGTAATCCCAGCTACTCTGGAGGCTGAGGCAGGAGAATTGTTTGAACCCGGGAAGCAGAGGTTGCATTGAGCCGAGATTGCGCCATTGCACTCCAGCCTGGGCGACACAGCGACACTCTGTCTCAAAAAAAAAAGAAAAAAAAAAGTGAGGCTCAAGGAGTCTGTGTATTACTCTGCTGCTGCTGTGAGTAATAAATAGTCTTCCACCATCTTCTATTAGAATCTATAAAATTGTGATGGGTTATCTAGTTAGCTTGCAAGCAGAGTAAAAACTCAGACCCTTTCACAGTTACTGACTTAACAGAGATGAAGATAAAACTCTTAAAAGCAACCAAATAAAAAAATGTACATTCCATACAGGAATGATGGATAATTTCTCATCAGAAACCATGTAGGCCAGAGGACAAAATGTTGTTTTGTTTGTTTGTTTGTTTGTTTGAGATGGAGTCTTGCTCTGTCTCCCAGGCTGGAGTGCAGTGGTGCAAGCTCGGCTCACTACAACTTCTGCCTCCCAGGTTCAAGCGATTCCCCTGACTCAGCCTTCCAAGTAACTATGATTACAGGTGCATGCCACCATGCCTGGCTAATTTTCATATTTTTGATAGAGACAGGGTTTGGCCATGCTGTTAGGCTGCTCTCGGACTCCTGGCCTCAAGTGATCCCCCTGCCTCGGCCTCACAAAGTGCTGGGATTACATCAAGCCACCAGGCCCAGCCAGAATGGAATATCATCTTTAAAGTGCTAAAAGGAAAAAAGCTAGCAACTTATAGTGCTTTATCCCCTAAAAAAATAGTAAATAGGAAGTAAGACATCTTCAAATAAATAAAATCCGACAGTATTATATGAAAAGTAAATAAATTATTCAAGATAAAGGGAATGATATTAAATAAAAATTATAATCTACAGTAAAGCAATGAAGAGCAGTGGGAATGATAAATATATGGATAAATATAAAATACTTTTTCACATTTGTATTAAGTTATTTAAAAGTTCATTGACTAAAGCAAAAATAGTAAGATTTTGGGAGATTTGTAGCATTTGTAGAAGCACGATATATAACAAGAAAAGCACAAAGCACAGAAGGGGAAGAAAAACGGAAGTACATTGTAAGATTTTCATGTTGTGTATGACATTTTGCAATATTAATTCAGACTAAAATCCGGTAGAAGATATAAAAATTATCACTGAAAAATAGCTAACCCAACAGAGGTCAGGGGAGTAAGAAAAAATTAAGAAGAGGGAGGACACATAAAACAAATAGCAAGATAGAAAATGTATCAATAATTACACTAAATGCCCCAAATAAAAGATAGACCTGTCAAATAGGCTAAGAAAACAAGACCCAACTATACTGTGTTTACAAGATACACATGTTAAATATAAAAACCCAGACTAGTTGAAAGTAAAAGTATAGGGACAATATACTATATAATATGAATTTTAGACAAAGTAGGCTTTAATACAAGCAAATTACCAGAAATAAAAATGGTCATATTAAAATGATAAAACGATCAATTTATCAAGAAGACAACAAGCTGGGCGTGGTGGCTCATGCCTGTAATTCCAGCATTTTGGGAGGCCAAAGCGAGGGGATCACCTGGGGTCAGGTGTTCGAGACTAGCCTGACCAACATGGTGAAACCCTGTCTCTACTAAAAATACAAAAATCAGCTGTGTGCAGTGGCACACACCTGTAATCACAGCTACTCAAGAGGCTGAGGCAGGAAAATTGCTTGAACCCAGGGGGCGGAGGTTACAGTAAGCCGAGATCCTGCCATTGCACTCCAGCTTGGGTGACAGAGTGAGACTCTGTCTCAAAAGAGAGAAGGAAGAAGAAGAAGAAGAACTAGAAGAAGAACAAGAAGAAGAGGAAGAAACATAACAATCCTAAATGTATAGGAATGTAACAACAGAATTTCCAAATATGTCAAGCAAAAATGGAAGTAGAAAACCCACTTAGTTGGACATGATGAAACCCATTTCTCAATAATTAATAAAACAAGTATACAAACAATTATTAAGGATACAGATTTAAACAACATAATTGTTCAACTTGACCAAATTGACATCATATAATATTACACCACCAATGGCAAAATACATATTCTTTTCAACTGCTCATGGAATATTCACCAAGACTTATGATTCATGAACTATAGAAGAATCTCTAAATTTCAATGGAAGAAATCACAAGATCATGTTTTCTGACTACCACGGAACTAAATTAGCAATCCATAATAATATCCTATCTAAGAAAATATCCAAATGTTTGGAAATAAAGCAATGTACTTCCAAATAACTCATAGGTCAAACAAGAAATCACAGGAAATATGAGGGAATCCTTCAAATTAGAATGGCATAAATATATAAAAACAGATCAATGTAACAGAATTAAAGTGTCCTAATATATATCTACATATCTTTTGACAAAGGTGTCAAGATAATTCATGAAGAAATAAAAGCCTTTTCAACAAACAGTGCCGGAGCAACTAGAAATATATACGATTAAAAAAATGAACCCTGGGACTTGTATCTAATATATAAATAATACTTATAACCCAATCATAAAAAGAAGAATTCAATTTTAAAATAGGCAAAGGACCTGAATAGACATTTCTCTAAGGTAGACAAATTACCAACAAACGCATGAAAAGATGCTCAACATCATTAGCAATCAGGGAAACACAAATCAGAATCACAATAAGATACTAGATTGGCTATAATAAAAAGTACAATAACAACAAGTATTGGCAAGGTTACAAAAAATTGGAAATCTCATATACTTTTGGTAGGTTTGTAAAATGGTGCAGCCACTTTGGAAAACAGTTTGGGAATTCTTCAAAACATGAAACATAGAGTTTCCATATTACCCAGAATTTCACTCCTAGGCCTGGGAGGCACAGGAGGATGGCTATACAGAAGACTTCAACAATCATTCTCCCCACAGGAACACCAAATTTAACAACGATCTATGTAAAAAAAATACCTTCATAAGAACCAAAAATCAAGGCCGGGTGCGGTGACTTACCAGCACATTGGGAGGCCGAGGCAAGTGGATCACCTGAGGTCGGGAGTGTGAGACCAGCCTGACCAACATGGAGAAAACCCATCTCTACTAAAAATACAAAATTAGCTGGGCGTGGTGGCGCATGCCTGTAATCCCAGCTACTCGGGAAGCTGAGGCAGAAGAATCGCTTGAACTCGGGAGGCGGAGGTTGCAGTGAGCCGAGATCGTGCCATTGCACTCCAGCCTGGGCAACAAGAGCGAAACTCCGTCTCAAAAAAAAAAAAAAAAAAAAGAACCAAAAATCAGGTTAGCATCACAGTACCTGGTTTTAACTTCATATCACTGAAAGAGGCATTGAATAGGGTAGAAAAGACCGTTTTGAATTACCTATGTCACCCCTCCCCCATCCCCCAGCAGCAGCCATGTGGCACAAGGAGAGAATCAATGAGCATGGAGGAGAGATAGTGCAGTGATTGCCGGACTTTTGCATTGGAACTCAGTGATGCCCTGACACAGTGGAAAGCAACACCAAGCAGAACTTAGCTGATGCACACAGAGGGAGCATTTAGACCAGCCCTAGCCAGAGGGGAATCGTCCATCCCAGAGGAAGGAACTTAAGTTTTGGCAAGCCTTAATGTCATCAACTAAAGGTCTCTGGGGTCCTAAATAAACTTGAAAGGCAATCTAAGCCACAAGGACTGCAATTCCTAGGCAAGTCCTAGTGCTGTTCTGGGCTCAGAGTCAGTGGACTTGGGGGGCACATGACCTGGTGATAGGCCAGCTGGGAAGGCCAAGGGAGGGTCTGCATTACCCCTCCTCCAATCCCAGGCAGTGCAGCTCACAGCTCCAAAACATCTTCCTTCTGCTTGAGGAGAAATGAAAGTATAGTAAAGAGGATGTTGTTTTGCAACCTGGATACCAGCTCAGCCATAGTAGGATAGGGCACTATGCAGAGTCCTGAGGCACACATTCCAAGCCCTAGCTCTCAGATGACATTTCTAGATATACCCTGGACCAGAATGGAAATCACTGCCTTGAAGGGAAGGACCTAGTCCTGGCAGGATTCATAACCTGCTGAGTAATGAGCCCTTGAGCCCTGAATAATCAGCAGCTGTAGGCAGGTAGTATACACTGTGGGCCTTGAGTGAGACTCAGAGCCATGCTGGCTTCAGGTATGACCCAGCACATTCCCAGCTGGGTAGCTATGGGAAGAGACTCCTTCAGCTTGAGAAAAGCAGAGGGAAGAATAAAGGAGGGGACTTTGTCTTGCAGCTTTCAAGTTTATTTAGGACCCCAGAGACATTAAGGCTTGCGCCAGGCAGACTCTTGAGGTCCCTGATTCCAGGCCTTGGCACTTGGATGGCATTTCTGGACCTGCCCTGGGCCAGATGGGAGCCCACTGCCTTGAAGGCAAGTGAGTCCCAGGCCTGGCAGCATTCACTACAAGCTGACTGAAGAGTGCTTTGGCCTTGAGTAAACATTGGCAGTAGCCTGACAGTATGCCCCAAGGCCCTGTGGCAATGGTGGCCATAAGGAGAGACTCCTCTGCTTATGGAAAGGGGAGGGAAAAGTGGGAAGGACATTGTGTTGTGGCTTGTGTGCCAGCTCAGCTGCAGTAGACTAGAGTACAAGTTAGATTTCTAAGGTTTCCGACATCAGACCATTTCCTCCAGACAACAACTCATCGCCCTGAAAGGAAGGATGCAAGCATGGCTGGCTGCAACACCTATTGATCGTAGAGCCCTACGGCCTTGAGCCAACAGAGATGGTAGACAGGTAGTGGTTACAGTGGGCCTTGACCCAGTGCCGTGCTGGATTTCAGGTCTGACCCAGTGCATTCCCAGTTGTGGTGGCCACAGAGGTGCTTGTGTCCCACTACCCCCAGCTTTAGGCCACTCAGCACAGAGAGAAAGATTTTGTTTGTTTGGGAGAAAGTAAGGGAAAAGAAGAAGAGTCTCTGCCTGGCAACCTAGAGAATTCTTCTGGATCTTATTCAAGACCACAAAGGTGATACCTCTATGAGTCTGCAAGAGCCACAGTGTTACTAAGCTTGACATGACCCCTGAAGCAGGTATGACTGCAGTGACCAAAAACCTAGACCACAACACCCAAATCTTTTCAAATACCTGGAAAATTTTCCCAAGAAGGATGGGTACAAACAAGCCCAGACTGTGAAGACTACTATATGTACCTGATTTTTCAATGCCCATACACTGATGAACATTCACAAGCCATCAAGACCATAAAGGAAAACATGACCTTACCAAATAAGGGACAAAATAAGGGATCAGGGACCAATCCTGAGAGACAGAGATATGTGACCTTTCAGACAGATAGTTCAAGATAGCTGTTTGAGGAAACTCAACGAAATCCATGACAACACAAAGGAAAAATTCAGAATCCTATCAGATAAATTTAACAAAGAGATTGACATAATTAAACATAATCAAGCAGGAATTCTGGAGTTGAAAAATGCAATTGACATACTAAAGAATGCATCAGAGTCTCTCTTTCTCCCTCTCTCTCTCTTTTTTTTTTTTTTTTTTTTTGGAGACAGAATCTCTCTCTGTTACCAAGGCTGGAGTGCAGTGGTGCAATCTCAGCTCGCTACAACCTCTGCCTCCTGGGCTTAACTGAGTCTCATGCCTCAGCCTCCTGAGTAGCTGGGATTACAGACGTTCACCATCACACCCAACTAATTTTGGTATTTTTAGTAGAGACAGGGTTTTGCCATATTGGCCAGGCTGGTGTTGAACTCCTGGCCTCAAGTGATCCTCCTGCCTCAGCCTCCCAAAGTGCTGGGATTACAGGCATGAGTCACTGCATTCAGCCTCGGAGTCTTTTAATAGCAGGTTTGATCAAGCAGAAGAAAGAATTAGTTAGGTTGAAGACAAGCTATTTGAAAATGCACAGATACAGGACACGAATAAAAAAAGAAGAATGCCTATGGGATCTAGAAAATAGCCTCAAAAGGGCAAATGTAAGAGTTATTGGCCTTAAAGAGGAGGTAGAGAGAGAGAGATAGGGGTAGAAAGTTCATTCAAAGGGATCATAACAAGAACTTCCCAAATCTAGAGAAATAAATCAATTTTCAAGTATAAGAAGACTATAGAACACCAAGTGGAGTTAACCCAAAGAAGACTACCTGAAGGCATTTAATAATCAAACTCTCGAAGATTAAGGAAAGAATCCTAATAGCAGTAAATAAGAAAAACAAATAACATACAATGGCGCTCCAATACATCTAGCAGCAGACTTTTCAGTAGAAACTTTACAGGCCAGGAGAGAGTGGCATGACATATATAAAGTGCTGAAGGAAAAAAAATTTTACCATAGAATAGTATATCCAACAAAAATATCTTTGAAACATGAAGGAGAAATAAAGACTTTCCCAGACAAATAAAATATGAGAGACTTCATCAACACAAGAACTGTCCTACAAGAAATGCTAAAGTGTGTTCTTCAATCTGAAAGAAAAGGACATTAATAAGCAAAAAGAAATCATCTGAAGATACAAAATTCAGATAATTACTGCTAATAGTAAGTACACAAAAAATAAATATTATAACACTGTAATTGGGGTGTGTAAACCACTCATAACTTAGGTAGAAAGATGAAAAGAACTGTCCAAAAACAATAACTATACCAACTTTTTTCTTTTTGAGACAAGGTCTCACTCTGTCACCCAGGCTAGGGTGCAGTAGTGCAATCATGGCTCACTGCAGCCTCAGCCTCCCTGGCTTAGGTAATCCTCCCACCTCAGCCTCCTGAGTAACTGGAATCATGGGTGCACACCACCATGCCTGGCTAATTTTTGTATTTTCTGTAGAGATGCCATGTAGAGACGCCATGTTGCCCAGGCTGGTCAGAAACTCCTGGGTTCAAGTGATCTGCATTCCTCGGCCTCCCAAAGTGCTGGGATTACAGGCATGAGCCACAGCGCCTGGCCTGTCAGAACTTTTCAAGACAGTACTGTTACAATAAGATATAAATAGAAACACAAAACAGTTAAAAAGTGAGGGGTAAATTTATAGTGTAGAGTTTTTATTAACTTTCTTTTTGCTTGTTTGTTCATGCAATCAGTGTTAAATTGTCATCAGTTTAAAATAATGAGTTATTCCAGTGAGCCAAGATCGGGCCACTGCACTCCAACCTGGCTGATATCGCGAGACTCTGTCTCAGTAAGTAAGTAAATAAATAAATAAATAAATAGTTATACAATATTATTTGCAAGCCTCAAGTTAACCTCAAATCAAAAAACCTACAAAGGATACATGAATAATAAAAAAGCAAGAAATTAAAATATGCCACCAGAGAAAATCACCTTCACTAAAACGAAGACAGAAAGGAAGAAGGAAGAGAAGACCACATAACATCCAGAAAACAAATAACAAAATGGTAGGAGTGAGTCCTTACTTATCAATAATAACATTGAATGTAAATAGACTAAATTCTTCAATCAAAAGACATAGAGTGGCTGAATGGATTAAAAAAAATAAAACCCAATGATCTGTTCCCTACAAGAAACATATTCCACCTAAAATGAAAAACATAAACTGAAAATAAAGAGATGATTTTTTTTGTTTCCATGCCAATGGAAACAAAAAGGAAGCAGGCGTAGCTCCACTTACATAAGACAAAATAGATTTCAAGATAAAAACTATAAGAAGAGACAAAAAAAGGTCATTATATAAGAATAAAAGGGCTACTTTAACAAAAGGACATGACAAGAGTAAATGTATACATCCCCAACACTGGAGCACCCAGATATATAAAGCAAATATTAGAGCTAAAGAGGAAGACAGAACCCAACACAGTACTAGCTGGAAACTTCAACACCCCACTTTCAGCATTGGACAGATCATCCCGACAGAAAATCAGCAAAGAAACATCAGACTTAATCTACTCTATAGACCAAATGGACTTAATAGATATTTACAGAACATTTCATCCAACAGATGCAGAATACACATTCTTCTCAGCACGTGAATCATTCTCAAGGATAGACCATGTTAGGCCACAAAATAAGTCTTAAAACGTCTTTAAAAATTAAAATAATATCAACTGTTTTCTCTGATCATGATGGAATAAAACTAGAAATCAATAACAAGAAGAACTTTGGAAACTATACAAGCACCTGTAAAGATATCCTATGTTCATGGACTGGAAGAATTAATATTGTTAAAATGTTCATACACTGAAAGAATCAGTATTGTTAAAATGTCCATCCTACCCAAAGCCTCCTTCAGATTCAGTACAATCCCTATCAAATTACCAATGACATTCTTCACAGAAACAGAAAAAGTAATCCTAAAATGTATATGGAAACACAAAAGACCCAGAATAGACAAAGCTATCCTGTGCAAAAAGAACAAAACTAGAGGAATCACATTACCTGACTTCAAATTATACTACAGTGCTACAGTAACCAAAGCAGCATGGTACTTGCATAAAAACAGACACATAGACCAATGGAACAGTGTAGAACACTTAGAAAAAAAATCTGTACACCTACAGTGAACTCATTTTTGACCAAGGTGCCAAGAACATACATTGGGAAAAGGACAGTCTCTTCAAAAATGGTGCTGGGAAAACTGGATATCCATATGCAGATGAATGAAACTTCACTCCTGTCTCTTACCATTTACAAAAATCAAATCAAAATGGATTAAAGACTTAAACCTAAGACCTCAAACTATGAAACTACAAGAAAACATTGGGGAAACTCTTCAGGGCATTGGACCAGGCAAAGATATCTTGAGTAATACCCCACAAGCATAGGCAACCAAAGGAAAATGGACAAATGGTATCACATTAAGTTAAAAAGCTTCTGCACAGCAAAGGAAACAATCAACAAAGTGAAGAAACAATCCTCAGAATGGAAGAAAATGTTTACACTCTATCCATCTGACTAGAGATTAAAAACCAGAATATATAAGGAACTCTAACAACTCTCTAGGAAAAAAATCTAATAATCCAATTAAAAATGGGCAAAAGATCTGAACAGATTTTGCTCAAAAGAAGACACACAAACGGAAAACAGATATGTGAAAAGGTGCTCAACATCATCAGAGAAATGCAAATCAAAACTACAATAAGCTATCATCTCACCCCAGTTAAAATGACTTTTATCCAAAAGACAGACAATAACAAATGCTGGCAACGATGTGGAGAAAAGGGAATCCTCGCACACTCTTGGTGGGGAAGTAAATTAGTACAACCACTTTGGAGAACAATTTGGAGGCTCCTCAAAAAACTAAAAATAGAGCTACCACATGATCCAGCAATCCCACTGCTGGGTATATACCCAAAAGAAAGGAAATCAGTATAATGAAGACATATCTGCACTCCCATGTTTATTATAGAACTCTTCACAATCACCGAGATTTGGAACCAACTTAAGTGCCAATCAACAGATGATTGAATAAAGAAAATGAGGTACATATACACAGTGGAGTACTATTCAGCCATAAAAAAGAATGAGATCCTGGCATTTGCAATAATGTGGATGGAACTGGAGGTCATTATGTTAAGTGAAATAAGTCAGGGATAGAAAGACGAACCTTGCATGTTTTCATTTACTTGTGGGAGCTAAAAATGAAAACAATTGAACTCGTGGAGATAGTGGAATGATGGTTACCAGAAGCTGCAAAAGGTAGTGAGGGAGTGAGGAAGAAGTAGGGGTGGTTAATGGGTGCAAAAAAATAGTTAGAAGAATAAATAAGACCTAGTATTTGATAGCACAACAGGGTGACTATAGTCAATAATAATTTAATTGTATATTTTTAAATAACTAAAAGAGTATAATTGGATTATTGTAACACAAAGAATAAATGCTTGAGGGGATGGATACCCCATTTACCCTGATGTGATTATTATGCATTGCATACCCGTATCAAAATGTCTCATGTATCCCATAAATATATACACCTACTATGTACTCACAAAAGTTAAAAATAATTTTTTAAAAAACTATAAATGAATAAGAAAATGACAAACTACTCAAATAAAATAATTGCTAAAAGAGTTAAACAGATATTTTACAATTAAAAAAATCACAAATGACCAATAAACACATGAAAAGATGCTCAATATTTTTAGTACAAATTCAAACCTCAAAGAGATACTACTTCTTCCTCATAAGAATGGCTAGAATTTAAAACATGACAATACCAAATATTGATGAGTTGACAAGGAGCTGGAGCCACTGATACTTCTTTTTTTTTTTTTTTTTCTGAGACCAAGTCTCACTGTATCGCCCAGGCTGGAGTGCAATGGAGTGATCTCAGCTGACTGCAACCTCCTCCTCCTGGGTTTCAGCAATTCTCCTGCCTCAGCCTCCCAAGTAGCTGGGACTACAGCTACCACCACCACCATGCCCAGCTAATTTTTGTACTTTTAGTAGAGACAGTGTTTCACCGTGTTGGCCAGGCTGGTCTGGAACTCCTGACATCAGGAGTTCCTGGACGTCTGGAACTCTTGACATCCACCCACCTTGGCCTCCCAAAATGCTGGGATTACAGGCATGAGCCACTGCGCCTGGCTGCCACTGGTACTCTTATACTTTGCCGACAGGAGTGTAAAACCATTAGTTGCCAATTTCTTGTAAATTGACCTACCTTTTGACCTAGTCCTTTCACTGCTAGGCATTTACTCAAAGCAAGGGAGTTGAAAACAAATGTCCACAAGAAGAATGGTATAAAAGAATAGCTGCTCTATGCATCATAGACAAAAACTGGAAACATCTCAAAAGTCCATGGATAATCTGTTATGATTTATTCATAAGTTGGAATACTACTCAACAATAGAAAGGAACAATCTGTTGATTTCTCACAACAACATGGATTAATCTCAAAAACATTATGTTGAGAGGAAGCAGCCAAGTAAAAGAGTACATACTGTATGATTCCATTTATATGAAGTTTGAAACAGGACACAACCAACCTATGGGATAAAAGTCAGAACAGTGGATACCTCTTGAGTGGGAGGAACTGATTAGAAAAGGACATAAATGAATTTTCAGGAGTTATGGAAATGTTTTACATTTTCATTGGGGTGGTAGTTAAATGAATGTATATATTTGTCAAAATTTATGCAACTGAGCATTTAAAATCTGTACATGGGGCATGTCAGGGTGTAGTGTGGGGCTTAACGGTGAGCTGAGTCAGGACCAGGACATTCAGATGACCCATGGGCTGGAGACATCTGGTGATACTTGGGTTATAACCTTATTCAAGCAGTTTTATAGTGAGCTTTTACCCAGAGCACTTTTGCATGTTATTTAATAGTGACAATAACTCTGAGAAGTATTATGATCTTGGTTTTCTTTCTTGTTTGTTTATTTTAGAGATAAGGTCTTGCTCTGTTGCCCAGGCTGGAGTGCAGTGGCACAATCATGGCTCACTGCAGCCAGGCCTCCGGGGCTCAAATGATCCTCCTGCTTCAGCCTCCACACCTGGCTAATTTTTTTAACTTTTTTGTAGAGATGGGGGGTCTTGCTCTGTTGGCCAGGCTTGTCTTGAACTCCTGGCCTAAAGCGATCCTTCCACCTCAGCCTCCCAAAGTGCTGGGATTATGGGCATGAGATACTGTGCCCAGCCTTGATTTTCTAAATGAATAAAATGAGCTTCAGGAAGCTTCAGGAACTGGTTCAAAATCACTTGGCTATTAAATGATGTAGCTGGACCTCATCCCTGAGAGTTATGATCTCAAACTAGAGACTCTTGTCCCTTTCCACTTACAAATGGCCTATCTGAAAATCAGCTCTGTCTGGAGCTGGCCCCCTTCCCCTCTGCTCCCTGCAGCACAATCTTCTGAATTGAGTTTCTCAGAAGGGGCGTGGGAGAGGCATACTTTCAGCAGGAGGTTCGCCCTGGTCTGAAAGGGGTACAAGTTTTGTCGAAGAATTTGATATTAAAGATAACTGTAATTTTAAAGCTCTGCCCTTCTGGAGTGGATGGGCTCTGTGTTTAGCAGAGAACTTTGGTCAGTGTTTGGAGAGCCAAAGGTGAGCCCTGGATGCACTTGGAGTGGCAGGAGGTCGGGAGAAGTGAGATCCTTCACAGAAGACAGCAACAGAACTGTGGGCATTGGGGGCTGGCAGATAGAGAACAATCATAAGCAGCAAGCCAGGCCTGGGGATCCTGCCCTATCGGGTGGTGAGGCTGGGGCGTGTTGACAGTGCCATCTCATATTCAGTGGCTCTGCTATGATCCTTTAATCACTATTTCGAACGTTGTTCATTCTTCCCAGTTCATTCCACCACACCTGCCTCTATGAGGTTTTGTGGCTCTCACAGAGAGAAGGAGGAGCGTGGGGACTTACGGGCTTTCTTCACACACCATGGGTGAACACAGAGACACCCAATTTGTACCCTGGGGCCCTGTTATTCTACCTCAGGAGGAGGAATTATTATTTTCCTAATTTGCCCCGCAATACACAAAAAAAGACAAAACTGGGAATATAAATTAGCTATGTAAAAATACTACTAATGACAGCTGGTTTCCATTCATGGTTAAGCACGGTAGGGAGTGCTCTGTGGATGGTCTCCTGCACCTGGAGATGAACGATAGTAGGTACTCAATGAAGAAGATTGTTGAATTAATAAGCAGGCACTGGTGTGGGTGGAAATGCCCTTATCTTAATGGAGCTTAAAATGTAGTAGGAAAAAAATCTTAAATAAGCACACAAAAGTATAGCATGGCAGAAGGTAATCTTTTTTTTTTTTTTTTTTTTTTTTTTGACAGAGTTTCGCTCCTCTTGCCCAGGCCGGATGCAATAGCGCCATCTCGGCTCACCAAAACCTCTGCCTCCCAGGTTCAAGCGATTCTGCCTCAGCCTCCCGAGTAGCTCGGATTACAGGCATGTATCACCACGCCCTGCTAATTTTGTATTTTTAGTAGAGACGGGGTTTCTCCATGTTGGTCAGGCTGGTCTCAAACTCCCGACCTCAGGCGATCTGCCCGTCTTGGCCTCCCAAAGTGCTGGGACTACAGGCGTGAGCCACTGTGCCCACCCAGTAATCATTTTTAGGAAGAAAAATAAAGCAAAGTACAGAAACAGTAAGCAAAGGAGGTACAGGTGGCTTTCAGGAGGAAAATGCTATTTTAGATAAGGTGGTCGAAAAAGACCTCTCTGATAAGGAGCCATGAGTGCAGAGGCCTCAATGCAGAAGAAGAAATAAGTCAGGTGTATCTCTGGAGTAGAGTATTCTAAGAGAGAAGAAAAAATGGGAAGTGCATATTAAACTAATATATTTCATAAAGAACTAAAAGTAGAACTACCCTTTGATTCAGCAATCCCACTACCGGGAAAAGAAGTCATTACATGAAAAAGATACTTGCACAAGCATGTTTATAGCAGCACGATTTGCAATCACAAAATTGTGGAACCAACCCAAATGCTCATCAATCAATGAGTGGATAAAGAAACTGTGATATATATGATATATATATATGATATATGATATATATATATCTCAATAGATATAGCTATATGGTGGAATACTACTCAGCCATAAAAAGGAATTAATTAACAGCATTCGCAGTGACCTGGATGAGATTGGAGACTATTATTCTAAGTGAAGTAACTCAGGAATGGAAAACCAAACATTGTATGTTCTCACTGATATGTGGGAGCTAAGCTACGAGGATGCAAAGGCATAAGAATGATACAATGGACTTTGGGGACTTGGGGGGAAGGGTGGGTGGGGGGTGAGAGATAAAAGACTACAAATAGGGTACAGTGTATATGCCTTGGGTGATGGGTGCACCAGGATCTCACAAATCTCCACTAAAGAACTTACTACATGTAACCAAACACCTCCTGTACCCCATTAACCTATGGAAAAATAAAAAAATAAATTAAATAAATAAATGAATATACTTCAGAATATGTTGGCAGTGAGTTTTCATCAGTTTCAGATAAGGGCCCAGGTGCTCTAGGGAGCACAAACAGCAAAACACTGAATCTTTACTTTAAAGTGCTCAGGGGATGGTTAAAACATACACCTCTGGAAAGACCCCAGAGGCACCATGCAGATCAGGGGTCTGGGCTACAGGTCCTCATGGAGTTTAGAAGAGAGGGTTATTGACGGCTGGTATGGACAGTCCTCGATGTCTTCATGGAACAAATTGTCCGAGAGCCTCACTTTGAGGAGATTTTTGTAGGAACTAGGGGGTGCAGATGGGGAGAGAGAGCACTTAGAAGTGGAGCATGGGGTGGTGAAAGGACAAATTTCAGAGTGTCCAAGGCCTGTTTATGCCTTAGGACAGACTAGAATCCTTACCATTGCCTACTAGGTTAGCAAGATCTAGCCCCCGCCTAGCTCCCTGTGCTCCAACCACAGGCCTGCGTTGAAAGAAAACTAAACTCCTGTGACTTATAATAAATACTGCCAAGGAGGGAAGGCGAAGATGTCAGTGTGACTCCATTGTGGCCTAAGGAAGATGTGTCTTGACTCTACACACAGACATACTGATCTCTTGGCAGGAAGCCCCTTGGAGTGGAGGTGGAGCGCTCAGGTGGGGCAGCTTGAGGTCCCTGGTCACTAAGATCTTTCCTCTGCTCTGACTCCAAGCAAATCAAGTTTCCTGAGTCATCTGACTGTGTCAACTGTCCCTGGGAAAGAATGCAGGCATAGCTGGCCCCTGAACAGATCCATTCCCCACTGTAGTGAGTGCCTGGGTATTTTATCTATCTCTTTTACGAGTTCTGTCCACTACCCACAAACACACAAAAGTACACATTTCCCTTGTAGGCATGCCACTGGGATTCCTGTGCTGAGTTCCAACATGTGGGTGTGTTCCCCCGGGCGAGGAGGGAAGTGTTAATTCCACACACCAGCCAATCATACAGGTAAAAGGTCTGCAACAAATAACAGGATGACAGGAAGTGGACTTTAAAGCAGGCACAGAAGACTTAGAATTTCTCGGGTCTCACCCCTTGGAGATTAGACATAGGCAACAGGCAACATTTGGATACTTGTCAGGGGTCAGGCCCCACCTCAGTTTGATTGATAGGTGAATGAAAATAAATTTTTCCTTAGAGTGAAACACCTAGAGAGTCTTGAAAAACCAGACCTTCACTAATTTGAGAGCATGAACCAAACTGATTATTTGCCTTGTCAAGATTCTTTCCAGGCCGGGTGTGGTGGCTCACACGGTAATGCTAGAACTTTGGGAGGCTGAGGCGGGCAGATTGCTTGAGTCCAGGAGTTAGACACCAGCCTGGGCAAAATGGTGAAACCCCGTTTCTATTTAAAAAAAAAAAAAAAAATTCTTTCCAGAGCAGTCAGGTGTGTTTAAAATGCTGACCCCTGGTGGATATTTCCTGACCTACTCTTTTAGCACCACATGAAGGAGACTCGGAGGCAAGATGTCAAAGCTAATCTTCCCTGTTTTTAAGCTTTCTCAGGTTTAAAGCTAAGAACCCAATAGATGAGTTTCATTATCTCCAGAAACTTTTATGGAGAGAACTGGGCTTAATATCAAGCATGTTGAGATTTGCTGTTGTGGCTTAGAAATTTCATAGTTATGTGAAGAGAAAACACAAAATTATTTGGTGTCCCCAAGATTTGCAAGAATTTTACCCCAATTTGACACCCCCTGTTGAAGCCCAATTTATGTCCCACCCAAAATGAAGCTTGAAATGTGTTTTAGCCAGCCTGTGATTGAGAAAATAGAAAATCTTCTACCTTCTACCCAAATTAACATGTAGTCGAAATGTACTGCTGATGCGGTAAGGGGCCTTTCCTTGAAGTTAAAGACCATCTCCCTCCTTTGTATTGACAGACACTACCAGGGCCAGGCGGGAGAGCTGGGAGGACTTGACCTCAGGGTCCCTGACTTAGCAGCTATGTGGTCCACGGGCCTCAGCCCTGGCATCCTGATGTCCTTGCCCCACACCCAGATCAAGTGAATCAGAACCTCTGGATGGAGGAGGTAGGGCACTTTTGGTAAAAAGCTCCTGCAGGTCAGCCTGATGAGGACACATATCTAGTTCAATTCCCTCCCTTTATGAAAACTGAGGCCTAGGGAGGAGAGGTTGCTTGACCAAGGGCCCTCCAGTGAGCCTGTAGGAAAACTCCGACTCACCAATGAAAGACTTGAATTCAGCCTTGAGTTTTCAAATAGTTGTCCTTGATTCTGTAGTGTTGTAGCAGGTCAGGCCGAGAAGTGACAGAAGGAGCCACACTCCTCTTGAGGTTTGCTTGTCTTCCCTCTCTGTGCTTTTCTCTCCCATCTCAGCCCCTCCACCTCCCGGTCACCTGTGCACCGCCTCCCAGTTGAACAAAAGCCTCACTTAAGCATGAACCCCAGGCCTGGCTTTCCTAATCCATGGCCCCTGCCTTGTGCTATATAAAGTGCTGGCCCCTTGATTATTAATTTCTTCACTGCGGGCTGAGACCAGACCTGCAATACCCCACCAAGCCAAACTCAAATGTTTGCACATCCATTTGCTTTAAACATAGACCCAATAAGCCTATGTTAATCCATTTAGAACCTGCCTGCTCTGTATACTCCATGAAACTGTACCCAATATCTGCTGGCCAAGGATAAGCCCCAAGCCATAAAGGCTCCAAGCCACTGCAGCCCATAGGAGTTCTCTGACCCAGAGATCCCCTGCTGTGCTGCTGGGTGACTTTACCTGGCCATGTAAGCCCCCTTTCCAATTATCTTCTTTCCTAGGAGTCCTGTTGCCCTCCTTCCCCTCTGAGTAGGACCCCATCTCCACACTATAGCCTCCTTGACCGATTCCTGCTATAAAGGACCTTCTCCATTGTAAACCTGTTAAAGCATCACCCAGAAAGAAAGCCTATGTGTGCTACCGCCACCTCGTGGTCATATCTTTTTCCTTAACCTCCAAATCTCTGAAAAATCCTTCACTGTGGGCCTTTTCCCTCTTCTAAGCTTCCTTCCAAATATTCCTGATCCGAGTCCCCAGTCTTCTCAAATTTGCTGGCCTGTCGAATAAATTAATCCCTATTGATATATCAGTGGCCAATTCATTTATTCACTGGCCAGATATTCACTGAGCACCCAGTATATTGCAAGCAATGGCCTTGGGACTTGAGATACACTGTAGAACAAAACAGACAAAAATATCTGCATGGGTTAAGCTGACATTCTAGCAGCATGATGATGATTTAAAGTTTTTCCACTTAGGAATATTTTACGGAACACTTTAAACCAAAGTAAGGAACCGTTTTGTTTTTTTGTTTGTTTGAGACAGGGTCTCACTATCACCCAGATTGGGGTGCAGTGGCATGATCTCAGCTCACTGCAACCGTCACCTTCCAGGTCTGAGTGATTCTCGTGCCTCAACCTCCCAAGTAGTTGGGATTACAGGCATGTACCACCACGCCCGGCTAATTTTTTAGCATTTTCAGTAGAGACAGGGTTTTGCCATGTTGGTCAGGCTGGTCTTGAACCCCTGGCCTCAAGCGCTCTGCCCGCCTCAGCCTCCCAAAGTGCTGGGATTACAGGCGTGAGCCGCCATGCCCAGCTAGGAAGTGTTAAGAGGGGAGTTTTTGGTGTCATCAATGGGCTAGTGGGATAGAGAGTAAGGAGATGGGCTAGGTTTATAATTAGGAGAATCCCTTTATGCTAGTGCATATGCCAAAATTTACGCACTGTGTGATTTATGCTTTTTATTTTATTTTATTTATTTATTTATTTTGAGACAGAGTTTTGCTCTTGTTGCCCAGGCTGGAGTGCAATGGCGTGTTCTCAGCTCACTGCAGTCTCCACCTCCCAGGTTCAAGTGATTCTCCTGCCTCAGCCTCCTGAGTAGCTGGGATTACAGGTATGCGCCACCATGCCCGGCTAATTTTATATTTTTAATAGAGATGAGGTTTCACCATGTTGGTCAGGCTGATCTCGAACTCCTGACCTCATGTGATCCACCTGCCTCGGCCTCCCAAAGTCCAAAGATTACAGGCATGAGCCACCGCACCCAGCTAATGCATTTTAAAACAGTACTTCTCAAATTTAATGTGCATGGGAGATCTGGTTAAGATGATGACCCTAAGTCAGTAAGTCAAGCCTGAGGCCTGAGAATCTGCATTTTAACTCCAGAAGCATGCTGATGTTGCTGATGCATGAACCACACTTGGAGCAATAAGGCTCTAAAGCAGATTCCTTTGAGCACTGACTCTTCTAGGACTAATAATAATAATAATATGCCACTCACCACAGAAGGTTATTGCAAAGATTAAGTAACTTTGCAATAACTCAACATTGCCTATTATTTGCATTTAGTGGTGGGAAAACCAAGGCTCTGAGGTGTTAACTAGCTTGCTTATGAGCACCCAGTGCAAGCAGGAGAGTCAGAGTGTGACTGCAGAGTCCCAGAGTTCACCCATGTGACTGTTTTGATGCCTTGCCTGTTCCTAACCTGTAGCTTGCTGCTTGACCTAGTTTGCATGAAGAGTCTTAGCCTTGGGTTTTATCTTCTGTAACATGAAGGGAGGCAGCATATAGAGCCTCACAAATATTAGCTGCTATTGTTGTCATTAAGCTTTGATGAGTTTTCTGCCTTGAACCTCCTCCTTTTACCAGGATTAAAAATATATCAACGACACATGCCCTGCCCTGCCAGCTACTCCCATTTTATATACAAGAAAGAGAAAACTCAGAGATGTTTGATGACCTCCTCAACATCATAGGATCTTAGATCTAGAGAAGACCGTAAACATTTTCTCCAGTTTGTTGCCTTTTAGCCTACTTAGTTTAGTTTGCTTTTAGCAATGAAGTCTCCCTTTCAAACAAAGTCCCATGGGAGGTCCAAGTTGTAAAGAAGAGAAAAACAGAGGGCTCTGTTGGGAACAGGGTTCAAGGGATGAATCCTGGCCCATTTATCCCTGCAGAGGGGAGCTGCAGGGCTTCCCATTTCCAGAGACCTCAGAGAGAAGGGTCCAAAGAGCTCTGTTTGGAAAATCCCCATCCAAATCAACACTCCCCTCAAACAAATGAGGAACAGTCCCCAAAAAGGGAGGTGACTTGGCCAAAATCAGACAGCAAGTGCATGACCTCACTGTGGCCTGCCTCTTGGACTCCAGAGACCAAGCCCAGAATCTAACAGAAACAACCTGGGCAGGTGAAAGCACCACACTCCTCACTAGCCTGACTGTTTACTGAGGTGTGTTTGATAAGTGGTCACTCATGGTCTTGCACTCCCACCTATGGGGCCAAATTCAATACTCCATTCACTAATCTCATAATTTCCCAGATGCTCCTTTCCTTACACCCTGGTTGTTGGGGGGCAAGTCTTTTTATTTTCTAGGTAATGTGAAATAAAATATACCTGCAAAAAACTGCCTAACTACATCCATGCCAAGAAATAGAATGTTGTCTGGACCCTAAAATCCCCCAGGTGCTCCTGCCTGCCACTCTGTCTCCCACGGGCCAAGCTTCACTGGGCCTTCAGAGAGAGCATGGCCTTGCTTCTGTCTGCATCACCTGTTTCCACAGCCCTCCACACAACAGCCCCATGTTGCCCATTTTGAACTTTATAGAAATGGAATCACACTCTATGCATGCTTTTGTGATTCTTGTACCCACATGATGTTTGTAAGATTCATCTGTCTTGTGAGGTGCAGCTGGCTGTAATTCATTCGTTTTCTTTGCCAAAGAGCGTTGTGTTGTGTGCAGATATGTGATGTACGAATTCATTCTGTGATGGGTGCTCCAGTAGAGGCTGTTGTGGACAATGCTGCCCCACATCTTTTTTGCAGAGATTTGCTCTCATGTTATCCAGGGAGAGTGAGGCTGAAGGAAGAAAAGAACTCTCAGAGAAGAGGCAGCCAGACCCCAGCCTCTGGGGTGAGAAAGACACATTGGTCTTTCAATTTCCTCAGCACTCTATAACCAAAGCCTGTCAAGGCCAAGGACATAGTCAACAATATAGGCATTTTTGAGATTTTATTGTAAAACAGAGCTGAAGTCACAGGAAGTAGGGAACTTTGCACCCAACATATACAGCATTCATTTGCTGAGTACCTGCCAAGAGCGAGGCTAGGTGCTCAGCCCTGCAGGGACTTGAGACATATACGAGTCATGTTTCCTGCTCTGCAGAGCTCCCAGCCTGGTGGGGGAGATAGGCAGAGGCACAGCCATCTTTCATACAACTCTCCAAGTGCCAGAAGCTCTACAATGTCAAGGAGCAATTCATTCCTTCAGCAGAGGAGGAAAGAACCCCCAGGAGCCACATTTGCTCAGAGCCTTGGGAGCTGAGAAACTTCTGATAGGAGGTAAAGTACTGCAGGCAGCTGTAAAAAATCTGGAGTGGAGATGGAGCTTGGAGCCTGGGCAGCCGTGCCTGGACAGAGGAGTCCAGATTATGGAAGTGTTTTATAAGGGAAAAAAAAAATTATGGGGCCAACATAGTACCATAACTTTTAATTTTTACAAGTTGGGACATCACAAAAAAGAAGAAAAAAAAGGGAAAAGCTACCATTTACTTTCACCATCATTTCACAAATGCAGGAATATTTTAAGACCCCAGCCTCTCCCAGAAAGAACATAATCTCCAAATGAAGGGCTCTCCTTCACGGGGACCAAAAAAAAAAAATCATGAAATCCTTAATTTTCATTTTCCACAAACCCTTAAAAACCTTCCTCATGGACTGGCCTTTTTTTTGTAAAACAGGGTGTGGGAGCCCCTTGGTTGGGGGTCATCAAGTGGCCTGATGGATCTGGGACATGAGAACGTGGAATGAGGGAGGAGAAGGCAGTGGGGAGAGGAGAGCAGGTTGGGCAGTTGGTCGGGGTTTGATCCTGAATGCAGAGGCGACACGGAAGAGCTTTGTGCAGGGGCTGCTGTGCTCTGATTCACACATTAGAAAGACCATTCTGGAGGCAGCATGGAGGCTGGTCAGTTGAAGAGGAGGCAGAGTCCTGTGACCAGGTTCTTGTGACGCCTTCTGAGGGTCCACCTCTCAATGGCTGGTCCTCAGTGCCCCCATAGCCGGGAGCCCTGGGGCAGAGGGACTGGTAGTCCCTGAAGTCCTTGCCATGCCAGAATGGGAACAGGCAGGCCTGGGCAGTACTACTCATCCTCCTGGAAGTAGAATTTGGTGACCACGACGCCTTCGTCAGGCATATTGGTGAGGCTGACGGGCTGGTCAGCTTCCATCGCTGTGCAGAGGAACCAGCCAGGGCAGGCGGCAGACTCGAAACTGGTGGTGGGGCCGCTGTCTGAGCGGATGAAGGTGAAGCGCTTGTCCTGCTTTCTGTTCTCACTCAGGTCAGTGATGTTAACTGCCTGGAAATCAAAAGACAGGCAGGTGAGAACTGAGGCCTAGGAAGTCCTGTGCTGCTCCCTCTCCACTCCACACCATGACATGGCCCTCTGGACAGCCCAGAGTTAGTACAGGGGAAATGCCATACCCTAAAAGCCCCCAGGTGCTCCTGTCTGCCACTCTGTGGGGCTCTGGGACTTAGGTTTATTTATTTATTAATTAATTTTCCCGAGACGGAGTCTTGCTCTGTCACCTAGGCTGGAGTGCAGTGGCACGATCTCGGCTCACTGCAACCTCCACCTCCTGGATTCAAGCGATTCTCCTGCCTCAGCCTCCTGAGTAGCTGGGATTACAGGCATGCACCACCACACCTGTCTAATGCTTTGTATTTTTAATAGAGACAGGGTTTCACCATGTTGGCCAGGCTGGTCTCAAACTCCTGACCTCGTGATCTGCCCACCTTGGCCTCTCAAAGTGCTGGGATTACAGGCGTGAGCCACCACGCCTGGACTGGCCCAGGTTTCTTAGGATAGCAAAGACACAAAGAGGCTGTCCCACTGTCATACCTTGACTTTGGGAAATCTGGCCACTCTGGCCTCAGACCAGTAAGTCTGGTAAATACACGGCACCATCAGCAGAAGCCAAGGCCTGTAGAGCTGGTGTTCTGTCAGGGTTTGAGCTCTGAGAAGATGGGGTGGTGGTGTGTTCCATGCAATGTCCTAGCCATCCCCACTCCTCACAGAACAGGCAATCACCCTCCAGAACAGTGTCCGTGGTGAGGGATGTGACAGTGCCACAGTATGGCCACTCACATTGAGGTTAAGGTTGCATCCAGCAAGCCCCTGAGACAAAGCCATGTTTTCCCAGGGCTGGGAAACCCATTAACATTACATGAGATAAAGGAGCACAGGGCTCTGGGTGGGGCACCAACTAGTCAATGTGAGTCAATAAGGATTGGAAGAGAAAGGTCCTGAGGATGGGCTTTGCTAGAAGACAGCAGGTCTGAGTGGGTAGGGGGCCCTTGAGCAAGGGAGTAGCACACAGAGATTCAGGTCCTGTGGTAGATGGTTACAGTGGTGTGAACACATGTCTCCTGGTGTTCACACTCTTATGCAGTCTCCTCTCACAAGGGGCTAGACTTAGTCACATTACTGGCTTTGGCCAATAGGATGATGCAGGCAGAAGTTATAATAAGTGCCTGCACGTTGAGGCTCTTTTTGGAATAATCCCTTTTGGAAGTCAGCCGCCATGCTGTAAGGAAGCTCAAGCTAACTCTTAAACACTGAGAGATCACATGGAAAGAGAGCCTGGAGGATGAGGGACCACCTTGGATGCCCAGCACAAGCCAGGCACTCTGCTGAATGCAGCTGCCAAAGTGACTACAGCATGTTCCACCACATGGAACAGAATCCTAGTCAACTAATCCTAGTCAACCCATAGAATCATAAGAAAAAATTTTGGTTGTTTCAAGCCACTGGGTTTTGGGGTGATTTGAGATCCAAAGCATGTTTTTACCTCCAGCTGGAGTCTGGTCTCATCACCAGACTTGACACAGGACAGGCACATCTTCCCTCCATGGATTCCCAAGAACAGAGCATGAGGCTCAATGGGTACCACATCTATCTTTTCTGGAGAAGAGCAGAGGGGAGGGTCAGGTTAACAGAAGAGGAGGCAGCAATAATGAAGAGACACTGGATATTTTTCTGTCTCCCCTGGTCCCCACAAAACTAAAATCCCAAGGTCAGAAGGGCAGAGAGGTCTCATCTTCCTGGTCTGCATCTAAACAGAAGATTAAACCAAGCACACTATCCAGTTACTCCTAGAGGCCTGAGTCTCCCGGATGTTGTTCCATGTGATTTCCATCTTTCCTTCACTTTCCCCAGGATATCTGTGCTCCAGGTCAACAGGAGTGTTGCTGAGGGGCAGGGAAAATGAACAAGGCCATGAGTGGGGCTCCACAGGAGCCTAGGAGTCTCTGAACCTCCTCTTTCCCTAAGGGGCCTCCATGCTCTCATGTAGCAACAAAAATCTCAGCTTCCTCATGCTTCAGTGTGTTCATTAGGAGAACTACCAGGACAGGAAAGGTAGGTCTCATCCACTTTCAGAGCGAGGCACAGGAGACAGAACCAGGGAATAGGGAAGGTGGGAAGGTGGAGGTAATACCGTCCTACAACAACAAACAGGTGAGTGAAAACATCCTAGAAGGCTAGAGCTAAAAGAATCGCACATCCTGTTGTCCAACTGACATAATCCCACTGAAGAGAAAGCTGAGGAACAGAGTGGGTGAAGCTTCTTCAAGGTCATCCAGCTTGTTCAATGCATGGACCAGAATATGGCTGAGTATGGTGTCCAGGAATAAGAGACATAGCCCAGCCTTATACATAGTGGATTAATTTGGGATTGAGTTAGGGTTTGAACAACATAGGAACATGGAGGCTTAATAGGCACTTGAGGAAGGGAACGGTCAACCTTGCCTTCTGGTATTTGCCCTTCCCATCTGTGGCCCTGGGACCACTGTGCATATAGGCACTGACCCCTGACCTAGACTCTACCTCTCCACGCCCTCTTCAGGCTGCCCTTATATGTGCCCTTTCATAGCCAGGCCCTCCCAGCTTCAAACTTGAATACAAAGACCCAACAAGGATTAGGACATTGCACCTAGGGTTTGTGCAGACAGGCCATGCTGCTGCAGACAGAGGGGCAAAGTGACCCGATGCCCACACACATTGGCTTTCCTGGCAACCACTCACCTTCTAAATTGACATTTGGTCCTTGCAAGTATCCAGCAACTAGTTGGTTGTTCCTCAGGTAGAAGGTCTTCTGGTTAACATCCCAGATTCTGAAAAGGAAAAGGACTCAGCTGTAGTGCACAGCCACCATGTGCCCAGCCTTGTGCTTGGCACCTTCCTGTGTCCCCCAGAACTTGTCAAATTTGCATCCAGCTGTTCCGGGGGTATAGTATTTTAGTATACCCATGGCATGCATGGATGAGAAGACTGAGGTTGACACTGGTTAAGAGGCAGGCCCAGCCCTCAAAGCTGGTGAGCAGTGAGCCCACATTTGACTCCCCTCCTTACTTGCTTGCCAACTGAGATTCCCAGGGAAGGCACTTCTGTTTCAGCAAAGCATGCTGTAGAGCAGCAACATCCAAAAGAACTTTCTGGGATGCAAAAATCTTCTATAGCTGCACTGCCCAATAGGGTGGCCACTAACCACGTGTGGCTATTAAGCTCTTGAAATGTGGATAGTGTGACCAAGGGTTTGGATTTTAAATTTTCTTCTATTTTCATTCATTTAAGTATAAATTTAAATAGCCACCTGAGTCTAGTGGCTACCACAGCACCTAGTTAGAAGTTTCAAGAGACGGAACACCTTGCAGCTAACTCGCTCTGAGCCTTAGACCAGGAGGGTCTGTCCCTAGAGCCTTTCCTCCATTAGCTGGTGACCTGCTCAGAGTCCTGCAGGAGCAGCTGCCCTTGGGAACAAGCCAGCTTCCTCTCTACCTCAGCCAGTGACCTGATTCTGGGTCCCAATTCTTTCTTCTTGGTAAAGGGCCTCTCTGGTTGAGAGCAGGACTCAAAGCTGTGAGATGTAATAAACAGAGCCCCAGCCAGCATGACCTGGGACCTGTGCCTCACCTCCTCACCTGTGAAGTGTGGCTAACTGTACCCACCTCATCAGGTGGCTCTGAGGAGCCCACACGCTCGACGAGGGGTGGCCAGGCAAACCAAAGTGCTTTGCATGTGGCAGCATTGGCCTGTTTGTGATTATCCTAGTTTCTAGATTTAGCCTCAGTCTGGAGGGATAAACCTCACCTGCTGGGGCCTCCAGGAGGATCTCCTGGAGCTTCTAGCTGATCAGAGCAGGGAGAGGCAACCTGGGGAAGCAGACAGTCCCCATATCTGGACGGGAGAGACTTGTCACTCATACACCCACAGAGCCCGACTTGCAGCCTCGGCCCAGACAAACATAAAGGTCAGAGTGGGGCAGAAGTCACCCCAACATGATTTCACTGCTGGAATGTTACAAGGCAGAGGGCATGCACAAGCAGTCCTGTCATTTCTATCAGCATCACATCTTTACAATAGTGATGGTCTCACAAAGCCCTGATTCCATTTTCAAATCACAGTGGTTTTCAGGCTCTTTACAATGCACAGAATACTGTTATGCTATTATCTGTGCATTTAATTTTCACAACAACCCTGTAAGGCACACAAGGAGTTATTGTGAATCTCATGTCACAGATGTCACAGATGGGGAAACCAATGTCCCTGGAGAGCGGGACCCTCCGACGTGTCAGCACAGACAGGCATTGCTCATATCAGTCTGGGCCTTTGGGCTGTGCCCCTGGTGCCCCTCTCTGCTTCTCTGTCAGCACATTCAGCTAGGCCTGAATCGCAGTCTCACTCCTTGGCATGCATCTATTACTCACTGGGTTCCTGAGTCTCTGGGAAAGTAAGACAGCCCTCCGGTCATACTATCCACATCTGGGATATTTTGAAATACAAGTTCTGAAGCCCATGCATGTAACAGCCTCTTTCTTGAATAATGGACATCCTCTCCAGCCCAAACCCAGTTCTCAGGCCCTCTGAGGCCTGGCAGCTCCTGGCAGCTGTGATATGTTGCCAATCACCAGCTGATCCACCCTCACCTTCTCCTCCTTGGGGTAGCCTTACCTGAAGGCTTGCATCTTGCTGGATTTTCTCCCAGAAGGTCGGCAGACCGTCTCTGAATGGAAAAGGAAGAGGAGGAGAGCGATTAGGTGACTGCAGAGGCCTCTGCAGATTTCCATTCTGTGACTGCAACAAGGCAGTGGACTGCCATTGCGGGCCCAGAGTTGCGGTTTATAAAGAAATAGTCACTCACCCAAGCTAGGCGCCTGCCACCCTGCCCCACTCTGAGAAGCGGAAATACCCTCCTCGCATTTCCAAAAAGAGAAACCCTTGCTGTTGTCACTTTCAACCCCGCTAAGTGTCGCAATGGAGTGTTGTAACTCATTCCCTCCCCTTTTTCTCCTGTGCAATTTCCCCAAAATTGAGATTTCTATTTCCCCTTCATTGAGTTCTTAGGAAGAAGAGCACAATGGAAATCAAACTCCCTACTGTGCCCGACAGGTACCCGGAGTCTGTTTGTTGACTTTTTAAAAAACAGATTTGAGCAGAAAGGCCGTTTTTTCATAATAAAATGATAGGGCTCCCTACACATGGGACAGTCTCATGTCACTTTGTGTTCTTTGAAGGATGGATAGCCTTGGACTCCGGACCATAGATTGGCAAACATTCTGTAAAGGACGAGATGGTAAATATTTTAGGTTTTGTGCGCCACGATTACTCAGTTCAGCTGTCTGTTTCACTAAAGGACATTGGCAATCCATAAATCAATAAGCCTAGCTGTGTTCCACTACAACTTTATTTGCAAAACCAGGGGATGGACCGGATTTGGCCTGAATCTGCTGACCCCTGATGTAAAGTGAGTTCTTCTGAGAGGTGCTTTGAAATCAACTCTTTTCCCACTACCTTACGTCTTTAAAGTTATGGTCTCAGGACGATGACATAAACTCAGCATTTGGACAGGAATAGGTCTAAATTCAACCTCTGCCACTCTTGCCATGTGCCACCCGTGTGACCTCGAACAAATCATTTCATTAGTTGAGCCTCTCTCTCTTCACTCTCAGAATGAGGGTGATCATGTCTTCTTCACAGATAGATGGAAGGAAGGAAGGGAAAGAGGGAGGGAGGGAGGAAGCAGGTGTAGGGAGGAAGAGGAGAACTTCTGGCCCATAATGGGCTCTGATACACATTAACTTCCTTCCTTACAATATTCTAGACCTGGGACCTGGAACGTTAGGAAAAAGGTAAGCATGCTCCTATTTTATGGGTAGGAAAAAGTTGAAGAGAATTTCTGCATGATCTACAGGATGGACAGTGCTGGTGCAGAAGCATAGGTTGCAGTGTTTTAGAGCTGGATGGGAGCTTGGAAATCATCCTATCCCAACCTGGCATTGTTTTCAAGAAGACTCAGAAAGATTTAGACAAAAAAGGGATCTGTCCAAGGTCACACAGCTTGCTGATGGCAAAGGTGTGCAGAGAAATCCAGGTCTTCTGACCTCCAGCCCCGGGCTTTATTAACAAATGCTTCAGAAACTTTAAACCCTAATATTCATCACACTCTGGGAAGAGGCAAATAAGTAGGCAGGTTAATATACATCACCCCCTTCAGCTAGTCCTCACAAAAACAAACAAATAAACAAAATGTCTCCTTGGCCATCAAAGGAAGATACTATTTCTCAAATGTGTTTCAAAAAGGATGGATGGACTGGGCACGGTGGCTCACACCTGTAATCCCAGCACTTTGGGAGGCTGAGGTGGGTGGATCACCTGAGGTCAGGAGTTCAAGACCAACCTGGCCAACATGGTGAAACTCCATCTCTACTAAAAATGCAAAAATTAGCAGGGCGTGGTGGCGTGTGCCTGTAATCCCAGCTACTCAGGAGGCTGAGGCAGGAGAATCACTTGAACCCAGGAGATGGAGGTTGCAGTGAGCCAAGATCACGCCACTGCACTCCAGCCTAAGCAACAGAGTAAGACTCCATCTCCAAAACAAAAACAAACAAAAAAGTATGAGTGACTCACTCAAGGTGACGCAGCCTGTGAGGGCAGCACAGGAATACAGACAAAATGTCAAAATATTTACTACTATAGCGGTTGATCTTGATGAGTCTATTTTCAACTAACAAATCAGAATCTTTCTCTCAACCAACACATCTTCCAACCAACAAATCAGAATCAAACACTTTGTGTCCAAAGAGTTAATCCTTCAAAGGAGGAAGACTATGAATGAATTTCCCAAAGGTTTAAAGAATGTATCCTTCAGAGGAAATAGAACATTTCTGCAAAATTGTGTCACCTCACTGGGTGATGGATTTTTCAGGCAAAATGGCATGTCTGTATTCCTGTACTGTCCTCATAAACAGTGTGACCTTGAGTGAGTCACCCATCCTTTTTGAAACACGTTCAAGAAATAGTGTCTTCCTGTGAGGGCCAAAGAAGAATTTTGTTTATTCATTTGTTTGTTTTTGTGAGGACTAGCTGAAGGAGATGATGTATATGAACCTGTCTACTTATTTGCCACTTCCAGAGTGTGTTGAATATTAGGGTTTAAAATTTCTGAAGTATTTGTTAATAATCAAGTGTATCACTTTATTATCACACCCTCTGAAAGAGAAGGCAGCTAGCACCTGACTACGATAGGTTCTCTCCTATTTGTCTTTCTTCAGCCCTCTGGAATTGGAAAACCATAATTTTCTCAAAAATGTCCTTACAGATTGCAGAAGAGAAGTTGCTTGCCAAAGTAGGGTGGAGAGTTCCATCCTGGCCACTGCCCTCAGACAGCGTTTCAAGTAAAAAGCCCCACCCACACTGTGGCTCCTGGGTAAATGTTTCTCTGACCCCAGTCTGAATTCAGAGAGTATTCTCCTGGAGAAAAGATGCTCGGGGCTCCTGGAACCTCCCTGCTCTGTGTCATTTCCCCGCTGTGTCCTGAGAAGTGGCCCAGCCTGTCCTTTGTCGACATGCACAGGGTGAGGGTGGGGGTGGTCCCTGGGGCAGGAGTTATGGAGTCTAGGTCTGAATCCCCCTGTGTCATTTCCAAGCTGGGCCACCCCACACAATGTGCAGAGCCTGTCTTGGTCTCAGTTTCATTATCTGATAGAGCTAATAACAGAAGCCACATCATCAGTTACTATAAGGATTGAATGAAATGCTGCACGTGATGAATCATGCCCTGACCCTGGCACTTGGGAAATACTCACACCGTGGCTTTTGTGTATGCTTCTTTACCCCAGGTAAAGTGGGAGAGATCAGGCACAATGAATGCCCCAGCCCCTTGCTCCTGCCCTGCACTCCCAGCCTTCCTGCTCTGTATCCTGACCCACCCTCCTTTCTCAGTCCAGTCTCAAGCCTGCTCTGACTCCAAAGGAGGGGGCTGTCAATCGCTGTGGCTTAGGGAGAGGAAGAAAGGGGACAAAGGAAGCTCTCTCCCTCTTCCTCACGCTTCTGGCCACAAGTCCACTCTTGGTTTCATCTTATCTCACCCAAACAGTTGGCGTCCTTATGATTTCTCCCCACAGGAAATCTCTGACTAATCTTATTCTCGGTTCTGGGTCCTCAGCACCCCCCCAGTTCTGCTTCCTGGATGAAGCTTTAAGACCACAGCACATAAAGGACTATGCCTTCCCAATCAGCACCCATGGCTTTCATCGGAGGTCCTGGTCATCAAATTGTATCTAGTGCCTTCCATGTGCTGAGCCCTGTGCTACCAGACACTAGAGACAACAGGAGTATCTAAGCCCCATGTAAAGGGGTTTTCGTGAAGCAGAGAGATAGGGAAACCAGGCTGTCCATGTCTTAGGAGGGACACTGCACTGCTGTAAGGAGACACATCTTGTGTTGAAGCCTGTAAAGCGTTTAGCACAGCTGTCCACATGGGAAGTGTTCAATAGATGTTGGCTATTTCTCAACATCGGTTAATTGCATCTTTCAGTTCTAGGATTTCCATTTGGTTCCTTTTTTGTATAGTTGTTAGTTCTCTGCCAAAAATTCCAATCTTGTGTTTTAAATCTTTGAGTATATTCTCCATAGTTCTTTCAAGGGCTGCCGCTGATTCAAATCCTTGATTTAATCCCTGCTGGATCTGCATTTATTGCCTATTTCTCCCTAATACACAGGTCATCTTGCATGTGCCTAATTCCTTTCTATTGACTGCTGAACACTATATATTAAGCACTGTAGAGGTCATTCAAGGCTCTGGATGATTGTTATTTGTACCCTGAGATGGTTCACTTTTGCTCTCGCTGCACAGGTAGGCCAGGAGCCTTTCAAAAGCAGGTAACCTCTACCCTAGCAGGACTTGAGATCATTCAGAGGAGGGCTTCAGTACCTGTGAAGGCTGACCCAGATTTCCAAATTGGGTGGGGATTATCAGGGACCCTCCTTGTAGGCAGGATTTAAGGTACAAATTTTATCTCCCCCACCAAGTTCCATGAATGCTCAAAAGCTTAGCTGAAGTTTTTGAAACCAGCACATGTCCCCAGGAGTAAAGGGCACCAGTGCTGGGCTCCACCTCACTGGGCTCAGGCAGTTCCTTACAGCCTTGGCCATTCTCTGATGCCTCCAAAGAGATCTTTTGGAAATATGTTTTTTCTAGCTTTTCTAGTTATTCTCAGCAGAAGAGTTGGTCATAAACAACCTAGGCCTGAGTTATCTGATGTAATCTACTTTTTTTTTTTTTTTTTTTTTTGAGTTGGAGTTTTGCTCTTTTTGCCCAGGCTGGAGTGCAACGGAGCAGTCTAGGCTCACCGCAACCTCTGCTTCCTGGGTTCAAGTGATTCTCCTGCCTCAACCTCCTGAGTAGCTGGGATTACAGGCATGTGCCACCACCCCCCACTAATTTTGTATTTTTAGTAGAGACAGGGTTTCACCATGTTAGTCAGCCTGGTCTCGATCTCCCGACTTCAGGTGATCCACCCATCTTGGCCTCCCAAAGTGCTGGGATTACAGGTGTGAGCCACTGTGCCCAGCCCATAATCTACTTTTTAAAAGTCTTATTATTCAGGATGGCTGGAGTTTGAGAGGCATTTAGAGGTAGGGGTAGGAAAAGTGATTTGAAAATTTGGGTGAGGTCCAGAGGAGGAATGGCCTTTAAAGAATGGTCTTTAAAGCCACCCCGATGAGCTGGAAACTTATCTTTTAAAAAACTGAATAAGAGGGTAATGTTGTCAGATGTGTTTTATAAAGATCATGTTGGAGACAGTGGACAGATGGATTAAACTTGGATGGGGTCATTGACTCTGAAGGCAGGGCAGTGGTGTGCTGGTAAATGTTTAACAATTGAATCTCCAATAAAAGTTTCCATTTGCCAATTTCCATGACATAATACTCCCACCACGGATAATTTCAAGCTACTGACATGATATCACTGAATGGGGAGCTGGGGAGACATATACATCATTGGATCCCGCTGGCTGCCGCACCCCAGAGAGGCAGGGAGATTCAGTCCTTCTAAAGGGAAATTGTCTCCACATTTCTCAGCTCCAACCTCCCTCCTCCTCAGCCCAAATGGCTCACCCCACAAGTTTCATCCCCCTTGCAGAAAACAATCCTTACTGACAAATCTACTTTGTCGGGAAGCTTTAACAAATTTCAGTACAAACATTTTCATCTGGGCCTCCTGGAACTGCATTTGTGTCACGCAAGCACTATTTGTGAAATGTTGGCATCCAGCTTGGGTGGACAGATGTGCACCCTGCCTTGTAATGGCTTCATCTCACATTTAGTGGCTTCAGCCAACACTTGAATCCTGAGTGTCACAGGACACAACACACAATATGGGCAATATTGTTTTCCAAACTTTGTAAGTTTTTGCTAAGATAATGCTACAAAGACTCCAGTTGCTCTTTCCCAGTCATAGGTAAATATTTTAGTACAAAGAAGAGAAAGAAACACAAGGAATACAAACCCCCAGGGTATAATCTGATGTCTTCTTTTTGTTAGTCCCCACTGACCCAGTTCTGCCAAGTAGCCAAGTTAATTTTAACCAAATCCATCAACTTATTAGAAGCTCCCTAAGGCAGCAGGACAGGTTTGGAGACATCTGTACCCTTGAGTACCTGTACCCACCAAGCTGCAGCCTCCAGGCTTGCTGCTATCAGAGTGACCACCTCTGCTCTCCTGGATGATGAAGGGGATCAGGACATGGTGTGTAATCCAACTGTTATCTACAAGAAGCTACTCTCCTCTCAGATATAGATGGTTAACTTACTGTGAATGCTTTCTGAGGTTCAGAGCCTTCCAAGATGATTTTTGCCCCAGCAGTTTATGGGTTAGCTATGGATCTGCACTGAAAGTCATTACTTATGCAGTTATCTTGTGTTTTCAGAGGTACATGTTTGCTCTTGCCTTCTTGGCTTTGATGATTAGTTTTATAATCCCCCTGCAGGCAGGAGGAAATGGAGAAGAACAGACACCATGGGGAAGGGGACAACTGTGTTGCTTACCTGTTGTAGTTTAGGCTCTGTGTTACACTTTCACACAGATCTCCTTTTGTCGACATAACAGCTGTGCAAAGTGGACAGACATATTGACACCCACTTTCAAAATGAGTATAAATTCATAATGGCTTTATAGAAGAACTCAAGGTTCAGGCTACTCTGTCTATAGAGTGGCCATTCTTTTATTTCTTTACTTTCTTAATAAACTTGCTTTCACTTTGAAAAGAAAGAAGAAGAAGAAGAAGAAGAGGAAGAGGAAGAGGAAGAGGAAGAAGAAGAAGAAGAAGAAGAAGAAGAAGAAGAAGAAGAAGAAGAAGAAGAAGAAGAAGAAGAAGAAGAAGAGGAAGAGGAAGAAGAAGAAGAAGAAGAGGAAGAAGAAGGAAGAAGAAGAAGAAGAAGAAGAAGAAGAAGAAGAAGAAGAAGAAGAAGAAGAAGAAGAAAGAAGAAGAAGAAGAAGAAGAAGAAGAAGAAGAAGAAGAAGAAGAAGAAGAAGAAGAGGAGGAGGAGGAGGAGGAAGAAGAAGAAGAAGAAAGAAGAAGAACTCAAGGCTTAGAAAGATTAACTCACTTGCTCCAGATCCTGGCCAGGACTGAAACCCAGTTTTGTTATTTCTTCCCACACTACAGCCCTCCTAAAGAGGCCACTGACTTTTTTCTCTCTGCTTCATTGCATAGTTAACAGAAGCAAGAATTATATTTGTTCTTATGGTGTTTCTTTTGGGCTGAACTCCTATCTCATAGAGTAACTATTTAGTTCATAATTGCTTGAAAATTTGGGGAGGACTTTGGTAATAAGGAAAGAAATTGATTCTAAAACCTTACACAGGTTACAGGGAAAGCTCTTTACCTGGTTATGGACTAGAGTGACCAATTACCTTGGTTTGTCCAGGACTTTCTTGACTTTATTACTGAAAGTTCTACACTTTGGCAAACCCCTCAGTCCCTGAAAAACTCAGACAATTGGGTTATTCTAAATTATGAACCCTTAAAGGGCACTGGTACCTCTGGTGGCTGCTGCTGCAAATTGCAGGCACAATTAATGACTGTAGTTGTACTCTGCCAGTGTAGTCTGTTTTTATTAGCAGAGATGTGATCCATTTTATTAGACAACAGATAGACAGATAGATACATGCATACATACATAATACATACATAGAGCAATCACACAGGAGTATTCAAAAACCTTAGTGAGTCTGCCGCTCAGGAAAATAAACCATTGCAGATATATTAGTAATCAATCATTTTCATTCTGATTAATTTTTAATTAAACCATTCATCTTTAATTTCCTTAAACTACATAATCAAGATGTTGTTCATATCTAGTAGCCTAAAATTGTTTTCAAACTTGGATCCTAAAAAGGATTTACCCTTTTAGTCAGCATTGTCTTCACCTTCTCCTCCTCCACCTCCTTCTTCATACAAGTCAGCTGCAAGGGAAGTGGTGGGACCCCATTGTGTAGAAAGAAAGCAGAGGTCCAGAGAAATGAATGACTAGCCCAAGGTAACACAAAGTGTATGCACATGGTTCCATCTCTATCGTTTACCCTCTGTTCTCACCCTTCCAGTTTCCAGTCAGAGTATGCATCCCCTCAACTTTTCTCTTCTTGGCACCCTGTTCTGTGCTGGGAAAACATTGATACCTCCCATACTCCTGGCCTTAGATGGAGAATGTGGTTCCTCTACCCAGGGAACATGGTGTCTTCACTAAGCTTATTGCACTTGTTTCCCGAATTCAATCCAATTCAAGTTCACACACATTTATGTAGCACCTATTGCGTGTCAGTTCAAAATATTTTGGGATGAACCACTTTTAAGCACAGAGATTTATTTCTTCACAATGTATCACTATCTGGTTCTAAGAGTGGTTCCAGCATCCTACTTTACACATTTGAAAAACACATAAAGACCATGGGCTAACATTGTAGCACAACCCACCAGGGACCATTGTACCCACTGGGGGACAGGGGAGGATCTGCTGTCCCCAGAATGACTGCTTGTGGTTGACAAAGCAATTCCCCTCTCCATGATTTCATTAAGTCTCTGTGCACCCATAGCATAGTGTAGTGGTTTGAAGACAGACTGTCTGCAGTCAACCCACCTCCTCCTCTTATACTAGCTGTCTGGCCATGGGCGAATTATCTAATCTCTCTATATCCATTTCCTCTTCTGAAAATATGAGCAATAATAGTCCTTCCTCATAGGGTTATTGAGAGGTTTCAGTGGGATAAACCATGTAAAGAGCTCAGCATGGCGCCTAGCTTGTAATGTGTCCATGATCCATTAAGAGCTGACACTTCCACTGTGCTTACTACAAGCTAAGAGTTGTCCAGCTTCCCCTAGACCTCCTCTTAACACCCAGAAAGGAGAGTAAGGAAAGTAAGACCCAGAAAGGAGAATGGCCTACTCATTAGAGGCCTATTTTATTTTATTTTATTTATCTTTATATATATATTTTTTTAGACAGAGTATCTCTCTCTGTTGCCCAGATTGGAGTGCAGTGGTGTGATCTCCATTCACTGCAACCTCTACGTCCCCGGTTCCAGCAATTCTCCTGCCTTAGCTACCCAAGTAGCTGAGATTGCAGTCATGCACCACCACGCCCAGCTAATTTTTGTATTTTTAATAGAGACGAGGTTTCACCATGTTGGCCAGGCAGGTCTTGAACTCTTGACCTCAAGTGATCCACCCACCTTGGCCTCCCAAAATGCTGGGATTACAGGCGTGAGCCACCACTCCCAGCCTCAGGGGCCAATTTTAAATTAGAAACTTAAAATTAGAGTCTACAGACCAATGATCCTGAGAGTTTTTTTCTTTCCCCCACACAAATCCTAACCAGAGGTTGCAAACTGGCAGCTTATAATTTAAATACTTTATCTGCTTGCTTTATTGTCTTATTTAATCAGAATGCTATACATAATGAAATCAGAATATCGGACTCTTCTGGAAAAGCTAGAAGTTCTGGCCACCTGAGCCTGCATTCTCTTGTGACAACTATCTGGTGGAACTGAGTAGTGCCAAGCCCTTAATTCTCCACAGTCCCCACCCTTCCTTATCAATCAACCCTCAGACCTTGTGGCTCAGTGCCACATTCTATTAGTATTTCTCATTGAGCTCACACTGTTCTTTCTCTCATTTAACAGAGCTATTTCACCAATTTCCCTATTCTATCAACAGTGGAAAATGACCTCCACACTCCGAGGACTCCATGACTTCTGTCACAGCAGTTACACCTCTCTTTTCACCTGCTGCCCCAGCAGGCACTAGGCTTGCAGCCCCTGCCTCAGAGTGCCTGCATGGTCTCCCATGGATGCCTCCCCATGCCCAGGTCCCCCAGACAGGCCTGGAGCTCCATGTGCTTGACATTTTCCTGGACACTTGCTCACCAGAGCCTGAAAGCATTTGGTAAACACCAATCGTAGACATTTTCCTCTCTCATTTCTCAGGTGGAAAAATAAGAATGGAAGGAGCTTACCTAAAGCCATGGGGAGGGCCTGATAGGACAGGAGGTCTTCCGAGGTCTTCCAGACTCTAACTCAACTGAGCTGCTGCCCATAAAGTAGCACCCAGGCAGTACCTGGGCCACAGCCCCTCCCAGGGTGGAGCTGCTCCTCCTTCCAGAGCACCTCAGAGAGTACAAGGAGGAGCCCAGCCTCCCCTCCCACACACTCACAAAGGGCTGGCCAGCATGAGATGGGCCGGCTGATGGCTGACTTGACGCCAAGCAGGCCCAGTTTCCAAGAGGGTGACTCAGGCTAGCAGAAACCAAACTGGTTCTTATCTGCGTAAGATGGGAGGTCACATGCAGAGAACTGAGCTGGGCCTTCGTGCTTACCCCAACCCCGACTGCCGCCAGCTCATGCATGTGTGCACACATTCATTCAAAACATATGTGTTGGCTTAATCCTGTGTGCCGGGCACTCTTCCAGGCATTGGGAACAAGCCAGACAAGGTCCCCAATGCTCTAACAAAGGAAAACAGACAAGAAATGAATTAACAAATAAAATAACTTCATAGGGCATATTGCTATAGGGAAAATCCAAAGCAGGATATGCTTTCGAGGGACCTAGGAGTGGGTGGCTATTTTAGGGAAAGTGGCCAGGGAAGCCCTCTCTGAGAGGGTGACATAGGAGTGGAGACCTGAGCAATGTCAAGGAAGGGTAAGAATATTCCAGGCGGAGGGAACAGCAAGGGCAAAGGCCTTGTTTGAGCACTACATGGAAGCCATGTCTTAGGGAATAACAGGGTCCATCTTGCTCCTTGTTACCCCCATGCCCTATACCTGGCCTCTGCCATGACATTGTCCACAAGGCCAGATAGTCTCTCCCTGCTTTCTCTAGAAGCACCTGATGTTCTGAACACCCCTCCTCCTTTTTGCCATTGAGAACGAACCTGCTGTAGCTTCATGTCTCTGCATTCTGCCATCAGGGAGCAGACAACTCACAAATGCTTAAAGCCATGCAAGTCGATGGGGAGCAGTGGCAAGAGACTCCTGGGCAGGACGAAGTCCTGGGTCTAGTCCCTAGGTCTGCAGCCAACCAGTTGTGTGTGTGTGGGCACACCACTTCTGCCCTTCAGACCTCATTTTGACAGCTGCAAAACGGACCTGACGCTCCCTGCCCTATCTTAGACTTAGGGCTCACCGGAAGGATGAATGACATGCAGTATATAAAATGCTCTGTAAATCACATGCATTTACACAGGCCCTTGCTGCAGGTAATGCCTTCATCCACAGATGAAATAGAGAGGAAGGAGCAGACCAGCCTACTGGCTGCCACCAGTCTTGCCACCTACAATCTGTCCCTCCTGACAGGGAAGAACACTCTCATTTGCAGAAGGGCTCATAATTCATAAACTTCTCAACAGGGATCTGGTAAGGGCCTTCAATTTCCTCTAACCCTGCAGACCTGGACTCATTCCCAGGGTCTCTTCATTCAACTCACAGGGCCTGAATGGGGCTGGGAGGTGCAGGGAGCCGGCCACAGGAAAGCCCCCCACCCCCCGCCCCGCCTGGGTGCTCCTGACCGCAGGGACTTCCCATGGGGCCTTCACTTCCTGTTCTCTTCCGCCTTGGCTCACCAAGATGATGTAATGCCAAGGTGTGTAAGGCTTGGCTGGAAATTTTCGAAGCAGCTTTTGTAGAGAAATTCCTGCTGACTAAAGAATCAGAAACTAGATTTGTAAACCTGGAAACTTTGTAAATGTCAACTTTGTAAACCTAGAAAGTTGGGCATTAGGGCAGCCTGGGAACCTGCCAGGATAGCTTGTTGTGTCATCATGGTGTTGTACTTTTCTGTTATGACAACAGGAGGAGGACACAGTAAGGTGGGCTCTGGTGGCCAGAGGTTCAAATCCCAGCCCCATGAACTATAGCTGTGGGATCCTGGGCCACATTTATAAAATGAGAGTAAGATAAGACTCTTGCCCACCTCACAAGGTGCTTGTGAGGACTGGGCTAACAACTGTAAAGTGCTTGGCATGTGGTCAGCATTATTTAAGTATTAGCCATTACTATCAGAGGAAATAGATTGGATTTCTTCCCTGGGGAGCTAGGGGCCTGGCTGGTCCAGGGTCAGTCATGAGAGAGAAAACTAGGCTTCCAGTCAGGGCCAGGGGACTACCAGTCTATCAGCACACAAGGCTGGGGGTTCCCAGGTGGTCCCAACACTGGGCACATCCAGGGTAAAGGGACAACTTATGGGCATCTGTAGCACCCCAGTGTCTAGTCCACCCCAGAACTCTCCTTTGCAAGCCTGCCTCCCTCTCCTCTAAGGCTATGAAGTTCTGATGGATCAGTGGCTTAGCCTAGGGTACTCAGTGCATCTGAGAAGCCTGGAGCCCAACATCCGAGAGATGGAGAACGCTGGGAGTAGTGGGAGAGCTGGCATTTGGAAACCGTGGAATTCTGAGTGACTGAGGACTCTTGATCATGGTGAAGGGGCTTCTGAAGAACCCTGAGGATCCACAACCCTAATGATGGTGACTGGCCACTTGCTCCAGCACTAACCTGCCAGCCTGAGGCATAGGAAAGAAGGAGGTAGGGGAAGGGTAGAAGGAAGGGAGGCATCAGGAATGGAGGAGCAAGATATTGAGGTTTAATGTTATTAGAACCCCTCCTTTGAATTGAGACAGTCACAGGCGAAGCCCTCTGGCAGGAGAGACCCCAAGGCTCCCAAAGGAAGTCCTACTATGGGAATGGAAACCTAGACCACACACAAGGAGGGGGGCCCTGGATTCCGTGAGAAGACTGAGAGCTTGGGTGAATCCCTTCATTCCAGCCAGGGGAGAGGTGCATCCTGCTTCCTGCTAGCTTAGACACACAAGGTCAGAGCAAGGGATCTGAGGTTTGAAAATACATGGGATCAGTTTTACAATTCTGATGACTGTAAACCCTTGAGTTGTTTGCCAACTTGTTTATCTACGACCGTAGTTGTTTACAGTAGTAGATAAGCCCTTAAGTTTTTGCAGAGTTCCTAAGAATCTGCTCAGCCTGGCTCCAGACTCAGCTTGTGAAACAACCCTCTTGTTCTCTGAACTCCTTTTGGTTCCTCAAATTCACCTCTTTCTCTCACCTCAGGACCTTAACACAGGCATGGAACACCCTTCCCTCCCCTGCTCCACTGACTAGTTACCTATCCTCACCCTTAAGACCTCAGCTCAGACTCTGCATTTATGTGATCCTCCGTGTAATATCTGTCTCCCAGAGCAGGTCACAGCAAGCACCATGTCTATTTTGTTTACTATTATATCTCCAGCTCATAGCCCAGGATTTGGCCCATAGAAAAATAAATGGGAAACCACTACTCATATTCTCATTCTCTCTCTCTCTCACACACACACACACAAACACAGACACACACACACGCACACACAGACTCATACATCACCATAAATAAATGAGACACCCGATCATAACTTCGTAAGTGGTCACACATTGAAATTTCCAAGTCACATCAAATGTGGTCAAGATATATAGACTCTTCTTAACCTGTAATCCATTTTTCTGGGAGCTACCTCCATTGCCACCACCACAACTCACAGAGCCAGCTGATTATACATGTACCTGACCTTGTCCCCAGGCCATGGCTCACTGGACTTATGGTGGGCAGCTGCCTCAAACTAAGCCAGTACCAGGAATAAGAAACTGGGACTAGAGTTCACAGGGGCGAGGCATTGGGTAACTGCTCTCAAACTGAGGACTCCTAAATCCATAAGCCTTAGGGTAGTCACCTTCTGCAGGTGCACAGAGAAGTAGAGAAGACCATTCTGCTGAGAGAGAAGAACAAAGCAAACAGATAGAGGCAGGAATGATAACATTATGGCCTTCGATAGAGAGACAATTACTACTGCCTTAACTTCTCGTAACTTTCCTATTCCCAGTTACTGCCTCTCACAACGTCTGGCTGCACTTCCTGTCACTGTGTCACATCTCACAAATTCCCCATTACAGCCAAAACCAGCTCAAGCATGTCTGACTCCTGCAACCAAAACCTTACTTAAATAATTCCACAAGAGCCAACAAGCAACCCATAACGGAACTGAGGAGTCAATACAAATGAACAGAGGGAACTAATCCAGTAAGGTACACATTGAAGAATCCTGGACTACATTGGCATGGTGCATCCACGGCCACAAAGCTCACAGACATGAGTCCATTGGTTCAGTAATGCATGTGTGAGGCTTTATCTGCCCAGCACCCAGCCTCATGTTGCTGAGCAGCTCCTCCTTTTCTCAGTCCAACCATTTTTAAACTACTTTATTGAGGTACGATTGACATATAAAAAGTTGTACATATTTAATATTTACATCTCAATTAGTTTGGGGATAAGTATACTCCCATGAAACCATCACCACCGTCAAGGCCATAAACATATCTATCACCTTCCGAAGTGTCCTCCTGCCCCTTAATTATTACCGCTATTATTATTATTATTGGTAAGAACATATAAGATATACCCTCTTAGCAATTTAAAGTATACAATACAGTATTGTTACTTATAGGTACTATGTGATATATTAATAGTAAACCTCCAGAACTTATTTATATTGTATAACTGAAACTTTATACCCTTTAACTATCACCTCTTCATTTCCACTTTTCTCCTGCTCCTGACAACCAGTATTCTACCCTCTTCTTTAAGCTTGACTATTTTAGATTCCGCATATAAACGAGCTCCTGCAGGAAATGTCTTTTTGTGTCTGTCTTATTTCACTCAGCATAATTCCCTCCAGGTCCATCCATGTTGTCTCAAATGTTAGGATTTCCTTCTTTTTAAGGTTGAATAATATTCCAGTGTATGTATATACCACAATTTCTTTATCCATTCATCCACCAGTTGACATTTAGGTTCTTTCCATATCTTGGCTATGTGAACAGTGTTGCAAACTCCAACTAGCTTACCCTATCCTCAGCTACAGTACATTGGGTACGTGACCCAATTCAGACCGATATGAGTCTTCCTGATATTATTCAAGCTGAAACTGAAGGAAGAGGTGCAGTTCCTCTTCCTCTCATGCTGCAAAACACAAGGTGTTAGAGCCATCAGTCAGCTAGATCAAGGTGTGGTTATGTCACTTGCAACAACAACCAACAACCATAACAAAAGAGTCCTTCCTGTGTGTTTGCCCCATGAATATTTACTCCCAACCACTGTGTGCCAGGTGCAATATTAGATTCTGAGGATACAATGGTCAACAAGGTAGGTGTGTATCTGTCTTCATAGGATTCACAGTCTTCACACCTCCAGAAAACTACATTACAGCATAATATATGCAACTATGAAGGAGGCACAGGGTTTTGTGGGAGCACAGAAGAGGAACACCCCACTCAGGCTTGGGAGTGGGGTCAGAGGAGGAAGATGGAGGAAGAGGAAGGATGAGAAGCCCCAAAGTAAGAGAAAGCGTGGGTGGGGAATTCAGGCAATTATAAGTAAGTCACAGAGCTAAACTGTAACATTCAAAGGGAAAAGCAAGCGGAGCCGCCTACAGGGTGAGGGGGGCTCCGGCCTCCACACTCACATCCCTTCACCTCATCAAGGGCCTCAGGCTTAGGGCAGAGTTGGGGACTCCAGAACTTCCTGCAGGGGAGGCTTGGGTTGGCATTCTCGTTGGAAGTTGGGGAAGGGCTAGCAACTCTTCAATTTGCATTTTCCTCCTTACATTGTATACTTGTTTGCAGGAAGGGGAGTTGGAGAGCTGATTTTAATTATAGGGTCCTATACCCAGAAAAACAACTCTAGCCAAAGAATATCTCTGTTGATTGTTGCATGTAACACAGTGGCTGGGCCCTCGGAAGCTCTGCCCCAAATGTTGGTCACTTAAACTAGCTTCCTTTTCTGAGGCCAGGGGCTTTCACAGGGAAGGTAGAAGCATTCAGACCATGGGATTTTGCAGTGCGTCAGAATTCCTGGAGAGACTGGCCTACAAACCTCTCTGTGCTCAGTAACAGGAACGGGTGATCAACCTGTGGTCTCTTACAAAGGATTGCAACATTGGCAAAAGGAGGCTGTGCCCAGCAAACAACAACCTAAAGTCTGGGGTTGCCTCAGACCTAAAGCTATCTCAGATGGCTGAGTTTCAGGGGTGGGGCCAAGGCCATGAACTTACACCTCAGGAGGTCCTGTTTGTCTTGTTCTGTTGTAAAAACAGGGTGCACATCTAACCCAGACTGGCCTTTTTGCCTCTGCAAGTAAGGGGCCTGACTGATAGAGGATGGTTTTTGTGTATGCATAAGAAGCCTAGCATGCAATAGAGGTTATCATGTGAGGCATTTAATGGCTGGGTCCTCACCTGTGTGAGTGTAAAGGAAGGACTGAATGGAAAGAACAGTTGAGCTGCAATGCAGTCATAATGCAAGCCTCAGTCCATTCACCAGGAGGTAGGGTGGCCCTGGCAAGGGAGCCAGGCCTTTATATACCCACGTTGAGCAGTCATTGGATGCAGGCTTCACCTGGGGAAAGAATGTGACCTCTTGAGCTATGGGCCATTCTCATGGATGGTTGTGGGGTTGTGAATCTAGGCAGTGTACTACAGTATGCATGCCATTATGTGAACTATCTCAATGAAACTCCACAACAGTATTCAGAATATATTATTATCTTCATTTTACAGATGAATAAACTGAGGCACAGAGCTGTGTGACTCTGAGCCACTTGGCCACCATAGTGCCTTCTCCATAAATAAACACTAGATGTGTAGTCAGGAAATGCCAGTTCAGCAAATCTTAACTTCTCATTTACCCACACACTGTCCCCTAGACAAGTCTTTCAACCTTTTTGCGATTCAGTTTTCCCAGCTTTAAAATGAGGATTATAATGCTTGACCTACCTTTTACTTGTCTCATAGAATTGCTGCCAAGATCAATTCAAAACAAGCCCTTATATGTGAATGTGCTTTGTGAACTGCTAATTCCTAGACAAATGTAAGAAAGAATGCTTATTACATGTAAAAGGCAGTATGTGGTCAAACAGATGGCAGCATAGGACCTCTCCAAAACGTCTAAGCCTTTTGGTTACTCCAATTGGCACAGGCCAAATGCAAACATTTCCATTTGATAAATGGAGGGACAGAAGTAAATATCAGGGAAGTTGGTAGGCATAACTCATTCCAGAAATTAGTTCTTGGGATCCATGGCCAACACATGGACTTAGTATGGCTCTGATGCCACAGTGGAAACCAGAGGCAGCCTACCCAAGAGGATATGGACTCCCACAGTGGGATAGAAAGGAGTTAACATTTGTTAAACATCCACCTGTGTCAGGCACTATGCCAGGTGCTTTATATAGGTTGTGTTTTTATCCCTTTAAGAATCATAGGCACTTTACCATTGACAAGTCAGAGGTTCAAAGAGAAGGAGTAGTGGTAACTTGTTAAGGATGCAGAGCTAAGAAAGAGCAGTGTCTGGCTTTCTTCAGCACACCTAATTATCTTTGCACAAGGTGAGGATCTGGCTCCAATGCCTCAGGAGTCATAATTGAGGGGGCACTGGGAGCTACAGAGGCTGGCCAGCATTGGAATCTGTTTCTACCCAGGAGTTCAAACTGTGTGAGAGGTGAATGTCTTTGTCTCTTGCAGCAAAACCTACCTCTTTAATTTTGGGATGGTCCAAGAACCTGATGTGGTTGATCAGAGAAAGTTGCAAAACTAGGATAGCTTGGAAAGCTAGGATAGCAAGCCCATGGCACAGAAAAAAAAGCTGCTGTGAGGAACAAGGGGCACCAAGAAGAAACATTCCCATAAACCCCAGAATGACAATGGTTTCCTCAAAGGCTTCACAGTAGGACCTGGTATTTGAGTGTTGGCACTACTGCCGGACCAGAACAGGACTGTGCTTGCATGTGTACGTGTGCATGTGTGTTGAGTGTTCATACAGTGAATGACATGGAGTCAGATATACCATGGGGCCTCTTTTTTCATCTGCAACCACAGAAGTCTCCATCCAGATCTATCTAAACACGTTTTGAAGGTGACTGTGGTCCTTTGGTAAAGACACACCACTTCTCATCCTGATGGATAATGTGAAGTAGGTCTCCAGGTGAGGTGTGAGGATCAATCAGCAGAAAGCAGAGTCAAGAAGAAACCAAGGCATGGCCCAGATCTTTTTCTCTATGGGGAAATTTCCCCATCTGTAAAATGGGGATGAAGACAGCACCTTGGTAATATGGGTAAAGTTTGTAGTAGGACAATGCAAATATGGTAAGTGCATGTCAGCTGATAGCCATGGCTCTTCCAAAATTTGATATATGCTGAGGTTACTTTTTTTGCAGTCATAAAAGTTTAGAAGTGTCATACATTTGTTGAGAATTAAGTGCTTCATCACTATGTTGTGTCTTTCCCCCTTCCTGTTAGTGTTTTCTCAGTGAAATTCTGCTCTGATATAAAAGGGTGAACCCAGCTCTCTTCTAGTTAGTTTGACTGTGTTCTTCTATCCCTTTACTTTCAACTTTTCTGTGTTTAATATTTTAGGACTGTGTCCTGGAAATATCATTGCCAGATTTTAAAATCCAATCTGACAATATGTCTTTCAACTAGGAAGTTTAGTTCATTTTCATTTTTTGCAATCTTTAATGTATTTGGATTTGTTTCACTATCTTAATTTTTTTTTTTTTTTTTGACGGAGTTTCGCTCTTGTTGCCCAGGCTGGAATGCAATGGCACAATCTCTGCTCACCACAACCTCTGTCTCCTGGGTTCAAGCGATTCTCCTGCCTCAGCCTCCCGAGTAGCTGGGATTACAGGCATGCACCACCACACCCAGCTAATTTTGAATTTTTAGTAGAGACGGGGTTTCTCCATGTTCGTCAGGCTGGTCTTGAACTCCCGACCTCAGGTGATCCACCCATCTTGGCCTCCCAAAGTGCTGGGATTACAGGCATGACTTAATTTTTAATTTTATTTTAGACCCTTTTCAATGCTTCTTTTTTTTCTCTCACCTTATTCTTTATTTTGGGTGGGGATGTTGGTGGTTGCTATTGTTTTCTTATTCCGTTCCCCTTCCCATATTGATTTAGAAGTTATATACTCTGTTTCTCTTGTTTTAGTGGTTACTATTAAATTTTTATCATGACTATTTTACTTTTCAGGGTCTAAAATTAATAAATATCTAACCCCCCTACCCAAAAAAAATACGATTTATGAGTATTTTTAACTTTGATCAACTCCCTCTCAACTTACAGGCTTAACATTTTAATTTGTCTTAACATTTTAGTTCTGCCCTTTTTCTAACCCCACATTTAGATTTATTTTTCAAAGATTAGTTTAGATTATTCTACATGTTTACTGTTTTCTTCTTCACCATTTTTACTGACATCCAAGGTCCCCTGTGGTAAGCAGAATAATGCCCCTACTCCACCACCCGCAATACCCACATCCTATTATTCCCTTGGGCCTGTGACTATGTTAGGTTACAAGGCGAAAAAGAAATTAAGGTTACAGATGGAATTGAGGTTGCTAATCAGCTGACCTTAAAATAACGAGATTATCTTGGATTATTTAGGTGGACCCAATCTAATCACAAGGGTCCTTAAAAGTAGAGAAGGGAGGCAGAAGAGGTCAGAGTGATAAGATGAGAGAAGGACTCGACTACCACTGTTAGCTTTGAAGATGTGGGAAGAAGCCACTAGCTAAGGAATGCAAATGCCTCTAGAAGTTAGAGAAACATCATCTCCAGAGCCTCCAGTGGCCCTGCTGCTACCCTGATTTTAGCCCAGCAAAACTTCTAACCAGAAATCAGGAGGTTAAATTTCTGACCTACAGAACTGAAAGATAATTTCGTGTTGTTTAAAGCCACTAAGTTTGCGGTAATTTCTTAGAGCAACTAATAAGAAACTAATATACCAGCCTTTAGGGATCATTTTTCTTCCTTTTGAAATATCCTTAGATATTCTTATCAGTTGTAACAAAACAAAAGAATAAATGCTTGAGGTGATGAATACCCCCAAAAAAATTTTTAAAAAGAAACATCCTTACATATTCGTTTAGGAAGTAATCTCATTCACTGTTTATCCAGAAATGTCTTTATGGTGTACTTCTTGAAAGATTGGTTTGGTTTGGTTTGGTTTGGTTTTGAGGCAGAGTCTCACTCTGTCACCCAGACTGGAGTGCAGTAGCACGATCTCAGGTCACTGCAACCTCTACCTCCTAGGTTCAAGTAATTCTCCTGCCTCAGCCTCCCAAGTAGCTGGGATTACAGGTGCACGCCACCACACATGGCTATTTTTTTTTTTTGTATTTTTAGTAGAGATGGGGTTTCACCATGTTGGCCAGGATGGTCTCAAACTCCTGACCTCAAGTGAGCCACGTTCCTTGGCTTCCCAAAGTGCTAGGATTACAGGCGTGAGCCACCACGCCTGGCCAAAAGATATTTTTGATAGGTATACAATTTTATATTAACAGTTAGTTTTTCTCTTACCATTTTCAAGATGTCTTTCAACTGCCTCCTTGCTTTCATTGTTGTTGAGAAGTCAGCTGTCATTCCACTTGTGAAATAATATCTTTAGCTTTGGTGATTTACAGATTCATTACAAGGTATCTTTGGTGAATTTCTCTTCATTTATCCTTTGTAAAAGCTGTGTTTCTGAGATCTGTAGATTCATTTATTTATCAGTTCTGCAGTAGTCTCAGACATTAACTCCTCAATGTTGGTGCTCTCTCTATTTTCACCTTAAGGTGCTGTGATTAGATGTCTTATCAGGTCTTCTCATACTATCCTCACAGTGTCTTAACATATCTGCCATATATTAAATTACCCTATTTCATCATTTTGCATTCTGTGTAATAGTTTTTGAAATCTTTCAGCACAATAGTTTTCTGTAACTACATTCATTTTGCTGTTTAAACCTATTGACTTTTTACTTCAATAACTGTATGTATTATTTCTAAAAGCTCAATTTAATTCTTTCTCAAATATGCCAGTTCATTTGTTATTCTTGCTTCTTGCTCACTTTTTAATTTGATTTATTTTCTTTAAATCTTTCAAACATAGTTATATTAAATTCTGAATCTGATAAGTCTGGTTTCTGAGGGCCTCAGTCTGCTGTTTTTGTTTTAGACTCTGAGGTTCCCACATCACTGGGACCACTTCATGCCTGAAGTTGAAAGTTTGAGCAGTGAGGTCAGATTCCCACCTGGTACTCTGAAGCCCACTTAGTGATAACCTCAAAACTCCCAAAAAAAGGAAAGGAAAGAGAAGCCACATTAAATTATTTATAATATTGACCCTCTAACACAAAATTTAACAATTAGCTCTTTGCTAGGACAGGTAAACACAAGCAATAAATATTTTGGTTAAAGCAGTTATTATAGAACAATGTTTCTTAACCTGAGAGTGTTTTGTGGATACACTTCAGGGGATCTATCAACTCATTTAAATTTTATGTACTAAATCAGGTTCATTTTGAGGATAAGAATGCATATCTCAAAATAATTTATAATCCCAAAAAGGTCAAGAATTACTGCCAGGGGAAAGCTTCAAAAATAAAAATAAGTTATTATTTTGTATCTTTATTCACTATCCCTTTGCTCTTCTTGTTCCTTATTCATTCCCTTGTTTAGCCTCTAAGAAAGACCCTTTGCTTATTTTATCACGTGATTTTGGAGTCATACAAATTGGAAAGAAAAATACTAAATTCCAGTGAAGAAGTGAGCAAAGGAAATTGTGCAAAAAGTAGAATTTAGACAGAAAATAAAAATACAGAAAATGCTTAACTTTCATCAATAACAAGGGATTAATAGTTAAAATAAGCCATTAACAACTAATGAATTAGCAGAAACTAGGAAAAGCCCATTTTCCAACATTGGTGAGATGGCTATGAAATGGGAGGCCAGCAATAGGCTCTCGTTCCAACTCTTCCAGAAGGTGATTGAATGACATGTATCAAAAGTCATGAAAAGATTACTAATCTTTTGATCAACTAATTTAATTTCAGGGAAAATTACAATATAAAATAATTCAAAGAATAAAAACCACATGATTATTTCAACATAGTTAAAAATAGCAAAACATTAGAGGTAACCTCAATGTGTAAAAAGGAAAATTAACTAATAATGCTACATTTATAGACAATTATACAGCTGTTTGAAATGCTCAATTTTGAATATGGGATAGTAAACATGAAAAGTGCTTATAACACACTGTTAATGTCATCTCACCCAACTGGGGGATCAAAAAAGGGAAGGAGATTTCTGAGCTGCACAGTTCTCAGAAGAGATGGAACTCGGATGTCAATTTCTCCCAATTTTAAAAAAGTTCTGAGTAGATGGTTGTGCCTCGTTATTGGATGACCATATTGCTTGAGTGGCAAACTGTGAAGCCTGTAACTACATATATAGAGTTTACATTTCAATTCTCACCTAAAATTTACCCTGATACATCTTTAATGAGTGACATAATGATTACTGAGCAGGATGATAAGTAAGCCCAAACATTTGTGTTGTCATGAGAGATAATATATAATCACCATGGCCCTAGTACTCAGCTGGAAATGTTAGGGTTTTCTTTTCACAGAATCTTCAGTCATCAGCTATGCTAGCAGTAGCCCCTGACGTCATAAGCTCCTGACTCATTGTGTTCATCAGTCTAGTACTCACTTTTTCCAAACACGTCCACCATCTTCATTCCTTTCTATATGTTCTCCCTCTACCCACAATGTGCTTCTAGCCAGAAACTCATCCACCCCTGAGCCCAGCTACAAGGCCACGTCCTCTGAAAGATCTCCTCCGTGCATTCCTCTATTGGTGTTACAACTTCCTTTCAGGGTTCCCATGTCTTTGTTTTTATATCTACATCACTACACTGTGTTATGGTAATTTGTGATTCCATCTGTTTTCCCACTGGGACTGGGAGTTTCTCAAAATCAGAACTATGTTTAATTCATTGCAAAATAAATCAGATGTGGGATTTGGAGTTGGATAAACCTGGTTTTAAATTTCAGCTGGACCACTTACTAGCTACATGACCTTGGCCAAGTTACTGGGCCTTTCCGACCTTCTGTTTCTTTATCAGTATAATGGGACTGAAAAAGAACCTGTCTCATAAAGCTCTTTGGCACATGCTAAGTGCCCAATAAATGTTAGCCATGTACTCAGGCTTGTGGGCTACTGGAGTAAACCAAGACCAAAGTCTTTGACTCCTCGCTCAGCACCATACATAGAAACTAAAGGGAGGTGTTGAAATCCCAAAACGCCCCAGCTACTTGAGCCAACAAGACTCCAACTCCAAGTCATCAGTTACTTTTCTATCTCCTGGGAGCACTCAGACACTGCGGAAATCCCTTTGCATACCTTTTGCCCCTACCGTGAGAAGGCCCAGGAATAGACATGTGGGGGCAGGAGGAGTCAGATTCTCTACCCACTACCCAGCCTTTCATCCCTCCCCTCACTGGGCCAACAGTCAGTGAGTCACTGCTAACATCCCCCAGAACACCCACTAGTCTTAAAGCCGGTGACTTCATGCTGTGAAGAAATTTTCCTCTGAGAAGCATCTCCTCCAGGTTACCAAAGATTCACTCTTCTCCAAGTACCATTGCCCTGAACTTTATTTACCTCTAACCTTTCAAAGTGACCAGCTAACACTAACAATACCTCTGCCTCACTTTGCATGTTACTAAGACTCCAGACATTTCTCAGGAATTCTCTTGACTTCCTTCCTCAGTGCTTCAGTAGAACCGTAGTACCATGTAATGATGAAAATCACTCTGTCTAGTCTTAGTCACATCTCTTAACCCCTGGCCATTTACATGGAATGCTTAACTGAGAAAATTTGGTTTAAGAAAAAAAAAAAAAACCCTGGATGCCATAAAAATTAAATAAAATAACTTAGTGAAAGAACCAAAAACCTTGTAGGTACTCAACACATTTTGAGTATTACCTACTTTCTCCCTTTCAAAATATTGTTGCTCCTTCCTTTCTTTCTTTGAAGTCCCAGCTTTTGATGGACAGTTCCCCAATAATATTCATATGACACCCAGAATGTCCCAAACAGAATCCATTACCTTCCCATCCCACCCTCTGCTCTCCCCAACCATCTTTCTTCTGATTGCTGTATTTCTGTTGATAGCACAACCCTTCTTGTATTAGTTTCCCATTGCTGCTATAACAAATTACCACAAACTTAGTGCCTTAAAACACAAATATATCCTCTTACAGTTCTGTAGGGCAGAAGTCTGACAGAGGTGACACTAGGCTCAAATCAAGGTGTCAGCACTGCGGTGATCTTTCTGGACTCTGGGGGAGAATCCATTTCCGCATCATTGCCAGCTGCTAGAAGCCACCCACATTCCTTTCCTCATGGCAGCATCACTCCAACCTCTCCTTTTATCAGCACATCTCCCTTGCAATTCAATCTCCTGTGTCCCTATTTTGAGAATGCTTGCTGTTACATTGGACACAACTGGATAATCCAGGAGAGTCTTTCTATCTTGAGATCCTTAGTTTAATCCCATCTGCAAAATCCTTTTTTCTATGTTAGGTAACACTTGGATTGACTCTAGACGTTAGGACACGGATGTCTTTGAGGGCCATAATACTACCTACTGCACTTCTCTCAGACTCCCAGGCCTGTGACATCAGGACCACCTGTGACTCCTCCACCTCCATTCCAATCCCATCTACCCTCACAGGATGGAGTGATAGCACCAGGTCATGTGCCCACTCTGATCTACTGATACAGGCTGCCTGAACTATGATGCTTAGGACTGTGAAGTTGTGTCTTTGATTCCAAGAAAGTATTGTCTGATCAAGTAGTCATGTCTGCCATGGCCATGGGATGTCAGGTCAGCATGAGTACTTTGCACCTCTATCCCAGCTCCTCCTGTGCCTTGTCAGGCCTCTGAGCCCAAGCTAAGCCATTGTATCCCCTGTGACCTGCACATATAGATCCAGATGGCCTGAAGCAAGTGAAGAATCACAGAAGAAGTGAAAATGGCCAGTTCCTGCCTTAACTGATGACATTCCACCATTGTGATTTATTCCTGCCCCATCTTAACTGAGTGATTAACCTTGTGAAATTCCTTCTACTGGCTCAGAACCTCCCCCACTGAGCACCTTGTGACCCGCACCCCTGCCCAAAGAGAGAAACCGCCTTTGACTGTAATTTTCCACTACCTACCCAAATCCTATAAAACAGCCCCACCCCATCTCCCTTCACTGACTCTCTTTTTGGACTTAGCTCACCTGCACCCAGGTGAAATAAACAGCCTTGTTGCTCACACAAAGCCTGTTTGGTGGTCTTTTCACATGGACGCGTGTGACACACCTGACCTCGCCTTCCCATGCCTACAGGCTTCCCCCTTCCCCAATTAGAGCTGCTTGTCCAAACCATTGCAATAGCTCTATGTGAACTGAATCCCTCCACAATCCACATATCAAAGTCCTAACTCCCAATGTGGCTGTATTTGAAGATAGAGCCTATAAGAAAGTAATTGAGGTTAAATAAGGGTGGGGCCCTAACACAATAGAATTGGTGTCTTTATAAGAAGAGGTAGAGACACCAGAGAGCTCTCTCTCTCCCTGTGCCTGCACAGACACCAAGGAAAGGCCACAGTGAAAAGGTAGCTGTCTGCCAGTCAGCAAGTGGATGATCTGAGACTTGATCATAGCCTCCAGAACTGGGAGCAAATACATTCTTCCTGTTGGTTAAGCCACCCAGCCTGTGGTATTTTGTTATGGCAGTCTGAGGTGACTAAGACAAGCTGCTTAAGATAAAAAGTCTCGGGCGGGGCACGGTGGCTCACACCTGTAATCCCAGCACTTTGGGAGGCCTAGGTGGGCGGATTACCTGAGTTCGGGAGTTCAAGACCAGCCTGACCAACATGGAGAAACCCTGTCTCTACTAAAAATACAAAATTAGCCAGGTGTGGTAATGCATGCCTGTAATCCCAGCTACTTGGGAGGCTGAGGCAAGAGAATCGCTTGAACTGGGGAGGTGGAGGTTGCAGTGAGCCAAGATCGCGCCATTGCACTCCAGCCTGGGTAACAAGAGAGAAACTCCGTCTCAAAAAAAGTAATTAAAAAAAGAATAAAAAAGTCTCTCTTCCCCAGCTCCAATCTGCCTTCTACGCTATTGCCAGGATCTTTCAGAGCAGTGGTTTCTACATGTTGGTCCTTAGACCAGTGCCAGTTTTAATGATGGGCTAAATGAAATGAGAAAATCGAGAGCCCAGGGCTTGATATTTAAATATGTTGGGATGTTATTGTTAACTCTTCACTCTTGAGAAAGGCAGTCCTTTCTTCTGAGATCATGCTCACTGAGTGGAGAGGAAATGTAAAAATGGCCTTTCTTTTATGAAATAGTGGCTATAGTAGGTGCAACTTGTTATTTTTATTAATGTTCTCGTGAAAATTATAAGTTGTTTTCCCAAGTTTTTAAAAAGATTACAGGTATGATACATTAAAATATCTTTGAATGTTGGTTTTACATCACAGCTCTAATCACATCAGGCCTCCTGCTCCCAGTCTTAAAATGTGAATGCCTCTTCCCACAGGTGGAAGGAAACCCCCTCGCTACCCCAATCCCTACTCCCCACCCCCACTGCATCCACCAGGGAGGACAAAGGTCAACCAGCGAAGACAATTTTAAGACTCTTATCAGTCTGGAGATGGCACCAGGGGAATTTACATTAACAAGCTTTACAAACTAGCCTTTATCTGACATTTCGCCTTTCCACAAGTCACTATTCTTAGAGACTCAAAGTCCTTTTTAATTCTCTTGTCATGTCTCTAAAACTTTACTGTTCTTTGTTGAAGACACTATATAAGCTGGAATTCAAAGCCACCTCTTTGAAAGCTACTTATTCCCTGGGTGTCTCCCATGTATATATGAAATATACATGTTAATAAACATCTGCTTGTTTTTCTCTTATTAATCTGCCCATTCCAACTAAGAACTTATGAGAACTGAGAAAAAATATTTTTCCTCTCCTACAAAGTCTTCCTGATCGCCCAGCCACTGGCAGTCTCCTCCTCCTCACAGGTCTCTTGGATCTTCTTTGTGGTATTTAAATCTTGGCTTGTTTGAGCTTTTTAGCCACCCTGTGCTAAGAAGGAGCATAAATATGTGGTGATTACAAACATGGCTTTCTGTCAGAACAGTCTAAATTTGATTCTTGTCGGCACCACTTACTAACTGGGATAAGTTCCTTAACCTCTCCGAGCCTCAGTTTCTTCATCTGTGTGACAGGGTGATAGAAGTACCTCCTAGGTGGGGCCCTATAGGAAGTGCAATGGCACCGTGCCTGCAAGAGAAACCATTAGGCCAACCTCATAGCTGTGAGGACCACAGCTCATTCTTCTTTGTCTCCACGAGGGGCCAGTGCTTGGCCTGACAGACTCTTGTCCTCCCCTTGTCATTGGCTGCTTCTCTTGTGACTAGCACAAGACTCAGCTGGTACCTGTTGGCCTGAACATGAATGCGCCTGGCCTCAAAATAATCTCCAGTTTTCCAGCTTTTTTTTTTTTTTTTTTTTTTTTTTTTTGAGACGGAGTCTCGCTCTGTCGCCCGGGCTGGAGTGCAATGGAGTGATCTCGGCTCACTGCAAGCTCCACCTCCCGGGTTCACGCCATTCTCCTGCCTCAGCCTCCCGAGTAGCTGGCACTACAGGCATGCGCCACCATGCCCGGCTAATTGTTTTTGTACTTTTTTAGTAGAGACGGGGTTTCACAATGTTAGCCAGGATGGTCTTGATCTCCTGACCTCGTGATCCGCCCGCCTAGGCCTCCCAAAATGCTGGTATTACAGGCTTGGTCCAGCTTTTAAGAAGGAAGAGGATGCTGAGGAAAAATGGCGGATAGGAGGCAGGACTAATTTGCAGCTCCCACTCAGACGAACAGAGCAGTGTGTGGAGACCCACATCGTGAACTTTTGCTCCAAGAACTTCCACAGGAACGTACCAGGAAAGCCGAGAAAGTCCACAGACCCTTTGAAGGAGGTGGATTGCCACTGCAGGCTCCATGGGACAGTCGAGGAACTGTGAGTTCGCTCATTTTCTCAGCTGGGAGGCTGTAGCCTGGGGAAAGTTCTCAGCCCTGCTCACCAGCTTCCTGGAAATAAACTCAGTGCTGTTGGTGGGGCATGGTGGGAGTGAAACCGGCCTTTAGGGCTGTGGGCTGCATGGGAGCTGGGTGAGGCCTGTGGCTGCCAGCTTTCTCCTACTTCCCCAGCAACCTGTGTGACACAGCGGAGGCAGCCATAATCCACCTGGGAACAGAACTCGACTGGCCTGGGAATCACACCCCCAGACCCCATAGCCGCCTCAGCAAGCCCGGCCCAAGGAGAGTATGAGCTCAGACACACCTAATCCTGCCCCTGCCTGATGATCTTTCTCTACCCGCCCTGATAGCCAAATACAAAAGACATAATCTCTTGGGAGCTTTAAGGCCAGGAGTGGGTCTCACCCACTGCCTGATCCTCCCTATACTGATGCATTCTTGAAAGCACCAACTCCTAGCTGGAGGCCAACCAACACAAAATCAGTGCAGTTAACAAAAATACAAGAACCCTCACAGAGTCTACTTCACTCCCCTCCTGCCTCCACCAAAGCAAGTGCTGGAATCCATGGCTGACAGACCTGAAAACGGATCATATCACGGGATTCTGCAGATACTCCCCAGTACTAGCCCAGAGCCCAGTAGCTCCACTGAGTGGCCAGGTCCAGAAGATAAATAACAATCACTGCAGTTCAGCTCTAAGAAAGCCCCATCCCTAGGGGAAGGGAGAGCAGCACATCAAGGGAGCACCCCGAGGGACAAAAGAAACTGAACAGCAGCCCTTGAGTCCCAGATATTTCCTCTGACGTAGTCTACCCAAATGAGAAGGAACCAGAAAAGCTATTCTGGTAATATGACAAGATCAGAGCAGAACTAAATGAAATTGAAACAGACAAAATACAAAAGAAAAATGAAACAAAAACTGGTTCTTTGAAAAGATAAACAAAAGTGATAGACCATTAGCAAGATTAACCAAGAAAAGAAGAGAGAAGATCCAAATAAGCTCAATTAGAAATGAAATGGGAGACGTTCCAATACTACAGAAATACAAAAGGTCATTGAAGCCTACTATGAACACCCTTATGTGCATAAACTAGAATACCTAGGAGATGGATAATTTCCTGGAAATATACAGCCCTCCTAGATTAAACCAGGAAGAAATAGAAACTCTGAACAGATCAATAACAAGCAGTGAGATTGAAATGGTAGTTAGAAGTAATTGTAATGGAAATGGTAACAACAAAAAAAGTCCAGGGCCAGATGGATTCACAGCTGAATTCTATCAGACATTCAAAGAAGAATTGGTATCAATACTATTGACACTATTCCAAAAAATAGCAAAAGAGGGAATCCTCACTAAATCATTCTATGAAGCCAGTATCACCCTAATGCCAAACCAGGAAAGGACGTAACAAAAAAAGAAAACTATAGACCAATATCCCTGATGAACATGACACAAAAATCCTCACCAAAATACTAGCTAATCGAATCCAGCAGCATATCAAAAAGATAAGCCACCATGATCAAATGGGTTTCATACCAGGAATGCAGGGATAGTCTAACATTCACAACTCAATAAATGTGATACATTACATAAAGAGAATTAAAAACAAAAATCACGTGATCATCTCAGTAGATGCAGAAAAAGCATGTGACAAAATCCAGCATCCTTTTATGATCTAAAACCCTCAGCAAAATTGGCATCGACGGGACATACCTTAAGGTAATAAAAGTTATCTACGACAGACCCACAGCCAACATTATACTGAACAGGAAAAAGTTGAAAGCATTCCCCTTGAGAACTGGAACAAGACAAGAATGCCCACTTTCACCACTTCTATTTAACATAGTACTGGAAGTCCTAGCCAGAAAAATCAGACAAGAGAAAGAAATAAAGGACATCCAAACCAGTAAAGAGGAAGTCACACTGTTGCTGTTTGCTGATGACATGACTGTATACTTAGAAAACCCTAAAGACTCATCCAGAAAATTCCTAGAACTGGTAAATGAATTTGGCAAAGTTTCAGGATACAAAATTAGTGTACACTAATCAGTAGCCCTGCTATACACTAACAGCAACCAAGCTGAGAATCAATTCAAGAACTCAATCCCTTTTACAACAGCTGCAAAAAAATAAAAATAAAAATAAATACTTAGGAATATACTTAACCCAAGGAGATGAAAGACCTCTACAAGGAAAACTACAAAACACTGCTGAAAGAAATCATAGATGACACAAACAAATGGAAACACATTCCATGCTCATGGATGGTAGAATCAGTATGGTGAAAATGACCATGCTGCCAAAAGCAATCTAAATTCAATGCAATTCCCAGCAAAATACTACCATCATTTTCACAGAGCTAGAAAAAAAATCCTAAAATTCATAAGGAACCAAAAAAGAGCCCACATAGTCAAAGTATGGCTAAGCAAAAAGAGCAAATCTAGAAGCATTACATTACTCGACTTCAAACTATACTATAAGGCCATAGTCACCAAAACAGCATAGTACTGGTATAAAAACCAGCATATAGACCAATGAAACAGAATAGAGAACCCAGAAATAAAGCCAAATACTTACAGTCAACTGATCTTTGACAAAGCAAACAAAAACATAAAGTGGGAAAAGGACACCCTATTCAACAAATGGTGCTGAGATAATTGGGAAGCCACATGTAGAAAAATGAAACTGGACCCTCATCTCTCATCTTATATGAAAATCAACTCAAGATGGATCAAGAACTTAAATCTAAGACCAAAAACCATAAAAATTCTAGAAAACCCTTCTAGACATTAGGAAACCCTTCTAGACATTGGCTTAGGCAAAGTCTTCATTACCAAGAACCCAAAAGCAAACACAACAAAAATAAAGACAAATAAATGGCACTTAATTAAAAAGCTTCTGCACAACAAAAGAAATAATCAACAGAGTAAACCGACAACCCATAGAATGAGAGAAAATCTTCACAATCTATACATCCAACAAAGGACTAATATCCAGAATCTACAAGGAACTCAAACAAATCAGCAAGAAAAAAAACAAACAATCCCATCAAAAAGTGGGCTAAGGACATGAATAGACAGTTCTCAAAAGAAGATATACAAATGGCCAACAAACTTATGGAAAAATATTCAATATCACTATCAGGGAAACGCAAATCAAAACCACAATGCAGTAACAAGTTATTCCCACAAGAATGGCCATAATAAAAAAAAATAGATGTTGGCATGGGTGTGGTAAAAAGGGAACACTTTTACACTGTTGGTGGGAATGTAAACTAGTGTAACCACTATGGAAAACAGTGTGGAGATTTCTTAAAGAACTAAAAATAGATCTACTCTTTGATCCAGCAATCCCACTTTTGGGTATCTATCCAGAGGAAAAGAAGTCATTATATGAAAAAGATACTTGCACACGCATGTTTATAGCAGCACAATTCACAATTGCAAAAATATGAAACCAGCCCAAAAGCCCATCAATCAATGAGTGGATAAAGAAAATGTGATATACATACATATATATCACTCATAAGTGGGAGCTAAGCTGTAAGGACTCAAAAGCATAAGAATCATACAATGGACTTTGAGGAGTCAGGGGGAAAGGGTGGGAGGGGGAATGAGGGATAAAAGACTACACAGCGGGTACAGTGTACACTGCTTGGGTGATGGGTGCACTAAAATCTCAAAACTCCCCACTGAAGAACTTATTCATGTAACCAAACATGCCTGTTTCCCAGAAACCTGTTGAAAAAAATGCAATCACACACAGAAAAGAAGTAATGCTGAAAATAAAATGATTTTCATTTCCAGCTCCCCCACAAAAAAAATTTTTTTTAAAGGAAGAAGAGAATGTTACAGCAGAATGATCCTTCCTCTGTGAATACCCCCTCTCTGTCTTTCATTGGCACATTCGCCACCCCCTACAAAAGTCTCCCTCGATCTCTATCCATTTTCTAAGCCAGTTATCCAGCCTTCCTATTCATTCTGGGAACTAATCTGATTTGTTTTGAATACTTTTTTTAAAAAATCAATAAATTTCTGTTTAAATTAGTCTGAAGTCTATTTCCACTGCTTGTTCCACAGAGACCTGACTGATGCAAATGGATCTACCCACAAAGATTAATTTGCCACACTATGTTGTCAACACTTTGCATTTGGGTTCCTAAAGTATGTGATGTATATCACTGGTGGTACAAAAGATTAATTTCAGATCTCAGGATGTATTTCTGTGCTTTAATAGTATTATTATGTATTTATTTTAAGATGTAATAGAAATACACAGTCCATTAAACTTATGATTTCATGGATATCAGTGCCATGCCCAGGAGGAAGCAAAAGTGAGCAATCTCTATTTAAAAATATGTGCAACTATACAGGCATTCGCAGTGTAGTGGCTTTTAAATTTTCTACCCATCAACTAAACATGCTTTCCATTTGGGGATGAATTCCACACTGGTCTCGTTTTGGTGGGAGACAGGGCTCTGCCTTCCATTTCATAACCAGAAAGAACCAACTACTCCCTTCCTCCTCCCTGATAGTGAGGAAAGTGTGGGCACATGAGCCTTTGTTTATAAGCCACGTGGATGCTCTTACTGAAGACTTTGAATCTGAGGGAGTGAAGCAAGACACAGAAAGCATTGGGTTACCTGTGGCAGTGGCTACTATTCTGACCACTCACTTTATGAGTGAGCATTTTGATATCACAAAGCACCAAACAAGATCCAGAACACTGCAGGAGTCTGTCCAGGGTCACACAGCTATTGAAGAGTAGGGATCATGGTGGGACAAGACCTCTCCTCCAAGTCCCATGCTCTGTACTACATTCACTTGTAGAAGAGTATCAGGTTTGTCTCTGTGAGTCAGCCACCCTATGAGCACTGTCCCCAGACGTGGTGATGCTAAGCTGGGCTCTAAGCTGCATGGTGGAAATCCAGAAAAGGAGCACAGGCTTCACTTGAGAAGAATGTGAGAGTATTGGCTCAACTTTCCACCATGGGCATAAAGGTACACAAATTGCGTAGTCCCCCAGCATGGCCAGGGAGCAGGAGGGGAAACCACCCCACAAAGAGCTCTGGCTTATCCCTACTGACATACACAGACCATTTCTGGTTCCTACACCTCAGAAGACATGAAAGAGGTAGTACAGATGGTGGCTTGGCTACTCAATGTCTCTCTTAGCATCCATCCAACTCATTCCTGCAGTGCTTGGAAAGCTAAAATCCACATTTCTCAGACTGTCTTACAGCTAGAGTTCCAGATGTGAGTTCAATTCTGCCAAGCAGATGCATTCATGGCAGACTTAAATTTGGAATACATTATTTAAATAGAGCCATCTATTTTTTTTCTTTTTTCTTTTTTCTTTTCAGATGAAGTTTCACTCTTGTCCCCCATGCTGGCATGCAATAGTGCAATCTTGGCTCACTGCAATCTTTGCCTCCCAGGTTCAAGGGCTTCTCCTGCCTCAGCCCCTCCGAGTAGCTGGGATTATAGGCATCTGCCACCATGCCTGGCTCATTTTTGTATTTTTATTAGAGACAGGGTTTCACCATGTTGGCCAGGCTGGTCTAGAACTCCTGACCTCAGGTGATCCACCCACCTCGGCCTCCCAAAGTGCTGGGATTACAGATGTGAGCCACCACGCCTGACCTAGAGCCATCTATTTCCTTACTGCATATTTTAGCAAGCACTGCATGCTTCAGGAGGTAACTTTCTGATCTCCAGATTATAGGTAAAGCTGTGTTTTTCTGAAGCCAACAGCTGTGTGATCCCTGCACTGGGCCCCAGTGCTGTGTTGCTAGAGCCAGCAGTGTAGCAGCATCTTCCTGATTGTGACAGAGATGATGGCTCTCCAGCAAGCCAGTTTCACAGTGTCCCTCTGGGAATTATTCCTGGATGTCCAGTCAAAAGCCCATTCCTGTGGTCCTCCAGCTGATTCTGTAAGAACCAAATTCTTTATATGGAAACATTTTCCCATTAAACTAGCTAGGGTACTTTCCATAGTCTTTCACTGAATCCCAACAAATTAACCAACATTTCACCCTTTTGCATACCTCTCTGCTTGTGCGCATTCTTGGCTGTGTCTAAAAATCCCCTTGCCCTTACTCTGTCTGGATAACTCCTCCCTTTACCTCAACACTTGGCCCAAACATCTCCTCTTCTTTGAAGACTGTACTGCCTATTTAGTATAGGATTTAAAGTTAGTTATTGCTCCTCTTCATTCCCATAGTCTACATTTTTCTCCCTTTCCCTCTTCCTCTCCCTCTTCCCCCTTTCCTTCTTCCCTTCCTTTTCTTTTCCTTTCTTCTTTCTTCCCTTTCTTCCTTTCATTCTTTCTCCCTTTTTTTCATGTACTCATTTAACACACGTTTATTGAGTATCCAGTACAAGTCAGTCACTGGAGATACAAACACACAGGGCACAGTCCTGCCCTTGAACTACCTACAGATTCTTGGAAGAGGCTCACAATTAACATGCTATTTGGCAAGTGTTATGCTGGGGGCGATCCAGTGTCTCGTGGCTGCTGAGAAAAAGCTGCAGAGCTACACATGGTTTCCAAGAGGGGTTGAGTTTTCAGCTGATCTCTGAAGTATGAGTAAAATTAACCAGGGAAGTAGAAGAGGAAGGATTTTCCAAACAGAAGTTGAGATACAAGTTCTGTGCAAAGACAGAACTTGTGAGAGATGACAGCATTCTGGAGAATCTTTAAGAACCTCATAATCATAATGGCTGTTATTAAATTTGCTGCATGTACAAGAATCCAGAAGGGCAATGGAGAAATGACCTAAAGATTGGCAGGGCCCAGAATCTGAGGAGCCTTGTCTTTGCCACAAGCATGCGGGGAGCCATTGAAGAAAAGGCAGGGTGCCATCCCTATGTAGCAATGTGGACCTGCTTTAGAACAAAGCAAGACTGGGAATTCCCATTTGGGAGCCCCTCTCTCTCACAAGAGAGAGCTACTCTCCTTTCTCTTTCTTTTTCCTATTAAACCTCTGCTCCTAAACAAAACAAAACAAAACAAAATGGAGGCAAGACTTTGTGGTAAAGAGACTAGCTGGGAGGTTGTTCAGTGACCTACAGATAAGGAGACAAGAGTCTAACCCACAGTGCTGACCATAAGGATGGAGAGAAAACCCTAGAAATGTTTAGGAGGTAGACTCAATAGGACCTAGTAACTACTGAATATGGGAAGTGACTATTGAATGTAGAAGGGATCAAGGGTATTATTATTTAAAGGCTTAGATAACTGGCGGGCAGCAATAGCATCATTCATTGAGAAAGATGATACAAGAGGCGGAGAAACAGATTGATTCTAAGGGTAGTCAGGGAGATGGTTAATTCAATTTGAGTTGTGTTGTGTTTGAGATGCAGATGGGATGCTAAATGGAGTGTCCAGTTGGAAACTGGATGTACAAACCTGGAAGCTAGAAGAGAAAAATGAACTAAAGATAAAGATCTGTCATTTATGGTTGAAGCTTGGAGATGCCTGAAGGAGAGAATGTGGAGTAAAGGGAAACCCAACATTTACATTATTTTGTAGCATCATTCAAAAAAATTATCTCTTCTTCCTGCTGGGTGAGTTATAACATTATTTTTATCTTTAAGCCTCTATTTTTTACAATAGTGTCTTGAATATAATGAGAGCTCAAAAGGTGGGAATAAATGAGGCATTAATGAATTAATTTGGTCATTTTAAAAAGGAAAAACTTTAACTGTAACTAGAAAATAATATCTTCCTCTTGATCTCAAGAAGAGACACAGGTTAAGAGAGAATCAGGAAAGAGGACTATAGGATATGTGATAAAGAAAAACCACACAAGGGGGGCACCAATCTGAGCCTGAGTGGCATTTCCAATGCAGTGGCCAATCAGAGCATCAGAGAGAATCACAGGAGCCCAGATACTGACCTTGAGGCCACCTGGAATGAGGACTCTTTCCCAAATGTCCCCACTTCTCACCCCAGTCGGTTATAGCTCTATCCCCTTAGTATTGTTCCTGGTCTTCCTCTAATGTTATTTGGAGATCTATTAAGAATGTACTTGTCTTATGTTTACTAACCATGAGTGAAGTAAAACTTCCCTTTCTTTGCCCTAAAAAAGTCTCCTCCAAGCTTCAATGAGTGTCATGTCTGAAGTGCTAGCCACTTCCCTTTGCTCGACCTAAGAATGCCATTGCTCTCTGAGCTGCACGCAAAGGGCCTCAGAGGCTTCCTCCAACCCTCATACAGGAAGTGTCTGCTTTGCTTTCCAGTGGTTCCCTGACCCATGGAGTCTGTGGGCAGAAGTTGCAATTGTCTGTTGCTGGCCCTGAGGTCATGCAGGTAGGAGAGATCTTGCACTGGTCACAGCTTTCCCTAAGGGGCCGCAATGGGAATGAGTTGCTGTGAGAAACCCTGGCAGTTCTGCAAAATTACACGCATCACAGTGATGATTTGCAAAGCCCAGTGTGCTTTCTTCCATCTGCTATTCAGTAGAGCTATTTATTCCAGCAAGCATTAATACAATAAAATCTATCTAGGGTTACTGTCAACACAACTCCCACAGCACTCTCCATTTCCTTTGGAGAACACAATTTGTAGCAAACCTCCACTTTCTCTGCACACTTTCACTCTTCATCTAATACCACATTTTTTTTTCTGCACAGCCTGTATCACTATCCAAAATTATATTGAGTATGTATTTGCTCAGGCATTTATTCTCTGTCTCCTACCACTGGAATGTAAATTCCTTACTATGTCTTATTCACAGATGCATCTCAATGCCCAAAACAGTATCATGCACAGAGCAGGTGCTTGATAGTTACTTTTTAAATGAATAAACCTATCTATTTTTTTCCATTCTCTTTTCTAACTGTTTTCTCAATTTGTGCCTTGGCTGAGACCTGGCTATCCTCTGGGACCATGTTTCCCCTGCATCTTTCTCAAGGAGAAGAAGCTCATGCCCCTACCATCTGGATATCACAGGGCCAGCATGGGGTCATCTCTCTACTGACGTTTTCAGATTGTGACTTCTCCAGCCTTTGTAAAACAAAACAAAAACGAAAACAAACAAAAGCATCAGTCCTTTAACGTTTTTACCATCCTATATCTCTCTTTGTAGCTTTCAACTACTGACTGCCTAGTCATTCTCCCCTATTTATTAAATATTTGGCACTGGAACCTAGCTCTCTTCTTTGTCCTAATCCCCAAGGGGTCTTAATGTCCCTTTGGATGACTAACACCATGACCTCTCTGTAAAAATTACTATACTACCCTCTGACCACAACCGATAGCAGTCTTGTTCTCTCTCTCTCTCTCTCTCTCTCTCTCTCTCATTCTTCATTATTCCCATTGCTCAGGCATTTCAACCACACAGAAACCTTCCAACCTTTAACCTGCTCAACTTTGCTTTACCACCTCCTCCTTGGAGGTCTTCACTTCCTTCAGTTGCTCACTTGGACCATTCTTTTGTCAATATTCTCCACTGTTTGGCTCCTTTGCCCTCCCGTTGCACTGTGTGGAAAGCTCTGGATCTGTCCAAGGTCCACCCTCCCAAACTAAGCCAAAGCCACTGCCGCACATTGATGATATCCAAAACTAACTGGCCCCATGTTTGCTTAGCAAACCTTTCATGTTTCTATAATGAGCTGGCTGACCCATCTCCACAGAAAATATTTCCAGCCTACTCCACTGACTTCAATCTCCTAGCCCATCTCCATTTTCCTCACTTATAGCAAAGTAATAGAAGCTGGGAGAAGGACACTTTCTCAGTTCCCCATTAACCCACATTAAAACCTATTGAAACTTTCTTTATGCTTTCTCTCTTCTCTCTCATTCAATAGAAGCAGGAGCCCACTCTTACCCAAGGCCAGTCCCTCTGCATTTGCTTTGTGTCCCATTCAGCCTCCTCAAGGCTCTCACATCATCAGTCATCCTCAGTCACTTAGTCATACCTCGGTGTGCCTGGCTCTGTGCTAAGGGCTTGGAGTGCATGAGTGAACCCAATCTTCCCCATAGAAGCCTGTGAAGCGGTGGTTCTTATTACTGTTACACCCACTTTATTTAACCATGTTTACACAAAGGGGAAGAAAAATGCTCTATATTCTTTATCCCACTGTTATTAAATGAAACTACTTTTAGTTCTTATTTCATTTCGGCTGAGAAAATCTTAAGAGCCCAAAGGCCTGAGCTATTGCTTATCATACAAATAATATCGCTTATAGTGCTTCTAGTCTTCAGAATTAACAAACAAAAAGGTCTCTGATACAGGTGCCCCCACTCCCTCACAGCTTCAGTGGTTTTGCAACATAAACTTTTTCAAAGAATTCATCTGAGAGGCATTAAACTGAGAACAGCCGCAAGACTACCACTTTTTTTCTGTGCATTATAAAGACCTGTACAAATATCCACTGCTGTCACAGACTTTTCTCTTTTTCTTTTTGAGACGGCGTTTCATCCTATTGCCCAGCTGGAGTGCAGTGGCACGATCTCGGCTCAAACTTCGCCTCCCAGGTTCAAGTGATTCTCATGCCTCAGCCTCCCGAGTAGCGGGGATTACAGGAACACGACACCAAGCCCTGTTAATTTTTGTATATTTAGTAGACATAGTGTTTTGCCATGTTGGCCAGGCTAGTCTCGAGCTCCTGACCTCGTGATCCGCCTGCCTCAACCTCTTGAAGTGCTGGGATTACAGGCATGAGCCATTGCACCTGGCTGCCACCTCCAACTTTTCTGTTCCTAGTTAAAATAAATATGTCATTGCAAAGATTTGAACAAAAGAGGGATCTATTATGAACGTACATTCCTTATGTTTACTAATCAGTGTAAGACACTGAAGATTTCAGAAAATGTTTCAACGTATTGTAGAAACAACCCTGAAAATGAAACCTGTAATTTGTTGTCTTAACTGGCAACTTGTTGCTGTTCTGATTTTAAAACATGCCCATGAATTCTTTGAGACTTTTCTCATTAAGAAGTGGAGTATGATTTTCCTCCCTTTGAATGCAGACTGACATTAGTGAATAGAACGAGGCAAAAGTTATGCTGAATGACTTCTGAAGCGAAGTCATCAAAAGTTATATAGTTTCTGCCTGACTCTCTCTCTCTCTTAGCCCTTACTCTTGAAACCCAGTCGCCATATTGTGGGGAAGCCCAGGTGTCATGAAAAGGCTAAGCAAAGGTGGTTTGGCCAACAGTCCCGCTGAGGTCCCAGCAGAGATCCAGCATCAATCTCCAGATCTGTGAGTAAGGCAGTCATCTGACAAGTCCAGTTCCCACCCTTAGACTCCTCTCAGCTGATGTTGAATGGAGTGAAGACAAGATGTCCCTATGTCCCTACTGAGTCATGCCCAATTACAGATTCACAAAGGAGAATAGATACTTTCTTTTGTAAAAAAAAAAAAAAAGTTATTTCTTATGGAGTGCTGTATGAATTTGCATGCCATCCTTGTGCAGGGGCCATGCTAAACCTCTCTGTATTGTTCCAATTTTAGTATATGTGCTGCCGAAGTGAGCACAGATTAAATGATTTCTATTTTTAAGCCATTAAGTTTAAGGGTGGTTTATTCCACAGCAATAGATACATGAAACATAGATAAATAGATAAATGGAAATAATACTGAAAAATTATTTTCATGATATAAATTTTTCATGGTATAAATACTGAAAAGATTTATTGCTAATTTTGAAGAAGGTAACTGACACTTTTTTTTTTTTTGAGACAGAGTTTTGCTCTTGTTGTCCAGGTTGGAGTGCGATGGCATGATCTCAGCTCACTGCAACCTCCACCTGCCCAGCTCAAGTAATTCTCCTGCCTCAGCCTCCTGAGTAGCTGGGATTACAGGCATGTGCCACCAGGCCCACCTAATTTTGTATTTTTAGTAGAGATGGGGTTTCTCCATGTTGGTCAGGCTGATCTCAAAATCCCCACCTCAGATGATCCGCCCACCTCAGCCTCCCACAGTGCTGAGATTACAGGTGTGAGCCACCGTGCCTAGCCTTTTTTTTTTTTTTTTTTTTTTTTTTTTTTTTTTTTTTTTTTTGAGATGGTATCTTGCTCTGTCACCCAGGCTGGGGTGCAGCGGCATGATCTCAGCTCACTACAACCTCTGCCTTCCGGGTTCAAGTGATTCTCCTGCATCTGCCTCCCTAGTAGCTGGGACTACAGGTGCATGCCACCATACACAGCTAACTTTTTATTTTTAATAGAGACGGGGTTTCACCAACATGGCCAGGCTGGTCTCCAACTCCTGACCTCAGGTGACCAGCCCGCCTCAGTCTCCCAAAGTGCTGGGATTACAGGTGTGATCCACTGCGCCCAGCCAGACACTGACATTTTTCTTTGCTCCCAGATTCATTAGAAAATAAGAAAAGCATGACTCTCCTACACTCATAATTTTTTCAGTAATTTGAGTACATCAATTTCATTCAATTTTCTCTGATGAGAAATAACAGAGTGGAAATCTGAATCCAGGCAGGTTTGCTCAAGAGCTCATGCATGTACTCATACTGTAACCTCGCCCTGTTTTTTCCAACCTGTCCTTCACTGGCTCCTTCCTATCAGCTTTCACACTTGTTTAAACCTGCCACATCTTAACAGTTTCTTTCCTTAGCCCCATGACTCCCTCTAGCTACACCCTTCTCTTTCTCCTCCCCTTCACAGCCAAAATTATTAAAAGAATTCTCCCTACTCATTGTCGCTGTGTTCTCACTTTCCACTCACTCCTGAAGACCCTTCATCTTGACTTTTGCACAATCACTCTTCTGAATGCACTCTGGAGTTTTTAGCTCCTAGATCCAATGGACACTTTTCAAACTTTTCTGGGCTTGATCTACTGTTAGCATCCGACACTGTTGGCTCTCACCCTAAAGCCCTCTTATATAGACTTCCATGATTCCGCTTCTCCTGATTTTTGTTCTGCCTCCTCAGGTCTCTCCTTCTAAACCTCCATTGAAGGCTTTTCATCTTCTGCCTGCCTCTCAAATATCTCTCTCTCGTGGGCCATCTCCTCTCTTACACTAACCTCTCTCTTCATTTCATTCACCTCATAAGTTCATCTTCTTTGTGCTGAAAACTCTGAAATTTATATCTCCATTCCAAATTTCTCTCCTGCACTCCATGTCTGCATATGTAACTGCCCACTGAAATCTTCTACCTGGATGCTCACATACACCTCAAAATTCAACATAGGCAAAAGCAGAGCTTATCATTTCCACACTCTCTGCCCCCAAACTACCATTTTCTTTTCCAGCATTGCTTATGTCAGTGAATAGAATCATCATCCATCAATAGAATCACCACTCATTAGTAGAGACATCTACCAATGGACACCAAAACAGGAAACCTTCGCAATGACTCTCTCACTCTGCCTACAATAAACCACCAAAATCTACTAACTCTACCTCCCAAAGATGCCTTAAATCTATTAACTTCTCTCAAATCTCCTGCAAGAATTGAGAGATGATTAGTGTCTAACAATTCTTGCAGGAAACCACTTGAGTGGCTGTGCCAATAATCCATGCTCCAGTCGGCAGCCAGAAGCAACTATTTTAGAAGGTCAATCTGATCATGTCACTCCGCTGCTTGAAATCATCCGTGGTGACTCCATATTGCCCTCCTGATAAAGACCCGGCTTGTAGCTCACCTTAATGGATTTCCTGATCTGGCTGTGCTCTTTGCTTTAACAACTTGTGTCTCCTTGGAGTGAATTAGCAATAGGCTGCTTATTCTGATTTTATTCCCAACAGTTAGAAAGTTATTAGAAATGCTGGCCTTTTTTTTTTTAATACAAGGCACTTTATAGCCAACTGTCATAATATTGTTATAGTAAATATTCAATTCTATGATATCAACATGTGAGTGGTGCCCTCTAGAGTTACATAGTGGAAACCCTGCATTTCTATATAAGGTGGCCCAATCATTTCATGTTCATTTATGAGAATAATCATGTGCTACATAATGAAGTTTCACTCAATGATGAACTGTCTACACAACGGTGGCCCCGTAAGATTATAATATCATATTTTTACTATATTTTTCTATGCTTGTATATGTTTAAATACACACATACTTACCATCATGTTACAATTGCCTGCAGTATTCAGTACAGTCACATGTTGTATGGGTTTATAGCCTAGGGGCAAGAGGTTATACCATATAGTCTAGGTGTGTAGTAGGCTGTACCATCTACGTTTGTGTAAGTACACTCTGTGATATTCACACAACAAAATCGCCTAATGACACATTTCTTAGACTGTATCTCTGTCCTTTTGTAAGGCAAGACTCTATCTAGAAATAAAAATGCCAAGGCCCCTACCCCTTAGGAGCTCACAGTCTGGTGCCATATAAGAACACCGATAAAGGGGTAAATGTCTACCTACTGCCAGTAGGGTGTGCAGGGAGTAGGAATGGGCTCTGCCACACCTATATTCTCTTGTCAGGATCTCTTCAGAGCAAGAGCTCCCATCCCTTTGGTCAAGTGATTGGCCAGGCCCAGAGGGTACCATTTATATGGTATAACAAAGCTGTACCACAGGACAACACCTTATGGAAGAGGACCCAATCTCCAGAACAGGGAAGGAAGCATCATCTACCTTGAACACTCACCCCCAAAAAACATATTCCTAACTCCACACTAGACAGCCCTGGGCAAAGCACCTCCCACCCCTACTGGATTCCAAACCTTTGGTGTCTCTGTCTCTTGTGTTAGGAGGAGATGTGAACTCTCTGAGCCAAACTTCCCTGAATTTGCATGCGTGATCACCTACTTTGCCTCCCCACCAGGGTGTGGGGGTAATGACTGATGAGCAACCTCTCATAATGAAGATGATTTTCCATGACCTCCTATGACTAACGCACACGAGCAGAGAGCGACAGAGAGGGTCAGAATTTGGCGCATGGTTCCATATAGGAAAGTCAAAGTTTGATTTTCAACTTCCTGTTTTAGTTATTCCCTTTTTCGTCATAGGAACATAAACGTACCAAGCGTCACGTTCCCTGATTGGAATCTAACTTCTGTGGGTCTGACTTGCGACTTACAACAGGGGACTTTATTTTTAAATCATGTGACAAGCACATGTTACAGGTGGTGATAGTAAGGAGGGATTCTGTCTATTCAGCATCAGTGGCAGAAATGGACATGGAAGAAGTGACATTCCGTAGAGGCTGGAGATCCTCAGACTCTTCATAAGAATAACCCACAGGCTGCCTAGAAATTCAGCTTTCTAGGCTCAGCCCCACAATTTTGCAATTTTGTATGAGCCAGTAAGGGGTAGAGGCCTAGAAATCTTCATTTTTAACTAGCATTTCAACTGATCCTGATATAAGTGGTTAAGATAATTTGAGAGCCTCTGGTTTCCTGACAGTACATTTTTAACATAGTAAGCATGCAAATATATAATGTCAGCAGCATCCTCTGAGTTGATGTAAAGGGGCAGGCCATGGAGATAATCTTGGATTTGGGTCAGGCTACTCTTGGGAATATCTGATAAAACATTTGTTGATATTCCTCTCAGCCTGCATAAGAATCTTTCAAAGCCATTGATTAAGCTCTCACTGTTGCTCAACATTGAATTCAGGGCTTGGGAGGGCATGAAGGAATGAGGAGTAGTGTGCGAACCTGAGAAGGCTAGGAAGTCAAACCTTACACTTAGCCCCTGGCACAGAAGCTAAGCCTTAAGCCTTTCTTTGCTTCTCCCAGTTTACTTGCCACAGACTGGGACTCCAGCTGGGCTTCACCTTCCTCTGGAAGTCCTTCCAAGGGCTGACCCTCTCCCTTGGGTTCCTAGTTAGCATTAAAACCACTGAGCAAGATGAAGAAGATTTGAGAGAGCTTGGGTAAGGCTGGCTTTCTCATCTTACTTAGGAGCATCAAATCTTGGACCCCATTCAATTCTGTATGCCCCCTGCCCAGTTCTGCACTTGAACATTGCAGGTGGTCAGTAACATTTGATGAAAGAATGAATGAATGAATTGCTGGCTACACAGCCATGTCAGAGTTTCTCATGGAGGCAGCATAGCATGATGGTCAGGAGTGCACATTCAGGAATCAGTCAGCCTGTGCTTTACCTCCTCCTCTTCCATTTGTTTACAGTGACTTTGGGCACAGATTCTTTGCAGATCTTCCCCTTGAGAGGAAGAATCCATTTCTCTACCCATATCTCCATAAATCAGGGCTGGCCTTGGGACTTGCTTAGACCAACAGGCTATGGTAGGAGTGAATAACATGAGGCAGGATATGACAAAGTGCTTCCAACATTGGCTGGGAGCCCCAGTATCCCATCCACCCTCACCAGCTCCACTTCTGCGGACTAGACCCTTTCTCCACTACTCCCACCCACTGCCACAGTCCTTCCTGACAAATGTGAGCTTTGGACCCTAGGCCTCAAGAGCATTTGCAGCTTCTACCTTTCTCTTTTTGAGAAGCACCACTAAGCCATGTAAGAAAGTCATTCCAGTTTACTGGAGGATGGGCGGACACATGAAGAGCTAAGGCCCCCAACCAACAGCCAGCACAAACAGCCAGACATGGGAGAGACTATCTTGGACTTTCCAGCTGAGTTGAGCCTCCAGCTGAGTGCAACAGAGCCCTGGCAAGATCAGCAGAGGAACCACCTAGTCAACTCACAGAATCAGAAGGAACAAGGAATCATTGATGTTTTAAATCACTGCATTGTAGGTTGGTTCGTTACTCAGCAATAGATAACTGAGACACCATGCAAAGTGATTCAGACATTGACTGGGAGCCCTGATATCCTGTCCACCCCTCACCAGCCCTCCTTCTAGGGACTAGACCCTCTTCCCACTCCTCCCACCCAGTGCCACAATCTTTCCTAATAAATCTGGACAGGGGTCCTGGTGCTAGTCTCCACAGAGCATGACCTCTAAGTAGGACCCTTTTGGGAATCCTATTTGCGTTCTTTTCTTCATTCAGCAAATGTTGCTGAGTGTCTGACACATCATAAATGCTTGTACATGCTGGTAATACACAAACAAGGCAAAAAGAAAATCCTCTGCCCTGTGGGTCTTGCATTCTAGTGGAGGATAAAGGAAAAAAAGTACAATAAATAAAAAATAAATTATAGAGTGTATTAGAATGTGATAATACCATAGGTAAACTAAGGGTGCTGAGATTTGAGGGGGTGCATATTGCAGTTTTAACGGGGGTAACCAGGGTAGGCCTCACTGAGGAAACAAGCCAGGCAGGTAATTGGGGAACAAGTGTTCAAAACACAAGGCTACTGCTGAAGCTCTGGAGTAGCATCGTGCCTGGAGTGTGTCTTTGGAGAATCGTGAGGAGACCAGTGTCTGAAGCAGAGGGTGTGAACAGGGAGAGGCATGTGGAAGAAGGTATCAAAAATAACACATTTTCTCACATAAACCTACAAGCACTCATTGGAATGTGTGCACTGGAACCAGTCTACAAAATGCATAACTAGCTGATACCTATGTCTGCTGTCCTTTATGCAGACAAACTTACATAACCAGTGCTACTTTTTGTATCATGGGTCCTGTGACTGTGGACCTTCAGAAAATGTCTATGAGAAATATTCCAGTATGGAAGAGCCTCTGCTAGAACTCAAGGCTCCCAGCATCCTTTGTCACCCAATTCTGTGACCAGAGCCTGGGCAAGGACATCCAAGGGAATTGGAGGGAATGAGTGTAAAGGAGACAGATTCACAGCAACGTCTCTGTCATGGGGAGAAGGGATCAAGCATTTGTGTGGTGCTCCTTCACATAGGTGGAAAAAACGTCGAAGTGAGTATGTGTCTAATATCTACCTTCCCTCCTAAGCTCTAAAATCCTAGAGAGCAGGGGCTGTGTCCCTCGTGACAAGGGGGAGCTAACAAAAATTGTTACCCAACAGAATGGGCACCCGGACTTCCTGAAGTCATCACAGGATCCAGTTCTACTCTCACGCATTGCGTGGAAGGATACATCTACTGTAAGTGAGGTGGAGATTTGAGGCACAAGGGCTGACACACAGTAGCTGCTAAGTATTTGAAGAATTAAATGTTAGAACTCATTCAGAACCTAGCCCCAAAAAGGCAGTGCCAACATTGATCTCTGTCGCCATCTTTAGCCCAAAGGCCACACTGCAGGCTCCCAGCCTCAGAAATTGGCAGGGGGTTCACGTCTCTAGATAGCGTGGAGTCTGTGCCTTTGAGGGCGGAGATTGGAATCTGCTCTGGGGATAGACTCTGTTTTGGTAGAATTCTGGTGAACCCTTTTAGTTATGCAAATGGAAAATCCAACCAGAAATAAAGTCAGGTAACCCGAATGCCAGTGCTTCAGTCCAAGATGTTAACTTTACTGTTTATGTTCATTACACTTGTTTCTGTCAAGTTCATTTATTAAGTAGTTGTATATTTTAGAGAATTATATCAAGGAAAAGTTAGTATCCATTAAAGTTGTCTTCATTTTTCTTCACTTTTACTGTTTACTCCCTAAATCTGAGTTTAGATTTCCCTAGAACAGACATGCGTTGTGTGTCCTGTGGAGTTTTCTGTACAATGTTTTGAGCAGGTATTTGTAGGGGCTATTGTGATGTGAGATGTGGGCCTAGGATTGCGAGATGAAAATTTGGGTCAAAGGGAAGAGTGACTGGATTTTGAATCCTGGTGGAATGACTTAGGACATACAGGTTATAGGAGACCCTGGATTCATCGCCCTCTTGTGTGAAGTTGTTCCATAGCTTCCTGGAACAAAGACTAGGCCCTCTGTGACTCAACTGCTGCCTACATCTGGAGTCTCTTGTAAGCACGTATGCACACACATACACATACATGGACACATCATGCACATACAGACACACATTCACCCTCCCCACCCACCCTGCTCCTGGTGCTACCTGACCGAAAGCTGGCCACACTGTGTTTAATTGCCTGTTTACTCTCTCTCTGGACCTACCAGTTCATTCTGAGATGTAAATAGTGGATAAGACCTAAAGTGTACCTCTCCCTAGAATTCACATAATAATAACCCTCTAGCCTGGTTAGGTTTTGGAGTGAAGACTTTGGTGTGGTTTCCAGGGAGGAGAAGGAATTTAAGGGATGAGCCTTAGGGCGTGGGAGAATACTCTTGTCATCTCTGAACTGCACCTGTCAGAAGTTGCCTCCATTCCTTACTTTTAAATCCCTAGTGCCAGAAAGTCCCGTCACTATTTCTACCACAGTCATGCAGAATTTGATTCCAAGTGCTATTTGGAGTGTCTTGCAGTCAATAAATATGAGCTTTTATTCACAAGGTCTGGTTTTCCCATCTGCACTATGTGTCCTTCAGTCATAGAGACGTGTCTTCTAAGTCTTTATGTCCTCTTCCTCTTCTGTGCACTGATACAGAATTGGCATATTTTACATGCTGAAAATTTTTTTTAGTTATATAGAGAACATGATTCAACTTGGAACAGCACCACTAGTAAGTAGGAGGAGGCCTGCATTTGCCTGGGTGGTCCATGGGCACAGTTCACAAGGGAAGGGCCAGCAGAAATGAGTTACCGTGTGTTAAAATAATTAATTGGGAAGGTATTAGGCTGAGATGACTCCAGCGTGTTGGGTTCCTGCCTAAGTAAACTAAAACCCAACCCAGAGTGAATGGTCATTGACTAAGAAAATGAAACTTAAGCTTAGCCAATCAGGAACCGCTGACTAACCTGCAACTAAAGATTTTCCACTTAACCAATGATTTTTTTTCTTCCTTTTGCTTCCTGAACAACTTATAAAATTTTTCCGGTACCCCCTGGGTGGAGCCCTGAATCACTTGCAATTTGGCACCTTGTGATTCATGAATCACTCTCTGCTCAAATAAACTCCTTAAAATTTTAATATGCCAAAGTTTGTCTTTCAACACATGCATGAAGGAGATGAACTGGTCAGGGAAGATGAAGCAGGAGTCAGGCTGACTGTGAAATCACAGCATGGAAGCTGACCCCGGGGGCGGTGCTAAACAGAAGTCAGGGAGGGAGAAGGGGAGGGAGGGGGTGGCTGAGAAGAGCTGAGGACCCAGTAGCATCTGTGTTGGCCCAGTGTTGATCTGAGGGGCCCAGGATTAAAATCTGGGTCCTGCCTGAAATACCTGGATGATTCCTTGGGGCCTCCCAGATAAAAACTCCTTTGCAAGGCATTAGCAATCAGGAGCCACCCATCTTCTCATCTGAATTTGCAGCAACTCCTCAGTCCAAGCCCTGGGTCCCAGCCACATTGATGACTCACCTCAGATGTGCTGGGAGCTCTTCTCCATCATCACACCTTCCTGAGCAGCTTTTTCTGCCTGGGATGCCCATCCCCACATTCTCTGCCTGGAAAACATCTGCTTTTTCTCTGAGGCCCAGATTATATGCTCTTTCTTCTGTGAAGCCCTGCCCAGCCCTCCCTGCCAGCTCCACCTCTAGGCTACAATGGCGTCTCTACCTGGTACCATAGCTCTTCTCACACAGTATCATGAATGTCCAATAAGAACCAAGTGATTGGTCAGATGTAGCGGCTCACACCTGTAATCCCAACACTTTGGGTGGCTGAGGTGGGAAGATCACCTGAGCCCAGGAGTTCAAGACCAGCCTGGGCAACATGATGAGAGCCTGTCTCTACAAAAAATTTAAAAAACTTAGCTGGGCATGGTGATGCATGCCTGTGGTCCCAGCTACTCAAGAGGCTGAGGCAGAGAACGGCTTGAGTCCAGGAGGTCAAGGCTGCAGTGAGTCATGATTGCACCACTGTACTCCAGCCTGGGTGATAGAGCAAGACCCTGTCCTGAGGAGGAGGAGGAGGAGGAGGAGGAGAAGGAGAAGGAGAAGAAGGAGGAGGAGGAGGAAGAAGAAGAGGAGGAAGAGGAGGAAGAGGAGGAGGAGGAGGAGGAGGAGAAGAGGAAGAAGAGGAAGAGGAATAGGAAGAAGAAGAAGAAGAAGAAGAGGAGGAGGAGGAGGAGGAGGAGGAGGAATAGGAATCAAGTGTGATTATCCATTAACTTGTTTAAGATTTTGCATTTACTCAGCCTCTTCTGCATTTACCAGCAGCTGTTCTGGCCGCGGCTGACATAAAATTGAGTCCCACCATGTAAACACATAGTTACAATGGGCTAGCCAGGTGATCAAGTTCCCGGGGCACATACAGGCTGTGGAGAAGCAGCTGAGAGAAAGAACCTAAACATTATCAGAGCCTATCGTGTAGCTCCCTTCACACTTAATACTTAGAAGCCTGTACTTTGCCTTCAAGGCCACACATGACCCAACCCTGCTGGTCTTGCTCACTGCCTACTCCTCCCTTGCTCTCCAGGATCCAGCCCCCACCCCAGCCTTCTACTGTTACTTGAACATACCAGCTCCTTTCTGTCTCAGGGCCAACACATTTTCTACTCTTTTGCCTTGATTATTTCTAGTCACAGTTCCTTCCTGTCCATAACCTCAGTGCAAATGTTACCTCTTCAAAAAAGTAAAAAACAACAACAACAACAACAAAAACCTCCCCTGACCCCTCATCTAATATTTCCATTGAATACCTGCTACCCTCACCTTCTAATCATGAAAAGTGCCCTTTCTGTTTTCTTGTTTGTTTATTTGCTTGTTTAGTGTTTCTCCCTTTCAATTATCAGCTACAAGGAAGTTTGGTTTTATTCACCATTCTATCCTCAGCTCCTTAAGTGGAATAAAAATTTGCAAAATGGCATTGAGGTCAGCTGCACCAAGTTTTATATTGAGCTCCAACACGGATAGCCCGTATTAACTTCAGCAAGTTATTTCACTTCTCTTAGTCCAGTTTCCTTATCTGTCAAATGGAGGTGAAAATGCTTGCCTTGAAGAGTCATTCTGAGGGTGACAACAGAACGTTCTTAAAATTGCTGCCCCATGGTTCGAACTCAGAACATGCTAGGTGAATGTTGAGTAGTCATACAACAGAGGGAGAGTGCCAACAGCCTATGCCTTCTCTGAGTCCTGATACCATGGGCTCTCTGCTCTAGCTTGAGCCTGGTCAAATATTTTCCATGTAACAGAGAAGCGTTTGAGCTCTGAGGATGAGTATGAATTCCAATTGCAAACTCTCAGCTGAATTCCAGCCCTGTACTCCCAGCTATATCAAATCACCTCAACTTAGAGACTCCACTGTAACCTTAAACTCAACACATCCAGGACACACACATTGCCTGGCCTTTGCTACTTCTTGCTTTGCACACTCAAGGCACCTGGCAGATAGTGGACTGTACCAACAGTCAACCATGGAATTGTGGATTCACTGTGAAGTATCTGGTAGAAAATCACAAGATTTGAGCTAGAATTTAAGTTGGAAGCAGCCCAGGGCTTTGTACCTGCACGGAGGACACTGAGTTCTACCTGGGGCTTCTTGGTTGTTTCTAGAGGCTCCATAGCAGATGGACTGGAGGAGAAGCTGCAGGTAGCCTTCTAAGAACTCACCAAGTCTCTTGCATCAAACACTGGATACAGGATCAAATGAGGCTCTGTAGTAGTTTTCTATGGCTGCTATAACAAGTTACCACAAACTTAGAGGTTTACAATAACACAAGTTTATTATTTTATAGTTGTGGAGGTCAGAAGTCTGAAATGGGTGTCACTGAGCTGAAATCCACATGTCAACAGAGCTGTGTTCCTTCTAGAGGCTCTAGAGGAGAATCTGTTCCCTTGGCTTTTCCACCTTCTAAAAACCCCTGCATTTGTTGGCTCAAGGCCCCTGACTCCATCTTCAAAATTAGAAGCATGGTATCTTCCAGTCTCTCTCTGACTCTCCCTTCCTGCCTCGTTCTCACAAGGACCCTTGTGATTATACTGAGCCCACAAAGATAACCCAGGATTGTCTCCTCATTTCAAGATCCTTAACATAATCACATTTGCAAAACCCCTTTGGCCATGTATGGTAACATATGCACAGATCTTGGGATTAGGATGTGGACATATTTCGGGGGACATTATTCTGCCTACCATAGACCCTGAGCAGGATGAGCTTGGTTTGGGGGCACAAGGCTGAAACGCAGCTTCCTGTCTCCCTACCAGCTCTGTTCAAAGTAAAACTCAGTACGGGCCGAGGGCTCACTCTCCTTGGTGAGCTGTACTGGCTGCTGGGGCTCTGCTGGGCCACACAGGAACCAGCCAGGCCAGGCAGCAGCCTCAAGCCTGAAGGCGGAGCCTGAGCTGCTCTGGAAGAAGGTGAAGCGTGTGGCCTCTTCACCACCTTTGTACAGTTCCTCAATGTTCACATCCTGTGGGGGCAAGGTGGATGGCTGCAGAATGAGAGTGCTGATGGAGGTGTTAGCCCTGGAGGCCTCTGGGGCTTGGCCAAAAAAGGACCTGACAGGGCTGTTTTTTACCCAAGGGACTGCCTTCTGCAGATTCTAGAGGGCAAGGGTCTTGGTGCTAGGTGCAGAGGGAGATGGTGGAAACCTGAGGGAGTAGGACATGTGGACCTGGCTGGGAATCCACAGATAGGCACAAAGATGCCAGAGCATCCCAGGGGTCAGGCCAGGTCTGCAGTATCCCCTAGAATGGGGAGAGGCCTCTCACCTCCAGCTGTAGGGAAGGCCCCTCTTCTGTCTCCACACATGCCAGGCAGCGGCTCCCTCCCTGGAGCCCCAGGAAAATGGGGACCTTGGTGCGGTACAAGCCTCTGTTAGGAAGTATGCAGATCTTCTCTAGGAGGGAAAAGAGAGAAAAGTCAAGGGACAAAGGAACCCCATGTCGCAGGCTCTTGGCAGGTAAAGACTCAGGTAGGAAGGAACTGGGCATGGGCACACCTGGCCTGGCCCTGCATGCAGACTGGAGGATGAGCCAGGACTTCTGCAGGAGTCATACCCCCTCACTAGGAGAGGCCACAGCTACTCTTTGGCCCTTCTCACTGTCACTGGGGGCAGCTGCTGACCCTCTGCTGGGGAGGAAAGGGAAGAAGAGAAGGGAGGGCCTATGGCAGATGGAGCATGAGGTGGAGGCCCCAGAAGCTCACCTGCACAGCAGTTGTCTGCAACAGGATCTCCCACCAGCAGCTGGCCATCTCTCGTGTATAGAGCCTTCTGGTCTGCATATTTAATTCTGAAACAGTATGACAGTGCTGATGGCCCATTCCCTTTATGCACCACTGGCCCCCAAGCCCTTCCACCTCCATGCTCTGAATCACCACCTTGAGCATTTGGGCGATTTTCTCTCCTTCACAGGTGGTAAGAGGGGAATGATCACTCCCAAGAGCAGGTAAAGACCAGGCCAGCCCTAAAACAAGGAAGGTCTCCTGTGTTCATGCTTTTCAGAGGCTGTGCTTCCTGCCTTCTCATGGCTTGGGGAGGCCTTCAGAGGAGAATGGAGAGCCAATGGCCTCTGACAGAGGGGTAAAGAAAATGTTCCTGGCTTCCTGAGAAATTTCTTAGTGAGGCTCAGATGACTTTGGGATACAGTGAACCTTATCCTAAATTTTTTGGGCCTGCCCTAATTGTTTATAAATGTTTATTCTCTTTAGTACAGAGATTAATTGAGTGTATACTGAAGTGTGATTTGCTTTTCAGATATTTCAAAGACTTCAAAGTCATGCAGGTTATTAGCTCAGTCACCTAGTTGGTTTCAAAGATGCCTGTCAGCTGCTGTCAGAGCTGGAGAGCTCTCATTAACCTTTTAGGGCAGAACCTCTGGACAAATTCCACCACCTCCAGGGGATTTTGCTATCTCAATAACAGTTAATGATAATACCCTTAGCTAATGACTGTACATGTTTAAAGCAGGTTCACTTGTACAGTAAAAATAAACTTCCGGAAAGATCCTGGGCTTGCTAACTGGCATTCCCCCTCCCACCTTGATAACGCAGATGTGACAACTCACATGCCAGCAGCATTCTATTTGGAGACCAGAACCCAGATTAGATGCCCTGAAGTGCTGACATCTGCTTTGTCATTTATGTGCTTCCTATGTATGTGTCTTGCTTCCCAACCAGGCTGTCACCTCCTTGAGACCAGGACTGCTCCCCACCCACCTTGTCCAGGACGCAGCCCTGGACATTACAGGGTCCATGGGAGGAGCAGAGGAAATGTATCCCAGAGTAGTCTTTTATTTTTCTCATGCCTCACCTCCTTCCTGAAAGGAGCTTATGACAAAATCACAGACAACAAAGTAGTAAAAGATAAGGAAGGATGCAAATCTCAAATGAGATGAAATGTAAGTAAGTGTTAGAAGCCCACACTGGGAGTAAAGGCCACGGGGACCACCATCAAGATGCTGTCATTGAGATTCAAAACTTTCTGAGATTTCAGAGAGACAAATGGAGCAGCATAGAGGACATGAAGTCTGATTCCTGGCTCTGCCTTTTGGTAGCTGTGTGACGTGGGGGAAGTTATTTACCCTCTTTGAGCCTCAGCTTCCAGATCTGTAAAATGGGGTTAATAACACTCCACTTATAGACTTTCTGGAACAGAGATGAGGCAGTAGATTGGCTGGCATCTTGCAGACGTTCATGAAAGAGCTGTTGCTACTGTGGTGATGATGAAGCTTAATTATGGGGCACTTGCAATTTCTAAGGTGGGAAGGAGCCTCATCCTCTGACTCAGCATTCCTTTCCTCTTCCCACCCTGACCCCCTGGCTGGGAAAGCAGGGACATGCCAGGACAACTTACATGTAGTATCTTGCCATGGGGAGGGAACACATTCCTGCAGTCAGTGGTGTCTGGTCCTCACTGACGGGGAGGAGAGAAGGGCAGTTAGAAAAGGAGGCTGGGTGAAGCCAGAGGCAGACATGCTGGGGCTTAGAACCACTCAGCCATGGGCTGCACGGGTCCCCCAGGCCATTCATCTATAATTGGCCTGCCAGAATCCACCAAGGCTTCCACCAGCCCAGCAGGCTCCAGGCAGCTCTGCCTCTCCCTGACTGAGGCTATCCGGGAGCAAGCCCAGCCACCAGGGATGTGAGCCTGGGATGTGTGTGCTTGCGCTGGTTCTGAGAAACTGGAAAACAGATTCCCCCAAATAGCTGAGCCACAACACTTCCCAGCCCTGAGAGTGGGGTGGAGTGTGCTGTAGCCTCCCTCACAGTTGGAGGATAAGCCCAGCTCAAACCCAGTCCCACTGCCCTGTTGGCCAACAGGGCACCACACCCCCACCCCCATAACTAGCCAAGGGTTAGATAACTAGAGCCCAGACTGAAAGAAGAGAGCACAACTAGAAGGGGTCTCCAGCAGCAGTGAGGCTTGTGGGGTCCCCCCAGAGAGTGGGAAAACATCATTCCTAGCGACTAGAAGTGCTTGGCCAAGACTGCTGAAAACAGCCCATCCAAACTCCCCCATTCTGTTCCAGATGGAAAATGGCACAGTGAAGATAGTGGCCCTGTACAAATGCCAGGCCACACAGCTTCACATGACTCTGCTCCTTCCCGATGGGTTATCCTGTCCTAGAGCTCTTCCCTAAAATGACCACCCATTGGAAAGGCCAGTCCAGAATTTAACATGGAAATAAACCCAGAGCTAATCAGGAATTGGAAATTAGCTCAGGAAAGTAATGCAAGTATGACTAGGGCTGAGGTTTACCAAGTAGATCTGATTCTCACCAAATAAGAAGGGAATAGAGAAGAAAAAATATAAGAAAGCAGAAAATGAGAGAAGAGAAAGGAAGAAGGCAGGTGGAAGAAAGTAATAGGGCTCAGGGAGGAATAAAGTGATGCTGAGGGACCTTGGGGAGGCAGGTGAGAAGGAACAGGTGGGTGCTGAGGATATGGCTTCCAACCACCTCAGCACTCAAGTTCCAGAAACGGCTGTAGCCAAGGTGGCTTTTAGTACTGGGTCTGTCACTGTCACTTTGGACAAGTCATTTTCTGTCCCCAGGCCTTGGGGTATGACTTTAAGACTTAGAGTGAAGGATAATAGGGACTGACAAGTGCAAATTCTGGAGGTATGTTGGTGCTGTGAATGAAAGTCTTAAAGCATTCTGTATACTTTGTGATTGCATGTGTTTCCCTTACTCTTAGGAAAAATAATGGATTGCCCAAATGTTTACTTACAAAAATGTTCACTGCATAATTTTTTACAATAGCAAGAAGTTGAAAAAAATCTAAATTTTCAGTAATAGGTAATTGGCTAAGAAATTATGGCAAAATTCAATAAATAAGGATGTATGTGTTTGTTAAAGATGATATTGTAGAAGCCTGTTTTAGGACATAAAATTTTTCAAAATATATTAGGTGAAAATGCAGATTATAAATCAAGTGTACATTGTAATTCTATTTAAATCCACACATAGAGACACATACATAGAAATGTTACTCGTGTTGTTGCACCACTTACCTATGGCTTTATGAGTAATTTTTTAAACATATCAATATTTTTCTATAATGAACATGAATTTCCTTTGTAGTATCAAGTAAGTTTCAACATTTTTTAAATGAAGTGTTCAGTTAAAGTCATTGGCTCCTAAATGTGCCTGCCCATCTGCATCACCTGGGGGACTCTGTATAATTACTATTTCCTGGGCCGAAGGTTCTAATTCAGTAGGACTGGGAGTGATTCCAGCAATCAGCCAGGCTGCTTGGGAACTGGTGTACTTTCATTCTTCGCACTTATTAATAAATATATAAACCACCTGCAGGTCTTATTAAAATACAGATTCTGGTTTTCCAGGCCTGGGATGGGGCCTGAGACTGTACATTTCAAATATGCAACCAGGTGATGTCAATGCTGCTGGTTCCTCCTGGCCAGTACTTTGAGTCCTAAAGGACTAGAGAATCCCCCAGTACAGATAACTGCATCATGGCCTCAGTGCAAGCCCACTTGATGATGGGCTCCCCTTGGCCAAACCACTGGGGCTTCTTTGGTTGTGGCAGCAGGACAGTGGGCAGTGTGGTAGCTGTGCCAAGATCTAGGTGGGGCAACAAAGTGGAGGGCCCTGGGTGAAGGCAGACAGCAAGCTGATGACTCCCACTCTGGGTCAGTGTCAGCTCAAAGAGCTGGAAGAAATTCAATGCTGGTCCAGTCCAGCTGGATCCCATGGGCCCTAGAAACCTCCCATTCTGGCACAGCCAAAATGTACAGTGTCTTTCCCAAAGGCTCCCCTATTCGGCTCCCTCTGCCTGGGTTCTGATAGATTGTGATGAAGTGAGTAAGAGTAGGAAGCTAGCGTCTGGTCCATCAGACAGCCTGGGTCTTGGTGCTGAGCCTCCGCTGTGTGCCAAGCCCCTCCTAGTGTGCCACATGCCTCACCCCCAAAGCTCCCCCTCCCTATTGTCCTCAAATGACTTTTCACTGAACTTCAGTCTATATCCCTCTTTTCTTCCTCTCATTTCTCCCTGGACATGGCATCTGGCTCTCAGACTTCCGCAATTCACCTGTCCTGGCTCAAACACCACCATCAGCTAAACTTGGGCTTTCCCCATGTTCTTTTGCACAGCACCCTGTCCTATCCTTCATCATTCTCCTGCATAGTATCTATGTGGGATGTTCTGTCCAAGACCAATATTAACTTCTGTGGAGCCAGATCCAAAGATTCTTTTGATTCCTTTGATATTTGGTCATTGCCTCCTTGGAACCCTTGACACCGAATGACTCCCTTCACACCTCTTTCTCCCACTGCAGATTTCACCTCCTTCTGGGACTGCCCCTAAGGCTAACAAGGTCCTAAGCACTTCTATTTCACATCATATTAAGCTGCAATTCATTGACTTCTACAGCTGCAATGATCATCTTGGGCTAATGGCTCCCAAATGTAGACTGCACATCCCACTTTACCTCCTGCACCCTACAGGACAGCCCACTTTGGACATCCTGCTGATATCCAGCCAAATATATTTAAGGTTAAGTTAATTATCTTCTCCTCCCAGCCCACACATTCCTCCCAATTTCATTTCTCTCACTGTCGTAATATTCCTCTCACCAGTGATATTCAAAACCTGAGACTCATTGACAATATCTCCTACTTCTCCTGACTCAGTGTCTAACTTATCCAGTCCCTACAGGTTATTTCTTTAAAATATAACTTTGTGTTCTTAACTGCCATTACTACTGTACTTGTATTCCCGGTTTTTCTGCCTTTCATTCATTCCAACCTATGTGAGGAATCTGGACCCACGTTCTACAGATTTTTTTCACCACATCCTTGCCCAGCTCTAGAATCTACAGTGACTGACTGTTTTGCCACCATCTGGCACTGATTTTCTTGTGTGATAGCGTCTCACTTCTTCATGGACACTAAACCACACCTCCTGGCAACATAATTCCTTTCTTATCTTCTCAGTGGACATACTCACAGGTGTCCCATTGTTCTCCCTGCCTCAAAAGTCATCCCTTCTCATTGTTATCCATTCAGATCTTTTAATATTAAGATTACTGGAGATAGTATCAGTATAGATGGGTTCAGTACCCAGTTCTATCAAATTAATTACCAGTGTAGAGTTACAGCTTAGACATACAGGGTTATGTCTTTTAACCTCGAACCCTCAGTTTCAGCACTATACATTCATGGGATCAGATTATGTGGTTATGAAGGTTCTTTCTAGGCCAAATTCATTTGATTCAATTATGTGGTTATGAAGTTTCTTTCTAGGCCAAACTATTTATAATTCCATGACTCAGAGTTTAATGAATCTTTCCCTTACTATTGTAACTCTACTCTGAACTCCTATTAAATTTTACTGTATTATTTATTGTTGTACATAAAGATATTTGTTTCCCTTATAAAAGTTAATAAGATCGTGAAGTCATGAAGCATGGCTTACAGCTCACTTGAAGCTCTCTCCAACCACCCTAATTGAACTACCCTGGTCCTTATGGCCAGGACACAGAAACACACAGAGCAGACTTTGAATAGAAAGGCTGAGTCCTAGACCTAGCTCTGCTACCAATTTATTTTGCCACCTTTTATTCCTGGGCCTTCAACTTATCATCATTGGATGGAAAGACTGAGTAAGGTATCTTTCAAAACTGTTTTAAGTTTCACAATAAAATTTTATGCAGAATTCTAATGATTGTAAAAAGGATAAAGGGCAACTGCTTTGCTGACACAGGAAGCAATGGAGACTTTGGAACCCTGCTAATATTTCTCTTGGCTACAAAGAAGACACTGAGGAGCTCCCAAGGAGCACACACACACACACACACAACTCTGAAGCTTCCACCAAACACAGTTTGAATACCACTGGCCCAGATGGTTTCTTTTGAGATTACTTTCCAAAGTCAGTTGTTCTAAGTAGTTCAAAAATCTTGATTTGGCTTAACCTATTCCTTCTCCTCAAATCTCTTTATGTGCTCCTAAATGTTTTTGATGTCCCACCATGTTCTATGAGGGGAATACCTTGTTACCTAGACAGCTTGCCAGGAGGAGTGAAGGGACAGAGGGCATATCAGAGATATTGACAGGAGAGAGTAGAAAAGAAAGAAAAGAGAGAGAGAATATTGCCTGTCCATCACTGACCTGCAGATCCTGAGTGCCTGGAACCCTGATCCCTGAAGACTCCAACTGATTTCTCCAGGGCATTGCACTGTGTTTATACCATCTGGTAAGGGTGGGTCAGGCCTGCACCAATCTCTATAATTGGCTGCAGGGCATGAAGGAAGAAGAGCCTGGGCATTTCACAATGTCTTTTGTACAGCATGAATAATAAGACGGTGGGAACATTAATGAGCATTTGTTGAAGGGGGAGAGAGTCATCCATAAAGCCTTGGCAGAAACAAGGTATGGGGCCCCTGCTCTGTACCTACTGTCATTGACTATGTTATTAGTGGGTTTGCAGCCAGATAAACAGTGCTGGGGTCAGACATCTTTGGTGCCCCGTGGGGCTCCATCCTAGGCTTCAAGAGGTGGTGAATGCAAGAGAGAGTATGTCTGGCAAGCCCAAGGACAGAACAAATTCTGATGTCTGAATCCAGGCTGTGGCCAGACAGCCAGAGTAAGAGAAGGGGCTGATAGCACTGTGAGTGTGGCTCTGTTTGGAAAGATGAGAAGGAAGTCTCTGCTTTTCAGTGGTACCAGCTTGATGGGACAGAACATCTAGGAAAACCCAACTGCAAAGATATTGACCTCAGATTCACCCTGAGAATGAGCAGACATCATGTGCCATGGACTGCTAGGAAATATGATAGTGTGAGTAGAGCACAGAGGAAAGAACACTCAGGTCTCTAATTGACATTACTTGACTCAGTCCATCCATCCATCCACCCACCTGGCCACCCATCTGTCCATCTATCTACCCATCTGTCCATTCTTCCATCCATCCATCATTCATCCATCCATCCATCCACCCATTTGCCCATCGATCCACCCTTCTGTCCTTCCATCCATCCATCCATCCATTACAAGGGTGGAGAAGCTTAGGTGTAATATTCTCTGGAAACTAACAACCTTATTATAATTCTCCCTCTTTGGTCATTTGCAAAGTTCCACCAAGGGCTTCTTGAGGAAGTGGGATAGGTGGGTCTAAGACTCAGATGCCTGCAGGATGAGAAATGAGAAAAGATGGGCAGAAATGGGACCAGATTTCTGCTTTCTAAGGCCAGTGATCATTCTTCTTCCACTCTCCCAATCTCTCACCCTTCTATGGGAAGGCTTAAAGCATGAGTTACTATGTCAGGCAACCAATGAGTGTTTACCCAGCATTTACACTGCTGTGTGACACAGACATTCAATACACACTCCTTGTTGTTAAGTAGTTTTACAGTCTAGCTGAGGAATTAAGTCATAAACACTTGAAAAGATAATTAAGAAGACCAGACTCTCTAAGCTGTGGGCCAAGGACATATTGGAAACAATAGTGGCAGAGAAGCTCCTTGGGCAAAAAAAAAAATCCTAGAATTGAATGGACTTTAGGCCAGGCGTGGTGGCTCATGCCTGTATCCCAACACTTTGGGAGGCTAAGGCAGGCAGATCACTTGAGGTCAGGAGTTCAAACCAGCCTGGCCAACATGGTGAAACCTCATGTCTACTAAAAATACAAAAATTAGCCAGGCATGGTGGCATGCACCTGTAGGCCCAGCTACTTGGGAGGCTGAGGCAGGAGAATCACTTGAACCTGGGAGGCAGAGGTTGCAGTGGGCCAAGATGGCACCACCGTACTCCAGCCTGGGTGACAGAGTGAAACTCCATCTCATAGACATGGAATCATAGTCACCCTCCAATTGGAGAAATCTGTGCTATGGCATCCCTGAGAAATTGGTTAATTAGGCTCTGCCTTAACATCTCCAGGGTCAGGGACCACACAACCTCTTGAAGAAACACTATCAATGTTTGTGGTCCTTGTGGTTAAAATATGGGGGTCATATAGGAAAAACAGCCTCCACATAATTTGCACCCATTGGTTCTGCTTGTGTGTTCTGGAATTACACAGAACAAGCATATTCTTCTACTTGGCAAGCCTTTAAGTGCTTGAAGAGGGCTCCCTGTGCATTGCTTTTTTCAGGATAATACCTCCCACATCATAGCCTCTTCCCTACAGCCTGCCCTTGGAACATTCTCTGTTCCTCAATGTCTGCAATTTGTACAAACCCCACATGATGTGAGTATTGCATCTCTGTAAATACAGGTCCAGGCCAGTGATTTATACCAAAATTGCAGAAATCTAAAGCCACTCTTTTTCACTTGTATAGTCATGATGTCCAGCCTGTACATTCCTGAAGGAGGCATTTTATATTCCTTCTTTTACTACTGACTTGCGTCGGCTCATCATGGCTAAAGCTCTTCTGAGTTCTGTCATCCTACAAATGAGGAAGCAACAAATTCAGGCTGGAGAAACCTTCAAGAATGAGGTGGAATTTAAGCTGCTCCCTTAGGGGTGGGCCTGTTTAGATGGGTGGAAGAGAGGGAGAGAATATTCCAGGGTGGAGAAATGGTTTCTACATTATATACTCATTGGGTTTCCATTATGTGCCAAGCATTATGCAAGGTGCTGAGAGACAAACTTATATGTCCCTAACCTTAAGGTCATCCCAGGGGCCACAGACTCCAAGTTAAGGTACTACAGTGCAGGGAGGTGCATACAAAACATTGCCAGATCAGATAGCTGGGGGTGTCTCAACTCAGTAAAAGCTTCTTGGAGGAGGTGACATCTTAGCAGGGTATTGAAAGATGAGAGATTTATCTAGGCAGAGAGGATGGATGGAGGACCCAAAAGCAGAGGGAGCAACACAAGACTGTGTCTGGGCCCATGGACAAAGAGAGTGTGAACAGGGTCTGAAACACAGCCTAGCATCCGGAGCTCATGTTCTTGGCAGCCCTGAGAGGCCTGGGGTAGGAGCTGTGCTGCCTGTTGCCTGAGGACTTCAGCTGAATCTGGGCTGGAGCTGTGAGGTCCATAGAGCCAGCCCTGTCTGTCCTGACCACCTCCTTGCCAGTGCCTCAATGGACTCTCAACCACCAAGCTAGTCCAACAGGTGAGGTGCAGGTGGAATACCTGGGGCTCAGATATGGGCTCCTCCTCTGGCTTCTGCTCCCATTCCCCAGGGTTTGGGTGGGGACACTGGAGTTCATTCCTGGCACATAGGACCAGAGGATCTCAACTTTGCAGAACCAGATGACTCAACAAATGTTGTATTATTAGCTTTTAAATAGAATATTTGGGTAAATGAAGGATAGTTGTTCATTGTGAGAAGGAAAATAAAAAATATTGGAGAAAATTGCAATAATAAAACAAATGCATTTGTTTCTCTTTCTATGCATAGTAGTTATCTATTGCTGCATAACAAGTTAGACCAAAACTGAGCAACTTAAAACAACAAACATTGATTATCTCACAGTCTCTGCTTCTAGGTTCACTCATGTGGCTGTGGGCAGGAGACTTTATTTTTTACCACGTAAGTCTCTTTATAGACCTGCTCATAGCATGGCAGCTAGCTACCCCCAGAGCGAGTGAGCCAAGATAGATTGGGGGTGGTGGGTGGCAGAGAGAGAGTGCTCAAGTAGAAGCTGCAGTGTCTTTTATAACCTAATCTTGGAAGTGGCATGCCATCACTTCTGCCATATTCTATTGGTCACAAAGACAACTCTGGTACATTGTGGGAGGGGACACACACAGAATGTGAACATGAGGAGACAGGGATCATTTTAGCAGCTGTATTAGTTTCCTAGAGCTGCCATAACCAATTATCCTTGGTGGCTTAAAACAGCCGAAATTTATTCTTTCTTCGTTCAGGAGGCTGGAAGTCTGAGATTAAGGTTTCAGCAGAGCCGTGATCCCTCTAAAGGCTCTGGGGAAGAATTCTTCTTTGCCTCTTCCAAGCTTCTGATGGTTGCCACAATCCTTGGTGTTTCTTGGCTTGTGGCCACAAAACTCCGATCTCTGCCTTCATCTTTACATAGTCTTCTTCCCCGCGTCTCCTCTGTGTCTCTGTGTCCTCTCCTTTTCATACAAGGACACCAGTCATATTGAATTTAGGTCTACCTTCATCCAGCATGACCTCGTCTTAACTAAGTGCATCTGCAGAGACCTTATCTCCAAATAAGCTCACAGACTGAGATTCCAAGAAGGATGTGAATTTGAGGGGGACACAATTCAACCAGTACAGTAGCCTTCTTAGAGACTGGATCCCATGCCTTGGAATCCCAGGGGCTATGATCCTTCTAGGAGAGAATTACCAGATGATTTTTGTTCTTTAAGTTCCTTACCCAGAGATTCCAGCCACACAAACTCATCACAGGCTCCTCCTCAGTGGCTTTGCTGATATCTGTTTCCTGATCACTACTACAACCAACCAGAGCAGCAGAGCTCGATTCAATTTGAATTTAACTCTGGGGAAGTGGAGGCTGAGGACAATCAGAGATGATGTCTACTCTGCTTACCTCAAGATTAATTTCTTTTCTTATTATTATACAAGCAATTGATCTTCATTGTAGAAAAATTAAGAAATACAGATAAATTAAAAGAATTAAAAGAAAAATCACCTATACTGCCACCACCCTGACATTGCTACAATTGAAGTAAACTCTTCCAGACATTTTTCTATGAAGAAATATATAAATAGGTATTTTTTAATTAAAATAAATTGCAATATATGCCACTTTGTAAGTTGCTCTTCTCAATATGTCATGAGCACTTTTTCATGGGAATAGAGACCAGCATCTGGGATTTTGATTGTATCTTGGGTTTTTAAAAGAGGATCGGCATGCCCTACTTATCTTTTATCTTCTGAGCTCGAGCCATTTCCTCTGACATCACCACCTCCTCATGCCCACAGCAAGAAGATGAGGGTAGAGATAGAAAAGATAGCATATGTCAGTGGCAGGATTAAAGGGAAGGGGCTGGGGCTGGGCCAAGGGCCATGGATCCCTAACTCTATGACCACCTCCCTCTCCTGCACAATGGTGAGTGACAGGACTTCATGTGGAGAGCTACTGACCCTATAAGGCTCAATTGGGGACAGGTTGGCCTGCGGGGCTCAGGGTAACACTGATCAGTTACCATTAAGCAGGAATGATTCCCACCACTCCCCCCACCCCACCCCCATAGAAATCTTTTCATGTTATTCCCAGTTTACCCCACATGGTTTTTACAAGATTCCACAGCAGTAGCACCATCCAGTGGGGGAGGACCGTGGACTGAGCTCCAAATCTCAGAATTTACCCAAACTGGGAACCAGAAGAGAAAGTGGCCAGGTGCCCAGTAAGTCAGACGTGGGGGTCCTGAGAGCAGAAAGAGTGATTTTCCGCCGTGGGTCTCCTGCACTCACCCCTCACCCGAGCTGGCTTTGCCCAGGGAGTTCTGGGGGGGCATGTTGCCCTAGTCACACTGCTGGAAGTAGAAGTCTGTGATGGGGGCATTCCAGCCGGCATTCTCGGGAAGCTGGGTGAGTCTGACAGGCTGATCGGCTTCAGGCACCGTGCACAGGAACCAGCCCGGGTAGGCAGCCGACTCGAAGCTGGAGGTGAGCCCCATTTCCCGCCTGTAGAAGGTGAAGCTCTTGGATTCCTTGGCACCAAGATAGAGCTCCATGATGTTCACTGGCTGCCAGCAGAGGAGAGCAGGGCAGGTGAGGGCAGAAGCAGGGGCAGAGGGAGGGCTGGGCAGGGTCCTTAGGGAGGAGGCAAAGCTGCCATCAACAGAATCCTGCTAGGGTGTCCCACAGCACCAGGGCTGTGGGCTGCCCAGCTTCAGTGGGCTCAGCATCTGTGGCTCAGTCCCCAGTGAGGATGCCCCAAGTCTCACCTCTAGTGTTAGAGTCGGCTCCTGCCCCGCCCCACATGACAGGCACTGGCTTCCACCCTGGACGCCCAGGATGACGGGGGACAGGCTGGCATCCAGCCACCGATTGGGGACCACGCTGATCTCTTCACCTGTGGGAAGGAGGCCAGATGCAGGGCCCTGGATGCCTTTCCCTCCTTCTCCCCCTGTCCTGGGCTCTAGGGCACAGGACTGCTGTGAGATGGCCTGCCCCCAGGCTGGGCAGAAGGGAGGCCTCTCAGCAGCTGTCATGACATGGCCTCTCCTGTCCACTGGCCCAGAGTGGACATCAAGGCATGGAAGCACGTTGTACCACCTCCACCCCACCCTCTAGTTCAGGGTCAAATCTTCAAGCCTCTATACCCCAAAATAGATTCAACCCCCTCCTTTAATGCCCCTTGGGTCTCAGGCCTTTTTCTGAAACCTGTCTTGATAAGCCCTCCTTTGGAGTTGTTTGGACAACTTTCTACACCCTGTGAGGTTGCTGAGAGCAAAAGAGGGTCTCATTCCTCTCTGTACATCCCCTCACTACCCACATACATCAGACACATACATGCACAGATACATGCATACACACATATACATATACACACACATGCTCATACATACATACCTGCACTCACACATACATGGTTACACACAGATACATGCATGCACACATATGCTCACACATATATGTCTGCATGCACACGTACATACACCAGTAAGCACACACATACACATATGGCCTAGCTGAAGGATCTACCTGGCATCTGTGCTCAGCAAGCGTGCCCCGGGTGGGCAGGTGCGAACTATTTTAGAGAGGGACCAGTTGCAGTGCATGGGGCAGAGTGAGCAAGCAGGAGGTCCAACAATGCCACCTGTTCTTCGGGTCCCTCCACTTTAAGTGACTGAGGATCTTCAGAGAGCAGAGGGGACCCAGGGTAGAGAGGCAGAAACCCACTCCCATATGGGAAAAAAGGTATAGAGAATCTACGTTAGTTCTCTCCTTGGTACTGGCTCCCAGGGAATGCAATGCTTGACCTAAATCTACCTGTAAGGGAATGACAAGACATGCCTCTTGGAAAACATTCCCACTTCTGCATAGAAGCTTCAGGTGGCCCCAGAGCCTGTGTCTTCACTTTGCTGAGAGGTGTGGTATTTTATTTGCCTTTGCTTAGAGCCTGGTTTGTGCTGCCCTAATGCCTGGGCTCTGTAGGCCTGTGCTAATCTGTATGACTATTCTAAGCCCTCTTCTGGCCCCCTCCCCTGAGAGTGTATAGAGACCAAGGAAAGTGGGTCATGTTTAGTCACCAACCTTTAATGACCTTCCCTGCATGCAGCCCTCCAGCTAGAAGCTGGTTATTATGCAGATAAAGCACCTTCAATGCCGAGTCCTTCATTCTGAAACATCAGGAAGGGGTGAGGACTACATTAGGGGGAGGGTGTACACTCCAGCATGCCCTGGGTCCAGAGAACCCCCTGATCTCAGGCATTTTGTCTCTCTTTCTTCCTACTGTGCCAGAAGTAACAGCACAGCCTTCTCTCCCAGCCCTGCTGGGCTCATGCCCTACCAGGAGGATGACCCCACAACCTCCCACTGGAGTCTGTGGTTTGCTCCTTCACCTTATTCAACCTTTTCTGCCCCAACCCATCTCTTGTTGGAAGAGAAGCTGCACAGTGAGTCAGAGCCCTAGGTTCTTGCCCCATCTCTGCCTCCAATGCTGCTGAGTCGCAGCAGACAACTCTCTCACCCACTCTGGGCCTGAGCCTCCTCATTGCTACACTAAGATGATGGGTTGGATAACATCCAGGCCTCTTCCAGATTAAAGCCTGATTCTTCAGTTCTTCAAGATACATGTATTTCTATTTGGTCATATATTCCTTACTAAGTGAGGAGTTTCTTTAAATTTAAATTTCTTTTATTTTACTTTTCAAAGTTGTTTCTCATCTTTGAACTCAGTTGATTTCCTGGCATCCTATGAGGTGGAAGATGTATCCTAAAGTGGGTTTCTCCAAAAGTTATATGGGGGAAAAGGATGCAGTATAAAAATTGGGTCGATGCATGGCTAAATACGATTCAACAAGTTGCCTTACTTCAGAAAACCTCAAAGTCACTCATATGCTGAGCTGGGCTGTGGTTCTCTTATGAGAGGATATAGAAAGCATAATTCCCTGCATTTACCTGATCAGAGAGCTCCACTGTGTTAGGCATCTCCTGGATGCCTCTATGGGACTCCTCTAATCAAGTCCCACAGAACACATCGTGGGAAGTGCTTTATTAGACTGAGAGAAACGACCGCTCTCATCCTCTGTTGTAAAGCCCAGAGCACGGCAGAGTGTCTGGTTTGGTACACGCCAGTGGGTGGACAGGCTAACTGATGGTCATGGTTTTTGTTTTATTATTATCCCCAAAGAGCAGCAGGGAGGTAGGGGCACAGAGTGGGTGAGCTTACATCCATTCACTGTGCTGGGGGGCAATGGAGGAGCTCTGAGCAGGGATCCTGGCTCCTGTTCCCACCTTGGATAGACTTGGCTGCAGCTCTAGACTGGGCAGTTCACTTGTCCCTCTCAGCATCAGGGAACCCTTGTGAGATGGCCTGCCCCAGTCCTGCCCCTATTTGTAAAAGGCTGGGAAAACTCTAAGAGCAGTGAGGTGCTGGTCACAATTTCCCAGCTGCAATGGCAGCCCCTCCCTTCCTCCCTCCTGCTCAGAGCTGGACAACGGGTCTATCCAGAACTCACTTCCCTCGGAGGACACCACCAAACCAGGGCCTCATACACTTACCGGAAGCACAGCGCCCCACTCAGGACCATCTTGAGCTCCACAGGGTGTAGACTCCCCTATTTTGGAATAAACAACAGAAAATCATGGAGAGAGAGGCTGAGTTGGCTGGGGTCTGGGGAGCAAGCAGCCGTGCCAAGCCCCCCAGCATGTGAACAGCCTCCACAGAGCAGATTCTGGGTCTGGGGTCAGGAGAGAGCTCCGGTCCCACCAGCGCCCCAGAGCATACCTCAGAATGTTCCTTTCTCCTGGCGGGAGCTGTGGAGTCTGCCTGTTCCTCCAAAGATGCCTCAGCGTTTTAAGTAAGGCCTAGGGAGGGGCCCTGAAACTGCCAGGACCTGAGGAGGAGCAGGATTCCCAGTGTGATTTCACATCACCCTAAGTCACCGGAAACACTTGCTTCTCATTATCTGTCGTTGGGAGGGAAGCCTCTGGAGACAGTTTCCTTCCAGCAATATTGAAGAACTTCCTTGAGGCTTTCCAGCTCTTTGTGAGCACTCAGCTTTTGCATCTCACGGGCTTTCAGATCCTAAGAGTCAGTGCCCATGGCAGCTCAAGGGAAGCACAACTTTCTTTCCTCCCTGCCTCCCTCCCTTTCTTCCTTCTCTCCATCTTTCATTCACTCACTCCCTCCCTTTTCCCTTCCTTTCTTCCCTCCCTCTTTCCTTCCTTTCCTTCTTTCCCTCCCCATTTCCTCCCTTCCTCCCCTATTCCCTTTCTTCCTTACCTTTTTCACTCCTTCCTTCACTCTTTCCCTTCTCCCTCCTTCCTTCCTCTGTCTTTCCTGCCTGCCATTGCCAGGCCTATGGGAGATGTTGGAGGTGGGACTCTCCTGCTTAGGGAATGTTCAGCCTACATGTTCATTGTAGAAAAACCTGAAAATCCAGATCAGCCACAAGGAAAAACGTGAATACTTGTCTTTTCTGAGTGCATCGTCAGAAAACCAATGACAACACTTTTTCCTCCACACACATACACATATAACTATAGACAGCTTTCATACAACAGATTCACAAAACCTATACTTTTTCCAACCTCATTTTTTGATGTAGCAAAATAGCAAAATATCTTTCCATACAAATATGAATAATGACATGCTTGAATAGCTGTATAGTATTTCATTGTATCACTGTAACATTATTTATTGAAACCTATCCACTGTTATTTGTCTTTTATATATTTTTCTCTCTTTTTTTGCTATCGAAAACCATGTTGTGGCAAACATCTTTGTATTAACATCTTTGCTCATGTATCTGATTATTTCCTTAGAAAGTAAAATCTAGCTCATGCCATCTATAATTCTGTAAGTGATCTTTCTTGAATACCTAATTGATAAGATAATATGTAATTGTGAAACAGTTAATGCAGTTTAAATGTCTCCCTGCACTCTCTGTGTTGGATCTGAAATAAAGGTAAGGGTCAGTGCACAAAAAACAATTTAGTTATATCTTGAATAACACAGATAAGTATTTATTAATAATTTATTGTTAAAGCATACTTTTTTTTAAGTTTTATTATTTTTTTCTTTTTATTATTATTATTATACTTTAATAATAATTTTAGGATACATTTTAGGATACATGTGCACAGCGTGCAGGTTTGTTACATATGTATACATGTTAAAGCATACATTTTAAAGAAATGTTATTCAGACATAAGAGCCAAGAGGTCCTACAAATGTTCAAGAATAAATAAAATATCAAGTTGTTCAAAAGACAGAAAATAATCTATGATTTTCATAATGCCACTAATATGATAGACACTTTTCAGAAAAATAAAATTGATGTAGAAACTGCCTTGTAAAAAATTATTAAATTACAAATTGACCAAATAGAAATGACAGTTGAAATAAGATGAAATGAGACAAGCCTGGCCAACATGGCAAAACCCCATCTCTACTGAAAATACAAAAAGTAGCCAGGGTGGTGGCACATATTTGTAATCCAAGCTACTCAGGAGGCTGAGATGTGAGAATTGCTTGAACCTGGGAGGCGGAGGTTGCAGTGAGCCAAGACTGAGACACTGTACTCCAGCCTGGATGACAGACAGAGCAAGACTCTGCCTCAATAAATAAATTAATAAATAATAAATAAAATGAAACGATGACTGTATATACTGTCAATATCATATGAAAACATTATTAAACAGGCCTCACCAACAATAAGTTTTCTCTGGACCTATCCCTTTGCTTGACTTACTAACTAGGTCTCAGACTCTGTGAAATTAGCTGTGAAATAAGAGAACATTGATAAATTACACATTATTCCTGTCTGATAGAAAAGATAACTCCAAAGGGTTCAGTTTTAATGCCTCACAAGTCATAAAGCTGTCTTTAAAAACGTGACTTAGCCAACCTATTTCAGCCTTTATTTCTTGACTGATGGTATAAGCCTCCATTCCCTGAATTATCTTTTGATAATCAGCTTTATAATCTTGCTGATTCCCTCACTTATGAAAAATAGTAAATCTTTGACACATGCTCACTATATGTTTGTATGAGAGTCAAGTTTTGAACTTCTGAAAAATAAACTTTGGCACTACCTAAAGACAATGCCGCCAATTCACAAACCATGTGTGGCTGTTTTAAAATAAGTCCATAAATTCTTGGAAACTTCATCTTTAAGAAGGTGATATGGTTTGGCTCTGTTCCCACCCAAATTTCATCTTGAATTGTAGCTTCTATAATTCCCACATGTCATGGAAGGAACCCAGTGGGAGGTAATTGAATCATGGGGGCAGGGCTTTCTTGTGCTGGTCTCATGATAGTGAATAAGTCTCACAAGATCTGATGGTTTTATACAGGGGAATTTCCCTGCACAAGCTCTCTTGCCTGCCACTATGTAAGACATGACTTTGCTCTTCCTTCATCATCTTCCACCATGATTGTGAGGCCTCCCCAGCCATGTGGAACTCTAAGTCAATTCAACCTCTTTCCTTTATAAATTACACAGTCTTGGTTATGTTGTTATTAGCAGCATGAGAACAGACTGATATAGTAAATTGATACTGGGAGTGGGATGCTATGTTACACGATGAACATGGCAGCATCATAAAAGGCATTGCAATTTCCTCCTAGCTCTTAGATCACTCACCTAGACAAAGCCAGCCACTGTGTGATAAGGACACTCAAGCAGCCCTATGGAGAGGCCCACGTGGTGAGAAACTATTTTTTCCTGCCAACAGTCTGTGAATGCACAATCTTAGAAGCAGATCCTCTAGCCCCAGTCAAGCCTTCATATGACTGCAACCCTGGCTGACATCTTTCCTGTAACCTAATGAGACACCCTGAACCAAACCCTCCAGCCAAGCCAGTTTTCTCATTCCTGACTCTCAGCCTTTGTTAAATTTTTTCTTGTTTTAAGCTACTAACTTTGCTGATATTTTGTTACACAACAATTGATAACTAACACACTTGACATCGCTATTGGCGCTTTGGCACTTTAACACTTTGCCTGTTACCCAGCAATTTGGAACTGGGTAAAAGGCAGAGGTTGGAACAGTTTGGAGGGCTCAGAAGAAGATAGAAGGATGTGGGAAAGTTTGGAACTTCCTAGAGACTCACTGAATGGCTTTGACCAAAATGCTGATAGTGATATGGACAGTAGGGTCCAGGCTGAGGTGGTCTCAGATGGAGATGAGGAACTTGTTGGGAACTGAAGCAAAGGTGACCCTTGTTATGCTTTAGCAAAGAGACTGGCAGCATTTTGCCCCTGACCTAGAGACCTGTGGAACTTCGAACTTGAAAGAGATGATTTAGGGCATCTGGCAGGAGAAATTTCTAAGCAGCAAAGCATTCAAGAGGTGATTTGGGTGCCGATAACATTCAGTTTTATGTATTCACAAATATATGGTTTGGAATTGGAACTTACATTTAAAAGGGAAGCAGAGCATAAAAGTTTGGAAAATATGCAGCATGAAGATGAGATAGAAAAGAAAAACCCATTTTCTGAAGAGAAATTCAAGCTGGCTGCAGAAATTTGCATAAGGAAAGAGGAGCCAAATGTTTTTCACCAAGAAAATGGGGAAAGTGTTTCCAGGGCATATCAGAGGTCTTCACAGAAGCCCCTCCCATCACAGACCTGGAGGTCCAGGAGGAAAAAATGGTTTCATGGGCCAGACCCAGGGCCTTGCGGCTTTGTGTAGTCTCAGGACTTGGGGTGACTTGTGTCCCAACCACTCCAGCTTTGGCTAAAAAGGGCAAAGGTACAGCTTGGGTCATGGCTTTAGAGGGTGTAAATCCCAACGCTTGGCAGCTTCCACGTGGTGTTGAGCCTGTGAGTGCACAGAAGTGAAGAACTGAGGTTTGGGAGCCTCCACCTAGATTTCATAGGATGTTTGGAAATGTCTAAGTGTCCAAGCAGAGGTGTGCTGCATGGGCATAGCCCTCATGGAGAACCTCTGCTAGGGCAGTGCAGAAGGGAAATGTGGGGTAAGAGCCCCCACACAATGTCCCCACTGGGGCACTGTCTAGTGGAGCTGTGAGAAGAGGGCCACTGTCCTCCAGATCCCAGAACTGTAGATCCACCGACAGCTTACACTGTGTGCCTGGAAAAGCCACAGACAATGCCAGCCCATGAAAGCAGCCAGGAGGAGAGTTGTACCCTACAAAGTCACAGGCGTGGAGCTGCCAAAGACTATGGGAAGCCACCTCTTGCATAAGCATGACCTGGATGTGAGACAGAGACTCAAAGGAGGTAATTTTGAAGCATTAAGATTTGACTGCCCCGCTGGATTTTGAACTTGCATGGGGCCTGTAACCCCTTTGTTTTGGCCAGTTTCTCCCATTTGGAATAGCTGTGTTTACCCAATGCCTGTACTCCCATTGTATTTAGGAAGTAACTAACTTGCTTTTGATTTTACAGCTCATAGGCAGAAGAGACTTGCCTTGTCTCAGATGAGACTTTGGACTGTGGACTTTTGAGTTAATGCTGAAATGAGTTAAGGCTTTGGGGGACTGTTGGGAAGGCGTGATTGATTTTGAAATGTGAGGACATGTGATTTGTGAGGAGCCAGGGGTGGAATGATATAGTTTGGCTGTGTTCTCAACCAAAGCTCATCTTGAGTTTTTGCTCCCATAATTCCCATATGTCATGGAAGGCACCCAGTGGGAGGTAACTGAATCATGAGGGCAGGTCTTTCCTGTGCTATTCTCATTATAGTGAATAAGTCTCATGAGATCTGATGATTTTATAAAGAGGCATTCCCCTACACAAGCTCTCTTCCCTCCTGCCATGTAAGATGTGACTTTGCTCTTCCTTCATCTTCCATCATGATTGTGATGCCACCTCAGCCATGTGGAACTGTGAGTCAATTCAATCTCTTTCCTTTATAAATTACCCAGTCTCAGGTATGTCTTTATTAGCAGTGTGAGAACAGACTGATACAGAGAGGCAGTTTAACTGCCCTTCTCTTGAGTATGGACTGGACTTAGTGACTTTTTTCTAATGAGTATGTTACATGGTGAACATGGCAGCATGTCACTTCTGAGACCAGGTCATAAAAGGCATTGCAGTTTCCTCCTTGCTCTTAGAACACTCACCTGGATGAAGCCAGCTGCCGTGTAATAAGGATATTCAAGCACCCCTGTGTAGAGGCCCACATGGTGAGAAACTGTGGTTTCCTGCCAATGGTCTGAGTGAGCAATCTTAGAAGCAGATCCTTCAGCCCCAGTCAAGCCTTCAGATGACTAAAACCTTGGCTGACATCTTTCCTGCAACCTAATCAGACACCCTGAGCCGAACCCTCCAGCCAAGCCAGTTTTCTTATTCCTGACTCTGTCTTTGTTAAATAATTTTTTTTTGGTTTTAGGCTGCTAGGTTTGCTGATACTTTGTTACACGGCAATTAGTAACTAATACACTTTGACATCACTATTGGGAAGTTTCTACTCAGCAAACGTCTCAGTTCTTCATGGGCTTTATATGCCCTGGAAAGGCATATGCCCTGGAAAGTGTCACAGTCTGCAGAGAAGCAATGTTCCCCATGGTGACTTATCCTCACCTTTCTGAGAATGGCAATAACCCTGGAGGTAGATGTGGCCTCTGCTCTTGCTGTAGAGATGAGGACTTAGGGCAGGCGTATTCACGTATATGAGTATGTAAGCAGAGTTTATTATGGTAAGATAGTAAATTCCTGTTAGGGAGATAAATTTAGTAATAATTAAAATAACTGATATTCACTTGGTGCCCACTATGTCCCTAGAATTCTATAGCACTTCCCACAATGTGTTCTATGAGACTCCAATAGAGAGATAATGAGCAGCAAGTATTCCTGGCAGCTTAGGGTGGTGTGAAATCACGCTGAGAATCCTGCTTCTCCTCAGGTCCTGGTAGTTTCAGGGCCCCTCCCTAGGCCTTACTTAAAAGGCTGAGGCATCCTTGGAAGAGCAGGCAGACTCCACGGATCCCACCAGGAGAAAGGAGCATTCTGAGGTATGCTCTGGGGCACTGATGGGACTGGAGCTCTCTCCTCATTTCAGACCCAGAATCTCCTGCTCTGTGGAGGCTGTTCTCATGCTGGGGGGCTCAGTGTGCCTGCTTGACTGGATGAGACAGAAGATGTGAAGAGCCAGGTTGGCATCCAGCACAAACCCACAGACACTGGTTCCTCCCCACTGTGTCTTTCTCACCTCTCCTTCACTTTTTCTAGGTATGTAAAGAAGACATTAAGAACACAGCAAAGGCCAAATTTACATTGACTTAAATCTAAGGCTGGTTCACGACCAAAAATGCATGTAGCTAGCATGGCTTTCCCAACCCAGAGAGAAAAAGGCATGGACTCAGCTCCAACAGCCCGGCCTAATGAGTGCAGAATATGCTGTGAGGTTTTAAATTTGCTGACAAGAAAGGTTAACATTTGTTACACGTTCACTGTGTCAGGCACAGTGTTAACAGCAATATAGCTATTATGTCGTCTCATTCCCAAATCAGTCCTCTAAGGTAAGTGCTATGCTTATTCCCATTTAACTGATAAGACAAAATGAAAATTAGAGAGGCTAAGTCACCTAAGGTCACAAAACTAGTAAGAGATGGACCTGGTATTGGTACCCTTGCAGCTTGATTTCATACTAATTCACACCCATTCCCCAATATGAAAAAATAAGCTGTGTAATGCTTATAAATTCACACATTTGGAATAGAAGGCAGAGCTGGAGGCTGGGGGAATGAAGGAGTCTGCAAAAAGGACCAACAGGCTTCCAAGAAGATAATAGAAACCAGCCAGGCGCAGTGGCTTGCACCTGTAATCCCAGTAACTTGGGAGGTAGAGGTGGGCAGATCACTTGAGGCCAGGAATTCAAGACTAGCCTGGCAAACGTGAAGAAACCCCGTCTCTACTAAAAATACAAAAACTAGTTGGGCATAGTGGTGCACACCTGTAATCCCAGCTACTTGGGAGGCTGAGGCACGAGAATCACTTGAATCCCAGGAGGTGAAAGTTGCAGTGAGCTGAGATCATGCCACTGCACTTCATCTTGGGCAAGAGAGAAGACTCTGTCTCAAAAAAAAAAAAAAAAACGGAGAGAGGGAGAGAAGATAATAGAAACCAACAGAGTTGGTGCAGAGACAAACGGGTGCCCCATGGCAGAGTGTGGCACACTTTGGATTGGACGGAATTTATCACTCCCTGGAGTGACTTTTGGTAGCTGAGGACATCCGTGAAAGTCCTTCCTGGAGTAGGAGTGATGGTGTGCATGCACAGACACAGCCTCCAGGGAGCTGTGAGCAGAAGAGGACCTCCAGCTGCACCCAGGACTCCCTCTCCAACCCAGCCACATCAGAGGGGAAGAGTGCCACTTGTCTCATAGCGCTTTCGAGAAACCCTGGATGCCAGTGAAGTCATGGGGAGGCTGTGGGCCAGGATCCACAGCGCTGCAGCTGGGTGCCGAGCCAGAGGCCAGTGGCTTTGTTGCCGGCGCTCAGCCCCGTGGCACCCTCTGCCTGGGAGGCTGGGGAAGGGCCAGGTGCACAGGCCGGAATTTGAGAGAGCGTGTGGGCAGTCCACAGGGCGGGTGAGGCTCCGGTGTGTGTCACACCCACAGTTTCTGCTGACTGAGTCCCAAGAACAGGGCCAGAGCCACCGGCAACTTCCGTACCCCAGATCCACATTCAGGCGCTTTCCTCCTCTGTGTCTCAGAGGCCTCCAGAGCCTGCCGACTCACCTCCCCCGGATTGTGTAGTTTGACCATTGCTCTCCAGCAGGAAACTGGAAATAAACCCAATGTGTAAGGGAAAAGCCAACAGGTCAAAAGACGCACTGGCCTAGCTCCATTCTCCCTGATCCTGCGCTGGGCCCCTCCGGCGAGGCCTGTCACTCTCAGCGTGCCAGGCTAGGATCTCCCGGCAGGGGGCGCTCTCCACCAGGCTGGATTGGGAGGCCACGCTGAGATGCACGGCCTCCAATTCAAGCTCTCTTCCTCTTTTTCTGTCTCTTTACACAAGGATTTGCAGCCCCTCACCCTAGTAGCGAGCATCTAAAACAGGACTAGACCAGACAAGGGAGCTGCACCAGGGCTATCCCTGAGAAAGCCCCAGCTCTCCTGGGCTTTCTCAGTGATGTGTGGCTTTCGTGGGCTCCTCAAAAACAGACACTATCTTTTTTTAATTATTATCTGTCCCTTTTTGCTGTTTTTGATAACTTATTTATTCGATAGATGTCTGCACATTTGCCTCTTTTGATATATCTTTAAATTGTTATTATTAAATGTGGTAAGATGCACATAATATAAAAATTACCATTTTAACCATTTTTAAGTGTACAGTTCCGTGGAATTAAGGACATTCACATTGTTGTGCAACCATCACCACCATCCATCTCCAGAACTCTTCTCGTTTTGCAGAACAGAAATTTTGTACCTACAGAACAATAACTCCTTACTCCTCTCTCCCCAGTGGCCCCTGGCAACCACCATTTCACTTTCCATCTCTATGAATTTGACTGCTTTAGGCACCTCATATATGTGGAATTAACACGGTATTTTGTTTTTGTTATTAGTTTATTTCACTTAACTTAGTTTACTTTCAAGTTTCGTCCATGTTGTAGCATGTATCAGAATTTCATTCCTTTTAAGGCTGTATCATGTGTGTACCACATTTTCTTTATTCGTTCATCTGTCGATGGACACTTGGGTTGCTGTCACCTTTTGCGTATTGTGAATAATGCTGCTATGAACATGGGTGTTCAAACAGTTTTTCGACTCTCTGCTTCCAATTCTTTGTGAATATACCCAGAGGTGGAATTGCTGGATCATGTGGATATTTCTATGTTTAAGTTTTTGAGGAACAACCACACTGTTTTCCACAGCGGTTGCACCATTTTACATTCCCACCAACAGTGCACAAGGGTTCCAATTTCTCCACATTCTTTTTTTTTTTTTTTTTTTTTTTTTGAGACGGAGTTTCACTCTTGTCACCCAGGCTGGAGTGCAGTGGCTCGATCTCAGCTCACTTCAACCTCTGCCTTCTCCTGCCTCAGCCTCCTTAGTGGCTGGGATTACAGGTATGTGCCACCATGCCTGGCTAATTTTTGTATTTTTAGTGGAGACAGGGTTTCACCATGTTGACCAAGCTGGGCTCAAACTCCTGACCTCAGATGATCCGCCCACCTCAGCCTCCCAAAGTGCTGGGATTACAGGCGTAAGCCATTACGGCCCACCCAATTTCTCCACATTCTCATCAACACTTGTTATTTTCTATTTTTTTCTAATAGCAGCCATCTTAATGGGCGTGAAATAGTAGTATATCATTGTGGTTTTGATTAACACTTTCCTAATTACTGGGGATGTTGAGCATCCTTTCATGTGCTTACTGGCTATTACCTTATATTATTTGCAGAAATGTCTATTCAAGTTATTTGACCATTTTTTAACAGGGTTGTTTGCTTTTTTGTTGTTGAGTTATAGGAGTTTTTTTATATATTCTAGATGTCAACCCCTTATCACATATATGACTTGCACCTATTTCCTCCCATTCTCTGAGTTACCTTAACACACTATTGATAGTGTCCTTTGATGTACAGAAGTTTTAAACTTTGACGTAGTCCAGTGTATCCATTTTTTCTTTTGTTGCTTATTTTTTGGTGTTATATGCAAGCAATCATTACCAAATCCAATGTCATAAAGCTTTCCCCTATGTTTTCTTCTAAGAGCTTTAACTTACATTTAAGTCTTTGATTCATTTTGAGCTGATGTTTCTATGTGGTATAAGAGTCTAATTTCATTCTTTTGCATGTGCACCATCACCACTTGCTCCACCGTCACCATCGTCACCCACCAACACAACTGCCATCATCATCAGTATCGTTATTATGTGACACTTCCTCTTCATCATCATTAAGAAGAACAATAGCTAGCATATTGAACATTTTAAAATATTAGGCGTTTTAAAAATAAATTCAATTGCTTTCATAGAAATGGGATTACACACGTTACCTACTTCTTCTGTGGGTTTTGGTAGTTTGACTTTCCAAATGTTGGTCCTTTTTATCTAAGTTGTCAAATTTATGGACATAAATTTGTTTGTAGTATCCGCTTATTATCCTTCTAAAGCATGTGTAATCAGTGGTGATGTCCCTCTTCTATTCATGAAACCGGTAATTAATCTCCTCTCATTTTTCTTGATTTTTTTAATAATCAGATTTTAGCTTCATTAATATTCTCTACTGCTTTCTGCATTCAATTCTGTTGATTTTTGCTCTTGTCTTTTAAATTTCTTTGCCACTCCTTGCTTTGAGCATGTTTTACTCCTCTTTTTCTAGTACCTTCAAGTGGAATCTCAAATTATTAATTTGACATCTTTCTTCTTTTCTAAACATTTATGCTGTTTTTCTAAGCATGCTTTAGTTGCATCCCACAAATTTAGCTATAATGTGTTTTGGGGGATGTTTTTTGTTTTTGCTTTTGTTTTTGAGACAGAGTCTTACTCTGTCACCTAGGCTGGAGTGCAGTGGTGCAATCTCAGTTCACTGCTATCTCCACCTCCCAGGTTCAAGCAATTCTCCTACCTCAGCCACCTGAGTAGCTGGGATTACAGGCACCTGCCACCATGCCTGGCTAATTGTTGTATTTTTAGTAGAGATGGGGTTTCACCATGTTGACCAGGCTGGTCTTGAACTCCTGACCCACTTTGCCCTCCCTATTTCCTATGTACTTTCAGGTATAGATGCTCCCAAAGTGCTGGGATTACAGGTGTGAACCACCGTGCCAGGCCAATATGATATATTTTTATTTTCATTTAGTTCAAAATATTTTAACTTTCTTTAAGGCTTCCTCTTTGGCCCATGGATTATTTAGAAGAGCACTGCTTAATTTCTAAATATGTGGAATTTTTTTCCAGAGATCTTTTTGTTATTGATTTCTAGTTAACTTACTTAAAGCCTGAGAATGCACATTTTGTGATGTTGATTCTTTTAATTTTGTTGAGATTTATTTCATGGCCCCGCATATGACCTATTTTGGTGAATGCTCTGTGTGCAGTGAAAAAGAAAATATGTGCTGCTGTTGTCAGATGGAGTGTTGTATAAACGTCAATCAGGGCTAGTTGGTTGATCATGTTATTCAGGTCATCTATATCCCTACTGATTTTCTGCCTATGTGTTTTACATCGTGGAAAGAAGAATGTTGAATTATCTAACAATAATTGGAGAATATGTCTATCTCTCCTTTCAATTTCACAGTTTTTGTTTCATGTATTTGTTAGAAGCATACACATTTAGGATCGTTACATGTTTTTCGAGAATTGACCCCTTTATCATTATGGAATGTTCCTTTTCATTCCTGAAACTCTTCCTTTTATTAAATCTGCTTTGCTTGATATTGTTATAGCTACTGCAACTTTTTTTGTTTAGTATTTGCATGATACATCTTTCTCCACCTTCTTACCTTTAAATTATCTATAGCTTTATATTTCAAGAGGGTTTCTTATAGACACCATATATTTATCTCTTGCATTTTTATCCAGTCTGACAATCTCAGTCTTTCATGTGGCATGTTTTTATCATTTACATTTAATTTGAGTATTGATATGGTTGGATTAATATCTACCATCTTGCTGTTTTCTATGTGTTCCATCTGTTTTATATTTATTTTTCTTCTTGTGTCTTCTCTTGAGTTAACATTTTTTATTATTCCATTTTATCTCTTTTATTGACTTATTAATTATACCATTATATATTTATATTGGTTAGTCCAGGGCTTCCAATACATGTTCTTAATTAAAGCCTTCCTTTAATTTTTTATACCACTTTAAGTCTACCACAAGGACCTTACAACAATACATTTCCAATTCTTTCTTCCTGCACTTTGCATTATCATTGTCATTATCCACAAGGCTGGGGATAAAAACATTTCAAAGGTCACAATACCTGTTCTCACTGTCTGGCCTGGAAAACCTTATCATTCCCAAGGCATTGGTTACACTATTCAGAAGGATCTTGCTTAAGTAATGGAAAATAACTAGACCTAAACTAAATGCTTCTCAGGTTCAACCTATCAAATCCTAAAATCAAGTCCCAAATGGATCAAATTCTTGCCAAGAGCCTTAATTACACTCCGGAATTAAGCTCAAGAATATTCATAGTACAAGTTGAGCCTCTCTAGTCTCAAAATTCAAAACTGAAATCCTTCAAAATCCAAAACTTTTTGAGCACCAACGTGACACTCAAAAGTCATGTTCAAAAGAAATGCTAATTGGAGCATTTCTAATTTTGAATTTTTGGATTAGGGATACTCAAACTGTAATACAAAAGTACCCAGCACCCTTGGCAAAATGGCTGAATTTGGGACTGGCACAGAAAATACACAAGAACAGTCTAGAGCATGTTGTTGTAATAAAAAGTAAGGAAATACTAAAAAAATCCACAATTATTGGTACGTCAAAGGAACACAGGAGCTAAATAAAAGTGCTTCCAATGGCCAAAGCTGGAATAACTTAAGTAGCAAAATAAATAAAGTAGCACTGGATTATAATTTGAAATATAAAACAAATATCAGTGAGCACCAGCTGACTAAATAAATAAATAAGACAGACTAATCTCCCATGCAAAATAATTCCAAATTATTTATTTAGCTATCCAACTCTCAAGAAATTGCAACATAACCTTCAGGCTTTAAGTGTGGGCTACACATAGTAACTTCTCTGTAATCAATATAGTATGGAAATGGGGGTGAAAGAGTAACTTTACAGTGGAGAAACCTAATAAACACTGTCTCAGCCAGGTAATCAAGATTAACATCAGCAGTAATAAGTTATGTTGACAGTATGTGCCTTAGATATGATATATAATAAAAATAGCACTTTATCTCTGTGATCTCCTTCCCCCAAGCCCATAACCCTAGTCTAATCATAAGAAAAACATCAGACAAATCCGAAACGATTTACTGTACTCCTCAAAACTTTCATTAAGAACAAACAAAGCCTATGAAATTTTTATAGCAAAGAGGAGTCTAAGGAGACATAATGACTAAATGTCTTATCCTTGATGGAATGGTGGAACAAAAAAAGGATATTAGATAAAAACTGAAGAGGCCGGGTGCAGTGGCTCACGCCTGTAATCCCAGCACTTTGGGAGGCCGAGGCAGGTGGATCACGAGGTCAGGAGATCGAGACCATCCTGGCTAACACGATGAAACCCCATCTCTACTAAAAATACAAAAAATTAGCCAGGCGTGGTGTAGTCCCAGCTACTCAGGAGGCTGAGGCAGAATGGCGTGAACCCAGGAGGAGGAGCTTGCAGTGAGCCAAGATCGCGCCACTGCACTCCAGCCTGGGCAACAGAGTGAGACTCTTGTCTCAAAAAGAAAAACAAACAAAACCAAAGAAACCAGAATATAAACTTTATATAATAATAATGTGTCAATATTGGTGTATTCATTGTAGCACATATGCAAAACTAATGTAAAATGTTAATACACAATCTTTGCACTTTTTCTGTAAATTTGAAATCTTTCCAAAGTAAGAATACATTATTATGTATTAAAAAAAATACCTAGCAGCTAACACAGTAAAATTACAGTGTCTGACATCCAAAGCTTACAAGACAGGCAAAGAAACAGGAAATTCAGACACAGTATGAAGAGAAAAATTAATGAAAGCCAACCCAGAACTGACACAGATATTAAAATCAACAAATACACATTAAAATGAACAAGTACACATTAAAATGTTTTATCTAAATTCTATATATTTGATAGTTTAAGTAGAGACATTGAAAGATTTTAAAATAGACTCAAGTCAGACTCCAAGATGGAAAAACTGCAATGTCTGGAATGAAATATACACTACATGAAATTAGCATACAAAAGAAATTATTAGTGAATTTGAGGACATAGAAATAGAAATGATCCAAAATAAATTATAAAGTGAAAAATAAAAATAAAAGGACATATGACGCATACAAGAACGGAAAATCAGTGATATATGGGACAACTTCAAGTGGCCTAATATATGGAATTCTTAAAGGAAAAGAGGATAGTGGGAACAAAAATTTTTTTCAAATCTTAGCCAAATATTTTCTAAATTTCATGAAAACCATAAACACAGGTTCAAGAAGACCGATGACCCCATGCACATGAAATATGAAGAAAACTACAACAGCAAAATCATAATCAATTGCTCAAAACCAGTGATACTGAGAAAATCTTAAGAGCAGCTGGAGGAAAAAGGACACAATGCATACAAATAAATAAAAACAAGGATGACAGCAGATTTTTTGTCAGAAACAATACAAGCAAGAAAGCAGTAGAGCAACGTATTTGAACTACTGAAAAAAATATTGTCAATTATGCTTTTGCTGTTATAACCAGCAAAAATATCTTTCAAAATTAAGATGAAATAAATGTCTTTTCAGACACACACCGAAAGAAAATAATACTGTATGGAAATAAGAATTTTAATACAGAAAATAAGCTCCAGAAATGATAACTATATTTATACATATGTGATATTTTTAACTTAATATTTAAATCCCTTTAAAAGATAATTGTTTAAAAAATAATAGCAAGGTATCATTAGGATTATAACATATGTATAAGTAAAATGAATGACAAAAAAGAATATGGTTTAGGAGGGGAGAAATTAGAGTATATTATTTCACTATGGGAGACGGTGACAAATTAAAGATGGATACTATAATTCTAAATCAACTACTCAAACAACAAAATAATTAGTAATCACTAGTAAGTTAACAGAGGAGATAAAATTGAATCAGAAAATATTCAAGTAATCCAAAAAGACTCAGGAAAAAAGGAAAAAGGGAACAAAGAACAGATGACAAATAAGGAAAACAAATAACAAGATGATAGACTCGAACCTAACCACAGCAATAGCAACATTAAATATAAGTAGCCTAAACACTCCAATTAAAAGATTGTCAGATTGAATTAAAAAGCAAAACCTTACTAGATGCTACCAACAAGAAGTGCACTTTAAAGATAAAGACACAATTATGCTAAAAGGAACATGATGGAAAATGATATACCATGTTAACACCAATAAAAAGCAAGTTGGAGTGGCTATATTAACATTAGACAAAGTGAGCCTGGGAAACATAGCAAGACCTTGTCTTTACAAAAAATAAAAAAAAATAGCTGAACATGGTGGCTGTATCCTGTATCACACGCCTGTAGTCCCAGCTACTCCGGAAGCTGAGGTGGGAGGACCACTTGAGCTCAGGAGTTCAAAGTTACAGTGAACTAATGATCATGCCACTGTACTCCAGCCTGGGCAACAGAGCAATGTTTCTAAATTCACACACACACACACACACACACACACACACACACACAGATACAGATATAGATATATCAAAGTAAATTGCAGAATAAAGAATATTGCCAAGGATAAGAAGGTTATTTCACAATGATTAACTGTACACTGACACACTGAAAATTTTAAAACATTGCTAAAAGAAAGTTTTTGAAAAGCCTAAAAAACCAAAAGGATATGCCTTCCTCAAGGGTCAGAGGATTCAATATTATTAAAAGGTGAATTTTCCCCAACTTGACCCGTAGATCCAATACAATCCCAGTCAAAATCCTAGCAGGCTTTTATTAAAGAAATTGACATGCTGATTATTACATGTGGCATTGGCAAAAAGATAGACAAATAGGTCAATGAAAAAGGATAGAGTCCAGAAATAGACTTACACATATATGAACAACTGATTTTCAACAAACATACAAATACAACCAGTGTGTCTGGGTGTGGTGGCTCACACCTGTAATTCCAGCACTTTGGGAGACCTAGGTGGGCGGATCACCTGAGGTCAGGAGTCCAAGACCAGCCTGGCCAACATGGTGAAACCCCTTCTCTACTAAAAATACAAAAGTTAACTGGGTGTGGTGGTGCATGCCTGTAATCCTAGCTACTTGGAAGATAGAGAATTGCTTGAACCTGGGGAGCGGAGGTTGCAGAGAGCTGAGATTGCGCCATGCACTCCAGCCTGGGCGACAGAGCAAGACTCTGACTTAAAAACAACAACAACAAATACAATCAGTGGAGAAAAAAATACTATGTTCAACAAATGGTGACAAATCAATGAGATATTCATATAATGACAACAAAATGGTGAATTATGATCCATTTCTTGCAGCATATGGAAAAATAATTCAAAATTGATCATAAATCAAAATGGAAAACATAATCTACAATGCTTCATAATTAAGCATAGAAGAAAACCTTTTTCATTCTATTAAGCAAGGATTTCTTAGATACAGTGAGAAATTATGGTATGTATGATTTTTTAAATTGCTAAATTTGACTTTATTAAAAATAAAAATTTCTTTTTGAAAGGTTCTATTCAGAGAATGAAAAGAGAAGTCACTGACTGGAAAAAATACTTGTAATGCATATATCTGAGAAAGGACTTGTATCCACAGTATATAAAGAACTCTCAAAACTTAATAAAAAGAAAACAAAAAAGACAATTTTTAAAATGGGCAAAATCTTAGAACAGATATTTGTATCAAATAATATGTACAGATGACCAAAAAAAAGCCTACAAAAAGATGTTCAATGTAATTAGTCATTGGGAAACTGCAAATAAAATAGCAATGAGCTATTAGTATTGCTTACCTATTAGTATTGCTAAAATTAAAAAGACTAGCTATACCAAGTCTTGGTGAGAATATTAGAGAACCAGATCTCTCATACAATAGTGATGAAAATGTAAAATGAAAAAAAAAGGTAGTTTCTGTTAAAGTTAACATATACCAACCCTATGATCCAGCCATTCCACTTCTAGGTATTAATTTAAGAGAAAAGAAAGCATATGTCCATACTAAGATTTGTACATCAATGTTCATAGTAGCTCTATTTGTAATAGCCAAAAAGTGGAAGAAACCAAATTTCTATTAAAAACTGAATGGACAACAATTAAAAGGAATGACTATTGGAACAATTTGAATCGATCTCAAGGAAAGTACACTGAGTGAAGGAAGCCAGACAAAATCAATTATATACTGGGGGATCCCTTTTATATAAAATTACAAAACAAATGAAAACAAACCTATAGTGACAGAAAGCAGATCTGTAGATTCCTCGTGAATAAGAAGGGGAATGGGAGGGAAGGACAGATTCCAGGAGACATGAAGACTCTTTGGGGGATGGTGAATATGTTCATGATTTTAATTTTGGTGATGGTTTCACAAGCATAGACATATGTCAAAACTTATCAAATTGTATATTTTAAATATGCACTGTTTATTGTGTGCTAATTATTCCTCAATAAAGTTAAATTTTTTTCAAACTCTGAGTGCAGGATTAAGGGATGTAGCTAGTTTAGGCATTCTAGGAATGACCTATTATATGTCCCTGAATAGTGAGAAGCTCGGAAAGGCAAGAAGACTCCTGCCCTAATAGAGGTTCCATTCTGGATACAACAACATAGGGTGACAGGTGAATGAACAGGTGCCTCAGATACAGCCCTCAAAACACTTCAGCTGCTGAAACCCATGGCTGGTGTCAGAGGCACCTCCTAGTGGTTGTCCTTATGAGGTGAAGTCCTGCTCTCTTTCCCCTGATGTTCTATATCAGATGTCCTTTTTCACTACTGTCAGCTCCCTGGAAAAAGCCTCCCAGCATCCTTGAGGGTAATGCCACCCCCTTTCCAGGCACTGAGACCTCGTCACCATCATCCCAGAAAGCCAGCCCATTTTAAAAATTAGATTGTTAACTCGGGAGGCTGAGGCAGGAGGATCTCTTGAGCCCAGGAGTTCAAGGCTGCCTTGCACTATGATTGCACCTGTGAATAGCCACTGCACTCCAGCCTAGGCAACATAGGTGAGACCCTGTCTCTAAAAAAATTAGATTGTTTAACTTTTTATTTGTCAGTTATACCAGTTCTTTATATATGTTGAATATCAGTTGTTTATCAGATATATGTCTTTGACTTGCTACTTGTTTCCTTAACGGTGTCATTTGATGAGCCTAATAAGTAAGTTTTTATTTTAACAATGTCTAGTTTAACCTTTATTTTCTTTCATGGTTATTTCTTTCTGAGATCTGCCTAAGAAACTTTTGCTCACCCTCAAGTTTAAGAAATAATACCTTTTTTTCTCTAAAAGCGCTAAGGTTTTAGCTTTCATGTTTAGGTCTGTAATTCACCTTGATTAAATTTTCAGTATTATGTGTGAGGTGGGGTTTGAGATTCATATTTTCTCATGGATATCTAATTGTTCTGGCACTGTTTGTTTAAAAGGTATCTCTTTCTCCCACTGGATCACTTTGGCATATAGGCTTTCTATTCAATTTGATTGTTTTATTTATCACTCCTCATGCTGCTAGTAAGACATTGTCTTGATTTTTGTCATTTTGTGGTACAGATAGTGATTTCTTGGATCATCTTTTTCCAAGCTTGTTTGGCATTTTCTTTCCTTTCTTCTTCCTTTTTTTTTTTTTTTTTTTTTTTTTTTTTTTTTTTTTTTTGACAGAGTCTTGCTCTGTCACCCAGGGCTGGAGTGCAATGGCTCAATCTTGGCTCACTGCAACCTCAACCTCTGCAGACTCAAGTCATCCTTCTGCCTCAGCCTCCCAAGTAGCTGGGACCACAGGCACAAGCCACCATGCCCCACTAATCTTTGTGTTTTTTTAGAGACAGGGTGTTGCTAAGTTGCCCAAGCTGGTCTCAAACTCCTGAGCTCAAGCCATCCTCCCGCCTTGGCCTCCCAAAGTGCTAGAATTAGAATTACAGGTGTGAGCCACTATAACTGGCCAGCTTGGCAATTTCAACCAAAAAAAAAAAAAAGCCTAGTGCTATTATGGTAGAGATGTCATGGAATCTATAGACTGACATCTTAAAAATATTGAGTCTTTTAATTCATAAACATGGTATGTACCTTCAATTATTTAGATATTCTTTAATCTCTCTCAGCAACATTTTGTAGTTTTTGGTGCACAGGTCTTTTACATACTTTGTTAAATTTATTCCTAAGTATTTTAAGTTTTTGATGCTATGTAAATGGATTTGATTTTTGCTTTCATTTTCTGATAGCCTGCTGCCCGTATATAAAAATACAATTAACTTTTCTATAAAAAATAGTGTATCCTCCAGCCTTGCACTTATTAGTTCTAGTAGTTGCTATGTGGATTTCTTAGGATTTTCTGTATAAACAATCATACTATTTGAGGACAGTTTTACTTATTTTCTGATTTTTATTTCTTGTGTATTTTTAGCAGACTTCTCGAAATGACTAGGACTTCCAGTACGATGTTGAACAAAAGTGGAGAAAGCAAACATTCTTGACTTGTTATGAATCTTAGGGAAAAAATCAATTCTTTCACCATTAAGTATGAGCTGTAGACTTTTTTTTCTTGGACGCTGTTTTAACATGTTGAAGTTTTCTTCTATTCCTAGTTTGCTGGGAGTTTATATCCTAAGTAGATGTTACCTTTGGCCTAATACTTTATCTATTAAAAGATTTAGGTGGCATTTCTCCTTTATTCCATTAATATAGTTCTGCTTTACAATTCTTGTCTGGACAATTTCAGCATTGGTCTTCATTGATGATCTTTATTCTTGATGCAGAGTCACATCTGTTCCCTTATTCTTCAAGAAAGACTATTGGATTTTCTACACTGTGCAACTTCAGCCTGCCCACCTTATGAAACTTTCAAAAATGGGAAATTGACCCATGCAGATGATTTTCCCCAAGTGACTACTCCCTCCAGGGTCTGCCTGCATGCCTTGTCTTATGCTTATTCACTGATGTCAGCAGTTTCCCACCCCTTCCCTATCTGACCCAGGTCTTATAGCTGTTTTTGTAAACGTCCTGATCCAATACAAGCCAACTGAGTGACACAAAAAGAAACTCGTGCCTTTCTGTTTTAAGAAGGTCTCTTTTAATGGAGAATTAAATTCATTTAAATGGACTGTGGTTTCTGAAATATGTGGATTTATTCCTACCATGCTTTCATTTTTTCTTTGCTTTTTTTCCTGATACCTCTTTTTCTGTTCCTGTTTTTCCTTCCCTTTATGCCTTCAACTGGATTGAGTAAGGTGGTTTTGTTTGTTTTTCCTTTGTTCATCCTCCCCTCTAGTTTGGAAGTTATATACTCTCCATTAATTTGATACATAATGGCTAGTATATTTATTTCTAGGCCTCTTCAGATGAGAAATCAGTGTGAGCTTAAGACTGTAATATTTGTAAACTCTATTTTATCAGTTCTCCTTGACTTAACTGAACACAAAGTTAATCAATACTTTAAGCCAGGGAACTGTGCCACGGTGAGGGTGGTTGCAGGGGTGGGATAATGGCCACTTCCTGGAGTATTTGGTTTTTCCGTCTTTGGGTGTTCCCTGAGTTTTGTGACTGGGACACACTGGGGATCTTCTTTTTGTCTTATAATGATCTTAGTGAGGGGTCAAGCAAGAGCAGGTTCCAGTGCTCTGTGCCTGTCTCATCCCTCACAGCAGACACCGACTATATCCTTGGACTCCCAAGATGACCAGAGTGAGTCTCATATCCAGGGGCCAACCTGGACTATGCTGATATCCCAATCTAGAGAGAGGAGGCTGGATGCAGAAATCCAAGGCCAACCTACTTTTCCTTCCTTCTCATCCCTTAAACTTAAAGGACAGAACCCACAACGACTTGCCTTCACTCTGGTGAGAAAGGGACATGGGAAAACATGGTTAATCCAGTCTGCAACTGACAGTCTCCCACTGAGTCACTCTCACTGTAGAACCCATCACCTGAAACAAGCACAGATGGAGATCAGGCAATGAGAGGACAGCCTCTCTCCAGGATGTCTCTGAATTAATAATTGGCTCTGCAGCTCTATCTTTCGTCCTCATCTCTGTCTCTTTGTCTCCCTCTCCTACCACTAGTCCTTGAAGCCATGAAGTTTACATCTTCTCTCAGCTCTCTGGGATTATACCTTCCAAAAATAACTAACCCCACAGGCTGCCATCTGAACTTCAGGCTTGAAGTCATTACTGTTCTGTATCTGCCCCTACATTAACCAACCTCCTCAGTGCATGGCCAAATTGGACTGAGACTTGGGGATGTCACCCAGAACCACACATCTCACTCTGCACAAACTACCACAGTGGAGCAACCAGCAATCACAGCTGCGCTTGAGATCTCCTACCAGAAAAATACTTACTTTTAGGAACTGGATCTTCTAAAGAGGAAGCATGAAGGAGAGATTTGCTGAAAGCAAATGGGAAAACCTAGAACCATTTCAGACTTCCTAGTATAAAGGCTCATCTATCTTCACAGAAATAGAAGTGGAACAGGATGAAGTCTGGCCCAGAATGACCATAGTAGACACTGGGCAGATGTCTGAGCCCAGTCAGCAGTGAGGAGCACTCTGGAACTGGGAGTGAGGATCTGGTCCAGGGGTCCTGTTCTCAGAAGGCCTCTCTTTCAACAACTTGTAGCAAGAAGAAAAGCATCATCCCTGTCTGGAAAGTGAAAAGCCCAGATCCCAAACTACCTCCTGGCCCAAACTACCTCCTGGCCCAAATTATCAGTACAATCTGTTCTCCGGAAATATCTCAGTCCCACTTAAGGTTTTGTAAATTCCGGGGAAGGACTTTTGAAGCTATAATTTAACCTAAGGAGGAGCAGTACTACCAGACTTCAAATGTCAGCGTCAAATGCTCATCAAAAACTCCTGTTATTCAGATCTGCCCTAATTGTGAAGCATAAATTAAACTAAAGAAAGACACATAAATTATCTATGCAAATTTAGTAGTATCAGCCACCCACTTCTTTAATTAATCTGACCTAATTTCGAATCAACACATAAAATGTAGTATATAATTTGATGAGAATTTACCTCTACAGCATAGAATCTGATGGTTATTAAGGCCAATTGCCTAAAAAGTACTTACATGTGTACAAAATGACAAAAAATATAAAAGGATAATCATAAGGATATAGAAAAATCCTCTATCATTCATATTATGATATAAAGACTGTACAAAATCAGAAAGTATAGACCATTTGGATTTTTTTTTTTTTTTTGAGATAGAGTTTTGCTCTTGTTGCCCAGGCTGGAGTGCAATGGTGTGATCTCAGCTCACCGCAACCTCCGCCTCCTGGGTTCAAGCAGTACCCCTGCTTCAGCCTCCCGAGTAGCTGGGACTACAGGCATGTGCCACCACGCCTGGCTAATTTTGTATTTTTAGTAGAGATGGGGTTTCTCCATGTTGGTCAGGCCGGTCTCAAACTCCCAACCTCAGGTGATCCGCCTGTCTTGGCCTCCCAAAGTTCTGGGATTACAGGTGTGAGCCACCATGCCCAGCCTCAATTGGATTTTCTAAATGAGCTGGCTCTTCTAAAAAAGCCACAAAGTTGTACTCTCTATTCTGTTCCAGAGAATCCACAAAGGAGTATCAGGGAACTCCAAGTAACAGGAAAGTGACTGTATGCTGGGAACATCCCTGGGGCCTGTGACAGGGAAGGACATGGATAGGTGGACACACAGCCTCATGGACGTTGAGAGCCATAGGTACCTCCATCTGTGGTCGCTGATCCACACAGATGCTCATGCTCATCATGGGAAGGTACAGAGGGAGCGGCCACCTGGTTCTTAAGCACTTCTGAGCACACCTAAGAGTCAAAGGAGAAATTCAGAGCCAAAGTTCCCTCAACTCCATAGTTTCGACTGGGTCTTAGCACTTGTGCTGTCACAGTTACTGTGACTCTATTACATTCCCCAGACTGGAGAATCGGAGCAGCACAAATTCCCTGCAGGCAGAATTCAGGCAAGATAGGCAGGCTACATAGGGCAGTGCCATCCTAGATTTTGTCTGGTCCAGATGCAGTCCCTTCTGACTGGCTGAATCACCAAGGCTGGGCCTCCAACATCATCCACCTACCTTCACACCAGGAAAGGAATATCTGGGCTCTCAGCTTAAAGAATCAGGACAAGGTGCTCTGGGCAGGATCAAATGCTTATTCATTCTATGGCTCACAGGCTTCTGAAGGCCTGAGTTTGGACTATCCAGGAATTAAGCTATTCTGGCACCCACAGAAATGTGTTCTTCCTGGGGGCAGGAAGAGGAAAATCCTGCTCATTACTGACTTTGTCACCAGGAAGGACAGAGACTGAGGCAGAATCTCCAACCTGGGAATGAAAACTGCGCTTCATATCAAGGGTTGGGTGCCCTCAGCTGCATTCATCAGATATTTGGTTTTTCTCTCTGAGCGAAAAGAGAAAAGATGCCATGGGGTGTGTCTGAATACACCCTCCTAAATTTCCCATATTTATCTCCTTAAAGGAGAATCAGCACCCACTTCATGAAAAAAAAAAAAAAAAAAAAAAGCAAGATGTTTTCGGATAAATAAAATAAGGGCATGGAACGTGACTAATTAGTTTTAATCTTTTTTTATAACAACACATGCATATTGCTTTAAAAACAATATAGAATCAGGCCAGGTGCAGTGGCTCAAGCCTGAATTCCAGCACTTTGGGAGGCCAAGGCAGGCAGATCATTTGAGGTCAGGAATTCAAGACCAGGCTGGCCAACATGGCAAAACTCATCTCTACAAAAAAAATACAAAAATTAACCAGGTGTGGTGGCGCATGCCTGTAATCCCAGGTACTTGGGAGGCTGAGACAGGAGAATCGCTTGAACCTGGGTGGGGTGGAGGTTTCAGTGAGCCAAGATCGCCCCACTGCATTCCAGCCTGGGCGACAGAGCAAAAGAAAAAAAAAAAGAATCAAAGAGTGCAAAATTACAAACAACAGAGCCCTGCCCATTTCTTCCCCACCAAATCCCATTCGTCTGAGGCAACCACTTCCCTTCTTTTACCCCAATCCTCTGATCCAGTCAGAAAAGGCATTGTCTATGCCAGACACACAGCTTCATCCTGGGAATCTTCACATCCCCTCCCTGGGTGAAGCCATTATTCCATCACTCTTGGGATTGCCTTCTTCTTAATCTATTTCTCTTTCTAACTCATTTATTTATCTAACCCATTTATTTACCATCAAGTCATCTAGGTATAAACATCAAAATATTTTTCTGTTTTTTCCTTTTCTTCTTCTTTAATTTCTACTTTCGATGTTGCTCTATTCACTTGCTTTTTTTCTCACTGGATATCAGGTCCTCTAACAACATCCCTGCCAAACTTCACAACTTTCTTGTTATTATTATTATTTTTTTTTTTCAGAAGAGCTTCTCAAGATGGTGGGCATAGGTGAATGGATCATGTTCCCCTACCAGTGCTGAGATGCTGGGGGCCAAGAAAAAGCATAGGAAAGGCAGAGTTCTGGCAGCAATGGCTTTGGGTTTGCAGAGGGAGGGGTTCCCACAGTTTCTGGTACAGTCTGATTTCCTTTTATTCAGTACACAGTGTGTGTAGTTTCTTGAACAGCGTGACTGACCATCAGTGTCACCCTGTCTGTCTTCATCATGAAGAGCTCTCAGGACCTGAATAGCTCCCAGATTCAAATTCTTTTCATGGTTGGACATCCTATCACTTGACCCATTGATCCCTTGGGGAAAATCTCATGGTTCCAACCCTTCTGCCAACCACTGGCTTCTTTGCACGGAGTCATGAGAGCCTTCAGTCTTCCACACTTTAAGTGTCTAAAAGTTCTGAGTTGGGGTGGGAGTTTCTGCCAAGTTCTTCCAAGGAATGTGACCCCACAGTTTCTTTAGGCTCTGCTGGTGCTGGGAAGGTTAGAGCCTTGTCTATATCCCTAGAGTACACCACACTTCAGTAAAATCACATCAGGGTCTCCCTGAACTCCCTCACCACACACTGCCCTGGCCAAGGAGCCAAGGTGAGCCTGTGGGCCTCTAGGTGCGCCAGTCATCCAGATGGGGGCAAAGCTCCCAGCCTCACTGCCTGTTTGAGTGATTCTCTTGGGAGGCTCCATCCTGGATATGTGATAGGAGAGCATCCCCTGGCCCTTCTCCATGAGGAGGTCAAGAACTCACCTCTCACCTTTCCTACAAGCATCCCAAGTGATGCCTTTCCTACAAAGCATCCCACTCCCTTTCTCTCTTCCCTGTCTTCCTCTTATTCATGAGATACTACATACATTTATTTGTTTATCAAAAAATATTTGTTAGTTCCCATAAGAGGTCAGCACCATTCCCGCCACTGAGCACATAGTTTTCTGGCCTCAAGACAAAACATGTTCCCTGGCCCCACAGAACTGGCATTTTGGTAGTGGAGATAATAAATAAACAAATAAATAGATAAATACATTTTCCAAAACCATGGAAACATGCATTTTATGAAGAAAATAATTGAGCAAAATAAGGGGCTAGGATATGGGTGAGGGACACTTGGAGATAGGCTGGCTGGGGAATACCTTATTGAGAAGTTGGCTTTTTTGCATATGCATGGAAGAAGCAAGGGAGTGGACCACATGTTGACCTGGGGAAGCCTGTTCCTTCAGAGGAACAGGAAAAACTCCCTGCAGGCGAAGATAAGCTTGCAGGGCAAGAAAATCAGCAGAATCCAGTACATCCAGAGCAGGGAAGTCAGATGGGCAGGGATAGAAGGCAGCAGAAAGATAAAGAGGACCCAGATCATGTGGGCTTGGTGAGGGCTTTGGTTATTATTTGGGGCATAAAGCAAAGCTATTAGAGGGTTCTGTGCAAGACAGTCATACGACTTTATTTACATCTTTGATTCTGGTCACTGCTAGGTGGACATCTGACTCTAGAGAGGTAAGAACAGAAGCAAGGAGACTATTGCAATGCTCCAGAAGATAGAGTCGTGGTGGATTTCAGAGAGCAGAACCACAAAGAGTGATTGGGAGTAGGACTGACCAATAATATTCGATTTCGAGAATAATGATTTTCTTTCATAGCCAACATTAAAGCTGAGTCTGATTCCTAATTCAGAGTTAGGAAGCCACAAGACCTCCAAGTTCTCTCCTCTGCTCTCCTGGACACATTATAAATTTTTCAGTATCCACAACTGAATGCAAGACTGTGTTCCAGCTAGTGCAGCATGCAGGAGACTATGACCCAGGGGAGGCATGTCACATAATCATTAAGAATAGAGAGACTTGGCTTCTAACTTGGCTAGATTTCTTAGTAGCTGTATGACTTTGGGCACATTCTGTCATCCCTCAGAGTCGCTGTTTTCTTACATGAGAAATAAAATTAATGGCCCCTAAAGAGTTGTGTGTGGGACAGGCGCAGTGGCTCACGCCTGTAATCCTAGCACTTTGGGAAGCCAAGGCGGGTGGATTGCCTGAGCTCAGGAGTTCGAGACCAGCTTGGGCAACACAGTGAAACCCCTTCTCTACTAAAATATAAAATACAAAAAATTATCCCAGTGTGGTGGTGAGTGCCTGTAGTTCCAGCTACTCGGGAGGCTGAGGCAGGAGAATCACTTGAACCTGAGAGATGGAAGTTGCAGTGAGCCAAGATCGTGCCACTGCATTCCAGCCTGGCAACAGAGCAAGAGCAAGACTCCATCTCCAAAAAAAATAAGAGTAGTGTGTGAAGATTAAAAGGTTACTCAGGTAAAGCTCTTACAACTTTAGCAGAAACAGAATAAGCTCTCAATATTTGTACAATATAAATATGACACAGTGGGTGTGTAAAACTCCTGCAAGGAGTACTGTGATTGGCCTAACATCAGATGCAAACACAGCAATGGCTTCATGCAGTTTAGTGGGTCAAGAGAGCCACACCTCTGCCTCCAAGGGAGACATACCTCTGCCTCCAAGGAAGACCAGTAAAGGCATTCTCCTCAACTCAGCATCTGGCCTAATCTGCATTTCCTCATTGCTGTTTTCTGATGTTGGCTCTGCTCTTGTTAATCAGGAAGCACAGACCAGTCATGTTGGTGTTGCTCCACTGTCACTCCTCCAGAGCCTCAAGAGACCTATGGGCCGTATCAGCTTTCTTGCCAAGATGAACACACCCAGGAGCAGGAAAAAATGCTCTTTCCTTGGTCATTAAGGGGCCTGGGAGTCCTGGACCAGCTTTTCAGAACACTTACATGCAGCTAGAGCCTGGACTTTGAAACTAGGGATAAGAGCATCTCTTGCTAAAGGTAACTTCTGCTGCTCAGAACCCAGGTATGGGGAACTTCTTTCACATCTCTGTGTTTAGCCTTAAGGTGCCTCTGGGAGTCTTGCCAAAGGTATAGAGTACTGAAGGAGCCAGGGCTGCTTACAAGGGTGCAGGTTGGACATCTGCTTACCCACTGTGTAGGGACAACTATTGAATCAGACATCAGGGATCCTGAGAGAAGGAGGGTCGTGAACAACTGCTTCTCATTGTGGAGCATCTGTGATATTCTTGGGGACTGTTCTGGTGCCCTAACTAGAAAACCAGAGGCAGATGACCCCAATAGTCAAAGCACCTTGTGGGGCCCATCAGTGGCCATGTGCAGGATCCTTACAGATGTCTCTTTGGATGAGGAATGGAGGAAGATGGGCTCAGTGAGGCAGGTTAGCTACCAATTACTTAGGAGTGTTCAGCTTCAAGTCAGGAAAAGTAAGTGGTGATTAACCTGCTGTATGGAGGGCTAAAATGGAGATACACACACACACACACACACACACACACACACAGAGAGACACACACACACTCTCTCTCTCTCCCTCCTTCCTCTCAACCCAGAGACTTAGAGCACTAGAAGGTGCCTGTGGTGATGTGTTGGAACCTCCTAACAATCCCAGATGCGATGAATGGAAAGCATGCCAAGACCATCACAGCCTAGAGAAGCAGGACTATGCCAGCCACAGCAGAGATGGGAGCTTCCATTTAGGGTTTTCTGGCCTTGAAATGTGCTGTACCCATCCTTATTCTCAAATATGCATCTGGGAGAGGCTCTCAGGGCAGCTCTCTCTAAAGAATTTTTACAGTAAAATTTTAGGGGGAGAGGAGAAAAAAGCATAACATTTTTCTTCTCTCCTTCTCTCACATGGCCAACTGTTAACAGCCTCCTCACCACCATCTGATCTATCTTGTTCTCTTCACAAAAGGCTCTGAAGACATCATGAACCTACAACGTAAGTGGTGAATTGCACAGCTTGGAAATATCTCCACCTGACCTCATCAAAGACAATAGGATGGAAGGACCCCTATCATTTGTTAAGCTATAAATGTGTTTGCTCTTGCTAAAACACTCAGTTCATAAAACGGCCTTTGAAACTCTCAGGGCACCTAGCTCTTTTATTATTATCTGTATTTAGAATTGCTTGTTTATTTTGATGAGAGGATTTTAAAAAACAACATACGGATAACTAATTTAAATATTATGGGGTTTTGTTATCACCCAGACATTTTATCATTCGGAAGAAGACGAGTCACTAATAGCCCTAGAAAAATGTGAATCCTGGAACTGTGACTGCACGTAGATCCTTTCAGATGCTTCGATTCACAAACTAGTCCCTGCCCTATTTCCCCTCCATTTATCGTTATAGCCACTACTTCTCAAAGCAATGAGACTCTCTCCAGAAACTCAAAAGCCATTAATACCAGGATGCAACTGGAGTCCTGAAGTTGATAACCTCACGTGTATTTTGTGCATTTTTGTCATCTGGCAGGGGAGGCAGCACCCAAATCCTATGCTATTCGTGATTCTCGACAGATGGTGTGGGTCCTAAGTGGAAATTCTTTAATAGCAGCTCCTCTTAGCCACAGCGTTAAGCCTGGTGAGTGACAATCAAACCCACTGTTGTTTCTTGAGGTGATGCCAGCTTCACCAGGAACGAGGCTGAGCTTGCACACAAGCCTGGCCCTGGACCTCGCCCACTTCTAGGCACCAGCCCAACAGCCACAGGAAGGTCAAGTGAGAAAGGACACTATGATTCTCTTCCACAAAGGAAATCCCATATCTAGAAATGAGGGTGTGAAGGGTTGACAGCTCCTCTTACCAAAAGAAAATATCTTCAGATTAGAAGGGCTTATCCATTCAAACAACAGCTAACCTTCTCCTTGGAGTTTCTCTCCTTCAGGTTCCAACCATTGCTACCTATGTCCTCAGATTCAAACTCCATCATCTTTCCACCACCAAACCTACACAGCTTTCTAAGTTGGCATCCTCTTTTCTAATAATGGGGAAATATTCCTTTCTCCCATCAAAAGTCAGTCCATCTCAGCTTCTTTCCCTGTATCCAGAACTTCAATGTTTAATTCCTCGCTTCCCTGCAAATTCCACCTTTGTTTACTGGACCCTTTCTATCATTGTCAGACATGCTGTAACCTTCTCTTGATTCCCACATTTTCCTCCTACCAACACATTTTCTTATGCCAATCATAGCAAAACTTCATGAGAACTGGCTGCATAATTTGCAGTCTAACATCTGGATTACTCTGCCTACTCCCCCCAACCTTCTATTTCACCCATGACCTTCAAATACTCAAACCCAAAGGACACTTCTTGGTCCCCATGCTATTTGGCCCTCAGCTCACTAGTGTAATGGACAATTTCCTTCTTGAATACTCTACATCTTCTCCCTTTTTTTTTTTTTTTTCAACGGAGTCTCACTCTGTCACCCAGGCTGGAGTACAATGGCACGATCTCAGCTCACTGCAACCTCCACCTCCCAGGTTTCAAGCAATTCTCCTGCCTCAGCCTCCCGAGTAGCTGGGATTACAGGTGCCCACCACTGTGCCTGGCTAATTTTTGTATTTTTAATAGAGATGGGGTTTCACCATATTGTTCAGGCTGGTCTCGAACTCCTGACCTCATGATCCACCCACCTCGGCCTCCCAAAGTGCTGGGATTACAGGCGTGAGCCACCGCCCCTGGCCCATCTTCTCCTTCTATTAGAACATTACTTCTCATGAGGTTTGCTGGCTCCTCTTTTGCATTTTCCTTTATGACTTTCCTTTGTCTCTGAAATCTCCAAATGATGGCGTTCCTCAGAGCTCAGCCAGTCATCATTTACAAGCCCTGTGAATGGGTAATGAGCTGATCTTTTGGATTGATCAATCACCCCTATACTCATTCACTCTGCCGTTAACACTTCCAACACAGATCTCCTCTCTCAATAGTTTACCCATGTCCACTTGAGGTCCTCTCAGATACCTCTAACTTCATGTATCCCAAGTGGAACTATGGATCTGTCTTCTCAAAACCGCTAACATTCTCTGTTAGTGGCACTTCTGTCCACTCCATTTCCTCGAGCCGGAAATACAGGAGACATCCTTGATTCCTCCTTTCCCTCACTCTCTATCCAATCCATTAGCAAAGACTGGTAGGTCTACGTGCAAAACATGCCTGATTTCTAAGATAACATCATCTCTTGCCTGGACCACTGCCATCACATTCTCACTACCCACCTCTCACTTTATTTGGGTAGCCCCCATCCCATCTCATATTGTGGCCCATGAGATAGAAGCTCCCCACTTTTGTCTCATGGGCCACATCTTAAGCATATGACCATATTTTGCTGCAAGGGTGGTAGGAAATTTTACTTCTTTTTGGGAAGCAATATGTCCTGGTGACAACTGGGGTTCTGTTATTAAGGAAGAAAAACAAAATAGGTTTGAGGAGGGTGATGGAGGGTCTCTGCCACATGGCTAATGGGAGGAGCCTGTCACTATTCCCTACCTGGGAGGAGTAACTGAGTGTCAGACCAGAAAGATTGAAACATCTTCTCCATTTTCCTTTGTGTTTCCAGTCACTCTTCATTTAATACCCTGTAGAGACACAGAATTCAGTGATAAGGAAAAGGGTAATATGGTTTACCTGGGAATCAAGGGAAAAGATCTCTGTCTCTTCTGTGCAGAAATTCAGGGCAAGCCTACTTTGCAGCTTAAGGTGAGTGATTGTGCAGCTAATGAGAGAAGTACTGTCAAATGGACTTTCTATTTCATTTAATATGTTATTGAATAAAAATAATATTCTTGCAACCCTGGATTATTCAATGTAAGGAAATAATTCTGACCTGGCTGATCCCCAAATCTATAAATGCTGCCTTTGGAATGGATATAACACTTCTTTTAATGTCAGAGCATAGATCCTCTGAAAGATAGAAAATACACTCACAGGAATGTTTCAGAAAAGCCAAAGAACAGTATTTTCTCCATTCTCAGTCCTGATTAACCGCCTTCTGGAAATCCTCTAAGACAACAGGATGCTCTCACTACACTGAAGGCGACTGCACAGCAGAGGAGACAAAAAGATTTTGAAGGTGGTTATAGTCTGTGTACCATAAACACATAAATCTTACCAAGGCAATATTGTAGTTATGAAGCTAATTCTTCTGCTATTGTTGGAAGTTGTAATGCATAAGCCCACTTGGAGGTTGAGAATGCAGCAAGACTGGCCTGAATCTGCAGACAAATGCATACCAAAAGCACCAAGAAAAAGATTTAAACCTCCCTCTGTTCCAGGGAAGACAGTGATGTTTCAAAGAGTCAGAGCACCTTGTGTCAGAGGATCCTGGGGTGGAGCCAGGCTATGGGAACCCAGTGAGTTCCCCTTTTTAACAGTCTAATGCCCTGCTTCATCTGCCTTTGTCCCTAGCCTCTGTCCCTTCCTTTGGGGGCAGCATTCCCTCTCCTGTTACACACTCAGAGCTGAGTTACTTTAGCTTTCTCCTCCTACCCTCCTCTCTAACAAGCCTCTTTTCCACTCCCAGGAGAAAAATGTCATTGACCTGTATATGGAGAAGAAAGCACAGAAGCCCTTTCTCTTTTTCCACAGTAAAGAAGCCTCCACTTCTGTCTTTCAGTCAGTCTCTTACCCTGGCTGGTTCATAGCCACCTCCTCCACATCAGGACAGCCCATCTTTCTCACCCAGGAGAGAGGCATAACTAATAACACTAACTTCTACTTAGATTCTGTGAAATAAATTCAGCCTAGGTTGTGGGTGGCTGGTTCCAGGATAGAGAATCAAGTTGTCAGAGTCATCTTAACAGATCATTATGCGACTGAGTTCACTAGCAGTTCAGCTCATCCATAGCTTACCTCATTCTTACCATCCAAAAGCCACCTCTTCCTCCAAACCTCCATTTCTGTACCAAGACCCTCACTTGAATGTCACTATCCCAAGATGAAACCTGAAAATCACTTTCCATTCTTTCTTGATTTTACCCCACCATCCACTCAGCTGCCATGCCCAGTTTAGTCAACTCCCCAAATGCTGCTTCATGCAACCCTCCATTCCTATTCCTTTTGCCAACCCATGATGTAGAGGTGCTGATTCATGACATTTTTGTTCATACAACTTTTTCAATAAAAGAATACAATGCATTAATTTTTTGCATGTTTATTATAAACGTTATAATATTTGCCCCAATGATAAAGCCAAAGAATGAGATGAATGTGGAATTAAAGGTTTGCATGTCTTCACAATCGTAATGAATTCTTAATGTCATTCGTTAATAATTTGACACACAGTGTATACACTTAACCCTTGAACAACACGATTTTTAACTGCACAAGTCCACTTAAACACTGATTTTTTTCAATAAAAGTTACACCAAATGTACTTGCTTCTCCTGTCTCCCCCTCTAACTCCTCTGCCTCTTCTGCCTCTCTACCCCCGAGACAGCAAAAACAACCCCTCCTCTTTCTTCTCCTCAGTCAATGTGAAGATAATGAGGATAAAGATTGTTATGATGATCCACTTCCACTTAATGAATAATAAATATGTTTTCTCTTCCTTACGAGTTTCTTAATAGTATTTTCTTTCCTCTAGCCTACTTCATTGTAAGAATACATTATATAATACATATAACATACAAAATGTGTTAAATGACTGTTTATGTTATTGGCAAGGCTTCTGGTCAACAGCAGGTTATTAGTTAAGTTTTTCAGAAGTCAACAGTTATGCATGAATTTTTGACTGTACTGCTACCCCCATGCTGTTCAAGGGTCAACTGTACTTTGGTTAAGATCAATTGCTAACCATGGTGAATGTAAACCAATCCATATTTTAAAAAATCATTTATATTGGTTTTAATTTCTTTCAGACAGCTTCTAGAACTGAATGTTGTTTGTTTTTACTTTATAAAGTCACTGGAAGAAGAAGCATCAGCTATGATACTTTCTTGTTATTATTCATATTTTCTGGAATTTTGTTAGTATACATTCAATCTACCGCTCCTCTATAGGGATACTTTTAAGCCAGTTGTCCATTTTGTGAGGATTATTTTAATTAAAGTTTGTAATATAATCTGCAAATCCACTAACCAAGTACATGTAGACTGCAATAAATATACCATAATATCCTGAGCATGAACATGAGCATAACAGGCTGTCTTCTCTCAAGAGACCTTGTCCTTCTTTGCACATGACAAACAGGCATATTGGGTCTTGCAATGGGTACCCACTGCTAAATTCCAATTTCTCAGCCAGGCATAATTTGTCCCCAAACCTATGCTTCTGGCATTATCTCTTATTGCTTCAGTGCCCCCATTCTCTTTGGGATACTCCTTGAACCCCACCTTACATGCTGTTAGCAGGCCTTCTGCTCCAGTCATTGCTGTGCAACCAACTTTGAGACAGTGTAACCTGGCAGTGTATTATCTCAGCAACATTGAACATTTCTCTCTTCCAGCTTCAGGGCTCCCAAGATAACATAGGGAAGGACATTTGCTGGAACCTAGTTGGAATTCACACATGCATAAACCTGGATGTGAGAGGGAGCTGCTCCATGGGAACCCTTGACCAATGGGGAATGGGAGTGGGTGAGGAGCATCTTCTCTTATCCATCCCACAGGTGGACAATTCTGAGATGTGTTCATTCTTCACGGTTCCTCAGAGGATCCCAGCAGTATTGAGACATAATCATCCATGGCAGGGCTAAGTTCAAGAATACATCCTGAATTGACTTCTCTCATTTCCCTGTTTCAATTTCCCCAGTCCCTTCTCATGTTCCCTAGGGTCATTTGTCATCATCTTGCATGCAAACCCTTGTCTCAGGCTCTGCTTTCTGGTATAAACCTAGCTAAGACAGATTCTATCAAAACCAACTTCTTTTCTCCACTAGCCACCTCCAACATGTTGGATTTCTTCCCTCTATGTTCCTGCTCATGCCTTTGCACACATCTCAAACACTTCCATTGCTGCCTATGTCTTACTAACATCCTAAATCCCTTCCAGTTGTTTAGGGGACTCTCCTCATCTTCCCAACCGAAGGCAACATCTTATCTTCTGCGAGGTCCATAGCATTTTTGCCTTCTCATGGAACATTTATTTTCTTAGGCTTTTTGCTATAGCTTCTTCTCCTTGTCTTGACCCATTTTCTCTCTTGTCCTCAACCAAATTCTAGGCACATAGAGGCAGAAATTTGTCTCCTTCATTTATGCACTCCCTTTAGATACCAAATCTTCCCTCCCTCTTAGCAGTTTCTCAGAATGCACTGTTGAAGCAAATTAATTTTCATTTCATGTATTAGCATCTTCCCATTAATACCAAAGTGTGTCAGGGAGAATCTTGCATTATATCAGGGCAGTCCTCAACTTCAAGAAGGGTCCAAGGAACTGGAAAGCTTCTCACAGAATATGGAGAGGAAAAACACAGAAAGGCTGCTTAGAAATTTCCCTGTCTCAATTCTTTCTCCTCTTCCCCATATGCCAATATGGCCCCAGGGGCATGTGATGATACAAGGGCAGCCACTCGGGAGGAGATGGCTGCAGAAATGAAACATAACCAAGAGTATCCCCAGGAGCTTCTATCCTCTGCCTCCCTCTTGGAGGGCTCGGTGCACAGTCTCAGTGTTTGCATTTTGTCCAAGCCTTTCCCCACATGTATTTATGCATATGCACAACAGCATAGGGGCACAAGAGAAGGAGCCCAGGGAAATTCACCATTGCAAATGTTTTCTCTGACAAGGTTATGACTAAGCACAAATGGCCTCAAGGATGGCCATGAGAGACTTGCAACAATGTACTTGCATACGTAGTACATAGGTTTTCTGAGAAGGGCTGCAAAGAATGTGAGTTCTGTAAATAGCTAAATGTACAGAAAGAATCTATAGGAAGATGGTGATGAAAAACGCAGTGTAATCCTGGACTGTGCTTATAACTATCAGCTTCCCAGCTATCCCAGGGGCACTGAACATGAGCAAGAGATAGACAGCCAGCCCACCTTACATCACACCACCTGTGCCCTCTGCCAGAGGAGTGAGAACATTGTGATGGTGAAGGAGGAAGAAGAGGAGGAGAAACCACAGAAAGACTCAAGAGGTGTCCTCAAATATTTTATTTGCTCTCCTGGATCAAGAGCTATGATGTTCTTTGCTTAAATCTAAGAACCACAGGAGAAGGCACGGGACAACAGATTTCTGTTCAATCAGTATCAAAAGGCACTTCCCAAACAATGTGGATTTCCTAAACCTTGCAAGGAGGTAGGCTAATTCCTTGTCTATCTGTAGTATGGAAAAAATAAGGCCAACATACACACACACACACGAAATAGAATATTGATAAATGGAGAAAGAGCACGAACAGTGTTATTCCCCCTGTTCCAGTCTCTGAAGCACTAGTTCCTATGACCGTTTTTTTCCAGCCTGTGAGATACTCTAATATTCAAGGAGGTGTTGATGCTTTTGTTGCTTTCTTAAGCAAGAGTCACAGTCCTCAGGCCCAGGACTACTGAATGGTGGGTTTTTCACAGGGTGGTAGAGAGGGAGTTTACCCTTGTGACACTCAAAGACAGTTTGTTCCCTTAATCTCTTCCATTCAGAAACCTGAATGAATGCAAGTCCATTTCAGAGATCCCTACACGCTTCTACCTATTCTTTCTCTTCAATTTCCATCAGCATGCATATCTGCCCTGTCCTTCCCTCAACTTCAGTTTCCTTTATTCTTCAGAAGAGAAAATGTAAAAAGCTCTATAAGCTTGCAACTGAGAATCTTTGTCTCTCACTTAGGTCAATAAGTTTATTTTAACATTGTTGATGATCTAATGTGAATTAGGGGCAAGAAAACAACACTTGGATTATCAATAAGAAAGAAGGGGAGATAAATATGCAGTTAAAGAACTGATTAGTTAACTACCTTACTAGTTTGAGTCACTTACAAGTAGAATATTTCTGATTATAAAAAGAATACTTCAAAGTCAACTCTAGGCCATATGGTTGGGAAGTGAATAAACTACATGGAAACCCATAATGTCATTCCCTTAATGGTCGTCTCCTTAACTAAGGATGCAATTAAAAATGAGACAGAGACTAGCGAAGACTGTGCAGCTGACAGAGTGCCACCTCCCAATATCTAATAGCAACCATCAAAAGATCAAAAACCATACACTGATGTTCTCTATTGTTTGTACAGTTTAGCAGGTTAAATTTTGCAGATTACAGCTCTAGTTCTCTAAGATCAGTTTTATCTATGCCTATAATAGCAGTGTGGCCATAATAAAAGCCACATCTAACTGACCAAGGCCAAAGCCACTAGCAATGGCTTCTCCAAACTCACCGTGTAGTTTGAACCCCAAACAACAAAGCTTGTGTTTATCTCAAAGGAAGTGTCAGGATCAATAATCTGAATTATTCAACAAATATGTTTTGAGCACCTATGCTGTTCTAAGTGCTGGGGACATAGCAGTAAACAAAAAGGGGAAAATATGGCCATCCTTATGGAACTGACATTAAATGTTGAAGGTTTGTAGGTAACAGTCCCTCCTTCCAATCGCCATCCACGTTCAAACATTTAGAAACTATGTTGATGCCAAAATCAAAATCATAGCAGTGCCTTTAGTATTGTTACAGCTGGATTAGGGAAGTGAGGAGTGCCTCTTAGTCTTTTGGGGCCTCAATCTAGACTTTTGGGGCCAAAACCATGCCCACCAACTCTAATTTCATTTTCTCCAGCCACTGCAATAATCCATCACTCTTCAGCAGTATCAAGTGAGTAAGACTGAGTGGAAGGCAAACTCCAAGCTGCTCCAGGCAGCTTCAGTGTAGAATCTGCCCTTTTAGCCCCTACTCAATTGGTGGTTTAGCAAATGTCCACATCTTGCTAAGCCTAGGAGATACTTCTCCTTTCCTGCAGGTAGAAAGAAGTGAAAGAGTTCCTTTCAACATCACCATCTCAGGAAGAAGGACAAAGTTTTCTCACCCATGTGGACCAACATAGGAATGCCAGGAATGCTGTAGAAATAAGAGGAGGAAGATTCCCATCTCTACAATCTTTGAGTGGGTTTGGTATCAAGGAAATGCTACAAATGGAATAAGTTGCAGAACTTTTTCTCTTTTCTTGGGTTCTGGAGAGTTTGTAAAACAAGGACACTATGTATTTTTAAAGAGTTGGTAAATCATACCTGCAAAGCTAGAGAAGGTCGGAGTCTTTTTAGGAGCAGATTTGGACTACATAGCCTGTAGATGTGTTTTGTCCAGTCCTTAGAGTGTTTTTTAAAAAATTGTAAAGTCAAGGTTTTCATGAAAAAATGGGAAGATCAGACAACATTGCTCCTGAATTCCCACAGAGCAACAAGCTACTAGAGCTCAATCTGTTATTTCTTTTCTTGATGTATAGGAGTTAAGTCCTATGGAAGAAACAGCAGAATTATTCAAAATTATTTACATAATATGCAATTATTCACTAGAGCATGAGCAGTGAAACGCTTTGTTTAGTATGTATAACTTAAAAGGAACACATACAATTAAAAGTAATTGAAAGACATTTCTTCTTAAAAATTCTATAATCTTACACTGGTAAAATTAACTAGTTTTTCCCATGTAATCAAGTCTATATGATATTATTTTTATAGTATATTACTTTTCTTCATCCATTTGCCTTTAACTCCCATGTGGGCTGCTCTTTATCTACCATGGGCAGAACCATGTATTTCCATTCCTATGTAATAGGATCCCAATGAGTCGTTTTCTCCCAAAAGATGCAGCAACAAAAAGTTAGGGATTATAGCCATGGAAAAGACAGTCAGTTGTTTCTTACAATGGAATAGTAATAGTCTAGACCTCCTACTGTAGGCACCAAGTAGCCACCCTGGGTATCCACTCTTTCATCCACTGATTTGCTCAGCACAACACCTATTTATTGTATCAGAAAATTTTCAAGCATACAGAACTTAACGAGGACCACAGCATTTGAGAAACACAGCCTCTGCTAAAGTTACTTTCTTCACATGCTGTTTACACTTTTCACTTTTAAAAACGTTAATTTTTCAGTTATTAATACATCGACACATTCATCTTGAAATAAAGTTAAAATATACCAGATAAATCCAAATTCTTTCCCCCCAGATCCTAGTTTCTCTTTCTCCACCCCAATGGTAACCACTGTTATGAACTGGTGTCACTCTGGCTATTTCTTATGCATTTACATACTCATAGGCTCCATTGGAAGCACACAATGTTGTTTTATGTGTACCCCTGTGCATCTGTATGTATGGGTCCATGTGCCTGCATGTTTCTCTAACTGAAATAATAAAATACATATTTTTCTCCAACTCACTTTTTTTTTTTCTCGAGACAGAGTCTCACTCTGTCACCCAGGCTGGAGCACAGTGGTGCAATCTCAGCTTACTTCAATGTCCGCCTCCCAGGTTCAAGCCTCAGCCTCCCAAGTAGCTGGGATTACAGGCACCCGCCACCATGCCTGGCTAATTTTTATATTTCTACTACAGATAGGGTTTCACCATGTTGGCCAGGCTGGTCTTGAACTCCTGACTTCAAGTGATCCACCTGCCTCAGCTTCCCAAAGCACTGGGATTACAGGTGAAGCTACTGCGCCCAGCCCAACTCATTTTTTCACTGAACAATGTGTTCAAATATCTGTCTACATTGGCATGGATGGCTGTCTCATTCCTTTACAACTGCTGCAGAGCACCCAACAGAATGGTTTTACCATCCTTTGTTTAGCCATTCCTTCATGGATGGAGAGTTAGGTTGTTTCCACATTTTGCTACCTTTTTTTTTTTTTTTTTTTTACAAAGAATGTGGCAATGAACATTCTAGTGTATGCCTTCTATGCAGACATGCAAGACTTTCTTTGGAATAGATAAGTGATCTTAGACAAGATAGCTGAAAAAAAATAGATAAATGAATCGCTTGACCATGGAGTAAGTGCATTCTTTATTTTCAATAGATACTATCTGCCCTTGGATGTGGCTTTTCTAATTTACACTTCCAATGGTGTTTTCGTTCTTCTCTGCCCTACATTTTTACTTTTTAAAAATTTAAAAAGTATTGTTGTCCTAGCATATAAAGCAGGGGTTTCCAACCCCTAGGCCATGGTCCAAATTTTTTTTTTAATTTACACTTCCAATGGTGTTTTCGTTCTTCCCTGCCCTACATTTTTACTTTTCAAAAATTTAAAAAGCATTATTATTCTAGCATATAAAGCAGGGGTTTCCAACCCCTAGGCCATGGTCCATGGACCATTACCAGTCCATCACCTGTTAGGAACCGGGCTGCACGGCAGAAGGTGAGTGGCAGGCGAGCGAGCAGTACTGCCTGAGTTCTGCCTCCTTTCAGATCAGTGGAGGGTATTAGATGCTCATAGGTGCATGAGTGAAGTGCTTGTGCAAGGGATTTATGTGTGCGCTCCTTATGAGAATCTAATGCATGATGATCTTCTAAGAACACCCATATCCCCAGTCCATGGAAAAAATGTCTTCCATGAAACCAGTCCCTGGTGCCACAAAACTTAGGGACCACTGATATAAAGGATAATCTCTCACTGTTATTTTCATTTGCACATGCGTGATTACTGATTAGTCCTTCAGTATTCTGCTCTCTCCAGTCTGACCTCTGACATCAGACTTCTCCACCAAAACCTTTCTTCTGAGCACCATCAATGACACCCCTGCCTGTTTCCTGATGCCATGGGCACTCTGCTGTCCTAATCTCAATCAGCGCTAGGCATACTCCACTGCTCCCACACATCTTTACATGCACATACTAGGGATTCTGCAACAAGTCTCTCTGGGCTTTCCTCAGACTCACTGAAATTTTCTTCTTACTTTCATTTACTGGCTCCCCCTCATGTGACTTCTTATAGTTGAAATTCCTCAGAACTCATCCTTGAATCCTTTTCTCCTTTATATTGTTTCACTGGGTGACACTATTTGTTTCACTAACAGGTGTATGTGGACGTATTAGATGGTTCTCATGCTGCTAATAAAGACATACTCAAGACTGGGTAATTTATAAAGGAAAGAGGTTTAATGGACTCACAGTTCAGCATGGCTGGGGAGGCCTCACAATCATGGCAGAAGGCAAAGGAAGAGCAAAGGCACATCTTACATGGCAACAGGCAAGAGACCTTGTGCAGGGGAACTCCCATTTATAAAACCATCAGCTCTCATGAGACTTATTCATACTATAAGAACACTTGGGGGAAACTGCCCCCATGATTCAATTATCTCCACCGGGTCCTGCCCTTGACATGTGGGTATTATTACAATTCAAGGTGAGACTTGGATGGAACCACAGCCAAGCCGTATCAGTTGACAATTTTATCCCTGGCCCAGAACTCTCCTCTAAACTCCAGATATGCATTTGTAGCTACCAATGTAGGCTGTCTCTGAACTTGGAAATTGAATATGTCATAAGTAGAACGTTTGATCCTTCCACAACCTGCACATTCCAACACTCAGTTATCTCCGTCTCAGTTACAACAGAAACCTAGGATTGATCCTTGATTTCTCCTTTCACTGAAGTCCTACATCCAACCTATTAACAAGGCTGTCTCTAAAGCAGACTACCTCCAAAATATGCTTGAATCTACCCATCTCTCTTCAACTTCCTTGTCACCCACCACTGAATGCCAGACAACCACCAAGGCTCATCTGAATGTGGATCCACCTCCTGCCCAGTGCCTTTCATCTACTCCTGCACCCATTAAATCCATTCTCCATGAGACAGCCAGGATTATCTCTACCAATGGAAATCTTAACCATGCCAGTCCAATCTTTAGACCCCTTCAACGTTTCCATTTGCACTTGGAAGAAAATGCAAAGTCCTTACCATCATTTACAGGCTTGCTTGAATCGTCTGGCCCCTGCCTCCAACCCCTCTTCCAGATAACTCTTTCTTTCTATCAGTATCTTCAGTTATTCCAATCTTTCAGCTCTTTGAACATGCCAAGTTGTTCACAGCCCCAGGACCTTTGCATATGCTACGTTCATGCACAGCCTTTTACCTGTATTAGTTTATTCTCATATTTTCTCTTTTTAGCTCCTTCAAGTCACCTTCCTATATGTGACTTTTTGGTCACCATGTCTAAAGTAATCTCCTTTCTCTACCTCTTATGTCAGCTTTTGACTGTTTCCTTCACAGGGTTTGTAATCACTTTATTGATTTGCCTTTATCTTTCTTCCCTTCCCCCATTACCTTATAAACGCCTTGATTGCAAGGAAGTGATATTTTTCTAGTTTACCATTGTATTTCCAGCCCCTAGCACTGTGTCTGTGTTTAATAATTTTTGTTGAATTAATTTTTAATAAATCAATAACTGAATAAATGGATAAATGAGGAACTGACTTCCTTCCCAGGCAGTCCACCTTCTTTAACAAGACTAATCTCACTCAGAATAAAATCTGTCTTCCTGTTCCTCAGGCTTGATGTCTCAGAGAATGAAGGGACTCCCAGGCCCACCCAAGTCCTTCAGCTTGTGAGTGCAGCTGTCACGGCCCGCTTTAGCCTCCCCTTTCCCTTTGACATAAATCTCCAAACGAAGAACAGTTCTTTCCTCCTCATGTTTCCTTCAATTAAACACCTGGCTTTCTTCCTGCCCTCATTCACCTCAGCCAAGTGAAAAGAAACCCATACATCCTGCTGCACACCTATTGTCCTGCTGTCATTACTGATACCACCCCTTCCCCTCTTAAAAATGACACCTTATATATAAATTATGTGGTCATACTACATATGAGAAACTAAGAGTGTGTGGACCAACTGCTGTCTACCTACTTTCCATTGAAAACCAATAGAATTGAAGAAAGCTTTCATTTTGCTCTGTTCCATCATGATTCACTCTTCTTCTCCTCCTCCTCCCTCCTTCTCCCTCCTCCTCCTCCTCCAGGTCCTTTTTCTTCTTCTTCTCCTCCTTCTCCTTCTCCTTCTTCTTCTTCTTTTCTTCTCTTCTCTTCTCTTTTCTTTCTTTCTTTCTCTCTTTCTTTCTCTCTTTCTTTCTTTCTTTTTCTCCTTCTTCTTCTTCTTCCTCTTCTTATTCTTCTCCTTCCTCTTCTTCTTCATGTGTGGTCCAACTGCTCTCTACCTACTTTCCATTGAAAGCCAATAGAATTGAAGAAAGCTTTCATTTTTCTCTGTTCCATTATGATTAACACTTCTCCTTCTCCTTCTCCTTCTTCTTCTCCAAAAGACAGAGTCCTGCTATGTTACCCAGGCTGGTCTCAAACTCCTGAACTCAAGCAACCTTCCCACCTCAGCCTCCCAAGTGCTGAGAGTCTGGGTGCAATCCACCGTGCCCAGCCATGATTTATACTTTTATGAGAGCCATCTTCCCTGTGGTTCTGACTGTGACATGTGTGACTGCAATTCTCATTGTCTCATTCTGTGCTTTATTCATTTGCAGAAAGAATCCACAATCAATATCAGCTTTATTAATAATAAATGTATCAATAAACAAAAAAAAGTCTTTGTCTTACTTCTCAATTGGTTCATAACTCAAGTGGGAGAGAGGGATTACCCCTATTACCCCTCCCCTCAAGCACTAACAATTAACGTGGCAAAAACCAATTCTTCATCCACGGACAAGGTCATTGGTATCAATGGGTGCTTCCTAATCCAGACAGGACTAATAGCGGGGTTCAGTCTGAAATGATGACTAAGCCCAAGCACTAAGCAGTGCTGGTGAAGGAAGATGGCTCATTAATAGGGGTAGCAATGCATACTTTAGTCACTCATCTAAAATATGATGTGCACTGGGTCTGCCATTAGGATCCATCTGGGCAGGTCCTATGCCTGACTATCACATTGTCCCCGCCCCATCAGCCTAAAATCAATAGGAACAACTCTGTAGTCCAACAAAGTCAGATTTATTGACTTACTGCAGTAAGAGAGACTGTCCATCAGGAACCTGAGCCATACCAAGGAAGAAAGACAATGTATAGGATTTGGGGGAAAAGTAATATTTAAGCAAAATTTAAATGAAGCAATGTTTAGATGGGCTCAAAGCAAAAAGTGCTGTAGGGAGAGGGGTCTACATTAGGTCAGAAGTGTAAAGAGGATCTAGGGTCTGTGTCCTCTGAAACTACAAAGTTAAACACGTAGAATGTTGTGACCAGAAACCTTTTATCTGAAGCTTTGTTCACAGGCTGGAGATTGAGGCTGCTTCTCTGTGTCAGCATGATTTATATTATTCAGGCAAAACTGGGATGCTTCATTCTTGTTCATACAATTTGAAAAGTCAAATGTCCAATTGTCCATGGTTGTAAAGACCTAAGTCTCTTAGTGATTAAAAAAATAGCAGCCACTCAAAGAGGAATGTTATGATACTACAGCTGCAGCATATTATTGGGAGAAATATTATTGCTTGTTAATTTGCAGTGGGCTTTATCTGTGCCTTGTTATTCCAGCCTCATGTTTTTACTTTCTAAACACAGTGTATCCAGTGGGGAGCACAGAGCACAGTCCCACCAACTCACTGTCCAACAAGAAGCAGCTCTCCCTTTGGTTCCAGCACAAGCAAAGACCCTCATCGATGGCCAGTGCCAGGCCAAAGGCCCAGCAGTGAGCTTGGGATCAGAGGCCAGTAGCTTCCAGCATGAGCTGGGCCAAGGAGTCCAGACACCAGTGTGAATCGGGATCTCCATGTTCCAGTGGACATGTAGTTTCTCTAGTAGCCCCTGTGCTCCTTTAGCCGAAGGAGCATGTGAAGACTTCTCCCTCTATAAAGCTGCTTCCTGTTGAGGCTTTGCGTGGGGAAATATCAATGGTAGCACAGGTCAGACTGCTTAGAGATACTCAAGGAAAGAAGGTGAGGGAAATCCCCAGACAGTAAAAACAAAGAAATGGGATTACATCAACATTTTCAGGGACTCTCCCAAGTCAGGTTCCTGGATGCTGTTCCATCTGAACATGGACACTCCCTGGGGTCAAGAGTACACCTCCTAGAGCTGAACAAAAAGTTGGCTCCACCTAACAAGCCTCTGTACCTCAGAGCCCAGGGCAGGCCACCACTGTGGGCATCCTGGTCCCTAACGATAGACTCAAATTCCCTCTTTCAGAAGTCCAGAAGAAGGGGGCATCTTTCTGAAGCCTGAATCATTGACTCCCAGCTTTTCCCAGTGCCCTTTTCCCAATTCCCAGTGCCTGGAAATGAAGAGGGGTTCAATGGAAGATACTTGTGATTACTATTGCATACAGTGTATAAGGTTTTTATATTCAGCACCCGTGAGTCCAAACTTTGGAGATGCCTGCTTCTAGCTACATGCATTCAGTCAAGTCTCTTCATAGCTCTGAGTCCCCGATTTCCCTTCTATAAAATAGAAATAATTTTCATGGTGGATATTGTGGTTAAGAAGGATAATATGCTCAGCACATTATTCATTCAGCAGAAAAAATGCACGTAGACCAACTACATTTGTGTCACCCTACTTCTGTCTTGAAATTCATTTGCATCTCTCCACTCTCTTGCTTTTTCTCTTGGATACTGAGTTAGTCACCCCCTGGGGCCCTAGATCACTCTGGCCTTTCCCTAACATTTGTTTTTTCTTTCCAAACTTCAATTTTATTATAGGCTACCTTAATTCTTGATGACCTTGTTCTCTGTCCAGCATACCAGTCCCCTAAAAATCACCTTTCCTGGAATTATCATCATACAGAAAAACATAAAAGCTCTTCTCAGGGAGCCTCCTAGGCTAAGAAGCTTTGCCCCACACAGCCTGCTTCCGAAACCCCTCTTGAAGGAAGCACTCCAAATGCAGAGGAATAAATCCAGGATGATTATTCAAAATATTCAGTAGGTAAGGTTGAAGACATATTAATAATTTGGTAAAGTTTAACGTTGTTTTTAAAATAACTAAAAAGATCCAATTGCTCAAACCCTACGTTTTAAAAAAGATAGATTTGGCCAGGCGGGGTGGCTCACACCTATAATCCCAACACTTTGGGAGGCAGAGGTGGGCAGATGACGAGGTCAGGAGATCGAGACCATCCTGGCTAACTCGGTGAAACCCTGTCTCTACTAAAAATACAAAAAATTAGCTGGGCATGGTGGCGGGCACCTGTAGTCCCAGCTACTTGGGAGGCTGAGGCAGAAGAATGGCATGAACTCAGGAAGCCGAGGTTGCAGTGAGCCGAGATCGCGCCACTGCACTCCACCCTGGGCGACAGACCAAGGCTCCATCAAAAAAAAAAAAAAAAAAGACAGATTTGATGACAGCAAACCATAAGAATTTCTCTCTTTATTAAAGACACCATAGGAAAAAATTAGCCGATGGCAAGTTGAAATAAGATAGTTGCAACAACTAAAACAAATAGTGAATTAAGACTTAAAAATATATAATAAATTTCTGCAAACCAACAAGAAAAAAGAAAGATATGATAGCATCAAGAGAAGAAAATGGGCAAATGCAATGAACAAGTAATCCACAAAGCAGAAACTCAAGTGGTTAATCTGATCCTAAAGCCATGTTGGATAGCAAGTTTTCAGATACTGCGGCATATATTTCACTACATCAAATTGAAAAGAAAAAATGAGTTCACCTAAAAATCCAAATTAATACCCCATATATCACCAAAACACTCCTGTACTATAATGACATGTCATGTAACATATCACAATTTCTGCACTAAAAAACTAAACTAATTACTTAACAAGTAAGAACTCACTAGTAGGTTTGTGTAGATTACAACAATAATCCAAAGTATATCAGATTCAGCTATCAGAAAAAAATGAAAAGCAAAATATAACAGGACAAACTGAAAAAGACAGAAAAGATGTCATATTTAATTCTGCATACCAGTGATCAAAATAAAGGTGAATGGGCGAAATTTAATAAAAAGACAAAGACTATCAGATGACTTGTTAAACCAAACACACGCACACGTCTAGCTATATGCTGTTGATAAGAGATACGTGTAAAGGAAAATAATTCAAAAAGGTTGAAAATGTAGGAATTGATGAAGATATATGTCAAGCAAATGTTAACACAAAAAAAGCAGTTGACAATATCATGTTACATTGACTCTAAAATGCCATGGATTGTAAGATGTACAATTATTTTATGTACTACCAAAAAAGAAAAAAAAATTGCCCAATTACAATACAATACTCTCTTAGAATCATACACATAAATGGAGCTGTTTTAAAGACATGTATTTATAATCTAGTATTCTTTTCATTCACAAAAAGATAAATATAAATGAGATTAGTCAATTAAAGTATTCCTAAAATTTCTTACTTTTTTTTTTTTTTTTTGGAGCCAGAGTCTAGCTCTGTTACCCAGGCTAGAGTGCAGGGGTGTGATCTCGGCTCACTGCAACCTCTGCCCACCGGGTTCAATTGATTCTCCTGCCTCACCCTCCTGAGTAGATGGGATTACAAGCATGCACCATCACGTCCAGCTAATTTTTGTATTTTTAGTTGAGGCGGGATTTCACCATGTTGGCCAGGCTGGTTTCGAACTCCTGATCTCAGGTGATCCATCCTCCTTGGCCTCCCAAAGTGCTGGAGTTACAGGCATGAGCCACTGCACCCAGCCCTAAAACTTCTTACATTTTGAATGTGATTCTGCTTAATCACTTCTGACTCAGAATCACCAACGTTTGTTTCTGATAAAACTCTCCTGTGCCAACAAGAGTACTGGTGATACAGCATTTCTTAAGTTATCCACCCTTATCTCCAGACATCATTCCAAACTGCTGACCTCCATTCAGCAACTTTTGATGCTGTTGCTTTTTTAATTTATAGGATGTGTGAATAGAAGTTTTATCACCAACAACCAGGATCATATTCCTTCAATGAATGTTTTTTCTTGATGATGTATTGAATGAAACATCAGATGCGGAACATTTGTCCAACCACGGCATCAGAAAAACCAACCTTATTTGCAAATGCATAGGCAATGACCACTACGTCATGACTGCCACTTGGCTGACAATATAGTAAGATGCCATCCATTGTAGTAACATGTATCTAGGTTTCAGAGAAGTTAAAATGCAAAGAAAAAAAAAAGTGTTTTCAAGTGGTGAAGTAATGGTATGCACAGCCAACAAAGAAGTTAAGAAAAACATCAATAATGGTTCAAAGATTAATATTTCATTAGGATAAAAGGTATGAAACAAGAAGAAGAAGATATGGCATACATGAACCTTTAGGTACCAAAAAACAGAATTAAAGTAATCTAGGCAAATGGTATAAAGTAATAACATAATTTGATTAAAAATGCAGTCATAGTAAGGTAATTTAATACTCCCTATGAGCAACTGATAGATCAAGCAAAAAAAAACAAGTAAGAATTAAAAATATAAAGAGTAAATAGTTAACAGAATTCAACTTACAAATATATAAATACATATATGTTAAATTGTATGTATCTATTAATGTCAAAATATTAAAATACATAATATATATAATTCTATGTAATATTATATGTTCATATTATGAAGTATATTTATACATGTCTAAATTTATGCCTGGAAATCAGTGTTAATTTTTCTTAGATTTGCATGGAAAACTTATTTTTAGTGCACAAAGTCACAAAGGAAATATCAAAAAATGCTCAAAGTTGATATCGTACAGGCCATTCCATCTAACCATAGGCAATAACAAACATAGACAATTCTGAGGTAGCCCCCAAATTATCCAACCACTTGGGAATTTAGAAATAATATATATAATCCACATTTTAAAGGAAAATAATAACCAAAACAGATTGAAGTTGAAATAAAGACAGTGAAAACACTGTGTCAACATTATAGGATGTGTCCTGATATCTCTTTGAGATCCTGATTTTAATTCTTTGGGGTGTATAATGAGAAGTGAGATTTGTGGGTCATATGGTAGTTCTACTTTTAATTTTTTGAGGAACCTTTATACTGTTTTCTATAGTGACTGCACTATTTCAAATTTCTACCCAAAGTGTAAAGGGTTCCAATTTCTCCACATCCTCGCCAACACATTGGTTTTTCTGGTAATAGCCATTCTAACAGGTGATATCTCACTGTGCTTTCGATTTGCCTTTCCCTGATTATTAGTAAATGCTGAACATCTTTTCATATACCTGTTGGCCATTTGTATGTCTTGGAGAAATGTCCATTCAAGTCTGCCCATTTTTAATCACGTTTGTTTGTTTGTTTGCCATTGAGTTGTGTGACTTCCTTACATATTTTGGATATTAACTTCTTAGGAGATACATGGTTTGCAAATATTTTCTTTCATTTCATAGGTTGCCTTTTCACTCTGTTGATTGTTTCTTTGGCTGTGCATAAGCTCTTCAGTTTGATAGTCTCACTTGTCTACTTTCGCTTTTGTTCCTTGTGCTTTTGGTGTCATATCCAAGAAATCTTGCCTAGATTCATGTTATGAAACTTTTCTCCTATGTGTTCTTCCAGGAGTTTGGGCCGTTTCTGGTCTTACATTAAAATCTTTAATTTATTCTGCACTCTCATGTTCATTGCAGCATTATGTACAATAGCCAAGTTATAAAAACAACCTAAATGCCCATTTATGGATAAATGGACAAAGAAAATGTGGCATATGCACACAATGGATTATTATTCAGCCTTTAAAAAGAAGAAAATCCAGCCATTTGGGACAACATGGAAGAACCTGGAGTATATCATGCTATCTGAAATGAGCCGGTCACAAAAGGACAAATACTGCATGATTCCACTTACAGATACAATATCTGAAATAGTCAAATTCATAGAAACAGAGAGTAGAATGGTGGTTTCCAGGGACTGGGGGAAGGAGAAATGAAGGGATGCTCTTCAATGCATATAATATTCATTTAAGCAAGAGAAATAAGTTCTAGAGATCTGTGCAAGAGTATACCTATAGTATACTTTATTAACAATATTGTACATTTAAAAATTTATTAGGCAGGTATATCTCATATTAAGCCACAATACAAATAATTATAGGATGTATCTCAAGGGATACTAAGAGAAAATGCAATGTTTTATGCATTTATAGGAAAATAAAGGAGAATAAAAACAAGTAGACATAAATTTCTAAAGAAGTTGAATTTCTTCTTCCAGAAAACATCCAGGCAACGTCAAAGATGGCCAGATTTCTCCCCAGCCCTGAGTTTAGGAGATCAAATATCCCAGTTGGTCCAACAGCTGGTCCATACCTCTCAGTTTAGGTCCATTAACCCAGTGCATTAATAGACCCCTTTCACTCTCCTAAGTGTTTTGGTTATCTCACAGGTCTGGAGAAATTACCAGCACAGGGAAAGGCAGAGGAGAAACAGTTCTACTTTTTTGTAAGAACCATGAGAAATGAAAAGTTCGGGGAATGCTATGCTGTCACCAAGAAAAAATATAATCTCTAACATCAATGTGGTCACTCAAATGCTGAATGGAAGAAGACATCAGGATGGGATGAGGAGGTTGGGGCAATGCCTGCAGGGCCCTGGAATTCATCAATGTGCTCAGGAAAACAGCATTTCCACATCTTCCTCCAAAGCTTAGGGACAAGTAAAAATATAATGGAAAATAAACATTACAAGAGGACTACACCGATGAACTATTTTGGGAATCATAATACGGCAAGAAATAAAATTTCGACTAATATTCTGTAAGAAGAAAACTTATTTCAAAATAAGAGAGGATTAAAAAGAAGTCTTCAAAATGAATGTTCTCTAGGTGAATGGGACCCATGTCAGTTTATGGTTTGTGAGTTCACAGGAAAAACCTGCAGTAGACTCTCAGAAACCCTTGCCAGAAGAGGAAGGGAGGGTTTTTCAGCTAGCTGTGCACCTGCATTGTGCACCGAAATAGGGAGTAAAATTTCTATTAGTGAAGCACTATTTGTCCCACCCACCCCAGTAGTGAGGCCTGGAGAAACTCGAGTTTGGGAAGATACCACCCTCCCCAACAATCTTACTAGTTCTTCTTAGAAACAAGAGCCTTCGTGTGAGCCTGCTTTACAAACTATAAAACTCCTTAAAAATGCAAGGAATCAGTATTATAACCACAATACTCCACTAAAGCCATTTGATTCATAAAAAAGCCACTGAGATGACAAAATTTTTATTTCACAAATTTAATGCTTTTGAGGTCCAGTGATAACACTTTAGGTGAAAGCTTCATAAACCACAGCAGTTCTTCACCCAAACCAGCACCAGCATATGTAACTTCACTGAGACATAAGCCAAGCCCAGGAGCGGCACAGCTTTCTTTTTGGTCTCCTCTTTCTGATGGAACATTTATATCTGCTTCTCTTTGTCAGAATCCAAAAGGTCTTGATACTCCATCACAGAGGAATGTATCTGAAAATCCAGAGACCTGGACTTAAAATTCAAGAGTCACCACCCTCATTTTTACTTGGAGCATTATTAGCAAGTACGTTAAGTAGAGCTTTCTTTATTATTTTTGTAATTGTGCCATATTTCAGCCACATGCTCATGGCAAGGCCCTCAATTTCCCTGGACTATCTTCCACATGGCCCCAGGGAAAGGGACCCAGTCCAGCACTTAGGTCACTGCATGAATGTATTGGGAGGCAGTAAGATACTCTTAGGTGGAAAGTCCAATAACAAATTCTCCCTGCCCATTCCAGGCTAAGATTATACTAAGATTTTCTCTGCATGGAGACCAACCTCCAAACCCAACTGACCTTAAAACAGCATAGTTAACCCAAAGTCAGTTGTGTTGGCTTTCCCCAGTTCTTGGGTAAGGATGAGAGGACAGCCTCCTTCAGAGCTGACAGCGATGAACCAGCCAGGGAAGGCCACAGACTCAAAGGTGGAGTTCCTGCCACTCTGGCTGTGGTAGAAGAGAAAGGACTTCACAGGCTCGGGTTGGTTGTACAAATCCATTATATCCTTTTCCTGAAGGGTGTGAAGGAGACACCAGCAAGAAACATAAATGTTTGAATGTTTCACATTCTTTACACACTGATATTCCATGTCCAAGGATAGCATTCCCTACTCATTGAAGCAGCTTGGAGACCTCTGTTTCATATTATGGGATTGAAAATCATATAAATTAAATTCTTTTAAGATTATGGTTGAAACTCAGGCTACAAATTTTAATGGTTCTTAATGTGAGGCTCTGAAAAATGTGTTGACATGAAAGTTTTTGAGAATACAAAGCATTGATTGAGCCATTATTTTTTGTTCAGAAACAGAAACTTAAAGAATATTTATGTAACAGTTACTGTAAATTTCAAATTAAAACATACTTGTTTTCTGTCAGGTTTCTGCACCTTCAGCACTATTGACATTTTAAGCAAGATGATTCTTTGTTGTCAGGGTCTGTCCTGTATAATATAGGATGTTTAGTAGCATCCCTGTCATCTACCCGATAAATGCAAGTATCACACCCCCATCCCAGGTTGTCACAACCAAAACATCTCCAGACATTGACAAATGTCCATGGAGCAAAATCACCCCTGGCTGAAAAACACTGTTTTATATCTTGTCATCAAGTTGAGTGTCTGCCTATGCTTGTTTACTGAAAAGGGTCAAGAGAGTTCCTGTAGTACACAGAGGCCTGCTATAATTATCTTTTTTTAATAATGGAAAATTGCGATTATTAAAGTGTTTGTTACAGAGAATTATGTTTGTTCATTTAAATTTGCAATGTATTTTTTGCCAGAAAGATGTTTTAATAAGTTCATCTACTTTGTGATAATTAACTGCTAAAATGGCCTTGCTGATTTTACTCTGTGTGTGTGTTCTATTGAAGTTAGACATCATCCTTGCCAAATTATTAATATTTTTGTAAATTAAAATAATAAGTCATTTTAGTAGGTTTGTTTCAAAACATCCCTGCAATGTTTCTTAGTCTTTCATAACATATACCAACCCCAAGGAAACCAAAAATTAAAATGCATGAGCATAATAAGTACATTGTCTTTTAAAAGATCCTAAAATCTGAGTTTCCATCAAATAAATGGCAGGACCTGTCTTCCACGCTCACCGTCAGCTGCAGCGTGGGCTGGTCCCCAACCTTAGCACACGTCAGGCAGAGATTGAGCCCATTCAGTCCCAGGTAGATGGGGTTCCCTCTGTCTTTCTCAAGGGTCTCCACATGTCGGCATGAGATTAAGGCAATAGTGACTGGAAACACGATGTGAAAAGTGGTGTTCAGGTGCCATTTCCAGGGTGGTATCTCTGAGCCAGAGTTTTAAGGGAATCTGCTAACTGACACTCACAGTGCACTCATAGAGTGGTCACCCTGCCACCCACCATCTAACCCAGACACCCATCCTATGCTTGGGGAACACTTTCCATTAGAAAATTCAGTCTTTCATGGATTCAAAAACTGGTCCTCCCATAGATTACCCTCTTTTGTCCTACTCTTACTCCTCAAAGTTTCTCAGAATATGTCTTCTACTGTTTTTCATAGGCTGACCCTTCAGTCTCCCTTAAGCTTTCTCTCTCTTCTCTGACTTCATGACCATAGTCCCAGAACAACCTTATGCTCACCCTTTATTCATTATTGTCTGTGAGATGCTCCTGTCTGTAGATATGCCCAGTTAACAAGCCCACTGTGGAATAACGTCTGAACATCAAACACACAACAGCACTGGACAAAGGAGCTGCCTTTGACAGACCGTGGCTACTCACCTGGAGACATACGGTCCTTCCTCGGGACTGCTATGAGTGTCTGGTCCTGAAGAACCCACACCCGATGATTGACATCCTGAATGCTCCCCCGCTGAGGTGTGTCAATTTTCAATGCTGTTGAGAAAGTCAAAATGTAAATTAGTAAGAATGAGAGCACAAAATATCACCCCCTTGTCCATTTTTCGCCCTTCCATGAGGATCTTTACCTTTTTCCATTGTGGTGGTGTTGTTTCAGAACTGCCAAGGATAGGAGTCCTTTTATGTGCAGACCAACCCCAAGAGAGGACCTGAGTCAGTCCCAAGCCACAGTTTAACCCTGGGTCAGATGAAAGACTGGCGGCCAGCCCAGCAGTGACCCCAGTCAGAATCTATACTCCCAGAACTCTCCCAGCACCCTTACTTTATTGGATGCAGTCTACCTCCAGCAGAAGCAGCTGCACCTATGAATCCTGCCCAGGCCTAGACACAGGAACTCTAATATGACAAAGAGTGCCAAGGCCAAAGACCTGGAAGCAAGAAAAAATCAGAGGTCACCAGACTTTCCAGCATAGGCCACACTGATAATCTGTTACGAAGGACCCTGTATCCCTACCATTATGAACTATGGCTTCTACTGCACTTGGGTTTTCTGACAGGCTGTAACAGGGCCCAGGCCTTTTATCCACATGGGCAAGGAAGGAAGTTCTGCCTCACTGGGGCTGGAACTGCCCAACACTCAGGATATTTTCTAGTTCCTGATGCCAGAGGATTTAGTGACTCTTTATGTGAACAGCATGGTTAAGACTTATCCAAGCACCCTGAAAAATGAGGGCATGCTAAGCTTTTAAGAGCAGGAAATATAGTCACAGATACTGAATTGAGAAACATTATGGGACTTCTTCGGGCCAATGACTCATCTCTGATGCCACAAAATGAAACAATGGAATTATTCCTAAGAGTGGGAGCCCCTAGTAGGTGCAAGATAGACTGAGGAGGGATGGGTCTCTTAAGACCTCTGTAGCTTCTAACCACTCCTGGCCCACAGACACTATATTCTTGGTTAATTTGAGACCAGAAGCACGCTGACTCCAGTGACCCTCCTCTAGCTTCTCAAACCCACTGTGCATGCTGCTTCTCCACCAAGGGAGTCTTACTGTAGCAAAGCCAGTTCCTGAGCACCCTAGCCACCTCAATTAACTCTAGATCACTATCCCTAGTATAGGTAGTGTGATGGTTAATTTTAAGTGTCAATTTGATTAGTTTAAGGAATACTTAAAGAACTGGTAATGCATTAGTTTGGGGTGTGTCTATGAGGGTGTTTCCAAAGAAGATTGGTGTGTCAGTGTACTAGTGGGGAACATCTACCCTCAACGTAGGTGAGCTCCATCCAACTGGCTGGGGGCCTGGGTGGTGTGAAAAAGACAGAGAAAAGGTGATTTTCTGTCTCTCCTAGAGCTGGGACATTCTCTCCTGCCCTTGGACATTATAATTCCAGAGTTTGGACTCCAGGACTTGATATCAGCGTCTCCCGGGGTTCTCAGGCTTTCTATCCCAAAGTGAGAATTACATCATTGGCTTCCTAGTTCTGAGGCCTTAGGACTTGAACTGAGCATGTTACCTGCATCCCAGGGTCTCCAGCTTGCAAATGGTCTGTCATGGGATTTCTCAGCCTCCAAAATTGCATGAGCTTATTCCCCCTAATAAATCCCCTTGCATACAAGGTGTCATCAAAAAGTTCATGGAAAATGCATATTAAGAAAAAATTACGCACGGATTTTGAATTATTTTGCACCAAAATAAACTCCTACTAACTTGTTATAATATGTTTAACAGGATCTAGTTTGAGGCACTACGAAAGGTAAGACATCAGTTTGAAAAGAGACGTATCAGAGAAACATGAATTCTTCTAAAATTGAAGCAAGAACAAAAATCAAATTTACGATGAAACTTGGGTTTCATCATACTGAAATCATTGTTGGCTTATGAAAAGTTTGTGGGGAGCATGCCCCAAAGAAATCAGCAGTTTACAATGGATAACTCATTTTAAGAAGAAGTGAGACAATATTGAAAATAGCACCTGCAGCAGCAGACCATCCACATCAATTTGCAAGGAAAAAAACAATCTTTTTGTGCCTTAATTGAAAAGGACTGAACATTAACAGCAGAAACAATAGCCAATATCATAGACATCTCAATTGGTTGAGCCTACACAATTATGACTAAAATATTAACGTTGAAGCAAGGTGGCTCATGCCTGTAATTCAAGAACTTTGGGAGGCTGAGGCAGGCAGATCACCTGAGGTCAGGAGTTCGAGACCAGCCTGGCCAACATGGTGAAACCCCGTCTCTACACAGGTTTGTCAGTTGACCCTGCAGAACCCACTTATACAAAAAGTCTGCCCCCTTTGTCTACAGGCTCTGCATCCCTCAATGCTTGTTGGTTGAACCTGCTGATACAAAGTGCCAACTCTGTGTGTGTGTGTGTGTGTGTGTGTGTGTGCATAAACACACATCTTACTGATTCTATCTCTCTGGAGGCTCCTGACTAATACAGCAGGGAAGGAAGCCTGGCTGCCAGATGCTCCAGTGCTCTGAGCTCACAGTACCTGACATTAGCTCTTCAACAAAAGGAAGCTGAGGTAATACTGTTGATGCTGTGCTCCATATCTTCAACAACCTGAGTTCACAACTGCTGTTGGAGATCCTAGCATCTGTCAACTTCACACCTCTAGGGCTTCCATCTCAGGGGCAACTTCAGTAAGTGGTGAAATAAACTGGTAGACAAATGTTCAGCCTCCCCATCCTCTGATACGATAACACTGAGGTTTCTCAGAGTTGCCCCATAATAGTAACAAAATCACTAGCATTTTCTCTATTGGATTTCCTGGAATAATCCCCTAAATGAGCTCCCTGCATCCAGGGTCTGCCTTGGGGAGAACCCAAACTAACACAGTAGTTTGGTGTTCGAAAGCGAAATACTTGTATTCAAAAGATGTGCATTCAAAATTAGGTTTTGCAACTTTTGGAATTGTGTCTTTGGAGAAATTCTATCACATCCCTGATCCTCAGATGACTCATATGAAATGCATTACACCTTGCTGGGCTGTTATGTGGGTTAAAGTAGAGCATGAAAAGCTCTTCATAAGTGACAGCTTCCTGGAACAACTGACCTAATGAGTCCCCTATGTCTGTCACCAAGCCCCAGATGGACCTGTTTAGCTCAGTCAGCATTTTTGCTGTGACTACCAATAGATCATCTCAGATCTTGGTTTTTGTGCAACTTCATCAATGATCTATCTGGCCAGCAGGAGAATTTCCTCCTGTTTACACCCTATCTCCTTCCCAGATATTCTTACTGCATGGTATGATATAAAAGGCCATTAAAATTTTGTCCCAGGTAGCCCCACAGTCATCTCCTCCATCTCCTCAAGAGTGTGAAATCATGTATAGCCCAAATTTAAATGTGTAGCAGGTATCCCTGAGTCAAAATTAGAATTTGGAATCATGCTGAGTTTATAAAGAGGAGCTTCCTCAGGTCTCCATTAGCATAAGATGATTTCCATACTCAAAGAAGAAAGTTCAGAGCCTATGACATCAGCCCCACTCTCTCTACACAGAACTGAATCCACATGAATATCTTCGGGGAAGAGGCCCAAGGTCCTTCCATAGGTATGAAGATGCAAACAGACAAAACATATTGGTTTGGATGCTGCACATATGAATGCAAACTCATTTGTCACAACAGCTAAGATGTAGGTCCTTTAAAATTCTTATTTCATCCCATAGATACTCGGAGCTCTATATGGCTTGGGTACTTAGGCCACAGTGCCATCAATGGAGGTGGTGAGGGCTGTGGTGATACTAGATTGCTCAAGACCTGTACTTATTTCTCTCTAGCATGGAGGAAACATCCTTTATAGCCAAAAGGATGAATGCTCCTGAGAAAGGACACTGAGCCAAATATGATGAAGGAAACTTCTCGCTCTGCAAGAAAAGAATTCTGCAGGAGTAAAGCCTAGAGTTGCAGCCTTCTCTCTCTCTTCAGCTATCCAGGACTAGACCTGTCTTGGGATTTCATTCCTTTGTCCATCCCTATCTATCCTTCTTTACTCACTTCAAGGTTTAATATAGTCACCTCTACCTTGCAAATCTTTCCAAAATTTTATAGCACAATTTCCACCATTTATTTTGGCTACTATTATTCATGTATTGCCAAATCATTAGATAAAATTTTCCTTGTTGTGTACATCTTTAATACTTAAGGTGAACTTTATGGATGATACATTGGCATTATTTTGAAGCTTGCCAGAAATGCAGAATCTCAGGTCCTACTCCAGACCTACAGAACCAGGATCTAAAATAAAGGAACAGTAAAACCACTATATGCTCTCTGCTGATATAGTACACCTTATGCTCAGTACTGTAGTCACACCAGCACAAAAATAAAGAGGTCAGTGCAGAGGGTTGGGGCTGGGGAGGTGGCAAGCTCATGAAATCTAGATTGCCTTTCTCCAACCTCTAAGAACCGTGGAGAGGACTGTCTTGGCACTGAACAAAGGAGAAGAGTGAAAGAAAAAGAAAAGAAGCCATTTCTGGAGGGCTGTGGCCAGGGACAGACTCTCACAGAGACTTTCACACTGAATACTCATAGCTTCATTGAGCTAAAAACACTCAAACTGTATTCAATTTCATGTAGGCTAAACCCATTCCACAAGAAGCAAAAATAAAGCCTCTCTAGAGGAGGGAAGAGTCACTCAGATACATTTTCAAAGGCACAAGCCACACATAGTTGAAGATTACCAGGCATATGAGTAAACAAGGTCACAAGAACAAGAACAACAAGAAAAAAGAAACAAAGCGAACAAAACAAGATAGCAGAAACATATCTACACAAACTTCACATTTTGTAATTTTTTTGCACACAACATAAAGCAACCATCCTAACCATGTTTAAGAAACAAATGACAAACATGAAAATATTTTTCTAGAACAGAAAACTATGGACAGCGACAGATTCAAAGGAGTCAAGCAGAACCTCTATGACTACATGATAAGTAAATTAAATTAAATAAGCCAATAGCTATATTTAGCAGTAGGCATCACACAGCAGAAAAGAGAATTAGCAAATTTGAAGACAAATGAGAAGAAATCCAGATTGCAGCACAGGCACAGGAAAGCTGAAAAATACAGAAGAAGGTGGAAAAAATGTGGAGAATAAGGTGAGAAGGTGTAAGATATTGATTGGAGTCCTAGGAGGAAAGATAAAATAAGGCAGAGTAATTATTTGAAGAGAGGATGGCTGGGAATGTTCTCAAACAATAAAGACACTGATCCACAGTTTCAAAAAACACAATAAATCTCAAATAACATAAATTTTTTAAAGATTCACTTCTAAACACATAAGATTGATATTTTATAAAACCAAAGGCAAAATTAAATGTAAAAGTAGCAGATAATAAAAACTCATTACCTTCGAGGGTGCAAAAGACTGACAACTGACTTCTCAATTACAACAATGAAAGCCAAAAGACAATAGAATGATATCTCAAAATGCAGAAAGGAAATCTTCCAGTGGAATTTCATATTCTGCAAAATTTCTTAAGTTTTTCAGATTAAGGGAAAATCAAGAACATTCTGAGACAGAAACTTGTGGTGGCAGGATAAGTATATCAGGCCCCTCCCTCTTGGAAGGAAAGCATTTTGTCCTCACAGGGATGAATACATAGTCTGGGTGTGGGTTTGCTCTCCTACATTCAGAACCTCAGCTATAACCACTATCCAGGGGCCTATGGAATCCCATACAATACAACATCCAACCAGGGAGTCCAAAACAACATAGCATCTAACCAAAACACTAGCCCTATAGTGAAGGAAAAGCTGAAACAAGTCCATGATCATTAAGTTCACTTAACGGTGTACTAGTACATTTTTAATAACTGGCTCTCCAGGAAAAAAACAAAAGCCCTGATTTGTAGTATTTGTCAACTTTCTTGATGTAAATGCTTCTATAATGGGCAATTTCAAGCTGCCAACCGACTCAAAAAAATCCTGAAAATGTAGTAATTGACCCCTCAAAGTCAGTATAAGCCTGCTCCACTACTTCCCTGGACTCACTGGTCAACCCAAAAGTAGCAACCTGATGGAGCATTGAATGGCTTCCTGGAGGTATACCTGGAACACCATATAAGTGGTAATACTCTGGAAGGATGGGCTGCCATCCAGCAGTATATGTAAGAGGAGGTATAGCTGCTTTTACATATGAAGATAGGGAGGTATATGCGTGTAATATTTGTGGAACCCAGGTGATCCATTTGGACACCTCTTGGTATTCCCTTGACTAACTAAATGTGAACAGACATGCAGTAACCCCAGCTCAAGTAGTACATGACTGCCAGAGTGAAGGGTTTGATCACATCCCCAGGAGAGCCACTAAGACCTGCCAAGCTATTAGTTGAAGGTAAAGGAAATTTAGAATAGACAGTGGAGACAAAAGATGATGAGAACAAACTGTCAGCCCAACTATAGAAATGGGTGCTGTAGTCAATTCACTAACATTCCTCTGCTAAGTTTCCCTTCAGGTAGACACCCATGGGAAGCATGGATGATCTGCTCCCAAACATACATAGAGGGTGGGGTCCATGCAGCATAAGAGTGTATTGTGAGCATGGAGGTGTGACTCTCAGACTTCCCTTTAAGAGAACCTGTTACAAGGAGAACAGTTGGAAGACAACCTCAGCTGCCACAATTTTGGGTTCATGGCAGTGCTCCTGCGAAGAACACTCTTTTCTTGGACTGCTCCCAGCCAGTGATGGCAGCCTTTCCGACTGATGTGGAATGCCTCTGCAGCCAAGCTTTGCTCTAGGGCTCCCCCATGTGCCAGGTTGAGACTTTCTCAGAGCTTCACAGGTGCACTGCAGTCTGACACTCTGCCTACCCACGCCTCCTTCCTTCTCTCTCTCTCTCTCTCCTTTTTTTTTTCTTTTTTTTGACAGAGTCTCAAGACGCTCTGTTGCCCAGGCTGGAGTGCAGTAGCATGATCTTGGCTCACTGCAGCCTCTGCCTCCTGGGTTCAAGTGATTCTCCTTCCTCAGACTCCCAAGTAGCTTGGACTATAGGCACGTACCACCATGGCTGGCTAATTTTTGTATTTTTAGTAGAGGTGGGGTTTCACTGTGTTGCCCAGGCTGGTCTCGAACTCCTGACCTCAAGTGATCTGTCTGCCTTGGCCTCCCAAAGTGCTGGGATTACAGGCGTGAGCCACCGCACCTGACCTTTCCTTCTCTCTTTTCTATCATTGGTGTCAGTCCTGCCTCACAGTCTGAATGCTCTCCCTGCCTACTCCTGATCCCTCTTTTTTGCCCTTCAGGCATGTCTCCCATTAAATCTCTTAACATCTTCTCATCAAAGCACCCAAACTGACATGACATATCACCATGAATCCCAAGAATGTGAATAAGCAAGATGTAAAAGAATACACACAGTATTATTTCATTTATATGAAGTTTAAAGCATACACAACTAAACAATATCTATTTTAGGGACATATACATAGATGGTAAAACTATAACAAAATTTAAGAGAATAGTTACCATCAAATTTAGGATGACAATTACATCTGTGGGGAGGAAGAGAAGAGGATAGAATAGAGGATGGGCATACAGTTCTTCCAAAGTTCCTAGTTCTGTTTATTCATCTGGGTGAGTTTATATAGGTCCCTTTTATTTAGACCTTAGATATATTTGTTACAAATATTCCTTCTTACCTACTCAGTATTTATTTTACACCATAGAAAGAAAATGGATTCTAAAGCAATTTCCTGGATTTCCTGGAGATGATCAGGACAATACAACAATAAGTATTATTGTTTATTGTCTTTTAACTGTTTTTGATATTTACCTCCATATTTATTTGAGTTTATTGCTATTCTTTATTGAGTGTTTACATAATCTCATTACTTCATTAAATTCTTAGACAGCCTTTTTTAAAAGCCATATGTAAATCTAAACAAAACAAAATAAGCTAAAATAATAAATATTTAAAAGGCAGAAATAAATCAGACATCAGTAATAAAGATGAAAAAATAAAGCCAGTTATATGAGAAAGCCAGAAAGTCTTTTATCTAAATCTTACAGAAGGAAAAACTAAAATAAAATCCTTTATGACCATTTTAAGTGTAAAAATACTATATTAAAATTTAAAGACATGGACCACAAAGAACGAAAACACATAGTCCCTCTCCATAGACTTGGATTCCAATCCAAGGCAACGTCAGAGCAAGGTTCCACAGGCAGAATGATGGTTCATCCTTCCAGTGCAGAAAAGGAGGGTTGCTTTATCAGTCTATGGCCTCCAACCCATTGGTAAAATTGACAATCACAATTTGCTTAAAACAGAAAGAGTATTAATAACAAAAGGAAACTATCTTAAATTCAAATATCAAGGGGTAGACCACTTACTTGAAAATAGTTCACTCAAAGACCATGAACACAGCCTGAGTTTTCCATATAGTCCAACAATGAATTTTTTCGTCATTCCTCTTGGCTCTGCTATTTTCATCTCCAGAAAGAAAAGCTTCACATAAACGTAGTCTGTTTTCTCAGGCTTCAAAGTCTTGTTACAAAACAGAATAGTCATTATTTCCTGGTGCTCACAGAAAACCAGTTTTTACTCTTTTAATTGTTTTTTATATTTACCTCCATTTTTCAAAGTACTATGAGTGTGGTGCTATTTCTTAATTTTTCTGTTTGAGCCATTATGTGTTAACATTCTTCCATGGAAAATAGTTTTAATTATCATACACAACTCATCTAACTCCCTACTACACAAACACACACACACACACACACACTCTCTCTCATTCATCCATGCATCCTTCCAAAATATTTACATCATGATTTTGGATAGCGTATACGCTATTATTGCAATATAAACATTACTGACAATTAGGTTATATAGTAAATTATGATTACATTTTGTCTCCTGAATAACTTAATGTTTTCTCTAGAATTAAGAACTGCTGGTGGGGGCCAAGATGACCAATGAGAAGCAGCTGCAGTGTGTGGTACTCATGGAAAATAACAAAAAGGGGTGAGTAAATACAGCACCTTCAACTGATATATCCAGGTACTCGCATTGGAACTGATCAGGGAAACAACTCAACCCACAGAGAACAAAGGAAAGCAGGGCGAGGTGACGGTCCACCTGTTAGCGACACAGAGCCAAGGGAATCCCCAGCACCCAACCAAGGGAAGCAGGAAACCACGCTTCTCCCATGAATCTTTGCAACCCTCAGATCAGGAGGTGGAGTGAGCGCATGTTACCAGGACCTGGGGTCTGACACAGAGCTGCTTGAAGTCTCTGAACTGCAGCTGCTCAGGCATGCACAGAGGCCCAGGACCTTTACATACTCCTCAGGCCAGGTGCAGTGGCTCACACCTGTAATCTCAGCAGTTTGGGAGGATAAGGCAGGAGGATCACTTGAGGCCAGGAGTTTAAGACCAGTCTGGGCAACATAGTGAGACGCACCCTCTATTTAAAAAAAAAACTTAAAAATTAGCCAAGAATGGTGGTGCACATCTGTGGCCCCAGCTATTTGGGAGGCTGAGGCAGGAGGATTTTTTGATCCCAGAAGGTTGCAGTGAGCCATGATTGCACCATTGCACTCCTCCAGCCTGGGCAACAGAGTTAAGACCCTATCTCCAAAAAAAAAAAAAATCTCAAACAATAACAGTGGTTTAATTCTTCCTTTGGCATCTAGATAAAACTAGTCTTTCTCTATAAAGCCTACTATGTTCTGGTCTAGTTTCAAAATGTATAAACACACTGAAATTAAAACATGAAGTATTAAGAATACAAGATAACGTGGAGGCCAAAAACCATGAGTGAGAGAGTCAACAGTGTGGCTAATATGACACCTCCTTCCACCCCAGCCACCTCACACTTCCCAGGGCACACTCAGGAAGCCACTGGCAGCCACTGCACAAGGCTGCTCCAAGATTACATGTCACCTGGGCCTAAGAATTATTTGAAACAGCAACCTAACCCAACAGCAAGTTGGGCTGTTTTCTCCGAAGGAATTCCCAACTGTCTTCTGCAATGAAATGTCTATGCAAATTAGCCCCAGACCCTGTGGGGCCATAGTTTCTCCAAGCAGCAGTGATGTTTAGGGATTAATACTGGAAGCTGTGCTTTGTCTGGATATCATCAAGAATCTGCTGCAGCTCCTCATCTTCAAACCACCCCTCCAAGTTTGGGATTAGAGCCTTGGACTCCTCAGCAGTCTCTGGGCAAAGGTTGGCCAAACAGACCAACTCAAATTTATGAAGGTTTTTCTAGAGTAAGAAGCTACGAACACTGGCAATGGTCTCTCTATTTTCGAAACCACTGAAACAGCCTGTGTAGTTTCATTGTTTTCATGAAGACTTCTGAGAGTTCCTGTTCATCCTCTGCACTCTTGTTCTATTGCTTTCGTTGTTCCAGAAGTATATGAACTTCTGAATTTAGAACGGTCTCCGCTGTTTGAAACTCTTTAGGAAAAAGGAGCTGTGAAGTGTCCTCCTCTACATCGCCAGCCCGCAGATCGCTGCCGCCTGCTGCCATTGCTGTGCCGCGTGCCACCACCCACATGCTTAATTTCTTTTTATTGCTAAGTAGCATTGAATACACCACAGCTTGTTTATCTATTCACTGCTTAATGGAAATTTAGGTTCTTTCCAATTTGGGGATATGATAAAATTTTATTTGAGGATGTGAACTTTTTATACAAGTCATTTTCCTTCTATTTGCTTTTAAATCACTCAAGAGAGAACAACTTTACAAAAGTAAATGTCAAAAAAAGCAGGAGGTATATATTTTTACATATCTCTTTATTTCTATAGAAGCACATAGATCATTCCAAGCATGATTAATTTGTGTCTTTTTACACGCAAAACTCCACTGGATGGTCCAGAAGAGTATTTCCCATGTTTACTTAGAAATTAGCACTCCCTAGGGTCTTTGGTAAAATATTAATTCTTAGGTCCCACCATAAACTTAGTAAGTTGCAATTTCTAGAGGAGGGGATTTTAATCTACTAGGCATGGAGTGAGCACAAGTGCCCTAGGTTTTCAGTGAATATCCAGATGATTCTAATGTAGTTTCAAGTTTGGGAAATACAGGTGTGCTAAACATTACTGTACTTGTGTCACTACATAATGACATTTGCACAGGTGCTCCACCTTGGGTGACTCTACCCTGGGTAGGTCATTTGCTGACACCCTGCTAGATAGGGACAGCCCTAATGATGACATGTCTCAGACTTTGCTCTGCCATCTTGCTCAAGGTAATTGTTGCTGATTTCTCACAGCAACAGTCTAAGAAACAAAACAATATTTTATTGACATGCATTATTAATTATGACCATTGTTTTCAGCACACTGTGGGCAGCATCTTCAGTCCCCATGCCCAGTTGTTCATGAATTATGAGACAATGTCTTCCTGTCCAGATTCAGGAAACAGCCATTACCCTTCAGCAGTCCTGAGGTGAGAAGATATCAGCCCCAAAGCCACTTGACAGAGAAACATCCCGCTCACCTGTTTTATCTACAATTGTGAATCTTTGGTGGCATGGTTATAAGACTACTAATTCCACCCCTGCCCCCAGAATCCCCCTTCTCCTAGTGCATCAGACCTTCTATAACACCAATTGCTAAAGGTCCAAAGAAAACAAATTATTCAATGAGTATTAGCCTGAGCTTGTGCTTCTCAAATGCAAACGTATTTGCTATAGCAATGTGTAAAAACCAGGTGTGGACCAGACTATTCACCTGAAAATGAGGATATTGCTCCTTGCAGGGATCCTCCATGATTTCGTAAACCATGGCATAACACACTATTTCTCACATGTGATGGGTAAGACAGGGAGCCTAGAGAAATCTGTGTTTTCTGGGTTCCACATGCTTTCTATGAGATTATTATAAATTGGTGTTTTCATTTTGGTTTACTCTGTCATCATAGCCTCTTCTGTATCACCAGAATGAACACCTTACCCTTGAGTCCAGCCACATGATGTCAGGACTCATATTTGAGCTTTTGTTTGAGCTCACATTTGTGCCAAGTGAAAGTCCAAGGTATCAGTGACTGAACAAACAAAGTTTTTCACAGTAGAGAAAAGAGGTGGGAATACCAAATCATCACACAGCCTGTAGCAGAATGGAGATGCTGTAACACTTACAACCATAATCATGTCGCAAGCTAAGGCGTCATCAGCTTTCAATTAATAATATAAATTGGCAGATGTAACAACCTGCCACCATTTATTAGCATAGTATGAGTATACGAGTGAATATCCAATGACTATTTCTTCTATTGGATATTCCAGAATTAACTAACTTTAACACTTATTTTAATGTTGATTTTTATAAAACTGCAATGCCAACATTATATTCAATTGAGGAAGAAAACTTTAGAGGAAAGTGGCAGAGCAAGGAGGAAAGTAGGACTTCGCATTAATCATCCCACACAGAAACATCAATTTGATCAACTATTCATGCACAAAAAAATATCACAAGAGAAAAGGAAACCAGGTGAGAGATCACAGTACTTGATTTTAGCATCATAATAATAACAGATTCATTGAAGAGAACAGGAAGGACAGTTTTACATTACCCACATCACCCCTTCCCTAACCCCAGGCAGTGCAGTATAGAGAGAGACATTATCTCTTGGGCAAAGAAAAAGGAATTAAGAGAAAGAATTCACCTTGGAATTCAGTACCAGGCCTGCCACAGTAAAACCCACCACTGGGCGAACAACTTGATCCCTACCACCAGGCTTACACCTGTAGATGAAGCCTCTAGATCTACCCCAGCACCAGACAGGAACCTGTGGCACCAGTACGATGGACTTGAGTTTGGTACAAGTCACTGCCAGCAATGGGCAGGCCATAGTGGCCATGGTGTTGAGCATGCCCTATGTAGTGCTGTGCTGGTCTCAGAGACTCTAAGCTTTGGATGTGACCCAGTTCTGCCTCAGCCTCTGCTGCCAAAGGATTCTGGCCATCGTGGTCCTGGACTTAAAGCAGCTCCTAATGCTGCAATTGCTGAAATGGTCACAGGCTTAGGGACCTCCCCAGTCAAACTTCTCTGAATCTCTGGACAGGCTTACTGCTAAAGGAAGCTCCCCAACAAAGCCAGATTGCAAAGACTAGATTAGGTACTTACATCAATGCACAGACATCTACAAATGGCTACAAGAATCACGATAAATCAGGGAATGATCACTTCACCAAGCAGACAAAATAAGGTGCCAGTGACTGACCCTAAAGAAATGGAGATGGAAGAACTGCCTGACAAGGAATTCAAGATACCTGTTTTAAGGAAGCTCAGCAAACTTCAAGAACATACCAAAAAACAATTCAAAATTTTGTCAGAGAAATTTAACAGAGATAATGAAATAACTTTCAAAAACTCAAATAGAAATTCTGGAGCCAAGAAAAAAAATTAAAAATACAATGAGACCATCCACAGTAGAACTGAACAACAAGAGGCAAAGAATCTGTGAATTCAAAGACAGGGTAATTCAAAATATACAGTCAGTGGAGAAAAAGGAATAAAAATAAAGGAAGAAATCTTATAAAATTTATGGAGTAACATCAAAAGAGCAAATGTATGGGTTACTGGTACTCAAGAGGGAGTAAAGAAAGAGAAAGGAATAGAATAACAGTGGGAAACTTTCCAAACCTGGAGAAAGATATAAATATCCGAGTACAGGAAAGTCAAAGATCTCTAATCAAACTCAACCCAAATAAGACTACCCCACAACATATAATCATCACACTGTCAAAGACAAAAAGAGTATCCTGAAAGTAGCAAGGGAAAAGAAGCAAATAACATATAATGGTCTCTATATGCCCAACAGCAAACTTCTCAACAGAAACCTCATAGGCCAGGAGAAAATGCAACGATGTATTTAAAATGCTGAAGGAAAAAAAACGTGCCTACCAAGAATATTCTAGTCAGCAAAGCTGTCCTTCAAAAATGATAGAGAGATAAAGATTTTTCAGACACACAAAAACTGAGGGAATTCATCACCACCAAACCTGTCTTACAAGAAATGCTAAAGGGAGTTCTGCAAGATGAAAAAAAAGATGCAAATGAGTAACACCAAAACATCTGAAAGAATATAACTCATTGGTAAAAGTAGGTACATAGTCAAACTCTGAATACTCTATTAACATAATGGTGGTATGTAAATCACTTATATCTTTAGTATAAAAGGTTAAAAGACAAAACTATTATAAACAATAATTATAACAAGTTCTTAAAGAATATGCAACATAAAAAGATATAAGCTGTGACATCAAAAATTCAAAATGTTGAGAGAGGAGTTAAATTAAAAATAGAAATTTTTGCAATCAAATTTAAGTTGTCATCAGTTTAAAATAACCTGTTGCAACCATGAAAAGTCTTTGTAAGCCTCATGGTAACCACAAAGCAAAAACCTATGCACTAAAAATAATAATCAGGAATCAAAACATATGACTAAAGAAAATTGGCCACAAAGGAAGACAGTAAGAGAGAAAGGAATAAAGGATCCACAAAACAACTAGAAAACATGTAACAAAATGGCAGGAGTAAGTTTTTACAATCAATAATTACCTTGAATATAAATGAACTAAATTATCCAATGAAAAGACATAGAGTAGCTGAATTTAAAAAAAAAAAAAAAAAAAAAAGGCCCAACTTACACAGCCAACAAGAAACCCACTTCATCTATAAGGATACATGTACAACGAAAGTGAAGGGATGGAAAAGATGTTCTACACAAATGGAAACCAAAAGAGAGCAGAAGTAGCTATAGTTATATTGGATAAAATAGATTTTAAATTAAAAACTTAATTTTTATTTAAGTAAAAATGAGACAAAGGAGGTCATTATATAATGGCAAAGAGGTGAATTCAGCAAAGAAAATATTAATAGATCTAAAGAAAGGGATAGATTGCAATACAATAATTGTAAGGGATTTCAACACCTCACCTTCAGCAATGGAAAGATCATACAGTCACAAAATTAACAAACATCAGATTTAAACGGCACTCTAGACAAAATAGATCTAACAGAAATTTACAAAAAACAATTGCATTTAACTGCTACAGAATACACATTCTTTTCAATTGCACATGGAACATTCTTCAGAATAGAATATATGTTAGGCCACAAAACAAGTATTAACATATTTAAAAAGATTGAAATCATGTTGCATATCTTCTCTGACCACAGTAGTATAAAACTAGAAAGAATTAACAGGAGAAACCTGGTAAAATTTGCAAATACGTGGAAATTAAACAACATGTTACTGAACAACCAATGGGCCAATAAAGAAATTTAAAGGAAAATTTTTAAATGTCTTGAGAAAAATGAAAATGGAAACAATATACCAAAACTTATGGAATACAGCATTAGCAGTCCTAAGAGGAATGTTTATAGTGATAAACACCTATATTTAAAAAGAAAGATCTAAAATAAACAACGTAATGTTGCATCTCAAGGAACTAGAAAAACAAGAAAAAACTAAACCTAAAATTAGTAGAAGAAAAAATAATAAAAATCAGAGCATAAATCAATAAAATAGAGACTAAAAAAGATCAACAAAATGAAGAGCTGATTTTTAAAAAGATAAATAAAATAAACAAACTGTAAGCTAGACTAAGAAAAAAAGAGAATATTCAAATAAATAAAATCAGAGATGAAAAGGGAGATGTTAAAGCTGATACCACTGAAATACAAAGAATCATAGAGACTATTATGAACAATTATATGCCAACAAATTGGAAAACCTTGAAGAAATAGATAAATTCCTGGACACATAAAACCTACCACTATTGAAATATGAAGAAATAAAAAGACTGAACAGATCAATAGGAAAGGAGATGTAATTCGTAGTTTAAAAGTCTTCCATCAAAAAAAACCCCAGGGCCTGATGGCTTCATTCCTTAGTTTTATCAAGCATTTAGTGAAGAACTAGCACCAAGCCTTTTCACACTATTTCACAAAGTTGAAGAGAATAGAATTCTTTCAAACTCATTCCATAAGGCCAGCATCATCCTGATGCCAAACCCAGACCAGAAGACCACCAAAAAACTACAGACCAATATCCCTAAAAAACATAGATGCAAAATTCCATAACAAACTACTAGCAAACCAAACTCAAATAGCACATTAAAAAGATTATTCACCATAGCCAATCATCCCAGGTATGCAATGATGGTTCAATACACACAAATCAATAAATATAATATACCATGTTAACAAAATGAAAGAAAAAATATATAATCATTTCAAAAGATGCAGAAAAAAACACTTGACAAAATTCAACATCTCTTCATGATAAAAACTCTCAATGGATTAGGTATAGAAGGAATGTGTCTGAACATAAGAAAGGCCATATACAACAAACCCACGGCTAACATCATACTGAATGGGGAAAAGTTTGAAGCTTTTATTCTGAGATTTGGAAGAAAAAAAGAACGCCCACTTTCACCACTTCTATTCAACATAGTACTGGAAGTCCTAGCCAGAGCCAGACAAAAGAAAGAAATAAAGGGCATCCAAATTGGAAAGGAGAAAGTTAAATTGTCCATGTTTGCTTTTGACATGCTCTTATACATTAAAAATCTTAAACATGGAAAAAAACTGTTAGATCTAATAAACTAATTCAATAAAGTTGCAGGTTACAAAATCAACGTTCAAAAAACAGTAGCATTTTTTTTTAACTTTAAGTTCTGGGATACACGTGCAGATTTGTTACGCACATGTGCCTTGGTGGTTTGCCACACTTATCAACCCATCATCTAGGTTTTAAGCCCCATATTAGGTATTTGTCCTAATGCTCTCCCTCCCTTTACCCCCCATCCCCTGACAGGCCCCAGTGTGTGATGTTCCCCTCCCTGTGTCTATGTGTTCTCATTGTTCAACTCCCACTTATGAGTGAGAACATGTGGTGTTTGCTTTTCTGTTCCTGTGTTAGTTTGCTGAGAATAATGGTTTCCAGCTTCATCCATGTCCCTGCAAAGGACATGAACTCATTCTTTTTGTGGCTGCATAGTATTCCATGGTGTATATGTGCCACATTTTCTTTATCCAGTCTAACACTGATGGACATTTGAGTTGGTCCCAAGTCTCTGCTGAAAAAACAGTAGCATTTTTATACACTAATAGCAAACATTACTCTAAGCAAATTATTAAGCAAATGACACTTTTTAAAGCAAGTGATAAAGTAATTCTACAACATGAGATTTAATGGTGAAGACCTACTGCCAAGGCACTGGGGACACTGATGAATTAGTCATGGCTCCCACCACTGTGAACATGATACTAACAACAAGCTTTGTGTTAAATAAACATATGCCTCTATTATATATTTATTGTATTTTAATCATGAGTCTTAATGGTTTGATGAAATGACATCAAGAAAAAATAAAATATGAGAGACTTTAGCATCATCATAACTAATGCAGCTAAACAGGGTTAATAAAGGTGTGGGCATTATTACATACTTAATTTAAAAAACAATCTCTAAACATAGTGGCTAAGATTATGATATATGCTATAATACAAGATCAAAGTCTGAGGAAGATTTACCTAATTAAAGTAGATATTGTTTTGTCCCCAAAAAAGAAGGGAAACATGATTTAAAACAAATAAAGCTTTTTGTAAGTCTCTTTTCATTTTTAATTCATGAAATAGAAAATTAATTTGCTTTGTGACAGAATTTTAAATGATTTTTGTCAAGACTATAAAAATTGCTTTTCACTAAAAAATATTACATCTTCTATGGGGTTGAGTGCCTTTGTGACAATTTGTAAAATATTAAAACACAGACACACACATGTACCTTAGAGTATTAAAAGTCATTATAGTAAATACTATAATTTTCATTATTATTATAAAAAATAATAAATAAATGATGTTAGAAAAATTGGATATCCACACGCAGAAAAATCAAATTTCACTCTTATCTCTCACCATATACAAAAATTAAGATGGATTAAATCCTTAAATGTAAGACTTGAAACTATGAAACTACTAGAAGAAAACATAGGAGAAACATTGTCTGAGCAAGGATTTTTTGGATAAGAGCTCAAAATCAAAGGCAAAAAACAAAATCAGAAATAAACAAATGTGACTATATCAGACAAGAGAGCTTCTATACAGAAAAGGAAACAATCAACAGAGTGAAGAGGCAACTTACAGAATGGGAGAAAATATTTGCAAACTATACATCTGACAAGGGGTAGATATCAAAAATGCATAGCGGACTTAAACAACTCAGTTGCAAATAATAATAATAATAATAATAAATAAATAACCTGTTTGTAAAACAGGCAAAATACCTGAATAGACATTTCACAAAAAAAGACACACAAATGACCAATAGGTATATGAGAAAATGCTCAATATTCCTAATCAGAGAAATGCAAGTCAAAATCACAATGGCATATCACTTCCCCCTAGTTAGAATGGCCATTATCAAAAAGACAAAAGATAAGTGCTGTCAAGGATGTGGAGAAAAGGGAGCTCTTATACACCCTTGGGGGGCATTTAAGTTAGTGCAGCCACTCTGAAAAACATTATAGAAGCTCAGAAAATTAAAAATAGAACTACCATATAATCCAGCAATCACACTATGCAAAGGAATTCAAATCTTTATGTCAAAGAGATATCTGCACTCCCATGTTTATTGTAGCACCATTCACAATAGCCAAGATATTGAGTCAACCTAAGTGTCCATCAACAGATGAGTAGATAAAGAAAATGTGGTACATACACATAATGGAATACTATTTAGCCATAAAAAGGGATTGAAATCCCACCAGTTGTGATGACATGGATGAACCTGGAGAACATGATGCTAAATGAAACAAGCCAGGCACAGAAAGACAAATATCACATGATCTCACTCATATGAGAAGTTTTTTAAAAAGTTGATCTCATGGAGGTAGAGAGTAGAATGGTAGTTACCAGAGGCTAGTGTAGTTAGGCAGGAGGAGGGATGGGGGGATGTTAGCCGAGGGCTACATAATTACAGTTATGTAGGAGGAATAAATTTCAAGAGACCTATTTTACAGCAAGGAGACTATAGTAAATGATGATATAGTCTCTCAAAAAATGTAGAGAGTGGATGTTATGTGCTCTCACCACAAGAAATGATAACCACGTGAGGTAGTACATTTGCTAATTAGCTAGATTTAACCATTCCACAAATGTATATGTACTTCAAAATATCATGTGGTACCCAATAAAAACATACACTGTTATCTGTCAGTTTAAAAAGATACGTAAAAATTGAGCTTTAAAAATTATTTTTAAATGTTTAATTAAAAATAACCCCCCAAAAAGAAAAAGTTAAAGAATAAAGAGGTATCACATTAAATCCATGCTTGCCGATTGCTTATTGTAATTGTTAGTAGTGGATGCAGTCTGATTGCCCAAAGTAGAAAAAAAAATAAGTTGCTATACTATTTTGAAGAATGTACTTAAGCAAACAGAATGTTCTGCATTTTCAGTGTTAGAGTAAAAATGAAGAAATCTATTATATACAGAATCAGATCTGAGGTATATATTTCTACAATTATACCCACAGTGAGTGTGTTAGGTCGTTCTTACATGGCTGTAAAGAAATACCCAAGACTGGGTAATTTATTAAAAAAAGAGGTTTAATTAGCTCACAGTCCTGTTCGGTGGGCTTTACAGGAAGCTTGGTATTGGTATCTGCTTGGCGTCTAGGGAGGCCTCAGGAAGCTTCCAATCATGGCAGAGGGTGAAGGGGGAGCAGGTACGTCACATGGCAAAAGCAGGAGCAACAGAGAGAGTGAGGGTGGAGGTGCCACACACTTTTAAACAAACAGATCTTGTGAGAACCCACTCACTATGGTGAGGACAGCATCAAGCCACAAGTGACCCAAACACCTCCCACCAGGCTCCCCCTTCAACACTGGGGATTACATTTCAACATGAGATTTGGACGAGGACAAACATGCAAACTATATCAGTCAGTTATTTAATTTCGTCAGAATATATCTTCTAAAGGTGGCTTTTGGGAAAGCAAGGCTTTCTCTTCCAAGAAGAAGAAAAAGACACCTTTACTGAAGTTTTTGAAAAAAGTATGTAAATGGTGAGATGGTCTAAAAGGAAAAGACTAGAGGAAGCAGGGAAAAACCAAGGCCATTCAACCATAAAGAAAGGAGCCAAATAGCAGAGCCCTGTTACATATCGAATTTCTCACCCCCACCCCATCACTATCCACCAAGGAAGGCCCTTTTGTCCCCAGCTAAGCCCCAATCCCAGGTTTACCCACTGCAGTGGCTTTATTCAACTACTCTTGCTAATTTCAGTTTACTCTTTCTTTATTTTATATCAGTTTTAGCTTTGTTATTATATAAATATACAAAGTTTATTTAACTTTAAGAGCACACATTACAATTAGGGCAAAAATGATTTAACTTAACACAAAAATTATTTTTGTTTACAAGGTCTTAATGCTAAGAAGGTTCTATTACACACAATGAGGTATATTGGCAACATATAAAGACTATGGATGATATCCCAAAAGGAAATAAAGCAAAACAGAAACAGAGATCAGCTCCGTGCTAGTCATGCCATCGTGGGTAAGACGCATGAGCTCTGAAGCATCTTCATACCCACCCCTAGAAGAAAGCTCAGTGTTTGGTCTTTGAGTCTTAAAGTCACTCATGCAGATGCCTTGTGGCCTACACAGCACCAGCTTGAGAGGAGAGCCTTATACCACCCAACTCTCCTGCTTCTGAGCCCACATTCTGTTCTTCAGTTGCTATGAAATAATTGCTTCTTCTTCATTATAAAATAAGATGATAACAGCAGCCTTGCTCCTATCTCAGCACCAGCATGAAAATGACACAAAGAAAATGTAGATGAAAACACATTGGGAACCAGAAACTTTAAGACAAAGACCAAGCTGCCACCTCTAGGCTGAGTTCAGTCATTTATATTTAATTCAAAGGCAGTGTTGTATGACTTCCCAAGTTCTGAAGTCAGGATGATGGGCTGGTCTCTCTTGGAGGAGGCAATGAACCAGTCTGGGAAGGCCACAGACTCAAGGGTGGAGGTCCTACCAGTCTTGACACGGTAGAAAAGGAAGGGTTTCACGGGCTCAGGTTGGCCATACAGATCCATGATCTTCTGCTCCTGAAATGTCAGAACAAGTACCCATTAGGAGAAACAGAAGCTATTTGAGATATTCAAGGTTATTCATAATAATTCAATAAATGTTCCAAAGTTCCAGAAAACCTTATCCATCTATTACAGCAGGCCTAGAGAAACACACATTTTGAAGGAGCAGCAGAGTAAACATACATGAAATTTTACCTTCCAAGCCCCCACCCTCAAATCCAGAGATGGTGTAGGAAGTTTACAAGGGAGAGTTTAATGAACAAGCAGCCACACTTGAAAAACAAGTTAGAACTCCTCACACAAGAGGCTGAGGGGACCCTTAGGAAAAGGAAGAAATTGGAAATTACCTCCCTTACCAATACCACAACAGTGAGAGTCACTACCCTGCAAGAACCACTGGCGTGACAAAGAACAGCCAGGTTAGGGTATGAATTTCTGACTAATTGCCACATATATGAGAAAGATAAATACCAATGAAAAAGACACAAGAGAGTCTAACAAATCAAAAGATTTGTATCAAAGGAAGAAGATAAATAGAGCAATCAGAAAATGCCTTCTATATTGTATATGGAACTATATTCTGTATGTCTATATATTTGTATGTACGTGCATTGTAATATTTAGGTAAAATAAGTATTTCTAAGTAAATTGCAAGTGTTCAAGATCTCAAGAGAGACACAGAAATGATCTGTAATTCAGCCACATTCCACCCTGAGTGGGAAGTTCTTCTCCCACAGGATTCCTTTACTCAATTAATGGCTTCCAGTTAACCTGATTCTTTGGGTGGCCAGAAACCTAGGAGTCATTCTTGACATTTCTTTTTTTTTTTTTTTTTTTTTTGATCCCCTAACATCTAACCCAGGAGCAAGGCCTGTGGACCCTATTTCCAAAATACCAAAATATTTCCTGAATCGAGTCACTTCTTGCACTCCACACACAGCGTCAACCCCAATCCAGGCCATCACTCTCTCACCTGGACAATTAGGGTGACCTTCTAAATGTTCTCCTTGAACCTACTCTATTCTCTAATAATCATTCTCCACAAGGCAGGTAAACGAACTTTAAACTGAAGTAAATAAATAAGATTATGATACCCTTTTGCATGATATTCTATTGTTACTACAGTGAAACTCCTTGGCAAAGCCCATAGGGTCTACGCCACCCAGTTCCGTCCTGCCTGCTGCCCTGCCTTCTTAACACTCTTCTGCATGCTCATTCTGCCCCCACCACACCTGTCTTCTTTGCCTTCCAAGACACCAAGCTGTTCCCACCCAGGGTCCTGGCACTTACTCTCCCTCCATGTCACACCAGCCCCACATCTTCCCAAGGCCGGCTCCTCCTCATCACCTGGGTCTCCTCCTTGGGGAGAGCTTTACTGAACATTCCATCCCAACCAAAATTGGTTTGGAATCCTCCCTCCTACTCATTGCAATCACATTCTTGAGTTATTTTCTTCATTAGTACCAACTGCTATATAAACTTAGCATATTTATTCATCAATCCCAGAATGACTGTTAGACTTGTTCATCACTGTATTCCTCAACACAGAGGAAAGCCCCCAGCATTCTACTCAATAGAGATTTGCTGCTTAATAAATGGAAGAATGCTTCCTCCTTTGAAACTCCCATACCTCCTCCATCATCACCTTCAACTTCCTACCCACTGAGAAAATTGAAGTAATTAGAAGACAACTTGTACAAACCACACCATAACATGGGCTCCCAGCACATGGCACCCATATCTGCACCTCCCTGCTTGAGGAGGACTGGGTGAAAGGTCCTATCTGCACTTGTAACTTAAGGACATCCCTCTAGTCGTTCTCCCTGCTCTCTTGTCCTCTATCAATTTTGCTTGCTCTTCTTAGTCATTCCCATCAGCATATTTGCTGTCATTTCTACCATCTTAAACAAAATAACTACTTTGCTTACCCACCACCGCCGCCAGTTCCACTTTGCAGAAAACTTCCTGCAATCGCTGTCCATATCTGCTGTCTCTGATTCCTTTCTTGTAATTCCTCCCTTTAAACTTACTCCATCCAGGCTTTTGCCCCCACTACAGCACCAACACTGCTCCTGCCAAGGTCCCCAAAGACCCACACATTGCCAAACACAATGGTCAATTCTTAGTCCCCATCTGAGAACAAACGCACAATGTAAGGGTGACTTAGCTGACAGGACAAAGTAGAAAATGTCATTCTCAGTCCTGACCTTATTGATCACACTCACAATCCTGTTTCCTCCACTTAAAATGCTACCAGAATCTGACTCACTTCTCCCCACCTCTGCTGCTATCTCCTGGCCCATCAAATCACACCTAGATCACCTCAAACTCTCCTGAAGGACTTCCACCTTTGCCTGCCACAGTCTAAGATCAACAAGCATCCAGAGAGATCCTTTTTAGATCTAAGCCCCTTCACACCATTCCTCTGTTCAAAACATTCTAATATTTCCCATTTCACTCAGATTTCGAGGCTGAGTCCTTGCAAAGGACAATCCTTTCATGTCTGCCTTTATCTCTCTGGACTCATTCCTCAGTTCACTCCTGCACACCGGTCCTCACTGGTCCTGGGACATGCCCTCACTAGACACCTGCTAACTAACTTCCCTAGCTCTTTCTACTCCCTGTTAACATCTCACCTAGGCAATGATGCCTATTGCACTATTTACCACTGCAGCCTGACCCCACCTGTGTTCCTGGTACTGCTGGTCTATCTATCCTGCTGTAACCATTTTTATTTTTCTAGGAGAGGTAAAGACCTCTAACATAGCACAAATTTACCTACTATTACATTTATTGTTTGCCATTTCTCTCCTTTGACTAGAATCCAAGCCCCACGTGGTCAGGGTTCTTTGCCATTCTGTGCACAGCTATATCTCAAGCATCTGCGCAGTGCTGGAGGCCAGGAACTGCCCATACATGTGCTTAATTGAATTAGATTGAGTTAAATCAAACTGAATTAAACTGAAGTTTGTGGAACAAGGACAAACAGTCATTTAAAAATAAAAGAATAACAAACCAGAAAGCTTGGGAATTAAAACAGTAAAGATTGAAATTTCAGGAAATGCTATAAAAGGATGATTTCCAGAAGAGACAACACGGAAAATGTAACCATGAGCTGGCAGAGCAAAGCAAGAAATTCTTCCAGACGCAACACCAAAATTTTAAAAAGCAATGAAGGGATAGAAAGTATAAAAAATTAGATGAGATATCGTGAGATATTGAAGTGAGATCCGTAACTTTCAATGATGGATGAATAGGAATTCCAAAAGGAAAATAAGGATGAGAATATACTTGAAGAAATGATGGCCAAGAATATATCAAAGGTTAAGAAAGACAGAGCAGTGTGAAGAGGCGAGAACAGCCCCCAGACTGACCAAAACCCACACACTGCTGCATCCCACACCCAGTGCCTATATCCCGCCGGGGTTGCCACCACCATGCCCAAGAGAAAGGCTGAAGGGGATGCTAAAGGAGATAAGCCAAGGTGAAGGACGAACCTCAGAGAAGACCCACAAAGTTGTCTGCTAAACCTGCTCCTCCAAATGCAGAGGCCAAGCCTAAAAATGCCCCTGCAAACAAGGGAGAGAAGGTACACAAAGGGAAAAAGGGAAAAGCTGATGCTGGCAAGGAGGGGAATAACCCTGCAGAAAATGGAGATGCCAAAACAGGGAAGGCACAGAAAGCTGAAGGTGCTGCAGGTGTCAAGTGTAGTGTGTGCATTTTTGATAACTGTGTACTTCTGGTGACTGTACAGTTTGAAATACTATTTTTTATTAAGTTTTATGAAAATGCAGAATCTTGTTTTACTTTTCTTTTTAAGCTATGTTGTTAGCACACAGAACACATCATTGTTGTTTTTGGGGGAAGGGGCATATGTCACTAATAGAATGTCTCCGAAGCTGGATCGATGTGGGGAAAACACCTTTCCCTTCTAGTTTTAAGAGAGTTCCTCTTGGCACCCAGGAGGAGGGATTCTCTGACTTTGACACACATGGCCACCTTGGCACAAAAGCCTTGTGACATGGAAAACAAATTCATTTTTATGTCCTCTTCTCCCTTTCCATCTTCAGCATAGATGTAACTCCTTTAAGCCCAGACATCGGTTGGGACCTGACCCTCAATCATTGGTTACCAGTATGTCAGGCACTCTGGATTTTCCAGTGATGTTACTGAGATGGCACCTGTCAAAAGAGCAGTGGTTCTGTTTCTAGATCGTGGATCTTCAGATAAATTCTACCATTTTCATTTCACTTCCTGAAAGTCAGAGTTGGCTTGTGAAAAGTTTAAACAACATGCTAAATGTGAAATGTCAACCCTCACTCTAAACTTTCCCTGTTCAAAGCATCAGATGAAGACTTCATTGAGTTTTATAGTGGCTTTCTGATTTTTGGTAGTCCATTGAAGAAGGGAGTTTGAAGTTTGCTGTATACTCTTAACGATTATCTGCCCATATCCTGCCTGAAATACCATGACTGTTTATGGAAAGTATCTTTAATAAAGCTGGATACAGTTTGGCTTGGGAAAAAAAAAAAAAAAAGCAAAACAAGGACCTTAACTACTGACAGCCAGGATAAAAAGGAAAGTGTATTGCATGCACATAACTTAAAAGAGGCTGGGAATAAATATGCGTAGGAAGATGAGACTATTTCTTTTTTAATTCTAAAATTAGGTATTCAACCAAACACTTCTAAAAGGAAAGGCTTTTTTAATATTTTTCTTAGTTACTCACTTTTAGCTGCAACGTGGGCTGTCCTCCAACCTTCTCACAATACAAACACATTTCTGGATTCTGGATTCCCAAATAAATGGGATCCCCTCTGCCTTGCTCAAGAGCCTCTGGATACTTGCATGTGATAACAGTGACAGTGACTGTAAAGATAAGAGGAGAGATGGTATCAGTTTCCTTTTGAAGTCAGAAAAGATTATTTGATTTAGCAAGGCAGTATCCTCAAGTGGATCTGGAAGAGAGCTGAAGAGTGTAATCCCAACTAGACCCACCAAATGGCCAACCCCCATATTCATTCATTCATTCATTCATTCATTCATTCATACCATGTGCCAATCACTGCCCTAGTAAATGAGCAAACACAGAGAGCTAAGCAGACAGCAGAGTATGCTCTTGAGATTCTCACACCTCTGCCTGAGCACGTGGAGATGGGGAGCTCCTACATCAAGCAGCCCCTCTGATTCTTGGAGAGCTTGGTCCTTTTTGCAAGTTTTTCCCAATGTGATGCTGAAACCTGCCTTTCTGTGGTATTCACCCATTTAGTCATTTTAGGACACGTTGAAGTCAAGCAGAACAAGCCACTAGTCTTCCATAAGACAGGTCTTCAGATGACTGACAGCAGCTTTCCTATTTCCTTGGAGGCTCCTCCACCATCTCTGGCTTCTTCATCTTAGTGGAACACAAAGTTCTCCCTGACTTCTCTTCCCAATTAGGTGTGAAATTCTCCCCACTCCAGGTGGGCCCCATTGTGAAGTCACACTTTTACAAAAGGCTGGTGCCAGCTTCCCAGCCACAGCAGTGCAAACAGTGGGGAAGGCACAGGGTGACCACTCACCTGGGATCACACTGTCACTTCGTGGAACTGCCACAAGGATCTGACCCTGAAGGGTCCACACTTGCTGATTCAAATCATTAATAGTCCCAGTAATAGGTTTATACACTGATTTTGGGATAGAGAAAAAAATGAAGAAATATTATAATCAAGACTGCTTTACTAGACCCAGGAGAAAAGTATCTAACCCAGGCCATTTTGTAAGGAAGGTGTGGGGTTTGCATCCCCAAACTGACAGCACTCACATCACCCATCAGCCCAGCTTTCTTTCTAGTGAAGTTGTGAGCTCTGGTGAGGAAGGCAAGGGCTACCAAGGGAAGTCACTGGTTTAAGAGGGCAAACTATCAAGACAGAGGGCAATGAGCAGTCTCACAGAACCTCTGTGCCAAGGTCCAGCTACCCTCTTTTGTGCCTATTCTGTGCTTGGCCCGGTGCTGGGGACTGGAGCTGGAGCAGTGACTAAGCAATAGCTCCCACCCTCAAGAAGCCCAGGGCCCAGTGGTAGGTGGGCAGCACCAGGTGGGAAGGGCAGTGCACAGAGAAGAGCAGAGAAGGCTGGGGCTTCCACAGGAGATAGTGTGAATGCAGAGGTCCTAAGCCTCCAGAGCCCCATCCCAAAAGCACTTGATTCACTTGATTGATAGACAGCCTTTCCTCCACCGGCAGAGTCTCCTGGAGTGCCTCTCATAGTGTGGTTGTCTCAGCACCTGTGAAGGCAGACATAGAAGAGATGAACCACAGGAGATGTTTCCAAGACCTTCCAGGACACTAGCTCCTCAGGCCCTCCTTCTAGACAGGGAGCTGGGAAACCTGGCCTGACACGAAGCTCTGATCAGAAGTTCTGAGCCACATCTGGGACAAAACTTGAAGGAAGCATCAGCAAAGGGAGAGCAGGTAGAATTTTCCTCCACCTGGAGATCCAGATAGTATGATAGTGTCTCCCCTAGGAGTTCGAAGGCCAGCCATAAAATTTGACCTTAAATAACCCACAGGCACCTGATGCCCTGCCTCCTCTTCTCTGAAGCCTCCACCCCTTCATCAGCATTGTTTTTGCCTAGGAGCAGGGGAGGGTCCCATGCCAGGGCCACTCTGCCAGGATCCCAGCAACTCCCCAGTAAGAAGCAGCCCCACATAGGACAAGGCACAGAGCCAGCCTGATGTGGCCCTTCCCTTCATTAAGCCCCAAAGCACAGATGAGAGGAAAGGCTCCAGAGGGAGGGAGAAGAGGCTTTCCAGCTGTTGACTATACCTGGCAAGAAAGGGCCTTTATCTACAGTCCAGGGGACTGAATCGTGGCTCCAGCAGCTTCCAAGGTCAGTGATGGGCTCTAACGGAGCCTGGATCATTTATCTGGATGAGCAGAGAGGGAGGCCCCAGCTTCCTGGGTGGGGCATGAGAAACGTATGACATGAAAGAAAACCAACTCCTCCTACCAGAAGATCCTGTGAGGCTCGGAGGAAGAAATCACAGAATTAGCACAAGTATCACCTGTCCGGGCTCCCTGAGAAATAAGTGTTGAGCCAACCTGCACAAAATCAACCACAAGGAAATGAGGTTGATGACAGATCCTAGGTTTCTCATAAAGGGGAAACTAAGGGAGTTCCCCAGAGTTCAGCTCTCCTGTCATGTCATTCTGGAGCTAGAACTGGAAATGCCAGGCACTCTCATGTCAGGGACTCCATCTCCTGGGTCTAGGAGCCTTGCCCTCTGCAGTCAGGATAAAGGCATCCTGTAAGAGCAAAATTAGCCACACGTCTCAGGCAAGGTCCCTATGGCATTTCTCAACTACCCCACCTAAGGCCACACCTGAATGGAAAGCCAGGCAGTAGAGCTCCCCTACCTAACACTCTTTCAGCTCCATCCACATGGGGAGCCACAGGGGCTATGCAGACTGGTCTTTTAACTGAGGCAATCCTGGTCTCAGGTACCCTCAAAATGCAGTGGACTCCAGAACCGCCTAAGGAAGTAAAGAGGTGGGCAGTGATTTCTCCCAAATCTGAGCCCCAGATGCCAGCTTATCCCCCACCCTCTGCCCTAGGTTCCTGATCAGTGGTAATAGTTATTTTTATAACTTGTTTATACACCCCATCCTATCTGCTGTAGCCAAGCCTAAAAATTTACTGAGGTATAAGTTAACTACTAGAGTGAAGTGAGTTTTAGGAGACAGACTTGAAGCACTAACACCTTCAGGTTTACCCGTCTATAAGGAAGAAAAGCACAAAGAATGAGACAGAACCTTCCAGATGAGCTCATCCATGAACCCCTCTTCCCAGCCCTGCAAAGAGTCTCCTGACTCAACGTCTCTTACTTTTCACCCTCATCTCCTTTCTGGCCTTGGAAGAACACGATCCTTTCCTGCCATGGCCCCAGTTCTATCACGTTTGGCTTCCAGTGTTTCTGTGACCCTAGGAAAGAGTGTGGTAATGTCAGGTGCACTTTTGTTCAAAGTCAACCTGAGCCAGTGCCACCTCACTTGAGTCTCCTCTGCCCTGTTAAAGACCCCCTCCATTACACATCAGTCAACATAACTCCTTTCTTGGGATGTTCACCACAAAACAGCATCCAAAATTCCCATCATTTGACCCCCTAAATCCCTTAAGCCTGAATTTCCAATTGGGATCCCTCTGAAAGCAGAATCCATGCTAGGAATTGCAAACAAAGGGAATTGAATAAAAGAAACTAGATACACGTGTGTTGGAAGGCCAAAGAAGATTAAGGGATTGCTGTGGTATCTCGGATAGTAACAACTACAGGAAGGAAACAAAAGGGAACAAAAGAACCTAGGTCTCAAAGGAGCGCTTTTGTAGGACTTATCTCCAGATAATGAGTCGGAGGTGAGGCGTTCTCTGCCAAATTGATGCTCAGACCTCTGAAAAGAGAGTACAGTCTGGTCAATGCTTGGAGCATGAAGGTGGAGGGGAGGGGTCGAGAAGAGGATGCTCAGAGGACCCACAGGACACAACTCTAACAGCTGAATTTTCTTTGGTTCAAAAGCCTGTGGGTACAGCTAGAACTTCCCATGCCCAGATGAAGGTTGCAAAAACTATATAAGAGGGTGACATGTGTCCTCTTCAGCCTCAGCCCTCATTCCACTTGGTCCTGACCCTTCAATAGCTTCCAAGCACTCAGAGAACCCAGCCCTTCCTAGAATTCCCAGCACTCAGCATCCATTCTGAAGTCCCTAGTTTAACTGTTAGTGTGAATAAGTATCAGAGAAATTGGAGGGAGTAGGAGTGATGATGATAAAAAGGGAGAACTGAATCACTGGGGTTGATCAGTAAAGAGCAAAGAGCACATCTACTGAAGAAATGGCCCCGAACGTTTATCTTAAAGTGGAAGGGATGGATGTTATAATTACATGATACCCTGGCTGTACTTGAGAAAACCATCAATATTAATTCTGGTTATAAAAAGTAAAGAACATAGCGTTGCTATATTTTATTTATTATCATTGATTGTTTTATTTACTATCAATGATTTATTATCATGGAGAACAATGACAATGCTTATCATTAAGTGTGGCTTGAATTTAATTACCATAAGTACTGACAAGGCCAAATTCCCTAGATATGAAAATGATTTTAAGAAAACACAGTCCAGATTCTAATTTCCAAGCTCTATGACACTGTCAATCTACATTCATTTGGTAATAAGCCCTGCTACTAGTTTGTTCACTTAACATGCTCATTACCTTATTAAGTTGAGGGAATATCAGTGAAATGCAGGTAGGGAAAAAGAACTTGATTACTGACCACCACTACAATCTCTAGAATCTCTACAACACCTTTTTCGTGAAACCAGGCACACAATCGTAACAAAGCACAGGGAGCCATGGAGCAGTAAAGGTTATTCAGCCCCCATCTTTGCCAACCATAAAAAAATCACCTTAGTAGTAGAATTAAACTTAGAATCTATAACTCCAGACTCCAAATCCAGAGCTCTCTGCTGGAGTCATAAGTCCTCCTTGGGGCCTTCAAAGAGGACCAAAGCCATGTGGCCTATTACCTATCAAGGGCTATCTACAAGCAGGCTGGCAACCTGGCCTGAAGATTGCCACTGGAAAGAAGTTGGCATTCATCTCAATTAAACTGGTGGGGCAACATGGTGTGTACCATGAACCACAGAGACCAGTGTGGGGCCATTTGTACTCTAGTAGACTTGGGAAAATGCCAAGGAAGCTCTTGGCATAGGCTCTGTGGTAAAGCCTTTACCCAATGTAGATGGAATGATGTGCATGGACATGGCCGAAAGCCTCTGCTCCTCCACAGAGCCCAAGCCCATCATCGAAGACTTGCTTCCTATGAGCGGATCTATTACATTTTCCTGAAGCTGGTTTCTACAAAACCCCAGACTTTGGCACATAGGCCAACACGCTATTTAAATGAAGGACAGAGTAACAAAAATAACCCCAAAGCTACTCATCAAAATGGCAGTAATAAATAGAAACATTAAAAGAGTTAAGACAAAAGAACCAAACCATATAGGACTATTGTAAAGGCATATTTCTCTAAATTTAAAACAGGTATTGGTTAATTTGTCATTTATGTGCAACAACAACAACAAAGAACTAAAGCAATAAAAAGCCTTAATTAGACAGCCCATAGTGCAACTCCTGAGAAAGGGGTCTAGGTTAAATGCCTAGAGTTTGAAATTCCTAGACAAAGAGCCAAATGACAGAGAACCCTTAGCCTTCTTTGCCCCAAATCACACAAAGTGCAAAATCCGTGAAAAAAAAAAAAAAGAAAAGATGATAAATTGAATGTCACCCAAATTTTAGAATTTTGGACAAAACACATCATGAAATGAATTTGAAAAGACAGATTACCCAAGATAAAATATTTGTAACACATCTAACAAATAATTAATATCCAAAGTTTGTAAGTAATTCTTACTAAGCAGCAGGAAAAGTGCAAATAATTCCATAGAAAAATGAGCAATTGACGTAAAAAGTATTTCACTGAGTAGAAAATATGAATGTCCAATAAATATAAGTAATTATAGTAAACCACACTGGTAATTAGCAAGATGCAAATCAAAGCAATACTGAGATTCAGTTTCCACCCATCAGGAAGGCACAAATTAAAAAGATAGTAGGCAGTAGTGTGAGACAATAGATTCACTCACCACATGGATGGCCGTGTGAATCATTGCAGACTTTTTGGAAAGCAATTTTGTAGAGGCTATTAAAAATGTTAATGTGTTTACCCTTGGCCCCATATGTGTACTTATAAGAGTCTATCAATTTACGTTATTTTCAGCTTCAAAACCTGAGAAATCCTATTCAAAGTGGCTAAAACAATAAAAATATTTACTAGGTTACATAAATGGAAGTCTAAAATTATTAATTATCAGAGTTGCTGACCTGATAATTGTATGAGGTGAGCAAGGACCAGTATTTTTAAAAATTCTCTCTGGTCTTAAGTTTAATTCATAACTTAAGGCCAGGTTTCTCCAAGGCCATTAGAGGGCTGCCTGTGTCAATCAGAACTGTGTGCTCAGTCATTCACATCTTGTAGAAAAAAGAAATGTCTCCCCTACAACTATCAAAGTCTTTCTAGTCTATTCGGGCCAACTTGGGAGCCATGCTGTGTCAATTGGGGTGCTAACAAAAAAACAGATGACATGTTCAAATTTGGCAATTGGAGGTAAATGTCATGAAGGAGTTATTTATAAAGATATGTGTAGAGTACAGGGAAATCCCAAGGCATAGTACAGAACCTCAGGCTACTAAAAGTGGGGTATACCTCTGGCCGCCCCTAGGCCTGAAAGGACAAGAGGTGGTTACTAGAACCCAGAGAGAGAAAGTACTTTGTGAACAAGGCCACCTAATAGGAGCTGTGACCTTCATCAAGAAAAATATCCTGCAGTGACCCCATAGGAAAGGAACCAGGGAATACAGTCATGCATGGCTTAATGACATTTCACAGTGCAAACATCATAGAGTGTATTTACACAAATCTGGATGGCACAGCCTACTACACACCTAGGCTATATTGTACAGCCTATTGCTCCTATACAAACCTGTACAGCATGATACTATACAGTGAAATTGCTGACCCCTCAAAGTGATAAACATATGCATCTGAGGGGATAATGTTATATATACCTGCTGTGGTCAGGCACTCCCAAGACTGGACAAGAAAGCAAAGCCAAAGGCTGCTGAGATCATGGCTGTGAACACTCCTGCGCAGGGCCATAAAAACCACAAAGAAACTGGCCATGGCGAGATGCCTATAGAAGCTCTGCTCATGAGAACTCTGACTCCTCTTTTCCATCTGGCATCGCCACCAGGAGCCCTACCGGGAAAAGAGCAACGAGAACCACCTCTCTCCAACCCCCTGCAAAATATATTTGCATGATTGCTAGTGTATGAAAGTCTTGCAATAAGCCATGAATTCATGAGCAACTAATTGGCCATTGAGTCACTGTGAAACCTCTTTCCCTCACCCCCACTCCCATTCAAGTTAGCACAACTACGCTGATTTGAAACTGACATGACATTCCCATTCTTTAAGTTCCTTTCACTACACCCCCTTGGCCAAACCCAGAAGCCAAGGGCAACCAGAAGCCAGAAGGCAAGGAAGCCCACAGATGCAAGTTAGCCTCCTGGGCAGACAGCCAGGAGAGAAGCATGGAGGGTGGATTTGGAAAGGTAATTGGAAGTTATCCAGCATAGTCCATGCCTCTTGCCCCTCAGGTCCATATTCTTCTTTCTTGGGTAAGACATTTGTGTTCCCTCTCACAGGTGAAATTCTGAATCATCACATTAGGTCAATGTAGTCATACTCCAATCTGAAACTTTTAAAAGCCACCCCCAGTGTTACTCATGTAAGGTGGTTAGAGAAAAAGGTAGGGATAGGGAGGAAACAGTTAAATAGAACATTGAGACTCCTTGATTCTGTAGTTACTCACCAAAGCCAAGTTTGGTAATCATAGCTGCCTTCTTCTACCACCCATCCCATGTTCCCCTTACATTTGCCACCACCTCTGCTGGATGCTGTTCTTCACCTTACAGTTGAGTCAAGCCTCCATTTCTGTGCAATCCAGGTCCTCAGTGCTCTTCTTTATTGGGCGTTTCCATTTTCCATTGACTGAAACTACCAGACATGAAAGAAGCAAGATATTCCCTGGAGTAACAAGACATGTTCCGGGGGAACTCTTGGGCTCCAGACATACTCCTATTTACCTCTACTGAGTAGCAGCAATCCGGTTTTCCCCCTGAGCAATTAGGATCAATCAGCCCAGCCAGTAAGGTGATCCCTTTCTGCCCATCTACATAAAATTAAACACTGCATGTTCTCATTTATAAATGGGAGCTAAACAATGGGTACATATGTACATAAAGATGAAAATAACAGACACTGAAAATTCCACAGTGGAGTGGGGTGGGAGAAGGGCAAAAGTTGAAAAATCACCTATTGGGTACAATGTTCACTGTTTGGGTGATGGATACACTAGAAGCCCAAACCTCACCATTATGCAATATGCCCAGGTAACAAAACTGCGTGAATGCTCCTTGAATCTAAAATAAAATAAAATCACTAAAAAAAAAAGAAAAAAAATTGTAATGATTTACTGGCATTCTCCACAACCCATGTAGTATCTGTACCAGCAAAATAGGCAAATTAAGTAGGGATATGAAATTAATACCCTAATATCTTTCAAGTCTGTGATGGTGACACTAACTCTAGTCACTCCCCCAGGGGTGGAGTTTTCCTTTGGGTTTCTGGTTTATCATCTTGGTAGAGGGTCAGGAGAAATTCTAGGGGCTTCCCCTTGACCCTCTCTCCATAACAACTTTCACTTTATAAGAAGGAACCCAATGTGGACATCCTGCCAGTCACTAAATTATCTTGTCACACTGTACATTTTGAGCCCAAAGAAATAATCTCAGGCTGCCTCTTTAGACAAAATCAGTCCCAGAGTTCCTCTGTCTCCTCTGCTTTATAATCGTCTGCTGTGATTGATGGACCATTGTGGCATTTTTTTGCCCCTGGAGATTTCCATCAATACAGAGGCAGTATCTGAAACCCCCAGATACTATTTCGCTCTCCCAGTGCACAGCCCTGATAAATGGCCATAAGTATGTCTGGCAAAGGCTTGGGGAAAGATTCTTACTATATACCAGTCACCATGTGTTAGTCTGCTCAGGCTGCCATAACAAAATATCACAGGCTGGGTGGCTGAAAGAACAGAACTTCATTTCTCACTGTTCTGGAGGCTGGAAGTCCAAGATCAAGGTGTCAACAGGTTTGGTGTCTCCTAAGGGCTCTCTCCTTGGCTCACAGGTGGCCACCTTCTCTCTGTCCTCACATGACCCTCTGTGCATCCCTGGTGTCTCTTCCTTGCATTGTAAAGTCATATTGCATTAGGGACCCACCTTATAGCTTCATTTTACCTTAATTACCCCTTGAAACGCCCTATTTCCAAGTAGCCACATTAGGGTTTAGGGCATCAACGTATGAATTAAGAGGGAGGACAAAATTCAGACCATAACATGACACTATGCAAAGTTCCTCCTCAAATGGACCTGGCCTTTATCTTAGGAATCCAGGGCTTCTATCTTCCTTAGACCTGGAAATTGGGTAAAAAGCTATACATTTCCACTATAGCAATTTGAGTTCTTTTCTGTACACCAGACCTAAAAATCTTCCTCCCATATGTGTTAAGCAGCACCTTAGAAGCTTTCCCATGTATTTCATTTCTACAGACCCTGAGATGAATTTGTCATTGCCACGGGGTCCTGAAGTTCAAATACTCTAGTTGGTATCCTGCCCCTGTGGTTAACTGTGATCATTTCACTCACCTTGTTTATGATGAGAAGTGCCACCATCTGGCCTCTTCCACTCTGCAATCCTGTTAATTCCCATCAAAGCTGAAAACCTGCTGCAGCACCCACACCATCACCTCCTGCCTAGAGAGGGAAGCTACCAGTGAGCTCTCCTGGACGCCAGTGTGCCCCTCGCCAATACATTTCTTCTTAGTCCCTTGGTCTTCCTGAGGTGTGTGATTAATGTACAGCTGTGTGGATTGCACATAATAGATGTACTCCAGCATCTTCATCCCTGATTTTCCTGTACAGAAATCACTCAACCTGAGCAACATGTGAAAATCACCTAAGGATATTCTTTAAATCCGTCTGTCCACATGGCAACACAAACCACTTAAATAAGAATCTCCAGGGAGTCACATAAGCAACAGTGTTTTTTAAAGCTCCAATTTTAAGGATCATTATATTATGTCAAAGAAATTATAGTATTTCAGCCTTACTGACTGTAAACCACCACCATATCTAAGCATCCATTAGTCAACCTAGCAGACAATAAACTAACATTACCTCCAGATACTCAAATCAATTCATTGCATCCCAAAACCCAGATGGGCCCACCCTTATTGACAAATTCAGCCCAATCTTGGTTGAACACATTTAGAATATATTTCCATGAACAATACCCGGTTGACAAGTTTCTTTAACTTTTTTGGAGTTTAGGCCATTTCCTTTCACAGTAGCCTTGTAAATTCCCTGTCAGTGCTCCATGGGAGTCATGAGGAGACGTCTTATTAGCCTGTGAGGCAACTTGGCTCAGGTGCAGACACTCAAATGCTTCACATGCAGTGGGAAAGGACAGTGATTGTCTACCTCAGTTGTTAATGGAGCCTCAAGGACATACGAAGGTTCAAAGTTCTCAACTCATATATGCCTGATCAAACGTCCCCATATGGTGTCTCAGAGTCAACTCCTTCCCCATCAGTGCCCTGACTTCGGCATAACAAACCTGGCAGGTTAAGTGATTAATCAGTCCTGCACAACTGTAGCACTTAGCAGGAAGCACTAAGCTTCATTTTCATTTATTTCTTCCCTGGAACTACAAGAAATGAGGGATTCCTTCCGCCATGAAGTCTTGCTGATTGTCCACTTTGTTGTCAATGAGATATTCACAGTTTTTAATTTGTCTTTCTCTCCTGCATGGTCTCCAAACCTGTCCAAAGAAGCCAGCTGGCTCCATCATCTGTAAAATCACCATTGTCACCAGAGCACTTGACTTCCTGTTGCCCTACAATCCACCTGCACTTTATTTCCTGCCACCATGATAATGTAGTGTTACTGCAATTTACATTCAGCTATAAGAAATGTCACATTCATTTACCTAAATCAAATTAAGTCTGCTCACTCAGTCCCCCACAGTGACCAACCTATAAAAGAGAAGGTAAATTTCAGTCATCACTGAGGTTCTCTCTACCACTAGAAAACTGAGGAAGGGTCTGGAGTCCACAGTGGTTAACATCATTGCCTCTGTGTTTTCTCCTACTCAATGTAACCGTCCAAGGTTACTCACAAATTCACAAAAAGAGGTCTTCACCTCTGCTCTCAAGATCAGAGGGCTGGGTTCCAGACTCAAAGGCCAATGTTCCTCAACTTTTTGCATTGTTTCAACACGGGGAAAAACTAGAGGGGATTCAAGAATGGTTATATAAGCTTTGTGGAAAAATGTATAATTTTTTAAAATTAAAATACAAAGTATTATGGAAAGCACTAAATATTGAATTTATATAAACATTCCAAATATTTTTCTAAATTTTTAGTGAGAAACTTGAGCTTGCTTCTGTGAGATATTTATTTTAAAACAGATTTGACACTTAAAATGTCTAATCAAGCCTTTTAAACCATGATCTATGTCTTCAAATTCTTCAGATGCCACCATCAATAAGAAACTTTGTTCACACAAGTAAGTGGTAGCAAATGGCAGGGTGTTTGTCCTTTTTTTTTTTTTGAGAAGGAGTCTCACTCTGTCACCCAGGCTGGAGTGCAGTGGCGCGATCTCGCTCGGCTCACTGCAAGCTCCGCCTCCCGGGTTCACGCCATTCTCCTGCCTCAGCCTCCCAAGTAGCTGGGACTACAGGCACCCGCCACCACGCCCGGCTAATTTTTTGTATTTTTAGTAGAGACGGGGTTTCACCGTGTTAGCCAGGATGGTCTCGATCTCCTGACCTCGTGATCCTCCCTCCTCGGCCTCCCAAAGTGCTGGGATTACAGGCGTCAGCCACCGCGCCCCGGCCTTGTTTATCAATTTTTGCCTGATGAAATCTTCCTTGCCACTACTCTGGATGGTTTGATACATTTAAATTGTGCTTCCAGGGTACAATTATTCTTTAAATCTATACCTCTTTCCTTTCTTTTATTGACAAATATAATGTTACACTTTTCTGTCATTGCAGCCACACCACCAGTACACACATCCCAACAGAGTTGTAATATTTTATTAGTTTCAGAGTTTCATTCTTATTTTATCACTTTCAATACTTCATGTGCAGGAGTTGTATTTGGTAGTTCTTTACAAAATAAATGATGTGCTTCCAAGCATTTCTTTTCAATAATTCTAATCAATGTTATTAACTGAGTAATACTAGTATCTGTTTATTCATAAATTCACAGGAAATGCTTTTTTACTTATTAGTCTTTGGAATTCTGTTGTTTGTATAAACATCTTTCATGATGGTTTTGTGTCTACCAATAGCACTATTGCCAAATGGCACCTTTTTCTTGTTCCTTTACTTCATTGGTCCCAAGCATGGTACCAACAACTACCACACAGACTGCGAAATGAGCAATTTTGCCATGTGCCCTTAGCTATTAATGGTGGCACTCCATAACTAGCATCTTAAGCTCAATTTCATGAAAGAAATGTGTTTCTTATTTTGTATTTGCAGGTACTTTTTAAACTTATAGTCTTTTATTCATACTTTAAAATTAAAACAGAGTAATAGAACCCATAGAAGGAAATAAATACCCACGAGTCCATACTGATATAAATAAATAGTTAAATAAATAAGTGGGGGGAGAAATAACAGCTCTTCCTTACAGAAAAATTTCAATTAATAAATGAAGAAGGAATTAGGGAAATACAACGTTACCATTAAGCAACCACAAGTAATAATCATTACAGGCAACATCCAACAATAAATTCCAAAACCAGTAGGCAAAAGTTTGAGGAGATAGAGGATATTAACATAGTCTCCAAATATCTCATGCTATTTATAAATTACAAAAGGAAATATAACAACTGTATAATGAAGAAACTCAGCAGACACCACCTTAGCCAAGTGATCAAGATTAACATCACCAGTAATAGGGCTTGTTGACATACTGGACCCCAATCTGATACACTGATAAGGACACATGACTTCTGCAGTACTCTTACCAAAAACAGAATTCTAATGTAATTAAGGAAAACATCAGACAAACCTATTCTGAGAAACATTCTATAAAACAACTAACCAATACTTTCAAAATTGTCAAGGTCATAAAGACAAACCAGGCGACGGTCACAGATTTGAGGAGACTAAGGAGATACAACAACTAAATACACAGATGGAACCATGGCATTCTTGATTGGATCTTGAAACAGAAAAAGGACATTAGGAGGAAAAGCTGATGAAATTCTAATACATTCTGTAGTTTAATTAATAGTATTGTACCAATATTAATTTCCTGGATTTGATCATTATACTATGGTTAAGTTTTTAACATTAGAGGAAGCTGGGAGAATGGTATATATGAACTCCACTGTTCATTCAACTTTTTCAGTAACTATTGTTTCAAAATAAAGTTAAAAAAAGAAAATACAATGAATGTATTATAGTAAACTGCTAGAGTGTTTGGTTTGACATACTGATTGTTTTGATAATTTTCCATGCAAACAAGATATTTAGGCTAAAGAGAAGAATTATCAGGAAAGGCAGATTCAAGTGGAGAAATTCTTTAGTATATCGCCTAATTGGTGATTTACATTTTTAATTTCTTCTTGGTTTTCTCCAAACAAAACAAACAGTGGTCACGTTATAAACCTGAGACTCCCAGCTTTAATAAAAAGTTATCTATTATACTGGTCAGAAAATAAATATCCATAAAACAATATGTCTATTTACATACAAAGTACATAAAGGCCTTTATGGCTTCAGATAATTCCTAAAAATTTAGGTTTTCTCTATTCTTAAGGACATTTCAAAGCAAATTGCATAAAATATTTGAAAAACTTAAAATATGATAATAAATTTGTTTAATTTAACAATAGAGTTTCTAAACTACTTACAAGATTTAAATACAGTAAAATTTTGGACAATGTTTTGAAAATATAAACAATATTCCAAAGCCCTAAGGCTATCAGTCCCCCACTTAATGATTTAATTAATATGTCTCTCTACTTACTCTTTCTTTTCAAAATTGACTTAGCTTTTTGGAGAACTTTAGAATAAGTTTATTGAGTTTCTTAAAGAATTCAACTGCGGGATCATATTAAACTTACAGATTAATTTGGGAGAAATATAAGTACTTGATAATACAGTTGGCCCTCTCTATTCATGGGTTTCACATCTGTGGATTCAACTAACTGTGGATGAAAAATATTTGGGAAAAAAAGAATGGCTACATCTGTACTGCACAAGTGTGTGCTTTTATTCTCATCATTATTCCCTAAGCAATACAATATAACAACTATTTACATAGCATTTATGCTGTATTAGGTATTATAAGTAATCTAGAGATGATTTGAAGTATACAGGAGGATGTGCTTAGGTTACATGCAAACACTATGCCACTTTATAAAAGGGCCTTCAGCCTCCTCAGATTTTGGTATCCATGGCATTTCCTGGAATCAATTCTCCTGCAACATCTCCATTTGTTCAGATTCTCTTCTATATCATTTTTATATCAGAAAATCTACACAAGATTTTTTAATGTGTTCATATAGGTTTTGTGTATTTTTGGTTGTTAATCCCTAGATATATGAAGTATTTATGGCTATTATGAGTAGTATTTCTTTACCATGTATTCTAGTTGGTTATTGCTGACAGAGAAAAATGTTGCTGGTGTTTCTAAGTTACCTTGTTTCTAACAACCTTGCTGAACTCTTATTAGTTCTCATAGTTTTTAATTAATCTTTCTTTGTTCTGATAATATAATCTGCAAATAATGACAATTTTATATCTTTCTTTCTAATGCTTATATCTCTCAGTCCTCTTTATCCCAAAGTATTTTCCAGGATCTCCACTATAACATTAAATAGTAATAAGAATTTCTGTCTTGTTACTGATCTTAAGGAGAATAAATTTAAATTTCCTCTGTCAGGTTTTATGCTTGATATAGATTTGTGATATATAGCCTTTCACAGGTTAAAAAAAATACTTTCCTACTAGTCCTAATTTTTTTAAAAAAAAATCATAAATAGATGTTGAACATTATCAAATGCTTTTTCTGCATCTATAGAGATAATCATATGGCTTTTTACTATTTGTCTATTAATGTAATGAATTAGATCAATTTTCTAATGCCAACTCTTCCTTGTATTTGTAGGGTAAATCCTATGGGATCATAAAATACTTTTAATACATTGTTAGATTTGAAGAGTTAACACCTTATTTAGAACATTTTTAGTCACATCCATAAGTGAAATGGTACTATAGTGTCTATTACTATTATATTTTTCTGGTTCTGAAATCAAAATTATACTCACCTCATACAGTAAGTTGGGCAACTTTTGTTCTTTTTTTCTGAAACAATTTGTGTATAGAAGAAATTAACTGTTCCTTGAAAGTTTGATAATAATCATCCAGAAAATTATTCCCATCTAGGGCTTTTAGGAAAAGGATACTCTAGAATGCCATTTCGGTTTCTTTGATGTGTATTGGCCTCTTTCATTTAGGCTTTTGAATTTTTTAGGGCATTTTTCCACTATACTCTTTTTTTTTTTTTTTTTTTTTTTTTTTTTGAGATGAAGTATCACTCTGTCACCCAGGCTGGAGTGCAATGGTGTGATCTCGGCTCACTGCAACCTCTGCCTCCCAGGTTCAAGCAATTCTCCTGTCTCAGCTTCCTGAGTAGCTGCGATTACATGCACACACCACCATGTCCGGCTAATTTTTTGTATTTTAGTGGAGATAGGGTTTCACCTTGTTGCCCAGGCTGGTCTTGAACTCCTGAGCTCAGGCAATCCACCCGCCTCAGCCTCCCAAAGTGCTGGGATTACAGGCATGAGCCACCGCACCTGGCTGTTTTTAAATATCTATTGATTCTGTAGTCTTGCCAGTGCCCTAATGTCAAACAGAACATTTTAACAAATGGCTCTTTTCCTAATGACACCCACCTTTTCTTCACTAAATGATTCTAATATAGGTCCAACAAGGGTTGACCCAGAGATAAATCTAAGTGAGAAAACTATGCACAGTGTGTTCAAAATCACTTCTCTGATTCAAAAACGTTGCTATTGCTAATGAGGTAACCTCCCCAACCCATGTTTTTTCTTCAGTTTAACTGACTGCTCTCCTGAAAATAGGCTTCTAGTGAACTCATCCTAATACTTGGTCATATATAGCTAGAAATGCCTGAATCTCAGGTTAGATTCAAATTAGAAGCCCCAACAATACCCACATTTTAGAATTGAACAAATAGGAGTGCAAAAGGTTTCTCACTGTCAGGCAACCTTTCCACTTTTCCTAGTCCCTGATTCCTTCCTTGACCCAGGAAATGTCCTGAGGGGAAGATATTAAGACAGGTGGCCCATGGAGAGCCTGAGAGACAAGTTTCTAGAAGGCCATTGCGTATTTAAAGAATCAGAAGGAGCAGAAAGCTGGATCAAATCTTCTAATCACACAACAAACCAGGGACTTAACCTGGATGGCTCAGTTCACTTTGAAACCACTCAAAAGGAAAGAATTTGGGGGCAGTAACAGTCACTGTGTAACCATTATTTTTGATATGAAATTCACTTCAACTTAATATGTATCAGTACCTCACTTACCTGACCTGGATTCATTATATCTGTTCATTCCATCACTCATACATGTTTCCACTGGAATGATCTAATACATTGCTACTCAAAGTGTGGTCCGTGTGTTAGAAGTGCAGAATGTCAAGCCCCACTCCAGACCCACTGAATCAGAATCTGCATGCATTTTTAGTAAGACCCCTAGATGATTTATACATGGAGTTTTTAGAAGCACTGCTCTAGCACCCATTTTAATCCATTAGTCGCTATGAAAGGACACTTATTCAGGTGGCCATACACACTGTGTGCAGAGGGCAAGGCTGCATACAGAGACATTTCCCTGGCAGATGAAGGCAGCCTCAGGGATGGAAGCTGAGGCTCATATTGTTCCATGTCACTGCTGCTAATCTCTCTGCACTATTTCCCAAAATCCCAACCTAGGAAACAAGAATAGAAAGGCTGGAGATGAGAGACTCATTGTTTAGCTCTGATTCTGCTGCTAAATGTCAATGAAGCCCTCTAGAAGTCACTTTACTTCTCTGTGCCTTTGTTTATTTACCTGTAGCTGAGGAAACCATCTCTGTAATCACTTAGAGCTCAAACTGTCAATGATTCTAAACAACCATGATGCAACTCAATGACTCCCAACTCTCAGTAATTGCCACTTTGATTTTAGTGTCCATCAACAGAGATGAAAGGTTGTGATATAAGTAACCATCACTCCATTTTACCATTCTGTGCTATCACTGGTCCACTATATTTAGCCCCAGTATTATTTAAGTTTCTGCTACAATAATGCTACATAAACAAACCCCAAACGTCAGAGACTTATACATTTTTATTTCACTTTCAGGTCTGTAGGTAGCTGCAGTTCAATTGACCTCGTGTGGGCTCAGCTGCCCTTCAGCCTTTGAGTCAAGTTCATTATTCTCCATGTTTGTATTCTAGGACGTGGGCTGAAGGTACAATCCAGGTTATTCTCTCTTCATGGCCAAGGGAAGGAGTTCTGAGGGAGCTGGCACAGGCTCGCCATGCTTCCCAAGGCCTTAGCTTGGGACTGGTTCCCAGTTACTTCTGCCCACATTCCCTTGGCAAAAAAGTCACATGACTAAGCCCAAAGTCAAAAGGACAGGGAACTACAGCCCATCAGTGGGGAAAAGAAGCCACGGCAAGAGCGGGAGAGAAGGAATCCTCATAGGCGTGCACACACACACACACACACACACACAAACACACACAAGGCATAATTATAAAGCAAACTAAGGAGCCACCTAATATCCTTGTGGGCTTTGGTAACTTATATAGACACAAAATGGGGATACAGCTGGGAAAGCTGGCTAACTCAAATGTGAGAATCAGATTATTTCTGGACATGCCTGGTCCAGCTATCTGTGGACTCACTAGAAGCCTTCCCCTGAAGGATGTGAGGAGCCTTCTAAGAGAGAAATCACTCTAAGGGAAGACAAAACAAGGCTTGGTGAGGTTAACCCAGTGACAGCATCTCAGTTATTAAGCAAAAGAAGGGATTTTGAGTTTACTATGCTCTCTGTGACTTGATCTCTGTGACTTGGATCTGCCTCCTGAAGCAGCTCCCATTGGCCTCCCATCTGAGCATCCCTTTCCAGCTATACCCTGGCCACCATGCAAGTTGGTGCTGTGAAGACGCAGGTGCCTCAGGCACCATAGCTGGCCAGCCTCTGCAGAGCAGCAGCAGCAGCAGCAGGAGCCTCAGCAAGAGCAGAGGAACAGCAAGAGTGGACTCGTTGTGAGTCCATGTCTACACTCAAAGACGGGGCAACTTACAAGGCTGAAAGGTAACCCCATCTGTAACCCATGGGCTGGTGAGAACTGACATGGAATTTATTTTAAGGTCCACTCAGAATTACTGTGAATATAAAGTACAATGTATATCTATGTAAAGACTGATTACTATCCCAGGGGCTAGGCCCAAATGACATTTGTGGGACAATGGCAGTGACACTGACAAAGGATGAATGTAGACCACAGGTTTGGGAGCCACCTGTGAACTGTGGTCAGCCAGCAGGACTCCACAGCCAGCCTGCTTCAGAGCCATTGGAAGGATATTCTGGAGGTAAAGCAACTCACTCTTACACTCAAATATTTCCTGAATGCCTCCCATGACCCAGGAGCTAGATTGGACAATGAGAATTAAGCCTTAGTAGAGCTATCCAGAGACGCTGATTGATGCCACTGGTGAATTTGGAAATAAAAGTACCTGGAACATGCCCTTTAAGCCTCTGCCATGGATACCAAGTTTCAAAAGTAGCTGGAAAGAAAGTCAGGCAGCATCAGAATGATGCTGAGCACCCTACCCAGGAGGTGACTTAGACAGTAGGACAGGCAATGGGAGAGCCTAGTCAACCCAGTGTGAAAACCCTTTAGGCCATGTGGGATCTGTCAGCCCAGTGAGATTGCAGACCAGAGGGTGAGCCTAGAACATTAGTAGGTAAAGCAAGGAACAGAAAGAGGTAATTGCCCAAAGATAACTTTTCTTGTTTCAACCTTTTTTGAGATTATGGTTAAACCTGAGAGGATGGAATCAAGATTTAGTCACACACTAGCTGTGAAACTTTGGAGACAGATGTCACTTAGCCTCTCTGAGGCCTTGTCTTAATTTAGATTCTAGGCATAGTCCACACAAGGACCTTGCTGCCATTTTCCATATGCTACAAGGTTGCATCTGACCCCTTGTGAGAGTCAGCTGGATCCAAGTTTGTTGGAGAACCTGATATTGGATTCAGGTTCTCAGCACAGGGTAGGGGCTGAGGCTGGTTTTTTCCCCAGCAACAGCTGCCAGTGAGGAAGTGGAACCTTCTTTCCAGTTGCCCTATGGAAGCTCTTAGTGCCTTCTGGGAGGAGTCAGGGCCCCTGCTCACCTGACGGCTTGCTTTTCTTAGCCTTCTTTGCATCTGTGTAGACGGGAGGGAAACAGTTACAGGACTGACCAGCCACAGACAAGGTCTCCTGCCTCTGGGACTCAGTTGGGAAGAGACTGGGACAGGAAAGCTCTGGAGCCAAGTCCCCCAGGATGCCATTCTCCTCTCTAAAAACCAGCACATCTCTCCCCACAGAGCCCAGTGCCTGGTGACTGTCCCTAGATCTCAAGGATTCCAGGTTAATTTGAAAATTGCCCCACCTACTGGGAATACAGCCATTAGCATCACCCATAGTCTCTAAACAGCTGTGCTTAGAACTGTGTTCTCAAACTTCTAAGACTCCATGCCCTTTGAGAAAATAATCAACAAATACTTTTGAACACCTGCTATGTGCCAAGCACTGTTCTAGGTGCTAGAAATACACTACAAAAAGAAACATTCCTTCCAGAGATTACAAGGGTATGGATATGAAGCAAACAAAAAAAAGTAAAATTAGAACTAGAAAGTAACTAATCTATTTTATTTGAAAGTAACAAGTTCTTTGAGAAGAAAGCAGTGGAGAGGGATAAGAAGGCTAGGGGTGGGGGTGCATACTCTCAAATCTCGAAGAGGTGGTGTGAGAAGGTCTCCCTAGAAGGTGATATTTAAGCAAAGACTAAAAGGAGAAGTGGAAGAAAAATCATGTGAACACTGAGAGAGGTGCATTTTGGGCAAAGAAAAGAGCAAATGCAAAGGCCCTGAAGCAGCAGCTCGCCTGGTGTGGACAACATGCGAAGTACCCGCTGCCCACACCCTCTTCAAGGAAGAGCTCCCTGCCTAGTCACTGGAGCAGTGACTTAAACCAGGACGGTGTCTAATTTACCTCAGATAGTCTCACAATGGCAGGTCCTACTAAAGGCAAAAAAAAAAAAAAAAAAAAAAAAAAAAAAGAGAATTCAAACTGACCTGGTGGTTTAACATTAAAATGCTTGCAGGGAGCGAATGTTCCAAGAAATAGGGTCAACCGCCAACGGCTCACTAGCACCCAAGCATCCAGTTACAAGCACTCAGCTCACAGCCTACCTGCATGCAAGAATCCTGTCTGCAAGCATTCAGCCTAAGCAGCCCGATGTCATACGTAGCCCTTGCCTCTTTGCAGACAGCCTTCCCTCTGCTGTATTGCCCGTTGCTCCCTTGCAACGTATCTCTCCTTTTTCTCTAAATAACTCTGCCTTTCTAAATTCTTGATTAATTCCTTTATCACCACGCGCTGGCGTCACACAGCCATTGACCACAAGTTTCACCCCCAAAGATATTTAACCCTAGGAAAAAACTGCCACAAGGTGGCGCCACATTACAGAGAGGGAACAGATGGATTTGTCTTGCACGTGGTCCCCAGAATTGCTGAGGCTAGCTGCAGATGCTCACCAGGTCATTTTATTAGCCTTCTAATAACACAATTCTACATTTTATACTAGCGAAGTTTGGGGCCCAATTTATTGCCTAATTTGGGATTTTTAAATGTTAAATCCCTGAGACTAGAAAAGATCCCTAAGGAGGCAGATATTGATAAAGGAAAGAGAAGGGCCTTCAGCACATGCTAATATTTGAGCAGGGTTTCTTGATCTTCGCACTATGGATATTTTGAGCTGAATAATTCTGTGTTATGGGGACTGTCCTGGGCATTAACAGCATCTCTAGCCTCTCCCCACTAGATGGCAGTAGCAACACCCTCAAACAGAACCATAGACCTCTCCAGACATTGCCAAATGTCCCCTGGGGAGCAAAATCACCCCGTAGTGGAGAAGCAATCATTCAGAGGGCAGAGGACGCAGCAAAATCAGAAAGGAAACCAAAGACAGCGGCCAGAGGGGAGGAAACCAGGAGAGTGAGGATAGTGGAGCCAAGGGCGGAAAGGTCCCAAGGAAGAGTGACCGATTGCATCCAACGGTGAGTGCCTAAAGGTAGGATGGCTGTATATCTGCTTTCCTAAGATGGTCCCAATTTATACCTCTTGTCCAGGTACAACCATTTCTTAGGAGTGTTGCAGTTTGGATCATTTATGTGCTCACACGACTCACAAGTCAAATAAGAGGACAGCAGAGACAGCACTGGGTTTGGCTATGTCCAGGCTGGTGATGGCCTCAGCAAGGGCAGTTTAGGTGCAGTGGCAGAGACTACAGCCACTTTGGTGTGTACTTTGTGGGCGAGTTTAAAATAGAATAGGAGAAATTACAGAAAGAGGGGCCTCTATAACACTTTCTATGGGTTTTGCTATAATTAGGGATAGAGTAACGTGGAAAGAGAAATGGAGAGGGTGGTGGAGATCGGAGGAACAGCTGCATGCTTTGTGCCAGTATAACTGGTCTGCTGAAGAGGAACCATGATGTTGCTGGAGCATGAGGGGACTTGCTAGAGGCACATCCTGGGCAGGTGAGAGGGTACAGAATGTGTGCGTAAGTAAAAAGGACTTGGATGGAGCATAGTCAGCTCACCCCAAGTGACAGCAGGAAAGGCCTAGATTGGGGGGTGCCATGCTGGCAGATGGGCAGAGTGGTGGCAGTGGGTGGGATTTGTTTATGTTTGCTTCTGTGTTTCAAGTGAAATAGGAAACAAAGTCATCAGCTGAAAGTGACATGGAGGTGTTGGAGGTTTGCAGAGAGAGAAGAATGTGTGGGATACTCACCTAGGAACCCAGGAGACTGAAGGAACTAAAGAAAACATATAATGTGTTGCCAGGCAGCACTGAGGCATATGCAAGGCTGGAGGTTGGAAACGTATATTGACACATAGGGCCCTGTGCGTGTGTGGATTTTTCCAACCTCCATCAGCCATGCGTGTGCAGGTGCCGGCACAGTGCAGGGATAAGGCTGGACTCAACCAGGGCTGTGGTTTTGCCACATAAGGGTGATGAAGTAAAGGGGGCAGAAGTATTGACAGTGGCTGCAAGGGAGTGATTCCAACAGGCCTTGGAATTTCATCTGGGTAATAAAGGAATGAGAACCCTAGTGGGGTGAAGAATGGTGAAAAGGTAGATGACTTAATGGATTGCACAGATCAAAGGATTTTTTTGACTCAGGGGATAAGAATGAAGAGGTTAGAATGTGAGGTCACAGATTAGGATATTAGAAACTAGAATTAAGGAGGGGCTGGAGTTACTGGTAATGATCTGGCAGTAAGTGGCTAAGCTGGGGGATCATTACAAGGTTATTGGAGGGAAGAAAATTAAAGACCTGAGAGGCCACCCTATTAAAAAGAATGTCTATGTGTGTATTGAACCATCAAGGATTGGGACAGGGTTCTGTTGCAGCAAGTGACAGTCACCCTCCAAGAAATGAAGGGGAAACAGGAAGATGGTGAATGACTGCCATTAAGAGGACACACTAGAGGGTGGCAGGAGTTGGAGCTACAGCAGTGAATTGGAGGAGCAAGAATGATCTGGAAGCATCAAGGAGGACCTTACTCCATCCCTGGGCCCTGTGACATAAGGGTTAAGGGAGGAAAAAAGACAGCCACTCCTGGAAAGGACTGAGATAAAGCAGTACTCTCAGGCAGAGCCAGGTCTCAGTAAGAGCAGGAGGGTGAAGGGAAGGGTTAAAGAAGAGGATGAACCAAGCATTCCAGAGACACCCTGAAAGAGCCCCTGGAGGTGGAGAGGAGTGGATGGAATTGGAGCAGAAGATGCAAAAACCCATATCAAAATTACAGTGCAAGAGATGATGATGGCCTGGGTGATTGATGCAAACAAGGATAAAGAAAATAATCAATTTCACCCCTATCTTCAAAGACAGATAGCAGCAGCAAGATTGTAAGTCTGAGGAAAGTCATATTCCCTCCTCCTCCAACATAGCACACACACTTACAAAAACAATACACAGACTCCTGGCCAATGGACTTCAAAACTGAAGAGGATCATTAAATTTAAATGTTCACCTCTGCATGAAATCTCCCTGGGTCCTGCCCTCCCTTCCCCACCCTCCTTCACTTGGGCCGGGACACAGCAGTAATTCTCTCACCTCTCAGAGTGAGCCAGTGTTGGCTGCATTGAAGCCTCCAGGTATGCAAACAGGACAGACATTCCTGGACCAGGGTGCAGAGAGTGAGGCTCCAATGCACCCTATTGACTGCATGAAGGATGAATGAGCCTCTGGTATGGGCTGGAACAGAGAAGGGGATTCAAGGGGCCCAGGAGGGTTTGGGTGGAACCTACCAGGAGCGGCAGTACAGACTCCTTGGGAAGGTGGCCAGGATTTAGCCACATTCACCAACAGGATAATCTGGAGAATTTCCTAGCTTGAGTTTCTGGGAGAAAGCAGATTTCTGGATTATCTGGTAACAGGTAACAGGGCCGAGTTCATCCACAGCCACCTGCAGTGTTAGCACCTTAAGCTGAGTTCCTTGCACCAGGATGCTGTCACGCCCAGTCAGTGTGAGAAGGTTCTTGGCTGAAGGACTGAAAAGCTTGGGTAAGTGACTTCACCTAAGCCTCTATCTCTTGCTCCCGTAAGTCAGGGCTCATTGTGGCTCCTTGCAGGTTTGACTTCAGGGTTAACAGAGAAAACGAAGGTGCAAGTGCCTTGTGAACTCTAAAACTCCAAACCAGTCATTCTCAAAGTGCCGTCCACCAGTCCAGCACATCAGCATCACTGGAAGCTTGGTTGAAATTTAAATTATCAGGTCCTCCAGAGCTATGTATGAATTAGAAACTCTGGGAATGGGGCCCTGCAATCTATTTCAACAGGTCCTCCAGGTGATTCTGATGCAAGTTAAAGCCTGAGAAACTCTGTCCTATACAAATGGATGTCAACTCAAGCTGCTCTTCAGAATCACCTACAGCACTTGTTCACCTGAATCCCTGAGAATGGAGCTTCAGGATTGCTATTTCTCAATGTTTGCCTGGTGATCCTGAGATGGGGTTTGGGAGACAGAGATCCAAGGTGCTACCAGGTGTGAGGAATTGTTAGAAGGCAAACCTGGCTGTCATCTAGGGTGCTTAAAGGGTATAGATCCTAGGATTCTGCCTCTTACAGCTAAATCAGACTTTCCTAGATGGGGATTACTATCCAATGGCATTCCCCCTGGGTGACTCTGATGTGCAGCCTGGGCTGGGAACCACCAGAGGATTATCTTCCAATGACCAAGCTGACAAACTCGCTTAAGACTCTGAGTTTCACACGTGATTTTCTAGCCCCTGTCCTTCCATGGATCACCTGCCCCCTTCCCTCCTAACCAGGAGCACAGTCAGCGGATGCACTAATGTGGCCTCTGCTTGGCTGAAGGCAACAGGTGGAAATGTGGCCATAGGTGTGCAGGGCTGCCTGCCATGTATTAATAGCTACAGATTTGAAAGATCCAAGGACAAGAGACTAGAAAAAAAATTAAAACAGCCAAGCATTGGCCCAGTAATGGCATTTTAGAAATCCACCAAAATACTAAGATGCTTTTTGAAAAATATCCAGAGCAATCATGTAAAAGTGCTTAATTATTAATAAAAGCTGACATTTGTTGGGTACTTCTGTGGGTCTGGCACTAGGCTAATTATGTTTTTAGGAGTTGGCTCAAATGCTCCCTGTCATAATTATGTGAAGAGGTATAATTATTAGCTCTCTGGTACAGATTAAGGAGAGGTTACATAAATAAAAAAGAATGATACTCAAATTAGTAACCAGAGCCCATGCTCTTAAACACTATGCTATTATTTGTGGACTCTTACATAGGTGGCAAAAGTCAAAGGCTAGATTGACTTCTGTCCACTTCCAGCCAAGATGAAGTACAAGATTCAGATACGCCCTTCCACATTAAACAACTTAGGAATCAGACAAAATATACAAAGCATTGTTTGTTACACATTGGATAACGGACAGCACTAGATAGTCGTGTCTGAGAAAAGCAGTGAAATGAGCTGAGTCTTACAATTGCCCCAGTTTACTAAGGGGCATAGTAAGGGCATAGCTGCAGCACAAGGAAGCAGGACCCAACAGAGACTGGCGTTCACCTGAGTTGAGGAAACCAAGTTGAAAATTTAGGAAGACTAACACAGATATGTAGGCAAGAGTATCAGAGAGGAGAGAGTTGTAGGGAAAAAGAGAGCTTTACAGAGAGAGAGAGAGAGCGAGAGCTCCAGAGACCTGCAGAAGATTCCCCTGACGTCACTAGCTGAGTACTGATCAGTGCATACATGTAAGGATATTACTCAATATGTGGAAAAGAACAGAAGGAATGATGTCCAAAGCTCACCTAAGGACAGGAATCATTTATGTTTCCACCAGCCAGAGTGGAACAACCTTGTAATGCATATGGAGTATTCAAATGAATATTTCCTCAATAATAAGTTCAAATTAACTGAAACTAAATCCTGCCCGCTCTGTCTGGACCTGCCTAACAAAGCTTTGAGGGAAGCCTCAAAAGAATGAAACCGTGTCCAAGTAACTTAACTGTGTCCCAGAACAAAATTCAAGAATATTTAAAGAAATATTAAAATATGATCAAACCCAGCAAGGTTAAATTCAAAATGTCTGGCATCCATTAAAAAATTACCAGCCTTGAAAATTGGCCGGAAAATATTATTCATAATGAAGAGAAAAAGCAATCAACAGAAACAGGCCTAGAAATTATACATATGATAAAATTAGCAGACATTAAATGGTTATGATTAATTTATTTTCTATGTTAAAGAAGGTAGAGAAGAGCATAAACACATTAAAGAGAGACAGAAAAGTCCCAGTGCTCACACAGGGCCAGGAGCAGTGCCTGTTTTCACCAGTCAGGTGGGAAAACTTCATATTTCATGGAGCATTGGTAGAGTACACAGTGTCTTGCCTTAGTAGAGGGATAGATGCTGTTCTGCTCCACCTAACCCATCTTAAAAGAAAACCTGAAAGGATCAAACTGTATTCAAGTAACCTAATCACATCCTAGCACATAGCTCGACTAGTTATAGAAACACAAAATATTAATATCTAGAAATACAAAAATAATATCTAGCAGCCAACAAGGTAAAATTCTCAATGTCTAGCATTCAATCGAAATTTTCTAGGCCATCAAAGAAGCAGTAAAATACGACCCATAAGGCGGGGCACATTGGCTCATGCCTGTAATCCCAGCATTTTGGGAGGCTGAGGTGGGTGGATCACCCGGAGGTCAGGAGTTCAAGACCAGCCTGGTCAACATGGTGAAACCTCATCTCTACTAAAAATATAAAAATTAGCCCGGCGAGGTGGTGGGCGCCTGTAATCCCAGCTACTCAGGAGGTTGAGGCAGGAGAATCGCCTGAACCTGGGAGAAGGAGGTTGCAGTGAGCCGAGATCACACCATTGCATTTCAGCCTGGGCAACAAGAGCAAAACTCCATCTCAAAAAAAAAAAAAAAAAAATATATATATATATATATACATATATATATATACACATATATATATATAACCCATAAAAAGGAGATAAATCAACACTTCAAAACTGACCCAAACTTGCAAAGATACTATAATTAACAGAAAAGGACAGTTTACCAAGTACTCCGTATGTTCAAAAAGTGAAAGATTAAACATATTAAGTAGAGATGTATAAGATATAAGAAGATCCAAAATGGACTTTTAGAGTTGAAAACTACAATATTTAAGATAAAAATACACTAGGTGGGATTAAAAGTAGATTACACATTGCATAAGATAAAAAAAAATGAGCCTGAATACAGCACAGTATAAACTATCTTAAACAAAAACACAGAGAGAAAAAATAACTTTAGAGACTTAGCTCTTATCCTCTATTTGTTTTTAAACAGAGGATAAGGGGCAGAAAAAATGTTTGAAGAAATCATGATTTTTAAATTTCCAACTGAGATAGGAATAGCACTGGGTAGTCACAGGAGGCTGGAAAGACCCAAACAGCAGTTAAAACAGGAAATAGGCAAAGAAACCACAGGATAACAGTAAACCTAAAATAAGGGAGAGAAAACAGCCAAAACGCTGATCCAGGAGACATGTCCATGACTCTTGGGCAAATCCAAACAAAGGAGAAAGGGGGTGATAACTGGGAGGTCCCTATAATCCTGTCCTTTTCCAGAATACCTTATGACTATTTCACTTCCTAACTAAAGAAACGCTCATAAAACTAGAAACCAAAATTCTCTTGTGTGTGATTCATTCTTAAAGCATGCCCTTCTCTCTTAAGAGAGAGCACTTATATTGCAAATAATGCTGCAATGAACATACGGGTGCATGTATCTTTGTAATAGAATGATTTCTATTTTGGGGGGTATATACCCAGCAATAGGATTGCTGGGTCAAATGGTATTTCTGGCTCTAGATCTTTAAGGAATCCCCACACCGTCTTCCACAATGGTTGAACTAATTCACATTCGTACCAACAGTGTGAAAGCATTCCTATTTCTCTGCGACCTCGCCAGCATCTGTTGTTTCTTGACTTTTTAATAATCGTCATTCTGACCAGCATGAGAGACAGTATCTCATTGAGGATTTGATGTGCATTTCTCTAATGATCAGTGATGTTGAGCTTTTTTTTCATATGTTTTTTGGCTGCAAGAATGTCTTCTTTTGAGAAGTATCTGTTCATGTCCTTTGCCCACTTTTTAATGGGGGTTTGTTTTTTCTCGTAAATTTGTTTAAGCTCCTTGTAGACTCACAATAGCAAAGACATGGGATCAACCTAAATGTCCATCAATGACAGACTGGATAAAGAAAATGCGGTACATATATACCATGGAATACTATACAGCCATAAAAAAGAATGGGATCATGTCCTTTGAAGGGACATGGATGGAGCTGGAAGCCATGATCCTCAGCAAACTAATGCAAGAACAGAAAACCAAATGTTGCATGCTCTCACTTATAAGTGGGAGCTGAACACTGAGAACACAGGGACACAGAGAGGGGAACAACACACATTTGGGGCCTGTCAGGGGTGAGGTGGGGGAGAGAGAGCATTAGGAAAAATAGCTAATGCATGCTGGGCTTAATACCTAGGTGATGGGTTGATAGGTGCAGCAAACCACCGTGGCGCACATTTACTTATGTAACAAACCTGCACATCCTGCACATGTACCCCAGCACTTCAAAATAAAAAGAGAGAATACTTCTCTCTTAAGTGTCTACTTTTTCTTTGCAATAAAAACTTCCTGCCTTTCACTTCACTCTGACTCGTCCCTGAATTTTTTCTCGTGATGGTGTCAAGAACCTGGACACTGGCTGGGGCTGGAGGCTCACCAGCATCCAGAGACCCTCCTGAGCCCTCCAGCAATACAACTTTGACACAAACTATGAAATCACAGATCCAAGAAGCTCAAAGAACCCAAGCACAGGAAACATGATGAAACTACATGAAGGAACATCAGAATCGGATTGTTCAAAATCAGTGATAAAGAGTAAATCTTAAAAGCAACCAGAACAAAATATCCATTATATACGCAGAAATAAAGATAAGTATGACAGCAGATTTACAAATAGAAAAAAAACACAAGTGCAGCAACAGAAACAAACTATCAATCCATAATTCTATACCTAGTGAAAATTTCTTTCAAAACAAAGATGAAATAAAAACTTATTTTCAGGAATACAAAAGCGAAAAAATTAATCACTAGCATTCATCACTGCAAGAAATGTTAAAGGAAGTCCTTTAGGCAGAAAGAAAATGATACCAGGTGAATATCTGGATCCCCGCAAGGAACTAAAAAGATCCAGAACTGATAACTTAATGGGTAAACATGTAATTTTCATCAACAAGTGAATGAATAAACAAATCATGGTATATCCATATGATAGACTACTACTTAGAATACAAAAGAAGAACTACTTATGCACGTGATAACATGAATGACACTCAAAATTATTATTGAGTGAAAGACACCAGATCAAAACAAAGTACATACTGTATGATTCTGTTTATATAAAACTCTATAAATTGCATGCTATTCTATAGTGACAGAAAGAAGATCAGTGGCTGCCTGGAGACAGGAAGAGATTACAAACGGAAATGAGAATTCCTTAGGAGGTGATGGACGTGCTCATTACCCATCATATGTATATAGCCATAATGGTTTTACAGACACATATATATGCACACACCAACATAAATATAAGTTATCAAATTACAGTAAGTCCTGACTTAATGTCACCAGGTTCTTGGAAACTTTGACTTTAAGCAAAACGATGTACAGTGAAACCAATTTTACCATAGGCTAATTGATATAAAGAGTTAGGTTTTTTTGTTTTACTTTGTTTTGTTTTTGAGACAGAGTCTCGCTCTGTCGCCCAGGTGGGAGAAGAAGAGTTAGGTTTTACAGCATGTTTCTGGTCACAAGGACATCATCAAACTTGTAAATAAAGGCACAAAACACTTCTAATATTAAAAATCAAAATAAATGAGTTATACAGAATTTAAGAAAGATAAATAAAAACAAGTAAAATCATTATTTACCGGATTTTTGGTCATCAATGAGTTATGGTGGTCATAGTGGAAGTGGGTTAAGTCAAGAAATAAATGTTTGCAAAACAAAAATTTCAAAGAGCCTCTCCTACCACCACACAGCAAACAAGAAAACACGGTGGGCTCGCTAAGCACTTTTGTACCACATCATATCTTATGCATTTGTATGATTATCATAAATGCTTTATGATATTTTTTAGAGACAGGATCTCACTCTGTTTCTCAGGCTGGAGTGCCGTGGTGCAATCATAGCTCACTGCAGTCTCAACCTCCTGGACTCAAGAGATCCTCCCACTTCAGCCTCCAGTGTAGCTGGGACTACAGGTGTGTGCCACCATGCCCATCTATCTTTTTTTTTTATTTTTTGTAGAGACACGAGTTGTGCTTTGTTGCCCAGGCTAGTCTTCAACTCCTGGGCTCAAGCAATCCTCCTGCCTCAGCCTCCCAAAATGCTGGGATTTCAGACATGAGCCAGCAGCACCTTGCCCAAAATTTTATTTCATAATAATTACAAGTCATTCCTTCATTCATTTTACAACCCACTTGTTCCAGTTCAGGATCTTGGGTGACCAGAACCTATCGCAGTTCACGCACAAGTCAGAAACCAGCCCTGGACAGGACACCATCCTACCGCAGGGAGAACTTACACACCCACATTCACTCAGACTGGGACCATGCAATGAACCTAACATGCACTTTGGAATGTGTGTTCCATACCCACTAGAACAGCTAAAATTTAAAAGACTGACCATACTGAGTGTTGATCAGGATGTGACACAAATAAATCTTTTAAGCGCTTTTGTGTAAATGGCACAGCCACTTTGGAAAACAATTTGGCAGTTTTTCAAGTTAAATATACCCAAACTGTATGATCCACTTCTCAACAATCAAACAAGAGAAATAAAAGCAATGTCTACACAAAGACGTATACACAAATGTTCATAGCAGCCTTAATTATACTAGCCCCAAGTTTAAACAAGCCAAATGTCCATTACCAGATGACTGGAACGTAAAAATTGTGGTATACTGATACAATGAAATACTACTTAGTAATAAAAAAGAAAGAGCTATTAATATATGCAACCACATGGATGAATCTGAAAACAATTACGCTAAGTGAAAGCAGCCACACAAAAGTTACATACCGTATGATCACATCTACATAAAATTACAGAAAAGGCAAACTAATCTACAGACAGAAAAGCAGATTAGTGGTTACCTAGGGATGGGGCAGAAGGGAGGAAAGGATGGATTGCAAAATAGCACAAAAATATTGGAGGGATGACAAATATATTCATTATCTTGATTGTGGGGATAGTTTAATGCGTATATATATATAGATCAAAGCTCATCTAATTGTACACTTTAAATGTATGCATTTCATTGTGCATCAGTTATTCATCAACAAGACTAAAAAATAATATATGCCTACATACATTTTTAAATATTCAAAATCTCACATAGTTATATACATAAATGCAACTGAATATGTATTTGGATGTTTTAACAAGCAGAAAGGACTGATTAAACTCATGATAGAGGCTGTTTCTGGGAAGGGTGTTGGAGACAAGAGATGGAAAAGAGGATGAGAGCCAGAAGAGACCCTTGTAATGTTTCCTTTCTTTAATTAAAAATATATTGACAGTTAAAGCCGAGAGGTGAGAATAATAGTCTCATGGCTTTTGTGTCCTTAAAATTTCACAAACTAAGTGAAATGAGAGAAAGCAAAAAAAAAACTTAAATAAATGTTATATTGCCCAAAAAGAGATTTAAAATGGAGGTTAGACACATGAGACTTACGTTCTCAAAAAAGTAGAATCTGTAGGGAAGTTTAACAACTATAACGAATTAAAATCTAGCTTCTACCAGCCCAAAGCCTAAAATGTTCTGCTTTATTCTTCCTTATTATAATTCATAGGTAATATATTTTATGTTTGCAAATGAATGCAGTGATATTAGATCTCTAAGAGGTGCTAAAAATGTAAAGTACATATTCCAATTTTTCCCGATTTTCCTTCTCTTTCCACGAATGAAAAATATACATATTTGATGATTTCCAAGTTTATACAACTGATCTTTCTCTTAGTTTTCTCTTACCAAACTCCCTCCCTCACTCAGCCACCAGCCAGTCCAACTGTGCTACCTGCACAGCAGCCCTCATACCATCTCACACTCTCATCAGGATCCTGCCTGACCTGCGAGGAGCAGCAGCAAGGAGACAGAACCTCCATGCTGAGCATCTCAGGGCTTTCTCAGAGACTCCAGAGGACCCTGATAGGGACAGAGCCTGGCCAGCAATCCATGCTGCCAGCTGTATGATTGTGGGCATGTAAATTCTCAACTGAAAATGGGTGTAATAATAACATGTTCTTCCCAGAATGAGCTTTGTGAAGATCATATAGCTGTTTGGAACTCAGACAAGCACTGGTAGGGATACAAACAGGGAAGCCAACAGCCTATAAATAATCTTTTAAGAAAGGGCATGAATGTAATTACTTAGGAACAAAGGGCAGAGTGGAGAGATGCCCAGAACTGAGCTGGACAAGCTGCACCCTTTAGTGGCTCAGCCCATGGGCTGACAAGGAAAATGGAGGAGCTACCAAAGAAGGTGGAAGGAATCCGGGAGAGTGACCCTCACCCTGCCCAGGGCAGGCTCAGTGGGAGAGAGGGAGATCTGTTATAAATGCTGCCAGGAGGTTGAGTCATGTTAGAATGTCCATTTGAAAACATCCACTGTGTGTATCTAAAGAGAGTGGCTGTGAAACAGGTCAGGGTCAATGGTCTCATCGTCTCAGATGTTGTCTGCGTGCATTGTCTCAAGACCAAGAAAATTAAGGAGCATGGACACAAAGGGTTAGGTTGAAGCAAAAATTTAATAAGTGAAAGAAGAAGGCTCTCTGCAGTGGAGAGGGGAGACTAAGTGGGTTGCCACTTTGACAGCTGAATCCAAAAGCTTTTATAAGAAACTCCTCTCATCTCTGCAGCTGTTTGAGTAACTTCTCTTACCTGTAAAACTGTCTGTATAACTCTCCCTTATCTATGCAGCTGTGGGATGTCTCCGGGTAAGCATAAAGTGTAGCTTCTCTTGTTTGTATAACTATGGGTTTGTTTTAGGCAAGCCCCCATCCCCTCCCTGTGTAAGCTCCCATGGAGCCCACCATGTACATATCTGAGAAGAGGAGGAAACTTTTTTTTTGGAAGCTCACTAATCATACAAAGAACAAAAGGCTTCTGTGCTGCTTTTCTATTCAGGTGCAGCCTGAGTTTTCCCCAGGCTGCTCTATCTTTGCCTGTAGCTATGATTTTTCAGGCAGGCTGCTTCTCTGAAGACTAGCCTTAACTGTCTACCTATCAGATTTTTCCTTTTCTTCTCCCTCAGCTGGTTCCCCTCACCAAGGCTGAACAAGTGAAAAGGAGGGCACAGGGCAGGCCAGTAGTGAGCAGCAACAAGGAACTGAGACAGCAGAAACCACTCTTCACACCTGGGTTGAAAGGGGTGGGGAGCCAGGACCACAGCTCAGGTAAGAACATAGGTAAAGAGATATTGTTGTTGTGTTGTTTTTAACTATGAGAAGCATGGAGCTTTAAATTTCTACAGGAAGGATCCAGTTCAGACAGGAGCACCCAATATTCAGAAGAGAACATGGTGTAAAGGTCCTGGGAAGGCTGAGATGATTGGGACTCAGAATCCAGAGCAGAAACTGTGAACAGAAGAGGGACCTCCCCCAGTGTAACAAGAGGGAGGGAGGAGGGACAGATGCCAAGATGGTTCAGGCAGAAGGTTTGGTGGTAAATGTGAGGCTGTGCCCACCTGCTGGCTTCAATTTTCTCTTTAAAATATCAGATGGAATCATTTGATGAAGGCCATGCCATGCGATGAAATGGCAGTCTGAGGCATGGAGCAGCTCCAGCTTAGCCTGTGTTTAGGGTAATTATGGCTCCAACCCAGGAGATGAATATGACTAGGGAAAGTGAAGTCCAAGAACAAATGGTCTCAAGTTGACTGTGAGTCTTCTGGGAGGCTGAGACCACAGGTGGGGCTGTCAACGGAAGGGGAACCCACCTGCTGAAAAACATCAGGCTGTTGGCTGCAGAAGGGGTGAGGCCTGTGTTGTAGAGATGGATGGATGCCTAAAGTTGGGTAAAGGTTTCAACTCTACCCTCTGCTGGGTGTGGAAATAAACAAAGACCACCCAAATGAGAACAAACAAAGACTATTTATCCAGAGCTTGCTCTGACAAGGGAGTCAGCCACCATTACTTGCTTGGCAGAGACTCAGAAGTAAGCAGGGTAGAAAGCCTCATAGCAGAAAGAAGAGAAGTCTTCATGTATGCCCTGATTGGCAGCTGTAGATGTGGGTGAGTTGCAGATGGCTAACTAGAAATGGGGACTCCTGTGTGATTGATTAGGAGCATGTTCGGCTTTCTCTGGTTGGTCCTGCATTGGAAGAGGGAACAAAAAATTTAGGGCAGTTATCAGTTATTAATCAAGTGTTGGCCGTTTTTGACTGACTGTTCCAGGAGTGACTGGCTCCCTGGATTGTTTGCTAGAAACAGTGGTCTTCACTTCCTGCAAGTCTGACTTTCTGGTAGTAGGCTTCCTGGGTTGGCTATTATGGATAATGAGTGGGTTTCCTGAGCTGATTCCTGCAGATTGTGGATCAGAGTTATTTTATATAAACAGTCTGACCATTTTCCACTTGCATATTCCATCTTCCAAGAGCTGGCCAAGCTGCTCTCTTATCTGTCTTCCCCAGTCCCTCCACTCTGGCTGTGAAAACACAAGCCACTAGGTGAGGAATGGGGACAATTGAAGACTGAAAGCTTTTCTTTGCTGGGCTTTGCAGAGCTGAGGAAAGAAATGACAACATCCAAGTGTCTGCCCTGGGCCAGTTTTAGGACTGCAGTGGTAACGCGAGGACTGTGTGAGTTTATATTTTCATTTGTCTCTCTAACTAAGGTGGAAAAAAAAAACAGAAAATTGTCTGTCTGCAGTCTCTGCAAAAGTCTAACACTGTGCTTCCCAACATTGCAGCCATTTGCCACAGGTGAGTATCAAGCACTTTAAATGAGACTGGTCCAAACTCAGATGTGCTCTGAGAATAAAACACACAGCAGATTTCAAAGACCTAGTACATGCCCTGATTTCAAGCTTATTATAAAGCTGTAATAATCAAAACAGTATGGCATTGGGAAAAAAATAGACACATTGGTCAATGTGACAGAATAGACAGCCCAGAAATAAACCCCTGCATGTATAGTCAACTAATCTTTGACAAGAGTACTAAGAATACACAATGGGGAAAGTCTCTTCAATAAATAGTGTTGGGAAAACTAGATATCCACATGCAAAAGAAAGAAATTAGACCCTTATGTTACACAAAATCTAAAATTAATTCAAAATAAAAAAAGACTTACATGTAAGATCTAAAACCATAAAACTCCTAGAAGAAAACATAGGGAAAGAGCTCTTTGACACTGGCATTAGCAGTAAGTTTTCAGATATAACATCAAAAGTACAGGCAATGAAAGCAAAAACAAGTGAGAGTATATCAAACTGAAAAGTTTCTGCACAGCATAAACAATCAACAGAGTGAAGACACGACGTATGGAATGAGAGAAAATATTGACATCTGATAAAGGGTTAATATCCAAAATATGTAAGTAATTCACACAACTCAGTAACAAGAACCAAATAACCTGACTTTTTCTTAAAATGGGCAAAGGACCTGAATAGGTATTCCTCAAAAGAAGACATACAAATGGCCAAGAGATGTATGAAAAGCTGCTTAACATAACTAATCATCGGAGAAATACACAAATCAAAACAAGTTATCATCTCACACCTGTTAGAATGGCTATTATTAAAAAATGAGATAAGTGTTGGCCAGGTGTGGAGGAAAGGAAACCCTTGTACATTATTCATAGGAATGTAAATTTGTACAGCCATTATGTAGAACAGTATGGAGATTCCCTAACAAAATTAAAAATAGAATTACCATATGACCCAGAAATTCCACTTCAAGGAATACATTCAAATAATATCAGTATCTCAATAAGATACTTGCACTCCTATGTTCATTGCAGCATTATTCACGATAGCCAAGATACAGAAACAAGTTAAATGTCCATCAACAGATAAATGGATAAAGAAAATGAGGTACATATATATATATATACAATGGAATATTATTCAGCAAAATCCTGACATCTGTGATAACCTGGATAAACCTGGAGGACATTATGCTAAGTAAAATCAAAGCCTGACAGAGAAAGACAAATACCACATAATCTCACTTACATATGAAATCTGAAAATGTTAAATTTATGGAAACAGAGTAGAATGGTAGTTGCCAGAGCCTGAGAGTAGAGAAAATGAGATGCTTGTTAAATCAAATCATCACATTGAATATATATAATCTAATTGTCAATTAAATATTTTAAGAATAAAAAATACCTAGTACCAACAAAAGAATGCAAAATGTCTCAACAATGTTATATGAATTGCATTTTGAAGTGATAATACTTTGAATATTAGGTTAAATAAAATATATGTGAAAAATTAACTTCACCTATTTCTTTCCATTTTTGTTAACATAGCTACAAAAAAAAATTAAAATTACCTATGTGGCTCATGTAGGTGGTCACATTATACTTTGATGACACTATACAGGCTAGTGACCATATATCTCTTAGACTAGTCTAAGAGATTTAACAGTGGTTCCAGAAAGATCCAGGTTTAATACCAATGAAGGGGCCAGCTGGCTTAGCCCAGCTTGTGTGGGAAATGTTGGGGAGTGGTTTAAGACAGGAAAAAGCAGAACATTTTGATGCTATTGACATTTTTGAAACATAATCATTTTGTGGCCTGAAAAAAACCCAAAACATTAAATTTACAGCTTTTTTAAATTAGCTACCGGCCAGGCGCAGTAGCTCACATCTGTAATCCCAGCACTCTGGGAGGCCGAGGTGGGTGGATCACCTGAGGTCAGGAGTTTGAGACTAGCCTGGCCAACACAGTGAAACCTCATCTCTACTAAAAATACAAAAATCAGTTGGGTGTAGTGGTGCGCACCTGTAGTCCTAGCTACTCAGAAGGCTGAGGCAGGAGAATTGTTTGAACCTAGGAGGCAGAGGTTGCAGAGAGCTGTGATCATGCCACTACACTCCAGCCTGGGTGACAGAGCGAGACTCTGTCTCAAAACATAAAAATAAAAATAGTTACCAAGTAATATGTGCAACTGACATGCTCATGGAATTGTTTGGCTTCCCTCTCCCATTCCCTGATCCAACCCTGTGAGCCTCAGCTTCCCTGTTTATGACCTGGATTTCTGCTGCTGGCCTGCTGATGGTTTGCTTGCCTCAAATTCTTGCTCTTTTGGACCATCCTGGTCACTTCAGTCAGACAGATATTTCCACAATACACATCTGTTCTCAATGTCTAAAACCCTCCAATGACCTCCCGTTGCCTGGAGAAAAAAAATTCAAACTCTTTGACATGAGTCAGGTGCTGACAGGGGGCAGAGTATACACACAAAAGGTGCATGCTGGAGGTAATGTAAGGAAAGGTTATTTATAAAACTGCAGGCAGGTCCAGAGGAAGCAGCAGGAGATGGTGGAGCTCCAGGCACTGCTGACAGTGGAAATCCACAACCCTCTCTGGAGGAGGAGGAGCAAGGGATGGGGAGGTGGCTGGCCCACTGAGAAAGCTGGGGCTGTGGGAGGGCCACTGACAGAAGCTTCTGTATACAGGAATGTGGCCACTGCCAACCTGAAGGGGTGCGGGTGCACTCTAACCAAGCTGTCTTTCCTCTCTCTGATCTCCCATTGCCTGAGCCCAACCAGGAGATAGAGGACAATAGACCACTAAGGCAGCCCATAAGGCCAGTCTCAAAGGTACAGAGCAGATGGAGACACGTGGCACCCCCACCTGAAGCTCAGAGACACCATTGATCACCTGGATTACTGGCCCATAACTGCACACCCACCTCTAGCCACTCCCTGCTCTGGGTTGCCCGCCTCATTCTGGCCAGGAAATCCTCCTAAAACGCAAACCTAATCACACCATTACCCCAGTCGAACTCTTCAGTGGCTCTGCGCCGCCTACGCAGCAAGTCCAGCTCTGTAGTGAGACCCTAAGACTTTTTATAACCCAACTCTACTCACCTGCTTGCTCACAGAAGTTTCACGAATGCACACGTTTGGTTCATCACAAATGTCTAAGAGAGCCATCCTTAGCCCCTGCCTTCTCCTGGGTCCTGCTACAGAGAGGACCTAGCTGCTAAGGAGTCCAGGGATTGCCCTTTGGTCACCTGTAGAACATCACGACTTAACAGCTGTGCCATGCTGGAGCTACTGGCAGAGCTGCGCTTCCCAGGACCAGTAGAGGGCGCCATGACATTGAATGGCCACATGTTGAGGACCACATCTTGGGCTTGTGGCTGCCAGAGCCCTGAGCTCAGAATAGCACCTGCAACTATGGGAGGCTAAGGCGGGTGGATCACCTGGTCGAGACCAGCCTGGCCAACATGGCTGAAACCCTGTCACTACTAAAAATACAAAAATTAGCCAGGTGGGGTGGCTAATTTGAAAAATTTAGCTGGGCGTGGTAGTGCACGCCTGCAATCCTAGCTACTAGAGAGGCTGAAGCAGGAGAATCTCTAGAACCCGGGAGGCAGAGGTTGCAGTGAGCCAAGATCATGCCACTGCACTCCAGCCTGGATGACAGAGCAAGGCTCGGTCTCAAAAAAAAAAAAAGTCTGCATGAAAAAGTTATCACAGGGAACAAAAGCAAGAAGAAACAAAGAATGGGAACTTCCTCAAGTGTCTACAAGTGCAAAATAAGAAATAATGTACATTATGAGCTTGGTTACAACAGGGTCAAGAAGCCAGTCACAATATGGTGCAATTAACAATAAAGGCAAAACATTCACACAAGGCAGAATCATTCCCTTTATGAGCCCGTGTGGAAACTGTCTGCACTATGTGTGAGAACAAGAAAGCAAAAAGAAAAGATTTCACTTTCAAATAATAACACTAATAGATTATTCAATTAAAGTTTTCATTGCAAATTGATAAAAAAAATGTAGCTGCACACTGTACATTTTTATTAGCAATAATTAGGGTCCCTGAAGAAAACTACTACAAGACATGCTAGTAGGAGTGAAATATTCAATGAGTAAATCCAGGCTTTAAAACAAACAAATCAGAGATGACGTTTGTTTTAACCTTGTTGACATTTGTTTAATCAGAGATATGCCAGAAGCACTGCAGAAATTTGTGTCCTCAGGATAGGGCTGCCATAATAGAAAGAGGTGGTGGCTTTATACCAAGTCTGTCTGAAAGCACTGAGGTTCAGGTACTTTGAGTGATTATTAAAGTTGCAGATTTGTAGTGTAAAATGTTGCTTGGACATCTGAATTCCACACCAAATGACATTAAAACATTAGCATGTCCCATAAAACTCAGCTGCTTCCATCCAATTTGTTTTCAGCTCCTTGTGAAGACGTGGATGGATGCAGAATACCCCACTGAAAAGAGACAGGAGAATTTCACCATCAAGAGTTTGCAAGCTAAAGGCAGAAATGACATTTCGTAACATAGCACTTACCCTTACTGTTAGGAAAGCAGGAGCCTAGGAGAGCCAGATGGACACCATTTTCAAATCAAGCCCATCTTAAAACTAGCAAGACACATTCCTTGCCAGTCACGACCCATGGCCCTAAGATGTTTACAGCTAAGGAAGCGGCTTGGTAATTCCTGCAAGGACAAACTTCTGCAACAACAGAAAGCCCAGATGTCCCAATACCCATAAAAATATATGCTTTCAAGATAATTATAGTTATACTTTGATGTACTTAAACACACTAAAATGTCAAGGATAGTTTTCTTTAAATCAATAGGAGAATAAATTTTTTCATGCTGTCAGCCCACCCACACATAGGCACAGCTTAGTTTAGTCTTTATATAGACAAGATTCCTATATAAGAAGAATTTAATGATGGCATGTTCCTCCACTTGCTTTCTGACGATGCTCTACTTTGTAATGGAATAGCTTTCAATAAACTATCTCAATTCACTGCACCCTGCAACTCACCTTGAGTTCTTTCCTGTGTGAAATCCAAGGACCCTCTCTTGGGGTCTGGTTTGAGACCCCCTTTTCCAGTAACATCACTATGTTTAATAGATTCTCATCTTTCATTTTCTGTTCTGTACCTTTTTGTTTTTCAATTGATTTTTATAACTTATGATGGGTCTCACCCTTCAGTTGGTAAAGCAATGTCCTAGAATTGGGCTAACGGAAAATGTAGATGATTGGCAGTGGGCTCTGGAAGACAGAGTCCTTCTCACCTACTCCAGGGCCCATGGAGAGAGCTGAGCTTGAGGTCTACAAGAGAAGAATCCTTTTTGGCTCTACAAAGAAGAATCCTTTTGGCTCATCCTTCGCAAACTAAGCTTGGACTCCACCTGTGCTTCATGGGTTAAATGGAGGACTGACTCTTGTTATAAGGATCTAATGAGTTAAATCACAAAGACTGGAAGGAAAGGTGCTGCTCTATGTAAGTGTATCTTCATGATCACTCAGCAAGGACCACCTGCTCCATGCATACCTCTGTGCCTCATTGCCCTGTGGGTCCGGGCCCAGAGCCACAGCTGCTCACTGGGCACAGTCAAAAGGCACAGGTAGTCCCAGAGTTAGGAACAGACTATGTCCTGCAGGTCTAAGTCCATTGTTCAGAGCTGTGAACCCTGAAAAAGGTTAATCCTGGTGACTAACTGGGCCTAAATTCAAATTAGAGCCAAGAGGCCATTCGCCATGTATGACTAGAGGTCATACATGTATTTGGAGTTCCCAGAAAACCCTGCACGGACCAATCCGAATTCAGCAAGTGTAAACAAATCAGAACTAAGCAAGTTTGCATCCTTCATTTGCATAAGTGGAACCTGGGTGGAAACTTTCTCTGTAAAAGACAAACTCTCCGTTTGTTATTTGGGGCATACACATCTTCATTTTACACTGAAGGCTGTCTCCCCCTGGTTTGCAAACTGTTCACTGGAATAAAGTCCCCTTTCCCTAAATTCCTTTTCAGATAACTTCAGTTCAATAACTTTAGTTCACAAAGCCCACAAATGCTCATGTGACTCATGCTGTGGCTAAGCAGGCAGTGTCTGGCATTGTTCCTAGCATGGTACCTGCAGTGGCCATACCACAAAATACCCACAGAATGCATCAGATCATGGAATAGTGCCATTCTAACAAGACGCCTCAACACCTCAACCAAAGGGGAGATCACCTCCTCCCAGACTTACCTATGAACAGAGGTGTGCAGATGCACCATCATCACCTTTTCCCCCACAGGAAGCATCACCCAGACCACTCTCGTCCTGTGCCTTTGTTTGTGGACTGTCACCTCTTCTACCTATAAGTTGTGACAGCTCTGCTGAGTAGCTGCAGGGACATTTTGATCTGGGAAAAAGTGGAACAGAACCCTTTCAGATATAAAGAGACTGAGAATCAGAGTGGCTGGAATTCTCTTAGGTCAGCATTGTGTTGGGAGTTACCCTGTGTGTTCAATAAAACAACCACTGACTGGTCCTCAACTTCCATTGCCAACATCTATGTTCATAAGAGGCACTTATGAAGTCAATTGGCCAAATCTACAACAATGGGGGACAAGACCAAAGGTTAGAGACACAGCCCTTGAAAATTATTCTGTAACAGCACTCTGCTGGGCCCAGCTGGGGCCATGCATATAGTAAGGAAGGGATGCACCAGTCCACACACCTGCAGGCGTTCACAATCTCTCACAAAGGCCAGAATTGCTGCTTTCAAAAGGATGTCACACAAGCTAGAAAAATGACATATTAAGACAACAACTTGCCCCCCAAAAACGCTTCCATTTCTAAAGTTTTCAAATATACTAAAAGCCTTGTCCTGTGCCTACTCTTTAACCTAGAATCCTCTTTACAGGCTATATTCTAAAGAAATATTCACCTCACTGCTGAGCTTACAGGGTATACCTAATGTCCAACTATATGAAATCTCTTCAATGAATTGCAGCACGTCCATATATAACCCACATGGAAGCTGTCCTCTTTCCTCACCTTCGAGCTTCCCATGCCAAAGAGGGACCTCTTGGACTCAAATACGTCTTAGAAATATAGAAGATGCTGGAGACTTGTAGGAGAGGTGGAGAGGGTTTACAGTGTGGCCCCACAGAAAACAACTTATGACCCCGTCACTCACTTGTCCCTTTTTTCCATGCCTCAGTCTAGTCAGGAAACCGCTAGATCCTAGATGGCTTCTTCTCCCTTCCCCTTCTTTCTCTTCTCCTCTCCCTCCCTTGCTCCACCTTCCTCCATCACCCACTCCTTACTTCCAACCAAAACTTGACTAGCTCCAGTCTCATCCCTCCTTATTGAAAACTATTTTACTCAGCCCTCCTCCCCCACTCCTGCCCAATCTTTATTCCTTACCTATATCAGACTTCACCAAAACAAAGGCCAGGATAATAAACAGGACAAACTCTCTTTCAAACACATTTTAATGACCATATTTTGTTATTTTGGTACAATTTGAGGAGTCCCAATCCCCAGGGAAGACTAACAAGAAGTTCTCCTAATAAAGATGGGTCTCCCCTTACTAAAAACTCCTGTAATGGCTGAAAAGAGCATGAGGTTTTCTGCATATCTTTACACATTCAATAGAACGTCATGCAGCTGTTAAAAATAATCTGTAGAAGGCTATCTTGTGACAGAAAGGCATTGGAGATATACTGTTAGTGACAAAAATAGGTTATAAATGAATTTTTCCATGCATGCCTCTATATTTATAAATACACACACATAAAAGACAGGAAGGACAGACATTAAACATTCATAGTGCTTAAGATGATGCATAGTATAATAGTTAGGACCATGGCCTTTGGGACAGAAAACTACAGCCTCTCTCCCACTTATCAGCCATGGGACCTTGGGCAATTTACTCAGCCTCAAAGCCCCTGTTCCTTTATCTGTGTGCTAGGGTTGTTGTAAGAGTTAAGTGCAATACACAGAGAGAGAGAGAGAGTACCTAACATGTATTATGTGCTCAGTAAATATGCATCATAGTACTCATTGTTACATATGTTCCTAACTACTTTATACATTTTTTTCCCTAAGTTGACCATCTGTTTTGGCATTATGAAACATAATGATCCTAACAAATTAAAAATTAAAAACATTAAGGAATATTTGCCCAAAAAAAGAACATGAAATCATCAAGTAACCAAGGGGCCATAGACAGACGTAAGCCCTTGGTGGGGCTTAGTTGAGAGAAGTCTCCAGAAGGTCCTTCATGTGTTAAAGAAGAGGGGTACAGGGAGGAGGTGGGGAGAGATGTTAGCTGAGTCTAAATGAGCACCCGAAAGAAGAGATGGGACAGGCCACTTCTGCCTGGACTCCCTGATTGTTAAGAAGAATGAAAAAGAGCAGAAGTCTTCCCTGAGTCCAACTTCACTCCCTGACTTAACCTAGTCTTTGGCCCTTCCCTCTCACTCATGGCTACTTTCTGTGGTCAGCTTGTTGTAGAAGTGGATGTGCAGCCACCTCATCTTTTTCTACCTCCTTCAAATGTTTTAGATAATTTCATGCAGTAGAAGATGGTTACAGCAAAAAATTACAAAAATCAAAATATCTCTGCTATCTACTGTTGCATTTCTAACCATCCCAAAACAGTAGCTGAAAACAGCACTCGTGGTCGAGCGTGGTGACTCATGCTTTTAATCCCAGATACTCCGGAGGCTGAGGCAAGAGAATCACTTGAACCCGGAAGGTGGAGGTTGCAGTGAGTCAAGATCATGCCACTGCACTCCAGCCTGGGTGACACAGTGAGACTCCGTCTCAAAAAAAAAAAAAAAAAGCACTCGTGTATTTTGTTCAAGATCTGTGGTTTGGGCAGGGCTCAATGAGGACATCTCTCTGCGTTCCCGCAGTGTCAGGAAGTGTAACTGAGACCAGAGGGTCACACGGAAGATGGCTCCCTCAAGTGGCCAGCAAATTGGTGCTTACAATTGACAGGGAGCTCTTGACCAAGGGCCCCAATTCCTCTCCCTATGGCCACTTCTCGGGCTGCATGGGCTTCTTTACAGAATGGCAGCTGGATCCCAAGAGCAAGTATCCCAACCTACAGAAGAGTGGAGGAATAGTGACACTTCACAGTCTCTTAAGACGTTGGCCCAGAAACTGGCAAAAGCTTCATTTCTGCCATATTCTATCGATCATTCACAGAACCTGCACCGATTCAAGAGTAGAACATATAGAGGACATCTCTCGATGGGATAAATGTCGACAAATTTGCATCTATCACAATCTGTCTTTTGGGTACAAATTATTTCTATTCCTCCATTATGCAAAATATACTCACAACCTCCCAAGGGTCCCAAAAGCCTCATCCAATTATGGCAAATATGGCACATATCAAATATATAGAATAATATACTGAGGCTTCTTTTTAATTTTTTAAATTCTCTGTTCCTTTCAGTCTAAGCCACTATAATTTTTTTATTTATGAAAAATAAATTACATGACACCTTGTTTTTAACAATGTTCAATTATTTTTTTATTCAGAATACTTGTGTCATTCATGTAAAATAGTTTGATACAGTACATTGTTTGTATGTTATAGGTTTTTTTTTTCCTCAAAAATTCTAAGGCCCTCCTATTCCTTCTCCTTTGCTGAAGTAAGGGCACCCTAAACAACATGCAAACAAGTTTTAAAAAGGAAGAATCAGTGAACAAAATTTTATTTTATTTTTTTCTATTTCTTAAAAAAAAAAGAAATGGGATACGTGTGCAGAACGTGCAGGTTTGTTAAATAGGTGTATGTGGGCCATGGTGGTCTGCTGCACCTATTAACCTGTCCTCTAAGTTCCCACCCCCCAACAGGCCCTGGTGTATGTTGTTGCCCTGTCTGTGTCCACGTTGAACAAAATTTTAATAGCACTACATCAACTAGCATTAAAATTAGGACAAAAATATTTGAATTAGATGCTGCACCTTTTTAAGGAAGTTAACATTCATGCTTTTTTCACCTTAAAGCATGCTCACAAATCAGCAACACCAACAGGAAAAATAAAGCACTGTCTATGACAATCATTTTAGTTTGTTTGCTGAACCAAACAGGTTTATATCAATGAGAATATATTTAATTACTATCAAATAGCAGCTTTAATACCAGTCAAGTCATAGATTGAAAATAAAAACAAACTTATATTTGGAAATTAATCTTTAGGAATTTTGAAACCTTTCTGAAAAAAACTATGTGGCTTTTTGTACTTTCAGAAAAATTCAAGCAATATTCTTGGTCAGAAATCACTGAATAATGTAGAAAATGAATCAACTCACTGATAAGACACTAACAAGAAAGGCGTACCAAAATAATCTCATTTTGAGTCTTGGTTATTTCACTGAGTTAACACCTACTGTATGTTTTCAAGTACCAGTTAAACCTTGTGTCTGTGTGTGTACTATTGGTCAGATAATGTTGTTACACTGAAAGAATTCATGACCCACGAAGACAAATGCTTGCCCCTAGCACATTCTCAGCTTCAACTGCTACAGACTGTCACTGAAAAAAAATGTATTGGTCAGTCTGAGCCATGTCAAGTTAACTATGGAAGTAGCAAATCCACAATACAAACTGTGCTAGAACTTTCTTTTCAGGTCTAATTCCAAAATAGGTACAACCTGGAAGCCACTACCCCAATCTGTGAAAAGTGGTGGAGGAACTTGGCTACTGGGCAGGTGTGGTTGTACAATACATTCTCATGGCCCATACCAGGTTCCCACGGAGAGCTGCACTGTCAGCCCTGCAGCATTCACAACAGTGCATGGACAAGATTCCGATGCAGCTCAGTACCCGTGTGTCCGACGTGAGTACTGTGGAGCCTGCTGGGAGGTAGCTGAGTATCCTATGCTGCTCTTCGGCTGGGATGTGCTTGGTCCAGGGTTGGGATATAGGCAGCATGTGGATTGGAATGCCGATAGTCTGAGGCCATGAAAAGTCCACCTGAGGTAATGGTAGGAAGAACAAGCCTCACTTTCTTCAACGGGGGTCCCTGTGTGTGACCGTTGTCTTGATTCCTGGGTGGCCAGTTCCATTCGTGTGGTTATTGCCCTGCTGCTGGTGGTGGTTCTTTTTGTCTCCTTTGTCATCAGGTTCTTCTTCTGTTAAAAATTCTCATTTTGGGTAAGGGATTTGACAACTGGTGAAAACGTCTGATGTAGGAAGTGGGTCTTCTAAGAAACAGGGATCCTTTTCTGAGGTAATTCACTTTATTGGGTCCATAGTAAGAAACTTCTGAAGCAAGTGGAATGCTTTACTATCTGGTTTAACTTACTTTAAGTATATGGTTTACATATGGTTTATATATGGTTTACATATACTTGATAAGGCTGCAGTTGGTATACATATTTCTTCTGAAATCTTTCATTAATGTTGAATGTTCAGGCATCTTTTTTACATCTGCCCAATCTTTATTTGCAGGAAATCCCATTACATTGAGTATTCTGTCCAGCCAGTCATGGTAATAAGGATTACCAGTTTTGATGTCCTCTTGTCGACCGTGAAATATTGGTTTTGACATTAGTAGTTCTTCAAACATACACCTTATAAGCCCAAATATCAATCGCTTTGGTATAATGCCTTACTCAAAGAAGTAATTCAGGGGCTCAGTACCAGAATGTAACAATCACTGGATCCAAATCTGCTAATGTAAGCTGGTAAAATTCTTTAAAATGTTTTGCATTATCCATTTATAATCAATTTTATTAGACCAAAAAACACACTTATGTTTCTTTTCAAGGCAGCCTTTGTCTACCATGTGTGAGGCTTCCATGGGACCAGCCCTAGAAGTTTCTTAAAGGACCTATAAAACATGCCCTTAAATTGTTCTGAGTTCTTACAATTTCCCGCATTACTTCACGTGACTTTTGCTGAACTTCCCACCACTACATACCAAGCATAATTTTTTCCTCTAGCTTCCCCTACTGTTTTCCTCACTATCCTTCAACCCTCCCTAAAAGTTTCCTTGAGGCCTGCCAAGTTCCCCCTGCCACTCAGACCCAAAACCAAAGTCACATGTCTTAAGCTTTCATTGCTGTAGCACCTCACCCCTGGTACCAAATTCTGTTCCAGTAATCTGGAACAAATCAGCCCAAAGCCTAGTGGATTATTTTGCTCATAATTCTGCAATTTGGGCAGGGCTAAGCTGAGATGGTTTACTCTGTTCCACATTGCTCAACTGAGGCTGCAGGATGCAGTCCTAAGTGGTTCACTCACCTGGTGACAAGTTGCTACTGTTTGTCAGCTAGGAGCACAGCCAGGGCTGTATGTAAGACCCCAATTTATCACCATGTGGGCCTCTTAATGGGGCAGCTTAGAATTTCTCACTGTATGATGGATGGGTTGCAAGAACAAGTATTCCAAGGGACAGAAAGTATTAATAAAAGTTGCCAGTTCCTTAAGGCTGGAAGACGCTGGAAATGATTACAGCATCATTTCCACTACATTCTATTGGTCAAGCAATCACAGAGCCACCCCAGAGTCAAGTGGACCAAAGAACCACGCGAATGGAACTGGCCACCCAGGGAATCAAGAGCAGTCACACACATTGAAGAAAGTGAGGCTTGTTCCTCCTACCACTACTGCAGGTGGACTTTTCATGGCCTCAGACTATCAGCATTCCAATACACATGCTGCCTATATCCCAACCCTGGACCAAAGGATTTGCGGTCATCTTTAATCTGTCCCATCAATGAAGCTATTAGCTGATTGCTTATTGCCATCATAATTTCATATCTATCCACCCCCATTTTATTATTCCCAATGATGCAAGAGTCTCAGGTATCATTGTGCTAGAAGACACACCAGAACTCCAGGCATCCACTCACAGCTGTCAACACTGTACATCCCTGAACCAGGTATGTGGTCCTCACCCTCAGATTACTGGAATACCTCTCTGGGCTGTGGCATCAGTAATTTTGCCCCTTCCCATCCTCTAGCCCAAGCCTAAATTGTCTTCCTTAGCTATGGACCTGCAAGGTTGGGGAGATGAAATAGCATCATTGACTTGGCCAGGCTGTGTTTTCAACTAGAAGGATCTCCTTCTAATAGCTTTTCTAACTCTCCAAATTTTATCCTCAATACCTACTCTAAGTAACTTGCTCCAAGGTACAAGAGTAGACTTTTTCTCCCAGGAGGGCTTGCACCAGAAATCAATGAGTTATTAGTGATGTAGACAGAGGGAGAAAATGGAGTGTGAGAGTAATACCTTAGTGCATTGTGGTAGGGTACCACTGGTATCATTTGCTCCTCTATTCCAAGGGCTGGGATGACTGATATTAAAGGCAAATGGAGAATTTGTCTTAGGAAAGTGTTTTTGGAACCCATTGTCTTGGACTATCTTTGTTTGATGGAGATTGATGCCAAATGTCTGAATATAGCATTTCTTTAGGTGGATTTGTGGATATCACTTGAGTGCATACCATCTGAAGGTCTGTTGTGAATTTCATCAGGCTTGTGACCAATTATGTTTGTGACTGAGTATCAGCCACCTAGATGTCTCCAAGTCCTGCAGGCTTGGGGTCATCCTGTTTGGAATTTTCTTTTTTGACACAGTCTCGCTCTGGAGTGCAGTGGCGCGATCTCGGCCCACTGCAACTTCTGCCTCCCAGGTTCAAGCGATTCTCCTGCCTCAGCCTCCCGAGTGGCTGGGACTAAAGGCACACACCACCATGCCCAGCTAATTTTTGTATTTTTAGTAGAGACACGGTTTCACCATGTTGGCCAGGATTCTCTCGATCTCTTGACCTTGTGATCCGCCCTCCTCAGCCTCCCAAAGTGCTGGGATTACAGGCGTGAGCCACTGCGCCCAGCCCGTTTGTAATTTTTAAATAGAAATTTACTTGAACCCCTATCCAACATATGGTGGAAAACCTGGTTTACTCTACCCTATTTCCTAACACCTGAGGAGTACCTCTCATGTCACTAATTTCTTTTATCTCCTGGCCTCTCTCTCATGACTCACATATTTCAATTGTTTCCTGTGTTGGTGCCAACTGACCCAGAACTCCCCACCACACACACACACACACACACAAAGCACCATCACAAAACATTTGTATCAGCCAAGTAATTCCTGAAACCTGGCTTTAGAAACACCTGGAGGACTTTTAAACATCCTAATGCCAAGCCTGCTCCCTGGATATTTCAATGTCAGCCACGCTTGAGAATATGTCAACTAGCCCAGTGCTTCTCAAATGCGAGCGTGTGTGAGAATCACCTGGGGAGCTTGTTAAAATGCAGGTTCTGTTTCTGGGTCCCAGGTGGGGCTCTAGATTCTGCATCTCTAACAAGGTCTCAAGTGATGCTGATGCTGCTGATCCCCAGACCACACTTTGACTAGCAAGGAGCTAGCAGATATGAAGGATGACAAGGGCCCAGCAAATAAGTACAACTAAACATCAGACACATCAGTGACACCACTATCAGGAACTTCTCAGAGGCCATCTTGCTCCCCCAGTTCCAGCTCCAGGGCCCCCTCTCATTTCTCATTTCCCTTGGCTTCTACCTATTCCCAGGCCCTTGTCTTTCTAGGAATGTCATGGCCACTATATATTTATTTATTTATTTAATTTATTTTTGAGACAGAGTCTCTTTCTGTCACCCAGGCTGGAGTGCAGTGGCACAGTCATGGCTCAATGTAGCCTTACCTTCCTGGGCTCAAGTGATCCTCCTACCTCAGCCTGCCAGGTAGCTGGGACTACAGGTGCATGCCACCACATGTGGTTAATTTTTTTTTCTTTTTTTTTTTTGTAGAGGTCTTGTTGTTTCCCAGGCTGATCTCAAACCCCTGGCCTCAAGCAATCCTCCCACTTCAGCCTCCCAAAGCACTAGGATTACAGACATGAGTCACTACACTCTGCCAGGCTGGCATGTGTTTATCGGGCAGCTCGATCTAGTTCCCTCTGTCTCCAAGCACATCCCGATCCCACTCTAAGAGCTGTCTTGCCACACCTAAATGCACCATCAAAAGGATTTGCCAATCCCAAGGCAGTACTGTGCCCAAGGAATGCTACCTCCAGCTTCTAAAGCAGAGGTTCCCAAAATCTCTCAGTTCATGGTATCATGGTATCCTTAGTGTCCCAAGAATTTCTTCACAGAGTACTTTAAGCCAAAAGAAACATCTGATGGTTCTGCTTCTCTCTCTCTCTACTTCTCTCTCTCTCTCATTTTTTTTTTTTTTTTTAGATGTAGTCTCACTATCGCCCAGGCTGGAGTGCAGTGGCACAATTTCGGCTCACTGCAACCTCCGCCTCCCAGGTTCAAGCTATTCTCCTGCCTCAGCCTCCTGAGTAGCTGGGATTACAGGTGCATGCCACCATGCCCGGCTAACTTTTGTATTTTTAGTAGAGACAGGGTTTCACTATGTTGGTCAGGCTGGTCTCGAACTCCTGACCTCGTGATCCGCCCACCTCGGCCTCCCAAAGTGCTGGGATTACAGGTGTGAGCCACTGTGCCTGGCCAGTTCTGCTTCTTAAGTAATTGGGTTGAAACAATTTAATGCCAATGGTTTTCATGGGCCTGACAGATGTCACTGTGTTTTCTTCAGAATATTTAAATATCCCATGACACCTCGTGAGTGTGCTGAGGTGCCCTACAGTCCACCCTTTGGGAACCACGGTTCAAAACTAATAGTTGGTATATATGTGACCTCCAAATGCCCTAGCAAGGTAATAGAAACCCATAGTGATGATTTTATGTGATGCAAATGGGGGACTGAATCTGACAGGAGAGGGGGAGATTTCAGGGAGGTGCTGTCCCACCACTAGCACCAACTGGATCTGGCACAAACAGGCCAGCATTACTCTCTGTTGTAGCCAAGAGAGTCACTTTCTAGATTCATCTCCCAGTGGAAGTTCCAAAGGGTTCTGGGATTAGAATAGTACAAGAGAGAAAGCAAGGGCAGAAAGATAGTTTGTCTCTTGGTAAAAACTCGTAAACTGTTTTTACCAAGAGACAAACTCCTTTTAATCTAGGAGGAAAGCTTAACTATTATCAGAATGCTGGTGACACCTGATGGTGCAAACTGTTTCCAGTTAGGAGTCCAACCCTATGATACAGTGATTCTCAACCTTGGCTGCACAATAAAATCATTTGGAGAGTTTTCAAAAAATACAAACGGCTGGGCTCCCACCCAGACCAGTTAGTTGAGTCAGTCTCCAAAGGCAAGATCCAGAGATCTATAATTATATATTTGTTTGTTTGTTTGTTTGTTTGTTTATTCGAGACAGGGTCTTGCTCTGTCACCCAGGCTGGAGTGCAGTGGCGCAATTTCGGCTCACTGTAGCCTCAGCTTCTTGGGCTCAAAGAATCCTCCCACCTCAGCCTCCCAAGTAGCGGGGACTACAAGTGTGCATCACACCCAGGTAGTTTTTTTTCTTTGTAGAGACAAGGTCTCACCATGTTGCTCAGGCTGGTCTCAAACTCTTGGGCTCAAGAGATCCTCCTGCCTCAGCCTCCCAAAGTGCTGGGATTACAGGTGTGCACCCAGCCTAAAAGTTTTAAATTTTGATGAGGTCCAATTCACCTATTTTTTTTCTTTTGTTACTTGTGCTTTTAGTGTCATCTAAGAATCAACCAGCAAATCCAAGGTCATAAAGATATATCCCTGTTTTCTTCTAAGAATATTATAGTTTTATCTCTTATATTTAAGTGTTTGAGCCATTTTGAGTTAATTTCTGTATATGGTGTGAGATAAGGGCCCAGTTGCATTCTTTCACATGTGGTTATCCAGCACCATTTGTTGAAAATATGATTCTTTCCCTCATTGAATGGTCTTGGCACCTTTGCTGAAAATCAATTGATCATAGATGTATGAGATTATTTCTGGACTCTCAATTCTATTCCATGTATTTACATCTCTCCTTAAGAGGTAGGGGGTGGGACTTGACTCTGGAGGCAGGACTTGGACACTGGACCAAACCAAGGACTAATTGAAACAGGGCTGGGGTGGAAGGAGCTTTTCATAAGACATACCCACCAGTTCGCCATATCAGTTTACTGTTGTCATGGCAATACCAGGGAGTTCCCCGCCCCCCTTCCATGACAACTCCATGACCCAAAAGTTATTACCAATTCCGTAGAAATTTCTGCATAAATTGTCCCTTAATCTGCATGTGTTAAAAGTGGATATAAATGACTGCAAAACTGCCCTGAGCTGCTACTTTCTGCCTACAGGGTAGCCCTACTGTGCAGGAGTAGTCAGAGTTGTAACAGGGCTGGAGCTGTAATACTGCCCCTTCAATAAAGCTGTTTTCTTCTCCCATTGGCTTGCCCTTGAATTCTTTCCTGGGCAAGGCCAAGAACCCTCACGGGTTAAGTCCCACTTTGGGGCTCACCTGTCCAGCATCCAGCATCACTTATGCCAGGACCATAGTGTTCTGATTACTGTAGCTTTGTAGCTAAGAGCTAAGTCTTGAAACTGGAAAGTGTAAATCCTCCAACTTTGTTCTTCTTTTTCAAGATTGTTTTGGCTATTTGGAACCTCTTGCAATTCCATGTGAATTTTGCAATCAACTTGTCCATTTCTACAAAAAATAAAAAATAAAAATGGCACTTAAAATTTTGATAGGTGGCTGGGTGCAGTTGCTCATGCCTGCAATCCCAGCACTCTGGGAGGCTGAGGCGGACAGATCACCTGAAGTCAGGAGTTCGAAACCAGCCCGGCCAACATGGTGAAACCTTGTCTCCACCAAAAATACAAAAAATTAACTGGGCATGGTGGTGTAGTTACTGTTAAAGCCCCACACTAGGCCCTTTGAAAAATATGGAATGTGTCAGAAATTAATTCTATACAATGATGTGACAACCACAATACAAGGTACTGCAATACAGCTGACCTCACCAAAGCACAAGCAGGAGCAGCTCAAAGAGGAAAATGTCACTTCCAGCAAGGGATTGAGGGAGGGCTTTAGGGAGGAAGTGGCATATAAGCCAGAATTACAGGATGGGGAGGATATAGACAGCAGATGACAGAGAGGAGAGTGAAAGCTGGGAATCCCAGCTAAAGGCATCAGGTTTATGGAATGAGTAGGGGACAATACTGTGTGTGTTTATGTTTATGTATGTATATAATTATATGGTATCATTGCTAATTGACAAAATAATCTATCATATTTTACATTATCAAATTTTATATCTATTGTGCTAAATAAACTCAGTCATCAGCCCTGTGTGTGGGCTCTTACCCATCCCCATGCACACCTCAGCTCAGCCACTGATGGATGGATCATCTGTCTATCAGAGGTGGTGATAGGGACAAGTTCTCAGTTTAGAGTTCCTCCTTCTAGGCACAGCTAACCCAGCTGAATGCCTAATTCCACCCATATTCAGGTGAATCCATGGCCACAGCTGCAGCAGGTCCTACCCACGCAGAAAGGCTCCACAAGAGGAGGCACACCCCCTCTGACTGTCCCTAAGCTCCTGACATCTTCACCCCATGAAGCTGCTGCTCTTGGGTGCTTCCTGCCTTGCCCTGCCCACCCTTGTACTGTTCTCACCATTGACACAGCTGGTGCCCGATGCAGCAGAGATCCATGACACCCTGGGCATTGCTGATGGCCTGGGCCCACCAGTGAGAAGGCGCAGAAAAGAGGGTTATCAATACTGCTACTAATAATGATAATGAACTTTCAGTTGATATTATCAACACTGCTACTACAAATGATAATAACGAACTTTCATTGAATCCCTCTTTACTCCTCTTGTCAACCCTATGTAAAATAGGTTTATTATTATCCCCATTTTACTGGTGGGTGAAATGAGGTTTGAAATTTACTAACTTGTTCAGCTTTCAAAGACACCTACATGTTCCTGGCCATGTCTATGCCTCGTGATCACACCAGGGGAGGCAGGAACTCAATGCTTTGTTGTCCAACTCTGTAGGAGAAGATTTAATCATCGTGAGTGAAGAGCAAGAGAAAGAAATCGCAAGCCTTAAGAGCTGGAAGGCACTCCAAGCACCATTGTCCGAGGGTCAGGTGTGGCCAGGATGCTGTGCAGTTTTCCTGGTTAATGACTGCCTCCTCTCAAAGGATCTCAACCTCACTGACTCCTGCTCACTGCACCCACCTGAAAGAGGCAAGCTCACTGGGTGCTTCCTTCCAAAGCTTCACTTCCTTCTGCTTTTGTAGAGGAGGTTGTTATATTATACTGTTGCTACAATGTCACCGTGGATAAGTATGAAAAACAAAATATCTAATGGAAACAATACGTATAGTATATACTATACATTTTTAAGGCATACTTATAAACTTCTTAAAACACACAAAACAAAATTATATGCTCTTCATAAATATCTACATATAAATATAAGAGCAACATCTGTTCATTTTCTCCTCTTATATTTATATGCAGATTTCCTGGTTGGATACACATCTGGTCATACCTGGGCACTGCTTCTCCAGCTACACTTGGGGTTGGCCTGACTGATATCTGTCTCCCTGGAGGGTATGGTCTGCATGTGGGTCTGCTCAGCCTTTCATCCTCATTGCCTGACACAGAGTAAACTGCAGAGAGCTCAGCAGTCTAGCCCACATTGTCCCACTGCATGTAACTAAGCCTCTCCCAGCTGCTGTCTTCACTGGGTGCCTCACTGCTGGGGACAGTGCACAACCACCAGATGGGCCACACAATGGAATTTTTCCATGGTTCAGACTTATATCATCTGGAGTAGGACATCTCCTATCATGTGTGTTTAAGCCTAGACTGAAAGCTAGTACAGCGGGCTGCCAATGTCCAGTCACCCAGAAATGGCTCTCAGGCTGGAAAACATGTTACCATTTTCTAATGAAATGTATGGGGAGGAGGCAGTGTTTCTTCAAAGGGTGGACAAGAAAGAACCACTTGCATCAGAATTACTTGGAAGTTTTTTTTTTTTTTAAGGCAGCCAGATCCCTGAGCTACATCCCAAAACAGTTAAACAAGAATCTCAGGTTATGCAATCTCTTTTTAGGAAGCTCCCCAAGTGAGTCTTAAAGCACAGTAGAGTTTTAGCACCTCAGGGGCAGTGCAAAGAACTCTGGACTAGGAGTCACAACACCTGAAAGTCTGCCACTTAAAACCTGCATGACTGTGGTAAAGTTACTTGATGTCTCTGCATCTGTTTTCTCACCTATAAAATGGGCACACAAATTCTCACCCTGCCTTCCTCACAGTGTTGTGCTGATGTGACAATCACCCGATGCATGTGAAAATTCCCTTATGGACCAGAAATCACCAGGATCATGACAGTGTGCCGAAAAGTCCCCTCTGCATGGTCAGCAGAGAGGATCTGTCCCTGCCCTCTTGGTGCAACTGACCTCTGATCCTGTACTGAGCCCCTGCATGGAGCCTCTCTGATAAGGCACTTTCTGCCAGGGACTGTGGGCAAGGAAGAAGGGGGTGTCCAGAGGCTGCAAGTCCCCTGATTAGTTGAAATTTAGAATGCATTTTCCAATGGAAAATTGCCAAGGAAAGGTGGGCTAAGTAAAAAATAATGATGATAACATGTTTTTGCACTAAAAAATTGAGTAGGCTTTTGGGTGAGAGGTGAAAACCCAAACTATCATGCATTGCAGCCCTCTGGTGGAAAATGTGCTTCAGGCTCTAAATTTCAGGCTCCAGACTGACTCAGGGATGAATGTTTGGAAGCTGAAGACAATCTGTGGTCTCTTCTCCCATAGAGCAGGAGTCAGCACTTTTCATAGAGTGCCAGATTCTATATATCCTGCCACATGCTCTGTTGTTACAGCACAAAGAAGGCCATACACAGCATGACTGTGTTGGCAAATACACAAAACAGGCAACAAGCTGTATTTGGCCTTTAGGCTGCAGTTTGCCAACCCCTGCACTAACATAGGAGCTTAAAAGTGGTGGTGGTGGTGTGCTGGAGCTAGCTTATATCAGTTTGCAATAGCCAATTGCTAACATCTCTTCCAAACTCTGTGTCTGTGCCTTCACGTTGGTAGTTTTAAATTGCCCATATTTGGAGTAGTTATGCCATGGAAATTGGCAAAAGCTGTATATCCACCATCCCCAGGCCCCTGAGAACCAGCTGATCACATCACTAGGCATGTGTCCACCAGGATGAGAGTGAGGGTTGGGGTTGGTTGAGCCAGACAGTACATGGGAATGTGGGAAGAAAATATTAGATGTCAGTCCCTATTTTATTTAGCCCTTGTAAATTTTTGAATTCTGTGTAAGTTTCATAATGTACCAATGCCTGCATTTCAAGATGTGTTCTAGACTTTGTTTAACTGATTAGGATAACTGGGACCAAAAAAATGTTTGGAGTCTACCACTCCTAAAGCGATTTATTATATCCTATGCTGGATAGCTCATTCATGACCAGAGTGCTGGGTGAATAAGGGTCTTCTCTTTCTACTCCCAAGACAGCCTTCCTCTTGTCCCCACCTGGCTCACCCTGCCCCAGGACCTCAGATGGGGTAGGAGGAGTGACCAGCTGTGAAAGGAGCTTCTGGTTGGAATGTTTCCTGTGGGAGTTTCTGTCACAGATTAAATGCCCTGAGATCACCTTTTGAGAGACATTAAATTTCATGAGATGAACAGTTATCATGTTGGGTATTATGAGTTGAATTATGTCCCCCAACAAGATATGCTGAGGTCCTACCCCCCAGTAGCTGTGAATGTGACCTTACTTGGAAATAAGGTCTTTACAGATACAGGTCAACTTAAGATGAAGTCATTCGAGTGAGCCCTAATTCAGTATGACTCTGTCCTTATAGGACAATCTGGACACAGAAACACAGAGAGAAGACAGTCATGTGAAGATGGGGGCAGAGACTGGAGTTTTGCTGCCACCGGCCAAGGAACCCTGGAACTACCACAGACTGAAGGGAGGCCTGGAACAGATTCTCTCTCAGAGCTCTCAGAATGAACCAACACCTGGAGTTCAGATTTTGGCCTCCTGAACCAGGAAACGATAAATTTCTGTTGTTTTAAGCCACGCAGTTTATGGTTCTTTATGGGAGCCCTAACAAATCAATACTTTGGGATTCTCAGGTGTGATGCATAAGGGCCAAAACTTTTTCACTAAACATAAAGACCAATGATTACAATTACAGTTAGGAAAATGAAATTCAAAACCACCTGAGTTTATTTATACACATTTTCCAAAATGCATCTTCTTTGCAAGGGAAGTCATATTACCGTAGAAATAAGGAGAAGGCCATCATTTAAATAGAAGGCTTCCTTTCCTTTCTCCCTCCCTCTCTTTTTTCTTCCTTTCTTCATTTATAAAAATCTTACGGAGTTCCTACAAGTGCCAAGCACTGCAGTGGATTCTTGGGATACACCACAGAGGAAAGAACTTGTGGGACATACGTGCTAATGGAAGACACAAACAATAAATGTAAGAAGCAAACTATATAGCATGTTAGAGTGAGAAAAATAAGACAGGGCAAAGGGGAGTCAGTAGTGCTGGGGTGAGAAAAGGTTGCAGCATTAAATGGGGTAGCCAATTTCAAACTATCAACATGCAGGCACAGACACAGAGTTTGGAAGAGATGTTAGCAATTGGCTATTGCAAACTGATATAAGCTAGCTCCAGCACACCACCACCGCCACTTTTAAGCTCCTGTGTTAGTGCAGGGTTGACAAACTGCAGCCTAAAGGCCAAATACAGCTTATTGCCTGTTTTGTGTATTTGCCAACACAGCCATGCTGTGTATGGCCTTCTTTGTGCTGTAACAACAGAGCACGTGGCAGGATATATAGAATCTCGCACTCTATGAAAAGTGCTGACTCCTGCTCTATGGGAGAAGAGACCATAGATTGTCTTCAGCTTCCAAACATTCATCCCTGAGTCAGTCTGGAGCCTGAAATTTAGAGCCTGAAGCACATTTTCCACCAGAGGGCTGCAATGCATGATAGTTTGGGTTTCCACCTCTCACCCAAAAGCCTACTCAATGTGATCACCACAACAATGCCTTTCATGAAGTCAACAATACACAAGGCCTTGTGCTTCCGTAAGGTGTTGATGCATTTGCTATCTTGGCGGAGGCTCACAGGAAGCATGAGTGACCCACGCCATAGTGACTCACTATATCTCACCAGGTTAGAAGGGGATGGAGCAGGACCAAGCCCAGGTTGTCTGTGTCTCCATTTGGCCTGTATGTTCGGCCTCCTCAAGGCCATGGTCAGTAAGCCCCATCTCCTTTCTGCTAGTCTGTAAGGGAACCAGAGTCCTCACTGCCATGAGACAGCCCCGGCTCGGATACTAATTTGAACAGCTGTGTCTTTGTTGTGACAATAGTTTTGTGATATTATGAAGAAGACATGCCTTCCTCCCCAAAATATCGGTGTCACCAGGCCACATTATTTTTCTTTTATATAGTGATACATAATATTTCCCATATTTATGGCATACATGCAAGTACTCATTACATGCACGGAATGTGTAATGATCAAGGCAGAATGTTTGGAGTATTCCTTGCCTTGAATATTTACCATTTCTCTGTGTGGGGAACATCTACTAAATATACTATGTACTTTTTTGTCACTGGGCTGGTGTTGATCACCATCACCATCAGGATCAGAAACACACGCAGCCGACCTTATCAGAGCTTTTCCCATGGGTGTCATCTCACTTGAGCCTCCGTGCCTGGGGTGCTGTCCCTACTCCTCCTTTACGACTGAGCTTTGCCTTCCTGCCCACCACGCACATGCCTCTCTCCTGGGATTAGCTCTCTAGCTCTGCTTTGAGGAACATCACTGGCCTCGTTGGATACAGTCTTGGAGGGAGTGTTGATCAAGCTGTGCTGCCCTTCACTGACCAAGGAGTCGACACATGACCCAAACTAGGGCAGTCACATGCTTTGCTTGGAATCTCAATCTTTTGCTAACTGACAAAAAGCATGATTGGCTCTTACCCATCTGAGTGACAGGACCAACGTTTTCTGCCTTCTGTCATTTCTGGTCTGCCAGAAGTCCCTCACTTGTTCTTCAGCCTGTCTTTCCATTTTGAAAGTTACTTCACATGATAGGCAGAATAATGGCACCCCGAAAATGTCCACATTCTAATCCCCAGACCCCGTGTATATGTTACATGACATAGCAAAAGGGACTTTGCATCTGTGATTAAAGTTAAACCTCTTTGAGATGAGAGAGTATCCTGGATATTGACGTGGGCCCGATGTAAATTGCAAGCGTTCTTATATGTGAAAGAGGAAGGCAGGAGGGTCAGAGTAAAGCAGTGTGAGAAAAACCCAAGCAGCGAAGATGGGAGTGGGCCACTAGCCAAGGAATGCAGGTGGCCTCTGGAAGCTGGAAAAGGCAAGGAAATTGACTCTCCCCTAGAGCCTCCCAAAGCAATGCAATCCTGCTGATACTTTGATTTTGGCCCAGTGAGACACATTCCAGACTGACCTCCATAACTGCAAGATAATACATTGCATTGTTTAAACCACTAAGTTGGTGGTAATTTGTTACAGCAGCAGTAAGAAATGAATATACCCAATATCCTTCTAGAAAGCTCTTTTTGTAGTATTCTTTTTGCTTAAATAAGCTAGAAGCCATTATTATTGCTTGTAACTGAAGAGCTAAAACTAATAAACTAATTTCCAAGCCTCAGTCTCCTGTCTCCACCCCCTCACTCTGTTTCCAGGCCCTGATTTCTGTTCAGCCAGCCTTCTGCTCCCCCATTATGAGGATCTGAGCCCTGCTTAGTGATAGGACCATGCCCTTGTTGACAAGCCTCCCAGACAGTACCTGGCTCCTCACCTGGTCTCCTGGCTATCATCTGACCCAGATTCCTTGTCTCTGTGCCCTTCTCACAGGTCAAGTCACCCTGCTCCTTATCTGGGACCCAACTACCCCTTTTCCATTATCACTTGGCTGGATCATGACTTGCTGTTACATTTCTTTCTCACACACTGTACCCTAGACACAGACTCAGCCACTTCTGCCCCACGATCAATGCCCTCAGAATCTACCAAACCCCAGTAGGAAAGACTAATTCTAGGGCACAGCATGCACCCAGATGCTCCTTCCCGCTGCAAGTATTGCACTCAGACTGGCCACATCATAGCACATGACACACACATGGATGTCTGATGGTTCAGAGTAGCAGTACACAAGCAGAAGCCAGTCTCTTTCCAACCCAGAACTTTGTAATTAAACAAGCTTCTTGCTATATCCTAAAAACACAAATCCTTAAAGTATGAATGAGAAATGAAACCCACTGACAGAAAGGTTAGTGAGCAGGTTTTCTGTTTTTATACAACTAGTTCAAATTAGCAAGGAAGGCATTCGATGGGGCAGTTTCCTAATCACTGACCTCACTGGGGCTCACTTCAACTTTGCAAACTGGTTGAAATGAAAATTCAACGTGTTTCCTGTTCTCACATTTATCTGTCACTCCAACGGGCTCATTACAATTGCAGGAGGTGCAGATGAACCATCCGGGGTGAGCCGCCGACTCCAGCATGTTCCGGGAGCCCACCTGAGCCCTATAAAAGATGAACGGCCGGCGTGCTGATTCCTTTTCGGCAGCCAGCTTCATCAGTTTCTTCTTCTGTGAGGTAAAAGGGATTAATTAGATAGCACAGGCTTTGAGAGGGAGGAAAACACAGCACATGTGCTCATCCTCCAGGCCTTTACACAGTAGAGGAGGAAAAGAGAGAAGGCAGATGGTCCTTGGGGAAGATGACGTGTCAGCCTTGGTACTGGTATTTAAGGGATGATAAGCAATCATGCCCTCTTTTCCAGGCCTTCTTCTCTCCCAAATTAAAAATAAATTGAGAGAGAGAGAGAGAGATGTAAGAGTCAGATGGATACCAAAATCTCAGCTCTGTGGTTTCTAACATTAGAGAATATGGCTTAGATCTGTATCTAATTGAGCTTCCTAAGATTTCTCCCCTCAAGTGAAAGGATGCTCCATCCAGGATTAAATTTGCAGGGCAGACACACTGCCCTCCGAGTGCTCCCTCACACCCTCCTACCCTGCAGCAGCATGCCAGGGTCCTGGCCCAATTGTGTTGCTTGCCACATGGAGGGCCACAGCAGGAGGGGAGTGCCGCCCGCCCAGGGCCAGGACCAGTGAGCCCAGGAGAGAAGAACGGGTGCTCAGCTCCTTGTTGTCTCCCTACTGTGAGGAGTCTCTCCTCCTTCCCTAGAAGGGGCAAGGAACCAGAGAAGAAGGTATGGGGCTCTTCTGTGTGGTGCTTCCAGAAAGGTGGATGTCCCTGTTATATTAGCCAAGATAAGAATTTGCAGGAAAGCGAGAGGCATTGAGGATCTTGGCCTTTTACTTTGGGGTAGCCAAAGGCACAGGAAATTGAGCTAGAACCCTCACCTTCAACTGAAGGGATGGATGACTTTGTCCTTTATCCTTGTCACAGTAGAGACAAAACTCCCCTTCAGAGACCCCCAAGAGAATCGGACTTCCTTTCTCCACAGAGGCTGAGCTCAAGGATGAGGCTAATGCAAAGAAGATCTCTGGAAAAAGACAGTCAGGACATGTGTGGGTTCTGAGAGCAGGGAAAGGTCTCTCCTGTCTGCTGGGGTTTCAGGCCTGATGCGCAGTCCCTCTCCCCTTGACTCTGTGGTCCACTTCTCCCTCCATCACACCAGTTTAAGCCTCCTCTTATTCCAATCTAAGTGTCTGCCTCCTTCTTTTTTTCCTGCCCTTCCAGAAAGACTCCTTTCAGATCTGGTCATTGCTAGAGACCCTTCATCTGATGCCCTAGTCCCTGGGGCCTCTCCTCCCTGCTTCCACCACCTGCTGGAGATGGGGCATGGTATAGCATGGAGTTGAGCCCACCTAGCGGGAGGCCTTACCCCTGCTGGGTGGAGACAGAAAACACAGCCAAAACTAAGAGTCACCTGGGCATATGTAGTTTTTATCTGGAACTGCTATGAGATTCCCAGAGTCCAGGACCAGTACTTTGTGATCCTGGTCATGAATGCTGAATTTCTTCGGGTTTAAGTTCTTCACCTTTGGACCTAGATCAATATCACCAGATATCAACACTTCACATTGAAAATGGAAGACTCAGCCCTTTCTTCCCCACATCCAAGGGCCCCAGCCCTAGCTCTCCACCCTGCCTGTGGGTTTAGACATCACAACCACTGAATATTTCTTCCACTCCCAGGCTTTCTATCTTGCTGGGACAAGCAATTAAGCATTCTGTGCAAGCAAATGGGTTCCAGATTTGGACAGATAGATTCAAATCCCAGCTCTGCTGTAGGACAGAGGACAAGTTACTAAATCTCTCCAAACCTCAGTGTCCACATCTGTGAAATGAAAGTAATAGCAGCACCTACTTGAGAGAGGAGTTATGAGAACTAAAATGCTTACTCAAATAAGTAGCACTTAGCCTGAGCAAAGAAAATGTCTGGCATATAAAAAGGACTTTTTATAATCATTGTTTTTCTTAACTCTCTTTTTTGCACCCTCTGACTGGAGGCATCATTCCATCAGCAGTGCCTAGAGTGGGACAGATCCCTGCACTGGCCAGGCTAAGGGAGCCGTGATGGAAGAGTTGGGAGGGATGGAGGCAGGAAGCCCCCAGGAGCCCAGCATGGTGCAAGGCTGAGCTGGAGCTTTAGTGGCTCCTTTGAAAAGCCACAAATCTTGCACCTGGCCCTGGAGGAACAACTTCTAGCAGCAGGACAAGCCACAACCGTGTTCAGAGGGTTCTTAGGGCGTGGGCTCCTAGCAACTCACTTGGGCCAGGCCTGCCTAGAGTAGGGTCTTAAAAGGGAGCTTTCCCTCCTGGCCTCTGATTGGACAGGTGACCCTCACCTCTGCAAAAAGCTCGGGCACTTGTTTGATAAAGGGCAGGGGCCCCCAGGCTGGGCCAGTGACTGTCAAGAATGGGTGGGTGGCTGGAAAATGGCAAATGTGACAATATGAAAACAGGGTAATCACCGCACTATGTGAAGCTATAATATGGGTATCTGTGATAGGCAATTCTAATGTAGAGAATAATTCTAAGGTGTCATTCTCTTCCCATGCCATAAGCACACGGCCTCTGCCTGGGTTTCTCACTGTAGAATGTCCTCCTGGTCTCCTCATGCCCAAAGAGTGGGGAGGACTCCTCCTGTAACACCGGCTTTCCTGCCACCTCCTCTCTGCAGCCCTCCTCAGCCCCCCTCTGCACAGAGTAGCTTCCTCTCTGGTGCTGCAGCACTCTGCACTCGTCAGTGGTACCTGCACACAGGTATTGGCATCCTTGTCTCACTGCCCTATAGCACTGTAAGCTCCCCAGGAGCAGGCTTCCTATCTGACTCACCTGTGATCCTCTACCTCCCACCCTGTAGTGCCCCAAGCATCGTGGACACTCTCAGTGTCTATGGAAGAGATGACTGGCCCCAGGCAAGATCCTAAGTAACTCTCCTATGATATGGGGTCAGAAGAGAACCATGGTTCTCAGCCCTGCCTTACATCAGAATCTCCTCAGGAGCTTTTCTGGGCCCATCCCAGACAGTCTGAGTACATGGAGTGGGTACAGGTTGACTGAGAGTCACTGAGCTAGCTGAACTCTAAGCCTTTCCATTTCCCACACTTTAATGTGCAAGAAATCACCTGCAAACTATGGTTCGGTAGGTATGGGTGGTGCCAAGGCTCTGTCTTTCTGATGCACTCCTAGAGCTGTGGGTGCTGCTGGTCTGAAGACACCCTTTGAGTGGCATGGCCTAAGGCTGTGACTCTCAACCCTGGTGCACACTGGGAATCACCTGGTGGGTGGCATTTTAAGACCATGGATAGCTGGGCCTCACACTCCTGAGATTCTCATTCAGTTAGTCCAGGGTGAGACTGGAAAATGCTATTTTTAAGAAGCTACTTTTCTAGCACCATCATTTTACTTTGTACCTCTTAAGTGCTTCTTAAAGCTGTTCTTTCCTTTTGTTTCTGTTTCCCTCCTATCACAGCCTGACATAGGACCTCAGCGTCTCACATGCAGACTAGTTCACTATCCTCTTAAGTGGTGTTCTCGCTCATCATCCTTGACCCCAAATCTTTCTCAAGGCCACTCTGAAGGTGTGAGTGGTCTTAAGGTGCTGGCAGTTGTTTTCTATAGGGAATGTGTACTCCACAGCAGCAGTAACATCAGTGCCAGCGCTAGCTTTAGGGCACTAGTAACTTTCTGTAGGGCAGTAGCTCTCAGACTTTCAAGGTGCATCACAATAACCTGGAAGGCTTGTTAAAGCAGCCCCTAGAGCCTCAGCCCCCTGAGTTTCTGATGCAGGAGGTCTGTGGTGGGGCCTGGGAATCTGTATTCCTAACACTTCTAGAAGCTGATGCTGCTGACGTTTGAGGACCAGGCTTGGAGAACCACTTCCCCCAGATTTGAAGGAGATCCCAGCCCTGACAAGGAGAAGTCAGGACAGGCCCGACAGAGAGGCTTGTGTGCTTGCTTCCACCTGGAGTGGACACAGTGCAGATCCAAAGCCAGCAATGGTGTAACTACAACAAAACTAAAACATCAAAGGTAACTGCATCAGCAACGGTGGAGCAGTGACAGCAGCCTCCCCCTGCTGTGCCAGGCACCCTTACACACCTGGTCCCATTTGGTCCTCTCTGCCATTTTACCAGTGAGGCTCAGTATTCACACATTAACCTGCACTAGAGCTGGGGCTCAGGCTGAGGTCTCCTGACTCTGTCCTGAGAAGAGGAGGTGATGGGAGCCTTAAGCCTGAGTCAGGCAGACAGGCGTTATAGTATCTTTAAATTTCCACATCTGTCACTTAGTACCTGTATCACCTAGGGCAGGGAATCTCCACTGTCTGTCTCGGTTTCCACACCTGAACAGTGGTAATGTTAACAGTTTCCTGTTAGGGTGTTGTGGTGTTCAAATGGCAGCATGAGAGGAAGGTTCAGGCTTTGAAGGCACCACCCTGAGCCCTTAGTGGTGTGGGTGTCCCTGCACCCCCACTGGCCACATGGCTGTTTGTCCTCAGTGCTGGGAGGAGGTCTGTGTCTCCAGTCTCTTGACTATGGTCAGAAGAGGCACCTGGAAGTTTCCCAGGCACAAACTCTTCCTTGCCATGTGCCTCTTAGCAGGTGAGCATCACCTGCCCCTCCCCGGGCTCATCTTTCCCAGAGTTATCTCCTAATGGGATTTGCTTCCACAAAGGAAAGACTTCAGCCCCATCCAGCACCCTTAGGTGTCCCCAGTGTACAATTCTCCCGCCCTCTAAGAGGGCCCAATGGCTCCATCCCACATCCCCACCCTCTCACCTCAGCCACCCCCGTCACCTCACCCCGAGGCCTTACTTGTGCGAACAAAATTCATGGCGGGGAGGCTTGGGCCTGGTTCCAGGGGGCTTCCAGCCAGGTCTGCAGTCAGACGCAGTGAGGTTAGCATATGCAATTAGGATTTTCCAAGGATTTAGGGGTATCAAGGACCATTTAATTCCCTCTTCTGTGTATGTACTGAGAAACACTAGAGCAGCATGATAGTAATGACACTAAATCATAGCTTCCCTCTTCAAAAACATAGAATAGAGATGAACTGGCTCATGGGTTTGGCCTCTGGCATGTTATAGGCCTCTCCCTTCACACCTCAGTAGACAATCATTTGGGTCAAAAGCCTCCTCCTATCGTCCCCCATGGGCAACACCCAAATGTGTTCCTCATGGAATACTCAGATGCCCTGTGCCTGGGTCATTTTTTCAACCCAGCCTTAGAGAGTCGCTTCTCATCGGAGGCTTCTCTTCCACTTGGGAAGGTTGGGAGGGAAGAGGTGCATTTTGAAGGATATGCAACCATCCAGTTGGCAAACAGGATGCTAAAGCCCCAAATCTGTAGGTGAGGACGATACTTTTATCTACCACCTGATGTGCTTGGACACTAAAGCAAAGCTTCCTTTTCCCTTCCAGAATTTCTCTTGTCTAGTTATTTGTCCAGGGAAATTTGAAAGCTCACTTACTGTGCAAGTCAGCAGGAAACAACTGGGTCTGTGCACAGCACCTAGCAAAGTCCTGCTCTAGGAATTACACTTTGGCCCTGAGGTAGATTTCTACAAGAACCTTACCTTCTAAGCAGCACTGGGGTTCATCTTTTTCCCAGTCTTCAGAGCCCATTTTCACTCCTGAGTTCTCCCCCACAAAGGACATTTTCAACGTTGAGTTATTACTCAACAGAAAATGGAATGAAGTCCAAGACCTAAGGAGATAGAAAGGGGACCAGTTATGGCATCTTCTCACCCAAGGACACCTTGCTGGATGTCCTTAGTGCTGAACAGACCACTGGCCTTGCTCTGTAGTTAGAAATGCTCACTGCAACCAGAAAGGCACCAAGGGGCCAGACCATGCTCTCCTGTCTATCACGCCTTCAAAGCAGAATTTCCCAAACCTTGAGTCACAGTGCTAACACACGGGGTGCAACAGCATTTTTGTGGATCTTGGCATTTTACAAAAATAAAATAAAAAAGTTAAAAGTGCATTGCTCTAGTCTTGGGGCTGGCACACTATGGCCTTTGGCCAAATCTGGTCCCTGACTGTTTTTTTAAATAAAGTTTTATTGAAACACAGCCATGCTCTTGTTTACATATTGTCTCTGGCTGCTTTGAGGCTACAACAGCATGGTTAACTAGTTGAGAAATCATCTGACAAGCAAAGCCTAAAATACTTATCATCTGACACCTTCTATAAAAGTTTGCTGAGTCTCTGTAGTAGCCTAATCTTTGCCTAACAAAAAGCAGTTGCTCTGCAACCTCTTTTCATGAAAACCTAAGCCACCAAATGTCCCAGGAGGCTCAATCCCTAATATCTTAGGGTAGGATTGACTCACGTGACTTGCTTCATTTGGAGGGGTTGGAGGAGATATATTCATGTATATAAATTCTGCACACCCTATCTCAGTTGACCAAGAGCTTTCGACAACATCAGCCCAGGCCAACATAGGACAGAAGTGGAGCAAAAATTGGTATTCCCATCTCACAGATAAAAAACTAAAGTTAAGTGACTTGTTCAGAATCATATCACTTCTAAGACTGCAGAGATAGGCAGTTTGTATACAAATCCAATCCTTTGAGAAAGGTTTAGGAGTGAGACAAAGGGAACTAAATTGTTCATGCAAAAAATAAAAATGACAAGGAAGGGCTTCAGGACTCAATAATAAGGACAGTGAGCAGGAGCAGGTGGGTAGAGCTGATGGGTCTTTAAGAACAGGGATATCTGCTATTTGATTTTAACCTGTTTGTGGTTTGGCAGTATCCCTGAATACATGAAGCACAACTGCCTTTGTCATGTTGGGGTAAATCAAAGGACACAAAAAATTAGAGGCACTTGACAGAGAATTTGGCAGCCAGAACATCAGAGCAAGAGACGTCTGGCAGAAATGTAGGTATCCAAAGACATATAAAGATACTGTGGTGCTGCTGAAGGAGAGAAGGATGCTCACAGGCTGGAGGACCTGGGGCCATCCCTCGGGGGTACTCATGAAATCTGCTGCCTGTATTAAGATAAATGCAGGGAGCTTTCACAGAATTCCCTAAAGAAGCAGTGCATATGGCCATCTGAAGTCCATCTCTTTGCACTCAAAATCTGTTCCCAAGGACCAATATTTTCTGGACTCTAAAGTCAGTCTTCTGAGCCTTCAGAGAAGGGACTAGCATTTCCAGGGTTTGCGGGTTTCCTAAGCTAGTGTCTGCCTGGCCCTCCAGCAATGCCCTACTTGTTAGTGGAAGCCTTCCTGGGAGAGAGCCGGCTGCTACTGGGGCTGAGAGCAAGGTGTTCTGGGCAGGTCTCAGAGATCATATTTATAAATTCAGATGTGCTTCCAGTGGGGATAAAAAGCAAGGGTCTAGATGGCCAGATGCTACTCTACTTCCCCATCCATGCCTGTTGGCCTTGAAAGCCAGTGCAGGAGGACCACCTACCTGGGCCAGGGATCCTCATGGTCTGTGGCTCTGTCTTGGACTCCTGGAGCTCTGTTTACCTTCAGTTCTCAGGATCCTTTACCTGAAGGAGTTAGGTCTGGTACTCATTTGTAATCAACAGTTTGTGAGTGGCTATGCAAATACAACACAGTATTCCTTTAGCCAATAATAAATAGCATCCTCAGTTATCAGTCATCACTCATTTCCTGCTATTTTCCATGCCAAGGGTATAAACAAATTCCTGTGGGGGTAGTGCCACTCTGCTAAGGACTGTGCCACACCCATTCAACACAATTCAAGGCACTTGTGATAGATCAGGTGGCTTCCAGTCCAGTCCAATAATACAGGTATAGAAAACAGAGGAGAGTGAAGGAAAGAGGGGACACAGGATTTAGATCAGCCAATGAGCCTGGGAAGTTCAAGGAAGCCCTTATTCTCATGATGGTTCTTTGCCCCAATTCCAGAGTTCATGCAAGTGGAGTCCCCATGTCCCAGAGAAAAATGTCCTCTTTTCATGTCCCCTTCCAGGTACACTCCGGGATGCACTACACCTCTTCTATGTCCCCTCTTCTTCAAAGATGACATGCAAAGGGACCTTCCTTGATCAAGCCCTCCAATGACTAGCTTCCTTCTACAGCCCATTAGCTATTTACCTGCACTTCCTTGCATTTTTCCATCACATTTGCCCTTGCCAGTTACTGTGTATGGCTATGTTTTACAACACCACACACAGCTGGTCAGTATGAGGGGAAATCCACATAACCAATTAAGGTAATAGCTTCTGGACCACCACCAGCAGCATGTCAATAACACAGGAACAACAGGCCAGCACAATAGTCAACAACTGTGCTCTCACCGTGCCAGGTCTGGGCTCAGCCCATTTATTTATTTTTCTCCAACCAAATCCTTTGATGACCCTGGGGGTAAATACCATCCTTCCTGTTTTACAGACAAAAGATAGCGCAGCTTAGAGAGGATGTACAATTTACCCAAGATCACATCCTTAATTACTGGAATGAGCATGCTGCAGCCTCATCTCTTAAACTTCACTGAAGACTGTGGTCTCATCCTCTAGCCTTTCTTCACATACACATTTATATAACATACAAATATAGGAGTGTGTCTGACAAATTATTTTGTAAGATACATTTCCTACTTAATGTATCTTGCCTTTTCTACTCAATATGATATCTCAAACATCGTTCCATTTCATCAATACTTTTCTACAATAGTATATCTAATTACTGCAAGGTATTCCATTATTTGTCTAAAGACCTGGAAAAATGTTATCCCCTTGATGGCTAGAATAAAAATCCCTGATTTGTCTGTTAAGTTCCCAATAAGGAGACACATATCTTTAGAGAACTTCTTGATAAACCTCTTGGGATGGGATGAGATTGTGAAGGAAAAGAGGAAGTAAAAATTTTAAAAAGTCAAAACAAACACTAACTTATCTTCTAAGAAGGTGGTTCAGGTAACTGTAGGCACTTCTGTGGTGCTGACTTCTGGAATAAATGAGGATGTGAGTGTGGGGGCAGCAGGCCATTGCTCTCAGGACAGAGAAGATGGAGATGCAGGGAGGGTGCCATGTTGAGGTAGTTGCAATAGAGACTTGTAGAGATTCACCCAAGTGGTTCCGGAAAGGAAGGGAAATGAGAGAGAAGAGTTTGTCTTTAATAGGGGGTGCTACATAGTGTAGTATGGAGTATTCATAAACTCTTGCCTTTATTGCCCCATATAAAACCTCAATAAGTTCGATTATCTGTACCAATACTGATATACAAGGGACACTGTTTGTTTGTAGGAGGTTGAAGCTCGAAAGAATAAGGGGCAGCTAACTTGTATGTCACATATGGACAGATCATAGTTTAACCAATCCTCAATTTTGAACATTTGAGTTATTTTCACTTTTACACTATTATGAGATATATATATATATATACACACATATGCATACATAATTCTGTGCTTAATATGCTTGTCCAAATCTTTGCATATATCATTGATTACTCCACTAGGATAAATTCCTACATGTGTAAATGCTAGGCCAAAGGACATACATATTTTATTTTACATTCTTTTTAAAATTTTCTATCTTACGACGATTTTTAAGGACTCCAATTTATTGAAAAACAAATTCACTTTTCTAACTACTCACTGCAGAGGTAATCACCACGCAGACTTTTGACAGGTAGCTGAGTTCCTGTGTGTATGTTTCTGTGGTATGTGTATATTTGGGGAGATGCATGTATACTTTGTTGTATGTTTTGTACATATGTATTTTCATGCCATGTATGGAGTTGAAAGGTGAGGCCAGGTGAACTTCCTGGGTCCAGTGGGGACTTGGGGAACTTTTCTGTCTTACAAGAGGATTGTAAAACACACCAATCAGGAAATTTTCTGTCTTACAAGGGGATTGTAAAATGCACCAATCAGCACTCTGTAAAATGCACCAATCAGCAGGATTCTAAAAGTAGCCAATCACAGGGAGGATTCAAAAAAGGGCACTCTGATAGGATGGAAACAGAACATGGGAGGGGCCAATAAGGAAGTAAAAGCTGGCCACCCCAGCCAGCAGCAGCAGCCCTGCTGGGGTCCCCTTCTGGGTTGTGGAAGCTTTGTCCTTTTGCTCTTCACAATAAACCTTGCTACTGCTCACTCTTTGGGTCCATGCCATCTTTAAGAGCTGTAACACTCACTGTGAAGGTCCACGGCTTCATTCTTGAAGTCAGTGAGACCACAAACCCACCAGCAGGATCTATCTGTGGACACAGGTTTGTGGGCATGTTTGGTGTGTGTTTTGTGCATATATTTTGTGTGTGTGTTGTGTGTTGTATGTGTTGGGGGTATGTATGTTTTTATGATTTTGTGTGTGTGTTATGTGTATGTTGGGTGGGGAGAAAGGCCTTTGGTTCCTTTGTATCCACAGCACGGGACAGGGCTCAGCATGACTAGAGATTTGCAGTTGATTTATTTACATGAAAGGTATCCCCTTTTGCACTTTAGGCCAAAAAAAAACAAAAAGGTGCAGTACAGCGATGCTCCTCCATTTGAACCAGCCTTCTGCGTTCAAGGTGGCAGATGTGCTGAGAGACATCCAGGAGTTGTTTTATGAGGATTACCAGATGACTCTGGAATTCCAGTCATTCCCAAGGATACTCTTTTGATATTTCTGAACAGATTAGACCCCACTGAGAGATTCCACCTTTAAAGAAATTCAAGTGGCCTCTTCGCAGCAAAGCCAGGTAAGCTGACACGAGGAGACAGACAGCACGTGCTGCCAGGCATTCCCTTCATCAGACACCAGCTCCTGCCCAGCGTGGGAAGCCGGGGTCCTGGTCACTGTGCGGGGCTGAGGCTGCTGCTCCTTGAGTGACACAGCAAAGGGCATGTGTCCCCAGGCCACTGGCCATCCTCTCTGATACCAGACATTTTGGCATTTGGGACCCTCACCTGAAGCTTCTGGCAGCTCTGGGAGGTAGGCCTTGTTCCCCCATCCACAAGTTATTTCAAGAATTTACATCCATTTTTTGTTGTTGTTATTTGGGCCGTAGGATGTGAGTTTTAACAGAGACGAGGGAAAACTCTCAAGAGAATGATCCAGATTCCTGGGAATCCTATAAGCCCTCCTCCACCTGACTAGGACTGCATTTTTAAAGCCTTCATTTGTGCAAAGGCCTTTGTGCTGACGTAGTAATACCCCATTCCAGGAGCTTGGGCCATGGCCTCCTGTCTCAGCAGCATTTCTGGGTTAAGGGGCAGCCAGTGATTGTCCTCAATGCTTGAGGCACTACAGGGTGGGAGGTGGAGGATCACAGGTGAGTCAAACAGGAAGCCTGCTCCTGGGGAGCTTACAGTGATGTAGGGGGGTGAGACAAGGACACCAATACCTGTGTGCAGGTACCACTAACAAGTACAAAGCGCTGCAGCAGCAGGGAGGAAACCTCCCTGTGCAGAGGGGGCTGAGGAGGACTGCAGGGAGGAGATGACAGGAAAGCCGGTGTTACAGGAGGAGTCCTTCCCACTCTCTGGGCATGAGGAGACCAGAAGGATATTCTACAGTGAGAAACCCAGGCAGAGGCCGTGTGCTTATGGCTTGGGGGGAGAATGACACCTTAGAATTATTCTCTACATTGGAATTGTCTATCACAGATACCCACATTATAGCTTCACATAGTGTGGTGGTGAACTGTGTTATCATATTGTCTTATTTGCTATTTTCCAGCCACCCGCCCATCCCTGACAGTCACTGGCCCAGCACAGGGCCTTCCACCTTCCATCAAACAAATGCCTGAGCTTCTCACCGAGGGGTAAATCACCTTCCAGTAGGGAAGGATCCCTGTTATAACCCCTCTCCAGGAAGGCCTGGTCCAAATGAACTCCTAGGAGCCCACGCCCTGGGAAATCCTCTGGCCACTGTTGTGACTGGTCCTGCCAGCTGGAAGAGGTTCCTCCAGGGCCAGATGCAAGCTCTGTGGTTGTTCCAAGGAGGCTCTGCAGCACTAGCTCAGCCTTGTACCATGCTGGGCTCCTGGGGATTTCTGCCTCAATTTCTTCCTTCTTCACTCCTCCATTATTGCACCCTTGGCTCAGCCGATGCAGGAATCCATCCCATCCTAGGTATTTCTGATGATATGATGCCCCCAGTCAGAAGGTGCAGGAAAGATGTTTAATAATAACAACAATAATAAACAATTTGTTATTTTCTCAATGGTCAGGCATCTTGCTAAATGCTGTTCTTTGAATAACTTTTTTACTTCTCAAAAATCCCTATTAGGTGGGCCCTATTACAATCCTCACATCATGCATGAGAAGTCTGAGGTTTGGAAGGATTTTAAAAGTTGCTCTACGTCCCGCACTAATAAGTGAGAGAGCTCAGATTTGTACCCATATCTGTCTAATTCCAGAGCCCACGTTCTGATGCTGTCAGCAGTCTCTACTGTGACAAAGACGAAGGACAAATCCAACACTTATAGAGCTAAAGGCGAGTGGCTCAGGAAACAGTTTTTCTAGTGTTCTAGCTGAATGTCTCTCACTCACATTCAACCCAGAGTGGAAGAGTGTTTCCCTGGGAATCTGGTAAAACTGCTCAGTCTTCATGCAAAGGGAGGAGAAAATTGTCCTTTTTTGCTTCCTGCATTGTTTCCTTGGCCCAAAAGCTAGGAAGCCCTGTGATTGGCACATACTGGGGAGAGGATCTTCATGCACGTGGCTTGCCCCTTCCCCTCTGACTGTGGGGCTGGGCATCCTGAGGACGAGTGTGTCACCTCCTGCCACTTCTCTCCTCCTGGAAGTACCTGGCACCAACCCAGATTCTGTTCTCTGGAGGTCTCCACACAAGTGTGGGCCAGTAATTCTCAGAATGACCCTATGCTGTGAGACTGAAACTCCCTCTTGGACAGCTAATCCCACAATCTGGCCTCAGTGGAGTGAGTAATAGGGAACTCACCTGAGCATAGATCCATGACATATTCTATAGTCCAATATTCGAAGAATTGGAGCACTATTTGATAAGCACGAATTTGATTCCTGCCTCCTGCCTCCTGCAGCCTGCATTATCATAAGATGCTGTCATTTCTTATTATTTGTCCCAGTATGTATAGCAGCAGGGATAGAAAGGCTAATTCTCTGCTTTAGGACTAACCATGCTCAAGGGGTTGGGTGGTGCTGGGGAAACTGATCCAGCTGCAGATGCTCAATGGAAACATTCAGTCTGATGCCCAGAGCAGAGTCCAAAGGAGTATGGCAATGCATTGTCTTGATAAGTATTCAGTTGGGGAAAATGGGAGGGGTCCCACACAGGTATGAGCAAATCCCATTAGGTGGAGGAGGGAGGAGCGCAATGAGGAATCTGGGTCAGGTGGTAGGCACTGGATGCTCCAGATAAGTGTACAGTCAGTGGATGCTCCAGATAAGTGTACAGTCAGTATCTGCAAGGCCCATGAACAAAGACCAGGGGCCCAGTCACAGGAATGAGGTTTGGAAGATTAGCAACTTTTAAGGGGCCAAGATATTAGACAGTAAGCAGGACACAGCCCAGAACAAGAAACAGTAGGAAAGTGGAAGAAATTATGTGATTTCATGTTTACTGTAAGAAGCTTCTGGAAGTCAGTAAAGACATGGTTGCAATCCCCATCATTAGTGCTCTTATTAACATCTTCTGAATGTCAGTCCACTCGTTTCAAGATTGTATTTTCCCACAATGTCTGTACCTAAATGTTTGGCGTGTTTTCTGCAGTTGTTAGGTTTGGTATTCTGTATATATTCATGAGGATCCTATTGATTAAAATGTATTGGTCCTATTGATTAAATGCTTGCTCTCCTTACTGCTCTCTTTTTATTTTTTTGATCATCTTATTCTATCAACAATATAAGAGGTACATTAAGATCTCCCATGTAATATAGATTTATTTTTTTATCTCAATTTTGGCATTATATATTTTTGAAGCCATGTTATTAGTGAGCTCTATAATAATCCTCACTTCATGGATGAAAAATCTGAGGTTTGGAAGATTTAGAAATTAGCTGTATGTCTTACACTAATGAGTGAGAAAGCTCAAATTTGCACCCAAGGCTGGGCGAAGTGCTCACGCCTGTAATCCCAGCACTTTGGGAGGCCGAGGCAGGCAGATCACAAGGTCAGGAGATTAAGACCACCCTGGATAACACAGTGAAATCCCGTCTCTACTAAAAATACAAAAAAAATTAACCGGGCATAGTGGCGGGCACCTGTAGTCGCAGCTACTCGGGAGGCTGAGGCGGGAGAATGGCGTGAACCCGGGAGGTGGAGCTTTCAGTGAGCCGAGATCGCGCCACTGCACTCCAGCCTGGGGGACAGAGCGTGAGACTCCGTCTCAAAAAAAATAAATTTGGTCTATTCAGAGATTCAACTTCTTCCTGGTTTAGTCTTGGGAGGGTGTATGTGTTGAGGAATTTATCCATTTCTTCTAGATTTTCTAGTTTATTTGCATAGAGGTGTTTGTAATATTCTCTGATGGCAGTTTGTATTTCCGTGGGATCGGTGGTGATATCCCCTTTATCATTTTTTATTGCATCTATTTGATTCTTCTCTCTTTTTTTCTTTATTAATCTTGCTAGCGGTCTATCAATTTTGTTGATCCTTTCAAAAAACCAGCTCCTGGATTCATTTATTTTTTGAAGGGTTTTTTGTGTCTCTATTTCCTTCAGTTCTGCTCTGATTTTAGTTATTTCTTGCCTTCTGCTAGCTTTTGAATGTGTTTGCTCTTGCTTTTCTAGTTCTTTTAATTGTGATGTTAGGGTGTCAATTTTGGATCTTTCCTGCTTTCTCTTGTGGGCATTTAGTGCTATAAATGAAAATTGTGGCAATAATCAATAGCCTACCAACCAAAAAAAGTCCAGGACCAGATGGGTTCACAGCCGAATTCTACCAGAGGTACAAGGAGGAGCTGGTACCATTCCTTCTGAAACTATTCCAATCAATAGAAAAAGAGGGAATCCTCCCTAACTCATTTTATGAGGCCAGCATCATCCTGATACCAAAGCCTGGCAGAGACACAACAAAAAAAGAGAATTTTAGACCAATATCCTTGATGAACATTGATGCAAAAATCCTCAATAAGATACTGGCAAACAGAATCCAGCAGCACATCAAAAAGCTTATCCACCATGATCAAGTGGGCTTCATCCCTGGGATGCAAGGCTGGTTCAATATACGCAAATCAATAAATGTAATCCAGCATATAAACAGAACCAAAGACAAAAACCACATGATTATCTCAATAGATGCAGAAAAGGCCTTTGACAAAATTCAACAACCCTTCATGCTAAAAACTCTCAATAAATTAGGAATTGATGGGACGTATCTCAAAATAATAAGAGCTATTTATGACAAACCCACAGCCAATATCGTACTGAATGGGCAAAAACTGGAAGCATTCCCTTTGAAAACTGGCACAAGACAGGGATGCCCTCTCTCGCCACTTCTATTCAACATAGTGTTGGAAGTTCTGGCCAGGGCAATGAGGCAGGAGAAGGAAATCAAGGGTATTCAATTAGGAAAAGAGGAAGTCAAATTGTCCTTGTTTGCAGATGACATGATAGTATATCTAGAAAACCCCATTGTCTCAGCCCAAAATCTCCTTAAGCTGATAAGCAACTTCAGCAAAGTCTCAGGATACAAAATCAATGTGCAAAAATCACAAGCATTCTTATACATCAATAACAGACAAACAGAGAGCCAAATCATGAGTGAACTCCCATTCACAATTGCTTCAAAGAGAATAAAATACCTAGGAATCCAACTTACAAGGGATGTGAAAGACCTCTTCAAGGAGAACTACAAACCACTGCTCAAGGAAATAAAAGAGGATACAAACAAATGGAAGAACATTCCATGCTCATGGGTAGGAAGAATCAATATCATGAAAATGGCCATACTGCCCAAGGTAATTTACAGATTCAATGCCATCCCCATCAAGCTACCAATGACTTTCTTCACAGAATTGGAAAAAACTACTTTAAAGTTCATATGGAACCAAAAAAGAGCCCGCATCGCCAAGTCAATCCTAAGCCAAAAGAACAAAGCTGGAGGCATCACACTACCTGACTTCAAACTATACTACAAGGCTACAGTAACCAAAACAGCATGGTACTGGTACCAAAACAGAGATATAGATCAATGGAACAGAACAGAGCCGTCAGAAATAATGCCACATATCTACAACTATCTGATCTTTGACAAACCTGACAAAAACAAGAAATGGGGAAAGGATTCCCTATTTAATAAATGGTGCTGGGAAAACTGGCTAGCCATATGTAGAAAGCTGAAACTGGATCCCTTCCTTACACCTTATACAAAAATCAATTCAAGATGGATTAAAGACTTAAATGTTAGACCTAAAACCATAAAAACCCTAGAAGAAAACCTAGGCATTACCATTCAGGACATAGGCATGGGCAAGGACTTCATGTCTAAAACACCAAAAGCAATGGCAACAAAAGCCAAAATTGACAAATGGGATCTAATTAAACTCAAGAGCTTCTGCACAGCAAAGGAAACTACCATCAGAGTGAACAGGCAACCTACAAAATGGGAGAACATTTTCGCAACCTACTCATCTGACAAAGGGCTAATATCCAGAATCTACAATGAACTCCAACAAATTTACAAGAAAAAAACAAACAACCCCATCAAAAAGTGGGCGAAGGACATGAACAGACACTTCTCAAAAGAAGACATTTATGCAGCCAAAAAACACATGAAAAAATGCTCACCATCACTGGCCATCAGAGAAATGCAAATCAAAACCACAATGAGATACCATCTCACACCAGTTAGAATGGCAATCATTAAAAAGTCAGGAAACAACAGGTGCTGGAGAGGATGTGGAGAAATAGGAACACTTTTACACTGTTGGTGGGACTGTAAACTAGTTCAACCCTTGTGGAAGTCAGTGTGGCGATTCCTCAGGGATCTAGAACTAGAAATTCCATTCGACCCAGCCATCCCATTACTGGGTATATACCCAAAGGACTATAAATCATGCTGCTATAAAGACACATGCACACGTATGTTTATTGCGGCATTATTCACAATAGCAAAGACTTGGAACCAACCCAAATGTCCAACAATGATAGACTGGATTAAGAAAATGTGGCACATATACACCATGGAATACTATGCAGCCATAAAAAATGATGAGTTCACGTCCTTTGTAGGGACATGGATGAAACTGGAAATCATCATTCTTAGTAAACTATCGCAAGAACAAAAAACCAAACACCGCATATTCTCACTCATAGGTGGGAATTGAACAATGAGAACACATGGACACAGGAAGGGGAACATCACACTTCGGGGACTGTTGTGGGGTGGGGGGAGGGGGGAGGGATAGCATTGGGAGATATACCTAATGCTAGATGACAAGTTGGTGGGTGCAGCGCACCAGCATGGCACATGTATACATATGTAACTTACCTGCACATTGCGCACATGTACCATAAAACCTAAAGTATAATAATGATAATAATAATAATAATAATAAAAGAAAAAAATAAAAATAAAAAAATAAATTTGCACCCAAGTCTGACTAATTCCAGAGCCAATTCCAATTTAGAATCGTTATATCTCCCTGGTGAACTGAAGCTTTTATCTTTAAGGAGACACCCTCTTTATGTCTACCAATGCTTATTGCCTTAAATTCCACTTTGTCAGATACAGCTGCTTTCTTTTAATTAGTTTTTGTGTGGTATATCTCTTTCCAACCTTTCTCTTTCAACCTTCTCCATTCTTACATTTTAGATGTATTTCTTTTTTTTTTTCTTTTTTTTTTTTTTTTTTTTTTTGAGAGAGAGTCTCACTCTCTCGCCCAGGCTGGAGTAGTGCAATGGCGCGATCTCGGCTCACTGCAACCTCCACCTCCCGGGTTCAAGCAATTCTCCTGCCTCAGCCTCCCAAGTAGCTGGGATTACAGGAGCCCACCACCAAGCCCAGCTAATTTGTTGTATTTTTAGTACAGATGAAGTTTCGCCATGTTGGCCAGGCTGGTCTCGAACTCCTGACCTCAGGTCATCCACCCGCCTTGGCCTCCCAAAGTGTTGGTATTACAGGTGTGAACCACCGTGCCCAGCTGATTTTAGCTGTATCTCAAAAACAGCATGGGTTCTGTTTGCTTTCCTTATTCAGCTTTATAATGTAAATCATTTACATCAAACATCTAAAACACCATGGACTGTAAAACACAGCCCTATTTTATGTATGAATTAAAAAGAAAAACACCACCAATTAGTTCCTAAGACACACACCTTAACAATATCTCTGTGATGCGCATAAATCAATCACATCAGTTTCTCTGCACCTCAAAATTTCTTTCCTCAATTCTCAGAGATATGGCAATTTCTCTGGTTTTACATTCCCAGAAGCAAAGAAAAAGTACACAGCTTCTTCAAGTCATGAGTAGCTTCTTTTTTATAGCTCTTGGTGTTTGCAAAAAAGATTGGAATTGCTTCACTAATGCTAAATTTTCATCCTGCTGCTCTGTTTCTATGACAAGTCAGAGGGCATCTTTTTGAAGACATTCTAAACAGCAATTAAACTCAAAACACGTAATGACAATGACACACAAAACTCAACTGATGACCAAATGAAGAGTTCCAACCAAGTTGACACAAGCTGGCTGACAGAGCTTGTAATACACACAGCTTGGCATATGCCTCCCCATTTCAGAGATGTAAAAATAGGAATAAATGTTTGCCCTTAAATCAATGAAACAGAGCATTTGGACTGAAAATCTACGACAGTTATAGTGTTTTCCATTCATTATTCTCATTCTGTTTCTTCTCCCCCTTCTTGCTTTCTTTTGGTTTGAATATTTTCTATCATTTCATTTTTCTTCCTACTAGTTTGAAACTTATGCATTTATTTTCTATTTTTTAGCACTTACCTAAAATTACTCTGTAATCCATGGATCCTTAATTTATTTAAAAAACTAGTGTTAATGAGTAGCTTTATTTTCCTCCCATCTAATTTAAGGCCCACAGAACACCTTCACTTACCTCAATCCTCTCCCAACTTATATGCTTTTAATGTCATATATGTTAATTCCATATACTTTTAAAACTTTCTAAAATAACATTATTTTATAGCATGAGTGTTCATTTATATTTTTGCATATATTTAGAATTTTCTTTGCTCTTCGTTTCTTCTTCTATTTATGACTCCCCTCTGGGATCATTTTCCTTCTACTTGAAGTACATAGTTTAGAACTACACTATTCAATACAGTAGCCACTAGCCATATGTAGCTATTGAAGTTTAAACTAAGTAAAATTGAGTAATATTAAAAACTCAGTTCCTCCATCTCACTAGCCACATTTCAAGGGCTCAGCAGCCACATGTGACTAATGACTACTGTACAGCAAATATACAGAACATTTCCATCATGGCAAAGAGCTCTATTGATAGTGTTCATCCAGAGTTTCTGTTCCAGGACCAAACTGAGGGTTGGGCTGCTATTTCTCATGGCCCAATAACAAGATGCAGATGAGCTGGGGAGGAAGAGAGTTTTTATTTCTGCAACCAGTTACAGGGAGAAGGCCTGGAAATTATCACCAAACCAACTCAAAATTATGACGTTTTCCAGAGCTTATATATCTTCTAAGCTATATGTCTATGTGTAAGTGTGCATTCATCTAAAGACATAAGTGATTAACTTCTTTTAATCTATAACTAAGGTCTGAGTCCAGAAGATCTTCCCCTGGAGCCTCAATAAATTTACTTAATCTAAATGGGTCCAGGTGCTGGGGTAACTACCCTTATCTTGTCCCCTGCTAAATCATGGAGGTTTGGGGAGTTCCTTCAGAGCACCAATAAACTTGTTTGTGGAGGCCTGGGGAGTTTCTTCAGACCCACAATAAAACTTGTTTAATCCTAAATGGGTCCTGTTAAGAATTCCTTCTTTATTTTGTCATATTTTAAGGCCCAGAAAAGGCCTAGGCAAAACTCTTGATGGACTTTTGTTACAGCCTTTGTATAAGGGTACTGGCTTTTAATATTTAACTTAACCACTTAGTCAGTACTGAAACAGTTGTCATAGAGATCTGCATTAGTGAGACCTGGCCTGCCACATTTCCATTTCTGAAGATCTTATGGTAGTGATCACCTTTGTGAAAGAAAAATAAATCTTTAGACCTCAAAATCACTAAGCCAAAGAAAAAAGTCAAGCTGGGAAGAATCCAACATTTAAATCCAACACTGCTAACTCATTCATCTCATTCATTCACTCATTCATTCATTTTATTTTATTTTTTCTTTTTTTGAGACGAAGTCTTGCTCTGTCGCCCAAGCTGGAGTACAGTGGATCTCGGGTCACTGCAACCTCCACCTCCCGGGTTCAAGCGATTCTCCTACCTCAGCCTCCTGAGTAGCTGGGATTACAGGCATCTGCCACCACGCCTGGCAAATTTTTATATTTTTAGTAGAGACAGGGTTTCACCATGTTTGTCAGGCTGGTCTTGAACTCCTGACCTCGTGATCCGCCTGCCTTGGCCTTGTTTGCTTGAGGTACTGTCTACATGCTGGAACTGAAAATGGTGAGCAAGACATCCCTACCCTTGAGGAAACTGTAATCTAGTTGGAAATACAGATGTCAATCCAAGTTTCACACAAGAAAATGTACAAAAACCCCTAGGACAAATGCTATGAGGGAGAGGTGCTCAGCACTCAAGGACTTTTACTGGGGATGGAAGTGACTCTTGAACTGAGATCTAGGAGGTTATGGTGGTTAACTAGCTCTAGGGTAGGGAGAGTCGCTTTCTCCTCTCTTTTGAGGTCATAATCAGTTTCTGTTATTAATGGTAGAACAAGCAAAAAAAAAAAAGGAAAAAAGGCAGAGCAATGAGGACCTCTTGGGGAAGGCTGTGTCTCTGTATCTGGAAGGTTAATTTCTCTCACAGACACCTTATTTGTGCACCTTTTCGGTCATGCTCTGCTTCCATGTGAGAGGAAAAGCATCACTGCCCCAGAGGCACAGAGAGCTTAAGACACCAATCTTTCTTTCCTGCCCCCATTCTCTAGCATACACAAAGCCAGTTTCCAGTCATAACAAATGAAACAAATTATTCATGACAGGCTATTTGCAAGGTGATGCTTTGGGCATACCCAGGGCATCCTACCACTCTGAACTCCTTCCCTGGAAATTTGAGAAGTTAAGCTGACTACTGGTCCTTAGACAGCCCAGAGCATTGCTTGGACCCTATTTGCTCTCTCATACAATAGCCATCCTCATCCCCATCTCTATACCATTCTTACCAGAAAAGAATAGCCAAAAAAGTAAGGTTTTGTTTTTGTTTTCTTGAGGCAGCGTCCTGCTTTGTCACCCAGGCTGGAATGAAGTGGTGCAATCCAGGCTCACTGCAGCCTTGACCTCCCATGCTGGAGTGATCTTTCCACCTCAGCTTCTTGAGTAGGTAGGATTACAGGCATGCACCGCCATGCCCAGCATTTTTTGTTTGTTTGTTTTAGAGATGGGGTCTCACTATGTTGCCCAGGCCAGTTTTGAAATCCTGAGCTCAAGTGATCTTCCCACCTTGGCCTCCCAAAGTGATGAGATTACAGGTGTGAGCCACTGCAGCCAGCCAAAAAAAAAGGGGGGGAAAAAAGCAGGGTTTCTTATTCCTCTTCCCTCATTTACCCATGAGTTGTGGTCAGTCTAAAATCCACCAAGGTCGAATTAGGAGATGGGAGAGTCATGAGCTCTTCTCAGTATTTCAAAAAGTCAGGAAAAATTACATAGTTAACCACATTAAGGCCTTCTCTTCATATTGGCTTGTGTGTAGGGAATAAATAAATAAAGCCTTCTCGGTTAATGTAGGATCAGGTCTCTTTGCTTTTAGATGGAATTACCTCAAGGCTGTGTTGTGATCTGATGATCTTATACTGAGCAAATATCAAAATTGACCATTGTATGTTTGCAACACATGGTTTAAAAAATAAACTAATTCTTGCACAGTAAATACAGTTTGCTTATAAAATCTATAAAAATTTACTGTGGTGCCAGTTAGAATGGTGATCATTAAAAAGTCAGGAAACAGTAGGTGCTGGAGAGGATGTAGAGAAATAGGAACACCTTTACACTGTTGGTGGGACTGTAAACTAGTTCAACCATTGTGGTAGACAGTGTGGCGATTCCTCAAGGATCTAGAACTAGAAATACCATTTGACCCAGCCATCCCATTACTGGATATATACCCAAAGGATTATAAATCATGCTGCTATAAAGACACATGCACACATATGTTCATTGTGGCACTATTCACAATAGCAAAGACTTGGAACCAACCCAAATGTCCATCAGTGATAGACTGGATTAAGAAAATGTGGCACATATACACCATGGAATACTATGCAGCCATAAAAAAGGATGAGTTCACACCCTTTGTAGGGACATGGATGAAGCTGGAAACCATCATTCTGAGCAAACTATTGCAAGGACAGAAAACCAAACACCACATGTTCTAACTTATAGGTGGGAATTGAACAATGAGAATACTTGGACACAGGGTGGGGAACATCACACACTGGGGCCTGTTGTGGGGCGGGGGGAGGGGGAGGGATAGCATTAGGTTATACCTAATGTAAGTGATGAGTTAATGGGTACAGCACACCAACATGGTACATGTATACATATGTAACAAACCTGTACATTATGCACATGTATCCTAGAACTTAAAGTATAATTTAAAAAAAAAAAGAAAAAATTTACTGTGGTATTGGAGGGGTGAAAGCATAACTAAAGAGGTTCTCAGTAGTGCAAAGACTGGGAACACTGATGTAGCAGAGAACTGGTTTCGAATCCTGGCTCCATCTCTTTTCGCTCTGTGAATTAGCTTACCTTAACTTTTCTGATCCAGATTCCTCCTGTTATAAAGTGAGACAATATCAGCCTCTCTGGGCAGTTGTGAGAATAAGGGGTATAGCAAATAGCATAGCACCTGATGCATAGTGGATTGCCCTCCATGCTGGTGAAGTTCTGATGAAGATGATGGTGGGGATGACAATGATGATGGTGATGATGATAATAATGGTGATGCTGATGATGGTGATGGTGATACTAACAATGGTAATGAAGATGATATGATGATGATGATAATGGTGATAGTGATGGTGATAATGATGATGGTCACGGTGATGGTGACAATGAAGACTTCTTATCCACAGAGATTCTGGCTTAATTGGCTTGCAGTAAGGTCGGGCATCAGTACTATTTTAAAGCTTCCCAGATTACTCTAATGTACAATCTGGGTTGACAACCACTGTCCCAGTCCAACAGAACTCAAACTCTTTGATCTCAGGACCCCTTTATGCTCTTAAAAATTATTGAGGACCCCAAAGAAGTTTGTTTTAAGCACAAAAACATATACATACCCCTTTCATTTGCCATTAGATTAATGACAATATCACGCTATGTAGCCCCTGAAAAACTCCACTGGACACTAGTAAAAAAAAAAATGACAGGGCAGCCTGGTCAACATTACAAAACCCTGTCTCTACTAAAAATACAAAAACTAGCTGGCGGGGTGGTACAGACCTGTAATCAGCTACTCAGGAGGCTGAGGCATGAGAACTGCTTGAACCCTGGAGGTGGAGGTTGCAGTGAGCCAAGATTGCGCCACTGCACACGAGCATGGATGACAGAGCAAGACTCTGTCTCAAAAAAAAAAAAAAAAAAAAAAAAAAATGAGGGGGGGGAAAAAAAACAAATAATGTCTTGTGCTGTTATGAAAATCATTTTGGCCTCATGGGCTTCCTGATGCTACCTTAGACTAGTTTTCTACACCACAGTATTGTCCCCTGTGCCTCGCTTCCCCCAACACTGCATACACACCCACAGACTGTCAGTCTCCCTCCCTCGAATCTCTGCCACACCTAGAGGAGGAGTGATACCATTGGCTTTCAGGCAATACAAAACAATCAAATCCCACATAGCCTGATACTAAATGAACATTAGAAAGGGGCCAGACCAAAGGTTGCCACGGCTCTCGCTGCTTAAAATAAAACATTATAGATTTGCAAGATAAATTAATAGAATAAACAGGACTACAAGATCTGCATGGGCAAATGAACCCTCAGGTCCTTTGAAAACACATGAGATGCTGAGCAAAACTAATTGCTTGACCAGTCACACATCACCTTGATGACTGACAATGGCAAGGCACACTTGGCTGACCTTGCTGAGTATCAGCCATCCAAACTGGTCGTCACTGGGAGAAAGCAGTTCCACATACAAGTTCACTTGTCCCACACAATGTTATTTCAAAATATAAATTAGTTCCCAACATTAAAATCAGGACATTTCATGCAAAAACCTGGATTTCTGGCTTTTCTTGAAACAGAAGAAAATCTGGCAATACTCATGCTTTGTCCTCAGTGGGATGAAGCAGAGTGGTAAGTGCTGCCTTCAGATGGCACTTGGGTCTCCTTTCTTACTACAGCCTACTTCTCTCAGTTGCATTATGTTTAGTATTATATATGCATGGAGATAACGTTATCACTTTTGTTTGAGAAGTTCATGGATCTTAACGGCCACTCCTTTTCTTTAAGCCATATCAGTAAGGTTAAAGTCACTTCATTTATTTAGAAGTCAGTCTTACTATAACCTCTACTATCCAGAGCTTACGCTGGGATCTGGAAAGCCAGGAAGCCCAGAGAGTAGGCACAACGTTCATGAAATTTCTTCTGAATAAAGGCATTGCGCTTGGCTAATTCTATTTTATACACAATCCTAAAATGTTTTATCAGATTTTTCAAGCCAAAGAGGAAAATAATTAGACACAGGAAAAAAAAATCCCAGCTTGTAAACATAAGGGGGAATCCCCCACCTCACCCCACCTCTCCCTCCCCCAAAACACCATAACTTAGTGCAAGGAATTTTTTAAATCAGGATTAAAGACCAAATGTTCCTCTAAGACAAGGAACAAGGATGTCTGCTTTCACCAATGCTATTTGACATAGTGCTAGAAGTTCTAGCCACTGCAATAAGGCAAAAAAAAAAAAAAGGCATATAGATTGAAAAGGAAGAAATAAAACTGTGCCTGTTTGCAGACAACATGACTGTCTATCTAGAAAATCTCAAGGAATCTACAAGAAAAATGAAAAAACCTCCTAGAACTAATAAGTGAGTTCAATAATGTTACAAGATGTAGGAACAAAGATCAACACATAAAAATTCATTGCTTTTCTACACACTGAAAATGAACTAGTGGAATAAAAAACACAAAATCATTTATAATTGTTACCAAGAAAGTGAAATGCTTAAGCACAAATTCAACAAAACATATACAGAATCTTTAGGATGAAAATTTTAAAAAATTAATGACAGAAATTAAAGAAGGCCTAAATGCTTTGAGAGAGATGCTATGTTCATAGATTAGAAGAATCGACTGAATAAAGACATCAGTTCTTTTTAAATTAATGTATAGGCATAATGCAATTCTTATCAAAATCTTCATAAGGCTTTCTGTAGACATAGACAAAGTTATTTTAAAATTTATATGTAAAGGCCCTAGAATATCCAAAAATTTTTTGAAAAAGAATAAAGCAGGAAAAACACTTTTCCTAATGCTAAGGCTTACTATATAACTGCAGTAATCAAGACAATGAGGCATTGGTGGAGGAACTGATGCATTTTTTAAAAGTAACATGATAAAGAGCCCAGAAATAGACTCACACAAATATGTCCAATTAATTTCTGACAAAGGCAATTCAATGGAGGAAGGATACCCTTTTCAATAAAAGGGAACTGGAGCAATTAAACATATGTAATTTTTTTTTTTAAAAAACCCTAAACCTAAACATCTACCTATATACAAAAATTAATTAACAATGGATCATGGACTCCAATGTAAAACATGAAACTCTAAACTTCTAGAAAAAAAATTGGAGAAAATCTTTGGTACCTGTGACAAGGCACAGTTTTTAGACTTAACACTAAAAGTGTGAACTATACAAGAAAAAATTAATAATTTGAACCTTATGAAAATCAAAATATTTGCTCTCCAAAAGACCCTGTTAAGAAGATGAAAACTAAATTACAGACTGAGAGAAAATATTTGTAAATCACATATCTGACAATGGACTTGTATCTAAAATATCTAAAGAACTCTCAAAACTCAACATTAAAAAAACATCTAATTAGAAAATAAGTGAACATTTTACCAAAGGGGGCTTATAGATTAGCAAATAAAACACTTGAAAAGATGCTCAGCATCACTAGCCATTAGAAAAATGCAAATTAAAACCACAATAATGTATCGCTACACACATATAAGAATGGCTTATAAAAAAATAGTGATAACACCAACTGTTAGTAAAGATGTGGAGAAACACTCATACATTGCTGGTGGAAATGTAAAATGGCATAGCCACTGTGGAAAATTATTTGGCAGTTCCTTTTAAAACTAAAAATCAATCTACCACACAACCCAGCAATTTCATTACTGGGCATATATCCCAGAGAAATGAAGATTTATGATCACACAAAAATCTGTACACAAATGTATTATGGTCACTTTATTCATAATAGCCAAAACCTGGAAACTATCCAAATGTCCTTGAACGGGCAAAGGATTAAACACACTGTGATACATCCATATCATGGGATACTACTCAGCAATAATAAGGAAAGAATTACTGCTACACACAAGTTGGATTAAACTCAAGGAAACTGTGCTGAGTGAAAAATTAACAAGCCAATCTCAAAGGACACATACTTCATGATTCCATTTGTATAACATTAATTAACATAATTAATTACAGAGATGGGGAGAACAGAATAGTGGTTGCCAGGGATTAGAGACGGTGGAGGCGGTGAGGTGGGCTTAGGGTTTGGAGATGAAGAGGATACAGCCGTAAAGCATAGCAAGAGAGAGTCTTGTGATGAGGGCATAGTTAAGTATTGTGATTGTGGTGGTTACATGAAGCTACACACATAATAAAATTGCATCGAGCTACACACACACACACACACACAAATGAGTGGAAGTATAACTGGCAAAATCTGAGTAAGCTATCTGGACAGTACCAATATCAATTTCCCAGTTTCGATGGTGTGCTATAATAATGCAAGATGTTAACATTGGAAGAAGCTGGCTGAAGGGGGCTCAGGAACTCTCTGGACATTCCTTTGTACCTTCCTGTGAATCCATCATTATTACAAAATAGGACATTTTCTAAAGGTTAAATCATTTTAATTTTAAAATGTCCCTGTTACTGTTGAAACTCACATCTCCATATACTGATCAAGAACAGCACTAATGGCCCCTGGCCTCCAGGAATTCACAATTCCTATTGACTTTTCTTTGAAACCTTGGCCAAGTTGCTTCTCTTCTCTGGTCCTCAATTTTTTATCTTCAAAATGAAGATTGAATGACTGTTAAAATCTCTTGCAATTCTTGAGATGAAGGGTCCTAAAGGAACTGAAGAGGATGCCATGTAATGTAAATATGGGTTTTTACTCCATCAACCAGCCAAGACAGAGGGCAGACACCAAGACATGGCAACCAAGGAGGCCATGTGTAAACAAAGACCATTTAGACTTATGCTCTGGCCTTTGCAGCCCACCTGGTGTGGCCAGTTGGTGGGGTGTGAAGAAAATGGGGCCTTCCAGGAACCATGTTGAGTGGAGATAAGCAGGGAGGAATGCAGAAGACATGGGGGCAGTGCCAGTCTCAGCCCGAGCCAGCTACACCCACACATGGTTATGAAAGACTGACAGCCTATAAGCTGAACACTGCCCTGCCCTCTCCAGTCCCCACCAGCCAGTAGGATTTGGGAGTGGTCTTAACTGCCCTCAGCTGAGGCCCAGGCACCGGCATACTCAGGGTATCTCATCCAGTCCCATGGCTTCAAACCGCCTATTAACTAATGCCTTCTACATTTGCCTCTTTAGTCCTCACCTCTCCCATGGAATTGAGACTTACCTAACTGCCAACTTGACACTGTCACTTAGCATCTCTTCCTCAAATGGCCAAAGCCAAACTTTTGCCTTTCTCCTGCCCAAACCTGCTTCCTTTCTAGTCTTCCTTCTCGGGAGCCATTAACCAGTCCTATTGGCCCCACCTCCAAGAATATTCCAAATCTGTTCACTTCCCTCCTTGCCCTCTGCTACTACCCAGCTCCAAGCCACCATCTCTTCTCCTGTGGACCTAACAGAGTCCCCTGCCTCAACCCTGCCCAGAATAAAATGGCCCTTCTACAGTGTCAATTAGATCTTGCCATTCCCCAGCCTAAACCATTCAATGGCCCCCATCTTAGTTAAAATTCCTCGCCCTGACTGACATGGCCCCATCTACGCCTCTGACCTCACGCCCTCCACTCTTAGTCTTGCACTCTCCCTGCCACATTCACAGGGCTTCCCCAGGTTCCTTCTTAGATTCCTCCAATAGCTCAGGGACTTTGCACATGCTACGGTCTCTGCCCGGCTCCTCCCCAGATCTTCTCACGCCTAGCTGCTTCTCATCAGCACCCCTCAGAGACTTTCCCTGCCCCACCTCTCCAGGTTCCATACCTGCCACCCTCCCCCAATCACATAACAGTTTCTTCACAGAGCGAGTTACCATCCCAGTATTTCCCTAACTTATTTTTTGTAACTGGTCTGTTGCCTGTCTCCACCACAAGAACATAAGCTGCATGTGAACAGGAGCCTTGTCTATCTTGTCACCCCAGTGGCTGTGACATAACCTGATACACATTAGATGCTCAATAATAATGTGTTTGATGAATGAAGTGCTGGTAGTCCAACTGTGTTTCCTTGTCTGTGTAAGTATGTCTGTTGTGGTTTCCTAAGAACCTACAGCTCTCCCACTGTGACTCCTGTTCTATGGTCCTGATTTGCTGGACTAGAATCCTAACCTACATGCTTACTCTTAGTGTCCTCCCCCAGAGGCTGAATCCCAGTCCCTAAACCCCCACCAAATGGCTAAGACCCAGCTTCCAACCAGACAGGCCTATGCTGAGACCTCAGCACCGCCCTTCTTTGGTCTCATCCTTAACTCATCCTTCAGGGCCCAGCTTAAATGTCTCTTCTCCAAGGAAGGCTATCCTCTTTCTGCCCCTCAGCGCCCTCCATCCCTCCTCTATGCCTCCATGCCTGCTTTCCAACCCTGCTGAGGTGGAGAAGTTGCTAATCTGCTGTGTTGATATGTGCTGGGGCACCTTGGGCCAGGGAGCAGACTGGTGGTGTGCTGATAGCCCGTGGCTGTGCCCAGGTCCATGCTCACTTCCTGAGCCCCAGCGGAGTAGGCTCACTTTCCCTTATGGCAGCACTCAGAGGAAGGACGTGCTTCTTAGGACAGATCTGGCCAACCTCTCCCTCGTAAGAGAAGGCCCAGCTATCCTCTTGCCTTCTTTCTTTCTCCTGCCCCCAAGTAATAAAGGTGCCTGGTCAGAGCCTTCTGGAAGGAGACCCAAACATCCACCACACATTCCCAGTTCCAACCGTCATCCACATGGCTGGCTGTGCAGGTAAACGCAGAGTCTATTTCACACACCCAACCATCTAGTATTGGATTGACACTCTTCTCCAGCCTTGAGCCCAACCATGGGCCCCACCCAACCCAGATACTGGATGAGCCCTGTACTGGGATGCTATTGGATGCTTGTCCAGTCATCCAATAGCCCTTTGTTATATAGAGTTAGCTACGTACATCTTCCTCTATAGGGAACCCAAGAGGGGAGAAGAGATACGTAGTAGGATTTAACCTGCAAATCCTCTGCTGAGCACCCTGCACTACATACAGTGAGTAGCATGTGGTAGGTGCTCAATAACTATTGACCGATAGATTGAATACAGGTAGGAGTGTGACACAATCTAAGATCCCAGGGGTGGGGAGACCACACGCTTGGTTAGGGAGACCCAAAGTGGACCATGTGGCCAGAAGAGTCCCACACTGCACTCTAGTGACAGTGCAGAAAGTCGCTGTGGGAAATCTAGAAGTTTCTACAGGTTGCTATTTTATCATAGCACTGTGCAGGCCAACCCTTCCTGCTCCACCGGCTATTGGGAAAAGCTTTCTCTTTTCTTCCTAGCCAGGGAGCTCTCAAAGTGTTCCACTCTCTCACCTCCACCCAGGCGTCCAGGTGTGGAGGATACTTGCCGGCTGCTTGTCTGCCGACTCATCCCTTGATTTCACTTGGAAAACCTACCACCAGCTGGCCTCTTTCCAAGCATCAGCCTCCTCATTTTCTTAATCCCTTAGTGTGATCTCACCCCCACACAGTAGATTGCCTCAAGGCCCAATTCCAATATGAATAAAAATGATTCTTTAGTCATCTTCCAATCTTCCTTTTAAAATATTATTTTACAATTCCCTTTAGGAGGATCACCTAAGTGAAGACTATTTTTACCTAAGAAATGTTAAAATGTAAAGACATGGCTGTAATCTGGGGATTCCTGTTAAAATGGCTAGCAGACAGAAGTCAGATGACAGGCTAGAAATGTGTGAAGAGTGGTTGCCTTTGAAACGCGGAGTTGGTAATGATTTTCTTCCATTTTTCCATGCCTTCCAATTCTCTACAAAGGCCTTAATATTACTTTGATAACCAGGACCTCTGATAACCTGCCCCCACTAAGTAAAGACCTAGCTGGGAAAGTCAGCTTCATGGGAGGTAAAAGGAACCAGGTAATACACAGTTCCCACTGCCAACTGTCGGGTGTGCAGGCCTGAGCTTCCCTGCATGTGGGAGGAAAGAGAAAGAAGAGAGAAACTCCAAGATCCAAGAGATCCAGCAAGAAGGCTGGAGTCTGAGGACGCAGAAAGCTGAATGGCACAGTTACCACTATTGTGCTGAGGATCTGTGGCCTCTGGGTCTCTTGACAACTGGGCAAAGACCCACAGAAAACTATCTCTAGACCCTACCTGTGGGAGGGGAAAGTGCTTAAGATCATTTACAGGACAGCCACCTGGACCCCAAATGGCTTACAGTTCCTTCATCCAGAGGGTCTTCATTTAGTACATACCAGGTGCTAAGCTGGGTGCTGGAGACACGACAGGGAACCCATTTACCATGGCTTTGTTACTGTGACATTCACATCTAGGGAAAGCCAGCAAAGGGGAGGGATCAAGGAGAGCTTGTTAGGCAGAGAAAATACCCAAGGGCAAGGAAGAAGCCAGCCTGTTCTGAGCACACACAGTGGTTCCATCTAACTGGGCCTCAGTGCCAGGTTGGACTGGAGATGGGGCTGAGGAGCTGTCACAGAGCATTCTGGACACGGATGTCACATAGTCCCTCGAGGTTAGGGTCCTTAGGCATGGCAGCATTGCTTTGAGTTTTTCCTTTTGTAATGTTCCCATTCACGACAATGTGGAAGATGGGTCCTTGCAGAGAAGGGCAGGGCTGCAAGACCAGTTAGGAGACTAAGCTGTGACCCAAGGAAAATGAGGAGCACCTGAACACTGGGGCAGGTGCAGGGTCCAGAGAGAAGCAGATGGCTTCCCGAGGTTTTAAGTAGGTAGAATCAAGGCAGCTGGTACATATATTTTATTACATATAAACTGGAATAAGCCATCTGCTCCAAGACAAAAAGAGTAGGCAGAAAACAATATAAGATAGAAATGGAATTAGAACAAATCTGGGAGGAATGTGGAATTAGGAGTAGAGAGTCCAACACTGGCTGCAATCATAAAAATGTAAAACAAACAAAAATTTGCTAGGTGTGCTTACTTAGAAATAATTAGCTGTCATATTAAGTCCACTTGTGTTATGGCTTAAATGTGTCCCCCAAAATGTGATGTGTTGGAAACTTGATCCCCAATGCAACAGAGTTGAGAGATGAGACCTTTAAAAGGTGATTAGGTCATGAGGGTTCTGCCCTCATAAATGAATTAATACTATTATCATGAGAGTAGGTTCCTGATAAAAGGATGATCTCTGCCTCCTCCCCCCAGCCCTCTTGTGCATGCTTTCTTGCCTTTCCACCTTCTGCTATGGGATGACGCAGCGAGAAGGCCCTCACCAAATGCAGCTCCTTGATCTTGGACTTTCCAGCCTCCAGAACTGTAAGCCAAACAAATTTCTGTTTATTATAAATTACCCAGTCTCAGGTATTCTGTTCTAGAGGCACAAAATGGACTAAGATAATTAGATTATCATTTTTTATCAGACTATTGAAGTGAAAAATAAAAATCAAATAAAGAAATTAAGAGGGCTGGGCACAGCAGCTCATGCCTATAATCCTAGCACTTTGGGAGGCCAAGGCAGGTGGATTGCCTGAGCTCAGGAGTTTCAGACCAGCCTGGGCAACACGGTGAAACCCTGTTTCTACTAAAATACAAAAAATTAGCCAGGCATGGTGTCGTGTGCCTATAGTCCCAGCTACTTGGGAGGCTGAGGCAGGAGAATTGCTTGAACCCAGGAGGCGGAGGTTGTAGTGAGCTGAGATCATACCACTGCACTCCAATCCAGCCTGGGTGACAAAGCAAGACTACATTTCAAAAAAAAGAAAGAAAGAAAAAGAAAAAGAAATTAAGAGAAGGGCAGGTATTAACCCCAGATATCCCACCATAGGGACACATTAAAGTTTGCTTGGCCACTCCCCTAGCATAATGTATGGAATGTCTTCAAGGACCCTCTGTTGTAAATACAAGGTCCTGCTGGACTTAATACATCCTGCAGGCTTTGAGACCCCTACTCTGTTGCCATCTCTCATAGGATTTGCAGACCAAATCCAAATACTTAAAATAGCAACACTCACAAACATGCAAATCAGAGCAGAAAAGAAACTTCTAAAAGGCCCTGAAACTATACTTTATGAGAGAAGACAATAGGGACCTGAGGGTGGTGGAATCTTCTCTCTATGCATCCATGTTTCCAGGGCTCACTTTCTCAATAAACTCTTAAATTGCTTTTAAAGTAAGGGAACAAGCAAACATTACATTTAAGAGAAATCAGTTTCATAAAGAAGGGGGGATTTCCAGGGTACTTTGCTTCCATGTTTTGCTTCCATGAATTTGTGTTTAACAGAAGATGCAGAAAAACACACAATTATTGCAAAATCAAGGAAATCCACTTTAAACATCCCTTGGTTTCCCAGGCCAGTGTCACAACTGAAAACACATATTGTGGCTAATTATGTGTCACAAATTAGAATGACAAGGCAAGAAAAAAAAACTCTGATTAACTTAATAGCAGACAACACAGACAGCCTGTGTAGCTCGACTCTGCTGGTTTATAAAAGGCAGAAGAAGCAAACGGCTTCTGTGACCACAACAGGAAGGGCCTCTGCCCTTAATGAGTACATAACATTTAAATTATTCTCCCCCATTTGCAAAGCATTTTCCAACTCATTATCTCATCTGACCAGGTATTATTGTATCTGACCAAGAATTTGTACACAAAATAAAGAATAAAAAATAAATATGGGCCAGGCACAGTGGCTCATGCCTGTAATCCCAGCACTTTGTAAGGCCGAGGCAGGTGGATTGCTTGAGGTCAGGAATTTGCGACCAGTCTGCCCAACATGGTGAAACCCCATCTCTACTAAAAATACAAACACTTAGCCAGTGTGCTGGCACACGCCTGTAATCCCAGCTACTCAGGAGGCTAAGGCAGGAGAATTGCTTGAACCCAGGAGGTGGAGGTTGCAGTGAGCCAAGATCACGCCACTGCACTCCAGCCTGGGCAACAGAGTGAGACTCCATCTCAATAAATAAATAAATATGGAACTCTCCCAACACAATAATAAGACAAACCCCCAAATGTTTTAAATGGGCAAAAATATTTGAACAGACACTTCACAAAAAAGGATATGTAAACGGTCAAAAAGCACATGAAAAGATGTTCAACACCTTTGGTCATCAGGGCAAAGAAAACTAGAACCACAATGAGATGCCCGTGTACACCACTTAAATGTCCAAATTAAAGAAAACAAGTTTTGGCAAAGTTGTGGAGCAACTGAAATTCTTGTGTATTGCTGGTAAAAAAACAAAATGGCATAACCATCGCAGATAATTTGTTGGCAGTTTCTTACTAAGTTAAACATATGCTTATTGATATGACAGTTCCATTCCAAGAGAAATGAAAACATAAGTCCACACAAAGACTTGTACCTGGGTGTTCATGGTAGCTCTGTTCATAATTGCCAAAATCTGGAAACAAATCAAATGTCCATCAGCAATGGAATGGATATACAAATTGTGGTACACATATACAATAGAAAACTACTCTGCAATGGAGAGAAATTAACCATTGACAAACACAAAAACATGGACAAACCTCAAAAACATTATGCTGAGCAAAAGAAGCCAGACACAAAAGACTGTTCAGCGCATGATTCCGTTCATATGAAATCACAGAAAGGGTCAGTTGAAGGTGCAGAGACAAAAAGTAGATCTGCGGTTGCCTGGGGATGGGGTGGGAGGTTGACTGCAAAGACACATAAGGAAATTTGGGGGTAGATGAGGAGTGATGGAAATATTCTATGACTTGATTTGTGTATTAGTTTCATAAGTTACATATTTGAACCCAACAGTATCTGAGATAGGTCTCAGTCAATCTAGACAGTTTATTTTGCTAAGGTTAAGGATGCATCTGTGACCCAGCCTCAGGAGATCCTGACAACCTGTGCTGAAGGTAGCCAACATATAGCTTGCTTTTATACATCTTAGGGAGACATAATACATTAATCAATACATGTAAGGTTTACATTGGTTCAATCTGGAAAGGTGGGGGAACTTGAAGAAGGGAGCTTCCAGATTTCAAGGTAGATTATTATCAACACAAAGGAATGTCTGGGTTATGATAAGCGGTTGTGGAGACCAAGGTTTTATCTTGTAGATGAAGCCTCCAGGTAGCAAGCTTCGGAGGGAATAGATTGTCAAAGTTTCCTAGCAGACATAAGGTCTGTGTTGATGTTAATGCTGGTCAGCTTTTCCTGAATTCCAAAAGGGAGAAGGGTATACTGGGGCATGTCCAACCTTCCCTTCCATCATGACCTGAGCTAGTTTTTTCAGGTTAACTTTGGAATGCTCTTGGCCAAGAGGAGGGGTCCATTCAGATGGTTGGGGGGGCTTAGAATTTTATTTTTGGTTTACAGTGAAGACTTATCAAGCTATACACTTAAATGAGTATGTTGTTAAATGTAAACTATACCTAAATAAAGATTATTTTAAAAGAAATTAATGCAGCTAACCGTGACCCCTGGCAAAATAAAATAGTGTATATGTACGTGCATATACATGCAAAGAAATGAGTTGAAACTAGAAGGATGCCAATCAAATGATAACATGGTCATCTTGGGGTCAGAGTACATTTGGGGATGAGGGGAGCTGTAAAAGCAGACTTGGACCTTTTCTTCTACAAGTACTATGTCATTTGAATTTTGGAAAGAAAAAAAAACTCAGAAGGAGGAGAAGGAGCAGGAGGAGAAGATGGATCTTAAGTGATTTGCCCAGGAGCACCTTGAGAAGATGAGATTCAAATCTAGGTCTAAGCTTTCTAATTCCATGAGTGGGAGTGACCCACGTCCAAGAGGAACTCAAAAGGAAGATGTTCTCCATCATCTCTTGCTCATCCTAATAGCATGCAAAACCACATCCAATGCAGCTCAGAAAACTCCCAAATTGCCAAATTTCATTGGAAACACTTAATGCTGTGGTTTCCAATTTCAACTGTAAAGTAGGTATGTATGCCATTTTACCATTAACTTCTCAGAAATGGAGATAGCTCTCTTTCCGCCTCCTCCCCTCTGCTGTGGTTTTGGTGAAATGTGCACTCAGGCTCACCTGTCTCAATGATCTCCAGTAAGTACACATGAGCAGAGAGGCCTCAGCTCAGCTCTTCCTGGTCCCACCAGGGTTGATTCTTTGAGAATTCTAGAATGCCACATCCTAGGCTCCCCCAAAGAAATCCTGCATCTTACCCCCAGAAATATGAATCATAGCAAATTTCAAATCCACCATCGTTTAATACTCACAGATGGGCACATCCAAAAACATATTTTCAGTTTTACAACAGTGCCTGGTGCATATTGGCACTATTTGTGGAAGCAATAAATCAACACAGAGCTGAAACACAAACAAATGCCAAATTGTTTTTATAACACCTGATTTTCTATTTCTTTATTCAGTTTAGTTTTGTTTTGCTTAACTCTACCTCAGACCATAGTCTGGTAAACTCACCACCCAGAAGCTCCCTTGAAATGTGGGTATGCAGCCACTAAGTGGCAGGAGAGAGTTTCCTGCCTGGACGGAGGACAGCCACTCTGTCCCTGGGTCAGGCCAGGGCCACCCTGCTACCTGCAGAATTAGCATGGGGCTTTATGAACCACGGCTTTCTAATAAACACAGGATCTGTTTGATAAAGCCTCCAAAACACGCCTACCTAGTGATGGAAGACTCAATTTCAGAAGAAAACCTTCATGGCAAACATCTTCAGAGATGTTCCCAACTTAAGGTTCTGAACACAGACACTTCCCCAGAAAGCCATTGTTTCTCAGCCCCTGGGAGCCTTGCTTTGCTTTGCTTACAGACTCGCTGTTCTTAAATCACCACCAAGATAACATCTGTCTCTTCTCTTACCCTCTATTTCAGTATAAGGACTCCTCACTCTTGTTGCTTCCTATTGGCTACCTCTCCACAGGGAGAAATCGCTGATTTAATGGCAGTCAATATCCCAAATCTGGAACAGGGAGCAGGGAAGCATTTAAAAATTGGAGAATTTAGGCCTGGCACAGTGGCTCATGCCTGTAATCCCAACACTTTGGGAGGTCAACATGGATGGATCACTTAGGAGTTCGAGACCAAGCCTGGGCAACATGGCGAAACCTCATCTCTACAAAAAAAAAAAAAAACCCCAAAAAATTAGCCGGGCATGGTAGTGCACACCTGTAAGCCCCAGCTACTCAGGAGGCTGAGGTGGCAAGACTGCTTGAGCCCTGAGGTTGAGGCTGCAGTGAGCCGAAATCACACCACTGCACTTCAGCCTGGGCAACAGAGTGAGACCTTGTCCTAAATAAATAAATTAAATGAATTTAATTAGAGGATTTAAGGATTTTCCCTACAGACACCTCCTTATTTTCTCTGGCCTTTTCTGACTACTCTCCCTAACTCCCTGCTCCTCTGGTCTCCCAAAACTACTCCAGAAAAAAAAAAGGGGGAGGGACTAAAGGAAAGCCAGGTGACAGTGCCAGTGTGACAGATGACAAAGCATCTGCTCAACCAAACCGTAGGTCCCTGATCTTTCTCCAAGCCCTATCTGTGGACTTACCTATGAAAACCAGTTTTAGCAAAAACCCTCCTAAGCCAGTTTATCAAGATCCCCTTACCCTCAATATCCATCTGATTGGATTCTTCATCCCCCACCATTCCCCAGTGATGTCTGATCACCAGGTCTTTCTTCAGCAAGAGACGTTAGTGGGTGTAGCCAGGACGCCCCCTCACCCCTGATATGCCCTTTAGTAATTCTTCATCCACAGGTTCCCACCCTGCTCCTAGGCTATACATGCCCATTTGCCCATGCTGCATTCGGAATTGAGCCCAGTTCTATACTGAGGTCTCACTTCATCTCTCACCATAGTCCTGAATAAAATTGGTTTTCACATTTAAAAACTGTCCAGCTCTGGTTGTTCCTTGATACAGGGTAATTTTTATTCCATGTGATAGCTTGCCTTACCTCAGCCTACACCCCTCAAACCTGCAACTCTATATTCAAGAACCAGACAGCCCTTTCCAACAGATAGGAAGAGGCTGCCCTGGTGCAAAGGAAGAGGCTCTGGGAGGAAGGAGAGAACCCGAAGGCTGCCCCCTCCTCTAGACTGAGCTCTGGGATGGGTGGATGATAAAACCCAGATACATTTAGACATCTGAGGGTGGAGAGGACTTTGCTTTGCTTCCACAGGGACCCCAAGGAAACTGCAAGCCCTCCAGAGACTAAAAACAGCAGAACAGCAAGAAATGGCAGCAAAGGTCTGGGCAGAATCATCCTATGTGGGCACAGACACATACAGAGTCCCCTGTGGCCCCACGAGAGTTTATAAGAAGATCTAGAGGCTGTCCTATTCCATATCTCAGCAGAGAGAGGCCCGTGAGCCTAAAAGCTGATCATCAGGACAAGAAGGACATGAACTGTCCTGCAGCGTGAACCGCGGGGAGCAAGGCCAATCACCAGACACCAGACCAGCCAGACACAGCCCCGCAGTTCCCCAAGACCACCACGGACCCATCGCCCCTCACCAATAGCTCCAGGCTACATAGACCCCTCCACTTCATGGATGTCCTCAGAGCAGAAAGGGGAGGCAGGAGTGGAACCCTGACTTGGTTCAGTTGAAACATAAAATGACTGTACTATTATTGAATTGCTGAAGTTTACGTGAAAGAAATGAGATTTAGTTTTTGGCCACAATGCAAAATAAGAAACAAGGCTTCAACTGAGATTAAGGTGAGTTATAGGAAAATGTACTGCCTTGAAGGACCTGTGAAGTGTGTTCGCTATGAGAAAATGACCAGAATCCATGTTCTTAGCTGCGGGACTCAGGCTGACTCCTGTTTCTGGAGCTTGCACAAAGGGCAGGGAAATTCCTGTTTCAGGCACAGTGATTTTAATGTTTAAAAGAAAACAGGTGGGCCCCGGCAATCATGATAACACGTCATAAGTTTACATCTCTGTGAGGCAGGTAGTGTAATCCCCATTTTGCAAAGGAGGAAACTGAGGCTGAAAGCAGTTAAATGGCCTCTTCAATGTGGCCCAAATGGTGGAGAACAGAGCTTAACTGAATCAGCAATTCTATACTTAGAACTGACTCTCTCTTTATTATATCTCACTACTATCTTGATATTTGAAATATTCAACTTTTTTCAATCAAAAAATAACAATAATTTAGGCATAATGACTACTATGTCATTTAATTTCTTGCTGATATTTCAATATTCCATGCCAGGAATACTGAAAGCTCAGCTCCTTAAGAGCTAACCAGGGCATCAACTCCCAACAACCATCCTTCCAGAAATATTTTCCCCTTTCTTTTGTTATAGAGTGGCACTGCCCTATATGGTGACCACTTGCCACATGTGGCTGTTGAGCACTTGAAATTGGCTTGTCAGAATTGAAGAGTAAAGTGTAAAACACATACCAAATTTCAAAGAAATGGCACATAATAAAAAATGTAAAATATCTCATTAACAATTTTTATATTGACTGTGTAAGTAACATTTTGAATATATTGGATTAAATACATGGATGATGCCCCAACACCCACAGTCCCTTATCAAGTCTCCACTTCACATTCTTGCACTTCTGACTTAGAAATAGCACTGGCGTCTAAGAGCCTATTAATGTCGTCAATAGGTTCTTGGAAACCACAATTTTAAACAAAATGACATATAAGAAAATGAATAACATTTTACAAAATGACATTATTTGAGGACCTGCTGCACATTGTTTCACTTAAAGTCAGTGTCCAAGAACCTATCAGTGACATTCAGTGAGGACTTGCTGTCCTTCCTGTTTACAGGAACCTGGGCAAGTTACTTAATTCCTCTAAGCCTGGTTTATATCCCTGCAAAGAGAGAAGGATAATAATCACCAGTACTTAGTGATGTCGTAAGGAGAAAATAAAATAATAAATATGAAATGGCTGACAGTGTCCTTGTCACACAGAAGATGTGTGATCCACAGTAGCTGCTATTGTCTGCCTCACTTCACTAGTAATGGTCCAGGGAGGCCTTTAATGTGCATGGTGCAGCACATTCACATATTGGACATGGGTGAAGGGAAAGACCAGGCTCATCTAAATACAACAGGATGCTTGTGGTGTTTTGAGGAGGAATCAAGGACTAGTTATCCACAGCTGTAACATGCACTGATCAAAAGAGATAAGGCATGCAAAAGACTTTGTCAGTAGCAAAGCATTACAAAATGCAGAGACCAGCTGTGGGTGGTGGTGAGTCAGACCCAGCTTCCCTCTGTGCCTGGCTGAGTGGTTCTGGGCAAGTCACGCCATCTGTCTTGATGCCCTTCCCTATCTATAGAGAGGGAGAAACTGAGGCCCCTTCCAATACTGAAGTCTTTTATTTCTGCTACTTTAGAAATATCCACATTGTTGGTAAATTCAAATGATCAAATGATTCCATTTCCTAATGTTCAAAACTAGCCCCAGAAACATCTAAATGAATCAAACCAATAAAATATTTATTGTGTATGTTTTGATTGCTGAAACTTCTGTTTTAGCAACACACACACACAGAACCCATAAGCCTTCATCTTTCCTTGGATAAACGAGCCTTCCTGTCTGGCCATTTAAGTCACGACTAAGTAAATGATTTCCAATTTGCCGTTTGCAGCAGTTCAGATGAGTCCTTCCTGCGTGGCAGTGGCCCTCCTGACATGATTTCCTGTGTGTCGGCCTGTTACCACTGCAGCTTAAATGAGGAAAAAAAAACAAAACAGCCTCTGACCCCAAGCCACTGTTGGAGGCAAAGGCTTCAGTCCCAAGAACCTCACACGCGGGGAGCCCGAGAGCCCAGCCCTGACCTTTTCTCCAGTAATAACACAAGAAACAACAGGCACTGGCTTTATTTTGGATACAAAGAGTGGTGCTTTTCCTTAAATCTTCCTTTAGTCAGGGCTACCCCTTCATGGACACCCCAACACCCATGGTTCCTGCTTGAGTCCCTGCTTCCATATTCCTGTACTTCTCACTTGAAATATCCCTGGAGTACGTTAAGCAGCCAGGTTTGGAAGTTCTTGGTGTGCAGGCAGATGTGTGCATGTCCTCTCTCTCAATAGGACACAAGCTCCCCAAGATCAGACGGTATGCCTCCACACCCCTTCCCAAGCCTCCCCAGCAGCACCGAGCATGTGAGGGGAGCTGGGGCCCAGGCCATGATGGGAAGCACTCTCTGCCTAAAGACTAGGGTGATGCACCCTCAACTGTGGGAATGAGCCCCAGCTCTGGTGTCTGCCTCGGTTTTTCCTCCTGAACAATCAACATGAACTCCTCACCCCTCTTATCCACTTTGCATAAACTGAAAATAATAAACCCAGGGATCTTTCTGTCATAGGAAAGGGGTTTTTTTATAAGAGTAAACAGAGATGATTCAACACACCCAGGATATAACACATGGGCCATGAGTCAAGGCCAGGCATTGCTCTGGTCAGCCTGGTTGTTTGTGCCCCCTTGGCAGGGCTCTCCCCTGAATCTTCCCCCTCTGACTCCCCATCACCACAGCATGTCCAGCTTTGGGTACAAGGCCAGTAAATGGGGAAGGGGGTCAGATGACATAGTGATCCCTTTCCTGTCCCATTGAAATTTATTTGGATAACAGATGGCATTTTCCCCCTGTGTCTTGCCCAGGGCCTCCACTTGCTAGAGGCAGAGAGAGGATGAAGAGCCCCTTCATTAGTGGAAGGACATCACAGGTGGGCAAGAAACCACACGCTTGCACTGAGGCCCAGCCTTGAAACAGCAGCACCTGCCGGCACCTGTGGTCTGGGACAGGGTCACAGGATGGAGGGGCCTCCTAAGCCTTTTATCTCTATGTACTAAGTACAACCCATTTTCCCACCTCACAGAGCCAGATCAGCCTCTGTGAGGTCCTGGTGGCAAAAGGAGAAGTGCCTGCCCGCCTGCCTGCGGTGGGGTGCTTGTGCTTGCATTCCTGGGAAGGTGTTGGTTAGCTCTGCAATAGGCTCCTCTGACCAGCTCACCCTCTACCTGCAAACCTCAGACCCAGCTGCAAAGAAGATCCAAGCACCGATGGGACACTCTGGTAGCCTGACACATGGGTGGACCCAGATTCCTCTCTCATCTGATCTGTCATGGAGGGCTCCCCAGTTGAGAGTCCTTAAAAACACAAATCTGATTGACAAGTTGCCTGCCTGTCTGTCTTCAGCCAGTCTACCTGCTGCTGCCTTCGGGTTTCCTCCCAGCGTAGTTTGGACTTGCCTTGGATTGCCTGATATGGCAGGTGCACCTGCTCTCACACCAGCCAATCATCTGCTGCTACAGAGCCTAAAATGAACCAGGAGAGCATAGGAGCTCAGTCAGGTCACCAGCAGCCCATGGGGTTTGTAGTCCTCTGATTTTATACCACCTCAGCCTCCGCCGTCACTACCATGACCACTTTTGACCCCCAGGCCCTCTGCTGGGATTTCCTACAACCACACAGCTTCCTGACCTCTTATTCTCACTTTTGCTGTCTTCTCCAAGAGCCAGCTCAACGGCTCATGGGCACATCCCATCCCACTCGGTAAAGGGGCACACGACCCAAAGCCAAACCACTCCTCTCTAAACTCTGGGATTAGAAAACCTAAAAACGGGCAAAAGTCCTTCCTTCCTCAGGGCCTCTGGGGTCTGGTCTCCTTAAAGGACTCTTCCAGGTGCTTAGGACATGTTGAGTGGGCTCCTGCTAATCCCACGCCAGCATTCTCCCCACAGCCGATGCCAGGCTACTCTGAGCCCAACTTGGGCACAGAGCAGAAAGGACAAGCAGCCCATAAGCCCCAGTGAACATCTCCAGTCGCTGTGTCTGTGTCTGTATCTTTGTGAGACGGTCATATCTAATATCTGCAACAATGATTTTCTGAGATCAACCCTAGTGTCAAGCTTCTTGAGCTGTAAGTCCCATAAACCATCAAAATGGTATGCTTAAAGAAAACTATTGACCCCAGTAGTATCTGGGCTGCAATATCTGTCTCTCAGCAGAGACAGAGCATTTTACTTTTCACAGTGAATTCTTTTGCACTGTTTAATTTCTCACTCTAAGCTTGTATAATTTTTTAAAACTAATAAAAAGTCCTAGGAATTTCAATATTATACTATCCAATTTGCATAATCTGGGATTCCAGTTGCAGCACAAAAATCCTTATTCGACTATGCTGTAATTTGTAATTCATATACGTGAGAAATACAGCCATGATGCTTAGAACCAAGATTAATCCAAGGGGATTTCCTCACTCAGCCAGTGTGCACTCAGCTCTGTGCTGTACGGACACTGAAGTGGCATGGGGCGGCACAAGCCCCTGTCCTTGTTGAAGTAGGAAGCCTATTCAGAGAAAGTGGCCATGTCCTAATTCTTAGGGAGGCTCCAGAAGAAAATGTGGGGAAAGTGGAGCAGCCCCAGAAGGGCTGGTTTATTACTAGCACAAAAGGACCCTGATCCAGGACACCCCCAGACATACTACTTAGATAGAGCAGCCCTACTCTTCAACAGCACCTCTCTTTTGTGCCTGAGTTTAATTCCTTTGAAACACGATGAATGGGTATGTTATTTAGCTTGATGTAATCATTTCACAATGTATACATAGATCGAAACATCACATTGTACACCGTAGACATATACAATTTTCATGTGTCAGTTATGGTATGCTTTAATAACGCTGAGTGGAGAACAGTTTGAAATAATAAATTAAATTCTTAGGTTTCAAAACAACCTCCTCTCCATCATGAGGTCAAACTTCGCCACCATATCCATTGCTTGGAGGGTTACTGGCCCATGTTCCTTAATATCATATAAGATCATTGTGGGAATTAAAGGAGATGGGTGAGACCAGAATTCTTAGACTTCCTTAGGGATGACTAACCTAATATTCCAAGGTTTCCTGGAGGGCTCAACGCTCAGGAATTAGGTATTTCCTCTATGACATGCCCACACATCTCCAAGGAAAACGCTATATGTTCTCTTTCTCCACCTTTCCACCCCACCTCCACCGGGACGATTCTTTGACTGCTGCAGTTACCGTGACTAGCTAGCTCCTCCAGTTCTCCCAGCAGAGCTGTTCAAAGAAAGTAACACTCTAAGAAGCCGTTTGGTCTCCACATGCCCTCAGCTGAACTACAGGTCTGGGCACGGAAGGCAAGATGCCCCAGAGACGTCACAAGCAGGAATGGCAGGGCAGGCCACAGCATCTCCCACCACTCTGTCTATCCTGTAGTACCCAAGCTTGTCCTCAGAACGTGAACCAATAATCTGGAGCTGTTTTTCCAGGACATTAAGTGAGGCCCTGGAGGCCCTCCACCAGCCCACTAGTGCTTCTGCTTTGTCTGGATTAGGCAGAATCAGAAACCTAGCCCCAGTGCGAGTCACCCCCAACTCACTGCTAGTCATACTTTACATCAGTCTTGATGATGAAAATGCCATTGTACCCCCAGAATTACATCAGGCTGAGAGTGTTTTCCTAAGCACGCTATCCCTAGGGCCTCATTTCCACTCTCAAGCTCCATGCCCCATTGTCATTTGGAAAAGTTGGAAACTGTCAGGAGAATAACTCAATAAGTCATTCTGCATCTCATCACTGTCAAAGGACAGGAACCCCTGGAAAAACGAATATAGGAGAGCATGGATCTGGGATTGAAGAAGCTGCTGTAATCTTGGGCAGCAGCTACCTATGAGCATGCACCCCTTCAGATCAGGCTTGGCATAGGATGATGATACTTGCCAAGCACCATGACTGTTAATGCAATTTCTTAAGACTCTATCTTCCTTACACTGCTCCAGGCCCTCAAGGGCCCATGACTATGCGGAAATGACCTTGGCCCTGGAGGCCTGGGGTAGGGTCATCTGCTAAGTAGATACAAGGGAAAGCAGGTGAGCCATACTGATGCAGCCATTCATAAGCCAGGCTCTCTCAGATGCCTTCCCTCAGCTCTCCTACCCTGCATTCCTTCATTAACCCTGCTCTTATTGAAATTCCTAGAACCACCTGAATCCTCATGCCAAAGAAAAAAAAAAAAAAAAAAATTAGTCTGAGTCTTCACGGATTCTTGAGACCTCATGGCTTAAACCCTGTTCAATCCCATTACCTCCTCTTCTTTGATCTTGCCTGGTGCTGTCCAGGGCCAGGCTGATCTCCATAGGTCCCTCTGCTGGCTCCATTCAGATCTGCCCTCCAGAGTTCAATAATCTCTAGAAAGGATTAGTGTTTGCTGGTTTGTACTTATTTATTTATTTAATTGTTTATTTATTTGAGATAGGGTCTCCCTCTGTCACCCAGTCTGGAGTGTGGTGGCACAATTATGGCTCAATGCAGCCTCAACCTCATGGGCTCAAGCAATCCTCCCACCTCAGCCTCTCAAGCAGCAGGGACTATAGGCGCGCACCACCACATCTGGTTAATTTTTTTTAACTTTTCATAGATACAAGGTCTCCCTATGTCACACAGGCTGGTCTTGAATTCCTGGGCTCAAGAGATCCTCCTGCCTTGGCCTTCCAAAGTGCTGAGATTACAGGTGTGAGCCATTGCATCCAGTCCTATTTGTTATTAATTTGGGTTCCAAAGATTCCTCCAGCGGCATCTTACTTTAGAAATAAATTACAACAATAATATTTATCAAGCATTTATCAAGCCCTTACTACATGTGGAGCCCTGTAGGAAGTATCCTATGTTGTTTATCACATATATTCCTAACAACATATTCCACAAGGTCAAGGTTCTTCTTATCCTCATTTCACTGACAGAGACTTGCTCCAGTCATAGGGTACTGAGTTCCAGGTATATCGTCCAATCAAGTTTGCTGTTGCTTCCTTACTGATGTGAGTCTGTGTTGTCTATCAGTTACTAAGAAATACACATGTTCAACCACTGCCTGGAGGTTCATCCCAAGGGTATATCAAATGCACATATCAAATTGAAGTTCAGGCATATCCAAACTTTAACTCATTAACTCCTCTTACATCACTGCCCTTCCACTCCAAAGCAAACCAATATGCCTTCTCATTCCCCTGGTTTCCTTGTGGTGTTGAATAATGTAACTTCAGTGGATCAACCTAGAAGTCTCAGAATTATCCTCAACTTTGCTTCCTCAGCCCCCACCTGCATCCAGTTGTTCACTATGTCCATTCTGATTCTATTTTGAACATATCTCAACTACTTCCCTTCCACTCTGTTCCCACCACTGCTGCCTTATCTCAGGGCCTCATCATTTCCCCCCAGCCTTTCAGTAAATGGCTCCATACTTCTCCACACTACACAACTCAACATTTTTGTAGAATTCAGACCATTTTGCAACAAAATTAGATATGGCTTTGAAATACGTCAAACCACGATAGACAAAAACAGCCTACTCTCCCACAAATTGTACACCTACCAGCTTTTCCAACCAATAGTCTAAAACATGGGAAAATGTCTTTAAAATGTAAATTGATATTATTAACTCTTATTTTAATTCATTCATGTGAGTCAGGATCAGTTGGGACAGTTTCATGAGGAATGAGTGATTTCCAACATTGTGAAACACAGAGTCTTTTGCTCCATTTATCTTCTTAGAAAACTACATTTTAATCACTTGATTTTATTTTGAAGACAAACTAGATTCATATTTATAGAGGACAGAAGAATAAGCATTTTTCCACACGTAGATTTTACCGTCATATTCTAGGAAAGGCCTTACAAAACAAATGGCCATGCTGTTTGATTATTGCCAGAAATAGTAGCTTCAGAATAATTCTTCTAGAACCAAAGCCATCGTTTATGAAGATATCTCCAAATATCTGATAAGCCTACAACTAAAGCTAAACCACCAACTAAAGTATTAATGAAGAAATGTAAAACAAGCTTCTCGAAAGCGTGATAAAAATTCTCCAAGTGTTAGCCTCGTTAGCAAGAGTCTGCATCAACAGAATTCCTGTCCTCAGTTCCCTACACTGAAGGTAAATGTGTATTTGGGTAAATGATGCAGCTGTAAGTCCCCAGAAATAACGTCATGATAAAGTCCCACCTGAGCATGAGGTGGACCACATTCTTACATTGTTTAAAAATGGAAGATTTTGTCTTTGCCCCTTTCCCTGCTCTTTTTTGGCCCTCAGGGGAAGGTTCCATGCTCTTTCACATGGCACAACCTTACCTTTGTTATGGTTCCCCATCTCCTGGTTCCACTAGAAAGAAAGAATGAATGGTCCAGAAGTGGAATATGTCCATTTAGATACAGTTTAATTTTAGTCAACAGCCATTTATTAAGCACTCACTGTGCCATGAGGAATGAGCAAATAAAAATGACCCAACCCTTCAGGAGCTCTCAGGGTCTAGAAAAGAGGAAAGGCAGACACAAAGTCAAAAACTGTGGCATAGATGTGATCAATAATATAATGGAAGTAGAAAAAAAAAGGGTAATCAAAGAAAATGGGACAGGGAGTAACCCCAACTGGACATCATCTTGGAGTAGATGGGGTGCTAAGACAGGAATTCAATAGTAGAATATGTATGAAGTAGTTATTCCAGGCAGAGAGAATGATTTGAGCTGACAGAACATGGAATTTGAATCAAGAACAGTGAGTAGTAGCTCAGAGTATGCACTGCAGTGTGGTGGAGGATAAAGATGCAAAGGTAGAGGAGAGTGTGGAGGGCTTTGAATTCCGGACTCAGGGGTTTGTGTGTCATTCTGCGTGATAGCAACTTTTTATAATTTAGGCCTCTGCTAAATTTTTGTAAATGTTCTGCATAAACTCAAAACTAGTATGTATTCTCTAATTCTTGGGTACATATCCAATATATGTTCATTAAATCAAACTTGTTCATTGCATTAAGTTTTGTCATTGTCTTTTGTCTGTTTGACCTTTACATAATCGAAAGAAGTAAGTTGAAATCCCTCTGCGATTATGGATTTATACATTTTTCATTAGTGCCATACTAGTTTTGTTTCATTTAAATAGTTATTTGAGGCCAGGCACCGTGGCTCATGCCTATAATCCCAACACTTTGGGAAGCCGAGGGGGTGGATTGCTTGAGCCCAGGAGTTTGAGACCAGCCTGGTAACATGGTGAAACCCCATCTCTACAAAAAATATAAAAATTAGCAGGGCTTGGTGGTGTGTGCCTGTGGTCCCAGCTACTCATGAGGCTAAGGCAGGAAGAAAGCTTGAGCCTCAAGAGGTGGAGGCTGTAGTGAGCTGAGATCAAGCCACTGCACTCCAGCCTGAGCAACAGAACAAGATCCTGTCTCAAAAAAAATAAATAAATAAAAGTAAATAAAATAAAACTATTTGATTAGGTATATACAAGTTTATAATTGTGTCTTTCTGGTGAATTAAACCTTTCATCATCACAAGTTGACTCACAATAATGCATCTTATCTTAGAGCCTATCTGATCAGCACTACTACAGTCACTAGAATTTTTTGATGTTCATTTGTTTTCATCTTTTAATGGTGATTTAGTGCATCATTGATATTTCTGGACCTGTTTCTTCTACCTTTTTCTTTTCCACTTCTATTTGTCCTGCTTTTTCTATGCTTTGATTTTCTCCTTCCAAACCTTTTCTTTTTTTTTTTTTTTTTTTTTGATTGACTGAGATGTTTTTTGGTCAGTTTTCTTATTCCATATTTTTCCCTTGACTGTTTCAGAAGTTATACTCTCTATTTCTATTTTTTATGGTTATCCTTAAAGTTTTTCACTGTGTAAGTGACAGTCAAAAATTAATATATTGACTCCCCTCTAGAAGGATAGAAGGACCCTAGAACTTTAACCTTCAAGTAATTCCTGAATCCTTTCCACGCATGCTTTAGTTTTCTAGTATTTTAATTCTGTCCTTTTCTTTATCCTCATCAACTTATTAATAGCATCATTGTCATTATTATCATTTATGCAGGCAGTTTTTTTTAATTCACCTATAATTTTAGCAATTTCTTTGTTCATAATTCCTTTTTGCATCTCAGACCTTCCTTAAGAAATGTTTTCTTTCTTCCTAAAAATTGCGTTTAAAAGTCCATTTAATGAATGCTTGTTGGTGGTAAACTCTCTCAGTTTTGTTTATTTGAAAACATTTTTATATTACCTTCATTACTTTTTGTTAATGTTGATATTTTGTATAAGGCAGAAATTTTCACCCTTTTCACCCTTATTCTTCAAAGATAGATTAAATAAGCATTTTGAAAATACTGTTTCACTGAATTTGGTTTCCATTGTTGTTGTTGAGTAGTCTGCCGTTAAATCTGACTTTCTTTTTTTGCTGATTTTAAGATCTTCTCTTTGTCTTTGTTTAGTATTATTATTACAATTTGTTCGTAGTATATTTATTTATCCTCCTCAGTGTACACTGTTTTCTCTATTGGTAAAGTCATAGTTTGCGTTGGTTCTGAAAAATTCTCAGCCATCTCTTTAAATATTGCCTTGTTCATTCTCTCTATTCTCTTCTTCAAAAACTCCAGTTAGACCAATGTTAATTCTCATTCTACCCTCGCTATCATTTAACCTCTCTTTTATAATTCCTGTGTACTTTTGTAAATTCCCATTTACTTTTTCTATCTATGCTGAATTCTGATTTATTCAGAACTACCTTCCAGTTCATTAATCATTTCTTCAGCTATTTAACCCATCCACTAAGATATGTATTTCAACAATTATATTTTTTACTTATAGATTACTTCATTGTTTTAAACCTGCCTAGTTTTATTTTTAAATTACGCCTTTTATTTCCTTAGATGTTTTCTACATAATTATATGTGATATCAACCCCTCCCTTGACTAAATGTGCAACCTTAGACATTGACTTTATTTCTTTGCTCCTCTGTTTCCTCATTTGTAAAATGGGAATAATTATTGTACCTCCTTCATAGAGATATCGGATTAAATGAGTTACTGTGTTCGTACCAGACAATGTCTTATCAGGAAACAGAAACCAGTCTGGCTATTTCAACCGGAGAGAGAAGTATACACAGGGAAGTCAGTTACAAAATTAGAAGTGGAGGAGCAAAAAGGGGAAGATCGTGTGACCCAGAGATCAGGAACTACAGAAAGCTGCTACTGCACCTGCAGGAGCCAAGGCTCCTCTGAGCTTCCACAGAGACATGCAGCCACTCTAGTAGCCCCTGGTCATCTACTGGCCACTGTCCCTTTAGGAACCTTGCTCGTCTCAGTCCCATGCCTTTAACTCCACACTGTGAGAAGGCCACTTACCTGTGACTGCCACTACTACTGCCCATTTTGCATGTGCTGCCAGAGGCACTGCCAAGAACAGAATAGCTGCCTCTTCCTTTCTACCTTTTAATCTAGTGCAAATTAAGAGGGCACAGTAGGAGGGTGAGTGTGAAGCTGAGTCAGTATCTGGCACAATGTGCAAAATTCTTATAACAGAACCTAGCACACAGTAAGTACTAGATGCATGTTTGCCATTGTGGCAGTTTTATTCCATATTCAGTAATTCTAACAGCTGAAGACTTAGAGCATCCCAACTGGTGGTTATTGTTTCTGTTTATTCTCATTCACATCACTTATGAATTTGTTTATTGCTCTATGTGTTTGGTGACCTTTGACTGTGAGCTTGTACATGGTTGATCTTAGTCTGTGGGAGTTGTACTCTATGGGGAACTTGCCTCCAGAGAGGATTTGCGTCTGCTTCGGGTGGAAGGGCAAGGAAATGCCAACAACCTGAAACCACTTTACTCTGCCTCAAAGGCCCCAGATTGAGGCAGGCCCCTGGGTTCAGCACCCCCTCTTGCCACTGACACATAATTAAAGAGGCCCATTGATTGCAATGCTGACACAAGTGTTTTCCCTCAGAGAGGAAGACTGCCTTTGATGTGTGTTTACCTGCTGCTCATCACCCTTCCTGCTTAAGCCCACTTGGAGGGGGTAGGGAGAGGGGGACAGAAAAAGGAATTTAAGAGATCTCCTTTCCTTGCGATTCATCCAGAAATGTATTTCAAAATGTGTTTTATCTAAGCCTTACTCGTTTTGAGTCAGGAAGACCCTGCAGTGTCTACACTCAACCATGCTGCCAAAAGCAGACATCTGTATTTTATTGAATAGACAAAGGAGGAACCATTAACCAATGGGGGCCAGGGGATGATGGGACCCAATCTCAGTTTTAGAAAGAAAACCAGCAATAAAGCAATCTGATTTTTTTTTTTTTTTTTTTTTTTTTTGAGACAGAGTCTCACTCTATCGCCCAGGCTGGAGTACAGTGTTGCAACCTCGGCTCACTGAAACCTCCGCCTCCTGGGCTCAAGCAATTCTTCCACCTCATCCTCCCAAGTAGCTGGAACTACAAGCATGCACCACCACACCTAGCTAATTTATTCTTTTTTTTTTTTTTTTTTTTTTTGTATTTTTGGTAGAGATGGGATTTCACCATGTTGCCCAGGCTGATCTCAAACTCCTGAGCTCAAGCAATCCGCTCACCTTGGCCTCCCAAAGTGTTGGCATTACAGGCATGGGCCATTGTGCCCAGCCAAGCAATCTGATTCTTAAGTTAGTTTTCTATGTCTTTTAAAATAAAAGTACAAGAATCATCATCCCCAGAAAGGTATGTGAATGGCAATCACATTCAGATTTTCTAGAAAAGTCCAAATTTCAAGTATTTAACCTCATAGTTCTCACATATGTATTTGTCAGAACTCTAATCCTAATTTGAGCTTGAGCAGATACAATCACTGTAAATATGGTCTTCATCAAAAATGTAATACATTGGCATTCTGGCTTATTAATCAATTCCTTGTGAATCTGAGTATTGTTACTTAGACCACAAAGAATTGGATCCCTGACAGTTCAGTAGAAACAAGCACTACCTAGGCAAGTAATGCTGCAGGCAAGCATTTGAACAGTGGTGGCCCCATCAAGGGCAGACACACCCCTGGCAGCCAGCCAGGCTCATTAACAGCAACCCAGAGACTTGCCGAGGTCCTTCTAAGAATCTGATTTCATGCGTCACACTCCATGGGCACACCCCAAATTTCTGTTTGTTTTGGAAAACTCAGTTACCCTTTACAAAGAATAACTCCTATAAATGATAATAATTAAAACTACGTGTGCAAAAACAATTAACTTATTACTGATGCTATCAGCGGATGTTGTCAACTAATAAATCTGTCAGTTGGCAAGTGAAGAAAGGTGGCATGCTTTCAAACATAAATATAAAACGTTTAAGGAAGAAAAACTGGTAGGCATAACCGCACCCAATTGTACTGGTTGCATTTCAAATGTCCTGGTCGCACTGATGCATATGCTTGACATGACAGGCAGCACCAGGGAGGAAAGGGAGAGGGCTTGGAAGGAGGAGGGTGCAGCCACAGGATGGGCGCTGGAGTGAACTGGGAGACAAAAGCAGGATTTATTTCAGAGGCAGGGCCCACAGAACACTCATGGGTAGGTGGGATGTTGAGGGAACAGGCAGAAATCCAAGAGAAGGACTTAGATTTTTTACTTGAGCAATTGGGTAACTGGAAGAACATTTGGTAAGAACTGAGGGACTGGGGGAGGAACGGGAGTATCAAGAGTTCTGTGTAGGACATGTTAAGCTGAAGGTGCTTACAGGACAGCCAGATGAAGTGTCAGGTGTGCAGTCAAAGATATGAGTCTGGAGCAGCACATCCTAAGTCACCTCCTGCACCAACACAGAACTTCCGGGCCACTCACTTGAGCTCTCCCAAATAGTTTCCAAGTGTCATTATGTTAATAACCTATGAGCTTGAACACTAGATTCAAACCCCACTGCATGGCTTTTAAAGACCATCTCAAGGGCTTGACACTCCGGGGAGCCAACTAAAGATGCCTGGTCCTACCATCAACCTCCACCCCATTTTTTATAGAAAATGTTTCTACCTGTCCTAAGGCAGGGTCCTGCCCCACTCCCAGGCCCCTTTAGATCCCCAATATTCCTCCTCCCTGAACAAAAACCTTCATCATCTTCCAGCATGGGTGGGGCCTCCATTCTTGCTTCTGCTCCCCTGAGCAGAAGCAAGTTTCTCCCAACTTGACCTGATCCTCCTCCTAAGTATCAGTCACTGCTTTGTTTCTGGAATGAGAGAAAAAGACAGAGTGAGAGAGACAATCCAGAACTCTTGCTCACTCACAGCTGGGCTGGGCATCTGGGAGGATGGCTGTGTCCATGGGAACCCGGGAAAAGCCACACCCTTGGCACCCTGGTCGCCCACCTGTCTCCCTGGCAGATTCCCCACTGCTCTCTTGCACCCTCTACCAGGGCTGACCGGCCTGCTCACTCTCCCCAGCATGTCTTCCCACGCCCACTCTCTAATTATTACATTCTCTTCACATAAACTGCCCTTCTCTCCCAATAACCACATGTTCACTTCCCACCCAGCTGTCAAAGTCTGGCTCAACCTCATTCTTGAAAAGGAAAAAACAAACAAACAAACAAACAAAAAACCTATGATGGATTAGGAACACACTTCATTCCAGGAACATGCTTATCTCCTCTAACTCTCACAACAATTACAGCAGGTAGGTGTTATCACACCCATCTCTCAGGTGAGAAAACAGGCTCAACGAGTGCAGGAGGACACAGCAAGTCAGTGACAAAGCTGAAATTCAAGCCCAAGCCTGTTGGCACCAACATCTGTACCCTTGATAGCCCCCTCATTTACCACCAAATCCAGCGGCCTCAGGCCTGGCTGCACACTGGGATCACCTGGTGCCCAGACCGCGTCTTAGACCAGTCATACAGAATCTCTTGGGCTGGGATCCTCCACAGTACATTTTAAGGGTCCCCAGGTGAGTCCACTGTGGACCCAGAATTGAGAACCACTACCCTATACCATCTTCTTCTTCATCTTTTTTAAGGCATCTCTTGCTCGCTCTGAACTCCCATACCACTTTGTTCAATCATCCAATCATTCATTCACTGAGTCAGTTAGTCAGGAGCTACTCACTAGTCCCCTGCCAGGTCCTAGTCATGACATAAGGCTCTGGGGACCAACAAGAAGCAGGACCCATGCCTCCTGCTCTCACGGAGCTTGCTCTGCAGCAGAGGAAGCAGTCAGTGAGATGTAGCAAATGTGAAATGTGCACAGATGGGAAAAGCAAAACTTTAAAACTTTTAGGACAAAATACACAAGAAATCTTTGCAACTTCGGGACAGGAAGGAAAAACATTCCTTACACATGACACCAAAGGAATCAACCATAAATAAAAAGGTGATCAATTTGACCTCATTTAAATGTTAAGCTTTTTTCATTGAGAGACACCATTAAAAATTAAAAATACATGCCACAAACTGGGATACAATATTTACAACACTTATGTCTCACAAAGGATTAGTTTTCAGAATATATAAAGAACTCCCGGCCACGTGTGGTGGCTCACGCTGGAATCTCAGCACTTTGGGAGGCCAGCGGATCACATGAGGTCAGGAGTTCAAGACCAGCCTGGCCAACATGGCAAAAACCCCGTCTCTACTAAAAATACAAAAATTAGCCAGGCATGGTGGCGGGCACCTGTAATCCCAGCTACTCAGGAAACTGAGGCAGGAGAATCACTTGAGCCCAGAAAACAGAAGTTGCAGTGAGCCGAGCTCATGTCACTGTAAGCCTCGATGACAGAGTAAGACTCTGTCAAAAAAACAAAAACAAAAACAAAAACTCCTACAAATAAATAAGAAAAAAAATAGCCCAGCAGGAAAAAGTATATACATTTCATAAAAGAATAAATACATTCTCTCAGTTTTCTAACATAGATTTTTTAAGAGTAAATACAAATGGCTAGGAAACATTTTTTTAAATGCCCAACCTCATTAAAAATTATAGAAGTGAAAATTAAGCCACAATAAGATACCATTTTATACCAAATACAGTGTCAACACTTTACAAGTCTGACCTCACCAAGTGTTACCAGAAGTGTGCACTGACGTGGCTGCTGAGATACTGATGGTGGGTGTGTAAATCCATACTACAAACGATTGCAATAAAATGTAATAAATATACAATAGGTGGAGCAGGAAGTGACCTGCAACCATATAGCAGGTGGGGCAGGAAAAAGCCTGTGAAAGCTGACATCTAAGGGATAAGTTGCAGTTACCCAAATGAAGGGAAGGAGGGTGTTTCCGGTAGAGGAAGGATAAGCATGACCTATTCAAGGCCAGTGAAAGGAGCGTGCAACGGCCAAGTCAGGAGAACCTGAAATTGTGTCAAAGAGCTTGGATGCAAAGAGCTGTGGGAGACTATTGGGGGTTTTAAGCAGGGATATAACATTCACTCATGCATGCAGTAAAAGGTCACTGGCACCTGCCATGGGCCAGGGCTCAGGCTCTATATGATTGCATCTGTTTTGGAAATATCACCCTGACTGTGAGATGAAGAACAGGTAGGAGGGTCACAAAACTTGAAGCAGAGCGACTGTTGAGGAGGTAACCTGTTTTTGTGTGGACTGTGGCAATCACAGAGGCAGAGGATGTAAATGCACAGAGACACAAGGCATGTGGGAGGCAGAAGGAATCAAATACAATGAGTGATCAGATGTGGGGTTAGAGCAGTGACTGAGAAGACAGACTCAAGGTGACACGCCCAGGTATCTGGGTGGATGGTAAGACATTCATGGACTAGGAATCAAGGAGGAGGGTAGGGAATGGACAATACGTGCAGTTTAGAAGGGGCAGACAAAAGAATATTATACGGAAGACTGAGAGAGGAATAGACAAAGGAATCCCAGTGCAGTATTACAGAAACTGGGGTGGGAGGGGGTTGTAGTTCAAGAAGGAAAGAAAATTGTCAAATAGTATGAAATGCTGCAGAGAAACTCATGGATTTTTTTTTAAGCTCAGAATTATTCATTGACTATGGGAATAAGAATAACTTTTATGAAAGAAGTTTTGATTAAGTAGTAGGAAGAAGCAAAATTGTTGAGGGCTGATGAGTGGAAGGAGAAGGAAGTGAAGGCACTCTTTCAAGAGAAACAAAGCAGAAGGTGAGGAGAATACTAATGAAGGAGGTACTGCCTTCACCATTTTGTTTTGCTTTAGATAAGCAAGACTTGAGTGGGTCTGGTGAGGAGAAACAAGTAGAGTAGAAAGTTAAAGGAGAGACAGACAGAGATAGAGACAGGGACAGAGAGAGAGACAGAGACAGAGCACAAAAGAGCAAGGTCCCTGAGAACACGGGCCTTCTGTTTAAACCCCAGCCAGATGTATCGCAATTCAATTCCAGCACTAACCACCCAGAGTTTGTGTAGACTCTACAAGTTAAAGAGCATGGTCCCCAACAAGACTGCTCCTACGTCAGATGCCAGGCACACTTCAGGGGTCCCCAAGCCACTCATATTTTTTGAATGACTGCCATAAGTTCAAAAATTCCCACAATCAGATTCAATAACTGTGTATAACAACTCATAGAACTCAAGAAAATGCTATCGTTATTATTACAATTTTATTATAAAGGATACAAATCAGAAGGACCAGCCAAATGAGGAGACACATAGAGAGAGGACTAGTAAAAAACACAGAGCTTCTGCGTCCTACCTTCAAGGAATCAGGATGCATCACCCTCCCAGCACATCAAGTGCTCACCAACCAGGAAGTTCCTCTGAGCTCCAATGTCCAGAGATTTTAGGGAGGATTCATTACATAGGTATCATTGATTAAATCACTGGCCATGTACTTGAACTCAATCTCCAGTGTCCCTCTTCTGCCTAGAGGTCTGGAGGGTTGGCTAATATCATGTGGCTCAAAGCCCCAACTCTAATTACCTTCTTGGTCTTTTCAGGGACTAGACCCCATCCTGAAGCTATCTACAGGCCCTGCCATGAGTTAGCTCATTAACATAACAAAGACACTTATATTACTCAGAAAATTCCAACAGTTTCAGAAGCTCCGTGTCAGGAACCTGGAACATAGATCAAATTCTTTTTTTTTTTTTTTTTTTTTTTTTGGAGACAGGGTCTTGCTGTGTTGCCCAGGCTGGAGTGCAACGACAGATCACAGCTCAATGCAGCTTCAACTTCCCAGGCTTAAGTGACCCTTCCACCTTAACCTTCCAAGTATCTGGGACCACAGAAAATGGCTAATTATCCTGGCTGATTTTTAAACTTTTTTTTTTTTTTGGTAGGGACGGGATCGCCCTTTGTTGCCAAGGTTGGTCTCAAACTCCTGGGTTCAAGCAGTCATTCTGCCCTGGCCTCTGTGATGGTTAATATTGAGAGTCAACTTGATTGGATTGAAGGATACAAAGTATTGTTTTCGGGTGTGTCTGTGAGGGTGTTGCCAAAGGAGATTATATTTGAGTCAGTGGACTGGGAAAGTCCACCCTTTCCCAGTGGACTGGGAGACCCACCCTCAAACCAGGTAAACACAATCTAATCAGCTGCCAGTGCGGTCAGAATAAAAGGAGGCAGAAGAACATGGATACACTAGACTGGCTTAGTCTTCCAGCCTACATCTTTCTCCCATGCCGAATGCTTCCTACCCTCGAACATCAGCCTCCAAGTTCTTCAGTTTTTGGACTCTTGGACCTTCAACCACAGATTGAAGACTGCACTGTTGGCTTCCCTATTTTTGAGGTTTGGGGACTCAGACTGGCTTCCTTGCTCCTCAGCTTGCAGACAGCCAATTGTGGGACTTTAACTTGTGATCATGTGAGTCAATATTCCTTAATAAACTCAGATATATATATGTATCAGATATATATATATATCCTATTGTATATTATATACAGATATATAATATTCTATTATATACAGGTATATATAATATGTATCAGATATATATATATATATATATCCTATTGGTTCTATCCCTCTTGAGAATCCTGACTAATACAGCCTCCCAAAATGCTGAGATTACAGGAGTGAGCCACAGCCACCATGCCCAGCCCCAAATTCTTAATTATACAACAATGGGTCCAGAGATCAGGACCTGGGTAGGATGTGGCAATAAGACAACAGATGGTGGATGGGGACACATGTTGGAAGTGTGGCAGGACATGGCTGAGGGAGCTCATAGGATGGTGTCTATTTTCATGGCTGAGTGTGAGGAACAGCGTAAGGTCAAGATTTCAGGTCAATGGTGAGTTTTTTAAATTGTTGCTGTGAACCCCAAAAACCTGACCCAGGTCTCAGTTAATTTAGAAAGTTTATTTTGCCAAGGTTGAGAACACCCACCCACTCATGACAAGAGCATCAGGAGGTCCTGACCACATGTGCCCAAAGTGGTCAGAGCACAGCTTGGTTTTATATATTTTAGGGAGATATGAGTCATCAATCAATATATGTAAGATGTAGACTGGTTCTGCCTAGAAAGGCAGGACAACTTGAAGCAGGGAGGGGGCTTCCATGTCACAGATAGGTGAGAGACAAACAGTTGCATTCTTTGAGTTTCTGATTATCCTTTCCAAAGGAGGCAATCAGATGTGCGTTTATCTCAGTGAGCAAAGGGATGACTTTGAATAGAAAAACAGGCAGGTTTGCCCTAAGAAGTTCCCAGCTTGACTTTTTCCTTTAGCTTTTTGATTTGGAGGCCCCAAGATTCATTTTCCTTTCACATTTCCCCCTTTTTCTTTTTTAAAATCTTTTAGAGAAAGCATTTTAGAAGAAAATGAGTCTCTGGTCCCAGGTTTCATCTGATTGCTCAAGACTAGGATGGTTTATTCCTAGACAGGTAGGTTCTGAGTTATTAGGAAAGTTCATTTTTAGCAGGTTGTGAAGTTTCATGTCCTATGAAGAGAAAATAGGGGGAGAAAGGGAGGAAAACAACAACAAACAAAAGAACAATCTGTAAAATTGATATAGGCCACATTCCTCTGAAGTCTATACATCAGTAGGCACATATGAAAGTGGCTTATGTATGTAAATAGGTTGCCATTATTTTCTTCTGAAGTTTAAGTTGTCTAGCTTCAGTTTGCAGGGCTTTACAAAAGCATAGCTTAGTTTTCAGTGACTCTCAATTAGGAAAACTTGGGGTGGAAAAAAAGAAAAAAAAATTGAAAACATTATTTTAAAGACCTATAGCCAAGAAAAATTAGAATTCAGTCCAAACTGTAGAAAATAATAAAAATTGAAAAACATTAAGCAAGACTAGAATCTACCAACAAATGTACTGTAGTTTTATGAAACATAATTTTTCTCTCTCCAGTTTTCCATTTTTACTAGACAAATCATGGTAGGACTGATTTGCTTTATTATACTTGACCTGTTTATTTGTATACAATGCAGCAAGAATAACTAGTTTTTCATGGACTTTTAAATTGGCTTTAATGTAACTTTGTTCCACAGAAGGAATCTCAGATAAGACTTCTGTAAAGCTGAGCCCAGCCATGGATTTGTACCATCAAAATACCTATGAGTTGGGTGAATTCCTCTTATCTTGAGGTTCCAAGATAAACTTTGGGCTCCTGGGCCTGTCAGAGTGACATTCTTTAATTACCACAGGTCAGGAACCCTGTATGGGGACTGGGCAGACAAGATATGAGGCCAGTTTTCCTAAGGGGCTTTTATTGGCTCCATAGGTCAAGTTTGATTCTTTAAAGTAAAGACAGCATTGCAGTCAAAGCCTTGGTAAAATAACCAGTTTGTCCAACTGTGTTCTGTTACAAATGAAAACAGATTCTTATTGTACTTATGTAAATAACTATATTTCCATAAGTTAAGAATATTCACAAGTTGTTTCCAAGTATATATAGAGAGAAACAAATATGCTCCAAATTGTGTTCACAGGAGTATACTTAATTGTTAAGAGCTGTCAATAGCTCAACAGAAAAATTTCCTTGACTCTGAAAACAAAACGAAGGATCAACGTTTTAAGAAAAAAAGTCAAAAAGATTACTTCAGCATTCTGTTAGTTCCATCTATGAAGTTAATTCCTGTTCTGCTTGATATTCATGAATATTTCAGCACTCCATGAATCCTGAAAGTTTTTCCCCTATTCTGATGTCACAGTCTCCAAAGCTATCAGTAAGCCTGCATTCAAGAGCACCCATTAGAGTTTTATAGCTGATTATAAAACCACCTTCTAAAGAGGACCAAAGCGAGACAACAATTGTCTGTGGATGACAAAAAGTTTTAGGGCAACCACAGTCAAAGACACACTTGATGAGGAAATTTGTTACCTCCATGGCACACAATAATTTACCATAACAATTATAATTATTACTGATAATGTACACCAAGTCATATCAGAATTATAGGAGTTTCCCATAATTTTGGAACATATACCAATAACATATTTATACAAATACAGCCCAAACAAAACCAAACACTATTTCATATTTGACAATGCTTCCTGTAAAATTTTTATACCAAATAAGCCACATTATGTTATTATTTTTTTTTTTTTTTGGACTTTAGGGAACCTAGTATCTTAAAAGATTCATTAGGTCAGAAAAAGACATAATTTGTAGTTTGATTTTGGAAAGTTTGTCAAACTTGAAAGGTTTAAAACACTTGATGAAAGGTCATTGTAAAATAAGTCATTCATTTGACCAAAGTGATAACTCAAGGATTTTTTTTTAAAAAAAAAAAAGGTGAAAGCCTTCATTCTTTGAGAGAGGAGACTTAATTTTCCAAACAATAAGCCCTAATAAAAATAGCATGAAGCCAATTAAATGTTTTCCAAAATTGTATTAACAATCTATGAAATTTTTATCTTGACCATAGCTATAACTTCCAGTAGCCTTTTATAACCTCTATAACCTTTATTAGGGAGTAGGTTAATGCTTCAAGAAAACCTTGTTAATCTGACACAGGACCCATATGCTGATCTTGCATCAGTGTGGCTCTGACATTAATGATTATGATTAATTTATAAAGAAATTGAACTTATTTTATCTCTCAAAATTGGCCTTTACAATCTCACACACCCATCTCTTCCACTATAGTCCCTGGGCCTTGAGTTGAATAGCTTTAATTTCTGGCTCTGTGTTTCAAGAACGCAGTTTATTTTGATTGTCATCTTCAGCAGTCCTGAAGATGAGCCTTTAATTGCTGTCAGTATTTAAGATTTAGCAGGACTTGTCCTTTTAAGTCCCAGGAGTCAAGCCCTATAACTCAATGTCACAGGGACTTTAAAAGCACATACATAAAGATATATAGATGTAATAATCATAATTTTTAAAAAATTTTATTAATCTCAGTGTTTTCTAAGCAAACCAAAACTTAATAATAATGGCATAGAAATTATTTCAATAAAACATAAAATCTGTTAAGCCAGTTACCAAAAGGCAAAAGAAAAGACCTTCTGCAATGCACAGAATATTATGTTGGAAGAAAACTTTTCCTTTAGACTTTTAAGAAAACATTGTTAGCATCAGGACACAACAAACAGAATCTGAGGGAAAAAAACGTATATGAGCTGAAGGGAGTTGAAGGAGGGCATTACTATTTCCCACCCTTTAAAGGGGAGAGAAAACCTAAAACAGCGAGATGCAGTAAAAGCTGAACTTTGGGTTAAAAACAATTCTTAAGTCTTTTACAATTTATTAAGAGTGAATCAACCCGTAAGAAAATTTCCTTGTTCTAACCAATTTTTTAATGTGTAAGTAGTTTTTTAACATCAACCCAATCTCTAGAAAGACCATTATAATTTCCCTTTAATTATAGACAACTTGATCATATATAAGTTTTTTAAAATAAATCCTCTTATTGTGACTTACACAGACTATTCAGGACATGCTTGGACTTTCTGGTTTGTCGTAAACATCCTTTTCTTTCTTTTTTTTTTTTTTTTTAATTTTACTTTAAGTTCTGGGATACATGTGAAGAACATGCAGGTTTATTACATAGGTGTGCATGTGCCATGGTGGTTTGCTGCACCCATTAACCCGTCATCTATATTAGGTATTTTTCCTAATGTTATCCCTCCCCTTGCCCCCCACCTCCTGACAGGCCCTGGTGTGTGACATTCCCCTCCCTGTGTCCATGTGTTCTCATTGTTCAACTCCCACTTATGAGTGAGAACATGCAGTGTTTGGTTTTCTGTTCCCGTGTTAGTTTGCTGAGAATGATGGCTCCCAGCTTCGTCCATGTCCCTGCAAAGGACATGAACTCATTCTTTTTTATGGCTGCATAGTATTCCATGGTGTATACGTGCCACATTTTTTTACCCAGTCTATCATTGGTGGGCATTAGGGTTGGTTCCAAGTCTTTGCTATTGTGAATAGTGCCGCAATAAACATACATGTGCATGTGTCTTTATAGTAGAATGATTTCTAATCCTTTGGGTATATACCCAGTAATGGGATTGCTGGGTCAAATGGTATTTCTGGTTCCAGATCCTTGAGGAATTTCCACACTGTCTTCCACAGTGGTTGAACTAATTGGCACTCCCACCAACAGTGTAAAAGCATTCCTATTTCTCCACATCCTCTCCAGCATCTGTTGTTTCCTGACTTTTTAATAATCGCCATTCTAACTGGCATGAGATGGTATCTCATTGTGGTTTCAATTTGCATTTCTCTAATGACCAGTGATGATGAGCTTTTTTTCATATGTTTGTTGACCACATAAATGTCTTCTTTTGAGAAGCGTCTGTTCATATCTTTTGCCCACTTTTTGATGGGGTTGTTTTTTTTTCTTGCAAATTTGTTTAAATTCCTTGTAGATTCTGGATATTAGCCCTTTGTCAGATGGATAGATTGAAAAAATTTTCTCCGATTCTGTAGGTTGCCTGTTCACTCTGACAATAGTTTCTTTTGCTGTGCAGAAGCTCTTTAGTTTAATTAGATCCCATTTGTCAATTGGCTTTTGTTGCAATTGCTTTTGGTGTTTTAATCATGAAGGCTTTGCTCATGCCTTTGTACTGAATGGTATTGCCTAGGTTTTCTTCTAGGGTTTTTATGGTTTTAGGTCTTATGTTTAAATCCTTTTTTTTTTTTTTTTTTTTTTTGAGATGGAGTCTCACTCTGTTGCCCAGGCTGGAATGCAGTGGCATGATCTCTGCTCACTGCAAGCTCCACCTCCTGGTTTCACGCCATTCTTCTGCCTCAGCCTCCCAAGTAGCTGGGACTACAGGCACCCACCACCATACCCAGCAATTTTTTTGTATTTTTTAGTAGAGACAGGGTTTCACCGTGTTAGCCAGGATGGTCTCCATCTCCTGACCTCATGATCCACCAATCTCGGCCTCCCAAAGTGCTGGGATTACAGGCGTGAGCCACCATGCCCAGCCATGTTTAAATCTTTAATCCATCTTGAGTTAATTTTTGTATAAGTTGTAAGGAAGGGGTCCAGTTTCAGTTTTCAGCATATAGCTAACCAGTTTTCCCAACATCATTTATTAAATAGAGAATTATTTCCCCATTGCTTATTTTTGTTAGGTTTGTCAAAGATCAGATGGGTGTAGATGTGTGGTGTTATATCTGAGGCCTTTGTTCTGTTCTTTTGGTCTATATATCTGTTTTGGTACCAGTACCATGCTGTTTTGGTTACTGCAGCCTTGTAGTATAGTTTGAAGTCAGGTAGCATGATGTCTCCAGCTTTGTTCTTTTTGCTTAGGATTGTCTTGGCTATTAGTTTTTTCTAATTCTGTGAAGAAAGTCAATGGTAGCTTGATAGGGATAGCACTGAATCTATAAATTACTTGGGCAGTATGGCCATTTTCACGATATTGATTCTTCCTATCCATGAGCATGGAATGTTTTTCCATTTGTTTGTTTCCTCTCTTATTTCCTTGAGCAGTGGTTTGCAGTTCTCCCTGAAGAGGTCTTTCACATCCATTGGAAGTTGTATTCCCAGGTATTTTATTCTCTTTGTAGCAATTGTGAATGGGAGTTCACTCATGATTTGGCTCTCTGTTAGTCTATTATTGGTGTATAGGAATGCCTGTGATTTTTGCACATTGATTTTGTATCCTGAGACTTTGCTGAAGTTGCTTATCAGCTTAAGGAGTTTTTGGGCTGAGATGATGGGGTTTTCTAAATACACAATCATGCATCTGCAAACAGAGGCAATTTGACTTCCTCTCTTCCTATTTGAATACCCTTTATTTCTTTCTCTTGCTTGATTGCCCTGGCCAGAACTTCCGATACTATGTTGAATAGGAGTGGTGAGAGAGGACATCCTTGTCTTGTGCCAGTTCTCAAAGGGAATGCTTCCAGCTTTTGCCCATTCAGTATGATATTGGCTGTGGGTTTGTCATAAACAGCTTTAAACATCCCATTCTTAGCCAGTCACTTTATTCTAGCAAAAAATTTATCATACAAGATTCTTTCTTACCTAAAATTATTTCGCCTTAAGCTTTCTTACCAAAAAATACCACTCTATTTCTATAACTTTCCTTACATTTCCCTTATTTCCTTGTTCCTTTTACCTTGTTTTATACATAACTTTTCAATAAACTTTGAAGTAGACAAAAATTATTCATCTTTTTAAAAGGACACTTTCTTTTTTAGAAAGAATGGTTTCCTACAATATGTTTTGCTTGGAAAATACCCAAATAATGAAATACTTATTATTTAATTTAACTTTAGATTCTAAATTATGACGAGTTTGTCTACGAATATTTATCCCATTACATTTACCTAATTATTTTATTTTAACTGTTTATCTAGATTATTTATGAAAACTGTGATAGCCATCACTTAAAGTTAGGAAACTGCCATCACTGAGACAGTGAAAAAGATCTGACCTAGCTGACTCCATTTTGCTTCTAACCTCCAAGCTGTCCTTGTTCATTCCTGGGCATAGGCTGAACTAACTTTGGGAGGAACTTAGTTTATAGTTTAGCTTTGAAACAAAGATGATAACAGTCCTTTTCCAAAACAAACCTCCTTCTTGCCTGTGGACTAGACTGCCTAAAGCCACAAAGCTAGAAGTTATGGTAATTTTACTAAATAATGCAAGATGTAGCTATTTTCATTAAACCAATATTAATGTCTTATTTATCAAAGATTAAACAAGCAAAGATCATTCTGTTTTGGGCTGGGTTTATAGTTTTGTAACCCCTATGCCAAATTTTGACACCTTATAGTATTTGACAGGGATAAGTATAAAATTGCTTGATTAATAAATCCAAACAAAAATGTATGCTAGGAATGATTTTGTTTCAGGGCAGTCATTACTTAATTTTTAAAACTCTTATTTAAATTTGCAATGTTTTAAATGAACATCACTTAAAGTAGTAATCAACAGAGGTTAGGAGAACATAACAATACTCTTTCTCTTAGAAAATACAGCAAAAATATAATTTTTTACAGTTTTGCTCCCAAACTTTTCTCTGTAATAACATGCCTCACTCGCCTTTACAATAGGTTTGTTGTGAGAATCTTGTAATGTAAACCCTGGGCATTCTGTGAAGCATTTTTAAACTTCTAGTTTACACTGACTCTTATTCAAGTGTTTTTAAAAATATGTTTAAAAAACTGGCCAGGTGCGGTGGCTCACACCTGTAATCCCAGCACTTCGGGAGGCCGAGGCGGGCAGATCACAAGGTCAGGAGTTGGAGACCAGCCTAGCCAACATAGTGAAACCTCGTCTCAACTAAAAATACAAAAATTAGCTGGGTGTGGTGGCGTGCGCCTATAGTCCCAGCTACTCAGGAGGCTGAGGCAGAAGAATCGCTTGAACCCAGGAAGCAGAGGTTGTGGTGAACTGAGTTTGCACCACTGCACTCCAGCCTGGATGACAGAGCAAGACTCTATCTCAAAAAATATATATATATATTTTAAAAACTGTCCTTCTTCTCTTTCCAATATTTTTACAATTTCCAAGAGATTTTAAGGATCTTGAGAGAACATTTATTACAGAAATATCTACTACTATTACTAGTCAAGAAAGCAAACTTAGGTAAAGGAAAGACTTAATATTTTGTCCTATATACATCTTAATCATCCTAATGGTAAAAACTCACATGAAACTTTAAGATACAAGGTGATATGAGAACCTCAACATGGAAAGCTGTCACTATAACTACAAGCAGTATACAAACATGCTTCTACTTTTACCTACATAAGCTGACAGATGTTTAAAATACTAGGTTAACAAAGATCTTTTAGTAAAGTGACTTATGCAAGCTTAAACTAGCAAGGATTAAGGATAAACCCTTACTAATTAATTGGAAGATCTGTGACATATTGTATATTTCATTTTACAAAATCAGAAATAGTTATTTTGAAACAAGACAAGACATGGTCTACCTGTCAAAAAACCACCACTCAGAAATATTTTTCATCCACAACACAGGAAAAACATAAAACCATTTAAATTTCATATTGGCACCAAAAAGATTAACTGCCCAGCCTTCTTGGATTAGAAAAACTAAAGCTGAGTGTTAAGTAGTTATGCAGGCATTTGAACATGTCTAAGCTTTTAAATCAGTAAAATGCTTTCTAATAATTTTGATTACAAAAGTAATACATACTTATAAAAATTTAAACAGGGCTGGGCGTGGTGGCTCACACCTGAAATCCCAGCACTTTGGGAGGCCAAGGTGGGTGGATCACTTGAGGTCAGGAATTACAGACCAGCCTGGCCAACATGGTGAAACCCCATCTCTACTGAAAGTACAAAAATTAGCCAGGCATGGTGATGGGTGCCTGTAATCCCAGCTACACAGGAGGCATGGGAGGCTGAGGCAGGAGAATCACTTGAACCCGGGAGGCGGAGGTTGCAGTGAGCTGAGTTCACACCACTACCCTGTAGCCTAGGCGACAAGAGTGAAACTCCATTTAAAAAGAAAAAACAAAATTTCAAACAGAACAAAATGAAAAAAATACAAAGTGAAAGGCCCCTATAAAAACCCCTCTGGGGCCCATCCCCCCACCCCCTCAAGTGAAACCACATTTAATAATTTGGTGTATATCTTTCCAAACCTTTTGTTCTACACGTGTAAAAAATATACATGCTTTGATTTGGCTCAGACTGTACATAGTGTTTTCCCTCTTGCATTTTACACTTAATGTATCTTTGACATCTTTCTATGTCAGTGCATGTTGGCTCGATGATATTCTATCATTAAATACCCTTCCAAAAATGGTAAAATCACTTTAAAAAATCATTCACACAAGTACATATTTACAATTTTAAAAGAAAACAGACAGAACCCCAAAACACAACAACAAACCTCTAAAAATAATCTCTATCTTTCCATCAGCATGGAACAGTTCATTCCTTTTTCACACAAAACGAATTAGGTGATTGGAAAGATTAACTCTAATCTCCACATTTATATACAGAATGTTCTATTTGTTAAGCCTATCTGAAAAGAATAAAAAATTCAGATGATTAATTCACTTACACTTAGAAATTAAGTCAATATACTATGAATACACATTGTGATCAGTTATAATATGATGCTTCTTAGTCTAGGGTTTCAATTAAATAACAGTAAAAAAAAATTGGATAAATAAGACAGCTAATAACTGAAAAATCCAGAAATTCAAAGATTATAGTGCCAACTAAAACACTGCCATTTACATTTTTTTTCCTACTTGGTAGCAAATGCTAATGGAATTCAATCCTGATTACTTAAAGTCAGTTCACATCACACATGCAATCAGGGTAATAAGAACATAACATGCCTACTATAGTGTTAGATTAAGACATAAAATTTTTTTGCTTGAAAGTAGTGACTGCATACCACTTGAGGCATTTGTCAACCACTTCAGCACATTGTTTATGAGTGACTGGATGTCCATAAGGAATAAAAACGACAGCAATATTTCTACCCATACAGATTTTGCAAAGCTTCTCCTCTTGCAGGTGTCTTAACTGCTCTTCAGTACTACTAATCTCTTTCTGCACTGAAGTCTGACTTGATTCGTCTTGTGTACTGTCTTTCTGAGCCTTCACTGGATCTGCAATCAGAACCTCAAGTGATTTATAGTTGGTCCCAGATGTCTGAATTTTTTCCTCCATTATTTTCTTAATGTCCTTGAAACTGAACCCCATTCATATAGCTTCTTGTACCATAGGATTATGGAAGATGGTATCAATTTTTCTAGTTAGTGATGGTGTTTTTTCAGCAGTTCTTACCAGACACTCCTCAAGTGAATGGGATAAATGAATATTGTTTATATATTTTCGTGTCTTCTGTTCTAAAAGATATTTACACCCTGGATGCCATTTATCATGTTGTTCCCAAGGGTCTTCGTTGGGCTTCCAATCAGTTAGCCCCCCTCCACAGTGAAAGCACTTTACTTTATTACCTTCACCTAAAGCATAAAATCCAGCTCTTGCAAGCTGCTCCTTGTTAACTGAATATATCCACATCCCAAAAGTAATGATCCATGCTTCATAATCTGCCACAGATGGATGGATGGATGGATGGATGGATGGATGGATGGATGGATTTCTTGGAGGATTTGTTGAATTTGGGAAATTCCACGCCAGGACAGCTGGCCCAAACTGCCCGCGACAATCTGCTCGGTACAAGGGGAGGGTCCTGGAGAGGGTGCGGCCTGAGCCCCAATCTGGAAATGCCAACTTGGCTCTGCAGCCAGGCCTTAGCCACTTGGGTCTGGCATCCCTACATTAGTGCCATCCCTCCATTAGTGCCATGCCAGCTCGGGGTGCTGCCAAGGTCCTGCCACTTCCCCAAGCCAGAAGGGGGCGGCAGCAAGAAAAAACGAAGCCTTCGAACCACCCCCCACCCCACCAACCCTCACCCCACTGCACCCCCACTGGTTCTGTAACCCAGAACCTCTTGGCAATTCTTAAGACATTCCAAATAATTTTAAAGCTAGCTTATTTATTAAAGATTTTACCTAAGTTATATAAACCTGAAAAAGCATTTGACTTCTCTTTTCCTTTTTCCTGATAAGGTATTTGATTCAAGTGCTTTTATTGTCTTAAGCCAATTAATTCGCGCTCCTCTATATATTTTCAGTAGTGATAAACTGTGTACACAACACATAAATACAGAGATGTATTAGGCATGCCAATAGAAGTACATCTTATAGATTCATAAAGACTTTTATTTTTTTCCTACCTTAGACTTTCAAGTTCTTGATAACTTGTTTCACTACTTTGGCAGTTGTCAGCTAAATAGCCCTAAATCTGCCTATTAAAGGAAGCAACTCTTAGACGAAAATTCAGATAGCAAAATTTACATCTCAAGGTACAGAGAGAAAAAGTCTGGTGGTGCTAGAGGGAGATTAGGGATGGATGCCAAATCAACCATAAAATTATAGAAATCTACCATAGGGGCCAGGCGCCGTGGCTCACGCCTGTAATCCCAGCACTTTGGATGGCCGAGGCGGGCGGATCACGAGGTCAGGAGATCGAGACCATCCTGGCTAACACGGTGAAACCCCGTCTCTACTGAAAATAGAAAAAAAAAAAAAAAAATTAGCCGGGTGTGGTAGCGGGCGCCTGTAGTCCCAGCTACTAGGGAGGCTGAGGCAGGAGAATGGCGTGAACCCAGGAGGCGGAGGTTGCAGTGAGCCTAGATCGCGCCACTGCACTCCAGCCTGGGCGAGCGAGACTCCCTCTCAAAAAAAAATTTAAAAAAAGAAAGAAATCTACCATAGGACTGTATAAGGAGACCAATTTTATTTACGTTGTAATACCTAACCTTGTTTTTAGACTCTCCCTTTCTCCCTTAATCACCTAGCCTTGTTTCCACATGAATAATCTCTCCCTTAGCTGAGAAAGCCAAAGGAACTCCATTTCGCTCCTTCATTTACAAGACATCAAGGACTCCTTATCCACCCCCTTCCTCAAGGAGTTAACTTGTGTACGCTGACTCTCAACATATCAAAGAGTCCAATTAACTGATAAGGTACTGAAGCAAGCAATGTACAAAGTACCCAGGATTTCGCTCAAGAGATAACACCATAAAGCCTTGAGTTTGTGTCCGGCAGAGCCCCCATACCTAACATCTTATGATAGATTTAGAGCCCCTGCACCTGAAACTGTTTCCCTGTAACCATTTGTCTTTTTAATTTTTTTGCATGTTTTTACTTCTGTAGAATTGTTGCAGCTGAGCTCCCCTCCCCTTCCTAAACCAAAGCATAAAGGAAAATCAAGCCCCTTCCAAGGGGCCGAGAGAATTTCGAGCGTTAGCCGTCTCTCGGTCGCCGGCTAATAAAGGACTCTTAAATTCGTCTGAAAGTGTGGCGTTTCTCTAACTTGCTCAGGTACAACAACACCGAGACTACCTATCTTTTTTTTTTTTTTTTTTGAGACGGAGTCTCACTCTGTCACCAGGCTGTAGTGCAGTGGCGCCATCTCGGCTCACTGCAACCTCCGCCTCCCGGGTTCAAACGATTCTCCTCTTTCCTCAGCCTCCCAAGTGTCTGGGACTACAGGCGCGTGCCACCACACCCAGCTAATTTTTGTATTTTTAGTAGAGGCAGGGTTTCACCATGTTGGCCAGGATGGTCTCCATCTCTTGACCTCGTGATCCGCCCACCTCGGCTTCCCAAAGTGCTGGGATTACAGGCGTGAGCCTCTACGACCAGCCAAGACTACCTCTCCTTTAACTGGATCTCTGAGCTCTGGGCAGAGCCCACCCTGAATCCTGGTCTCCAAAAAGGGAAAATTATTAGGAGGCTAGACCATATGATGCTTTTACAGTGCACTTAAAAAAAAGTTTTTTTTTTTTAAAGACATTTCTACATGTCTAAACTACAGTCTTCCTTGAAAACCCCTTCTGTTGCAATAGCTAGTCAAAAATACAATAGTCAAAAAAATCAGGTAACACAATACAAATGCAAGCAGTTTAAGAGCTGAAATGAACTTGTCTGTTTACACTTAGGGATTCCATAAGGAAAAATAGAAGTTTCTCCCCAAAAGGGAGCCTGGCACCTTCTCCATTTTCTTTAAGGAACCCCAGGCTATTATAAACTATTTTAGGTCTCTCATGCAGCAGACGGTGCAAGAGAAAGGAGAGACAGCAGAAGTAAATGAAGAAAACAGAATCCAGTCAATAGAGAAGAAAAAAACTTTTGCTCAAAAAAAAGACAAGCTCCTAGGAAAGAAAAAAAAAAAAACATGAGGGCCATTTAAATACAAACACACATACATACACACGAACACATCTTGGATGTTAGCTTTTAATTAAGCTGACTTTTAACCATTGAGGTCCTTTAAAATAAATCTTTTAAAATCTTGTTACGACATTTCAGCTAGGACAAATTGCTGCTATTTCAGCATCACCAAGTATCAAACCAGAAAAGGCTTGATTTAGGAACCAAACCCAGGCTGTCGTGGTGGGATAAAAGGCAGAACCTTAGCTATGGAACTACAGCATGGAGCGACAGCCACTGCTCTTTCAGTTTGGCCTGGCTAGCAAAAAGGTGGCCTTGTTATGCAAATAAAGCCTGTTTGGTGGTCAAAATCAAACATCTTTTCCTTTTTCTTTTTTTCTTTTGCTGGCCCTTTTTTCCCCCACCATACCACGTTTGTGTGTGTGGGAGGGTGGGAATTTAGCCACTTCAGAGGCCTCATTCCCCATAATTTGGAACTTTCCTTTGGATTTGATCAAGTCAGATAGAGTAGGTCAAACCCAATGGGAAAAAGACTGAAACAGCAATAAAAACAGAAACAAACAAACAGTTAAGCAAAATAAATGATCACCCAACTTATATGATTACTGAGTGCTCTAATGGTAAGGAGAAATTAAGACCAGCTGGTTGTTAAACTTTAGCCAAGACAAAACCCCAATTCAGCTACTTACCTAGGGATGGGTCTCAGGCTGAAGACTGCTCACTACCATTCTAGAAGCAAGAAATAAAACTTGAACTCGTCTTACCTGTGTAGCAGGACAAGCCGCAGACAAAATCCCTCAGACACCAAGTTAAAGAAGGAAGGGCTTTATTGGGTCTGGAGCTTCGGCAAGACTCATGTCTCCAACAACCGAGCTCCCCGAGTGAGCAATTCCTGTCCCTTTTAAGGGCTCACAACTCTAAGACGGTCCACGTGAGAGAGTTGTGATAGATTGAGCAAGCAGTCGGTACGTGACTGGGGGCTGCATGGACCTGTAATTAGAATGGAACAGAACATGACAGGGATCTTCACAGTGCTTTTCTTATGCAAATAACCGATTAGGTCAGGGGTCGATCTTTAACTACCAGGCCCAGGGTGTGTCACTGGGCTGTCTGCTTGTGGATTTCATTTCTGCCTTTTAGTTTTTACTTCTTTCTTTGGAGGCAGAAATTGGGCATAAGACAATATGAGGGGTGGTCTCCTCTCTTACCTGCGGGGAGTGAGCTCAAACTCCTTAAAGGAGTTACCTGCCTTCCATCATCATGGAAGCAGGAAATCTTGCCTTCCTTGTTGGAAGCAAGTAAAACTCAAAACAAACAAACAAAAAAACAGGGAGTTGTACAGCAAAATAAACTTTTGATTTTGACCAAATTTTGGGAGATCAGGAATTCTCTGAAGGAGAAGCTTTCAGACCTCAGCAAATTGTCCTATTGGTTTGAGCCATAAAGTTAGCTCATGCTGGTACCAAACACCAATAGGAGATTTGTTGAAGGTAAGAGGCATCTCCACTTAGAATCCCTTCGTGGTTACCAACATGTGAACCTTGAAAATCTGAGACAGGTCTCAGTTAATTTAGAAAGTTTATTTTGCCATGGTTGAGGACACCCACCCATGACAGAGCATCAGGAGGTCCAGACCACATGTGCTCAAGGTGGTCAGAGCACAGCTTGGTTTTATACATTTTAGGGAGACATGAGATATCAGTGAATACATGTAAGATGTACATTGGTTCCATCCAGAAAGGCAGAACAACTTGAAGCAGGGAGGGAGCTTCCAGGTCACAGGTAGGTGAGAGACAAACAATTGCATTCTTTTGAGTGTCTGATCAGCCTTTCCAAAGGAGGCAATCAGATATGTATTTATCACAGTGAGCAGAGGGGTGACTTTGAATAGAATGGAAGGCAGGTTTGCCCTAAGCAGTTCCCAGCCTGACTTTTCCCTTTAGCTTAGTGATTTGGAGGCCCCAAGATTTATTTTCCTTCTACATCACTGTGGGCAGCAGACTAGGAAAGCTTTGTAGGACTGGTGGGCAGTATGAGAGCCCAGTGGGTGGTGGTGGTCCTGTGCCCATGGTGGCAACCACCTGTGAGGCTGAGTAAACTCATTTCCCAACCTCCTCTAGCAGCCCCAGTGGAGATACAGAGGAAGCAGACTAGCGATAAAACACAGCCTGAAGTTTTGTCTGGTGAGTGTAATGGAATAAAAATGGGAAGGGTGCTGAAGAGACCAGAAAGAAAATGGTTGAAGAGATGGGGCACAGATATTAAGCTGGATCAAAAAGGACGGAAAAGCAGAAAGGGCCAATAGAGAGAGGGGATATCTATGGGTTCGCGATCCTGAAAAGGACAAATCACTGGTGCTTTGAGAAGAGAGAGGGTGAGAAAGCAGGAAGGCTGGAGGCTGTCATCCAAGAGGTGGACATCTGTGAACATGATTCCAAGAGTCACCAGACCATGGGGGTGGCCAAAGGGAGTGCCTCTTCTCACCTCCTACTCTTAATTCCTTGTACTCAAGACAATAAGTTCCCAGAAAAGAAGTACCCATATTTAATTCATCTATGTCTTTCTAGCAGTACTAAAAATATTATATGAAAGGTATCAGACTTTGAGAATGTGTGCTGCTAAATTGTTAAGGATGCTGGAAAACTCAGGACGTCCCTGATCCTGAGCCTGAGTATGAGCCTGTGGTGAGCCCAACGCAGGTCTCCATTTGGACAAAGGCCTCAGGGAACGGATGAGACCTAGGGACAGGGATGCATGCCGGAGCAGCATTCCCCATCCCTACTGCAGCTCAGGCCAGCTGACTGCTTTATGAGTAAACGTTACCAGGGAACACTTTGCAGTCTTAACACACATGCCCACCTGTGACCACTGATCCCTGTTGAGTGACCACTGACATCAGAGATTCGATGGCAGCAATAAAGACAAGGCTATCCTCATTAGGAAGGAAAGGAAGGAGGAGGGAGGAGGGCAAACGAATCTTTCCTGCTTGTCAACCATGTCCATCTTTGTTAGGTGATTTCCCATGTGTGACTTCGTTTATCTTTATAATAACTCTGAGAGTTAGGTCTTGATGTCCACATTTTGAACATGAGGACATCCAGCCAGGAAGTTGAGTAACTTCTGGGGACATAGCTGAGAGGGCAAAGCTACATATAAACCCCTCTTTGTTTTTTCTGGCTTATCCACTGAGTGCCCCCTGCAATCCACCAGCCCATTTGTGAAGTACATACTATAGGTAAGATGACACAGGAGGAGTGGATGTGGGTGATTTTGTCACAGCTCTCCAGGAACTTACACACTGGTGAGGAGGGCCAGGTATGTTCCTGACCAGTCACAGTCAAAGCAACCTCCTACTAATCAAAGAGGCTTGGTACCTAGGGAATGCTATGTTGAAAGGTTCTTTTCTGGGTTTTAAAATGACGCGTCTATTTCCTTATTCCTAAGATTGCTTTTTTTCTGGCTAGAACTTAAAAGAAATTTTCAGTAAAATTTCCCTTCCCTGGCACAAAGTGAGCTTGAAATGAATTCCCGGTGGCCTTGATACTTTAAAATATTGCCTCCTATAAAATCAACCTTTAGAAGAAGGAAGTCAAAGAACATGCTAGATTTCACAGAGGTTAATTCCTTGCTATCCAGTTATCTACAGGACAATGTTGTCAAAGAAAAAATTATTTGGCCAGGCACGGTGGCTCATGCCTGTAATCCCAGCACTTTGGGAGGCTGAGGCGGGTGGATCACCTGAGGTCAGGAGTTCGAGACCATCCTGGCCAACATGGTGAAACCCCATCTCTACTAAAAATACAAAAAAAAATAGCCGGGTATGGTGGTGGGCACCTGTAATCCCAGCTACACGGGAGGCTGAGGCAGGAGAATCACTTGAACCCGGGAGGAGGAAGTTGCAGTGAGCCAGGTTCAAGCCACTGCACCCCAGCTTGGGCAACAGAGCAAGACTTCGTCTCAAAAAAAAAAAAAAAAAAAAAAAAATTCAATATTTTTAAATTCATGGTAAAGAAGATTTTATTCAGAACCAGCACAGAAGATACAGGAAACACTGCAATGGGACTTTGTAGGGGGGGAGAGAGATTGAATACAACTACATATACAGCACGGGCAAGGACATATTCATAGCCAGGAAGCAGAGCAAAGATCAGTGGATGCAAAATTACTAAGAGGAAACATGAAAAATAAGGGAGCTTCTGCCTAAACCCATCTAACAGGATCCTTGCTGAAGACAGGACAGGGTGATTGGACACCGCTTTGGGGATGGTGGAGGATGGGGAATCCAGTGAGATTTCAAGGGTGATCAGATATTGAACATAGAAGGTTCTTGCTGAAAAAGGATTTTACAAGAAAGTGTACAAATGTGCCTGGGAGAAGGTTCAGGAGGCCGACTAAAATTTGGTCAAGCAGAGAATATTTGCCAAGGTAAGAGCTAAGTCTTCTGACAAACAATAGATGCTAAGCCAGCAAGGGTGACATGTGCTCAGAGAAAGCACTGAGGGCTTATTTCCTTTTCCCCCAATCTCCACTCAGTCAAGTCTAGTCCCCTTGTCAATGTAGCCATTTGTAAGAATGCAATCAGGCAGGGTCCCATCTCCTAGTGACAGGACTGACTGAAGTTCTGCTGAAGAGAATGGCCTGGGGCTGACACCGAGATTTCAGAGTCCTTGGTTTCGCCAAGAGCACAGTGTAGTGCCATGCCCTCTCTCCATCTGAATGCCCAGTGTGGGCAGGAACAACTGCAGCCAGAAGTCTGGCACTTACGCTGGGGTCTGAGACCTGCCTGATCTGCTAACTAGTCTTGTCCCTTGGCTATAAACTGACGTTGGCAGCTGGCCAGAGAGATGAGCAAGAGATCTCTGACACCTTTAAGTCCCTGTGGAGTAGGATTACGTTGGGGAAGGTCATTCTCTTGACTGAGCAGCAATTTCAGAAGGAAGTCCCATGCAGAAGTGAGAGAAGGCAGGGAATCCTTAGTCAGAGCAAAACAATCTGCAGGATGGGACCCAGGGATGTGATCCTCCCATCCAAAGGCACTGAACTAAATGACTCTAAAATACTTTCCAGGGCTCACATTCTTTGAAGAACGGGGAATAAAACTAAGACAGGAGCCAGCAAGTGAGGACTTAGAAGGAGATGGCTCATTTGATCAGCCTCCACTCAACAATTTTAATCATCCACACTGGCATAGGGACACAATATGAATAAGTTGACAGGGGCGTACTCTGATTAAGGAATGGGCTAGTGCAGAGACCTGTCAGTCAAGAGTGGACAGGAGATAATTTCAAACAGTGAGAACAAAATTAACAGAGTCATGTGCTAAAGGGTGGCTGGAACTACAGAGGAGTTTAAGACTCAAGAGGTCTGGCTGGGCGCGGTGGCTCATGCCTGTAATCCCAGCACTTCGGGAGGCCGAGGCGGGCGGATCACGAGGTGAGGAGATCAAGACCATCCTGGCTAACATGGTGAAACCCCATCTCTACTAAAAATACAAAATATTAGCTGGGCGTGGTGGCGGGCACCTGTAGTCCCAGATACTCAGGAGGCTGAGGCGGGAGAATGGCGTGAACCCGGGAGGCGGAGCTTGCAGTGAGCCAAGATCGCACCACTGCCCTCCAGCCTGGGCGACAGAGCGAGACTCCGTCTCAAAAAAAAAGACTTGAGGGAGTTGTTTATTTTTGTTTTGTTTTTAAGACAGGGTCTTGGTTGGGCGCGGTAGCTCATGCCTGTAGTCCCAGCACTTTGGAAGGCTGAGGTGGAAAGATCTCTTGAGCCCCGGAGTTTGAGGCCACTCTGGGCAACATAGCAAGACACCGTCTCTACAAAAAATGTGCAGGTTGAGGCTGCAGTGAGCAGAGAAACACTGCTGCACTCTAGCCTGGGTGACAGAGCAAGACCCCGTTTCAAAAAAAAAAAAAAAAAAAGACAGGGTCTTGCTGTGTCACACAGGCTGGAGTGCAATGGTGTAATCATGGCTCACTGCAGCCTGGAACTCCTGAGCTCAAGCGATTCTCCTACCTTGGCCTACCAAAGTGCTAGGACTACAGGTGTGAGCCACCACACCTGGCCTCAGGAGAGATCTTAATAATAAAAGGACAAATTGCCTTGCATCCCTTAGGGGCAGGATTGACACATCCAAGGATCAGGCAGAAAGCCTGTGCGGAGTGGGGTGAGCAAAGAGAAAGGCTGAGAGCTGGGAAGAGGGAGATGCAGTGCCAGCTAGGACAGGGCCTTTTGGGCTATGGGAGGCTCTCAGAGGAGACCCCACCTAAACTAACCCATAACATTGAAGTGGGGACCTGTTGAAGTCATGGACTTCTACCTGAAAGCCAGAGAAATGGGAGGAGCCTTTCCTCTGAGGAGGGACTCTAGTCCATAGGCATCTTGCCACCAAAGACCTGGACAGGCCCTGGGAGAAGATGGTGGTAGCCCAGCTGGAGAAAAACCATTTGCCACCGGAACTAGCCCAGGGTGAGCCACCCAGGCACTCAGGGTGCACACCCATGCATGCACACACAGAATCACACTCCTTCCTATTATTCCTCAATTCAGGGGTCTCAACACCCATTTTTTTTGTTTTTGGTGTTTTTTTTTACTTGTTTACATTTTTTTTATTTATTATTTTGTGACAGGGTCCCACTCTGTTGCCCAGGCTGGAGCACAGTGCAGTGGTGCAATCATATTTGATTGCTGCAAAAGTAATTACAGTTTTTGTCACTAAAGGTTTTGCCATTACTTTTAATGACAAAAACCACGATTACTTTTGCACCAACTTAATAGCTCACCACAGCCTCAAAATTCCTGGTCTCAGGGAATCCTCCTGCCTCAGCTTCCTGAATAGCTGGGACTACAGGCACGTGCAATCCTACCTGGCTAATTTTTTTTTAATTTTTTTTGTAAAGATAGAAATTCATTTTGTTGTCCAGGCTGGTTTCAAACTCTTGTCTTTGTGCCTCCCTCTGCCCTGTGCAAGACCTTCTGGATGCCCACTAATGAAGACTTCCAGGGAGAGGAAAGGTAAACATAGGTCCCTGATCAAGGGACCAGGGTTTATCAACCACAAACAGCATGCCCAGATTCCACTGGCAGTCCTAGAGGTCGCACTTGCCCCAAGTGTGTGTGGAAGGCCTCTCCCTAGCAGTTGGTTTATACACCAGCCACAGCACAGCATATTCTCTTAAATTGTGAACATTTGCAAAAACTCCTTGAGGACAACTATCATGTCTTGTGTACTTTTGTTTTGTTTCCCTTCCCCTATGTACACGGGCGCACACGCTCTCATGCGCGCGCACACACACACACACACACCCCTCAAACTGAATGCCTGGTGTGCTGAATGGATGAATGGCTAATGTAAGTCATTCTAAAAGCTACTTTCTTTGGCATACCATCACCTTTGATTTCATCTTTCTGGAACTCCTACGTTCCCAGATGAATTTGGAAAGCCCTCAGGAAACATTTCAAAATTGCTATATGGGAGAAATGGGAGTGTCTCTCTAGAAATTTACCTGCCACAGGTATTTCTGGTAACACACAGCAAAGGTGGCACCACACATTCCTCATTACAGTGTCAATGCCAGTCACCTTCCTGTCCCATAAAACTTTATTAAAGGTGCAGAATTCCCATGGAAGCAGGTGGACACCATTCTGCTTCCAGCCAGCCAGGGGAGCAAGGTGTCCACTGTGCCTTTGTGGCAGGAACTGCGCTTCTCTACTCTCCCACTTTGAGGCCTCTGGGGCTGGCCTGCTGCCTCCTCATTGACAAGGCTGCTTACTGAGCAGTTCATTCTGAGCTGGACATAGTGCTTCTGGTGAGTCTCTACTTCTATTTAACCCAAAGATATTCTTTCCTAAGGAAACGCTTTCCTGTTGGGGGAGGTTAGCTCCAGATGGAAGTCACAAGTGATGGCATGATAGCTCTCATCCGTTTGGTTGGATGATATTCATGGAGCACCACCATGAGCCAGTCATGGAGGTGAGCAGTATATGCCAGCCCTGAATCAGGTGCATTAACAGCAAGGGAGACAAGCAAACAAAGCTGAGGTTTGCTGAGGATGTTCAAGACTCACACAGCACAGAGGAGCATCTACCACCCAGCTTGGGAAAGGACTTGTTATAGAGGGGGTGAAGCATAAGCTGAGTCTTGAAAGACTAGAAATTAGCCAAACTACAAGGAGGAGAAGGAGTTTCCAGTCAGGAAGAACAGGTTATGCAAAAGCACAGAGACTAGAAAGAATATCACATTCAAGGAACTGCAAATAGTCTGGAAAGGTTGATACGTGGTATAGGAGAGGAGGGCAGGGGATTCCAGGTGGGCCCTGCTTGCCACACTCAGGAGCTTGAACTTATCCACAAAGGAGGTGGGGAACCAGTAATGAATGGGTTTTGTGCAAGGGCTTCATGTCACCAGATTTGCTTTTTGGAGACACTTCTGTGGCTGATGTGTGAGGAAGGGATGGATGAAGTTTCCGTGGCAATCAGGAAACCAATTAGCAGATGATTCAAATGGCCTAGGGGAAAACGGAGGAGGACTTGAACTACTATGCAGCAGTAGAAATGGAGAGAAATAACAGATCCCAGGCACTCAGGAAGCACTCAAAATGAGCCCTTCAAAGAACCTATGGTAGGTGATGGATGGATGGAGTGTGAGTCCTGGGGTAGCATTGCCTGGGAAAATACTTTCTGGTTGAGACAGGGAAGTGGGCCAGTAGAAATGGAGGGCTTCTTCTTTTTGCTTTAAATACTTTTATAATATTTGGAACTTTGAAAATGAGCAGATATATTAGCAAAAAGCCTAAAAGGGATATTTTTGAAATCACTGCTAGTTCTAACATATAACTTTCAGCTTGCACACATCATCAATTAACTTTGATAGCGCCTTTCTGGAACTATCATCCCAAATAGCAATCCTTGTAAAAACCTATTTTGAAAAACGGGCCTTGTAGGATAGCCTCATAGATGTTTCGTGGTAGATTTTCTAACATTCTAATGTCAGGGAGTGAAAGGAATCCCGGTAGAAGTTGGCAAATTCTGGAATCTCTATTCATGGTATTAAAGTTTTGCCTTCACACAAAAGTTTAACACCTTTACACAATCAGACTTCCTCATTTTATATTGCTCAGTAATTAGAGGAAATCAGGCACCCAGAGCCTGGGTCCTAGACTTGACAAAATGCACCTAACAAATCCTGAGTGGCCTTGCTGAGAACTTCTTCTCCCAGAAGATAGAAAACTCAGTTCCAGCCAACAAGAGGGAAGCAGCTGAAGAAGTGAAATTAACAAAGTCCTGGAAGGAAATGACCAAATCATCTTTGATTGTGTAATAACCAGAGAGTAGAATACAGCAACGACAGACATTTTGGGAGAGAAGCATTTTATCATAGCTTTTAGAAGAGAAGTATTTTTCAGCATCATAAGCACACAATTCCAAGGATAGATACCTTCAAGGGATTGCTTTTGACAGTTATGACAAAGTCTTAAAGAAGAATAAAAGGACAAAGGAAATCCTCCAGCAACAAAGCTGCCACTTGTAGATGAGAAAGTGAACGGGAATAGGGAAGAAACTCAGAAAAGGGAAGAGAGATCACTAAAAACCCTGATTTGGAAAGTCCCAGTACTACCCTGAGAGGAGAAAGAAACAAATTCACACAGCACGTCACCGCCAGAAGAAGAAAGGAGGGAAGACAAGGGAACAGAGAGGATCCCAATCCTAAAAGGACAATGTGGAAACATTTAGGGGACAGAGGTGAATCTGCCAGGCCAATGTAGTTTAGAATGTCACTCAATCACTGAGAATGAGAAAGGAGTCTGCTGATGAGCACCGTGTGGACAGGAGGAGACAGGGGCAATAAACATATGTAACAATTAAAAGTGAGAAATAAAGATCTGGTTTCGGTTCAGTTAACCCATATTTGCGTCGTAGTTCCAGCATTTACTGTTTGTGCGGTCTTAAATAAGTTATTGTCTGAACCTCAGTTTCTGCATAGGTCAAATGTTTCAATATTATCTACTTTAAAGGTTATTATGAAGAGTTAATAAGATAATGAGGGAAAAAAGGTACCTGGCACTTAGTAGGTGCTCAATAAAGGATGGCTTTTTTTTTTTTTTAAGTATTGCTTCTAAATTTGTATGTAAGAAAAAATGATATAATACAATGGTACAAGACAGGGGCCCGCAGGACAAGTCCAGCCACACCCATTCGTGTATTATCTGACTGCTTTTCTGAAATGATGCAAGGTTGAGTAGTTGTACCTGAAACATTTATTATCTGGCCCTTTACAGAAAATGTTTCCAGACCCCGGATAAGTGGTACCAGAGCCCCCTCTGTTTGTGGTCCCCTCTCTTATACACACTAGGTGTGAGAAAAGACATAGAGTAGGAGAGCCCTGCCATCCATCTTACCCACCCAGGGGCTTTTTCTGATGGATCCAAAGGAAGGACAAGGTCTTATTGGCCTCCCAGAACTGACATAACAACTCCGACATCAGGGAAAAGCCACTGGAGACTACATAGCTCGCCAGCCCCAGCCACCTGCTCATATATCTAAGCCCTCCTTATTCTAGACCAGGGAGGAGAATGGAATGTCCCTTGGACTCTGCATGTCCCCATTCTGAGAACCCGGATCCAAGAGGGAGAAGAAGCCCATTGGAGATGATGCCATAAAGGAAGTGGAAGCGATATGATAAAAATCATAGTGCCCATTCCCAAATAATTCCAGAAGCAGAAGGGAAAGGAGAGAAATATCCACAGAGACAGGTGTGGGTACACACAACATTTTTCATACTTTAAGATCCCAGAGGGACTCATGGAAATGATACAAGAAAATGAGACTCATAAGAATAAATGTTAGGAAGCCAGTGCCAATAATGAGATGGGAAATTGGGGAAAATGGTGGGGGCAGATTGCTTAGTTCTGTTCTAAGCAAGAGGGTGAACAAGGAAGGAACAGCTCACTGCAAAGAACAGATATCACTACATGTACATGATAATATAAGAACTAACCCATGATTATTTTGCTTGTCTTCTTGTTCAAAATGATTGAAGACCAATGAGATGAGAGCAACCTTGATAACTGGCTGGGAAGCCCATGATCAGACACAAGATGGTATCAGGGCACTTGCTGCTTTGAATAAATGTCAGTCTCCTGTCTTGGAAGAATGACCTGCCAGGGTAAAGAGGAACTTGCAGCTGAGAAAGGCCTTAGTGACTCAAGAACTGAATAATTCTCCAAAAGCTGGAGCATCCTGGCATTTCCAGCTTCCCATCTCTGCTTGTTCCACTTCCTTGGGGCTACATCACCATCTACATCATCATCACTCTTCCACTCCCTCCCTTAGTGCCAACTATGTCTATAGCAAGATATTTTCTGCCCATTGGGGATCGGAAGGAAGTGCTGTGGCCTGAGCAGTCTCCTTGGGAAGACAGGATCTGATACATACATTGCACAACCTGTCTATTTGACATAAGAGGTTTCACTTCCTCAGATGGATGGGATGGTAGCAGGTTTGGGTCCAGGTTACAGGGCCAGGATGAGACATGGCAGAACTGTGGAGACTGTTACGTCAGGGGGCATTGCCCCATGGCTCCAAAATTTCCCTCGAGCGAAAGCATCAGGGGCTCATGCAACCTGGATACTAGTGCTGCTTCAACCACACTGTACTATTGGATGAGTCACTTCATCCCTCCTAGCCTTGATTTCTTCGTCTGATGTTCACATTCAAATAGCTATTCATGTCTTCATCTCTGTGGTCCTACCATATCCCACCAGACAATCATTAGGGCTCCTCTCAGCTGGCAGATTCTGAGGTCCTGGATGCTACAATTGGAAGATGGAGAAGTAGAAGCTCAAGGTTTGTGACCTGTATCCCAAGTCCCAGAAGCAGAATGCACTAACTCAGAGCTGATGCTCGGGTCCCTTGCATATCTCCCTTCCTGTCACTGGCTTTGATCCTCCTTTGCTCAGTTTATAATCACATCAACAGACCAAAGACATCTCTGTGTTCTGTCAGGAGAGTTCACAGAGCCACCAACCCTCCAGACCCTGCTGGTTGCCGCATAAAGACTCTGGGGAAGGGTTTGAGGCTGCTGTGATCATGCAATGAATGCATGATTGTACCACTGCACTCCAGCCTGGGGATAAAGCTAGATCCTGTTTAGGAGAGAGAAAGAGAGAGAGAGAGAGAGAAGGGAGGGAGAGAGAGAGAAAAAGAGAGAGAGGGAGGGAGAAAGAAAGAGAGAAAGAAAAGAAGAGAAAAGAAAGAAAGAAATAGAGAGAGAGGGAGGGAGGGAGGGAAAGAAAGAGAAAGAAAGAAACAGAAAGAAAGAGAGAGAGAAAGAAGAAAGAAAGAGAAAAAAGAAAGAGAAAAAGAAAGAAAGAGGAAGGAAGGAAGGGAGGAAGGAAGGAGGAAAGAAAGAAAGACAGGCTCTGAGGAAGGTGGCAGTTCCTACAACCGGAGAACCAGTGGTTAATTTGCAAAGTGGATCCTGTGGAGGCAAAACAGAGGAGTCCCCTAGGCCACCCAGACAGGGCCTTTAGCTATCTGCAGGACCAGACACCAAATTTCATGAGGGCTCAGTGTTAGGAATAGATTATTGCTTATCAAATTCACAGGAAACTAACACGTTGAACAGCTTTTAGATTTCCTGTGGAAAATATAACTTACTAAAGATGGAGTTCTTGTGACTGACTCCTGATATCAAGATACCAGGAGCCAAATTAAAAATCAGAAGGCTGCTTGGAGAGCAAGTCCATGAAATGCTCTTTTTCCCCCAGTAGAGCCTATTTCCCTCGTGTCTCAAATACTTGCACGGAGGCTTACTCCCCTGGATAATGCAGAGCGAGCATGATACCTGGCACATACTAATTTGAATAAAAATGCTGTCAAATTCCCATTCACCCATTCAAGTAGCAAACTCTACCACCTGAATGTACATGCCAGGCACTGTGCTAGACTTGGCTCAAAAAGATTTCATAGTTTCCTGGAGCAACCAGGAGGAGCAAGGTTTCAACTCAGCGCTATAAGAAGTGTTACAGGCTGGGCACGGTGGCTCACGCCTGTAATCCCAACAATTTGGGAGGTCGAGGCGGGCGGATCACAAGGTCAGGAGATCGAGACCATCCTGGCTAACATGGTGAAACCCTGTCTCTACTAAAAATACAAAAAATTAGCCAGGCATGGCGGCAGGTGCCTGTAGTCCCAGCTGCTGGGGAGGCTGAGGCAGGAGAATGGTGTGAACCCGGGAGGTGGAACTTGCAGGGGGCCGAGATCGTGTCACTGTACTCCAGCCTGGGCAACAGAATGAGACTCCGTCTCAAAAAAAAAAAAAAAGTGTTATGATGCAGACCTGTCAAAGAGGCAAAGGAGGGTGTTCCTAGACTCCAGGCACTGTTCATAACCTGGACTCTCATTCATTCTACAAATGGAGGGCTCCCCTGGGCAGTACCCTGGAGCAGGCACTTTGCTGGTGTCTCGGTTAAAGAGAAACTGATAACTCTTGGTATTACCAAGAGATAGAGTCTCAGATGGATATTCTTACAGAAACAATATTCCACTTTTCAGAGTTCACCAAAAAATCATTTTAGGCAGAGATCATCTGGCATTGATCTGGTTTATCCATGAGATTGGCTAGGGTAACAGCACCTGGTCTTGCAGGGTTGTGTGAGCTTATCTCCGGGGTTGCCCCAACTCCATGAGGAGCCTGAACCCTGTGTACCGTATGTTCTCTGCCCCATCCAAGAAAGGTCAGTTTTCTCTCCAGAGGCTCCTGCAATTGACGGAGAGCTCCTGAGGCAGAGAACAGCACCCAAGGTAGAGACCCACACCCTCAATCCAGACAGGGAGGGCTATTGCCCCTTCATTGTACCCATTTATCCATCTCTAAGTGGGAAGATTCCTAAACTTAAGTACAAAGAAGTGAATGAAGAAAAGTATTTGCATGTATAAATCTGTGTGTCTTCCACTTTGTCCCAGATATCCTAAATTCAAACATTCTTCTAACGTAGGAAAATCCAGTATTTTAATGTGGACATCAACTGCACAACGATTGTCAGAAAAACAATGCGTATTTGCATGGTGATACATTTGCAAAATGTGTCATAGTTTGCTACTCCTTACCCTTCCATGAACCAGAGAATTATTTCAGTTTATTAGTCCCCTCCCCTAGGAAGCTTCCACCAATACTCTTTTCTTTTCCCCTTTCCTTTAACTTGATTGTGAAATCAGGTATTCAACAGAGAAATTTCTCAGCCTCCTACTTCTGCTTTTGAAAGCCATAAAACAGCGAGGGAGAAACTGGCAGACAGCAAACCTCTTCGAGGCACAAGGCACAACAGGCTGCTCTGGGATTCTCTTCAGCCAGTCTTCATTGCTCAAGTATGACTTTAATCTTCCTTACAACTAGATGCTAAGGGAGTCTCTCTGTCTCTCTCCCTCTTTGTGTGTATGCATATGTCTCTCTCTCTTTCTTTCTCTCTCTCTCTCCCCCTCCTTCCCTCTCTGCCTCCCTCTCTCAGCTTTTTGCAAAAATGTCAGGTGTAATATAATGCTTATGACTCGGGAAATATTCTGGGAATGAATACTGCTTATCTAGCAGCTGACACCCTAAAGGTTAGTGTCAAAGCCTCTGCTCCAGCTCTCCTAGCCAATACATTGCTAGTTGGGGTTTGGTTTAGCAAATGCTTTTCTCTAGACCCAAAGGACTTCTCTTTCACACATTCATTCATTCACTCAGAGATCACTTCTTTGCATGACTGCCATGCACTGGATGCTGAGAGAAATCACACATGAATGTAGCCATCATGGGGAAGTCACTCATTTTCTCCTTTTTACACAGGTGTCTGAAGCAGCCATGGCAGAAGTACCTGAACTCGCCAGTGAAATGATGGCTTACTACAGGTCAGTGGGGACACTGAGATCAGTAACATGAGCAGGTCTTCTCTTTCAAGAGTAGAGTGTTATCTGTGCTTGGAGACCAGATTTTTCCCCTAAATTGCCTCTTTCAGTGGCAAACAGGGTGCCAAGTAAATCTGGTTTAAAGACTACTTTCCCATTACAAGTCCCTCCAGCCTTGGGGCCTGGAGGCTATCCAGATGTATTGTTGCAAGGGCTTCCTGCAGAGGCAAATGGGGAAAAAAGATTCCAAGCCCACAATACAAGGAATCCCTTTGCAAAGTGCGGCTTGGAGGGAGAGGGAGAGCTCAGATTTTAGCTGACTCTGCTGGGCTAGAGGTTAGGCCTCAAAATCCAACAGGGAGCACCCAAGGTGCCCACCTGCCAGGCCTAGAATCTGCCTTCTAGACTGTTCTGCACATATCACTGTGAAACTTGCCAGGTGTTTTCAGGCAGCTATGAAAGACAGGCTGTTTGCCATTTCTTATGAACAGTCAAGTCTTGCACACAGGGAAGGAAAAATAAACCTGTTTAGAAGACATAATTGAGACATGTCCCCGTTTTTATTACAGTGGCAACGAGGATGACTTGTTCTTTGAAGTCGATGGCCCTAAACAGATGAAGGTAAGACTATGGGTTTAACTCCCAACCCAAGGAAGGGCTCTAACACAGGGAAAGCTCAAAGAAGAGAGTTCTGGGCCACTTTGATGCCATGGTATTTTGTTTTAGAACAACTTTAACCTCTTCCAATGAGACACAGGCTGCACCACTTGCTGACTTGGCCACTTGGTCATCTTATCACCATAGTCACTCACTAACGTTGGTGGTGGTGGCCACACTTGGTGGTGACAGGGGAGGAGTAGTGATAATGTTTCCTGTTTCATAGTAGGAAGACAACCAAGTCTTCAACACAAATTTGATTCTCCTTTTAGGAGATGGGTTCAGCCTATGCCAATCACTTGAGTTAAACTCTGAAACCAAGAGATGATCTTGAGAACTAACATATGTCTACCCCTTTTGAGTAGAATAGTTTTTTGCTCCCTGGGGTGAAGCTTATAACAACAAGACATAGATGATGTAAACAAAAAGATGAATTGAGACTTGAAAGAAAACCATTCACTTGCTGTTTGACCTTGACAAGTCATTTTACCTGCTTTGGACCTCATCTGAAAAATAAAGGGCTGAGCTGGATGATATCTGAGATGCCAGCATCCTGCAACCTCCAGTTCTGAAATATTTTCAGTTGTAGCTAAGGGCATTTGGGCAGCAAATGGGCATTTTTCAGACTCATCCTTACAGAGAGCCATGTTATATTCCTGCTGTCCCTTCTGTTTTACATGATGCTCAGTAGCCTTCCTAGGTGGCCCAGCCATCAGCCTAGCTAGGTCAGTTGTGCAGGTTGGGAGGCAGCCACTTTTCTCTGGCTTTATTTTATTCCAGTTTGTGACAGCCTCCCCTAGCCTCATAATCCAGTCCTCAGTCTTGTTAAAAACACATTTCTTTAAAAGTTTTAAGACTGGCATAACTCATTGGCTCCAGCTGTGGGAGGAGCCCATTGGCTTGTCTGCCTGGCTTTTGCCCCCATTGCCTCTTCCAGCAGCTTGGCTCTGCTCCAGGCAGGAAATTCTCTCCTGCTCAACTTTCTTTTGTGCACTTAGAGGTCTCTTTAACTGTCTTTCAAGCCTTTGAACCATTATCATGACTTAAGGCAACCTCAGTGAAGCCTTAATACGGAGCTTCTCTGAATAAGAGGAAAGTGGTAACATTTCACAAAAATACTCTCACAGGATTTGCAGAACGCCTATGAGACAGTGTTATGAAAAAGGAAAAAAAAAAGAACAGTGTAGAAAAACTGAATACTTGCTGAGTGAGCATAGGTGAATGGAAAATGTTATGGTCACCTGCATGAAAAAGCAAATCATAGTGTGACAGCATTAGGGATACAAAACGATATAGAGAAGGTATACATGTATGGTGTAGGTGGGGCATGTACAAAAAAGATGAACAAAGTAGAAATGGGATTTATTCTAAAAGAATAGCCTGTAAGGTGTCAGAAAGCCCACATTCTAGTCTTGAGTCTGCCTCTAACCTGCTGTGTGCCATTAAGTACACCCTTAACCTCCTTGAGCTTCAGAGACGGATAATCTTTTTATTTTATTTTATTTTGTTTTGTTTTGTTTTGTTTTGTTTTGTGAGATGGAGTCTCACTCTGTTGCCCAGGCTGGAGTGCAGTGGTACAATCTTGGCTTACTGCAACCTCCGCCTCCTGAGTTCAAGCGATTCTCCTTCCTCAGTCTCCTGAATAGCTGGGATTACAGGCGTGCCCCATCACACCCAGCTAATTTTTGTATTTTTAGTAGAGAAGGGGTTTCGCCATGTTGGCCAGGCTGGTTTTGAAGTCCTGACCTAAATGATTCATCCACCTCGGCTTCCCAAAGTGCTGGGATTACAAGCATGAGCCACCATGCCTGGCCCAGAGAGGGGTGATCTTTAGAAGCTTGGGATTCTTTCAAGCCCTTTCCTCCTCTCTGAGCTTTCTCCTCTCTAATGTCAAAGCACGGTTCCTGGCAGGACCACCTCACCAGGCTCCCTCCCTTGCTCTCTCCGCAGTGCTCCTTCCAGGACCTGGACCTTTGCCCTCTGGATGGCGGCATCCAGCTACGAATCTCCCACCAGCACTACAGCAAGGGCTTCAAGCAGGCCGTTTCAGTTGTTGTGGCCATGGACAAGCTGAGGAAGATGCTGGTTCCCTGCCCACAGAACTTCCAGGACAATGACCTGAGCACCTTCTTTCCCTTCATCTTTGAAGAAGGTACTTAGCCAAGAGCAGGCAGTAGATCTCCACTTGTGTCTTCTTGGAAGTCATCAAGCCCCAGCCAACTCAATTCCCCCAGAGCCAAAGCCCTTTAAAGGTAGAAGGCCCAGTGGGGAGACAAAACAAAGAAGGCTGGAAACCAAAGCAATCATCTCTTTAGTGGAAACTATTCTTAAAGAAGATCGTGATGGCTACTGACATTTGCAACTCCCTCACTCTTTCTCAGGGGCTTACACTTACATTGTCACCAGAGGTTCGTAACCTCCCTGTGGGCTAGTGTTAGGACCATCACCATTTTACCTAAGCAGCTCTGTTGCTCATCCACAGTAAGCAGTAATAGACCTGAAGCTGGAACCCATGTCTAATAGTGTCAGGTCCAGTGTTCTTAGCCACCCCACTCCCAGCTTCGTCCCTACCGGTGTTGTCATCAGACTTTGACCATATATGCTCAGGTGTCCTCCAAGAAATCAAATTCTGCTGCCTCACCTCACGAGGCCTGCCCTTCTGATTTTATACCTAAACAACATGTGCTCCACATTTCAGAACCTATCTTCGACACATGGGATAACGAGGCTTATGTGCACGATGCACCTGTACGATCACTGAACTGCACACTCCGGGACGCACAGCAAAAAAGCTTGGTGATGTCTGGTCCATATGAACTGAAAGCTCTCCACCTCCAGGGACAGGATATGGAGCAACAAGGTAAATGGAAACATCCTGGTTTCCCTGCCTGGCCTCCTGGCAGCTTGCTAATTCTCCATGTTTTAAACAAAGCAGAAAGTTAATTTAAGGCAAATGATCAACACAAGTGAAAAAAAAAAAAAAACATTAAAAAGGAATATACAAACTTTGGTCCTAGAAATGGCACATTTGATTGTACCGGCCAGTGCATTTGTTAACAGGAGTGTTAGTTACCCTGAGAAATTAGACAGCTCAAGCACTCCCAGGACCGTGTCCACCCAAGTCTCTTGGGCATAGTGCAATGTCAATTCTTCCACAATATGGGGTCATTTGATGGACATGGCCTAACTGCCTGTGGGTTCTCTCTTCCTGTTGTTGAGGCTGAAACAAGAGTGCTGGAGCGATAATGTGTCCATCCCCCTCCCCAGTCTTGCCCCCTTGCCCCAACATCCGTCTCACCCAATGCCAGGTGGTTCCTTGTAGGGAAATTTTACTGCCCAGCAGGAACTTATATCTCTCCGCTGTAACTGGCAAATGTTTCAAGTGCGGTGAGCCCATCATTAGCTGTGGTGATCTACCTGGCATCGTGCCACAGTAGCCAAAGCCTGTGCACAGGAGTGTGGGCAACTAAGACTGCTGACTTTGAAGGACAGCCTCACTCAGGGAGAAGCTATTTGCTCTCAGCCAGGCCAAGAAAATCCTGTTTCTTTGGAATCGGGTAGTCAGAGTGATCCCAGGGCCTCCAATTGACACTGCTGTGACTGGGGAAGATCAAAATGAGTGTCTCTCTTTGGAGCCACTTTCCCAGCTCAGCCTCTCCTCTCGTAGTTTCTTCCCATGGGCTATTCTCTGTTCCTGAAACAGTTCTGGTGCCTGATTTCTGGCAGAAGTACAGCTTCACCTCTTTCCTTTCCTTCCACATTGATCAAATTGTTCCGCTCCTGTGGATGGGCACATTGCCAGCCAGTGACACAATGGCTTGCTTCCTTCCTTCCTTCCTTCCACATTTAAAATGTAGACCGTCTTTCATTCTCCATTCCTACTGCTATGAGGCTCTGAGAAACCCTCAGGCCTTTGAGGGGAAACCCTAAATCAACGAAATGATCCTGCTATTGTCTGTGAGAAGTCAAGTTATCCTGTCTCTTAGGCCAAGGAACCTCACTGTGGGTTCCCACAGAGGCTACCAAATTACATGTATCCTACTCATGGGGCCCAGGGGTTGGGCTGACCCTGCACTGCTGTGTCCCTAACCACAAGACCCCCTTCTTTCTTCAGTGGTGTTCTCCATGTCCTTTGTACAAGGAGAAGAAAGTAATGACAAAATACCTGTGGCCTTGGGCCTCAAGGAAAAGAATCTGTACCTGTCCTGCGTGTTGAAAGATGATAAGCCCACTCTACAGCTGGAGGTAAGTGAATGCTATGGAATGAAGCCCTTCTCAGCCTCCTGCTACCACTTATTCCCAGACAACCACCTTCTCCCCGCCCCCATCCCCAGGAAAAGCTGGGAACAGGTCTATTTGACAATTTTGCATTAATGTAAATAAATTTAACATAATTTTTAAATGCGTGCAACCTTCAATCCTGCTGCAGAAAATTAAATCATTTTGCTGATGTTATTATGTCCTACCATAGTTACAACCCCAACAGATTATATATTGTTAGGGCTGCTCTCATTTGATAGACACCTTGGGATATAAATGACTTAAAGGGTCCCATTATCACGTCCACTCCACTCCCAAAATCACCACCACTATCACCTCCAGCTTTCTCAGCAAAAGCTTCATTTCCAAGTTGATGTCATTCTAGGACCATAAGGAAAAATACAATAAAAAGCCCCTGGAAACTAGGTACTTCAAGAAGCTCTAGCTTAATTTTCACCCCCCCAAAAAAAAAAAAATTCTCACCTACATTATGCTCCTCAGCATTTGGCACTAAGTTTTAGAAAAGAAGAAGGGCTCTTTTAATAATCACACGGAAAGTTGGGGGCCCAGTTATAACTCAGGAGTCTGGCTCCTGATCATGTGACCTGCTCATCAGTTTCCTCTCTGACCAACTCAAAGAACATCTTTCCCATAGCATCTTTGTCCCTTGCCTCACAAAAATTCTTCTTTCTCTTTTGCTGCAGAGTGTAGATCCCAAAAATTACCCAAAGAAGAAGATGGAAAAGCGATTTGTCTTCAACAAGATAGAAATAAATAACAAGCTGGAATTTGAGTCTGCCCAGTTCCCCAACTGGTACATCAGCACCTCTCAAGCAGAAAACATGCCCGTCTTCCTGGGAGGGACCAAAGGCGGCCAGGATATAACTGACTTCACCATGCAATTTGTGTCTTCCTAAAGAGAGCTGTACCCAGAGGGTCCTGTGCTGAATGTGGACTCAATCCCTAGGGCTGGCAGAAAGGGAACAGAAAGGTTTTTGAGTATGGCTATAGCCTGGACTTTCCTATTGTCTACACCAATGCCCAACTGCCTGCCTTAGGGTAGTGCTAAGAGGATCTCCTGTCCATCAGCCAGGACAGTCAGCTCTCTCCTTTCGGGGCCAATCCTCAGCCTTTTTGTTGAGCCAGGCCTCTCTCACCTCTCCTACTCACTTAAAGCCCGCCTGACAGAAACCACGGCCACATTTAGTTCTAAGAAACCCTCTGTCGTTCGCTCCCACATTCTGATGAGCAACCGCTTCCCTATTTATTTATTTATTTGTTTGTTTGTTTTATTGATTGGTCTAATTTATTCAAGGGGGGCAAGAAGTAGCAGTGTCTGTAAAAGAGCCTAGTTTTTAATAGCTATGGAATCAATTCAATTTGGACTGGTGTGCTCTCTTTAAATCAAGTCCTTTAATTAAAACTGAAAATATATAAGCTCAGATTATTTAAATGGGAATATTTATAAATGAGCAAATATCATACTGTTCAATGGTTCTGAAATAAACTTCACTGAAAAAAAAAAAAAAAAAAGGTCTTTCCTGATCATTGACTTGTCTTGGATTTGACACCGAACAGTAAAGATAAACAGGGCTGTGAGAGTTCTTGGGGGACTAGAATCCCACTCCTCATTGCTGAGTACTGCAAAGTACCTAGAAACATCCTTGGCCACCAAAGACTATCCTCCTCACCCATCCCCTTTATTTCTGTTGTTCTACAAAATGATATTCAGTGCACATCTGGAACAGGATCAGCTGAAGCACTGCAGGGAGTCAGGACTGGTAGTAACAGCTACCAGTGATTTATCTATCAATGCACCAAACATCTGTTGAGCAAGCGCTATGTACTAGGAGCTGGGAGTACAGAGACAAGAAAGGTAACAAGTTCCTCCTCAGATAGGAGAGGCAGATAGGTACAAGCAAAAACAAGGCAACATGACAAGTAGAGTAAGATAAAATACAAAAGGAGTATCCAGGAAGGAGTGAGGAGAGTGACATAAGAATCAAGCCTAAAGGGATAAATAGAAAATTTCCACACATGGGCTGGGCAAGGTGGCTTACGCCTGTAATCCCAGCACTTTGGGTGGCAGAGGCAGAAAGATCGCTTGAGCCCAGGAGTTCAAGACCAGCCTGGGCAACATAGTGAGACCCCCATCTCTACAAAAAATAAATAAATAAAACAATCAGCCAGGCATGCTGGCATGCACCTGTAGTCCTAGCTAGTTGGGAAGCTGACACTGGAGGATTGCTTGAGCCCAGAAGTTCAAGACTGCAGTGAGCTATGATTGCACCATTGCACTCCAGCCTGGGCGACAGAGTGAGACCCTATCTCTAAAAAATTGTTCCCAGATAGAAAAGAAAGGCCCTCAGGTAGAGGAACCAGCGTGAACAAGGGCATGGGGGTATAAGAATGAATGATGGAAAAAGTACATTTTCAGAACTGCGGGAATCACCAGAAGTAAAGTCAAAGCACAAAACAAGCCAGAGGAAAAGTAGTTGTAACTCACATCCCAGATAAAGAGATAACTTGCTTCACATGTAAAGAACTGCCTCAAAACATTTGAAAAAAAAAACAAAAATCCAGCAAAACAAGAGGCAAGGGATCTTAACAGTCTGTTCACAGAAAAGAAAATACTATTTGATCTTGGGCAGAGTAAAACAATGCTTAACATTGTAATAAGAAAGTCAAATTAAAAGCACTTTGAGATACTAGTATTTTCCCATCAGATTGACAAAAATCAAAAGTTTAACAACAGACCTTATTGGTCAAACTGTCGGGAAATCCCCACTGTTAAATATTACATGTGGGACTATAAATTAATATGACCCTTATAGAACAAAATTTGCTAACTATGAAAATCACAAGTGCACTTCCCCTTTGATCCAGCAATTTCACTCCTGGAGATTTATCCTACAGATGGACATAACCCATGTGAAATGAAAAATGATCAAAATTATTAATTGCACATCATTTGTAATATGAAAAATTGGAAGTAACCCAAGTGTCTATCAACAAGAGACTGGCTAAATGAAGTAAAGGACATAGAATACTAGGCAGCTATAGAAAAGAATGAGAAAGCACTCTGGTATTGTTTGGTTCTGTGTCCCAGCCCAAATCTCACGTCAAATTGTAATCCCCGATGTTGGAGGTGGAGCCTGGTGTGGGGTGATTGGATCATGGGGGTGGAGTTCTTATGAATGGTTTAGCATTATCCCTTTGGTGCTGTTCTCGTGATAGAGTTCTCACAAGATCTGGTTGTTTAAAAGTATGTGGCATCCTTTCTCTCTCTCTCTCTCTCTCAGTCCTGCTCCTGCCATATAAGACACCCACTCCCGCTTTGCCTTCTGCATGAGTAAAAGCTTCCTAAGGCCTCCCCAGAAGCCGATGCTGCCATGCTTCCTGTTGAACAGCCTGCGAAGCTGTGAGCCAATTAAACCTCTTTTCTTTATAAATTACCCAGTCTCAGGTATTTCCTTATAGCAATGCAAGGACTGACTAATACATGCTGTCTGCACAAATATGAAATCCTCTCCAAGACATGCTGATAGCTGAAAAACAAGATACAGACCGTATTTATGATATGCTAACTCTGATGTAACAAAAGGGAGGGGAAGAAGGGCAATACATTCCACTGTGCTTGTATTTGATTTTTTTTAGTTCTGGGAGATACATAAGAAATGAATAAAGTAGTTGTCAGAGGCTGAGGAATAAGATATATAGGGACAGGTATGGGAGCAAGACACTTTTATGAACACATTTTATACAGTTTGGGTTTTTTGTTTTTTTTGTTTTTTTTGTTTTTGTTTTGGAGACAAGGTCTCGCTGTTACCTAGGCTGGAGAGTAGTGATACAGTCATGGCTCACTGCAGCATTAAACTCCCAGGCTCAAGCAATCCTCCTACCTTAGCCTCCTGGGTAGCTGGGACTACAAGCATATGGCACTATATTTATCCACTCTAACACTGCTATAAAGAATGACCTGAGACTGGGTAATTTATGAAGAAAAGAGGTCTAACTGATTCACAGTTCTACAGGCTGTATAGGAAGCATAGCTGGGAGGCTTCAGGAAACTTACAATCATGGCGGAAGGCAAAGGGGAAACACACACATCTTACTATGTTGGAGCAGGAGAGTGAGAGAGTGAAGGGGGAGGTGCTACACACTTTCAAACAACCAGGTCTTGTGAGAACTCACTCACTATCATGAGAACAGCAAGGGAGAACCCACCCCCATGATCCAATCACCTCCCACCAGGACCCTCCCTCAACATTGAGGATTAAAATTCAACATGAGGTTTGAGTTGGGTCACAGAGCCAAACCATATCAGCCCAGCTAATTTTTGTTTTTAAATTTTTGTAGATACAGGGTCTCACTATGTTACCCAGGCTGGTCTTGAACTCCTGGGCTCAAGTGATCCTCCCGCCTCGGCCTCCTAAATTGCTAGGATTACAGGCATGAGCAGCCATGCCTGGCCTACAGTTTGATTTTTGAATCATGTAAATATATTATTCAGAAATAAAATAATAATTTTTAAATATTTTATCCCAAAAAAAGTATCTGACTTCTTGTGGAAGGACAACTGTTGAGTTGAGGGAGCTGCCAGTCCTCAGCAGCTCACTCTCAATATCCTCCCCTTCTTTGAAGTTCTCCAAGCTAGGGCAGAGGCTGGCAAAGCCCCTCTCCTAGCTCTGTCTGCTTCATAACTGCAGTGCAAAGGATGACACGGCTGTTGGAGCAGACACCCAAGTGGCAACCATTCTGTAAGATGGAACAGAGCTGGTGGCAGGAAAGCAGGTGGTCTGGGAAGAAAGCAGAGGTGCCTGTGAGCTTGAGCTGTCATTTGACCCCCTATCCTTGATTTAGTGATACAATTCTGCCAGCCCTCTCAGATACAAAAGGGAAGACATGCCAGGAAGAATGAAACTGTGAAGGCATCTCACCTTATGAGGAAGCCAGATTCCAAATCATCTTTGTATGGGTAAGTGGGTATGGCCATTTTGGAGAGAAAATTGGTAGTGTCTAGTTTTTTGGGTTTTTTAAACATGTTCTTTGGCTCAGCAATTCCACTATTTGCCACCTTCCCTAAAGAAATTTATGGACATCTACTAATTCGTTGTTTATAAATACTTAATGAAATCAACTAGAAACAACCTACATATCTGTTGATAGAGGCAAGGTTAAATAAACAATGGTAAGTTAAAAAAAAAAGGAGATGGTACTGAAATAGAAAGATAGCCAAGCAAATCATTGAGAGAAAAAGGCAAATTGTGGAACAAGAACAGAGTGATAACATTTATGTAAAACAAAACACTGCACATCCGCAATGCAAAACCATGTGCTTCTAATGGTATGTAGAGGTAGAGAGGTCTGGAAGGGCATTTGCAAGACTGATAATAGTGGTTACTTGGAGTAGAATAGGGCAGAGGAGCGAGTCATCAAGAGGAACTTTAGCTTTATTTATGACATTTGAATTTTTACCAAAAAAAAATTTGGTAAATGTGTTTAACAAATTTTGTTTTATTAGATTTTTGTTCTTATTTTTTCTAGTGTTTTGAGGGATCTCTTTAGATGTTAAGCAAATATATTTGTGAATGACTTATATCATTTTTTAAACCCCCTGCATTAAAATGTTCAAAAGCCTTGGTTCCAATTCCTGGATCTGAGCCAAAGATTAAAATTGACCCTCCAGACCAGAATTGACCTTTCTATTACAGGTTTAGAGCCAAGTTCTCTCCCTGGGTAACAACTCCCTATTTCTCTGTACTATGTGCCCTTGGCCTGGACAAGGGAAATGGTCTACCACTAAATGGAAAGGGTTCGATAATTTGAGTGGAGAAAGCTGAGAATCCTCCCCACACCCAACCAAGCACACAAATACAACTGGAAGAAGGCAGTCTTTCTGAAGGGCTGTGAAGTCAACTTGTCTGCACCTGCAGCAGGTAACACACCACACCTCCACAGCTGCTACCAGCTTTCCAGGAGAGCCTGTGTACCTGGAGAGGAGGAGGCAAGTGCTTCTGAACTTGACTTGATGTCTTAGATTCTGCAATGCGTAGTCTGTAGGGACAGGCTGTGGCTTATCCTATAGGCTTGGGTTGGAGTCAGCAAGCATCTGGACTGGCAGAAAATAAAAGATGCAAAGGTGGAGGAAAGCATACGTGGTCTGGAAGACAGACTTGGGGGGTGGGTGGCTGCTACAACACCCTGGTTAGAGGTAGAGGGGTAAGTCAGTGTGTCTTCTGCACAGACCTCTTCCCTACCTCATTCTTCATTTCCCATACAGCCTTGCTGAGTTATTCACAAACATCTGATTCAACTGGAAGCTGGGTTGAGGATGACCTAAAGGACCAGTGTGATGCCTGCCCAGGGGTGTGGGCCCATAGTCAGAGTCCAGAGCCTCCTCCCAGCTTTTAGCACATCTCACTCACATCCTGGGTCCTTAATTAGCAATATGGAAGCAAGCCAAGTGATAAGATGTTGTCCCTGGGAAGTCCAGAAGCACTCCTTTTCTCATTTGTATAAGCATAATGATTTGCTTACATAAATAATCACGAAAATTCAAATCCCTCTCAGAAATCAGGTCATAAAACCATGAAATGCAGCATGTGGGCGAGAATCACAGGGAAAGGTAGGTCTTGCAGGGGAAAGGATGGCAGGGAGGAAGAAAGCAGGGTGCCAGGGGCCCTGGGCTACTGTCCAAGTCAGGTGGCTCACCGTCTCTGAGAACATTTCACTTTCTGGTAAATGGGGCAGTTGGAGATAGAAGGGTTAGATGAATGCCAAGAGTGAGCACAGCTGAGGTCAGTGCTGTACCTGCAGTCCAGGCTGGAGTAGAAATCCTGGGCCCATCTTACCTCTGACCTCATTTCCTCCTCTGTAATAATGTGGGGGTGGGGGAAAGTTCTGGTCATCAGCTCTAGCATTCCATGGTTCATTTCCTCATCAGTGATGGAAAATCACCAAGCAAGAGAACAGGATGGAGAATAACCAGACGGGAGCAATCGGAGGTGCTATTTCAGGTGAGGTGGCCAGGGAAGGCCCTCTGAAAGGGTGGCTTGAGCAGGTGGCTGAATGTACAGAAGCTGCCAATCATGCAAAGATCTGGGGTACAGCATGCCAAGCAGAGGAAATGCGAGTGCAAAGGCCCCGAGATTGGATGTGGGCTTAGTACAAATGTGGCATGGCAAGAAGGCCGGTGTGGCTGAAGCAGCATAAGCAATGGGTGGAGGGGCTGAGAGGACAGAGGGGCAGGAAAGAGCCAGGCCTGGGTAGGAGATGTGTCAACTTGATATATGATGCAAAGCCCTTGGAGGTTCCCAAACACAAAAGGGATGATCTAATATATGGTTTTAAAAATGCCATTCTTGCTGTGAAACATTGACCCTGGGGGAAGGAGGAGTAGAAATGTCAAAAGTGGAAGCAGACCAATCAGGAGGCCAGGGCAATGGTCTGTGCAGGAGAGACTGACATCTTAGACTCGGGCAATAGGAGAGAAGGTGGTGAGGATTATATTCTGGGCATAAAGGCAACAGAACTAGCTGATGGCGTCAACGTAGGAGATGAGGGAAAGAAAGAAATCAAGGGGCATTCATAGGTTTGAGGGTTGAGTAACTGGGGATATTTCACAGAAATGGAGAAGTCTGGGGAAGGGGCAAGTATTGTGGGGGCCGGGGTCAAAAGTTCTGTATTTTGGCCAAGTTAATTAATATTTGAGATACCTCTTAGGTGTCCAAGTGAAGATGTCAAATAGGCAATTGAATACAAAATCTGAATCTTAGCCCAGGCAGGTCTCACACCTGTAATCCCAGCACTTTGGGAGGCTGAGGCGAGAGGATCACTTGAGGCCAGGAGTTTGTGATCAGCCTGGGCAATAGAGCAAGACCCTGTCTCTACAAAAAAAAAAAAAAAAGTCATCCAGGCATGGTGGCACATGCCTGTAGTCCCAGCTACTCAGGAAGCTGAGGCAGGAGGATCACTTGAGCCCATGGTTCAAGGCTGCAGTGAGCTATAATCACATCACTCAATACTACACTCCAGCCTGGATGACAGAGAGAGACTTCATTTGTTAAAATAAAATTTAAAAAAATTAATTAAAAATAAATCCAAATCTTTCCTGAGATTCATATTCAGGAGTAACTGTCATGTAGAAGGCATATAATGCCATGGGTCACATGAAACCATCTAATGAATGCCACTGGAAAAGAGAGACTAGCTAAAAACTGAGCACTGGGCACACCAGCACAGTGAGGTTGGAAGGAAGAAATGGAGCTAACAAAGGAGACAAAAGAGGAGTAGCCAGTGAGAAGAGAGAAACATCTGGAGAGAAGAGAGAGCAACAAAAGGTGGGTGAAGGAGAATGTGGTCCACCAGGCCCAACAATGCTGAGCAGTTGAGTAAGTGAGGACCTGGCCATTGAATTTGGCAAGAAAAGGGATGTCAGCGGCCCTAAAACAAAAGTGAAGAAGAGCTTGAGGACGGAAGCCTGACAGGAGTGAACTAAGGAGAGAATGAAAGGCGGAGACATGGAGCCAAGGAGCACTGAGACTCCCTTGAGTAGTTTTGCTGTAAAATAAAAGTGGGTGCAGAGACAGGGCAGGGGGACAGAGAAATGCAGGGGTAGCTGGAGGGAGCCATAGAATCAAAAGAGGGTTTTTATGTTTAAGATAGTAGTTGTCATAGAGCACATTAGTAAGTTCATATGAATCACAGTGTAGGTGACAGAGATCACTAATGCAGGAGTCAAATCCTTGCAGAGCCCCCAGAGGAGGTGATGAAGGGAGGTGATGGACATCATTCAGATGCAAGTAGGTTAGCAATTCCTGGGGTAGAAATAGGAGGTAACTCCTTTCTGATTGCTCCTGTTTTCTGAATGAGATAGCACATAAAGTCCACTCAGCCATGTTAGCTGTTGAAGTCCTTGTGGCTGTCACGCCTGTACAGACTGGGCTCTCCTCTCCAGCTCTTCCTCTTAGACTAAGCTGAGCTGCACTAGCCGCTGCCACATCCTCTTGGGGCCATCCTCTGCCACACTCCACATATTGCTGTGGTTTGCTTACAACCCCTGGAAGGTCCTACTGGCTGCTCCTAGAAGAGTCTGGGTGGCATCTTTCCCTTACTCGTTATCACATGGTGCTGTAAGCAGTGGCCACACACTTTAGCTGGTGGGATGGGCCATCACAGGCAGTAAATGCGTAAGACTGCTCAGATTTTAAAGCACCCATGAATCAGTAGAATGAGTTTAGAATTGTAGTCATCAACACACATTTAAAAAAAAAAAAAAAACAGGCACTAAAAAAATTAGTTGAGTAGGATAAAGCAATAAAAGATATTAACTACAAACCAGATAGGAGGTGCAAAATTGTACCTACATAAATCAGGTGGAAAAAGTTGAAAGCAGATAAGATAAAATAGGTAAGCATGACATTTAAAAGGTATTCATAGGACTTGGTTACAAAACCAACTCACAACTAAAAAGTCTTAGGGCCTCTCGCTGACTTAGGAGCCTGATCCCAACTCTGAGAATGACTCAGTGTGTTACCCTGTGGCTAGTGTAGACCAATGATCTTGTCTCAGAGTCACTAGCCAACAGCCCAAATCAAGTACTTGAAACTTTGACTCAGAAACCTCAGTGTCAGAATCTTTGACCTAGGAACCACCTGTAGTGGTTAATCTGCAGTTTGCACCCCTTAGTTCAGGGCTTTACAACAACAGGGGCGGGGGCGGGGGAAGGCATAGAGCTGATGACCTAAAGGAAACCCATTGCAGCAACCCTTTTGCGTTAAGTTTTTACAAATAAGTGTTGTTTTAGAATCCTCCAGGTAATGCCTTTGTTATTTAATGTGTCTGAGACAATTCTGCACATTAAAGAATATAAAATATTACCTTGTAATTCCAATTTGAAATGTGTAATTGACATTAGACTTCTATTTTAATTTGAAATGTCTAAAACAATGTGGTTAAGTTTGTAAAAGATGTATGAATTTTGAGTCTGATTTACTACATTTTCTTTAATTTTCTTTTTTTGGAGTTTTAGGGATTGCTTAGATGGCTAGAAAGATTTTATTCATCAGATTTTTAAGTCTGCCTTGGCAGGCACTTGCAGTGTTTGAAAGAATCAGATATATCAAATTTGTAGTTTAAAATATTTAAGGGAACTCAATTAACTATGCTAGAAAAGAGAGTTAAGTATTTAGGAGGATTTAATATGGTGTTAAAGTTGTCAAAATCAAAATGGAGACATTAATGTTAAGAAAACCCTGATAAATGGAGCCAGGGAAGGCCATGAAAAAAGGGTTCTCATGCTTGTATCCCTGATCATGAAAAAGACTCTGCAAAAAACAAAACCCTGCACAAAGGCCATTGCAACCTTACACAGAAAATACTGCTTTAAAAGGAGTGCCCAGCAACTGCCTGTCCAACCTCAGACTGGCAATATCTTTGTTATTGATCTTAGTAGCCCAGCATAACTATTTCAAAACAGTGATGTAATGCTCATTTTTTTTCTTTTGAAAACCTTTGTCTTCCTGTAAAAACCTTTGTCTTCCTGTAAAAACCTTTGTCTTCTTTACTTACCCTGAATATGCACAGAGTTTACTATGGAGTGCATATTCCTATTGCAATGCTCTATTCCCAAACAAACATCATTTTCTTTTAGAGAGCCTCTCTCTGTTTGTGATTTAGGTTGGTGATGTAAAGCAATGGCATAACTGAGCATTAATTCAAATAAAAGTGGCTTTTCTCTTTGTTATATTAAAAAGAGGCCTTACAAATAGAATAGTAAGATTTGTAAGTTGAACTTAAAGCATTAAGAAAATTTAGGGGCTAGGCATGGTGGCTCACACCTGTAATCCCAGCACTTTGGGAGGCCAAGACAGGAGGATCACTTGAGCCCAGGAGTTCAAGACCAGTCTGGTCAACACAGACCTCATCTTTACTAAAAATTAAAAAATTAGGCCAGGTGCAGTGGCTCATGCCTGTAATCCCAGCACTTTAGGAGGCCGAGGCGGGAGGATCACTTGAGGTCAGGAGTTTGTGACCAGCCTGATCAACATGATGAAACCCCATCTCTACTAAAAATACAAAAAAATTAGCTGGGTGTGGTGGTGGGCGCCTGCAATCCCAGCTACTCGGGAGGCTTAAGGCAGGAGAATCACTTGAACCTGGGAGGCAGAGATAGCAGTGAGCTGAGATAGTCTCACTGCACTCCAGCCTGGGCGACTCAGCAAGACTCTACCTCAAAAAAAAAAAAAAAAAATTAGTCAGGTGTGATAGCACACAACTGTGGTCCCAGCTACTCGGGAGGCTGAGGTGGGAGGATCATCTGAGCCCAGGAGGTCAAGGCTGCAGGGAGCCGAGATTGTACTACTGCATTCCAGCAGGGGCTACAAAGTGAGACCCTGTCTCAAAAAAAGAAAAAGAAAAAGAAAATTATGTTTTTAAATTTATAATTATAATAAATTTAATTATATAAATTTAAGCTCAAGTAACTGTAAATATTCTTTCTGTGCATATAAGTTATTCTTGTATTAACCCCACAGGAGCTGGCTATTCTTCAAGTCAGAAGGCCTGAGAGAGGAGCTGCCCAGGTGGTCTTCATGGGGCTGTGCGGCCAGCCAACCCCAACAGGTTGACAATCCTTGTGTACTTCATCTTTGTTGGTTCCGCTGTATCCCTGATGATGAGCAACTGCGATGCCCATTTCAGCACTGAGTTCCAGTCAGGAAAACATCCACCCACCCACCACACGCTCACACTTACACACACACATTCACACACGCACACATGTTCTGGCTCCGAAAAAAGAAAAAAAAGCAATTTAAAATGATTCTGATCCTTTGCTTATTTCCACAAACTCCACGAAAATTGTACATTGTCCAAGCAACATTTCTTAATATTCTCTTTTTCTCTCACATCCATTTTCCCTACTGCTTTCCACCTTTCTCTTCCAAACTCCCTGTTAAAATTCCTGCCCCAGGGAACTTCTATTCAATTTTGTGGAATGGAGGCTGCTCTGATTTAAATTAAAAAATAAAAATAAAAAAATCCCTACTCCATGTCCCAGATCCCTGGTTTTGTTGTTGTTGTTGTTGTTGTTGTTTTTTCCTGAGACAGGGTCTTGTGTCTTCCATGCTGGAGTGCGGTGGCATGATCATGGCTCACTGCAGCCTCAACCTCCTGGGCTCAAGTAATTCTCTTGCCTCAGCCTCCCCAGTAGCTGGGAGTACAGGTATGTGCTACCATGCCTGACTAATTTTTTTCTTTTTATTTTGTAGAGACAGGGTCTTGCCAGGTTGCCCAGGCTGGTCTAGAACCCCTGGGCTTAAGTGATCCTCCTGCCTCGGCTTCCCAAAGTGCTGGGATTACAAGTGTGAGGCACTGCACCCAGGCTGTATCCCTGCATTTTTACGGATTTAGCATCACAAAAGTCTAAACAATTAGACTGACTAAGGCAGAACTGCCCTTATGAGAGCAGACATAAGAGGGAAAAGGCTAAAACACTGTGTTAAAAATTATCCAAATGTGAGGAAAACGCAAAAAGAGTAGGTGTGCCTTTTTAGTGTCTAAGCTGCCTGCCCAAGGGGCATCTGATGCTCTCAGGCAGGAGTACACAAATTTTTTTTTGTAAAAGATCAGATAGTAAATCTTTTCAGCATGAAGAGCATGAGGTCTCTGTCACAAATACTCAGCCACCATTACAACATGAAAGCAGCCAACAGACAACACATGACAAATGAGTGTGGCTGTGTTCCAGTAAATCTTGATTACAAAAACAGGTAAGAGGCCAGAGCTGACTCATGGGCCATAGTTTGCTGACCCCTTCTGTAAAGGAAAGTATTTTTGTTTGATTTGCTATTTACCATTGATTGAACACAAGGCTCTGTAGAGTTACTTGTTAACTTGCAGAAGATTGATAAGTGGCAAGTAATGTTTATTCACCAGAATATAAAATTATTTCTGTTCAGTAGAAAAGATAAACCCAACTGTTATATTATTGCCCTGTTTTGTATGTAACTTTGCTTCATTTTTTTTAACAAATTAACATTATTGCCCTAATTTGTATATAACTATGCTTCTTTTAAAAATATATATTTTTTTAATAAATTTGAGACAGGGTCTCACTAGGTTTCCCAGACTGGTCTTGAACTCCTGGCCTCAAGTGACCCTCCCACCTTAGCCTACTGCATAGCTGGGATTACAGGCACAAACCACTGCATGCAGCTAACTTTGCTTCTCATTCCACCACTTTTTATTCCACTGATTATATGTATATGTATATCTGCATCATCTCTCTCTCTCTCTCTCTCTCTATATATATATATATATATGGAAATATATATCTCAGTCTCTCCTATCCTCCTTTAATCAGTTTTGCTATCCTGTCAATTCCTCCAACGAGTGTGATGTTGTGAAATATATATTTGTTCTTCATTTCCTGTTTCCTGACATACAGCTTTTAAAAACCCTTGGAATCTCTGGAATAATAAGAGTGTCTTTTGCATGCTAATAGATGACTGCTGGCTGGCAGCCCCAATGTAGTAGCTTCATGATGGGGCTTGTCACAGGAAAGACCAAGGCAGGATTGGAGACTTGAGACTGTTAGCCCCACTCCCCAACCAGTGGGGGAGTGAAGGGACTGAAGGTTGTGTCAGTCACTAACGGCCAATGGTTTGGTCAATCATGTGTACATAATAAAGCCACTCTTAAAAACCCAAAAAGGACAGGGTTTGGAAGGGCTCCCAGATAGCTGGACACATGAAGGTTCCTGGAGGGTGGTGCCCCAGAGGGGCATGGAAGCTCCACGCCCCTTCTCACATGCCTCGCTCTGCGCATCTCTTCATCTGGTGTTCATCTGTATCCTTTGTAATCTCTTAGAATAAACTGGTAAACCTAAGTGTTTCCCTGAGTTCTGTGAGCTGCTCTAACAGATTCACAGAACCCGAGGGAGGTGAACCCAGATTTATAGGCCAACAGTCAGAAGCATAGGTGACAACCTACCACCTGTAACTGGCACCTGAAGTGGGAGGCAGTCCTGTGAGACTGAGCCCTCAACCTGTGGGATCCAACGCTAACTCCAGGTAGATAGTGTTGGAGTGAATTAGGACACCCAGCTGGTGTCGGCTGCTGGAGGACTGGTGGTAGGAGAAATCCCCAAGCATTTCGGTGACTAGAGGTCACAGAAGAACTCAGTGTTGAGGTGTTGTGACAGTATGGTAGGGAAAACTGCATTTGGTTTTTTTCCTTTTACAATCAGTTAAATTTTTAACACAAGTCTACTGTGTATTAGTAAAAGGGTTACATTTTTTAACGTCTTGACAGTTACACTTTGACAACTTCCATATCAATCACTTTTTTTTCCTGTCCCTTTGGAACCAAAATCACTTGGGTTACCCTCAACCAGGCTGCAGCCTATTCCCCAGGCCTTGAAAGCTTTGAGGCCCTTCCACCAGCCCTAATCCCTCTGAATACCAGGCCTCCTGGAGTTAAAAAATAGACTTGAGGCCAGGCCTGGTGGCTCACACCTGTAATCCCAGCACTTTGGGAGGCAGAGGCGGGCAGATCACGAGGTTAGGAGTTCGATACCAGCCTGGCCAACATGGTGAAACCCCGTCTCTACTAAAAATACAAAAAAAAATTAGCCGGGCGTGATGGCACACGCCTGTAGTGCCAGCTACTCAGGAGGCTGAAGCAGCAGAATTACCTAAACCTGGGAGGTGGAGGTTGAAATGAGTCAAGATCGTGCCACTGCACTCCAGCCTGGGCGACAGAGTGAGACTCCATCTCAGGGGAATTAAAAAAAAAAAAAAAATAGACTTGAACAATGAGGCTCCACTGGATGGATTTAGGGGAATTACAGGACACAGGACCTGCCGGTGCAATGCCACACTCCACCTGTCCAGACTTGGACCTCACTGAGGGAGGTCTGTGGGGACAGGGAGAGGCCCTCTGCCTCCACCCCCTCCTCTACTCCCCAAACCCTGAGTCATGCTGAATGTAGTAAACCTGGAACAGAAGGGTTCAATTTGGCAATTGGTATCTGAAGGACTCCAGGTGCTTCTCCCTTGATTCAAAATTTTACTTATAAAAAATAAGTATAAGAAAATTCTACTTAAAAGAAATAATCAGGGAGGTACAACAAATTGCACTTTTTTTTTTTTTTTTGAGATGGAGTCTCACTGTTGCCCACGCTGGAGTGCAGTAGTGTGATCTCAGCTCACTGCAACCTCTGCCTCCTAGGTTCAAGTGATTTTCCTGCCTCAGCCTCCCGAGTAGCTGCAATTACAGGCACATGCCAACACACCTGGCTAATTTTTGTATTTTTGGTAGAGACGGGGTTTCACCACGTTAGCCAGGATGATCTTGAACTCCTGACCTCTGGTGACCCACCTGCCTCAGCCTCCCAAAGTGTTGAGATTACAGGCATGAGCCACTAAGCCCAGCCATTGTACATATTTTGTGGGTATTTACTAAAACATTATTCAAAATAGTAAAAAAAAAAAAAGTTGAAATAAACTGGGGACTGGTTAAATAATTTTGGGTACAACCACATGATGGAATACTATACAGCCATTAAAAATTACATTGAGGCCAGGTATGGTGGCTCATGCTTATAATCTTAGCACTTTGGGAGGCTAAAGTGGGAGGATTGCTTGGACCCAGGAGCTCAAGACCAGCTTGGGCAATGTGGCAAAACCCTGTCTCTAAAAAAAAATAACAAAAAACATTAAAAAGCTGGGTGTGGAAGCACACACCTCTAGTCCCAGCTACTCAGAGGGCTGAGGTGGGAGAATCACTTGAGCCGGGGAGGTCAAGGCTGCCGTGACCCAAGATCAGGTCATTGCACTCCAGCCTGGGCAACAAAGCAAGACCCTGTCTCAAAAAAAAAAAAATACATTGAAGAATATCTTACGGTATGGATAAATATTCATTTTACAGTGATAGATGCAAATAAAAGCAAATTACAAACTATACAGTTTAATTCCAACTTTGATACTACATATGTATATATGAATATATGCATATATTATGTATGTATATGTAAATATAACAATATATGTTCTATATATGGATATTATATATTTACACATACATACACACATATATAATATCTTCTCTAGAGAGCAGAAAGAGATTAGACAGATAATGAAGATAGGATACAATTCCAGTCCAGCTCAACCTAGGGGACTTCTTTTAAAGCCTCAGGAGAGAGAAGTTGGGACTAGAAAGCAAGGCAGCTATTTGTAAGCATCTTTGTGTTTCATGCTATTGGGGTGGGAAACAACAGCACAACTTTTGAAAGCCCCTTTCCACTCACCCCACAAACTACAGAGCAGCTTTAGGACCTTCAGAGTTCAAGAAGGCCATTTGCAGAGTAGAAGAGTAAAAACACGCATGAACTTGACCCTGAGCTCATGGACTCTGCCGTGAGGGAAATTCCTAAAACAGCAGGAGAGGCCCTGGAGGAAGGCAGAGGCCCTGCATCAGCAAGTCCAGGCAAAAGCCTGCATTCCATAGATGTTCATCTCTCTGGCTGGTGAGGTCTAAAGACGTTTGGTCTCAATATTAAGTCTCGTGAGAGAGGTCACAAACCCAGTCCCTTGGCCACAAAAGGAAATAAATTCTGGCTTGAGAGGTTAGGGAGGAACAGGGCAAGGGGAGGTTCAAGAAAGTTTTCGTGGATGAGATGATATTTAAGCAAGGCCCGAGAAAATGAGAATTTCAACCAATAGCCATATGGTAGGTCAGAAAGCAAAGGTAAGGAGGGGTCAAGTGCAAGGGGCAACATCAGATATGACCAGGGTGTCGTGGGGCATGGCTGATGGAGAAGATTAGACTGGAGTTTGGGAATGCCACAGTATCAAGGTTGGATTTAATCCTATGGGTGATAAAGCCAACTGGTCAACCCCCAACCCACTTGCAATATGGCTCCAAAATAGCAGGTGTTTGATAAAATGACTACTTTTACTCTACTATTCCCTCCCTCTTAAGAAGAAAAAGAAAGTGGAGGCTCAGAGAAAGGCAGTGGCTTGTCCCAATCACACTATGATTTGGCCACAAAACAAGAACGAAACGTCACACCCAAAAATGCCGCCTCCACCTCCCTTCCTTGCTTTCCTCCCTGCTGGACTACAGACTATCTCAAGAGTGACGTACACCATCAGTGCTTCAGCTTTCCCCCGAAACAATGCCAAAATATTAGCCATATGTCACTGTAGTAAGAGCCCTGAACCGGGAATCCCAGCTTTGACGCAGACATGCTGATTGACTCTGTGACCATTCCCTTCACTTCTCCACTCTATTTTTCCCCACCTGTAAAGTGAGGTCCTTTCCAGTTATAAAAACAGATGATGCTATTGTCCTGTTTTGTATCTAATCTTGCTGTGTTATTAAAAAAATAGGGCTCTGTACATTCATCTTGGCCAATTCCCTTCTTATCTCTACTTCCCACAGCCCCTTTTCCTAGAGAAAACCAGCATTGTTCTTCTGGATCCGTCTCTTAAGAAAGCGCTTTGCCTCCCTGGTTATTTAGGTGATAAGAAGTGTCCTAGATGACAGCCCTGGAATGGGCTGGAGGCAACAAAAAAGCAAGTGAAATAGACAGTTACAGTGACAACAATAATAACAACCAACACCGCTCACTAAAGAGAAAGAAATAAAAAAGAAAATTAAAATCTCCCACAATGCCCACACAGTCATTGAATAGCTGCATGTGTACAGCACTTGGTTACTTTTACATACTTCATATTTTAGCCTACAGAGCAGCTTACGGGGGTGGATTTAATTTTTAGTCCAGCTCCTGGCACAGTGCCCGGCACAAGTTTAATAAATGTTCTGTGAATAAATGACCCTATTTTTAGATGAGGAAATCGAGGCTCAAGGAGAACAAGCAAAGTAATGTCCCCCTCCTGTTCAGCCATCTGCCTTTCACGCCACTGAATGCAGTAGTCCTCAGTGCCCTGAACTTGACCCTCTTCTGCTTTTCGGACTGGTCCTTCGAATCCCTCTGTGACTCACCACACCACCTCTCCTGCGTATGACGTCTACATTTTAAAACAAACCATGTGGAAATAACACATTAGTCTGCTTGCCCCCCCCACCCCCGCAAAAAAAAAGGCCTCTTTATAACAGAAACTTCTCAGGCTGGTAGGGGAATTTTGTTCCCCCATTTATGGTAGAAAGGCCCTAACCTTGGACCTCACACCATAGCTATTCACATGGGGGAATGATGAATAACATGGGAAGCAGCATGTAACTCTCCTGGGCCCCAGTACAGACGAGTTACTCCCAGGCCGTCCTTTAACCATCAACCCCCATCCACAGAAAATGAGCTTTGGAATGTCTGCCCCAAATTGGGTTAGGGCTCCCCAGAACCATGGACATTCCTCATGTACTCCTTGGAAGTGGTAGGTCGGGTTTAGCACACAGTCTATAGAACATCTACACACATGGCAGTCATCTCTATCTATTGTGACAAATGGCTGGAACTCAAGCATACAATATACCCAATGGTTCTTCTTTTTTGACAGTGACATCAGGAACATTTGCATCTTCCATCCCAGGGAAAGGTAAAGAGAGACAAGCCTTTAAACACAAAATTAGTGGAGGCTCAGGTCTGAAAAATGAATTATTTCACTCATAGCTATTTTATTTTTCCTGCCAATAAAAATACTTAGAGACTGAGTTGGCAAATGAGAGCCTGAGACACGTGCGGGGAAATTCTGGTTCTGCTGCTGCTGCTGCTACTGCTACTGCTACTGGTACTGCTACTGCTACTGCTACTGCGACTGCTACTGACTAATCACTCTGAATTCACTTTGTCTCCACCAGAACTCTGCCCCTACTTCCTTGGGAATTCCCCAGCACAGGAAGTTTGCAATTGCTTGATACCTTGCTGTTTCTAAGACCGGAAATGGAATATTTGTGGAACTTCCTTTGCCAGAGGAAATGGTGACCTTTAAACTTTCATTGAAAGAGAAGGAAGTGGGTGCGATACTACGGTTCCCTCTGTCAGTACTGTCTAGTAAGGCTAAGAATCATCCTTGGAGTGACCTCAGCAGAGTCCCTGAGAGACAGCTAGGCAGTGGCTCTACGGGTGTCCTGGGCCTAAGCCCCGTCTGCCCTCCTCCCAACCCACCTTCCACTCTCAAGAGGCCTTGGATTCTATTTTCTAAGACCAGGAATGAAAAAGACTCAAGAAGAACCTCACAGTCCCTACCTGAGCCTGCTTCCGAAGCCTGTCCTAGGGCTGTCCCTCCAACCCCCAGCTCATCAGCCTTGTGGCCTCCCTGTGTGTGGAAGGCACTTTCTTCCTGGCCACAAAAAACAGGTCCTCCCTGGACTTCAGGGTGCTCCTCATCAGCTGATGCCATCCAGGTTCACTCCTCCCAAAGTTCTCTTCCTGGCTCCAGGCCCTGCAATCCCCGTATTCAGCAACTCATATTTGACTCCCTTCCTCTTTCTCCTCCCTTCTCTTCCCTGCCAGGAAGGCCCATTCCTGAGTGATGCCAGACATATCCCCATTGAACTCCACACCATCCTGCATTGAGTGGGAGCATCTCTTTTATCTCTGCAAGGCCTCTCCATTACCCACAGGCTGGCAAGCTCTCCTCCTGAGAAGTTTCCTAAAGCAGATGCTTCATAGAAGCAGGAAAGGAGAAAAGGAAGAAGAAAGGGAGGGGAAGCTACTTTTTTACTGAATGCCACATGTAAACAATATATTGGGTCATCTGAACTTACTGAAGTACAAACCAGAAATGGCATTATTTTTTTCCAGTAACTGCCTTCAAACATGCTCTGTCAGACCCCCCTGACATCTCAGGTCACTGCAGAACTTTCTGTTAAATAACTTGCATATATGAACAGTCTCAGAAGCCAAAAAAAAAAATAACAGCTATGCACTCTTGCACCTAATTCTGTACTTTTCCCCAAACGCCATTAAAATATTATAACATTAAAGGGGTATTTAAATTCACAAATCCACAAGGATGGGGAAAACAAATGAGAAGACAGCAAGAGTGAGGGAGAAGGGGATACATTTCTTTGATCAATCAGGCAATTCCCTGGCATTCACATCACCGAGTTCATATTTGCAGTAGCAATTCAAGAGTTCAGAGCCTCACACAGGAGTATCTTTAAGAAAAAAAGAAAAAATTTTTTTGAAGGCTGGAAAGCAGTTGGGCAAATGGTAGCTGATCCTAAGGACCAATCGACATCTAGTACCTTTGGGAGTGGGATCACAGGGATGGTAAAATAAAAAAAAGATTGCATGAAAGCTGGTTAAGAAATAGAAACACTTGGGCTGAGCACGGTGGCTCACACTTGTAATTCCAGCACTTAGGGAGGCCGAAGTGGGCAGATCACGAGGTCAGGAGATCGAGACCATCCTGGCTAACATGGTGAAACCCCATCTCTACTAAAAATACAAAAAAAATTAGCCAGGCATGGTGGCGGGTGCCTGTAGTCCCAGCTACTCGGGAGGCTGAGGCAGGAGAATTGCCTGAACTCGGGAGGTGGAGCTTGCAGTGAGCCGAGATCGCACCACTGCACTCCAGCCTGGGCAACAGACAGAGCGAGACTCCATCTCAAAAAAAGAAAAAAGAAAGAAAGAAATAGAAACACTCCCCCACTCCCCCAAAAAAATACATTCTGTATGTTTCCATTTATATAAAACTCTAGAAAATGTAAACTAGGCCAGGAGTCATGACTCATGCCTGTAATCCCAACAATTTGGGAGGCCAAGGAGGGAGGACTGCTCGAGGCGAGGAGTTGGAGACCAGCCTGAGAAACATAACAAGACTCCATTTCTATTTAAAAAAATTTTTAAGCCAGTTGTGGTGGCGTACCCCTGTAGTCCCAGCTACTCAGGAGGCTGAAGTGGGAGGACCACTTGAAACTAGGAGTTCAAGGCTGCAATGAGCTATGATTGCACCACTGCACTCCATCCTGGACAACAGAGTGAGACCTTGTCTCAAAAAAAAAAAAAAAAAAAAAAAAAACCCACAAAATGTAAACTAATTTATAGTGACAGAAAACAGATGGTTGTTTGCTTGGCAACGAAGGAAGGGAGGAGAATGAATTACAAAGAAGCTTGAGGTAACTTAGGAGGTATATTAGTCCCTTTTCACACTGCTATAAAGAGCTACCTGAGACTGGGTAATTTATGAAGAAAAGAGATTTAACTGACTCACAGTTCTGCAAGCTGTACAGGAGGCATGGTTAGGGAGGACTCAGGAAACACATCATGGCAGAAGGGCAAAGAGGAGGCAAGCGCATCTTCACATGGCAGCAGGAAAGAGTGAGTGAAGGGGAGCTCATGAGAACTCATTCACTATCTCAAGAACAGCAAGGGGGAAGTGCACCCCCACAATTCAATCATCTCCCACAAAGCCCCTCCCCCAGCATTGGGGATTACAATTCAACATGAGATTTAGGTGGGGACACAGAGCTAAACTGTATCAGGAGGTGATAAATATATTCACTATCTTGATTGTGCTGATGTTTTCACAGGGTTATATCAAAGTATAAGTTGCACAATTTAAATATGTGCTCTGTTTATCGTATGTCTATTTTACATCAATAAAGCTGTTCCTTAAAAATTTTTTTTGAAACAAGGTTTTGCTCTGTCACCCAGGCTGGGGTATAGTGGTGTAATCACAGCTCACTGCAGCCTTGACCTCCTGGGCTCAATAAAGCTATTCTTTTAAAATGCTGGCAGAGCTGTGAGAAAATTCTCATTTGTTGCTAGTTGATTCAGTCTTTTTGGAGAACAGCATGACAATTATTTAACTTCTGAATAATCATAAAATGATAATAATGGGGGAAAAATAAATGGTTAGATTTTCAGTTCATCTTTCCCATATGAGCAGAAGACAGAGAATTAAGGTAGGAGATTACTAAAAACAAGATGATCATTGAAAGGATTCAGCATGATGTTGAAAATTTCAGCCCTTCTCCCTCACATGACATAAAAAATGCTGCTAGCCAGGCCTTTATCCTCCAGGCAGGAGATCAAAAGAGCCTTTCCCAGGGACTCAGGCCTATACTAATAGTAGGGGTCCCAAACCCATTGGCCTTGCCAGGACATCAAGCAATGACACTCACAGCTAATAAGCCTCACCCATGTATTCAGAGTTTCCAATCAGCTTTCCAGTTGCCCACTCTCAAAAATCTAGTATTACTAAACACCTGCAGAAAGTTTCTAGCAAGATAGAGATCAAAATAAAACAACCCAAAAAAGCAGAAAGGGGAAAAAAGCCTTGGTAAAGAGAAGAAAACTTTTAAAAAATGTCAGATGCAGTGGCTCCCACCTGTAATCCCAACACTTTGGGAGGCTGAGGCAGGAGGATTGCTTGAGCCCAGGAGTTCAAGACCATACTGGGCAACATAGCAAGACCTCGTCTTTATTAACAATTAAAAAATTAGTGGCTGGGCGCAGTGGCTCACGCCTGTAATCCCAGCACTTTGGGAGGCCAAGGTGGGCAGATCACAAGGTCAGGAGTTCAAGACCAGCCTGGCCAACATGGTGAAACCCCATCTCTACAAAAATACAAAAATTAGCTAGGCATGGTGGTGTGTTCCTGTAATGCCAGCTACTCAGGAGGCTGAGGCAGGAGAATTGCTTGAACCAGGACCCAGGAGGCAGAGGTTGCTGTGAGCCCAGATTGCACCACTGCACTCCAGACCGGGCTACAGAGTGAGACTCCACCTCAAAAAAAAAAAAATTAGCTGGGTATGGTGACACATGCCTGTGGTCCCAGCTACTTGGGAGGCTGAAGCAGGAGGATAGCTTGAGCTCAGAGATCAAGGCTGCAGTGATCCATGATCACACCACTGCACTCCAGCCTGAGTGACAGAGTAAGACACTGTTTTGAAAATAAAAATAAATAAAAATTTAAAAACTAGCTATTATTAATATCTCCAGAGTAATAAGATAGTAGAACTGTCAATTGAAGACAAAATACTATGGGGGAAAATGCGAGGAAGAGAGAGGTGTATTCAAAGTAAAAAATATATAGTAAAAGAAATGAAATTCAATAAAAGAGTTGGGAGATAAGGTTAAGCAGGTCTCTCAGAAAGTAAAGCAAAAGGATAAAGACTTAGAAAATGAAGTAAAGTCAGTAGGAATATTAGAGGACAGATCTAAGAGACTCGGGGCTGAAAACAGACCAGAGAAAGACACAAGAAAAAGGAAGTAATTAATAAAGTTTGTAGAACTTGAAGAACACATGTTTTTGCAGATTAAATGGCCCACTGAGTGTCTAACATAATGAATGAAGAAAGACCTACATCATGAAATTTCAGAACACTGGAGATAAAGAGGCAATCCTATAACATTCCAGACAGAAAACAACAATCACATGGAAAAAATCAGGCATTTGAATGGTGTCAGACTTCTCAGCAGCAATATTGGAAGCCAGAAGAAAATGGAGCAATGTCTTATAAATCAGAAAGGAAAATTAATTAGAATTCTATACCCAGCTGAACTATCTACCAAATGTCGGGATAGGATAAATATATTGTCAGATATGCAAGTTTCTAAAGAAAAATTTTCTCCCTACACATCTTTTCCCAAGAGGCCACTGAAGGGAATGAAGCAAAAAAAAAAAAAAAAAAAATACTCAAGAAACAAGAAGAAAGATCCAAGACTGGAATGAGGTGAAGGCAATCCTGATGGTGAAGGGAGATCTCAGGATGAACGCAGGCACAGCAACAAGGAGCCACCAGTCCAACTTGGAGCAGGTCAGAGAGCGCTAGGAATTTTTTTTTCCTAAGATAAAAAGAAATTGCCTAATACATCTGAATGTCTTAAGAGGAGATTTAAATAATTCGTGAAAAGTTTAAAGTGAAATTAATGATAATCAGAGGTGGATTTACTGTAAAGTTAATCAAATTTAAATTTCAGAACACTTAATCTGCAAGAGTTCTTTCCAAGACCCTATACCTAACTTTGTGTTTACAATTTTATATTGTTTTCTTAAAGAAGACCACCAATATAAACTATATCCAGCCTTCATGATAAGTACATAGGAAATTATGCAAATAAGGGGAAAAAAAAACAAAGAAAAATACCTAGCTTACTAATGGTTCAGTTCTGAATTGCACATATTCATAATAATACAAGCACTGATTACTAGTCTAAGAAAATGAAGATATAATTGCATTAGGAAGATCAGGAGGTAGGAAATGTGGATGTGTGTGGTATAGACTAGGGCAGGACAAAGAACCTAAATCCTCATTTTCCAAAGATAATTGTTAATACGTAAAACTCAAAATTCAAGAAGTAACAGTAAAAGCAGTCATTAAGAAACAAGTACTAAACACCAGATAGGAAGCGAGAGATGGGGGAAGAGGGCAAGAATCTGATTATTTTTTGCAACAAATTTTGTAAAACCATTTGACTGTTTACATGAAGAACTTGGATCTTTTTTAAAAAACACAAAATAATAATACTATTATTTTTTAACTGGATTTTTGAAAAAGAAGATAAAAGTCTCATTTTAGTAATTAAAACTCATTCCAGGTTAGTCCACTCAAAACTAATATTCAAAAATTAAAACTTTGGGAGGCTAAGGCAGGCAGATCACCTGAGGTTGGGAGTTCGAGACCAGCCTGACCAACATGGAGAAACCCCGTCTCTACTAAAAATACAAAATTAGCTGGGCATTGCACATGCCTGTAATCCCAGCTACTCGGGAGGCTGAGGCAGGAGAATCGCTTGAACCCAGGAGGCAGAGGTTGCAGTGAGCTGAGATCACACCATTGTACTCCAGCCTGGGCAACAAAAGTGAAACTCCGTCTCAAAAAAAAAAAAAAAAAAAATTAAAACCTCTGGAAGTTGAGTTTGCAGATGTTCATTATGCTCATTTTTAACTTGTATGTTTGGAAAATGTCATGATGAGAATTGAGGTTGGGGGATGAGAAAAAAAGAAAAACATCAACCCCACAGCCCATTCAATTTTCAGCCCGACCCACAGCTCTGGGGAAGGGCAGCAGGACATCCTTCACTCTTTCTTCACCTCTTTCCCCTCCTTCTGGCTCTTCCACCTCTAAGTTGGAGCCCAAGAAGAGGCACTGGGAAATGGAAAAGTCTTTTGTACGTGGTACTTGCCGGGGAAGCTGCCATAAAGACCTGGCCCCACTGTGGGGAGGGAATGCCCAGCTGAGGCCTCGTGCCCATGCTAGGATACACTCGTTCAGACGTGTCAGGTGGTCTGACAGGGCAAGCAGCAGGAAGTCATGTATGAGTATGAACTGATCCGTATGCAAGGGCGGGGAGAACACGCAGAGGAATGGGACGTGAGAAAACAGCACAGTACGTTTCTTTAGCAGGTGTCTCTACTCAGCCACAGGAGGTCACAGAGAAAGAGGCTTGGAGGCGTTATTTTCACTGTGAGATGTGAGTGTAAAAAAGTGCCCAAGACACAGTGAGTACCAGGGAGATGCCCTCTTTCCTACCCGAATGCAGAATGGCCACAGGCCTTAAAACACACACATGGGTCCTCAGAGGAGAGACAGGCCTCCAGAGTGGACGCCCGCATTCTCCCCTGGTCAGCGGCAGCAGGGTGAGTGCTGGGCCCTCATGAAGCTTCACAGGCAATAAGCTCTCAGCAACAACAGGAACAGTGCCTGGGGGACTGTAGCTGCAAGACCGATTTTCATGTAAGATGGCCTCTGAGGACTCCGAGATACACCAGGCTGAGACTAGCAGGCAGCTCCGAGTTCTTGGTCAGAAGGGAACAGGAACTAGGGAAATTGGAATTACTGTTACTATAATTCTTTTACATCTGCACAATCATGAGGTCCAAAGAGTCTCTCTTATTTTTTTTTTAAAGACAGGGTCTCACTCTGTCACCCAGTCTAGAGTGCACTGGTGTGATCATGGTTCAGTACAGTCTTCACCTCTCAGGCTCAAGTGACCCTCCTGCCTCAGCCTCTCAAGTGGCTGGGACAGCAGTTGCATGCTACCAGGCCCGGCTTTTTTTTTTTTTTTTTTTTTTTCGGTAGAGACTGGGTCTCTCTATACTGCCCAGGCTAGTCTCGAACTCCCGGGCTCAAGTGATCCTCTGGCCTCAGCCTCCCAAAGTGTTGGGATTACAGGCATGAGACACTGCACCCAGCCAGTATAGTCTTTTAACAGCTTTATTGAGGTATGGCTAATATTGAAAAAACTACACAAATGTAAAATATGCAATTTGATAATTTTGACAAATGTATACACCAGTGAAACTATCACTACAGTCAAAATAATGAACATATCCATCACTCCCAATTTCCTCACGCCCTTTGGTAACCCCTCTCTCCCAACTGCCTGTCCCCTAACATCAGACAACTACTGATGCATTCTGTCTCCATAGGCTCATTTACATTTTCTAGAATTTTACATAAATAAAATGATACAGTATATACTCCTTCATGTATGGCTTCTTTCAGCCCAATTATGTAAAGATTCATGCTTATGGCTGTGCGTATCCTTAGCCCATCTCTTTGTCTTGCTGAGTAGGATACCATTGCATAGACAGACCACAGCTTGCTCATCCATTCTCTCTTGACAACGTTGAATTGTCTCAGTTTTCAGCAATGACAAATAAGGTTGCTATGTACATTCCTGTATAGACATTTGTAAAAATACAGGCTTTCATTTCTCTTGGGTAAAGACCTAGCAGTGGAAGGGCTGAGTCATATGGCAAATATATGTCTAACTTTTTAAAAAACCGTCAAACTGTTACCCAAAGGGATTGTACCATTTTACATCCCCACCAGCAGTGTATGAAAGTTCCCGTTCTTCCACATCCTCACCAATATTTGGTGTGGTCAGTCTTTTTAATTTTGGACATGCTAATAAGTGCAAAAGGAGGCCCAGAGTGTCTGAAGTAACATTTGTATCCTTTTTGGCATCCAAAACAGGTGTCAAGCATAGAGAAAATACTTGTTCTTTGAATGGTCTGTCATTTACAAGTGGAATTCATTACAAACCGGTAGTTCTACTGGGTTAAACTATGCCTTACTGTCAACAGGCACATACACATACAGAGAGACAGGAAGGCACAGAGACAAGGCAGAGCATTGATAAGAAGGTAACCTGGGCTCTAGCTCTGGCCTATCACCTAGTAAAATATTAGTTAAGTAGCCATGAGTAACTCACTTAACTTACCACAGGCTCCATTTTCTTATCTGTAAAATAGGAACATTGAAACAGCTAATCTCCAAGGTTTGTCGATAATCAGAATTACAAAGATCAGTGACATTTCTATGAGAGAAACATATTTCCAAGTATTTGATGGAGTACATCAGACACAAAGGAAAGGAAACTGAATATTTTTGAGTTTTTTTTTTTGTACCAAGAAATTCACATTTTGTTAAATTTTCAGAACTACCTCCTGAGGAAAGTGTAGCTGCACCCATTTAGAATGATAGAAAACATCAATCTGTCTGACTCTTGCTACAACGAGAAATGAAACAACTGGATCCCTATAGATGCAGAGACCTGGGCCCCACAAATGTGAATTCTGTTCCCCTACCGAATAGAGTTACAGTTCCATAATACAGTACTCCCTCACTTTTCCACGGTTTCACATTCCACAGTTTCAGTTACCCACAGTCAACTGCAATCCAAAAATATTAATGAAAAATTCTAAAAATAAACAATTCAGAAGTTTTAAATTGTGCTCCATTCTGAGTAGTGTGATAAAATCTTGTGCCACCATCCCACCTGTCCAGCTTATCATTAGTCATTGACATCATCTGCTCCTGACATCCAACCATTGACATCATCATGACTTTATGATCTAGGATCACCGAAGCAGATGACCCTCCTTCTGACATATCATCAGGCCAATATCAGCCTAAACACTGCATCACTATGCCCACATCAGTCACCTCACTTCATCTCATCAAGGAGGCAATGGATCAACTCACATCATCACAAGAAGAAGAGTGGGTATAGAACAATAAGATAATTTTGGGGCAGGCATGGTGGCTCACGCTCGTAATCCCAATACTTTGGGAGGCCAAGGCAGGAGGATTGTTTGGGCCCAGGCATTCAAAACCAGCCTGAGAAACATAGTGAGACCTCCTCTCTCTGCAAAAAAAAAATAAACAAAATTATCCAGATATAGTGGTGCATGCCTGTGGTCCCAGCTACTCAGGAGGCTAAAGTGGGAGGATCACTTTGTCCCAGGAGGTCGAGGCAGCAGTAAGCTGCGATCACGCCACTGCACTCCAGCCTGGGCAATAAAGTGAGACCCTGTCTCAAAAAAAGGTAATTTTGAGAAAGAGACCACATTCATACAACTTTTATTATAGTATATTGTTAGAATTGTTCTATTTCATTACTTATTGTTGTTAATTTCTTTCTTTGCCTAATTTTTTTTTTTTTTTGAGTCAGAGTTTTGCTCTTGTTGCCCAGGCTGTAGTGCAATGACACGATCTCAGCTCACCGCAAATTCCGCCTCCCGGGTTCAAGCGATTCTCCTGCCTCAGCCTCCCGAGTAGCTGGGATTACAGGCGCCTGCCACCATGCCTGGCTAATTTTGTATTTTTAGTAGAGACGGGGTTTCTCCATGTTGGTCAGGCTGGTCTCGAACTCCTGACCTCAGGTGAGGCCTCAGCCTCCTAAAGTGCTGGGATTACAGGCTTGAGCCACTGCGCCCGGCCTCTTTGCCTAATTTATAAATTAAACATTGTCATAGGCATGTATTAATTTATAGGAAAATCATAGACATATAGAGTTGGGTACTATCCACAGTTTCAGGCATTCACTGAGGGGCTTGGAACATGCCTTCCTCAGATGAGGGGGAACTACTGCCATCTCCTCAATCATTCTTGATTCAATCCTCAACACAAATGGTTTGGCCAGGTCTTGCCTCTGGAGACAAAATTGCCAAGGATTTAGAGGGGAAAAAATGTGGTTCACTGGGAAAGTCACCTCTGCTCCACTGGACAGCAACTTAAAACCCAGACCATGACAAGTAGAAAGGCCACCCCCTACTCTCCTTCACACCTGGAGTATTCAGGAGTCAATCATATTTCAGGACCACCAGGAGCAAACTGGGAAAAACTGAGCTGCCTTGAGGAAAGCAATCAGCTCCACAAGGGGCTTAAGAAACAAGCTCTGGGAGGAGCGGTTGGAGAAGACTTGGGGACACATAAGAAATGCCATCAAATTTCTAAGGGCTCCCTCATGGTGTCAGACCTGTGCATCTTCAAGGGCATAAACAGATGGGATAAGCAGATGAGATTCACAGAGGACATCAAAATATTGGCTCCCCAGAAGGGAGAACATTCTAGTAACAGAGCTGTCCAGCTGCAGAGTGGACTGCTTCACAAAGCAACAGGTGCCCTGCCTCTTGAATCACCATCTTTATAGGAATGCAGTAGAAGGGACTTAACTCCTGCCCTGAGGAAAAGGTTAGGCTAGGGAAACAGCTCCAAAATTTTTTAAAAGGAAGCAACATAGGCATCTACTGAGAGTTTTCTAAAGCCTTTGTTTAATGAAACTAAAGAGCTGGGACAGGAAATGCCAAATTAAATTAATAGAGCCTTGCTTTAAGACAATGCAAGTGGATGGTAATGAAGGAATGAGTCCTAGGCCCTGGATCAACCGTATTAAGCAATGCTGAGCATAGAGCCAATTCTGTTCACTAGATTTGCTTAGGAAGGGCCAGACGAGAAGGACTTTTCTAAAGGTGCATACTACCAAAAAGCTGCCAAGGCATCCAATGGAGCCCAGAGAGAATATGCTAACAATAAAAAGTTGAACACCCTCAATAAAAAAGGGTAAAAGTAATTAACAGAAAATTACTGAAAGCTTTTTTGAAACCAAAAGTAGTCAGCATTGGTAAAAGTCTACAAAAGTGGACACTTTTATATAATGTTGGCAGGAGGGTAAAAAGACATAACCTTTTTGGAGGACAATTTGGCAATAGAGTACCAAAAACCTTACAATTGAAGAGAACTTTGGCCTGAGTGCAGTGGCTCACACCTGTAATGCCAACACTTTGGAAGGCCAAGGTGGGGGGATTGCTTGAGCCCAAAAGTTCGAGACCAGCCTGGGGTAACACAGTAAGACCTTGTCTCTATGAAAAATAAGAAAATTTAGCTGGGCATGGTGGCATGTGCCTGTGGTCCCAACTACTCGAGAGACTGAGGCAGGAGGATCACTTGAGCCTGGGAGGTCAAGGCTGCTGTAAGCCATGTTCATGCGACTGTTCTCCAGTCTGAGTGACAGAATGAGACCCTGTCTCACCAAAAAAAAAAAAAAAAAAAAAGAGAGAGAAAGAGAGAAAGAAAAGAAAGAAAGAAGGAAGGAAGGAAGGAAAGAAAGAAAGAAAGACAGAAAGAAAGGAAGGAAGGGAGAGAAAGAAGGAAGGAAAGAAAGAAGGAAGGAAGGAAGGAAGGAAGGAAGGGAGGAAAGAAAGAAGGAAGGAAGGAAGGAAGGAAAGAAAGAAAGCAAGCAAGCAGGAAAGGAAGAAAGGAAGGAAGGAGGAAAGAAAGAAAAGAAAGAAAAAGGGAAAGGGAAAGGGAAAAGAAAAGAAAAGGACAAAGAAAAGACCTTTGAACCCTGAATTTCACTTTTAGAGATTCATCTTAAGGAAATTCATTCCAAAGAAATTTATCCCCAGGATTATCTAAATATTTGCCTTTATTTTCTTCTAGTAATTTTATGATTTAACTTTCTTATGTTTAAGCCTTTAATTTATTTGGAATTTATTTTGGTCTGAGAAAGGTATGACCTTTTTTTCTTTTACTTTAATAAAAATGTATTACGATTATTATTTTAGAGACAGGGTCTTGCTCTGTCACCCAGGCTAGAGTGCAGTGGTGTGATCATAGCTCACTGCATCCTTGAACTCCTGGCCTCAAGTGATTCTCCCTCATCAACCTAGGAGTAGCTGGGACCACAGGCATGTACCACCATGCCCAACTAATTTTTTTTATTTTTTGTAGAGACAGAGTCTTGCTTGTTGCCCAGTCTTGCAATGTTGTCTCAAACTCCTGGGCTCAAGCGATCCTGTAGCCTCGGCCTCCCAAAGCACTGGGATTACAGGCGTGAGCCACTGCGCTCAGCTGCCTTTTTATTTTTTAATTTTTCAAATGCTTTGTTGGTTCCAAAATAGCACTTACTAACCCACGCTTTCCCCTTCTGGTTTTAAATACTAGAAGTTTGGCTTTGAAATACAACCCACTGCCTTATTAGGCTACATTCAAGGAAATCTGAGACCAAGAGTCTGAAGGCCCAGTTTCCTTCCTCAAACCCAGGAGGTGGTAAATGTGTCACTTCCACTCTTTCTATCTATTTCTAAGAACTCCTTCTTTCCAAACTCTGACATGCCCCTGGCTCAGGTCTATAGAAATTCCCAGGGTCCACAGACAAAGCAGAAATCACTTATGGGGAAATCTGGGGAATACTTATCTATTCAGTTAAGCCTGCCCCATATGGTGACTCAGACTGTCTAAAGCCCAAAGCATCATTTTCCACCCCAAACCATTTCCTCCTCCAGACTTCTCTATTTCTGCGGTCCAGAGTCAAGATCTTGATATTACCCTAGAGTCCCCCTTCTGCTCTCCTGCACACCCAGATGGCCCTCCCTCCCCAGATCCATTCTCCCACCCTCCCTCCCATCAGTTTGGTGGGCCCATCACCGCTTCCCCTGGCCCAGGCTCTCCTTTCGTGTGCTTGGAGCAGCAGACTGATCTCCCAGCCTTCACTCACTTCATGTGGTAATCTGTTGTGTTCATCACTGTCAGAATCTTCTGCGTCCCCTCACTACTCTGCTGAAAACACTCTAGTGGTTCCTCATTGCTCATTAATGAAAGTCTAGCTATTAAATGTAGAAGGCCCAGCACAACTTGCCCCTACGCCACCTACCTCTCTAATCTTTTCTCCTTACTCTGACAGACTCTCTGTCTGTCATTTATATATTCTTTTATTGCTCTCTTCTACTTTTAGTATGAACTGGATTTACGGATTTTTTTAACATTGCTTTCAAGTATGGAATAAAGAATTTTATTTATTTATTTATTTATTTATTAATTTGAGACTGGGTCTCACTCTGTTGCCCAGGCCAGAATGCAATGGTGCAATCATATCTCACCATAACCTCGAATTCCTAGGCTCAAGCCATCCTCCTGCCTCAGCCTCCTAAGTAGCTATGACTACAGGTGTGCATCACCACATCTGGCTAATGGAATAAAATATTACAATGCCTAATCTTAATTTTCAAAATTTTAAATTACATTGTACCTAATGCCTGTGCATTTACTTTTTTCAGTGGGTCAACAGCCCTCACTTTGGCAAAGGTCCCAGGCCCAAGGTAAGGCCTTGCTTTTTCCAAACTCATCTTTTGAGAGACATAAGTGCCTGTAAGTTGTACCACATTAGGTTCTAGGAATTTTTCATCGAAGACTTTATCAGACTATTTTCCTCTAAGTTGAGAAAGAGCTGGGGGCAGAATACAGCACTGAATGACTGAAGAGAAGGCACTGAAATCAGGCCAGAGGTTGCTGGAAAGAGCAATGAGGAACACCAGCAGCAATGAGGTGCTAGTGATGATTTTGGCTTCACAGGGAGGTGTGTACCACACCGATTTTATCTCTACGTGGATGAACCACAGCTGTCGGCTCCCTTGTCTCCAGGACATCACACTCTCCACATTCCCTCCCATCTTCCGGCTTCTGCTTCCCAGGGGCCCTCATTTGCCCCATCCTGGGTGAACACTGGTCGGTCAACTGCTGGGCGTGCCTTCCCGCTCTGCACACCCTCCCTGGCCACCCCACCCACTCTCACCGCTCACACTGCAGAGGAGCCGCATCTCTAGCTCCAGCCCATCTGCCTCTTCTGAGCTCTAAATTCATGCAGGTGACTCCTGCCGGTGTTGCCTCACAGGCCTATCATACTTCAAAGAATTTTCCCCTCAGAACACCGTGTCCTGGCTGCTCCCTCCAGAAGATGCGTCTCTCAAGCACATCCCCGCGGCTCTCACCTGGATGACTGCATTCGCCTTCTCCCACATTTGCCCCCTCCTTTGGAATTTATATAGATTGTTTTAAAACACAAATCCGATGTGCTTGCTCTCCTGCTTAAAACACCTCAAAACTGCCTTCAGGATAAACCACTGCCCTTAACATGTTCACAGGTTGCCCATGGCCTGGTCCTGCCCATCTCTTCAGCCTCATCTCATGCCCCTTGCTCCTTGCTCTCTGGGCTTCTGCCTCCCTGGCCCTCCTTTAGGTTCTCTAACACACCATAGTCCTTCTAGTGTTGGGGCCTCTGCACATGCTGTTCCCATTGCCTGAGACATGAATTCCTCTCCCTATCTCTACCTGCACCTTCATCTGATTAATCCCTACCCTTCCTACTCATGATGTTGCTTTCTCAGGGACTCTCTCTGACTTTTTAAACTAATCAGGGTCTCCCCAGTATATATCTTCATAGCACCTTGCATTACTCCTTTCTTAATGACCACCTGCTATAGACTGAATGTTTGTGTTCCTCCAAAATTCATATGTTAAAACCTAGTCCCAAATGTGATAATATTTGGAGGAAGGCTCTTTGGGATGCAGAGCTCTCATGAATGGGATTAGTAGCCTTATAAAAGAGACCCCTGAGGGCTCCCTTGTTCCCTCCACCGTGTAAGGATGCAACAAGAAGGTATGGTCTATGATTCAAAAAGCAGACCCTTGCCAGGTACCCAATATGCTGGCACTTCAACTTCCCAGCCTCCAGAACTGTGAGAAATAAATTTCTATTGTTCATAAGCCACCGAGTCTATGGTATTTTGTTATCGAAGCACAAACAGACTGATGTGCCACCCAACCATGATTATGTGTAATTTATGGTTTCTCTGCTAGTAGGGATGCACCATGGGGTTAGGAACCATGCTTTTCTTATTTCCCACATAGTCCTTAGCTCTAAGCATGTTCCTGAATCAAAGATCCCCACCTTTTATGAATGAAAGAGTCAGTGAATGAATTAATGAAAGAACTGATAACCCTCAATAATTATTCCAGCCTTTTATACTTACTATTGACAAGCTTGCATTCTACTCCAAATTTATTGGGCTTTAACTCTATTTTTGGCCAGCCACATTTAAATCTACGCTTTCCATCCTATGGCAAGGAACGACCTGGACTAGTAGGGCCAAGAAAGGTCTAAATTCCATGGGTGGGAGAGAGAGACTAAATCTGAAAGGAAGAATAGATTGAGCAAAGGTGTAGAGATTGGGGAAGGCTGGACATTTGGAGAGAAGGAAAAGGAAACTGACACTAAACCGAACAGTCTCACAAACACAGTCTCATTTCATCCTTCCAAAACCCTGTGAAGTAAGAATTACTATCCCAGGGCTAGGCGCAGTGGCCCACGCCTGTAATCCCAGCACTTTGGGAGGCCAAGGTGGGTGGATCACCTGAGGTCAGGAGTTCAAGACCAACCTGATCAACACGGTGAAACCCCACCTTTACTAAAAATACAAAATTAGCTGGGCATGGTGGTGCACGCCTGTAATCCCAGCTACTTGGGAGGCTGAGGCAGGAGAATCACTTGAATCTGGGAAATGGAGGTTGCAGTGAGCCGAGATCGCGCCATTGTACTCCAGTCTGGGTGACAGGCAGACTCTGTCTCAAAAAAAAAAAAAAAAAAAAAAAAACAAACAAGAATTACTATCCCAGTTTTGCAGATGATGCAATGGAAGCTCTAAAAAACTAAGTAGGAGAAACAGGCATGAAATATATGTCTTATGCTTTTCCTCATCCTATTTCTTCAGCCTGGAATGTCCGTTCTCCCTCCACTATGCAAATCTAACTCTTCAAGCTAACACATAGCAACTTCTGAGAAGCCGTCCCTGTGTTCACTCTGTTAGCCTCACTTGCTCCCTCCCCATCCCTCTGCTTCCTCTCTGTTATAACACTTCTTTATTCTGCTGGCATCACAGTCATCTCCACCTGTCTTCCTCACAAGTTAAAAGCTTGTTAAGGGCAAGTGGTGTTCTTTGCCACCTCTTTCCCCAGGGCTTCTAACACAATGCCTCATGCATGACGGAGTTGTGAAACAGGTTACCAAGCTGGCTCCAGGCAGGTTTGCATGGAACTGTGCTCTACAGGAATACCTGCTCCCCGCAGGCCCTGGGTCTTCCTCCTGAGTCCAGGCTCAGACTCTCTCATCCTGCTCGTTCTCTCTTGGGGAGCCACAGTACCTTTGAGCAACTTTGCATGGGATAGAATGGCCTATTAGGGGCAGCACAAAGACCCCATGGAGGGAAGAGTACAGAAAGGGAAAACGATAATCATATTTTTTTAGATGTGCATTTTCTTAACAAAATGCTCTAATACTTGTCCAGACTTTCAAACTCAAAAACCTAAGCATCCTTTTCTTGAAGTTCATCAAAGGCCGCAATGGTCCTTCAGGTATGTCAAGCTTTCTAGAAAATAAAGCTAAGTCATAATCACTTAACACACATGGCTAAATGGCCATTTCCTTCTAATTTATCAGCAACTGTTATATATTTCTATACTAGAAAAAATTTATATTTATACTCAGAGTGATAAGTTAAATTTGCCATCGAAGTAAAGCAGAAAGAGCGTAGCATGTATGTATATGTAACTCAAATGTGCATGAGACAAAGATCTATTGAGGAGAATGTGTCTAGCATGGGTCCTGAGCAACCAAACACAATCTATCAAGAGCATAGAGGTGCCATGAAGCAAAACATGGTCATGTTCAGAGTTGTCATGAAATACTGAATGAACAGGGCTGGAAGAACCCCGGTAGTTAGCCAGTCCAATCTCCTCCTTTCATAGATAAGGAAAGCCCAGAGACGTGGGAATTGCCAGAGGTCACATAGCTCATTAGGATCAGAGCCAGGATGAGGATCCAAGTCTCTTGCGACTCCAGCCACATTGTATGCCACACCTGCCACTCCCAGTCTGAGGCCACAATTGCCCTAACCAGGGTCCCTTCCTGCCCTGCAGCCAGGAGTTCACACCAAAAGGAGGAAGGAGAGAACTGCGCACTGGCATAGGATTTCACTGTTGACTATTTGCAATGGATCAAAAGCCTTGTATCAGATTGAATGCTTACATTTATGTTTATGAAAAATGCTTTGAAAAACTGTAAAGCACCATATAAATGCTAGATTAGTAATATATTTATTACATGATTTGTATCTGGGATATTAACTCAACAGTACCAACTTTATTATTGGCCATTTTATTTTCACAGCTAATTTATATTTAATCTGGAATCCACATTTGGCCAACATGAAAGCATCTGATTAGTTTCTGGGTTTATCTTATTGGAAAGTTCATCTCCCAGAAGGTAGAGAATATGACAGAGGAATGCTAATCTAGGCATATTTCTGTCCAAGAAGAAAATGATTTGTGAAAGAGGAATTTGAGATAAAGGTTATACTACAGTAACAAATAAATTCCAAAATCTCAGTGACTTACTACATCTAATACAGGTCGTTCTATTCTCATGCATTTGCAACCACACCTAATTCATTTGTAGCACATTCTCTAGAACACGTGACTTCCAAAGTTGCTGCATCAGGGCAAGTTTATGTGACACAGGCATACACTGGCCCTTGATTGCATCAGCCAAGACACGTAACACCTCATCTATCACTTCCTCTCACAGTTCACTGGCCAGAAAAAAACACATGTCCCCAGTCTATAGTGCAAGGGAGACCAGGAAATGAAGACAGACATTAATCGAGTAATCTCTCAAATGAGCAGGTATTTGGTGAGCACTGCCTACCACATGTATGTTCTCTAGATTTCAGGAAAGCAAATATCAAAAAAAGTTTTTAGTGTCCTAATTGTCTAAAAACAAATCCATATATGCCTTGAAAAAAAGAAAGACTGAAAGAAAAGACAATGGAGTCATAACAATGATAATCTCTAGTTATTAAATTGCGGATTTTCTTTTCTTCTTTATATTTTTATATTTCCTCAGCAAAATTTAATGAACATGTTTTAGAATCTGAAAAAAGTAATACAAGCTATTCCTGGAAGTTGAAAAACAAGCTCAGACCAGAGATAACCTTGACTCCACTAAAGAAAATGACTCAAAAGCAAAGGGAATTTCTTAAAAATGCACTTTTGATGAGATAACCAGAATTAGTAAGAAGAAAAGTGAAAGACGGGCACAGACATGACTGCCACGCCGGAAGCTCTCTGAGGAACTCTGATTTTTAAAGGGCATCCATGAAGAGGGAAAGAAGGACAGGTCTCCAAAAAAGAAGAGAAAGAGGAAGCAGTCCTGTTCATCACTGTATTAGTCCACACTTGTGTTGCCATAAATAAATACCTAAGGCTGAGTAATTTACAAGGAGAAGAAGTTTATTTTGGCTTATGGTTTTGCAGGCTATACAAAAAGTATGACACGACCATCTGTGTCTGGTGAGGGCCTCAGGAAGTTTCCAATCATGGCAGAAGGCAAAGAGGGCCAGGCATGTCACATGGTGAGGGCAGGAGCAAGACAGTGAGGGAGGAGGTACCAGACACTTCTAAACAACCAGGTCTTGTGAGAACTCAGTCCCTATGGAGAGGACAGCACCGAGCTATTCATGAGGGATCTGTCCCCATGATCCAAACATTTCCCAGCAGGCCTCACTTCAACACTGGGGATTACATTTCAATGTGAGATTTGGAGGGGGCAAACATCCAAACCATATTATTCCACTGTTGGTCCCCCAAATCTCATGTGCTTCTCGTATTGCAAAACAAAATCGTGCCTTCCCAATAATCTCCCCAACTTTTAACTCATTCCAGCCCCAACCCAAAAGTCCCAAAGTCCAAAGTCTCATCTGAGATTCGTCAAGTTCCTTCCACCTATGAGGCTGTAAAGTCAAAAACAAATTATTTACTTCCAAGATTCAAAAGTGATACAGGCATTGTGTAAACATTCCCATTCCAGAAGGGAGAAATTGGTCAAAATGTTACTAGAAACGGGTCCCAATCCAGACCCAAGAGAGGGCTCTGGACCTCGTACAAGAAAGAATTCCAGATGAGTCCATACAGTAAAGTAAAAGCAATTTTATTAAGAAAGTAATGGAATAAAGAATGGCTACTCCATAGGCATAACAGCAGCTTGGGCTGCTGAATTAAGGATACTTAATAGTTATTTCTTAATTATATGTTAAACAAGTGGTGGATTATTCACAAGCTTTCTGGGAACTAGGTAGGCAATTCCCAGAGCTGAGGGTTCCTCCCCTTGTTAGTCCATATAGGGTACCTTTTAGACGTTGCCATGCCATCTGTAAACTGTCATGGTGCTGAGACAGGCACAGGCATGACTGTTTGGGTCATGGTGGGAGTGTCTTTTGGCATGCTAATACATTATAATTAGCATATAATGAGCAGTGAGGACAACCAGAGGTCACTCTCATCGCCAGCAGTTCTCACACTGCTGTAAAGAACTGCCCAACACTGGTAATTTATAAAGAAAAAGGGTTTAATTGACTCACAGTTCTGCATAGCTGGGAAGCCTCAGGAAACTTACAGTCATGGCAGAAAGGAAAGCAAGTACCTTCTTCGTAAAGCTGCAGGAGAGAGTGTGAGCATGTGTGTAGAAGGAACTTCCAAACACTTCCAAAACCATTAGATCTTATGAGAACTCACTCAGTATCACCAGAACAGCATGGGGGAAATTGCCTCCATAATCCAATCACCTCCAACCAGGTCCTCCCCTCAACATGTGGGGATTATGGGAATTATAATTTGAGCTGAGATTTGGGTGGGGACACAGAGCAAACCATATCACCATTCTGGCTTTGTGGGTTTTGACTGGCCTCTTTACTGCAACTTATTTTATCGGCAAGGTCTTCGCTACCTGTATCTTGTGCCGACCTCCTATCTCCTCCTGTGACTTAGAATTCCTAACCTCCTAGGAATGCAGCTCAGTAGGTCTCAGCCTTATTTTACCCAGCCCCTATTCAAGATGGAATTGTTCTGGTTCAAACACCTCTGACAAAAAAAAAAAAAAAAAAAAAAAAAAAAAGCAACAGGTCCCACACAAGTCTGAAATTGAGCAGGAAAGACATTAAGCCTTAAAGCTGCAACATAATCTTTGATTCCATGTCCTGCAAGCTGGTTCAAGGGGTAGGCTCCCAAGGACTTAGACAGCCCTGCCTCTGTGGGCTTCCCTGGGAGTAGCCCATGTGGCTGATCTCATGGGTTGGAGTTGAGTGCCTGCAGCTTTTCCAGGCTCAGGGTGCCAGCTGCCAGCGCATCTACCATTCTGGGGTCTGGAGGGCAGCAGCCCCATTCCCACAGCATCACCAGGCAGTGCCCCAGTGGGGACCGTGTGTGAGGACTCCAACCCCACATTTTCCTTTGGCATTGCCCTAGTAGAGGTTCTCTGCAAAGGCTCTGCCCCTGTATCATGCTTCCGTCTGGGAACCTAGGGTTTCTGACACATCCTCTGAAATCTAGGTGGAAGTGCCCAAGCTCCCTCAATCTTGCATTCTGTGCACCTGCAGGCTTAACACCACATGGAAACCACCAAGGCTTATGGCTTGTGCCCTCCGGAGCAGTGGTCCAAGCTGTATCTCGGCCCGTTTGAGCCAAGGCTGGAGCCAGAGCAGAGTGGCCAGGATGCGGGCAGCAGTGTCCCAAAGCTATGCATAGCAATGTGGCCCTGGCCTGGCCCATAAAACCTCTGGGCCTAGTGCACCAAACCTCTGCACCTGTGATGGGAGGGGCTGCTTCATAGATCGCTGAAATGCCCTCAAGGCCTTTTTCCCATTGTCTTGAATATTAGCACTTGGCTCCCTTTTAGTCATGCTAATCTCTCTAGCAATGATTGCTCTGCAGCCTACTTGGATTCTTTCTCTGCCACAAGGCCAGGCTGCAAATTTTCCAAATTTTTAGACTCTACTTCCATTTTAAATATAGGTTCCAACTTTAAGTCACTTCTTTACCCCTGAGCATAGGCTGTTAGAAGCAGACAGGCCATATCCTGGCTTAGAAATTTCTAAGCAGGCCAGGTGGGGTGGCTCATGGCTGTAATCCCAGCACTTTGGGAGGCCGAGGTGGGTGGATCACGAGGTCAGGAGACTGAGACAATCCTGGCTAACACGGTGAAACCCCGTCTCTACTAAAATACTAAAAAATTAGCTGGGCGTGGTGGCAGACGCCTGTAGTCCCAGCTACTCGTGAGGCTGAGGCAGGAGAATGGCATGAACCCAGGAGGCAGAGCTTGAAGTGAGCCAAGATCGCGCCACTGCGCTCCAGCCTGGGCAACACAGCGGAACTCCAGCTCAAAAAAAAAAAAAAAAAAAGAAAGAAAGAAAGAAATTTCTAGGCAACACTTTGTTGCTTAGAGGTTTCTTCTACTAGATACCCTAAGTCATCACTCTTACATTCAAACTTCCACAGATCCCCAGGACATGAACACAATGCACCCAATTTCTTTGCTGAGTCATAGCAAGAGTGACCTTTGCCCCGGTTCCCAATAAATTCCCCATTTCCATCTGAGACTTTGTCACCCTGGACTTCATTGTCCGTATCACTATCAGCATTTTGGTCACAACCATTTAGCCAATCTCTAAGAAGTTCCAAACTTTCCCTCATCTTCTTATTTTCTTCTGAGCCCTTTAAATTCTTCCAATCTTTGCCCGTTCCCCAGTTCCAAAGTTGACTCCACATTTTTAGATATCTTTATAGCTATGCCCCATTCTTCAGTACCAATTTTCTGTATTAAGCCATTCTTTTTTTTTTTTTTTTTTTCTTTTTTTTGAGACGGAGTCTCACTCTGTCGCCCAGGCTGGAGTGCAGTGGCGCAATCTTGGCTCACTGCAAGCTCCGCTTCCCGGGTTCATGCCATTCTCCTGCCTCAGCCTCCCGAGTAGCTGGGACTACAGGTGCCCGCCACCACGCCCAACTAATTTTTTCTATTTTTAGTAGAGATGGGGTTTCACCATGTTAGCCAGTGGTCTCAATCTCCTGACCTCATGATCCACCCGCCTCAGCCTCCCACAGTGCTGGGATTACAGGTGTGAGTCACAATGCCCGGCCTGTATTAAGCCATTCTTATGTTGCTATAAAGAAATATCTGAGGCTGGGTAATTTATATGGAAATGAAATTTATTTTGGCTCACAGTTCTGCAGGCTGTACAAGCATGGCACCCACATCTGCTCAGCTTTTGGCGAGGCCTTAGGAAACTTCCAATCATGGCAGAGAGCGAAGGGGAGCAGGGATGTCACATGTCGAAAGCAGTAACAAGAGAGCAAAGGGGGAGTGCCACACACTTTTAAACAACCATATCTCAGGAGAACTCATTCACTATTGACAGGACAGTACCAAGCTATTCATGAGGGATCTGCCCCCATGATCCAAACACCTCCCACCAGGCCCTACTTCCAACACTGGGGATTACATTTCAACATGAGATTTGGAGGGAACAAATACCCAGACTACATCAATCACCCATCTCCAGAGAAAAGGAAAAGGGAATTTAGAAACAAAAACAAAAACACATCCATCAGAGAACAGATGAGCTAAGGTGAAGAGGTAATTGCAGCTAAATAGAAATTTGCTGACTGAACATGAAGCTGTCCCTTCCTGCTATGGACTTCAGATTTTAGCCCACTAGAATTGCTCCATATCCTCCAAGCCATGGCCATCCCTTGACTCTCTGGGCTCCCAAGCACTTGCTGCCTTCATCACACAGTTTGAGTTAAGGCAGAAAGACTGGTTTCCATGTATACTTTGTGGAATCTTTCTCATTTCTCTATATAATCTCTGTCCTTTGTCTACTACTTTAAAATCTAGAAATTGTTTACAAACACAAAGGTGATCCTTTAAAAGCTCAAAGCTGATTGTGTCACCAATATATACCACTGTTAATGGCTTCCCATTAAACTTTGAGTAAAGACTTTAAGGAGCCTACATAAGGCCATGACTATCTGGCTCTTATTTTCCTCCTCATCCCAATCTCACCAACTCACCCTCCACTCCTATACCCCTCACTCCTTCCCCCTCCTCTCTCTGAGCTCCAGACTCCCAATTACCTACTTCCACCCTTTTTGACCCCCAGGGACTTATCTCAGCCTGGAACTTTCCCTCTTTGCTCTCCAATGAACTGTCCACTCCCAGTCTAAGACATGTGCTTATGTCACACGCCCTTACCATGCTTATCTCAGTTTGTAATTATCTACTCATTTAGAAAAGTATTGATGAAGGTCTTCACTGTTAGCTTTCAGGATAGCAGGAATCACAGCTGATTTTACTTACCTAACAGGGTTTCATTCTTTGTAACTTTTTTTTTTTTTTTGAGATGGAGACTCACTCTTGCCCAGGCTGGAGTGCAATGGCACGATCTCGGCTCACTGCAACCTCCACCTCCTGGATTCAAGTGATTCTCCTGCTTCAGCCTCCCGAGTAGCTGGGATTACAGGTGCCTGTCACCACGCCCAGCTAATTTTTTGTATTTTTCGTAAAGACAGGGTTTCATCATGTTGGCCAGGCTGGTCTCGAACTCTGACCTCAGGCGATTCACCCACCTCAGCCTCCCAAAGTGCTGGGATTATAGGCATGAGCCATGGCACCCAGCCACTCCTTTTTTACTTATGGGTGAGAAGCCATTAGAGATTATTTCTTCTTTTTTTTTCTCTCTTTACTGATGCACCAGGGTCACTAAGTAGTAGGATACTTTGAACTAGAATTCAAGAAATTGAGTTTTAATTTTACCTCCCACTCTCATATGAATTCTCCATGTGACCTCGGGCCATACTTCCCCTGTACCCTGTTTCCTCTTTTATAAAAGTAAGAGTTTAAATAGATGGTCTCCGACATGCATCCTTCTCCAACATATTCTGGGACCTTCAATAAACTAAGATAAAGCAGAATAATTAAAACTTAATTTAAAAGAACACAGGAAAGGAAGCAGCTACATTAAGGAAAAGAGACATCCTCACGGTTGAAGAAGTGTATGCCCTGGTGTCTGGACCCATTTAGGAAACTTGGTAACCTTGCAATCTTGGGCAGATTGCTTAATTTCTCAAGACCTTGACTTCCTCTTCTGTAAGATGTGATAAGAACATCTACCTCACAGGTTTCATGAGAGGATTAAGTGAGATAATGTATTATAATCCCTTGAACATGGTAGGCTGTTATGTTAAGTCCTTTCCTCCTTCTCTGTAGCTATCATGGAATTTAAAAACACATTATAACTAGAGCATGAGTTGCGACTAAAGACTCAATTGTCTCTGCATGTGTTGGCTCATGCATGCTTTATTCCTCTGAAGAGCTTTTATACCACGTGAAAGGAAATAATTGCAGTTCCCTGAAAATTCACAGGAAAAAGTTATGTTTTTCTCTTCATTCAAGTGATTCTGTTAGACTCAACCACATGCAACAATTTTAAAGTTGCTTCCAAATATGTTTACAAATATTTCCTGTCTTCATGGAACAATGGCAAGACCATGACTCAAGTTCACATCCAGATTCCACCACTAACCATGTACCCAATTACTTCAGTCACCTTCATTCAGGTCTTATATATCACAGAATAAAATCAGATTTCATCACAGGAGGTGAAGAGAGGGAGAGGAAATATTTCAATCCCTTCTCCCCAACCCCCGTTTTTTTTTTTTTTGTTTTTTGTTTTTAACAAGGATCCTAGAGTTACTGAATGATAGCACGTTTGAGGGGGAAAGACCCTAAGGATGATCTTTATAAGCCATCACTTGATGTTGGTGGTGATAAGAGACTCGAGTATCTTCATGCAGTGGAAAGAGAAGATTGGACTCGGAATCAGAAGCTTGAGTTCAAGCACTGGTTTCACCAGTCTTGTGATCTAGGGTTGGTCACTTAACCTCTTCAAGGGTCCTCAGCTATGAAAGAGGATAGTATCAGCTAATTCTTGTAGGTGCAGTGAGGAGGCAGTGAGACAGTGCAGGTAAACTATAAAACAATTGTCACATGAAAGGCATCACAGTGATTCTTTGGACCCACAAGCTCCAATCTTATAAAACATATCCAGTTACCCACCAACATAGATCATCTCACCTTGCATATCTGATTTTGTGGATCATGGGAAAAAACTGCTGATTCCTAGCAAAACCCATGGCATAGGATAAGTGCACAATAATTTTTTTTTCCTAAATGATTTAGATGACAGTGACTCATTAACGGTTTTTTGAGGCCTCCTCAGAGTCGAGAGGTGGGTGCCTGAAGCCACCCAAAGTCCCTGTCGCAGGATGGCTCCCAACGCACACACCACAGGCCTGCCCAGTATGTTCCACTATCTACGCAGTAGAGCCCTGCCCAGTACGTTCCACTATCTACCCAGTAGAGCCCTGCCCAGTACGTTCCACTATCCCTTCCCTAGAAGAGGTGACCATTGTTCACAGTCCCAGAAAAGCAGGCTCCCCAAAACAATGCAAGGACCCACCTCTCTCTGAACTTCACCCACCCTAGTTTTCCTTTAAAAATCAATTTACAAGAAGATCATGTGAAGGAAAAAGTTGGGTGATATTCTAACCCAAGTTGGCCGTTTCTCAACCAAGTTCTCTTTGAGAAATTCAACAACCACCTTTGGGGAATTATTTACAACAGAGGAGTGAGGATGGGACCAGGATAGGTATTGCCTATGTTGGTGGAACCAGGGTTTTTTCCTGGATTACCAAAGAGATGGTATGCATTGCTCCCAGAAGCTAAATATCTTCAGGCTTTCAATGGTGGCCTTCACCTGAAAATGTTATCCCTGTTGAAGCTTTCAAGCCAGTATTTTTATAAGAACTATATTTTCTTTGGTGAACTAAGGCATTATAATGATGACTGTACAGGTTCTTGAGTGACTGAAGCCATCATTAGCATTGTTATTATTTTTGTTTAGTTGCATCTCCATAGCAGCTCACATTCACAATGTGCTTTGCAATTGTTCCTTAGCAATAGCCCTCACAAGATTCTCAGGAGGAGAGGATTAATCAGGATTAACATTTCTGTGTTGCCTAAGGAGGAACCAAGGTAAGCAGAAATGTAGCCAGTTGGCTGGCATCACTGTTGCTTCAGGATTCATCCTTAGACACCCAAGCTTCTACCCTAGTCTGGTGCTACACTTACTTGCTTACATCCAAGTGTGGTTATTTCTGTGGCTCTTGTTATAACTACTATAGCACATAGCACCAAGTCTATGAAGGAGAATTAGACTGGCATTAAACCAGAATAAGAGATTTTGCACCTGCAATAGACCTTATGACATCTAACCAACGCCATTATTTACAATTAAACAGGAGCAGAGGGAATACTTTATCCAACTCACACAAGCTGCTTTCCTCCCAGATCTGTGCTTTTCTGCTTTTATTATTTTTTAGAGATGGGGGCTTCTCTATATTGCCCACACTGGACTCAAACTCTGGGCCTCAAGTGATTGTCCTGCCTCAGCCTCCTGAATAGCTGGGACTACAGGGGCATGCCACCACACCTAGTTCATTTCCTTTATTTAAAATATACATGGCTTAAACTCCAACTGGGAACCCAAAACATTTATTTGCTAAGAGTCTGGTGTTCTGCCACCTGAACTAGGCTGGCCACGGGAATTATAAAAGCTGAGAAATTCTTTAATAATAGTAACCAGGCAACACCATTGAAGTCTCATATGTAAAAATCCATGCCTTCCTTTCTCCCAATCTCCATTCCCAAACTTAGCCACTGGCTTCTGGCTGAGGCCTTACGCATACCTCCCGGGGCTTGCATACAACTTCTTCTACAGAAGACGCACCTTGGGCATATCCTACAGAAGACCAGGCTTCTTTCTGGTCCTTGGTAGAGGGCTACTTTACTGTAACAGGGCCAGGGTGGAGAGTTCTCTCCTGAAGCTCCATCCCCTCTGTAGGAAATGTGTTGACAATATTCAGAAGAGTAAGAGGATCAAGACTTCTTTGTGTTCAAATACCACTGTTCTCTTCTCTACCCTGCCCTAACTAGGAGCTTGTCACACCATACTCTGAGGTGATTTATGCCTTAATCAAGCAAACTTCCCTCTTCAGAAAAGATGGCTCATTTTCCCTCAAAAGTTGCCAGGAGCTGCCAAGTATTCTGCCAATTCACCCTGGAGCACAATCAACAAATTCAGCCAGAACACAACTACAGCTACTATTAGAATTATTATTATTAATAAATTCCTCTCCAAATCTAGCCCCCTGACTTCTGATTTCACGATTTCTCCCTTCCTCCTAGAAACTTGATAAGTTTCCTGCACTTCCCTTTTTCTAAGACTACATGTTTGTCATCTGATAAAGCAAAGCGGTGAATAAATGAACCAAATCAATAACTTCTGGAATATCTGCAAACAACAATAATATCAGCTATGCCATCTTTCATTATTTTAGCCAGTATCGAGTTGAATGAACATAGAAAAATACAAAACTGAATTCTTCCCTGTAAATTCCCCGTTTCGACGACGCACTTGTAGCCACGTAGCCACGCCTACTTAAGACAATTACAAAAGGCGAAGAAGACTGACTCAGGCTTAAGCTGCCAGCCAGAGAGGGAGTCATTTCATTGGCGTTTGAGTCAGCAAAGGTATTGTCCTCACATCTCTGGCTATTAAAGTATTTTCTGTTGTTGTTTTTCTCTTTGGCTGTTTTCTCTCACATTGCCTTCTCTAAAGCTACAGCCTCTCCTTTCTTTTCTTGTCCCTCCCTGGTTTGGTATGTGACCTAGAATTACAGTCAGATTTCAGAAAATGATTCTCTCATTTTGCTGATAAGGACTGATTCGTTTTACTGAGGGATGGCAGAACTAGTTTCCTGTGAGGGCATGGGTGAATACAACTGAGGCTTCTCATGGGAGGGAATCTCTACTATCCAAAATTATTAGGAGAAAATTGAACATTTCCAACTCTGTCTCTCTCTTACCTCTGTGTAAGGCAAATACCTTATTCTTGTGGTGTTTTTGTAACCTCTTCAAACTTTCATTGATTGAATGCCTGTTCTGTGCAATAAATTAGGTTGGGCACATAAGGAATACCAACATAAATAAAACATTCTAAAAGAAGTTTACGATCTAACAAAGGAGACAGGTACATAGCAAACTAATTCAAAGGAGCTAGAAGATGGAGAAAATGCTGAATGTGGACTAAGTCATTCAACAAAGTTTTCAGGAAGCACAAAGAGGAGAGGCTCCCCTCACAGGTATCTGGATTAGAGGCTGGCTGAGCTGATGGTGGCTGGTGTTCTCTGTTGCAGAAGTCAAGATGGCCAAAGTTCCAGACATGTTTGAAGACCTGAAGAACTGTTACAGGTAAGGAATAAGATTTATCTCTTGTGATTTAATGAGGGTTTCAAGGCTCACCAGAATCCACCTAGGCATAACAGTGACCAGCATGGGGGCAGGCTGGCAGAGGCTGTAGAGATGTGTACTAGTCCTGAAGTCAGAGAAGGTTCAGAGAAGACCCAGAAAAACTAAGCATTCAGCATGTTAAACTGAGATTACATTGGCAGGGAGACTGCCATTTTAGAAAAATTATTTTTGAGGTCTGCTGAGCCCTACATGAATATCAGCATCAACTTAGACACAGCCTCTGTTGAGATCACATGCCCTGATATAAGAATGGGTTTTACTGGTCCATTCTCAGGAAAACTTGATCTCATTCAAGAACAGGAAATGGCTCCACAGCAAGCTGGGCATATGAACTCACATATGCAGGCAAATCTCACTCAGGTGTAGAAGAAAGGTAAATGAACACAAAGATAAAATTACGGAACATATTAAACTAACATGATGTTTCCATTATCTGTAGTAAATACTAACACAAACTAGGCTGTCAAAATTTTGCCTAGATATTTTACTAAGTATAAATTATGAAATCTGTTTTAGTGAATACATGAAAGCAATGTGTAACATACAATCTGTTTGGTTAAAATAAAAATGAAGTGCTTCAAAACCTTTCTTTTCTCTTAAGGAGCTTAACATTCTTCCCTGAACTTCAATTAAAGCTCTTCAATTTGTTAGCCAAGTCCAATTTTTACAGATAAAGCACAGGTAAAGCTCAAAGCCTGTCTTGATGACTACTAATTCCAGATTAGTAAGGTAGGAATTACTCTACCTATGTGTATGTGTAGAAGTCCTTAAATTTCAAAGATGACAGTAATGGCCATGTGTATGTGTGTGACCCACAACTATCATGGTCATTAAAGTACGTTGGCCAGAGACCACACTGAAATAACAATTACATTCTCATCATCTTATTTTGACAGTGAAAATGAAGAAGACAGTTCCTCCATTGATCATCTGTCTCTGAATCAGGTAAGCAAATGACTGTAATTCTCATGGTACTGCTATTCTTACACAGTGGTTTCTTCATCCAGAGAGAACAGCAATGACTTGAATCTTAAATGCTTTTGTTTTACCCTCACTAGAGGTCCAGAGACCTGTCTTTCATTATAAGCGAGACCAGCTGCCTCTCTAAACTAATAGCTGATGTGCATTGGCTTCTTCCAGAACAGAACAGAACTATCCCAAATCCCTGAGAACTGGAGTCTCCTGGGGCAGGCTTTATCAGGATGTTAGTTATGCCATCCTGAGAAAGGCCCCGCAGGCCGTTTCACCAGGTGTCTGTCTCCTAACATGATGTGTTGTGGTTGTCCTCTCTGACACCAGCATCAGAGGTTAGAGAAAGTCTCCAAACATGAAGCTGAGAGAGAGGAAGCAAGCCAATTGAAAGTGAGAAATCTACAGCCACTCACCAATCTGTGTTATTGTGTTTGGAGACCACAAATAGACACTATAAGTACTGCCTGGTATGTCTTCAGTACTGGCTTTAAAAGCTGTCCCCAAGGGAGTATTTCTAAAATATCTTGAGCATTGTTAAGCAGATTTTTAACCTCCTGAGAGGGAACTAATTGGAAAGCTACCACTCACTACAATCATTGTTAACCTATTTAGTTACAACATCTCATCTTTGAGCATGCAAATAAATGAAAAAGTCTTCCTAAAAAAATCTTTTATCCTGGAAGGAGGAAGGAAGGTGAGACAAAAGGGAGAGAGGGAGGGAAGCCTAATGAAACATCAGTTACCTAAGACCAGAATGGAGATCCTCCTCACTACATCTGTTGAATACAGCACCTACTGAAAGAACTTTCATTCCCTGACCGTGAACAGCCTCTCAGTTTCTGTCTTCCTTCCTCATAGAAATCCTTCTATCATGTAAGCTATGGCCCACTCCATGAAGGCTGCATGGATCAGTCTGTGTCTCTGAGTATCTCTGAAACCTCTAAAACATCCAGGCTTACCTTCATGGAGAGCATGGTGGTAGTAGCGACCAACGGGAAGGTTCTGAAGAAGAGACGGTTGAGTTTAAGCCAATCCATCACTGATGATGACCTGCAGGCCATCGCCAACGGCTCAGAGGAAGGTAAGGGGTCAAGCACAATAATATCTTTCTTTTACAGTTTTAAGCAAGTAGGGACAGTAGAATTTAGGGGAAAATTAAAACTGGAGTCAGAATAACAAGAAGACAACCAAGCATTAGTCTGGTAACCATCCAGAAGGAAAATTAATTTTTATCCTTCTCCAGGAGGGAGAGATGAGCAGTGGCCTGAATCGAGAATACTTGCTCACAGCCATTATTTCTTAGCCATATTGTAAAGGTCGTGTGACTTTTAGCCTTTCAGGAGAAAGCAGTAATAAGACCACTTACAAGCTATGTTCCTCTCATACTAACTATGCCTCCTTGGGCATGTTACATAATCTTTCCGTGATTCAGTTTCCTCTACTGTAAAATGGAGATAATCAGAATCCCCTACTCATTGGATTGTTGTAAAGATTAAGAGTCTCAGGCTTTACAGACTGAGTTAGCTGGGTCCTCCTGACTGTTATAAAGATTAAATGAGTCAACATTCCCTAACTTCTGGACTAGAATAATGTCTGGTACATAGTAAGCACCCAATAAATGTTAGCTATTATTATTATTATTTTTTTTTTTTTTTGAGACCGAGTCTGGCTCTGTCACCCAGGCTGGAGTGCAGTGGTGCAATCTCGGCTCACTGCAAGCTCCGCCTCCTGGGTTCATGCCATTCTCCTGCCTCAGCCTCCCGAGTAGCTGGGAGTACAGGCATCCGCCACCACTCCCAGCTAATTTTTTATATTTTTAGTAGAGACGGGGTTTCACCGTGGTCTTGATCTCCTGACCTCGTGATCCACCGACCTCGGCCTCCCAAAGTGCTAGGATTACAGGCGTGAGCCACCGTGCCCGGCCTATTATTATTATTATTACTACTACTACACCTATATGAATACTACCAGCAATACTAATTTATTAATGACTGGATTATGTCTAAACCTCACAAGAATCCTACCTTCTCATTTTACATAAAAGGAAACTAAGCTCATTGAGAGAGGTAAACTGCCCAATGGCACACATCTGTAAGTAGGAGAGCCTCAAATCTAATTCAGTTCTACCTGAGTAAAAAAATCATGGTTTCTCCTCCATCCCTTTACTGTACAAGCCTCCACATGAACTATAAACCCAATATTCCTGTTTTTAAGATAATACCTAAGCAATAACATGTGTTCACCTAGAAGGTTTTAAAATGTAACAAAATATAAGAAAATAAAAATCACTCATATTATCAGTGAGTTTATTACTGCCAACACTACGGTATGTTTCCTTAAAATCTTTGCTATACACATACCTACATGTGAACAAATATGTCTAACATCAAGACCACACTATTTACAACTTTATATCCAGCTTTTCTTACTTAGCAATGTATTGAGGACATTTTAGAGTACCCGTTTTTCACCATTATAAGCAATGCAACAATGAACATCTGTATAAATAAATATTCATTTCTCTCACCCTTTATTTCCTTAGAATATATTCCTAGAAGTAGAATTTCCCAGAGCCATGAGGATTTGTGACGCTATTGATATGTGCCACTTTGCAGAAATGTGGTGGATCTGCACTCTCTGTGACATATATAATTATTTTTAATGCATTCATTTTTTTCTCAGAGTGCATTTGTTTGAAAACATAGATGGGAAATACTGGTAGTCTTCCTTGTCAGTTAGAAACACCCAAACAATGAAAAATGAGAAAGTTGCGCAAATAGTCTTTAAAAACAACGAAACTATTGCCTGAGGAATTGATGTTTAAAAAGAAGCACATAAGTAACAACAAGGATAATCCTAGAAAACCAGTTCTACTGCTGACTAGGTGATTTCACTTCTCTTTGCTTCCTCGTCTGGATTGGAATATTCCTAATACCCCCTCCAGAACTATTTTCCCTGCTTGTACTAGAGTGTGTATATCATCTGTGTTTGTACATAGACATTAATCTGCACTTGTGATCATGGTTTTAGAAATCATCAAGCCTAGGTCAGCACCTTTCAGCTTCCTGAGCAATGTGAAATACAACTTTATGAGGATCATCAAACACGAATTCATCCTGAATGATGCCCTCAATCAAAGTATAATTCGAGCCAATGATCAGTACCTCACAGTTGCTGCATTACATAATCTGGATGAAGCAGGTACATTAAAACGGCACCAGACATTTCTGTCATCCTCCCCTCCTTTCATTTACTTATTTATTTATTTCAATCTTTCTGCTTGCAAAAAACATACCTCTTCAGAGTTCTGGGTTGCACAATTCTTCTAGAATACCTTGAAGCACAGCGCCCCCATAAAAATCCCAAGCCAGGGCAGAAGGTTCAACTAAATCTGGAAGTTCCACAAGACAGAAGTTTCCTATCTTTGAGAGTAAAGGGTTGTGCACAAAGCTAGCTGATGTACTACCTCTTTGGTTCTTTCAGACATTCTTACCCTCAATTTTAAAACTGAGGAAACTGACTATCAGACATATTAAATGATTTACTCAGATTTACCCAGAAGCCAATGAAGAACAATCACTCTCCTTTAAAAAGTCTGTTGATCAAACTCACAAGTAACACCAAACTAGGAAGCTCTTTATTATCTCTGGTAACATATTTGTGAGGCAAAACCTCCAATAAGCTACAAATATGGCTTAAAGGATGAAGTTTAGTGTCCAAAAACTTTTATCACACACATCCAATTTTCATGGCAGTTTCAACAGTATACATATTTTCAAAGGTCCAGAGAGGCAATTTTGCAACAAACAAGCAAGACTTTTTCTGATTGGATGCACTTCAGTTAACATGCTTTCAACTCTACATTTACAAATTATTTTGTGTTCTATTTTCCTACTTAATACTATTAATATTATTCTGCAATTTTCCCAATATTGACATCACATATGTATTTGCCATTTTTAATATCACTAGACAATTCAATCAGGTTGCTATGTTGGTCCCTTGGGTTTACTTTAAATAGCTTGGTTGCAAATATCTTTGTATATATTATTGTTTTTTCTCCTATCTGGTAATTTATTTGAGCACATCCCAAAGTGGAATGCCTAGATCAATGGGCATAAATAATTTGACAGCTCTTATTAAACGTTATTCTGTAAGTAAAAACTGAACTACTTTTCAGTATCACTAGCAACATATGAGTGTATCAGCTTCCTAAACCCCTCCATGTTAGGTCATTATGAACTTATGATCTAACAACTTACAGGGTCTTATCCCACTAATGAAATTATAAGAAATTCAACACTTATTCAGCCCCCAAGGATTCATTCAATGTAGAAAATTTTAAGAACATTAGCCAAGTATTTACCTGCCTGGTGAGTGTGGAAGACATTGTGAAGGACACAAAGATGTATAGAATTCCATTCCTGACTTCCAGGTATTTACACCATAGGTGGGGATCTAACTACACACACACATACACACATACACACACCATGCACACACAATCTACATCAACACTTGATTTTATACAAATACATGAATTTACTTTCTTTTTGGTTCTTCTCTTCACCAGTGAAATTTGACATGGGTGCTTATAAGTCATCAAAGGATGATGCTAAAATTACCGTGATTCTAAGAATCTCAAAAACTCAATTGTATGTGAGTGCCCAAGATGAAGACCAACCGGTGCTGCTGAAGGTCAGTTGTCCTTTGTCTCCAACTTGCCCTCATTTACATCTCATATGTTTGTAAATAAGCCCAATAGGCAGACACCTCTAACAAGGTGACACCGTCCTCTTTCCTTCCTACCACAGCCCCCACCTGCCCACCCCACTCCCATCGATTCCAGAGGCATGCCTAGGCAGGATCTATGAGAAAATATAACAGAGAGTAAGAGGAAAATTACCTTCTTTCTTTTTCCTCTCCCTGCCTGACCTTATTCACCTCCCATCCCAGAGCATCCATTTATTCCATTGATCTTTACTGACATCTATTATCTGACCTACACAATACTAGACATTAGGACAATGTGGCCTGCCTCCAAGAAACTCAAATAAGCCAACTGAGATCAGAGAGGATTAATCACCTGCCAATGGGCACAAAGCAACAAGCTGGGAGCCAAGTCCCAAAATGGGGCCTGCTGCTTCCAGTGCCCCTCTCTCTGCATTGATGTCAGCATTATCCTTCGTCCCAGCCCTATCTCCACTACCACTTTCCCCCTCAAACACTCACACACACAACAGCCTTAGATGTTTTCTCCACTGATAAGTGGGTGACTCAATTTGTAAGTATATAATCCAAGACCTTCTATTCCCAACTAGAATTTATGTGCTTGCCTGTGCTTTTCTACCTGGATCAAGTGATGTCTACAGAGTAGGGCAGTAGCTTCATTCATGAACTTATTCAACAAGCATTATTCATTGAGAGCCTTCTATTTTTCAGACATAGTGCCAACAGCAGTGTAGACAGTGGTGCATCAAAGCCTCTAGTCTCATAGAACTTAGTCTTCTGGAGGATATGGAAAACAGACAACCCAAACAACCAACAAAAGAGCAAGATGCTGCAAAAAAAAAAAAGAATAGGGTGCTAAGATAGAGAAAAGTGGGAGAGTGCTATTTAGACAAAGTGGTAAGAACAAAGCCCCTTGTGAGATGAGAGCTGCCGACAGAAGGGGGCGGGTCATGGTTGTGGGTTTGGGGGTAGGACATTCAGAGGAGTCTGAATGCACCCAGGCCCTATAACTTCAAGATGGTAAGGACAGCTCCAAGAATCAGAAGCATTCTTGGAACTGGAGCATTTTGAGAAGGAGGAAAAATATGCAGAGACTAGTGCTTGCAGAGCTTGCATTTGGATTTCATTTGAGGTACAATGAAAACCCATTAATGGGTTTCAGACAGTGCAATGGCCTGACCTCACTTATATTTTCTAAAATAGAAAACAGATAAGAAGGAAGGCAATAGAGAAGCAGAAAGTCCAATGAGGAGGTTTCACAGCAGTCATGGGGGTGGGGTAAGGAAAAGAAGTGGAAAGAAACAGACAAAATTGGGTTATATTTTGGAGATAGAACCAACAGAAGGAAGAGGAGAAACAACATTTACTGAGAAGGGAAAAACTAGGAGAGGAATAGGTTTGGGAAATAAATTCTGCTGACATTGGAAACCCCAAGGAAGCCTCAAAAGTATATTTACTTGCTTTAGATTTAAAAGAGTAGGAAACAAGCATCTCAACTTGGAATTTGAAATCTATTTTTCCATAGAAGTATTGGTAAATTCTACTCATACTCAAGAGGAAAGTACATTCTAAAGAGAATATATTGAAAGAGTTTAGTTACTGATATACTTAGGAATTTTGTGTGTATGTGTGTGTATATGTGTGTGTGTGTGTTTAACCTTCAATTGTTGACTTAAATACTGAGATAAATGTCATCTACATGCTAAATTGATTTCCCAAAGGTATGATTTGTTCACTTGGAGATCAAAACGTTTAGGGGGCTTAGAATCACCAGTGCTCAGATTTGATGCAAAATGTCTTAGGCCTATGTTGAAGGCAGGACAGAAACAATGTTTCCCTCCTACCTGCCTGGATACAGTGAGATACTAGTGTCACTGGCAATCTTCATAACTAATTTAGATCTCTCTCCAATCAACTAAGGAAATTAACTCTTATTAATAGACTGGGCCACACATCTACTAGGCATGTAATAAATGCTTGCTGAATGAACAAATGAATGAAGAGCCTATAGCATCACGTTACGGCCATAGTCCTAAAGTGCTGTTTCTCATGAAGGCCAAATGCCAAGGGATTGAGCTTCAGTCCTTTTTCTAACATCTTGTTCTCTAACAGAATTCTCTTCTTTTCTTCATAGGAGATGCCTGAAATACCCAAAACCATCACAGGTAGTGAGACCAACCTCCTCTTCTTCTGGGAAACTCACGGCACTAAGAACTACTTCACATCAGTTGCCCATCCAAACTTGTTTATTGCCACAAAGCAAGACTACTGGGTGTGCTTGGCAGGGGGGCCACCCTCTATCACTGACTTTCAGATACTGGAAAACCAGGCTTAGGTCTGGAGTCTGCTCACTTGTGCAGTGTTGGCAGTTCATATGTACCATGTACATGAAGAAACTAAATCCTTTACTGTTAGTCATTTGCTGAGCATGTACTGAGCCTTGTAATTCTAAATGAATGTTTAGACTCTTTGTAAGAGTGGAACCAACACTAATATATAATGTTGTTTGTTATTTAAAGAACACCCTATATTTTGCGTAGTACCAATCATTTTAATTATTATTCTTCGTGACAATCTTAGGAGGACCAGAGCTACTGACTATGGCTACCGAAAAGACTCTACCCATATTACAGATGGGCAAATTAAGGCATAAGAAAACTAAGAAATATGCACAACAGCAGTTGAAATAAGAAGCCATGGACCTAGGATTTCATTTCAACTGTTTGCCTTCTACTTTTAAGTTGCTGATGAACTCTTAATCAAATAGCATAAGTTTCTGGGACCTCAGTTTTATCATTTTCAAAATGGAGGGAATAATACCTAAGCCTTCCTGCTGCAACAGTTTTTTATGCTAATCAGGGAGGTCATTTTGGTAAAATACTTCTTGAAGCCGAGCCTCAAGATGAAGGCAAAGCACGAAATGTTATTTTTTAATTATTATTTATATATGTATTTATAAATATATTTAAGATAATTATAACATTGTATTTATGGGAGCCCCTTCATCCTGAGTGTGACCAGGCATCCTCCACAATAGCAGACAGTGTTTTCTGGGATGAGTAAGTTTGATTTCATTAATACAGGGCATTTTGGTCCAACTTGTGCTTACCCCCTAGCCAGGAAACTCTGCATTCTAGTACTTGGGAGACCTGTAATCATATAATAAATGTACATTAATTACTTTGAGCCAGTAATCGGTCTGATCTTTGACTCTTTTGCCATTAAACTTACCTGGGCATTCTTGTTTCATTCAATTCCACCTGCAATCAAGTCCTACAAGCTAAAATTAGATGAACTCAACTTTGATAACCATGAGACCACTGTTATCAAAACTTTCTTTTCTAGAATGTAATCAATGTTTCTTCTAGGTTCTAAAAATTGTGATCAGACCATAATGTTACATTATTATCAACAATAGTGATTGGTAGAGTATTATCAGTCATAACTGAATAAAGCTTGCAACAAAATTCTCTGACACATAGTTATTCATTGTCTTAATCATTCTTTTACTGCATGGTAATTAGGGACAAATGGTAAACGTTTACATAAATAATTGTATTTAGTGTTACTTTACAAAATCAAACAAAGATTTTATATTTTTTTCTCCTCTTTGTTAGCTGCCAGTATGCATAAATGGCATTAAGAATGATAATATTTCCGGGTTCGCTTAAAGCTCACATTACACATACACAAAACATGTGTTCCCATCTTTATACAAACTCACACCTACAGAGCTACATTAAAAACAACTAGCAGGCCAGGCACGGTGGCTCAGACCTGTAATCCCAGGACTTTGGGAGGCCAAGGTGGGAAGATCACTTGAGGTCAGGAGTTCAAGACCAGCCTAGGCAACATAGTGAGACCTCATCTCTACAAAAAAAAAAAATAAAAAATAAAAAAATGAGCTGGACATGGTAGTACACACCTGTAGTCCCAGCTACTCGGGAGGCTTGAGGTGGGAGGATCACTTGAGCCTGGGAGATGGAGGCTGGCCAGTGAGCCATAATCACACCACTGCACCCCAAACTGGGCGACAGTGTGAGACCCAGTCTCAAAAGATAAATTTTTTAAAATGTTAAAAAAATACAAAAGAGAATTTTAAAAGAACAACTAATAGATCCAAGCATGGATGCAAGATATATTTCGTTGGAAAATCAAGGTTAAAATCAAGGGATCTTGGAATTAGGTGTGGTAGATTTGGGTAAGGAGTAGTCTAAGATGACCCTGTTTCTTGGTACTGGAGACTGGATGAGTGGCAGCGTCTTAACCATATTTTTGGTAGAAATATGGAGGTCTTCTCCATTCCAGGATGAATGATGAGTAAAATTTTAGGCATATAATTTGAGCTACTAGAAGGACACTCAATTGCAGATGTACAATGGGGAGATGATAACATATCTGAAACTCAGAAAAGTAACTATATATAGATATGGAAGACATCAGTAGGTATGTAGCAGATAAAATCCTAAAAGTGATGTCAAAGGGAGAAGAGAAGTATATGGTGAACACTGTTGGTTGTCCATGCAATCGCCATCTCTTCTTCTTCCTTACTGACAGAACCCTGATTTCATTGAGAAGTCAACATGCCCTTCCCCAGTGGATGAATCCAATTGGTTTAAGATTATGTTCATTCTATTCTTACATGACTAAGTCATGTTGACTTAATCCTATCAAATGAGATGTCGATCTGGAAACAACCTCTGGAAAAGATTTTCTACCTTGATAAAATAAAGAGCCATATAGATGATCCTTTATCTTCCTTCTTCCTTGAATGAGATATGTTCTATGAGGAAGTGAAGCTCAGAACTGTGGTCAGCAACTTGCAACGACTGGGAAGTCAGAGCCACACAATGAAGAATGCAGAGTGGAAGGAGAAAAAGAGCCAGCATCTCTGACAACATTGTTACACCAAGAACCTACCTCCAGATTTTAAGAAAACAAGAAATGCTACTGTTATTAAGCCATTTTCACTGGGTTTGCTATGACTTGCAGTCAAATCTAGCTTAACTGATACAGAGTGCCACAGAGACCTGGTCTCTCATTTGTCTCACCCTGTTCTTTCTAGCAGCCATGACTTTCCTAGGGCTTCCTTACCCCAAGTCTGGCTAGAGCAAGACTAAGTAAGACTTGATTCCTTACTGTCCTTTTGTTTTAAGAAATATTAAAGAATTATTTTAATATTAATATATTTTAAGAAATAAGGAAATACAAAACACTGAGCAAGCAACACAAATTCAAGAAATCTTAAAAAGTATAATAGCTGCTCAGTCTCTGATTAACAGTGAAATACGGAATCATTGTAGAAATGGCCTTGGAGTGTTATTCTCCCAGGCCAGCTATCCTTATGGTCTGCCCCACCTCCCTCATTGCCTAAACAGTAAGAGAGTCACCATGGTGAGACTCAACAGTCTTAGCACAGAACTTGTTACAGTCTATTTCTTTTCTTACGGTCCTATATATCAGGTTCCAAATCAATGAGAGTAAAGCCAAATCCCTGCCTTTAAACCCAAGGGACAGAAGCAAAAAGCCAAAAGATATTTCCCTAACCTTCCTCCCACTGAGTAGACTCCTCTGACATTTAAAAACACCTACACTTGAAATTTGAGGGGTGATGGAATTGTTGAGATGGTAATAATTATTGTGGTGGATATAAAATATGCTCATGTATCTATATCTCTGAATGACTGAACGATTTATAAGTTTAATGGTTATATACATTTCTGACTTTTAAAAATGAATGTATGAGTATATGACAATATAACAATTTACAAAAAATTTATTATCTACAACACCTCACTGGACTATACATAAAATAGATTAAATTATACCTCAGTAACAAGGGATTTTTTTAGTTTACAAGGAAAAAACTCTTTATTCCATTTATTGCGTTGTGTATGCAGAGTGGTCTTTTTTTTTTTTTTGTACCCTCTCTCAACCCTAGGCATGAGATGTTCATTTATCCTAAAATGCTCTATAGGGTAATTTACCTTTCTTGTGGATACATTGTTTGCATTTCCCTGTCATTGGCTCTCACTGGCCAAGAACACCTTTGCTCCTTCTCTAAAACTTATTCCTTACCAATTTTTCTTTTTATCAGAGTGGCTGACAGACAAACAAAGGGTGTTACGCAACCTTATGAGCAAAGAGGCTAAGCTCTGGAGGGAAAACTGAGGTCTGGCTCAAAAGTATACATCCCTGGGCCTCACCTCTGGAGATTCAGTCAGTTTGGGTAGACCTTGAGCATCTTATTTTTTTTAAGCTCCAAAAGTAACTCTCATGTTTATCACTGGTTAAGAACCACTGCATGAAGAGAGTCCCAGATTAAGGATGGTTTTATTATAGTGTTAATAATGGCTTCCCTTTGGGCAAGTCAATCCAGGGTTAGAAGAGATTAGAACACACAACTTCCACCAATTCAGTAGAGGCCTTCTCACAGCCACAGGGCCACTGGCAGGCCTCATTTGGAAATAAGGTACTCAACAGCACAAGTACCCCCATTTTATATACTCACTTATACTTGTGTAGCAGCTGAGGGGCCTGCCAAGCAGGTGCTTGCCTTTGGCGTCACTCTTCCAAAAGGTCTGGAGTGCTTTGCCCAATTGAGAGAGGCCTATGGAATAAGAAAAACATGAGTGGATGGTCCCTGTCTTATCTTCTCAACTCTCCGCATTCTAAAAAACGACTTTGGCTCCTAGCATGACAAGAGCCTTGATTTTCAGAGGAACACTCCCTTCTCATCTCCACCAAGAAGTAGAGCTAATTTCCTTCCACACAGCTCCTATTCACTATTTCGTAGATGGTGAAGTCATTTCTTTGTCATGTAAGGAGAAATGCTGTTACTATTTTTTAAAACAGAAAGGAGAGGGTTTATGGAGATTACAGACAGGTATTCTTGATATGAATGTATTGCATCAATTTAGAGGATTATTCAACAGATGTTTTGTGCATATGTAGAATAAAATGCTGCAATCCCAAGGTCTCAGGCTGGGATCACTAAGAACAAGTCATGCTGCAGACCTCATTACCACTTTTGATGGGATTACCTGAGTGGCATTGGCAGGTATATCTCTATTGTGGCAGTTAGTGGACTGTGGCTTAATGTCATTAAGCATTTGGATCAGATAGATAATTCGTCTTGTTCTGATCCATACCAAAGGAGTTTTCTTGAAGTTGTTTTGTATTTGTTTTTGTTTTTGTTTGTAGAGACAGGGTCTCACTATGTTGCCCAGGCTGTTCTCAAACTCCTGTCGTCAAGCGACCCTCCCACCTTGACCTCCCAAAGTGCTGGAATTACAAGTATGAGCCCCTGCACCTGGCCTTCACCAAAGGAAGTTCTTATTATAGATTTCCTGCATATTTGCCTACAGGAAGATGATGCACTGGCTAGAGGTGTGAATGTCAGGTCTCTTCTGCCATTCTAACCCTGTTATAAAGTAAAATTGGCTCTCCATCTTATAATTTAGTCTCCTTGAATTTAGAATACTGTAGAGTTTGGAATCAAGACTGGATTCAAATCTCATTTACTTTGTGATTTGGGCTAGTCTTTTAATCTCTCAATGTCAGTTTCCTTACTTGTAAAAATGGAGATAGTCATTACTATTAACATATCAAATATTTGTAATATCAAATGAGATAAAATACAGAAAGAGCTTAGCATAGCACCATGGATTTAGAGTGTTTGATTCATTCATTATTTTACTTAAAAGTAGCTATTATCACTTTTACTTAGTGAATGCATCCCTGAGAATCTAATCCACAATCACGATACCAATTAAATCAAGTTCTGAATCCACACTGAGGATTGGCTCAAGCAATTTTCCCACCTGGGTGAAGGTAAATATTCTACAAACCATCAGGTAAAGTCACTTGACCAGCCAGTCAGCCATCTTTGGTGACTTCAACCCAGCCATACTTATTTCTTTTCTGGGAGGGTTGCGGGTGTGGTTCATAGAGATGGGGTCTCTCTATGTTTCCCAGGATGGTCTCAAATGCCTGGCTTCAAGAAATCCTCCTACCTTGGCTTCCCAAAGTGCTGGGATTACAAGCATGAACCACCGTACCCAGCCTGTATTTTGATTTTTACCATTGCATTTAGCAAAGTCTCTACTGATATTGTGGTAGACAAGGCAGAGACATATGGGCTATAAGAGCTAGTAGTATTATTGAATGGGCTTGTGGCTACTTATACATAGTGTGGTTACTGTATTGAAGGGATCTTTAAACGGAGAAAGCCCTATTCATTCAAAAGACATTAATTTAGTTTCTATTTTGTGCCAAGAACAATGAATATAGTGGCCTACCCTCAGTTTACAGACTAGCAGGGAGAAAGATAAGCAAATAATCAAGCTAATCACAATCCTAGAGAAAGGGATGTTTTGTGTGAGACTGAAAGATGATTAAGAGTCAACAAAGAGACTAGCCTGGCCAACATGGTGAAACCCCGTCTCTACTAAAAACACAAAGAAAATAATTAGCTGGGAATGGTGGCAGGTGCTTGTAATCCCAGCTACTTGGGAGGCTGAGGCACCAGAATCACTTGAACACAGGAGGTGGAAGTTGCAGTGAGCTGAGATCACACCACTGTATTCCAGCTGGGAAACAGAGTGAGGCTCCATCTCAAAAAAAAAAGTAAGAAGACAACTGACCCAATTTAAAAATGGGCAAAGACTCTGAATAGAGATATACAAATGGCCAGTAAACACATAAAAAGATGCTTAACATCATTAGTCATCAAGGAAATACAAATAAAAACCACAATGTGATACCATTTCACAACCACTAGGATGGTTGTAATTTAAAAGATGGACAATAACAAGTGTTGTTGAGGATGTAAACAAACTGGAACTTTCATACACTGCTGGTAGGAATGTAAAATGCTGCAGCTGCTTTGGAAAACAGTCTGGCAGTTCCTCAAATGGTTAAAGATAGAATTATCATATGACACAGTAATTCCTCTCATTAGGTATATACCCATGAGTGCTGAAAACATGTCTACACAAAAACTTATACATGAAAGTTCATAACAGCATTATTCATAATAGCCAAAAAGTGGAAAGAACCTAGATGTCCATCAACTGATGAATGGTAAATAAAATATTGTATATCCTCACAATAGAATACCCAGTCATAAAAGAATGAAGTACTGACACATGCTATGTGGATAAACCTTGAAAACAGCATACTAAGTGAAAGTGAAACTTAACCAATAGTCCCATAGACTGTTCTTTCAGTTAAACATAGAAATTGACGCCTCTGGTCTTAAAGCTCGAAGCTTACATTTGTTTTGTTTGAGTTCCTTCCTGGGGAAAAGACCTTCAGGCCTCTCAAAAAAAAGTATCAAAGAACTGAAACTCGCCAGATCACCACATCCAGGCAATGAGACTTTGGACCACTCATTCATCAGGATTGCTTCCTTGCCCCTCCCTGGTTCCGGTTTTCTTATGCATTGTTACATTTCTTCCCTGCTATCTAAACCCCTGGTTTTAGGTCAGGGAGATGGATTTGAGATTGAGCTCCCATCTCCTCAGCTGCAGCACCTGATTAAAGCCTTCTTCCTTGGCAATACTTGTCATCTCAGTGATTGGCTTTCTGTGCAGCGAGCAGCAGGACCTAGACCAAACCCATGATATTTTGGTAACAAAAGAAGCCCATCAGAGACCACAAATTGCATAATTTCATATATATGAAATGTCCAGAAGGCAAATCTATAGAGATGGATAGTAGATTCATATTTTCTAGGGGCTGAGAGGAGGGGAAAATGGGGAGTCACTGCTAATGAGTATAGGGTTTCTTTAGGGGGTGATGAAAATGTTAGAAAATTGAATTGTATGCTGTAAGTGGGAGAATTGTACGGTATGTGAATATCTCAATAAGTCTGCTAGAGTAAAAATAATAATAATCAACTAAGAGAAATGAGAAAGAAAGGTTGGATTCCCAGACAGAGAGGAGTGTGGAAAGAAAAAAACAAAGTGTCTGGATAACACTGAGCAAGGTGAGAGTAGTGTGGGCTAAGGCTAAGGGAGGTGACTAAGACTGAGGGAGTAAAAGGCCAAGCCCTACAGGGGCTCATAGGTCATTAGCCTGAGAGCAATGGAAAACCGTTAAAGCCACCAGGATTGTCCTGGTGTGGTGGCTCACACCTGTAATCCCAACACTTTAGGAGATGGAGGCAGGTGGATCGCTTGAGCCAGGAGTTCGAGACCAGCCTGGGGCAACATGGCAAAACCCCATCTCTACAAAAAATACAAAAATTACCCAGATGGGTGACTGAGGTGGGAGGATCGCTTAAGCCAGAGAGGTGGGGGCTGCAGTGAGCTGAGATCATGCCACTGCACTCCAGCCGGGCAATGGAGCCAGATCCTTCTAAAAAAAAAAAGGCACCAGGATCATGGAGAGCTACAGTGCATACTTTGATGAATGAGTTAAGAATTTTATTTATTTATTTATTTATTTATTTATTTATTTGGAGACAGGGTCTTGCTCTGCCTCCCATGCTGGAGTGTGGTGGCATGACCACAGTGCACTGCAGCCTTCAACTTTTGGGCTCAAGTGATCCTCCCACCTCAGCCTCCTGAGTAGAAGGGACTGCAGGTGTGTGCCACCATGCCTGGTTAATTTTCGTTTTTGTTTTTTTTTTTTTTTTTTAGAAACGAGGTCTTGCTATGTTGCCCAGTCTGGTCTCAAACTCCTGGGCTCAAGCAATCCTCTTGCCTCAGCTTCACAAAGTGCTGGGATTGATTACAGACATAAGCCACCATGCTTGGTAGAGTTGAGAATTTTTAAACCTGCCTAGCTATTTTCCCACATTTTGTGTCCTACAAAATAGACCTTCAAATACCCAAAGGATGGAAAAAAGGAGGTAGAACTGGCCTATGTTGCTCCAAAGGACTAGGACCAGTAAGCAAGGAAGCTCATTTGAGTTCATTTTAAGTTTCCTAATAAGCAGGGGTCTCCAATAACAGGACAGATAAGGCAGCTCACCAACACCAGCAGTATTCCTGCAAAGGTGCAATACCTACATGGGGTCTGTGGAATACTCCAGCACTGGGTGGGATATCAGGACTTCTAAAACTGAGATGCATTCAACCACCTAGATTCTACAAAGACCAAAACAAAACCGTCTTCACTTTTCTGAAACTGTTGGTGAAGGAGTCCCTTTCTCAGTCATTAACAAAAATAATGATCAGTTTTCCTATTTTAAACATTTAATACACTATTGAAAATATCAAAATGCATAAATCCAGAAACCCTGACTCTCTTCCAAACTCCCTATTTACGGCTAAAGAGAAGGGCTGCTGCAGTGGCTTCATGCCCTGCTGAGTATCCAACTGGTGAGCTGAACCTGGCCAACAGGTGCCCAGATATGACTGCCCCTCTACACACGACCACTCCAGCATCCATGGAAGAGGAACCTTCATACGCAAGCAGCCAAAAGCATTTTCCAGACCTCTTTAAGAAACTGGAGAATAGATGAAACAGGACAAACTTCAAAAGAAAAAAATTTTAGGATTAAAACAAGGGGAGTGAAGTGTGTCTAGGGACTCAGGACGACTAGGCCTGCCATCCACTGTCCCTTTCTCCATTAGCCTTATGGCCTTATAGTCAGCTGATGAGGTGAAATTGAAAATATACCTTGAACAAGAGATCACCCTGAGAGGAATAAGGCAGTTTCTCAAAAAATTAAAAATAGAATTGTCATTTGATCCAACAATACCACTTCGTGGTATATACCCAAAAGAATGAAAAGGAGAGTCTCAAAGAGTTATTTGTACATTCATGTTCATATTGTTATTCACAATAGCCAAAAAGTGGCAGCAACTCAAGTGTCCAGAGAGGGATGGACCAAGAAGCAAAATGCGGCATGTCCACAAAACGGAATGCTATTACCCCTTAAAAGGAAAGGAAATTCTGACACATGCTACACATGGATGAACCTTGAAAACTTTATGCTAAGTGAAACAAGCCAGTCACAGAACAAATACTGCATGATTCTAATTATATGGCACCTACAGTTGTCAAATCCATAGAGACAGAAACTAGAATGGTGATTGCCTGGGGCTGGGGGAGGGAGGAGTGCGGAGTTACTGATGGGTACAGGGTTTCAGTTGGGGAAGATGAAAAAGTTCTGGAAAGGACAGTAGTGATGGCTGTGCCACAATGTGAGGGTACTTAATACCACTAAACTGCATATTTTTGAAAAATTTAACACTTTAAAATGGTTAAAATGGTATATATGATGTTATGCATATTTTACCACAATTAAAGGAGCCACCCTGCAGTACTAAGAACTTTAGATGCATAAGACCCATATGTCCTCTTTATAATATTATTTTTTCATAGCTCCTGTGAGTCTGAGACTTTGAAAGGACAGAACCAGGTAGAGGCCCCAGCATCCTGGGAGGACCGCCCTGTCTCTCCGCCCAGGGACTCCCAGAGCGCCAACCCCAGCTGGATTCAGCGTAACCGCCCCCCAACCGCCAGCCCGGCTGAGGCCCCCACGGAGGGCCCTATGCCCACTGGGAGGTGCACTCAGAGGCGGGCGGCGCCGCGCCCCGAGGAAGCCGCCCTCAATGCCGAGGTGCGCTGCACGTTCTTCCAATCAAAGAGCCCCAAGGTCAGGTTCTCAAGGCCAGAGCCAACCGCAAAGAGCCTATTGCCTGTTGTCCCGCCCTCCCGTGCTGACGACTGGCGAGTTTCAAACCCGCAGGAGCCAATGAGGACGCGCAAACGCGCGGCACGCCGGTCTTGGCTACAGGCGCGGCGTTTGAAGAAAAACCGTCACTGAAGAGTCATGGTGGGGCCCGGGCCTACCGCCGCTGCAGCTGTCGGTGAGTATGACCGCGAATGAGTTCCCGTTATTCTCAGGCGTTGGAACACGGCCGGGGAAGTAGGAGGCCACCGAGTGAGTTCTTCCCGCAGAAGGTGCCCGTCCGCTCGCCTGCCTAAGTTTCCCCTGGGCGTTTTCCATCCCGGGAGCGCAGACCCGGCCACGGCCCGCAGGTAGACGTCTGGGCCCTGGGCGGCGGAGGCTGTGCGCAGGCTCAGATACCTCACGAGCATATTTCCAGAAAGCCCTGCAGCAGCTTTGCAAAGAGATGTCATTGTCACCACGTTCTGGATAAAGAAACTGAGGCCCCTTGCTCGGGTTTTCACCAGCAGTGGGAAGCAGCGCGCTGTTTTGATCCACATTTGGCTCCAGGCAGAGCCGGGCGTGATCCTCTGTGCCAGGAGGCGGGGTCTGGCTGAAGCCCGGAGCTCTCACTCCACACCTCTCAGCTTGCGGTGGTTAGAAGTTGATTGGTTAAATCTGCACCCAGGGCTAAGGCTTTTGCGTTCCCTAATCTCTTAGATGTGCTTGGAGCCCTTTCCTACCTTTCAAAATACTCATGCTCAGATGCCACTTTCTCCAAGATACGCACTGTAGTTATGTTTCATCCATTATTCCTGTTGATGCCTACGAGGTCCTAGGCACTTTACATAACAAGCTTTAAAGATAGGCATTTCTGTCTGCCTTACAGGCTCAGCAGCAGCAAAGTTTGCTAATTTGCTAGAAGTCACGGAGGTGGGACCCCAACCCCCTATGTCAGCCCCTACGCTCTACATTGCCTGCCAAGCTGTCTCTAAGGGTACATGAGCATGAGAGCAAAACAGGGCAACTCCGTTCAGATGAGGTTGAGAGTCGTTTGGCACCCCTGTCGTCTTTTTGTCTTCCTTCACATCATTATTTAATTTTAACCTTTTCCAGCCACCTACTCCCCTCATTTATGCCCCACCTCCGAACTCCCATACTTCTTTTCCGCTCTTATGGCCCTTAGATTTTACCTTATACTGTAATTATTGCTGTGTTTATCTCCACTACTAGTTTGAAAGTTCTTGAAGGCAGAAATTATTGACTTGTCATCCCCTCACAAATGGCTTGCGTAGAAAGTCACCATAGTATAGGTGTCTGCTGTGAGCAGACCGGGCATATTTTATCGTTAGTACCAACAAAGGAAGCCATATACGGGTTTGTGGGTAAAAATCATCATCCCTGTAAAAAAACAAAAGACATAAGACCAGGCCTAGCTCACCAGCTCAGGTGGGCCAGTAACAGAAATTCTTCAAAACAGACTGTTGTATCTGAGAACAGTGGCTGTGAGCTCCAGGGTTAGAAAAGCCTGTTTTCAAGTCCTGGAATTGCCACATATTAGCTGGGTAACTTTGGGCATGACATTTACCCTCTCTGAATTTCAGATTGCAAAAACTCATTGGATTGTTTTGTGGATTGAAAGAAATAATGTAAATTTAGGCCGAGTGCTTTGACTCACGCCTGTAATCCCAGCACTTTGGGAGGCCAAAGCAGGAGGATCACTTGAGCTCAGGAATTTGAGACCACCGCTGGCAACATAGTGAGATCCTGTCTCTACAAAAAAATGTTTTAAAATTATCCAACGTGGTGGTACACGCGTGTATTCCCAGCTACTCAGGAGACTGAGGTGTGAGGATTGCTAGAACCTGGGAGATCAAGTCAACAATGAGCCGTGGTTGTGCCACTGCACTCCAACCTCAGTGACAGAGGAAGACCCTGTCTCAAAAAAAAAAAAAAAAAAAAAAAGTAGTAAGTTTAAAGGACTTAGTGTAGGCCTGGCATATAAATGATATTGTTGATGTTGATGTTAACTTGAAGGCACATTTATAGGACTAGGGATTTTATAACATGTTGCAAAGCCAAAATCACTAGAGAAAAGTGTCATCTTTTAGAATATTAATGAACTGGTTAAAATCTTGAACTAAAGTTATGTCGTTTGTTTGCTTGCCTGTGTTGCAGAAGAGCGGCAGAGGAAGCTTCAGGAGTACCTTGCAGCCAAGGGAAAACTGAAGAGCCAAAACACCAAGTGAGTTTATCTGTCCACAGTTATGCAAGTTTTGTTGCCTTCTTTGTACTAGCAATTTAAAGCCTTTTTGAAACATGTCCCTTTTGCTTAAGAGTGTACTCAGACTGCATTGGGATTCTATGATAACGCAAAAAGAGCATTTCAGTCCAGGCATGACAAAAACCCCTGGGCAGTGCTTCGTCCATTGGCAAAGCTTTATGCATTGTTACTGTGTGAATCTCCAAAGGAAGGAGGGAAGAAGGGTCAGTATTACCTACCATGCTGGAAGCTTTGCCTGTTTCTGCTTTTCTTTTCTTGGGGAAGTTGATTCTCATGAAGGCAATTTTTGGTCAAGAACTTGAATGACCATGGTTCTGGCATTTCTTGCTAAGGCAGGAGAGCCAGTTACAATCAATCCTCCGTAGCAGAGTGATACCCTCCAGCCTAGTGGTGCTCTTGGGTCATTCTCTTAGCATTTACTGTTAAGGTAGACAGAACATGACCACTTCATTTTTATCCTTTGTAGATTCTTACCATCTTTGTCGTGTTATTTGTCCTTCTTTCTTAGCATTAATTAATTTTTTCCCCATTTGAGTTGCTAAATATTTATTTGAAAATTAATTTTTACAAAGTTAGCTTTCACCCTTTATTTTATCTTGGGTGTTTACTCACCTCTATTTCCTTGATTAAATGAACCTAATTCACTTATTCAACAAATATTTATTTAGTACCTATAACGTCTCAGTCACTTCTGATGCTAGAGATAATGGCGCTTAACAAGACACACATTCCTGCCCTCCCAGGGCTTTATGCTGTAGATGGGAGAGACAAACATCAAACAAGTCATAATCAAAGTCCTTGTTAGTCTAGCAATTGTTTTTGGTCCATGCAGATTGATTCCTTCTAAATTCGCCTCTGTTTTCCAATCCTTTTTCTGCATTTCCTGTCTCACTAGCTATATTTCATGTGTGTCTTGGTTTTTTTTTTTTTTTTAAATATCTCTTTTCCCCCCGAAAGTTAGAAAAGATAGTATTTGAAGATACTTAAAACAAGCAAATTTTTTTTTTTTTTTTTTTTTTTTGAGACGGAGTCTCGCTCTGTCACCCGGGCTGGAGTGCAGTGGCGCAATCTCGGCTCACTGCAAGCTCTGCCTCCCAGGTTCACGCCATTTTCCTGCCTCAGCCTCCTGAGTAGCTGGGACAACAGGCATGTGCCACCATGCCCGGCTAATTTTTTTGTATTTTTAGTAGAGATGAGGTTTCACTGTGTTAGCCAAGATGGTCTCTATCTCCTGATCTCATGATCCGCCTGCCTTGGCCTCCCAAAGTGCTGAGATTACAGGCGTGAGCCACTACGCCCGGTCGGAAATTTTTTAAAGAAACAGTTAATGGTTTTATTTGGCATTGTGTCTTTGGTGTCTGGCACATTGCAGTGCTCCAGGAATGATGTTTGAATGAGTAAGACTATATAAATATGAAGGAAACACATATATCTCATTAATATTGTGAGAATGCTAGATTAATGTATAGACAGTCTCTTTAAGGATCACAAGGCAAAAAAAGAGTAGGAGCAGTTGGTGGTCTCCAAGGGGGAGGATACAGAACTAAAGAAATGATGATAAGGAGACTTTATTGAATATAATTTTGAATTATTTTGCCATTACAGAAATTCTAATTATTTAAAATTCTATTCATAATTTTTAATCACTGTACTTCCCAAGCTTAGCTTAGAATCCTTCTGTGCTGAGGATTAATTTTAATTTGTCTTTTATAGGCCTTATCTAAAATCCAAGAATAATTGCCAGAATCCACCACCTTCTAAATCTGTAAGTAGAAATTAGTCTTTTTAAAAATATGCATTCATAAGTATGATTAGTAATAAAAATAATAAAGATGTTAGCAACCTAAAGAACATGTATTTGAAAGATATTTCTTACAGATATAAAAACAGTTTGGTTTAATAAGAGACAATCATTTTTTGAAAAGTACGACATACTGTAGTTTAGTTTTATTAACCAAGAAAAGCCTCAAGTGAACTTTAGTCCTCTTGATAGCTAACATTTATTGAATACTTACTGTGTGCCTGATACTTTTCTGACTTGCATTACCTCACTGAGTCTTCACAATCTTAAGAGGCTACTATTAGTAGCCCCACTTTACAGATGAGCAAACTAAGTTACAGAAAGATTAAATAGGTTGCATAGCTATTAAGTGACAAAGCTGAGAGCCTGTGATCTTAACCACTTTGGTATGCTGCCATGAAGTTAAATAGCTCAGTAGTCATTAAAAGAGGACATTTGCATTGAACCTTCCAAGCCACTTAACAAGTATATGCTTCCTAATCAGTTTAATTTAGCTACATTAGATAGAATGGTAAAGGATCCTTAACTTAAAATTTAAATGGAAGAAATTAGCCCTCTGAAAGAGGCACAGATTATTCATCTGCAATAAAAATCTCACCTTTAGTTTTTTAAAACATAGTTTTTATCTGTGTTTTGAAATGTAACTAAAATAGTGCTTCCTGAAGTGAAACATTCTCATTGGTGAGAATTTTAATAAGTTTTAATGATTCATTCACCAAATCACTTCAGTCATATTTCAGTCATATGCATATGCATATATAGACATATATATGTTGTATGTATACATGACGTCATTAGACACTGAAGGATAGCAAAATGTATACAAGGCAAAGTTTATGAACAATGATTTAACGTTTGGGAAGCACTGGGTTACACTTTTACTTTATGCAGATTGAACCAGTATAGTATGCAAGTCTTAAGGAAAAAGCTACTGGAAAGGGCCCTCATTCAGAGTTCCCAGAGGCTTCTCTGGAAGTTGACAATACTGACTTCAATACATCAACTCGTAAATGAGGATGATACCTACCTTATCTGCTTTACACAGTTGTAAAAGTAAAAAGTGAACTCAGGAAGAGAATTACAGAATTTAGGAGAAACTAAAAGCACGATGTAAATAATAGTCATCATTACAGTTATATAATGCTTGACAATTTATATAACACTTTCGATACATGACAACAACAACTAACACCCAGACGCTTTATATACATTACCTCACTCAGAACAACCCTGTGAGGAAGTTGGCCATATGCTTTAATGTCCAAACCAGGACACTTGAGAATAAAAAGCAGTACTCTTTGACCAACAGGCATAAATCAAAACTATCTTGTGAAAACCAGGATATATGGCATCCTTCCTAGATAATAGATACTTTTACTATTATTAATTTTGCTGTGAATCTAAACCTGCTCTAAAAAAGTTAATTTTAAAAAGTAATGAAGTACTGATACATGCTACAACGTGGGTAAATCTTGAAAACATGCTAAGTGAAAGAAGCCAGACAGAAAAGGCCACATATTACGTGATTCCATTTATATGACACATCTAAAATAGGCACATCTATAGACATATAGAGACAGAAAGTAGACTAGTGGTTGCCAAGAACTGCAGGGAGCAGAAAATGGGGAGTGACTGCCAACAAGTAAATCAAGTTTCTTTCTAGGGTGATGAATATGTTCTGGAATTAGACAGTGGTGATTGCTGTATAATAGTGTGACTATACTAAAATCCATGGAATTGTGCACTTACTAAAATGGTGAATTTTATGATTTGTGGATTATATCAATTTGTCTTTAATATAAAATAAAGCAACTAAAAAAACACACATTTGGAAGCTTTCATGCCAACATCCCTCCACCTCTTCAGTAAGCAATGATGGAGAGATCCGAGGTGTATATAAATGTTGGTGCTCAAAGATTAATCCAGATATAGCCATTGTGGATATACCATCTATCTCTCTGCCTCCCACTCCCAACTCCCCTATTTCACACCTAACGACACCACACACACCGCTGTCATCCAGAGTAGACATCTCTTTGCCCTTAACGCCAAATGGTTCTGGTTAGACATCCTTTACATACTCGCCAAGTTTATGTAGTGATTCTTCACAATATTTGTCAAATCAAAAATAGAGTGGTAACTCTAGCATTCCCATATCTTACCCTGGAAACATATTCCATAAATCTCTGTGAAATTCTCCTTTCTAAGTAATTGCTTTCATGAGAGATGCTCAGGAATTCATAGTGGCTTGCCCAATTACTTAGCATATGAATTCTAAACTCCCTTCCCTAGTTTTCAAAATTCTCTGTAATCTCGTCCTACCTTTCTTATCCAAACTTAAATCACATGACTAAACATTTGTTTATTGTTAACATAGACTCTAACCTTAAAACCCTGTCCTGGCTGATTTTACAAATATGACTATTAAGATGTTACATGTTTATTGAGAGCTGTGGCAGCATATCTCAGGCCTCACATCATCTGCCACCTATCTCCTTGTCATCGATCTCCAGGGATGAGACAGAGGTTCTTGAGTGATACTGTGATGTTTACAAAGGCAGTGGTTTAAGAAACTATGTGGCTATACAAAGTACTAGGAGAGATTTGTTGGGAGGTACCCTAACATAAGTTCATTATGTATGTATTTTTTCAGGGTCCTTTGGAGGGCACTTAGGATATAATAGGCATTCAACAACTACTGTTTGAGGCAAATTCATTTTTGAAAGAGCAAGTTTTGTATATTCACTGCATCTCTGCTTAATTCTGTCAAGTTAAAAGATTCTAATATATTTCTGATAGGAACTCAAGTTATAAAAACTACCTATTAGGACAGGTGCGGTGGCTCATGCCTATTATCCCAGCACTTTGGGAGGCCAAGGCGGGTGGATCACTTGAGGTCAGGACTTCAAGACCAACCTGGCCAACATGATGAAACCCCATCTTTACTAAAAATACAAAAAAGTAACCAGGTGTGGTGACATGCACCTGTAGTCCAGCCACTTGCGAGGCTGAGGTGGGAGAATTGCTTCAACCCAGGAGGCAGAGGTTGCAATGAGCCAAGATTGCATCACTGCACACCAGACTGGGTGACAGAGCAAGATCCTGTCTCAAAAAAAAAAAAAAAAAAAAAAAAAAAAACACAAAAACTACCTATTAGTGAGTCTTTCTTTCTTTACTTTCTGAGGATTAAACTTTCTTAGATGAAATTCTAAAAATGATTTTTTTTAGCATGTGTTAAACACAGTTATTATTTTAAAAACAATAAGATATGTTAAGAATTTTTTAATATGTATTTTCTTTGTTTTTTCAGACTGTTAGACCCAAAAATGATGTTACGAACCATGTTGTTTTGCCTGTCAAACCTAAAAGGTCCATCAGCATTAAACTCCAGCCCAGACCACCTAATACTACAGGGTCCCAGAAGCCGAAGTTGGAGCCACCAAAACTTCTGGGCAAAAGACTGACTTCAAAATGTGTTTCTTCTAACCCATACTCTAAGCCTTCTAGCAAGAGTTTTCAACAGCGTGAAGCTGGATCGTCCACAACAGGAGAACTGTCAAGAAAACCCGTGGGATCACTTAATATAGAGCAATTGAAAACTACAAAGCAGCAGTTAACAGATCAAGGAAATGCTAAATGTATAGACTCTGTGAATAATACCCATGTTGAAAACAAATCTTTCGATAACTTTCTAAAAGAAACAAACAAAGAGAACTTGCTCGATATCTCAACAGAACCTGAGAGGAAGCCAGATCCTAAATTATGTACCAGAAGTAAGCCAAAGACTGACTCTTATAATCAAACCAAGAACAGTTTAGTTCCTAAACAAGCCTTGGGCAAAAGTTCAGTTAATAGTGCTGTTCTGAAAGATAGAGTTAATAAACAATTTGTTAAAGAAACACAAAGCAGGACTTTCCCAGTAAAATCACAGCAACTCTCTAGAGGAGCAGATCTTGCAAGACCAGGAGTAAAACCCTCAAGGACGGTTCCCTCTCACTTAATTCAGACCCTTAGTAAAGTTCAGTCATCAAAGAAACCAGTGGTCAAGAACATCAAAGATATAAAGGTTAATAGGGGTAAATATGAAAGACCAAATGAAACTAAGATATGGTCATACCCTGTTATTGAACAGAGAGTGAAGCATACCAAACCCAGAACATACCCCAGTTTGCTTCAGGGTGAATATAACAACAGACATCCAAACATCAAGCAAGATCAGAAGTCCAACCAACTTTCTATACCTCAGACATCATGTGTACTGCAAAAATCAAAAGCCATAAGCCAGAGGCCTAATTTGACAGTTGGCAGATTTAATTCAGCCATTCCAAGCACCCCTAGCATAAGACCAAATGGAACCAGTGGTAATAAACATAGCAATAATGGCTTTCAGCAAAAAGCACAGACTTTGGACTCCAAGTTGAAAAAGGCTGTTCCCCAGAACCATTTTCTGAACAAGACAGCTCCCAAAACTCAAGCTGATGTCACAACTGTAAATGGGACCCAAACAAACCCAAATATTAAAAAGAAGGCAACAGCAGAGGATCGGAGGTACTTTGCTTTAATTCTAAGCTTTTGCAACTTAAGATGATAAGGCAAATTGACCATCAAGAAGACTAGGTCAGGAAATAGGCCGTAAATAATGGCTCCTAAGTAATTTTTAACTACAGTCTGAAAAAAGATTTGAAGCAAATATAACAAATATTAAGACTTGACAGGGCTAGGTGGTACATACATAATGTTATAAAACATTTTCTGTAATCGTATGCTTAAAATAGCTTTTTTTTTTTCTTTTTAAGAAATTGAAACAATGGATGAGTAAGAAGTATTGGTGCAGATGTAGACACTTGTTCAATAAGTGCCGTGCTAGACTGAACAGCAATAAAACAGATAAGTGAGTTCACATAGCTAGGAAGTGAGAAGAGGGTAATCTCTTGTCAAGCAAACCAGTGGTTAAGTTCAGAAAAGTTACCAGGGAAGAACCAGAAACTTCCATGAGTCTGAGTGGGCCAAGTTTTGGCAAGTAAGCTCAAGCAGGAGCAGTCAATACAGTTCAAATACAGAGTTCAGACGGTAGAAATCAAGATCTCAGGCCGGGCACGCTGGCTCATGCCTATAGTCCCAGTACTTTGGGAGGCCGAGGTGAGCGTATCACCTGAGGTCGGGAGTTCGAGACCAGCCTGACCAACATGGAGAAACCCTGTTTTTACTAAAAATACGAAATTAGCCAGGCGTGGAAATCAAGATCTCAGGTTGGTTAATATTAACATACATTGATTAAAACTGAGCCAGTGGATTTTGTACACTTTCTACCCAGGACCAAATGTAGTCTCATGATGTGGGTGAGCCTCCCAGGAGAAGCACATATGTATACCTGCTTGAAGTAGAAAATAAGGAAATTTCTGACAAGAGTGAAGGGAGCATGTAAAATTAGATGGTTGCTAAAAAGTGTAGCAGGGTGAAGCAAGGTACAGCTTGGTACAGCCCTGAACACCACCACCAAGCTTGCCCTCCTGAAGAGACAGTAAGTAAACAACTTAATTCAGGGTGCTATGATCAAGAGAGTAGGGCTGGAATGGCTGCTTTAGATAAAAGGATCAGTAGAGGTACTTTCAACAGCAACGTCTGAGCTGAGACCTAAGTCTGAGAAAAGACTGGTGACAAGAAGAAAAACAATCCTGAGCAGAAAGAGAAGTGAGTGCAGAGACCTTGAGGTGGTGAATAAGGAAGTCAGGGTCCCAGCCCTGGAACTCACAGTCTAGGTCAGACAACAGAGGATTGGTCATAAGACTGTGTTGCATGTTGAACATGTTTGATTACAAAAGAGAGGGAGTCTAGAGAGGGAGAGATTCATTCACTCATTCTGTAGGTGTTTCTTCAGCACCTGCAGTGTGCCAGGCGCTAGGAGACACAGCAATGAGCACACAGTGAGTCTTTACCTTTCTGGAGCTAATTGTTTGGTGTATATGTAGAAAGTACTAGAGAAACAAAATTATGGCATTGAGGTCCTAGGAGTAAGTTGCCTTTAGAAAGGGAAAGTTCACTCTTCGTTTATGATTAGAAGGAAGGCTAAGGAGATAGGAAAAATGCTAGGAACATGGAGGAAGCACATGCCAGATGTCTCACCTTGTATCATCAAGTAGGTGGTTGGAGTGAAGGTGAGGGGGGCAGTATTTGGGGCTGAAATAATAAATATTGCATGGATTTTGCTCTGGAGTCAGAAATGAGAGTTAATAGCATTCATTCATTCAAAAATTAGTTATTGGCATTCTGGAAAAACCAAAACTATAAAGACAAAAAACAGATCAGTGATTGCCAGGAGCTGGGGGTTAGGGGTGAGACTGACTACCAAGGAACGTGAGGGAATTATTGATGGTGTTGCAACCATCTTAAAGCTTGATAATAGGCTTAAATGACTTCATGCATTTGTCAAAACTCAGAATTGCACACTAAAAGGTGAATTTTACTGTGTGTTATTAAATACCTATGTGTGCTAGGCACTGTGCTGGGAACTGGACTGCCGAGGTTTCTGCCTTCATAGAGCTTACACTCTAGTGGAGGAGACAGAAAACCAACACATTGACTAAATAAGACACAGTAATTACAGGTAATTGCCTCTTCATGGAGGTGTCATTTGAGCGGAGGACTGAAGATGCAAGACCTTAAGGCAGGAATGAGTCTGGATCAAGAAACTTCAAGGAGGCAGGGTGCAATGGCTCACGCCTGTGATCCCAGCACCTTGGGAGGCCGAGGTGGTCAGATCACTTGAGGTCAGGAGTTTGAGACCAGTTTAGCCAACATTGTGAAACCCCATCTCTACTAAAAATACAAAAATTAGCCGGGTGTGGTGGCACGCGCCTGTCATTGCAGCTACTTGGGAGGCTGAGGCACAAGAATCACTTGAACCCAGGAGGCGGAGGTTGCAGTAACCTGAGATCATGCCATTTCACTCCAGCCTGGGCAACAGAGCAAAACTGTGTCTCAAAAAAGAAAGAAAGAAACTTCAAGGATACCTGAGCTCCTGGAGGGAGTGAGTGACAGGGAGACTAGTGTGATACGAGGTTAGAGAGGTAGGCAGGAGCCAGATTACACTGTGCCTTTCAGCCTTGGAAAATATTTTGAATTTTATTCCAAGAGCTGTGGAAAGTTCTTGGCAGTGACACAGCCTGCGGTGCCATTTACCAAAGTAAGAAAAATTTGGAACAGATGCAGAGATGAAAATCAATAACTTTGTTTGCGACAATATTAAATTTGAAATGCCTGTCAGACATCAAAAGATATCAACTAGGCGGTGGGTTTTACAAAGTTTGGGGATCCAGGGAGAGATCTGGACTGAAATGTACACTTGGAAGTCATTATTAATATGTAGTTGTAATTTAAAGAAACTGGAGCGCCTACATCCAAACATGAGGTCTACATGTCTTGGTGCCCCTACCCCCAAAAAGCAGTCTGTCACCTGTTAGAAGCTAGAGTGGAAGATGTGAACAGTGGGGGACACTTGGCACTATCAGAGACCAGCTACTTAAGAGCCCTGACTTTATAGGCCTAGCTTATGAAAGAGTCATGTCTGGTCAAGAGAGGGCTAAGGAACTAGGTGAAGTGGGTCAGTTTACACACCAAGACCTTATTGAGGGTAGAATGCAGGCTTGGTGGGTTTGGGTTGAGTGACAGCTTATGGGTGAGAGAAATGAATTGCTGAGTTAGTCATCTCAAAAATGGAGGGATGTCTTAGGAAAGCAAGTGTCAAGTAGCATATAGTGAAGTGAAAACTTTCGGAGAAAAATAATAATCACGAATTCTATTTGAAGTCTGAAGTGCTGGCCACGTGTGATCTTAGAATCTTGGTGTCTGCCTTCTCGTGGGTGGGCGCAACCCAATGCTGCCATTACGCATTTGTAAATTTTTTAATTCCATTCTCCTGATTTTGTCTGTAGTTGAAAGTAATTATACTGTATCTATACATATCATATACTTTAGCAGCTTGACTATGTTTAAAAATAAATAAATAAAACCACTCTCCCTTTAATTGAATTTCAGGAAACAACTAGAAGAATGGCAGAAATCTAAGGGAAAAACCTATAAACGGCCCCCTATGGAACTTAAAACAAAAAGAAAAGTAATAAAGGAAATGAATATTTCATTCTGGAAGAGCATTGAAAAAGAAGAGGAAGAAAAGAAAGCACAACTCGAACTATCCAGTAAAATTAACAACACTCTGACAGAATGTCTGAACCTCATCGAAGGGGTAAGTGAAGAAGATAAGCTCCTCCAGCTTTGGCCCAAAGTCTTATAATTTTTAAACATTTTCCTAAATATAATATAGGAGAGATAGCCTTCATCTAAGTAGAAATTTAGCTACTCTTGTAAATATAGAGTAATAATAATAATGACATACCCATAAACAGTGGCTTTTGTGTATCTGTGCTTTTATAAGCACTTAGCTAAGATTATCTCACATAATTATCATAACCACGGTTACTGTGACCACTTTACAAACAAAACTGAGGCACAAAGAAGTTGGAAAACTAATCCAAACAAACTGGCTCCAAAAGGAACTTTGCCTTCTTTGGGTATCAAGTTCTGAAGAGTACACATTTAACATTGATGAAACTGAGGTCAGAAGGCAAGTTTCTATGTAAAGTTGGAGTATTCTAAATACTCTGGGTAGCTACAAATAGTATTTAAATTTTATCTTGGATTCTGCAGATAAGGATAAAATAGATGGTAGGCAAAGAGTATGATCCTTAGGAGAAATTTTTCCTGAAGGAAAAATGTATTAATAAAAAATGATGGAATAAACTTCTATACTAAGATCCTTGCCTAAAGCAAAACTCATTCGGTCCTTTGGCTGGTAATGTTGAACATCAGCAAAAAAAGGGAAAATTTCAGTTTAAGTCTACTCCAGGCAACATTTTCACAACATCCAGTTAAATATTAACTATTTCTCCTTGTGGAATTAAACTTGAGTTATTTTTCTTATCCTCTTTTTTTTGTTGTTGTATTATTTAAAAAATGAGTACCTTTTTATTATTGCAATCATTTCAAGCAATGCAGATCAATGATCAGCCCTCTCCCTCTACAAACATATATACTTAGGCATCCCAAACTTCTCTCTGGAGATGACCACCATTGCCAGTCATTCTTTCTGTTTTCATGCATGTCCATACAGTATAGGTATGTAGAGAAATGAAGTATTATATTTTTGTGAGTTGCAATTCTTTTATTCACATTTTTATGTACTTTGGTTGTCTTTTCTTGTGTTTTCCTAGTACCAATGTTATGCTGACTTAGGCAGATTAGTTGAGTATTTCCTTTTTGCCCTATACACTGAAAATAGTTTGTATGACATGAGAATTATTTTTATTTTTTGAAGGTTTGATAAAAACTTGCCCATAAAAATCATCTGGACCATGTTTCTTTGGAGGATAATTTTGTATATATCCTCTCAATTTGTTATGGGGTCATTGCTCTATTTAGAGTTCATATATCTTGAGTCAACTTTAGTAATTTTGTGACTTTTTAAAGGGATTTTTTCTCATTAATCTTTTTAAAAGACCTCAGGTTTTATTGATTATTTTTTCTCTTGCATCAATGTCTGCATCTATTTTTATATTTATTGCTCTTTTCCTAGCTTTTTAATTGAAACCTTAGATCACTTAAAAGTGAGTTTTTTTTTTTTTATAAATATTTTCAATGCTATAGCAGATTTGCCTCTGAATTTTACTTTGGTCATATCCCTTAGATTTGACTAAGTAATGCTCTTTATCAGTCAGGATCAAGTCTGAAAAACAAACCACAGAAAGAATGTAATTGGTTACACAGTATCTTATGTGGGTTCTCTAGAAGTGGACCCTAAGAGGAGAATCCGTGTGGAAGTAGTTTATTAGGAAGACACTCCAGGGAAAACTAGGAGGGGAGTGAAGTTGTAGGATCAGAAAAGCGAATCCATGGATGGTGACTCTGGCACAGCTCCATGGGGGAGCTCTGGAGACAGTGTCCGTCACATCTTTCAGAGTCATCCTGATCAGAGGCAAGGGAGCTACAGTGTTAAAGCTTCCATGGTCATTTATTCATGGCTGCCTCGGGCGGACAAGAATTGTCAGGCACTTCTCACTCTCTGGGTACGTACAAGGGAGCACAGATGCTGGCTGTGAAAGCACACAGTAAGCCTGTGTGCACAAGATGCTGAAGGGATCAGAAGGGGTGTGGGTGCTACACACAGGGCTGACAGCACAGAGGAACCTGAGGTAATGTGGTGATAACTGCAGGAAGCAGCTTGTACCCACTGCTTCTAGGGGAACAAAGAGGTTAGGGTATCAGAACCAAGAAGCAGGAGAGACAAACCCTGGTAGAAATGGGACTCCAACTGTAAGGAAGGCATACTACCCAGCAGATGATGGAGGAGAGGCCCTGCAGGGCTGGGGGTCAGACTTTGAGGAAAAGATGCTATCCGTTTGGTGCTCCTGCTCTGAAGCTGCACAGGGAGGTGGGCTCTGAGGGGGAAAAAAAGATGCTAGAACCAACTGTTGCTGCCAGGGTGAGGGGACCATTGCTGGGGTGATGAAAGCAAATAGGAAGAAGCAAGTGTCTTCCTTCTCCATCCCTGCAGCCTCCCTCTCGTGCCCTCTGCTGGCAGAGCTGAGCAGGGAGCTGCTGCCCAGCAGAAAGTGTATTACAGAGTTTCATCCCGAGCATCACAAAGCAGAGGATGGGGTTTGGGGCCCATACACAAAAGCTTCATAACTGACATATCTTCTCATTGTTCATTTCTAAATAGCTTGAGATTCCCATTTTGAGTTCTTTAACCCAAAAAATAGAAGAGTATCTTTTAATTTCCAGATTTGTAGATTTTTTTTTCTGCTGTTAATTTCTAATTATAGTGCATTGTAGTTGGTGAATGCGGCCTATGTGTACTCTACTTCATGGATTTTGTTGAAATTTTCTTTGTGGCCTTAATATCTGATCATTCTTGGTAAATGTTCCAAAAGTGTTTGAAAATAATGTATATCCTATTTTGTTTATTTGATCCATTGCTTTCTGAAAGAAATATGCCAAAGTCTCTCACTGGCCCTGTGATTAGTCATTGACAATTTCTCTTCATATGTCTGTCAATTTTTACTTTCTATTTTTTAAAGTTATGTTGTTAGGTACAGAAAGATTCATGACTTGCTTTGATTTCTTTTGTCTGATTAATCTTGCCACACCTGCTTTTTGTTGTTAGAATATGTCTGGTAGCTCTTTTTCCATCCCTTTACTTTAAACCTTCATGGGCTGACTTATTTTAGGTATGTCTCATATAAATGCACACAGTTAAATTTTTTAAACAAATTTGAAACTCTCAGCTTTTAAAAAGCAAATTTAGTTCGTACACATTTATTATGATTAGTTGTATGTTTAAACTTATGCCTGCCATTTTATTTTGTAATTTAGCTTACATGAATTATTTTTTCCTCATTTCTGTGTTTGATCTAGTTTTATTTCATAAAGAAAAAAATACACTGAAATGAAAATAAAATGGTAGATGTAAGCTCAAACATGATTTGCAGAATATATATCATATTCTTCTTGCAGTTCCTTTTTTCATTTTTTTTTTTTTTTTTAAGAGACAGGGTTTCACTCTTTTGCCTAGATTGGAGTGCAGTGATGCCATCATAGCTCACTGCAACTTTGAACTCCTGGATGGACCCAAGTGATCCTCCACCTCAGCCTCCTGAGTAGCCAGGACTACAGGTACACACCACTACATCCATTATAGTTTACATTTTTTTGTAGACACAGGGTCTCACTGTGTTGCCCAGGCTGCTCTCAAACTCCTAGCCTCAAGCAGTCCTCTGCCTCAGCTTCCCAAAGTGCTGGGATTACAGGTGTGAACCACCCACTGCGCCTGGTCTGCAGTTACTTTTATTTCAAGTCTTTCATGTGAATTCTAAAGTTTACTCACTAGTACTTTATGATTTTTGAATGGCAAACCTTTTGAGTCTGTATTCTCGTGAAACTTGTTATTTTGCCTTCATGCTGGAATCATAGTTTGGCTGGGGGAAATTTCTTAATTTCAGCTTGTTTTCCCTGGAAAAATTTAAGTGGCTGCTTCATTTTCTTTCTTGCATCTGGAGTTGTTGATTTGTTAATGTGTCACATCAGTCTGATTCTCATTCCTTTATAGGTAATCCTTTTCTTCCCCTGTCTGGAAGCTTGTACAATTTTCTTTTTATCTTTAGTTTTCTATTATATTTTTTCTCCCATTCATCCTGCTTAACTATCTGAGAGCCTTTTCAACCTGAACAACTGCTTCTTTGTTCATTTCTTGAAATTCTTCTTCTACAACCACTTTGTGTGTGTAACTTTTTTCCTTCTAGAAACTCTCTTAGATGGATATTGGAATTATTGAGTAATGGATATATCCTTCAGAACTCTAAATGTTGTTTTTATACTGTTCACTTCATTGTTTTATTACACTGGTTTCTAGGAGGATTTCACAGCTGAATTTTCAGCTCACAAATGTATTCTTCAGCACTGTCCATGCAGTTATTCTGCCTTTCTATTGGTTATTTTTCATAACAGCCCATTCTAGTTTTAGGATAGCAATACTCTTATCACTCTGAAGATATTGACTGTGATACTCTTAAAAGTATTCCTCTTTGCTCCAGTGTTCATTCTTGTTTGTTGAGTTTTATGCCTCTTTCATGTAGTGTTGGTTTTCTCAAATGTTAGTGATTCAATTGTGAACTTACCTTTGCGTCTCTCCCATTTCTAGCAGTAGAAGGTGCTGCTTGGCTGAGTGTGCCAGTACCTGGATTTCTGGGCATGGTAATGCTCCCCATTCCTCTGGGTCCATGTCACTGTCCTGCTTGTGGCACAAGCCAGAAGGGAACCAAACCAGTGAATCCATTTCAAAGTATCTTTTTGTGGGATTTAACCCTCTTTCATAAACACCTGCATAAATCCGTGACACTTACACATGTACACCCCTATGACCTTCGCATGCCTACGTCGTTCTTTACACTGCTATTAGTCCTATGGAAATTCTCATCACTACTCAGTGTTCTCGTTATTGTAAATATGGAATATTATGAATATGTAAATGTTTACTCTAGGATCTGTTTTGTTTTTGTACCATGTAAAAATGAACATATTTCTTACCTTCAGCTATGATAAACATTTTCTATTTGGTCTCATATAACTCTTAAAATTTAATGATGAGGAAGCCAGGCACAGTGGCTCATGCCTGTGGTCTCAGCTACTCAAGAGGCTAAGGTGGGAGGATTGCTTGATCCCAGGAGGTAGAGGTTGCAGCGAGTTGTGATCGTACCACTGCACTCCAGCCTGGGCAACAGAGTGAGACCTTGTCTCAAAAAAAAAGAAAAATTAGGCCAGGCATGGTGGCTTATGCCTGTAATCCCAGCACTTTAAGAGGCTGAGGTGGGCGGATCACGAGGTCAGGAGATCAAGACCATCCTGGCTAACACGGTGAAACCCCATCTCTACTAAAAACACAAAAAATTAGCCGAGCATGTGGTGGCATGTGCCTGTAGTCCCAGCTACTTGGGAGGCTGAGGCAGGAGACTTGCTTGAACCTGGGAGGTGGAGGTTGCAGTGAGCCGAGGTCACGCCATTGCACTCCAGCCTGGATGACAGAGCAAGACTCCATCTCAAAAAAAAATAATTATTATTAATCTCAAATCATTCAAATGGATAATTAAAACAGGTGCATTTTATTACATATACATTGTACCTCAGTAAAATTGAAATTTTTTTAAAAGTTCAAAAATAATAGTGATCAAACCAATTTCTGCATACCTGCTGTAATAAATATCAGGAGATGTGAGACTAACAGTGAAGTGGTAATAATTACCTCTGGATATTTTGGTTTATTTCAGGGTGTACCTTCTAATGAAATACTTAACATATTGTCCAGCATTCCTGAAGCTGAGAAATTTGCTAAATTCTGGATCTGCAAAGCAAAGTTGTTGGCAAGTAAAGGCACCTTTGATGTTATTGGGCTATATGAAGAGGCCATTAAAAATGGGGCAACAGTGAGTATCTGTCTTGGGTGGGTAACTTCTTTAAATTCTCTTTCATGTGAGTTCTCTGTTGTTGTTTGTAATATGATGGTTAGAAGTTTGCAACATCAATATCCAACACTTATAAAGTCATACCTTACCATAAAGAACTTAAAAATATATTAAACCCAATACATCAACATCCTTAAATCAATAATTCAGAGCCATTGCATGAAATAACTTTTAATTCTAAAATTTAGAAAAAAAAAACCATATAATTATTATTTACAAAAACTGCATTAAATAGTTTTATAATGCTTTTCATTAAAATGTCATTTTCCGTGTCATGTTCCATATTCTGTGTGATACCTTTTTCCATAATGGTTCAAAATCAGAATTGTACATGCACATAGTTTAAGCAGTCAAGTAGTTTGATAAGTTTCGTTCAATAAGACTTCTGCCTTCCTTCCCTCCCATTTTCCCCTTCCTAGAGCAAACTGATTATTTATATTAACCTCTATAGTTTCAGAAAACGTGTTTCTGTTTCTTGATTTTTCAGTTTTAGATATGATTTATGGACTTCCAGCTATGCAGAGTGAAGATTTAGCCCTCTTTCACACATACATACACAGATCCCCAGCACACACAAATACACACACCTATTTACCATCCTTATAGACCTTTGCCATTCCTTGTACTTTCATTAGAGTCATGGAAATTCTGGTCACTATTTAGCATTCACATTGTTATGAATATATAAGAAATATATGGGCTGGGCACGGTGTTTCACGCCTGTAATCCCAGCACTTTGGGAGGCCGAGGCAGGTGGATCACAAGGTCAGGAGATCGAGACCATTTTGGCTAACATGGTGAAACCCTGTCTCTACTAAAAAATACAAAAAAGTTAGCCAGGCGTGGTGGTGGGCACCTGTAGTCCCAGCTACTCAGGAGGCTGAGGCAGGAGAATGGCATGAACCTGGGAGGCGGAGCTTGCAGTGAGCCGAGATCACGCCACTGCACTCCAGCCTGGGCAACAGAGCAAGACTCCGTCTCAAAAAAAAAAGAATACATGAATATGTTGAGCCATGTAGTATATACTATGATTACTTTGCCTTTCAAGCACAACTTTCTACTTTTCCTGGAGTTATTGTCTTGTTTTGCCTTTGCTTAGTTTTCTGAGTATTTATTATATAATTAATTCACAAACTCTTCTCTAATTGTCTAAGTTCCTCAATACTTTGAAAACATCAGATGTTCTATTGATTCCTTTTTCTTAGAGACCTTTCTCCTAGACCGTTCTGGCTTATTCCAGACTGAACAAGTTACTTTTTACTGCCGTCTTCACCAGCTGTCTTTCTGGGATCTCTTTACCATCGCCTTTAGATTCCCTTTACATCCTTCTTAAGTTGGGTGGATCCCTTGTTTTTTAGAACCCATACTAGTTTTCTTCTTCCTACATTGTCTATTTTTCTTCTCCAGTGTTTTTCATTTCTTTCTCTCTTGTTTGTTTGTTCTTTTTGTTTTGTTCTCTATTATTCTTTAAAGGCTTTACACAGATGCTGGTGAAACTGGGCTGTTTGCACATATAAAAGGTGGGTCTGAAAAAGCTTATTTAAAGCCCGAGACACATGGATGGGGCTTCACCACAGGGTGATCTGGCTGAGTTTCTTAGTTAGAAAACCCTCAATATTAGTATCTTTAGGTCTTTCCTCTTAAGCTGGTCAAGTTATCTGGAGAAATCTGTTCCAATCTCCTTCCTGGGAGCTAGACACCAGGCTGCCAGTGCTGTGGGAGAGAAGAGAGCAGGGAGTCTCAACCCTCAACATAGAAACTTTTGCTTATCGCCTTTTCTCAGAAAGCACCCTATCCTAATCTTGCATGATATCCCTCAGAGACTTGGAGAATACATTCCCAGTTTTCTGTTAGGATGAAGGGAGTCAGACACAGTTACTAGGCTGCATAGAGTTTAGGGGTGCAGGGTGGATTTGGAGGTCTGACTGCTTTTTGAACAGATGCTAAAGAGTCTTCCTAATTTGGGCCCTACCACCAATTCCTTAGCCTTTCTGTCAGGTTGTTTCTTAGCCACACTGCCAGCTTGGGATTCAACTCTCTCAAGTAGATCAAATTGTTTACCTCTCTTCTTTCTGCACTGCAGCTTCCAAAACCTTATTGTCATTTCTTCTCTCCTATGTTTTGTGGTTATTGCCTCTTTTTAATCCCTTTATTATCCTTTTAGTCGATTTTCAAGAGAGATTAGAAATAAACGTGTATTTAATCCACCATCATTAACCAGAAGGCTATACAAATGTAAAATATGCTTGATGAATGTTTTATGGAATTCACTCTTTGTAATATATTCTGTACATTTATTCCCATTCATTTAGCTGAAATCATAATTCTATTTTGGGTTTTGAAAAAATGTATGGAAAGCTTTGCTTTTATGCTTTATTGTCAGTTTATATCTATTTGATACAGAGTTCCAGGTAAGGAAGACAAACCTCCAACTATAATGTTCTTGTGGGAAAGTGCAGCTTCTGCTTCATGGTATGGTTTACATACTTGAAAAATAAAGCCTATCTCACATAATTTTATCAGAAAATTACTTTTCCATAAAGGTTTTTTTTTTCTAAGTATGTTAACAAATAAAAGAAGAAAGACAGGAAAAGCTGGAGAAAATTACCCAAAATGCCTACAAAGATTGTATCTGGGCCGGGCACAGTGGCTTACCCCTGTAATCTCAGCACTTTGGGAGGCTGAGGCAGGCAGATCACTTGAGGTCAGGAGTTTGAGACCAGCCTGGCCAACATAGCGAAACCCCATCTCTATTAAAAATAGAAAAATTAGCCAGATGGGGTGGCGCATGCCTGTAATCCCAGCTATTCGGGAGGCTGAGGCAGGAGAATCACTTGAACCCTGGAAGTGGAGTTTGTGGTGAGCTGATACCGCACCATTGCACTCCAGCTTGGGTGACAGAGACTCCATCTCAAAAACATTGTATTTGGGGCCAGGTGCAGTGGCTCACTCGTGTAATCCCAGCACTTTGGGAGGCCGAGGTGGGCGGATCACGATGTCAGGAGATCGAGACCATCCTGGCTAACACAGTAAAACCGCATCTCTACTAAAAATACAAAAAATTAGCTGGGCGTGGTGGTGGGCACCTGTAGTCCCAGCTACTCAGGAGGCTGAGGCAGGAGAATGGCATGAACTCAACTCGGGAGGCAGAGCTTGCAATGAGCCGAGATTGCGCCACTGCACTCCAGCCTGGGACAGAGTGAGACTCTGTCTCAAGAAAATAAATCTATATCTATATCTATATGTATATATATATATAAAAATGCATTTTCTGTGTGGCTAGCTTTACATCATTGGGCCAGAATCTTTACATAGGAATACATATTTGACAGTATTATACAAATCAATAGGAAAATAGAATTTGATGTAAACAAATTACATTATGGACAACTTTAAATACATCTGTTCATTAAGTCGAGTGTGCCAACACTTAATCAGAATTTTCTCCGTTCCTTTACTTTTCTCATGAAGCTATAAAACTGTCAAGCTAGACAAAAGATTTATAGTTAGACAAGAGATTTTAAAAGGAAACATTTTTATTATAAAACATTTATTTGAAGTTAAAGTTCCTTAGCAAATTTTTTCCATGAATGTTTTTAAGATTTTGTATGTTTTCTTCCTTCCTTCCAGCCAATACAAGAGTTGCGGAAAGTTGTTCTTAATATCTTGCAAGACTCAAACAGAACCACAGAAGGTACTATTATTTTTGTATTTAAATTCATCTTCTTTAGCTGTACCAGTAAAAAATCATCCAGGACATATAGGAAAAAGAAGAAAAGAATCATCCCCTGAAATGCTTCTCACTTCTTGGTTTCCATGACCTGGCCCTTTGAGCCATTGTCATCAGCTGATTTATTTGTATTATTACAAGTAAATACACTGCTCAATACTGAGCAAAGGTTGTTTCCACCAAAACAGCCTAGACTGGAGTGTCCCACTTCCTTGGAATCCTAGATGGCAGAAGACAAACGGCTCTTTACTAGAAGAGACTGAGGCAGAAAGGAGAAATGCCTTAAGTTACATGTTTAATCATAATAAACCCACCAACATACTCATCTAAATTTGTGTTATGCTTTAAAAATAGCTATCTCAGGAATCTCTTCAATTGGTTGACCATTACTGTCAGTGGTCATAACCTTTAGAAGACTCTTCTATGAGACATATATTGTGCCAAACACGAGTGACATTATAATTGCTTACGATACTTGTTATATGAATGGAAAGAAAAAACAAGCTATCTTTAGAAAATAAATTGGATTCTTCTTGTTATCTTAAAAGGTGACAAATCTTTTTCCTTTAATAGTAGATTTAGGCTGCATACGGTAGCTCACGCCTGTAATCCCAGCACTTTGGGAGGCCAAGGCAGGTGGATCACCTGAAGTCAGGAGTTTGAGACCAGCCTGACCAACATGGTGAAACCCTGTCTTTACTAAAAAAAAAAAAAAACGAAAAATTAGCCAGTTGTGGTGGTGCGTGCTTATAATCCCAGATACTCAGGAGGCTGAGGCAGGAGAATCGCTTCAACCCAGAAAGTGGAATTTGGAGTGAATGAAGATCGCGCCACTGCACTCCAGCCTGGACAACAAGAGCAAAACTCCATCTCAAAAAAAAAGAGTAGATTTAACTGGGGAACAATCAAGTCGTGTAGCTAAGTAACCCACTACATGTGGTAAGAAGGACATAAAATAGATAATAGTAGATTCTTTGAGAATGAGGCTACAATTCAGTTATTTGGTTAAAACATGGAAGTGTTCTTAAAAGGAATAAAAAGAGAAGACAGGAATCCATGCCTTTGTTGCACCCTGTTGACCTCACTTAGGGTGTCAGCCTCTAGCCACAGTGTGCCTGGCACAGTCTGATTTCCTTCTTTTCATTTTGGTGATTGTGTTTGGGCTACCATGAAAACTATTAACGCAAGACAGTTTTTACCCACTGTCCAAGGCAGTAACCATGTGGTCATCCTGGGGAGGAATGGGATTGGGAGGTTGTGTGAGTTAACCTTAGTGAGTCAAGAAAATTGATCCAAGGTGTGGTGTAAGGGTAGAAGGCCAGTGATTAGTCCCTAAGAGAGCTCTTTTGAGAGTGAATAGGAGACTGGAGATATGTTCAGAGTCTTGAAAGGGTGTCAAGAATCTACCTACAGCAGTCTGGGGGGCTGGCTAGGAGGGTAGCCTGATGTAGCAAGACATTGCTACAGAGCTTAACATGAAAAAACAAGTTATAAGTCACACTTCAAATCAATCACTATTCAGTATGTGGAGCACATGAAGATCACTGGGAAATCATTGTATGTATGTATTTTTCATGTTATTGACTTTTAGTTGAAGTGTTAAATTGGTAAATCTTACTTTCCTTCATGATCTTACATATACAGGGGTTATTTCTGACTCTTTAGTTGCTGAAACTAGTATAACATCAGTGGAAGAGCTGGCCAAGAAGATGGAATCTGTGAAGTCTTGTCTTTCTCCAAAAGAGAGGGAACAAGTCACGGCAACACCCCGAATAGCCAAGGCAGAACAGCATAATTATCCTGGTATCAAATTACAGATTGGTCCAATCCCTAGGTAAGCAAACTCTAAAGCAGACTTTGTGTTCACAGACTTAATTCTAGTCCAAGTCTCAATTTTTCCTTCACAGATCTAGAGTAACAGCAGTTTATAGATATTTCTCCTTAATATGAGGTTCAAGTGGCTTAATCCATCTTTGGCATTCAGGAAAGAACTGAGGATGAGGGGAAGTTGGAACCGTTGACAGGAAGGTCTGTGTCTTTTCTCTGCACACACCATCCCCCTTTCACCTCCCTGATGAGACCTGACCTGCAGTGAGGAAGGTGCTGCCAGAGTCAGGAGGGGTATTAGAATGCATTCACCGCTGTCCTCCTACGGTCTCTCCTACCTTTTCATTCTCATTTGTCCTGCACTTGCAGATCCTATCTGCCTTTCCTGCAAGTCCTGACACAGCTGGGTATGGTTGGGGTGATAAGATGGGGCACAAAGTCCCAAGCAGGAGCAAACTCTGTAGCTGTGGGAGAAAAGGGACAGTGAATACCCCTTTAAGAACGGAGAGCAGTGGAGTATGTACTTGTCAGAGACTGTTCATAAAGTCAGAAACGTTTTATTTTTTAACAAGTATAAATTTAAGGCAGAATCCATAGTAATTTAAGGAGCCATGTCAGGGTGTCAGTGTCATTTTCTAAAATGTGAGTGTAGCACCACTCTTCTCTGATCATGATCTGGAAGGAATTCCAAGCAAGGGCACCAAGACAACAGTTCTGTGTTTTAGTTCCCTGGAAAGCACAGCTGAACCTCTTCCAATCCTAAACTCTCTGAGACACACCATTTTCCCACTACAGTCAGCTCATAAGAGGATGAAAACAGTTCAGTTCATAAGTGGATGAACTACATCAGCTCATAAGTAGATGAAAACAGTTAATCCAAAAACTACCTCTTAGTGGCTCTAGAATTCACAAAACCACTAATTACATTAGCCTAAGGAAAACTAGCAGGCAAGTCTACTAAGATTGCACCATTGCACTCCAGCCTGGGCAAGAAGAGTGAAACTCCATCTCAAAAAAAATGAAAAGGCTGGGCATGGTGGCTCACACCGGTAATCCTGTCACTTCGGTAGGCCGAGGCAGGAGGATTGCTTGAGCCTAGGAGTTCAAGAGTGGCCTGGGCAGCATAGGGAGACCCCAACTCTATGAAAAATAAAAAATTAGCCAGGCATGCTGGCATACGTCTGTGCTCCCACCAGCTTGAAAGGCTGAGGTGGGCAGATCCCTTGATCTAGGAGGTTGAGGCTGCAGTGAGCTGAGATTGCACCACTGGACTCTAGCCTGGGCAACAGAGTGAGACCCTGTCTTTAAAAAGAAAAAAAAGAAAAAGCTAGAAAGAATCTTGGAATTCATTAATTCAACCAAATTTGGTATTAGACCCCATTTCCTTAAAACTTATCATCTGTTTTGAAAGTTCATAGAATAAATGAACACCAACTGCCAAATATTTGACTTGAAATAAAAACCACACTTCATTCAAGAAATTCTTATGCTTATACCATCCAAGAACAGATGGACACCACCCAATAAATTCCAGAAATCAGGGAAAAGCCTTTTTTTTGAGACTGGGGTCTTGCCATGTTGCCCAGACTGGAGTACCATGGCATAATCGTAGCTCACTACAGCCTTGACCTTCTGGGCTCAAGCAGTCCTCCCACTTCACCCTCCTGAGTAGCTGGGATTACAGGCGTGTGCCACCATGCCCAGCTAATTTTTATATTTTTTGGTAGAGATAGTGTGTTGCTATGTTGCCCAGGCTGGTCTCGAACTCCTGGAAAAAGCCAAAAGATGAAAGCTGCTCTAGACATATCTCTTGTATCACCCTATGTTAAAATGTCTTCCCTGTTTTATTATGGAATAAGAAACAAAAAATAATAAAGAGAATTTTTTTAAATGATAAGGTTTTTAATGCATCTCTTGCTGTCTCTCAGAATAAATGGGATGCCAGAAGTGCAAGACATGAAACTTATAACTCCTGTACGGCGTTCTTCGAGGATTGAGCGAGCAGTGTCCCGCTACCCGGAAATGCTGCAGGAACACGATTTAGTAGTGGCTTCTCTTGATGAACTGTTAGAAGTGGAAGAAACAAAATGTTTTATATTCCGTAGAAATGAGGCGCTGCCTGTAACATTGGGGTTTCAAACCCCTGAATCATAATTTCTTGATGCTTTTTTTAAAAAAGGTGTTTCAGAGCCTCCATAAGACAAGAAATATTCTTGTCCAAGTGACCTGGAAAAAAGTGTAATAGAGAGGCATCATGGATGCAGATTTTGGATGCTCAGGACTTAAGTAATTCACTGGGCTTACTCAAATTTTATCTCCCCATGGGAAAATCTTTGCTTTATGTGTTTAAGACTAGTTTGCCAGTTTTACAGTATACATAAATTTCAAACTTTTGAATATTTACCCTACAACTATGATAAATATTTATACTTTATTGATCTACTTTAATCCCAACATAGTTTTTTATATCAGAAGGTTGGTCCCACAATATAATGGGACTTTTCTTTCTGCATCCACCTTAGCAGAGGGCAAGTTCTTTCATCGTGGAAGATCTGAACTTTGACGCTAGCTTGACAGGCTGAATGGACCTTGACAGGTGGCCAAGTCAAAACCCCTCGTTTTACAGATGAGTTTATGCTAGCTGTGCCTTTGCTCAGAGATCATAAATTTATGTGTGATCTTTGACTTCCATCGCAGTATCCTTGTAAATGAGAGAGAATTCTTGTTTTTTCTTTGCCAGGTCTCCTCAGATGAAACACAATCCTGAATTGGCGTGGTCGTCTAGCTTTTATGTCCAAACCTAGTTTTGCATTTGTTACTCAGAAACACTTCAAGTAACAAAACGGGGGCAGGGGAGAGGGGTGGGGAGTGGACACTTGCTTCTTCGCTTCAGTTCTTTGCTCAGCTAGGGGATAGCTGGCTTGAGAAGGCAGTGCAAGCCCCAGAGACTGTTGTAGGTTGCTTTTTCTTCCTCCTGGGCAACTATTTGTGGAAAGGTTTTACCTTAGTCATTATGTAAATATAATGTGTAGAAAAACCTAGTCAACACATTTTAAATTTTAGCTTTCTTAATATTTAAGTATTATCTTAACATTAAATTTCTATTAGTTCCTGCTTGTTTATCTTATTTATTATAGAAAACCATGATAATGGCTTTGCATAGAGGATTAGGAGTTTGTCTAAGGATACACCAGTTAGCTGTCCTAGGAAACCTCACAAGGAGCATTCATTACCAAGGAGAATGGACTTTGATCAAAGGTCTATCAGCCTCATCCAGGAACTAGATTTTTTTTAAGGGAAGCAGATCTATTTCTGAAAGTCAGATTTATAATAAAGCTCAAAAAACTGAGCTATAAACCTGTAATACCAGCAGACTTTCAATAAGAGATAGACTCTTACAACTCAGTTGTGGAAAAACTAATAATTAAAAATGGGCAAAGGACCTGAACAGACATTTCTCCAAAGAAGACATAAGAAATGGCCAATAGGTATAGATGTGAAAAGGTGTTCAGCATCATTAATCATAAGAATAATGTAAATTGAAACCACTGTGAGCTATCACCTCACATCTATAAGAATGGCTATTAACAAGACATGAGATAAATGTTGATGAGATTGTGGAGAAAAGAGAACCCTAGTACACTGTGGGCATGTAGATTGGGGCAGCCATTATGGAAAACAGTATGGAGGCTCCTAAAGAAATTAAAGATAGAACTGTTATCTGACCCTCTTCTAAGTATGTACCCAAAGAAGATGAAATCACCAGCCGGGCGCAGTGACTCACACCTGTAATCCCAGCACTTTGGGGTGGGTGAATCACCTGAGGTCAGGAGTTCGAGACCAGCTTGACCAACATGGTGAAACCCCATCTCTACTAAAAATACAAAAAGTAGCCGGGCATGGTGACGGGCACCTGTAATCCCAGCTACTTGGGAGGCTGAGGCAGAAGAATCACTTGAACTCAGGAGGTGGAGGTTGCAGTGAGCCAAAATTGCATCACTGCACTCCAGCCTGGGTTACAGAGCAAGACTCCATCTCAAAAAAAAAAAAAAGATGATGAAATCATCACCTCATAAAGATATCTGCACTCCCATGTTTGTGGCAGTGTTATTCTCAATAGCCAAGATGTGGAAACAACCTAGATGCCATCAATGGACAAATAAATAAAAGAAAAAACGGCATATGCATGCCATGGAATAGTATTCATCCTTGGAAAAGAGGGAGTTCTTGCCATTTGCTACAACATAGATGGACCTGGAGAACATTATACTAAGTGAAATAAGCCAGACACAAGGAAAAATACTGCATGATCTCACATGTGGAATATTTAATTTTTTAAGAAAGAGCTCAAGTACACAGAGAAACAGCGTTTACCACAGACTGGGGAAGAGGAAATGGGGAGATGCAGGCCAAGGATACAAAATAGCAGTTAAGATGAACAAGTCTAGAGATAGGACTAAAGTTAATACAATTGTATTAGGGATTTTTGTTAAGTAGGTTTTAGCTGCTCTTATCACACAAAAAACTGAGATGATAATGTTAATCTGCTTCACTGTAGCAGCCATTTTATTATCTATATGTATCCCATAACATCATGTTGTAAATCTTAAATATACCTAATAAAATAAAATTGTCACCAAAATGCAAGAATTAGAGTTAACTTTGCCTGTGAAGCCAAGTAATGCTCAGAGGGCTGCTTAAAAATCACAAAATCTGAACATAGGACGTAGAGGAATCAAATATTCAAAGTCACCAGGCTTAGAGAGTCTGAAGTGAGTCCTATGTTAGGAATATTCTTGCCTTGAACCTCAGACACTGTCCTAAGCCCGTCGACCAGGTTCTCGTGATCGATCCTGCACTGCCATCCATTGCTTGTGCACTTACTTTTTTTCTGGCTTCTCGAATGGTCCATCTTTGCTACCTAAATCCCTCCCCTGACCCCAGGCCTAGGAGTCAGTTGTCTCTTTATGGTGGTTTTATGTCTCTTCTCAAAACCATTGTCTTGACATTACAGCTTAGTTCTCAAAAGAGCAGTTTTATTTTCTTTATTGCTAGTTCCTTGCAGGATGTATCACAGTATTACCCTGGGTACCAACAATAACAGTGTAGGTTGAAGTGTTGGTGTCTAATAATGTATAAGTTTCAAAATGGCAAATTGGAGGTTTTGAACAGCCTCGTCAGACTATAGAGTCTTCCAGACACAAAAGGATGTGGAAATGATTGTGGATAGTACTGCAGCTGCAGAAAACTGCACCCTAATTCTGGGGCTCTTTGTAGATAGTAACCCTCTTGTTTAGTAAATAGCTGCTCCTAGACATAGGGAGCAGGAAGGAGGGAGAGTGGGAAGGAAAGAAGGTGGGCCCTTAATGATTTGGGAAGGAGATTCATAGGGAATTGTAGTGGAAATATGGGCCTTTGCAGAAATAAGTCTAATGTTGTTCGGGGTTGGCTTTTTAGAGGAGGTGAGTGTAAAGCAAGTTTTAAAGAAAAAAAAAGCTGGGGTGGGGGGATTATATATAGCATCTCTGTGCAGAATGACCATGAACCAGAAGACAGAGGAGAGGCATGATGGTTCACATTTGTTAGTGCTCACTATGCCTGGCACTCAGCTGAGTCTTTTACATACTGTAAAATACTGTTCCTGAGGCTGGGCATGGTGGCTCATGCCTGTAATCCCAGCACTTTGGGAGGCTGAGGTGAGCAGATCACTTGAGGCCAAGAGTTCAAGACCAGCCTGGCCAACATAGTGAAACCCTGTCTCTACTAAAAATACAAAAATTAGCCAGGTGTGGTAGAGTGCGCCTGTAGTCCCAGCTACTTGGGAGGCTGAAGCAGGAGAATCACTTGAACTCGGGAAACAAAGGGTGCAGTGAACTGAGATCACGCCACTGCATTCCAGCCTAGGCGACAGAGCAAGACTCTCTCACAAAAAAAGCACCCCAATTTCCCTACTACCACCTCTTTCCTGCTGACAATCTACGTGGTTAAGAAGAATGGACTCAACCCCAGTATGAGCATGTGACCCAGGCCTGGCAAAGCCAAACTTGGCATCTCCCTGGCCAGTGGCATTGATTGGAGGTTGGGGTAGTGTCACAACCAGTGAGGCATCATTTCCCAGACTTTCATTAGAAAGACGCTTCCTGGTAGAGTTGCTGAAACGATAAAGATAGAAATCTGGAGTTTGGGAACAGCCATCTTAATAACCTCATGGACAAAACCTGGCAGAGAATAGTACCAACACGGAATAAACTTGAGAGTTGGAGAGAGCAAGCTATGTCCAATGACATTGATTTGACTCCCTGGTTAATGATATGCCTGGAGCTGGGCTGACCCTGGACTTTTTAGTTATATGAACCAATAAATTCTCTTTTTTCTCAAACCAGTTTCATTAGGTTTCCTTCAGTTGCTAAAGAAAAAATCCTGACTAATGTACACACACACATACACACACACACACACACACTTATAATAGCATAGAAAACACTTATTTAGTGCTTACTCTGGCCAAGCTCCATGTCCGTTATCTCACTATATCCTTATAATAGCTTTATGACGTGGTTATGGAAATACAGTAGTTAATAAATGTCAGTCCTGCAATTTCAAAGTCAGGGCTGTCTGGCTCCAGGTTCAGAACTTTTAACTCCTATCTCTGTTTAAAGTAAGGAAATGAGGACTAAGGTGATGATAAGGAAACAACACATCTGAGCAAGATAAATTATTGAACTGTTCCCAGTTTACCAAGCAGGAATCACTGTGACAGCCAAAGTACTGTCATTTATTCTACAAATAAGTGATCACATTTTTACCACTAGTTCACTACCCCAGAGATGCTGCTTCTGTTCTCTTCATTTACTGACTGCTCAAGACGATGCCAGAATGAGGATGTCAGTTCAGCTGCTGTCATAGTCCCAAATGGAAATGCATCTCTCTCACATCAGCCATCCAAGTGACAGCCCAATGCTAATCTACTGCCAAGCCCAGGCTATGTCTGTCTTTTGACTCCACCAGCCCTTGGAGGCAGCCTCGTCCATGTGGCCAAAGAAGGCTCCCAACCAACTTCACTCTCCAGCCAGCTGGAAGGGGGAAGAGAGGAAGGGGAAGGCATGCCCCTCCTGAGGTCACAGATTGGAAGTTGGACCATTACTTCTGTCCAGAATTTAGGGGCCAGAACTTGGTCACATGTCCCCACCCATCTAAAGAAGCAGGGAAATGTGTATCAGATGGCCACATGCCCAGCTAAAAATTCTTCCAGAAATGGGAGATGAATGTCAGTGTCTGCACACAGTCTTGGAAGCAATGGTGTGCTTCTGTCTCTAAGGTATAGATAAAACAGGATTGTAGAGGTGACATCAAGTTTAAAAAAAAAAACTACCCAAATAGAAGTATCTGTCCTACCTCCTACCCAGACATGTTCCTGAGAGTTTAGGAGCAGCATTCTAATCCAAAGCCTTATATCCTTTCTCCACTTTCTCTTTTCTCATATTCTTTGTCCTGCCCCTTTCCCTGCAGTTCTACAAGAGTAATAATAAACTGGGTGACATGAGTCTCTGAATAAAATACATAGGTACGTAGACGCCAGAGACACAACAGTGAGCCAAAAGGACATTACCTTTTGGAGCTGCGAGTCCAGTGGGGACACATGTTAATCTAAGAACCACAAATGCAAGACTCCAAGTCCTGAGAAATAGAGGCCTATGAGCGAGGGACTAATGAGAAACTGGTCTAGTCAGGGATCTTAGCTGAGGAGAGAGCAGATGTAACAGGGAGAAGAGGCAGGGAATGGGCCAGGCATAGGAAAAGCACAAGAAAGGCCCTTTGGCCACCTCTGTCCTTTCCCTTGCTAGGATCCCCTAAGGCGTTTCTGCCAGATTGTTTATCCCTCAGTCCTTTTCTGTATCCTCTCTACCCTGGGTAGGAATTCTAAGATTTGACTTTTGTAGTGTTAGCTACTACACTATATTTCAGGACCTTTCCAGAAAAGTATGGGCTCTAGGGTCTGAGCAGTTTTTCTGATAAAACTATCCTTTAGCCCTTGAGTAAGAATCAAGTGTTTAAAGACACAGGCCAGTGAGACCTGGTATTTACTGGAGAACCTGCCCCTGCAGGCTCTGGGACCTGAAAGTCAAACCAGGGAAAGGAAGAAAAGGCCTTAGCAGTGTCAAACCTGGAAGCTTCTGAAATGCAAAGAAGATGTTTAAAAAAAATTGCTAAGCTCGGTGGCTCTTGCCTGTAATCCCTACACGTTGAGAGGCCGAGGCAGGCGGATCACTTGAGGTCAGGAGTTTGAGACCAGCCTGGCCAACATGGTGAAACCCTGTCTCTACTAAAAATACAAAAATTAGCCAGGTGTGGTGGAGTGTGCCTGTAACCCCAACTACTCGGAGGTTGAAGCAGAAGAATTGCTTGAACCCAGGAGGTGGAGCCAAGATCGTGCCACTGCACTCCAGCCTGGGCGACAGAATGAGACTCTGTCTCAAAAAAAAAAAAAAAAAAAAGTAAACTCTCTTGATTCCATGGCCTGTTGTCCCTTATTTATCCTCAGGTATCCAAGTGTTGCCATTGTTTAACCACAGAAAATGAAGCTAATGAAGTGTGTCCTCAGACCTGTTCCTTCAAGGGTTTACTTTGTCATTTCAAACATGCAGATTCAACCTAGGTCTCCATAGAATGCCAGATAATACCACTAACAGACAAAAAGTAAACTGTAGGAGTAAATTGAAATCAGTGACATCAGAACAATGATGCTTCAGCGCTTTAATACCACAGAGAAGCTACTAACACATTCGAGAGTCAAGTTTTAAAATCATGAGTATGACTTTTTATGTGTTTTAATGTGTATACACAAACTCAAAGACATTTGGGCTATCTCATTTAACATCTTTCATAGTGACCCAGAATGAAAGAGCAGTTAGTGAGGCAATACATAGCCAATCAGGTTTTATTGTTCTTACTAGTAACAGAATCAGAAGTGCACAGAAATAACTATTTTTTAAAAGACATGTTTAGAAATAAAATTGGATATGAGACATCATGCGTTCAAGAGAAGTAGGTAAAATAATTTCACTTGTGCACAGGTTTCCAAACGTCTCAAAGACCATTGGGGATGCCTTCTAGGTTAAGAGCAATACTGCCTCCTCCCTAAAATAAGTGTTTGCAGGCTCCGAATCTGCTACATTTAGGAGATTTCAATACAGTTGCTTTTTCCTGTTATCTGAAAAATATCTCAAGTAGAAGATGACCCGTGATGCCAGCCCGTGTCCGGAACTCCGTCAGCCTCAATGTAACTTTCCTGGTCCTCGTTTCTCTCTTTGCCCCTCACCCTTATAAGAAACACAGAAAGTGACTATGGATATTTTCTTCCCAAGCTCACACAGTGACTCCCAACCAGGGGTAGATAATGTGTCAAAATGCCCTAGGCTGGATCCTGATGGGGTGAGGATATACAGGGATCAAACCACAGGCTTCCCCAGCAAGCCTCTGTTACTGACAGGAGTGTGTCCATCTCTGCTGGGCTAGGATAGAAAAATAGTTGTCAACCACTGATTAAAGCCTGTGAATGCACTTGAATTTTGAGCTTCTCCTAAGCAGGAATGAAGTAACTTACACTTTATTTTCTGAACTGCCCAGCACACAGGAGGTGCTCGGTAAACACTGGTTGAAAGAACAAACACTGTGCCTGGTACAACCCAGCTAAAGGGGACCTATGGGATGCACATCTTTTAAAGTGAGCCCCCAGAAAGCCAAGGGAGGAAGAGGAACCTTTATGCAGGGTTTTGGGGGTGCAGAACCCAACGAGGAACCCAGGCATCCACTCCTGTCTCAGCTCAGAGGCGGGTCAGGCCTCACAAAGTGTCAAAGAAATCTGAAGCTAGAGCCACTGGTCACTGATGTTAACAAAGCCTGTCTGGGGAGGAAGCCTCAATGTGGAAGAGGGCACGTCCTGAAACTTCCCCTGGAGGGAATAATGTGTATGGATTGGCCAATAGCAGTCTGTAGGGGTGCAGGGCCCAACAGTGCACAAAGCACTGCTGAGCAGAACCTGTCACCCTTTTGGATCCAACTGCCACTTTTTTTTTTTTTTTGAGACAGTCTTGCCCTGTTGCCCAGGCTGGAGTGCAGTGGTGCAATCTCAGCTCACCACAACCTCTGCCTCCTGGGTTCAAGTGATTCTCCTGCCTCAGCCTCCCGGGTAGCTGGGACTAGAGGCTCCCGCCACCATGCCCAGCTAATTTTTGTATTTTTAGTAGAGACGGGTTTTCACCATGTTGACCAGGCTGGTCTCGACCTCCTGCCCTCAGGTGATCCACTTGCCTCAGCCTCCCAAAGTGCTGGGATTACAGGTGTGAAACACCACACCTGGCCCCAATATCCCATTTTAAAAACAAATATTTAACTTCTACTTTTCCATCCTGAATTGAAATTCATCGATACAATTATCATCTCTATAATTTAAAATATCAAGATAATACTCTAAATATAACAAAGGAGAAATAAAAAGAAAAGCATTTTATAATAAAATAATATGCATTTTTACATAAATAATGAGGAATGACTATGCTTGCAGACAAAAACAAGCCCACAAGCCCCCCCACCAATTGCCTCATATGCCCTGGGGTTGATACAACCCCACTGGGAACCACTACTCTAGCCCATGGGACCCCAAGCCACAGAGCTCGTCGGCCACGGCCACTCACCCTCTGGCTGCAGGAGAGGAGGCAGGAGGCAGGGTCCAGACTGGCCTGTTCTTGCTCCACAACTGACTCGTGGCATCTGTAGGGATAAATGCAGGTGGAGGTGGAGCACTCCGTCCCGGGTACGGCCTTCCAGGATTCCTCAGCTATGCACAGGCTCCCCTGCCCACAGCTGCCAACTTCCTGCCCGACGATGTTGCTGCAGAGGAAGGAGCCTCGGAAGGTCAGCAGGGGCAGGAAGGTTCTGGCAGCTGGCTTCACTTCCTCAAAAATCCCAGGCCAAGGCCAGGCGTGGTGGCTCACGCCTGTAATCCCAGCATTTTGGGAGGCCGAGGCAGGTGGATTGCTTGAGCCCAGGGGTTCAAGACCAGCCTGGGCAACATGGTGAAACCCTGTCTCTATAAAAACATAAAAATTAGCTGGGCATGGTGGTGCACACCTGTAATCCCAGCTACTTGGGAGGCTGAGGCACAAGAATTGCTTGAACCCAGAAGGTGGAGGTTGCATTGAGCAGAGATTGCACCACTGCACTCCAGCCTGGGCAGCAGAGCTAGACTTGGCCAGAAAAAAAAAAAAATCCCAAGCCAGGAAGATTGGCAAGGTCAAATTTCTTTAAGTGTTTCGCCTTGTCACTTTTGGGGAGGGGGGCTGGTGTGTTCTTCACCTGTCTGGTCTCTACTTTAACAATAATATCTACCAGCACAGATGGCTATGCCTGGACCCCCAGCTTCGCCCACAGGAGCTCTCTGGTCCAGCCGATCTAAGAGTCCAGAGATGAGATGAGGCCGCCCGGTGAAAGCCAGTTACCCCAAGTGTGTGGCAGCACAGTGCAGGGGACAGAGTGTGACCCCTGGAGCTTGACAGGCTCACATCCCAGCTGTGTGGTCCACTAGCTGTGTGACAGCAAGTCACTTAGATTCTCTGTGCTTCCTCATCAATGATAAAACGAGAAAGATAAAACCTACTTTGCTGAGTTATATTGAGCATTAAGCATAATCGATGAAAAGCACCCAGCCCAGTGCAGGAAACACAGCAGACGCTCAATAAATGGTTTTTCCCCTCTCAAACGTCTGGAAGGCAGCCAAGGGCAGCAGGGAAGGCAGGCGATAGCCTTAAAGGTCTAGCTTCAAGTCCAGATCCTAAACTGCAAGCTCTACATCTTATCAAATGGAAATGATGATGCCAACTTGGGAGGACTGACACGTGCAGGTTCCAGGGAAGCCCTGAGCTGGCCAGTCCCATGACTCCTGCTAACCCTTGCCCAGTGCCATCATAGCCGCCTCTACCACCCTGTTCTTAACCCAGAAGCATCCTCCGGTCTCCCAGAGGAAAACCAGCCAGAGTGTTTACTGTATCATCTGCTGCCTCCTCCACCCCCTCGGAAGCCACTGTATGTTTACTGAGGGTAGGAGGACTGTGCCTTCCTCCTTGCAACTGGTATCCTTTCTACCAAGGAAATGATGAGATAGTGTGGTCTCAATCTAAAGCAGGAGTTAAGGTTGGGCATGAGGAAGAACATCCCTGCCGAGGCATCTTATCTGTATAAACCTAACTGCATCTGTTAAGATACGGACAGTTATCTGCAAGACTGTGACCCCACTGAGTCTGAAGGTGGGAGATTGGGGCTGGTGACCTTGCAAGCTCCTAGCAAGGCTGGGAACCAGTGGGTCCTTCTAGGATAAATGTTCATGAACAGCCGTGGAGATTCCGCAGGGACCCACCAACTCCAGGCCCGCCCGAAACAGTGAGCTGAGTGGGTAGTACAGGAAGTTGAGGCAGGTGGCAGTGTAGAGGTCAGCGTAGCGCATCAGCTGGCTGGAGAAGAGTGTCTGGTGGAAACTGCAGCGGAACAGGCTGCCCATGGTGCTGTAGCACAGGTCCAGCTCCTGGGTGACCGTCTGCCCAGAGGGGCAACACACTGAATTGAAATCCCAGCCCACTTAGGCCTGCCCTGGCCTACTCCCTTTCTGGGCAACCCTGGCCTCTCTGGGCCTCTCACCGGAGGACATTGAAACCTGTGCCCCTCTGTAGGGAAGGAGCAGCATGTTGTAGACCCACAGGCTGCACACTTGGCTTTTGGAGGTGGGGCAGCTCCCCACTTTGCCACAGGCCTCGCTGCAGCTTTCCATCACAGTCACCTGCCTGGCCCTGAAGATGGACCACCCAGGACTAAACCCACAGCTTCATTTACCATCTGAGTCCAACAGAGGACTTGGCAAGGTGACACCCACTGCCCCACTCCTACTATCCTGGCAGGCCCCACCCCGCCACCAGGCCCTGTTTCCTTGCCTGCTTTTAGAGCCTAGAGAATGTTTCCAACATTTACTCCCAGGATGACCTCTCTCTGAGCCTCAGTTTCCCCATCTGTAAAATAAAGGTGACAATCCCTGCTCCATCCACCTCTTAAGGCTGTGGGGAAGATCAAACGGCTGTGCTTTGTAAAAGGCTCTGTAAAGACCCTTTGTGATCAGCCCCAGCTGGGCTTGGGATGACCAAGTGACCTGACTTCCTCCACCTGGCCGACCCATGGGCACCTCCAGCTTTTTGGTGGCCGGTCAGTAATGCCACAAGGGAACATTGTCTTTTCTTCTCTTTTCCCAGGACCCTGGGCTCACTGGCCCTAAATCACATTTCCTATCAGAACTGGCTAGTCCGTCAATAAGGGCCCAGCCAGCACGCAGGCACTTCCCGGGCAGGGTGATCGGCGAGGACTGTGGGACTGGAGGCAAAGCCTGCAAATCAGGCTCAACTCAGCCCTTCAAGAGGGCACCGCTGCCCTTTGGAATGTCGGCCAGCAGAGGGCACTGGCTGACAAGGCAGGTGGAGCCCAGGCGAGGTTGAGGAGAATCGGGTAACTGGGCCTTTGGCACCAAGGACAAAGCCGACAGGCAAGCAGTGGGGAAGCGAACCCGGCTCCGCCCCTGCTGGGCCTGTCCTTTCCTCCCTCGCCACCCAGCTCTCACCTGGATCTCTCTCTTTGTGAAGCTGATGACTCGCCGCTTACAACAGCTCCCATCCATGTGCCTGGTACAAAAATAACCAGGTGACCCAGGGGAGGCACAGAGCCTCCAAGTGCCAGGACAGTCTCCTTAGACCCCAGCAGGGGTCGCGTTGGGGGACACTGTGCGGGCATCCAGTGGGGGTGCCGGGCTGGGTGTGTGCACGCGTGCAAGGGCAGGTCCCTGAGTGCTGGATGGGTTCAGAGGAAGGGCCTAGAGGTAACAGAGTGTGAGCAGTCCCAAGGGGGTGAGACGGGTCCCCACATTCAGTTTGCTAGGGAAGCCCAGCCTGAAACAGATCTTGATGTTCTGACCTTGGCCGGGACCTCGCCGCCAGGCAGGGATGTGAGCCACTGCCCCTCCATACTTCTCCCTGCCCCATCCCACCCCCAGAAAGGCCAGGGTCTCACTGGCATAGGTCTGCCAGGTGCGTGTCCAGCCTCTTCAGCTCCTCCAACCACTCTGAAAAGCCACCAGGGGTCAGTGGGGGTGAGTGATGGCCTGTGTCACCCACTGGCCCTGCCTACCTGTGTCTGCCCTGGCCCCTCGGAGGACTTGCACTCCCCGAGCTGTGTGCATAACACCCCTGGCCCCTTACATCAGGTGAGACTCTGCCCAGACTGAAGCAGGGACAGCATAGGCCCCGTAGGCCCTATGGGACAGGTGAGGGAGTCAGGTGACCTTCCTGAGGTCACATGGCAATGACTCAAACCTAAAGCCTCAGTTTTCAGGACAAAGCCCAAATTGTGTGGGCTCACACAACTCCCTGCCCTGGAGGATGACTTCAAGTCATTCCTGGATGGAAGGTGTGTACCTTCCACTCACTGAACATCCTTGGGGTGGGTGGGGAGGGTGGGGTCAGGTGCAGGAGGAAGGCGCCGCCTGCAGAAACACCACCGGATTCTTGGGTCAGGAGAAGTGGATTTGACTCTCAGCTTTCCCCCTACTGGCTGTGTGACTTCGGGCAGGCCGCTTAGCCTCTCTGGGTCTCTGTTTCCTTGTCTGTTTCCTCCCTCAGAAACAACAGAGTGGCCAGGATTCCTGGTCACAACTACTAACCCGCAACGGGAAAAAGGAGAAGGCAGTGCTGGGGCCTCTGCATGGGAGGCCAGTACCCCTCTGACTGTTCCCGACCCCAACAGCTCACCCTTCTCCCGGGCCCAGATGTCCAGCTCCCAGGACAGCTCAGGAACCACCAGGCAAGTCCGCCAGCCCTGCTGCTTCTTGGACTTGAGAATGTCCCCAAAAATGTGGTCCCCAATGTGCAGGATGTCCTTCCCCCGAACCCCAAGCAGCTCGCACACCATGTCCGAAGAGCCTGTCCCACCAAGGGGAGGACAGACACTCGTTTGCCCTTCCTGCCTTGGGGTAGGTGACTCAGGGCAGGTGAGGGGCCCGGGCTCCTAGTCGAGGGAGGGAGGGTGCCCAAGGAGTGACGGGGCATGGTGGGAGCTGGTACCTCCAGAGTAGACAGCACAGTGCTGGTGGGGCCCTGTGTAGGTGCCCACGTGGAGCTTTCCTGAGTCCTGGAGGGGCAGAGGGGTGCCCTGGAGCCAGGAGAACCACATCTTTGGTCTCTAGCTAGGGAGGGTCGCAGGGAGCTGGGAGTGGCAGAGGTAACCATGGGGATGTGGGAGGAAGGAGGCAGCAGAGGGCGCTGAAGGTGGCCTCAGGTTCCCTGCCTCCAGGGACAGACAGGCCAGCAGAGCTGCCAGCCATAAAGGCAGGTCAAGTCTAAGGGGCAGGCAGGCTGCCCTCCCCAACCGTGGTCCATGGGTGCAGGTGGACTGACCTCTGCACCTGCCATTACCGTGTTGACCTGCCTCAGGACCACCCCCTCTGCAAAGAAGCGGGGCTTCTGCATGTCCACCACAATCAGATTGAAGTAGGACCTCCAGGGCCTGCCCGAGGCTTCAGCCTGTTGGGGGTGCACACGGGCCGCACACGCACAGCCTGGTAAATCTGACCTTGCCACAGCCGGTCACCCACCACAGCCTGCCTCTCCCCACCAACCTCCCAGCTGGATGAGACCTCTTCAGCCCCTGGGAACCAGGTCTCGCTGCCCAGCTTCCCCAGCCAAGCTGGGCACTAGGAAGTGCTCAAAAGGAACTTGTGGAGGTGGGTGTCGATCATCATGTGCAGCCTCAGGCCAGCCTCCCGAGCTCCTCACAGCACAGAGACCCGGGGACAGGTGGCACCAGCACGGCTATCAAGTTAGGGCCCTGCTGCCTGCCCAGTGACACCTGGTCACTCCCAGTGCCCAGGACCTGTCACTCCCAGCACCCTTCCCTTTGACATGCCATGCCCTCGTCTCACCCACTTTCTGCTGCCCCTCCCCACATACCTGACTGCCTCCTATCACCCCCAAAGGCTCCTCCCAGGGCCTGGCTGAGGTCCCCAGCATCCTACCCACTGGGGAGCTTCCACTCATGAGAAATGACCACTCACACACTCGGGTCTTCCTCAAAGGGAGGCTGGACGTGGGAGAGGCCCTCAGCATCGTGGTGCAGCCTGGTACCCTAGCCCTTTGCACAGCCCTCCCCAGCCGTGCACGCAACACTTCAACACTCACCTCACTGATGCTGAACAGGTAGGTCGTGATAGCCTGGCAAGGACAAGGCAGGGTCAGGGCTCCAAGCTTGGGCCACCGCCTGCCTCTGCCCTCACCCACCATCCCCCCAGCACACTGGTGGCCACAGGAGCAAGATGGTGAGAAAGTTGCTCATTTCCCTGAGGCCTTGAAAGGCCAAGAAATGGAACCCAGGAGACCAGCCCAGTGGTGGGGGTAGGAGGGTCTTGGCTCCCCACCCCACCCCTCCCTGTTGCTTGCAGTGCCTCTGTGATCCCTGGGGCCAGGAAGGAGGCTGAGGGTCCACCCCTCCATACACATACTCACATTGGTGTAGTTGTAGCTGCTGTTGGTGGCCAGAAACACTTTCCCAACCTCCTTCATCTTCCCCAGCAGGATGGGGAGGCGTGGCTGGGGCAGAGATAGAGGGACTTGCAGGGGTGGGACTCCCAGAGCTGCCCGGGGATCCTCTCCTCAGGTTTCAGCCTTCTGGGAGCCCACCCCAGCCCAGGCAGGTAGGCACCAGGCCCCATAGAAAGACCCCCAGCCATCCGGGGAGCAGAGCTCAGCCTAAACCTCGAAGAAAGCCAGGGAAGGGTTGCGGGGGTAGCCCTGCTGCTTCGGGGGTGATGGCCATGGCCCTGGGTCTGTGGCCACTCACATCCTTCTCCACATATTTCTCCAAGTCCTCCAGGATCTTCTCCTTGAGACAGCCCTGCAGGAGGGAGCAAAGCACCTTGTGTGTGTGTGTGGGCGCGCGCGCGTGTGCGTGTGTAACCACCCACATGTCTGTATCCAAGATGAGGAAAGTGGGCGGCTCTGGGAAGCCCAGACTAGACCTCAGTCCTCAGTGAGAAGAGGATGGAAAGTCTATGGGGACTGGAGGCCTGAAGGCTGCCCAGGAGAACCAAGAGCAGACAGGTCAGGGGTCCGGGGGTTCTGGACCACTCACTCACCGACTGGTGGACATTATTCATGGCATCAGTCACATCCTGGAAGAAGCTTCGGAAGGACATGAAGAGGTTCCCATGCTGATAGCCGGTGTCACAACTGGGGCAGGCAAAGAGAAGATGCGGAGGCCAATAAGGGGGCCTGACATGACCTCCAACCCTAAGTCCCACACCAGAGCAACCCCACCAGCCACACTGGGGCCTTCACTGGGCTTATGTCCCAGCCATCCTGGGAGGGGCGTCACCCAGAGCTAAGGGTCACCCCTTTGGGGCAGCACCAGTGGCAGGGTTGGGGGCTGCCCTGCAGTAGAGGCCTTCCCACTGAGCCTCCTGGAGCCCTTCCAGCCCCTTGGGGAACCCTTGGGGGGCCCCACTTTGGGGTTTGATCCCTGAGCAGCGGCAGTGTCCTACTGGTCGCCCCAGGGCTGGGCAGGGCACAAGACGCACTTAGTGTAACGGGAGCAGCCGGAGAAGAAGTCCACCAGGCAGGCATAGAGGTAGGTTTCTGGGGGCAGACAGGATGGTCAGTTGTCAGCCCAGGGAGCCAGGCAGTTCTCCACCAGGCCAGAGCTGGGACCCTCAGCTCCGGAATTCAGGACCACCTCCAGTGCCCCCAACCCTCCACCCACCGGGTAGGTTGAAGAGCGTGTTGAGTATGTAGAAGCGCTGCAGGTCGTCCCTCTGAATGAACTTCCTGGGGTAGAAGCTCCAGATCTCTGCCCTGGGGAGACGGTAGGCTGGGTGCAGCCAATGACCCCTCCCCAGTGCCTCCTGAAGGCCTGTCCAGGCTCTGGCCATCCCTTCCAACCGCCACGCATCCCTTCTGTGCTGAGCCTCCACCGTGGGCCTGCATCCTTCCTCCCTTCCTCCCTCTGTCCTTCCCCACGGTGAGCAGTCCTCCCCTCCTGGCCTGTCACCCTCCCGGCACCTTTGTCCCTTACTCCGAGAGGAAGGTGAAGCCATGGGCACCCAGCAGAACATTCCCGTGGGTGTCCACCTTCAGCAGGTTCCCATAGAGCACATCGAACACCAGCCCCCTGCAGACGGGGGTCGGAGGGCACTGTGGGTGGGGGTACCAAGGCTGGGTGGCCTCCCACCTGTCCTTAGCCACACACCTGGTGGGGAAGGTGGGGTCGTAGGTGTAGCGCAGGATCTCATGCGGGTACCCGATGCACACCAGGTGCTCCAGCAGCAGCTCGAAGGTTAGGGCCTCATAAGCTGGGGACTTGTAGGCTGCAGAGGCCAGGACATAGTCAGGGGGTTGATGCCCAGCTGCCCGCCCTTGCTCCCTCCAGCTCCCAATACGCTGTGTTCCAGCCCTTTCTACCAGCCAGAGTGTAGTCCATGTTGAAGCCAAAGCAATGAATCTTCCCCAGCGCCAGGCTGCGGTTGACAAAAATCCTGGGGAGAGAGAGGAGGATGTTGGCATCAGCCCACCAGCCCCCCAGAATCCAAGGCCCAAGGACAGAGTGGGTGGAAACCCAGCAGAGGAGGGCAGAGCACCCCCTGCAGCTGCAGAAAGGATAGGGGAAGCGGGTCGGGCCAAGCCAGGGCCCTGCCTGGACGCATGTGTGTCTGAAGGCAAGTGTGAGTATGCGTGTAAGTGTGTGTGAGCATGTGTGCAAGCATGCATCTGACCGTGTGCGGGCGATCAGCAGCTTGCTGTCCCGCCATGCAGGCGTGTTATAGGCATCCAACCCTGTAAGAAAGTATGTGCAGTTGTTGGTGTGAGGGTTGTCACCTTCTGAAATGGGACCCCAGTGTCCAAATTCAGAGATGATGTGTTTGTCACAATTGGATAGCACATGTCACTGTGTCCGTGGTCAAGGGGAGAGATCTTTGTGGAGGGAAGGAAGTGAAGAGGACCTCCTGCCGGAGTGTGTGTGGTCTGTTCCCTGATGGGTTGCTGCAGCTATGGAAGTGCGTCCCTTGTGAGTGCAAGTGTTCGTCTGCATTTTGGGAGTCCCCATAGCTAGGTATTTAAAGGAGCCCCTGTGTGCTGCTGTGGCGTGTGGGGTGTTTATGAGCTGAGACTCCTGGCCCCCACCCCAGGTGCCCATCTCACCGCTGGTGCCAATCCTGCTTCGGGCCTTGAGGGGAGACCAGTCCCTCGGGCTCTCCCCAGTCTACACTGGCCATTGTCACCCAGAGTGAGGAGGAGGCAAGGGTCCCTTCCTCAGCCTCCTGCACACTATCAGTGGGGCCCAGCCACTCTCCTCTCTCTCAGAAGCTTCAGGCACCACTGACCCAGCTGGCTCCACCCGGTGCTCCCATCTCCCCTGAGCCCCTTTGAGGGAGGAGTCAGCCAGGACAGGCTCTGGTATCTCATCCTTTTCTCTAGAGCAAAAGCAGCAAGGATCTAGGAAGAGCAATTCATGTCCACTGCACCCTCCTCATTCCTAGGGCTTATGCATCCATGGACCTCAGCGGCCTGGAGAGTAGCGGAGAACCCAGAATGAGGCAAATGACAGGATACAAAAGCAGGAGAATCTGTACTGTACTCATGATAAAACAAATAACTCAGTACTCTTGCTTTATGCACAATTCTGACACATTTGGTTATCAAATTTCCCAGCTCAAGGCCATTTAGAGAAGACATTGCTAGAAGCATGCCAAGGGCTATAAGAATTGGGAAGATAACTGGGATCTCAGAATGGGGGGGTGGCAGAAAGTACAAAAGGAAGTGTCAAAAAGCAGAGCCACTGGGGCCATTTAGTGTCGAGTTCTAAATACTCCCTGAGGGCTCATACCACTGGCTCCACAACGAAGCATGTGACTTCCATTTGGAGTGGTGACCTGGATCATCCAGAAAGACTTAACTGAAGTGCCAGGCCCCTCTTTTAAAAAGAAAGACAAGGCTGGGCACGGTGGCTCACACCTGTAATCCCAGCACTTTGGGAGGCCAAGGCGGGTGGATACGCAGTCAGGAGATCAAGACCAGCCTGGCCAAGATGGTGAAACCCTGTCTCTACTAAAAATACGAAAAAAAAAATTGCCCTCTTGGGAGCCTGAGGCAGGAGAAAAAAAAAAAATAGCCTCTTGGCAGCTTCTCGGGAGGCTGAGGTAGGAGAATTGCTTGAACCCAGGGGTCGGAGTTTGCAATGAGCTGAGATCGCTGCACTCCAGGCTGGGCAACAGAGTGAGATCCCATCAATAAAAAGGGAAAGAGGCAAGGCAAGGCAAGGCAGGGCAGGGCAGGGCAGGGCAGGGCAGGGCAGGGCGCAGTGGCTCACACCTGTAATCCCAGCACTTTGGGAGGCCAAGGTGGGCAGATCACTAGGTCGGGAGTTAGAGACCAGCCTGGCCAGCACGGTGAAACCCCATCTCTACTAACAATATAAAGATTAACCAGGCATGGTTGCACATGCCTGTAATCCCAGCTACTCAGGAGGCTGAGGTGGGAGAACCGCTTGAACCCAGAATGCAGAGGTTGCAGTGATCCAAGATCGTGCCACTGCACTCCAGCCTGGGCAACAGAGCAAGACTCCGTCTCAAAAAAAAAAAAAAAAAGACAAGTTTGCAGTCGGTTTCAGCACTTTCTGTCTAAAATGGCTAAACTAAACTAAATGAAGGTGGCACTCTTAAAAGGATAAAAGTTATCTGGAACAACAACAGAAAAACATATCCACGGAAGAGCTCCTTCCTTGACAAAGCCAGATGAGCAAGCACAGTTGTGTGCTGCGGAAATGTTTTGCCCAACAGTGGACTGCATACGCCGCTTAGTCCCATAAGATGATAAGGACCTGAACAACTCCTATGGCCTAGTGACCTCATCACCATCATAATGCAAAGCATCACTCACATGTTTGTGGTGATGCTGGCTAGGAGAAATAGGCTGTACCCTGCAGCCGGTGTGTAGTAGGCTGTACCATCTAGGTTTGTGTAAGTGCACTCTATGACATCACACAGTGGTGAAATCGACTAATGACACGTTTTTCAGAACAGATCCCTGTGATCAAGCCCCACATGACTGTATTAAGATGGTGAGGCAAGGGTATGGAGGCTGTAGGATATGTGTTTCCTCATCGGATGGAGGGATGGAGGATGGATGGAGAAATGGGTGGATGCATGAATGAGTGAATGGACAGACAGTTGGATAGGTAGATTCATGGATAGACGGGCTGATGGTTAGCAGGCTATATACAGCAGCCTTCACGGAGGGTATCAGGGGAGAACTGAGCTTCAGAAATCAGGAGGCTGTCTGGAGTCCCTTCCACCCATTATTCCATGCACTCTGCTCATCTCATGGGAGCCCTTTAAGCCCCTTTTCCACATTGCCTGGCTCCTCTCTAGGTCAGAAAAGAGAAGGAGGAGTAATACCTGATTAGGAGAAGTCTCTAGGGGTTGCTCAGCCCTTCCACTGGGAGGCATCATGGCAGCTGTACAAAACCTACCTTTCCTATAGCTGAACTTAGGCTCTATCTTGAAGTCTCTTTGCACCTGAGGCTGGTGAAGCCATCCAGCAACGTTCAGGTACGATAAATCACTTCAGTGGTTTCTCGGGTGCCTTCTCCAGGTACCTCTTCTAGGGTTGACTCAACAATGTGGGACTTATCCCCAGCCACACTGGTAATTGGGAAGGGCTTCACTTCCTGGAGGGTCCCAGGTCCTCACATTGCTGTCTGTTGAGGTAGCCACATCTCTGTTGAGTCTTTGGCTGGCATGGTTTCTGCTACCATCTTAGGATATGGCTGCTTGTCCAGACCAGAGTCCTTAGGCTAACCGCATGTACAATCAGGGAGGACTGCAGGCTGCCACAGGCCCCCCTTGGTCCTGATCCCTGAGCCAATGCTAAGGCACCCCTGTGAGGCTTGATGCACTGGGAGCCCCTTCAAGAAAAGACTTGCCACCATAACAATAAGCAAATGGTTGCCCATTTTTACGGTGTGCCAAGCCTCCTAACAGCCCCAACAGACAGGCTAACTGTTCACTGGATTCATGAATGATCAAACTGAGGCACAGAAGGGTTAAGCAACTCGCCCACACTTACCAGGCTGATAAATGGCAGAGTGGGACTGAGCCCAGGCAGCTGGGTGCCAGCATCTGTATTCTTAATCGGTAGGCAAAACCGCCTCTTCCCATGGCCCATCACAAAAGTCCCTTGACTTTTCAATGTCATTAAAGACAAAGAAAGGCAGAGGAAATGTTCCAGATTGCAGGAGGCTAAAGAGCCACGGTGAATGAACGCAATATTCAAGCCTACACAGAATCCTGTACTGCAGGCACATATAGTGCCAAGGACATGATGGGGTCAACAAATAAGATGGCAGTGTGGGTGGTGGGTTAGATGAAAGTTCTGTCTCAATGTAAACCTATGAACTATATTGTGGTAATGTAAGAAAATATCCCTATTCCTGGGAAATACTCACTAAAGAATTTAGGATAAAGCTCATGATAAGTGTAAATTACCTTCAAGTGGTTCAGGAAAAATAATTGTGTGTATACACATACATACATACATACATACACATACATGCATACATACACACACATACATACATACACATACATACATACATACCCATGTGTGTTCATATAGAGCAGGGGACAAACAACAAAGCAAACAGAGTAAAATGTTAGCAACAGGTACATCTTGGTAAAGCCTGTAAGGATAGTCTCTGTACTATTTTTTACTTTTACAACTTTTCATAAACTTGAAATTACTTCCAAATTTCAAAATTTCTTAAAAAGAAGGTCTATGTTGCAACCTACTCATCGACAAAGGGCTAATATCCACAATCTACAATGAACTCAAACAAATTTACAAGAAAAAAACAAACAACCCCATCAAAAAGTGGGCGAAGGATATGAACAGACACTTCTCAAAAGAAGACATTTATGCAGCCAAAAAACACATGAAAAAATGCTCATCATCACTGGCCATCAGAGAAATGCAAATCAAAACCACAGTGAGATACCATCTCACACCAGTTAGAATGGCGATCATTAAAAAGTCAGGAAACAACAGGTGCTGGAGAGGATGTGGAGAAATAGGAACACTTTTACACTGTTGGTAGGACTGTAGACTAGTTCAACCATTGTGGAAATCAGTGTGGCGATTCCTCAGAGATCTAGAACTAGAAATATCATTTGACCCAGCCATCCCATTACTGGGTATATACCCAAAGGATTATAAATCATGCTGCTATAAAGACACACGCACAAGTATGTTTATTGCGGCACTATTCACAGTAGCAAAGACTTGGAACCAACCCAAATGTCCACCAATGATAGACTGGATTAAGAAAATGTGGCACATATACACCATGGAATACTATGCAGCCATAAAAAAATGATGAGTTCATGTCCTTTGTAGGGACATGGATGAAGCTGGAAACCATCATTCTCAGCAAACTATTGCAAGGACAAAAAACCAAACACCGCATGTTCTCACTCACAGGTGGGAATTGAACAATGAGAACACATGGACACAGGAAGGGGAACATCACACACTGGGGCCTGTTGTGGGATGGGGGGAGGGGGGAGGGATAGCATTAGGAGATATACCTAATGTAAATGACGAGTTAATGGGTGCAGCACACCAGCATGGCACATGTATACATATGTAACAAACCTGCACGTTGTGCACATGTACCCTAGAACTTAAAGTATAATAATAAAAAAAAAAAAAAAAACAGAAAAAATGCTGACTCGCCTTTTTAACATGTTGGGATTGTCCTTGATTGTGAGTTTGGTACTTGACCTTCATCTATGCAAATTATATGGCTTAAATTAGATCACTGTTTTTGTAGAGTTGATTTTTGTCTACTTCTGCTGAAATCTTTGATTTACTTCTGGACTTATAACAACTTCAGCCATCCTTGATGTCCTGGCTTAATTTGAGTTACAGTTAAAACACTAACACTTTGATGCTAGTTTAAGACTCAGTTTTCCTGGTATAGTGCTATTTAAAAAAAAAAATCTAACTGCAAGGCAATCTGCATGCCCCTGTGTAGCCAAATATCATTACCACTAACTCTGCAATCAGCTCATGAGTTTTGCTTTCTGTCTACAGTCTAACTGTTCTACCTTGGAGGAGTCTCTCAGAGGACCTAATGCCCTCCACACCAGAAATTAAAGGTTTATTTTTACTTTTCAAATAAATAGTGATTATGTATATAGTACATGATATTAAAGAATGTACAACGAAATGTTTATTTCCAGTGATTGGATTATGGATGATTTTTATATATTTGTCTTTCACATTTTATTTTCTAATCTTTTTGTATTAAGCACAAATTACTTTTGTAAAAATATATCACTTTTGGAGTAAAGTCAAAAAATGTGTAAAGCTAAAAAAAAAAAAAAAAGAGAAGGTCTATGTTCCAAGACCCCTTTTCCGGCCTCCTTATTGCTATCCTGGAGTTCTTCCCCTCTTCCTCCCACCTTCTTCTGAGCCCCCAGCTTGGCAGCTCTCCTTTATTACAGGGAGGTGGAAACAGGACCAACCCAGCCAGCGTTCCTCTTGATTCTTCTACCTAGACTGTATCCATTTAAAAAGTGTTGCCGGGCACGGTGACTCATGTCTATAATCCCAGTGAGTCAGGAGGCCAAGGCAGGAGAATCACTAGAGGCCAGAATCTCAAGACCAGCTTGGGCAACATAATAAGACCCATCTCTTTAAAAATTTCAAAAAATTAGCCATGGTGGCACACATCTGCAGTCTCAGCTACTCAGGAGGCTGAGTGGGGAGCATCTCTTGTGCCTAGGAGGTGGAGGCTGCAGTGAGCCATGATTGCACCACTGCACTCCAGTCAGGGCAACAGAGAGAGACCCATTCTCTTAAAAACAAAAAGTGTCAAGGCCAAGCAGGCTTTGTTCACCACTACTGCCTGCACTCAAAGAGGTCACCAGAACCGGGGTGCATGGTGGGGCAGGGACCAAGTGCAGGGCGTGGCTGTCTCCCCTCACCTTCTGTAAGAGGCAAAATTCCGGATCCCCACATCGCATCTACCACAGCTTTAGCAGTGCGGAACCTGTGGCCTGAGGATGGGGCAACTTCCATTCTCCTGAGCTTGGAGAAACCATTGAGGTGACCAGAAACCTCCTTCCAGACAGGGCCTTCCTCGCACAGTTGCAGCTGGTACAGAGGGATTGAGGGGGGAACCTAACCAGTACACCAGGGAGTCTTTTTAACAGAGGAGAGTCTTGGATGAGGTATTAAAGAAAATGTAGGATTTTTATTAGTTACTTTAGAAGAGAAAGGAATTTCACGTAGCCAGCAAGGAGCCCAGTGCTGGGAGGCAGAAAGAAAACGAACCACAGGGGACAGCAAAGGATGGCACCTGCTCTGAGGGCAACGGCCGTCCAGCCCTGCTATGGTCCCCAGCTGTCTGCTCCCCTCTGATGTGGCCACACTGCTAAAAGGCATGTTCTAGGCTGGCTGGGAAGGGACTCCGACCAGTCTGTGACCAAAGGGTGGTCTCTACTGGCCGGGAGGGTCAGATAATGAGTCAGGGACATGGGGCACCATGGCCCAGATTCAATTCTACCTTACCCAGGGCAAATGCTGGCCCCTTTTAGGGGCTCAGGGTCATGGAGGGAGAGATTTGGGGTAAGAGATTAGGAAATTTCCAAAAACCTGTCTTTCCTTCCATCAAAACAATGGACATTGCTACGAGTTTGTGGTGTGTGTGTAAGTCCGTCTGTGAGTGGGGGATATGTGTGAGTGTGGGTATATGTGCACATGTGAGCAGGATGCATGTGCATGAGTGTGGCTGTCAGCGTGTGTGATTGCCTGCATGCATGTGTGAGCGTGGGTGCGGGGGTGGGTAACGGGGTGCACCTATGTTACCTGGGTGGGCGTGCTGGGACCAGGGCTGGGCAGAGGGCGTGCCAGACACTGACCCTGAGCTTGGGCTGGAGCCCTTGGAGCCTACAGTCTCAGGGAAAGGTGGAAGGGAGGTGGGGACAGGAATGTCATTACACAGCCCAGAGAAGGCAGGGGAGACCAGGAGCCAAGAGTTCCCCCAAGTGCCATCAGTGCAAGGCTCTTGGGACTCCTCTTTAACCCCTGAGGGGGCGAAGCCTTATTTACTCCTGAATTGGAACACCAAGGAGTCCCTCATCTCAGCAGCTGTGCAGTCCTGACAGGTCGTGTCTCCCCAGGGAAGCATCTGAGGATCACAGAGGTGGAGGGCACCGGAGTCTCAGGAGACAGCTGTGTCCTCTCCTGGAGGAACATGTCAGGGAGGGTGCTGGAGGCCTCCTAGTCCAGCAGCAGAGGGCAGGGAGCTGCAGGAGAGCACCGAGGCAAGATCTGGGGCGGAAGGAAGGGCATCCAAGGCCACGGCAAACCTGCTCAGCTCCCACGGAGGTTCAGCCAGGGGAGGCCAAGAGCCAAAGCTGGGGCACCCTCCCACAGACAGCCACGGGACCCCTCCCTGCAACCTTCAGAGTCGGAAGGGACGAGTATCTACACAGCAGGATGTGGGCGAGATGAGGAGGGGCCAGGGCAGAGTTCAGAGGCAAAGGAAGCTGTGGGAGTCCGAGATCTGTGTATTCCAGGCAGCTCCTATTCATAAACCATCCTAGTCAGACAACAAGCATTGATTACGCATCTGCCTCCCGCCACGCCCACGCTGGAAGCTGGGTTCAAAACTATGAGTAAGATGTGTCACTTGTCCTTTAGGGAGTTCACAGTATAGGAGGAGACAGACAACACATGTTACTAGGAAACAGTGAAAAGATGAGCCCATGTCCTTGAGCACCCAGGGGGATCAGGGAGTGCTTTCAGGAGAAGGAAGCTTTGAAGGATAAGCCGCCAGGCAAGGGCGGGTGGAGCCGCACTCACGCAAGGGTGTCCACGAATGGTGCTGAGCGACAGCCTGGCCAGTGGGCAGGAATCGCAGGCAGACAGGCCTGGCTGGAAGGGGGACACACGTGACTGGGAATGCAGCAGAAGGGCATGAGGGGTGAGCTGGGGCACGCTGCAGTGGCTCTCCAGGGACTTTATCTTGTAGGCGACAGACCATATGTGGAAAGTGGCAAGAGGGAGAGCGACCTGGTCCCCTGTGCAAGAAGGGTCGATCCCCCTGGCCCCATTACAGTCATGGGGCTTTGGGCATAAGATATAGAAGCAGGACATCAACAGGAGAATTGTATTTCACCAAAAACCTGGCCTTTGTAGGGGTCCGGGGTGAAGGCAGTTCCAGGAGAAGGTGATGCCCACTCTTTTTTGAAAACTGAACAGGAGCCCCCTGAGCAGACCACAAGAAGAATTCTTAGCAGAACAACAGTGGGTGTGAAAGGGAGAAGGGGTGTGACCCCCCACATCCAGTCCCAGGGACCCATGGGAGATGGGAGCAGGGAGCAAGGCCAGATTGGGAAGGCTCCTGTGTTCCACTAAAGAGCTTGACCTTGATCCTGTAGGTGGTGGGGAGCCAGGCAGCATCCTGAGCACGATGAGGATGTGCTCCACCATGTTTCTAAAGCTGCCCCTGGTGTCAGCTCAAGGAGGCATTGGAAGCTCAGATAAAGCAGAGCTGCTGAGAAGCCACTGCAGTAGCCCAGGAAGGCACTACCAAGAGCCTGAATTGATGGGAAATAGAGAAGGGAGGTCAGGCCAGAGACTCACTACACTACCTTAGTCAAGACTTGAGAACTGATGAGCCGTAGGGGATCTTGGTGAGGGAAGAGGCTTAGATTCTAAGGAGCCAGAAGAGTGTGGGGTCACCCACCCAGGGATGCCAGAAGGAAGGGGGCTTGTCAGGAGGGTGAACGGCCCCATTCATGAGCTGGGGAGGCCTGGGCTGAGGCACACTTGGGAGTTGCAGGTCTACAATTCCTAATCTGAACCCATTAGGGCCAGATATATTCAGATTCAATCTTTTCTTTTCTTTTTTTTGAGACATGGTTTTGCTCTTGTTGCCCAGGCTGGAGTGCAATGGTGCGATCTCGGCTCACTGCAACCTCCGCCTCCCTGGTTCAAGCGATTCTCCTGCCTCAGCCTCCCAAGCAGCTGGGATTACAGGAGCCTGCCACCATGCCTGGCTAATTTTTTTGTATTTTTAATAGAAATAGGGTTTCACCATGTTGGCTAGGCTGGTCTCGAACTCCTGACCTCAGGTCATCTGCCTGCCTTGGCCTCCCAAAATGCTGTGATTACAGGCATGAACCACCGCACCCAGCCTCAATATTTTCCTTTTAAGAAAAATTTTTTTAGAGACGGGGGTCTCACTATGTTGCTCAGACTGGTCTGGAACTTCTGGGCTCAAGCAATACACTGCTCTCAGCCTCTAGCTGGGATTACAGGCACAAGCCACCATACCCAGCTAGATTTAATATTTTCTGGATGTAAGAAGGTAAAACATAATTTCCTCTATATATGCATGATCACACCCTTGCTGGGATCTGGGGCGGCAGCCCATAGTCAAACACATTGACATTCCTGCAGCCAACATATGAATATTCATTCACACGAAGTGGCTACATAGGGACAGCAAATAGCCTCCTGTCCAGGCCTATCAAGGTTTTCCAACAAATGAGTTTGGAAAATCCCCTAGATTTTTGGACCTAGGGATCAAGGATGAGAGATGTTGCATCAGCATCTATGGCAGCTAAAGATTGAGCACGAGGACCCTTGGAGAGGGACAGAAAGAGAGGCAAGAACAGAGCCGCGGGAACAACCAGGTAGGATGGAGACAGGAGAGGACCCAGCAGAGAAGGCCAAGAGGAAGCAGGCAGAGGAGTGGAAGAGAAGGAGGAGAAAGGCTGGCCCAAGCCCCTGGAGCAGGCACTGTGCTGCAGAAAGGCAGAGGGAGAGAAGGCCCAAATGCCCCCTACACTGGGCAATAGGTCAGAGGAGGCCTTGGCCCGCCGATGGGATGTCAGTGGTGAGATAGGGCAGGAGTCAGGAGGGAGAGGAGGGTGCAGACGTGGGAACAGCCTGTGAAAGACAACCCTTGCAGGAGTCTTAGCCAAGAAAGAAATGACTTCAGGGCAAGTAGCCAGACTGATGTGCAAGAAACCCGGCAGGGCTGAAGGACCGGAGTCTCAACGAGCAGCAAAGAGGCCACAGGAAGGAAAGTGGGTTAAAAGACAATGGTGTGGGACGGTTGCAGTGGCTTATACCTATAACCCCAGCACTTTGGGAGGCTAAGGCAGGCGGATCACTTGAGGTCAGGAGTTTGAGACCAGCCTGGACAATATGGTGAAAACCTGTCTCTACTAAAAATACAAAAATGAGATGGGCATGGTGGCAGGCGCCTGTAGTCCCACCTATTCAGGAAGCTGAGGCAGAAGAATCACTTGAACCCAGGCGGTGGAGTTTGCAGTGAGCTGAGATCCCGCCACTGCACTCCAACCTGGATGACAGAGTGAGACACCGTCCCAAAACAAGCAAACAAAAAAAGACAATGGTTTGTGTCCACCAAAAGACGTGTGCAAAATGCCATGTCATCTTTATCCATCATCGTCGCAAACTGAAAACAACCCAAATGTCCAACAGTTCCAGAATGGGTCAATAAATGGTGACGTGTCGACCCAGTGGAATCAGCAATGAAGAAAAACCAAACATGCTACCCACAATAACATGGGTGAATCTTACAGACCCGGCAGTGGGCATAAGAATTCACGTACATCACTGTATGTACCTCCTACCTGAATTTAAAACCATGAAAGATGATAAAATGTAAGGTTTCAGATGTGGAGCAGCATGGGAGATGACAAGGTCCAAGGTGTCACCAGCAGTTCACATGGGTTATTGTAAAACAGCTACAGAAGACTATTTTTGAAAGTGCATGGGGCTGTACTATTTTTTCACAGACCCTGTCCTATGAGGCTGCCAGTCCCAGCTGCCCCTTCTCCACTCGTCCCCAATTCTTCTCCCTGACTCCATTGCAGCTTACCCCGTGGACACCAGACCCTGGACTCTCACTCGCTCACTCACACTCAGACATGCACACCACACCGCACAGCACCCCACACAGCACACTGCACACCCTCACAAGGGCCAGACCTGGATAAAGATGTGAGTGAAACAGCATGTGGGGAAGCAGACCAGTAAGTCTCTACTGAAGGCCTCGCTATTGGGTCAAGCTGGTTGTGCCAAGCTCCTTTTCCCCTTGGGATGAGCTCCTTCCCAGGCGGCTCTTCCAGCTGTCATGCCAGCTTGACTTCTGAGAATTCTGCCTCTCCCTCTGTCCACACACCAGTCACTCCAGAGCCTGAATGCATGTGACACGGGACATACGGGGAAGGTCATAGGAAACAATGAACAGTAGCTGCCTGGCACCGCAGCTGTTGTTCATTATTGAATTAATGAATTATCATCATCCCAAAATGGTTAAAAATGTTCCCAAGTCTTCATTTTCTCTTCAATAAGTTATGTCTGAATTGATTTTTTTTTCTTTTTTTTTTTTTTTTTGAGTCAGAGTCTTGCTCTGTCACCCAGACTGGAGTGCAGTGGCACGATCTCGGCTCACCTCCACCTCTGCCTCCTGGGTTCAAGCAATTCTCCTACTTCAGCCTCCCGAGTAGCTGAGATTACAGGTGCATGCCACCACGCCCAGATAATTTTTGTATTTTTTAGTAGAGACGGGGTTTCACCATGTTGGCCAGGCTGGTCTTGAACTCCTTACCTCAAGTGACCCGCCCGCCTTGACCTCCCAAAGTGCTGGGATTATAGGCGGGAGCCACTGCACCCGGCCGTCTGAATTGATTTTTAAAGAAGATAGGCTGGAGAGACCTGAGAGTGGCAGCTCTGTAGGAGTGACAGTTCACAGAAGTCTCAAACTCACACTCAGCAGGCAGAAGCGGTGTCTGTCTGTGAGAAGCTAAGAGTTCCCTCAGAGGGCGGCTCCTGGGGGATTCTGGGCAGCACAAGCTAAGCCCTGTGCAGAGATTCTAGGTCGGCAGGAGAGTGACCTAATTAAACACACAGGCTTATTCTTAGACAAGGAGCCCCAGTTAAGGCCCCTGGGTAACCACAGCACAAAGGCACAGCCCTAGAGGTGACCGGAATAATTCTCATTTTTAAGTAGCAGCCACTTTTTTTTATTATAAAAGTAGTATACATTCATGGTAGAATGTTTAGAAAATATAGAAAGTACAGGAAAGGAAATGCTATCTACTGGAAATAACCGCTATTTTTGCTTATTTCCTTCCCGGTCTTCTTTTTATACATATTTACATGTTTGACGACTGAGGGGAAATGTTTATTCACAAGTATAAGTGAAAAAAATATATAAAATTATAAACGGCACAATCTTAAATTTGTTCTGTAAATTAGGACTGTTATACATATACAGTTCTGTGTCCTGTTTGTTTCATTCAATATTAAAAACCAACATCTCCTTTATGTCATTAAATATTCAGCAACTTGATTTTTAATGGCTTCCTAATGTCCATCGTATAGAATAGTGTACACACTGTTGCCCTTTAATGGGGCATTTAGGTGGCTTCCAATTTTTCAAATAACTCTATGATGAGCCTCCCTGTGTATTTTTAATTATTATCTTGAGCTAGATTTCTAGAAGTGAAAATTATTTAGAACTCTTGTTTTGCATTGCCAAATAACTTCCTGAAAATCCCCAGCCATTGGCACTTCCACATAATATAGAAAGTACAGAAAAGTCCCTAAGTGTGGGGACATCTTGGTTCCTGTAATAACAACCTGAGACCTGAGGTTCTTTTTTTTTTTTTTTTTTTGAGACAGAGTTTCGCTCTCATTGCCCAGGCTGGAGTGGAATGGTGCGACCTCAGCTCACTGTAACCCCCACCTCCTAGGTTCAAGTAATTCTCCTGCCTCAGCCTCCCAGGTAGCTGGGATTACAGGCATGCACCGCCACGCCCAGCTAATTTTGTATTTTTAGCAGAGACGGGGCTTCACCATGTTGGTCAGGCTGGTCTCAAACTCCTGGCCTCAGGTGATCCGCCTGCTTTGGTCTCCCAAAGTGCTGTGATTACAGCTCAGCTTCTTTATCAACCGACAGCTGATCCAGATCAAACAGATGACACTGCGAGCAAGGAATCAGGTCCTCAGAGCCGTCTGGTGCTTTGTGACTGAGCACAGCCAACACTGTCTCCTAGGAGGAGTCACCTTTCACCAGGTTAGGCTGCTGTAACCAACAACTCCAGAATTTTAGGGAATTACAGCAAGCACGGTTTATTTCTCACGCACATCATTCAAAGATGTGGGTCAACTGTGGCTTTATTCCATGTCTTCTTAGTCTGAGACCCAAGCTGAAGGAACAGCCCAGCTCCTATCTCCATCCTCATGGTCACGGACAAAGACACAAAGCAGAAGTCCACAATGGTCTTTAAAGCTTTGACTTGGACTTGGCGTGTACAACTCCCACCCTCTTCCAAGCCTAAAGCCAAGGAAGCAAGGGAATACACTCCTCCCATGGGAAGGTGCTCCGGGTCCCGCGGCCTGGGGTGATACAGACAGATCCTGTTACAGAGTGGACAGAAGAGAACTGAGAACAAGGATACAATCTGCCACAGCTATGAGCAGTCGGAAATGATGCTTAGTGTTCATCATCACTAAATCTGACGTCAAGAATCTCTGGCACCCAGAATCCCACCTCATACTGGAAAATCCCATGCCCTAGAAGCCTTCTCCAATGGCTGATGAGAAGGATCACCTAGGTTTGACTTTTGTGCCAATAAAAGGAAAAAAATAAAATATACGTGTGTTGTGTGTGTTTATGAACATATATTTATAAGTAGCTCCATGTAAAATAGTGAACGTATGCTGTTAAATTTTTAAAAGGCAAAAGTAAAATTATATGTATGACAGGCTACCATTTATTTATTTATTGTTGTTTGTTTGTTTGTTTTTGTGAGACAGAGTCTTACTCTGTCGCCCAGGCTGGAGTGCAGTGACGCAATCTCAGCTCATCCCAGGTTCAAGCGATTCTACTGCCTCAGCCTCTCGAGTAGCTGGAATTATAGGCACCCGCCACCATGCACAGCTAATTTTTGTATTTTTAGTAGAGACAGGGTTTCACCATGTTGGCCAAGCTGGTCTCGAATTCCTGATCTCAAATGATCCACCCACCTCAGTCTCCCAAAGTGCTGGGATTATAGGCGTGAGCAACTGCGTCCAGCCTATCATTTATTTTTTTATTGGGGGAGAATACATATACATGTCTGTTTATATACACATAAAACATCTCCCAAAAGATCAGTAAGAAGCTGGTGACAGTGGCTATTTTAGGAACAAGAACTAAGGGACTGAAAGTGGGGAGGAAGGCTTGCTTTTCACTGTATACTCTTCTTATAACTTGGATTTTTTTCCTTTTGTTTAGATTATCTTTCCCAAGAAATTTGTTCTCATTGCAAATTTTAAAAATTGTCCTTACGCACATCACATATCTCTCTGTCTATGCTTCTTCCATTGCTCCCACACTGGGACATGCCCTGAATTCCCATTCCTACAGCCTGAGAAAGCAGAGTTTCCAGAAAGCACTAGAAAATCCAAGAAGAACAAATACCAAGAGCCACAAAGCAAAAAAAGAGCTCATGTTCCAACAGGCCAACCCACTTTCTGTGGTTGTACAGACCACACTCCCTCACCACCGGCCTGATAAGCCCCTTTGAGTAAGGTGAGATCTACAGATAGGGCTGAACTCTTGCGTGAGTCAGGAGTCTTTGCAGCAAAGGGGGTGGAGAGGGGAAGGAAAGGAAGAGACAGAAAGAGAGCAGCAACACGTGCAAAGGAAGCCAGGACTGGATGAGATGGAGGCCAGTGGTGCCCCCAAGATCAGGGACTCTACAGATGGGGCTGCCTACTATACCATCGGCTGCCGAGACCTCTCCTCTGTCTTCTTCACATGCCCACTCCTGCTCCAAACCTCCCATACACCACATGCTCGCTGTGAAGAGTTCCCTTTGCAGAAATCTCAAGGGCTGACATTTTTACCGTCTGGAGGCGTGGAACCAGGACAGCACCCGTAGGAACAGGAGCTAAAGTCAGAGATAACATGAGGGCATGGTGTCTAGGGAAATGGTGGAAATTCTGAGGAGTACTTTGGATTTCTAGAAGGCATTGAATTTGGAGTGCAAGCCAAGCTTATGTCTAAATAAGCCTAGAGCCCACAGTGGTCACTGGGTTTCACAAGCAAATGTCATGAATATAGAATGTTCTTGCATGAGTGGTGGCGGCGAGGTTGGTCTGCATCACTGGTCATCTGCTGTGAATTTTTTCAGGAGAAGCTCACATCCTTGGAGGCCTTCGCCTCACCCTAGAAAGATACAAAATGCCCTGGAGAAATGCTGTATTCACAGCACATTTGCACAGGACAGTGTGTCAGTCACTGATCTGGAACACTTTGCTTGCTTGCCTGCTTGAGCTATTGGTGCAATAGCCATATGCAGATGGGCTAGCAGAGGCTCCCGGGCTCCCTGAGTCAGTTCCACAGAACCTGGGATCAACAAGGGGTTACGAGAGTTCCATGGAACAAATAGAAGACATGATTAAATACATTTAGGAAAGATGGGAATAAACAAGATTTGTGATTGCAGGACTTCTCAGAGCTTTGATGCTTTGATATGCATAATGAGCCCCCAAGAAGGGAATATAATAGAGAGTGTATCTCAAATTCCTTTGACCATGGAATCTTTCAGAACAGCATCCTGGCCAGGGTTCCAAAGAACACATTTTGGAAGCCTCAAGTACTTCCAAGGTCAGCAGGCAACAATCAGGCAAGCCTATCAAAAAGGGAACTTTTGGGAATGAAAATGGGGATACTCTGACTTGGTTTTTACATCCCAACCAGTGCCAATTTCCATCTGGAAATACTTTTGCCAGGTCTGCCACAACGTGAGACCTCCCCATCATGCAGATTCGGTTTAGCCAAAGGTACCATCGAAGTCTACACCCCAAGCCATTAACTGTAGAGACTACAGAGGAGTGGGATTAGGGTGACTGAGGGGCAACGTTCACATCCTACTTTATACACTTCTATTTTATTCTTTTTTAAAATAACAAGCATGTATTTCTTTTTACATTTCTGTGTATATAGTAGATGTGACCCTTCAGGAAGACTCAAGAGAGCGTGGAGCTTGTCTTTCTTGTTCCATAGCATATCCACAGTATCGACAGGGATTGGCATATAGTAGGTGCACACTCAACATTTATTGAATGACTCAAGCTGTGAAAAAGGGTGAAGACAGTAGATATAAGAGGGAAGAAGGCAAAGACTGAGACTGAAAAGCGTACTCAAGGACAAGGAAAAAAATGAGTTCAAACTTTTAAAAATGAGACCGGGTGCAGAGGCTGAGACCTGTAATCCCAGCACTTTGGGACGCTGAGGAGTGCAGATCACCCGTGGCCAGGAGTTCAAGACCAGCCTGGTCAACATGGCAAAACCCCATCTCTACTAAAAATACAACAACAACAACAAAAATTAGCCAGGCGTGGTGGTGCATGCCTGTAATCCCAGCTACTTGGGAGGCCGAGGCAGGAGAATCACTTGAACCTAGGAGGCGGAGGCTGCAGTGAGTCAAGATCGCACCATTACACACCAGCCTGGGCAACATGAGTGAAACTTCATCTCAAAAAAACAAAACAAACAAACAAAAAAAACAACTTTTAAAAATGAACTTAAAGGCTGGGAGCAGTGGCTCAAGCCTGTAATCCCAGCACTTTGGGAGGATGAGGGGGGTGGATCACCTGAGGTCAGGAGTTCGAGGCCAGCCTGGTCAACATGGTGAAACCCCATCTCTACTAAAACTACAAAAATTAGCTGGGCATGGTGGCACATGCCTGTAGTCCCAACTACTGGGGAGGCTGAGGCAGGAGAATCACTTGAACCCGGCAGGCAGAGGCTGCAGTGAGCTGAGATTGCACCACCATACTCCAGCCTGGGCAACAGAGCAAGATTCCATCTCGAAAAAATAAGTAAATAAAATGAACTTAAAAATTCCCTATAGAGTTTCAAAGTGATTAATTAAAAAGCAATAATATTGAAAAACAATGCCAAGAGAATGAGACTCTGTCTAAAAGAAAAAAAAAACCTGCACACCGAAGTTTACAGCACATTTAGTCATAATTGCCAAAACTTAGAGGCAACTAGGATATCCTACAATAGGTGAATGGATAAATAAACTGTGGTACATCAAGACAATGGAATATTACTGCTAAAAAGAAATTAGCTATCAAGCCATGGAAAGACAGGGAGGAAACTTCAATGCATATTACTACGTGAAACAAGCCAGCCAAAAAAGATACATGCAATATGATTCCAACTACATGACATTCTCAAAAGGCAAAACTATGGAGACAGCAAAAAGGTCAGTGGTTACCAAGGGTTGGAGGAAGGGAGGGGATGAACAGGTAGAGCACAGAGGATTTTGAAGACAGTGAAACTATTCTGCATGATCCTATAATAGTGGATATATGTAATTATACATTTGTCAAAACCCATGGAATGTACAGCACCAAAAGCAAACTCTAATGTAAACTATGGACTGTGGGTGACAAGGACGAGTCAGTGCAGGTGCATCGATTGTTAATACTTTGGTGGGGGATGTCCACAGTGTGGGAGGTTGTGCATGGGTGGGGAGAGGTGGATGGGAACTCTCTGCACCTTCTGCTCAGTTTTGCTGTGAAACTAAAACTGCTTTAAAAGATAAAGTTTATTAATTTTAAAACAGCAATGATTGATGGGGCACAGTGGCTCAGGCCTGCAATCCCAGCATTTTGGGAGGCAGGGGGGGAGGATCATGAAGTCAGGAGTTAGAGACCAGCCTGGCCAACATGGTGAAACCCGTCTCTACCAAAAATACAAAAATTAGCTGGGCATGGTGGTGTGCACCTGTAATCACAGCTACTCAGGAGGCTGGGGCAGGAGAACCGCTTGAACTCGGGAAGTGGGGGTTGCAGTGAGCTGAGACCGTACCATTGCACTCCAGCCTGGGTGACAGAGCAAGACTCCCTCTCAAAAAAGGAAAAAAAGAAAAAAAAAGCAATGATATTTGAAAAATTTGAGTGAAATAATATGATGAAATAAAATATGTTTGTAAGTATGGGTTACTATTTCCTAGCTCTGTTCACTAAGAGGGGCTAGAAATAGTGACACCCCAGTACCTATGAGCACACCCAGCATCCAAATCTTGGTTTCTAAATACCATTCTCCAATAATAAGAAGAATCAGGGATCCCTGGAGAAGTGGTTGATTCCAGGGTTAAGAAAGAGAAAATGCAAATGAACCTGGAGCATCTTGTGCTACCAGGAAGTAAAGAAGTACTAAAAGAAATAAAAAATAAAGGCTGGGCACGGTGGCTCACGTCTACAGGCGGATCACCTGAGGTCAGGAGTTTGAGACCAGCCTGGCCAACATGGCAAAACCCTGTCTCTACTAAAAATACAAAAATTAGCTGGGCCCAGTGGCGAGCACCTGTAATCCCAGCTACTTGGGAGGCTGAAGCAGGAGAATCACTTGAACCCAGGAGGCGAAGTTTGCACTGAGCTAAGATCTTGCCATTGCACTCCAGCCTGGATGACAGAGCGAAATTCCATCTCAAATAAATAAATAAATAAATAAGAAAAGATGGGGGCATATTAAAAGAACACAGGAACCACCTGTAAGAGCTCTCCAAGTTTTCAAAACTGAAACAATATGGGTAGCAAAAATGAATAACAATAGTATTGACTTATAACCCAAGGAATGAAATAAATATCTACAAATTCATATTGACATAAATAAATGACTTAATAAATTAATAGGGCAGAAGGGACAGCTCTTCCTTACAGAAGAACTCCAATTAATAAGTGTAGAAATAATGAGGAAAATGGTAAAATCATTAAAATTCCACAGCAATAATTAAAACCCCACACTTTGTTTAATTCTCTGCTGTCTCCATCTAGAAATTCCTAATACTTTATTTAAAAGGCATTCTGAATTTTCGCTTTGTGCTAAGACCTACAAAATATGTAGCTGGCCCAGTCTGTAACAAGATCCATATAAGAATGCTAAAATTAGTGGGTAGAAGTGAGGTAGGAGGCAGGACTTGACTCCAGATGAGATTGAAGACTGGCTGAAACAGAGAAGAGACACCAAAAATATCTCTCCATAAGACTCACCCACCAGTGCCATGACAGTTTACCATTGCCATGGCAACATCTGGAAGTTATGACTCCTTTTCTAGAAATTTCTGAATAACCCATCACTTAATTTGTATATAAAGTACAGGCCGGTCATGGTGGCACATGCCTGTAATCCCAGCACTTTGGGAGGCTGAGGCTGGTGGATCACTTGAGATCAGGAGTTCAAGACCAGCCTGGCCAACATGGTGAAATCCCATCTCTTCTAAAAACATAAAAAATTAGCCGGGTGTTGTGGCACATGCCTGTAGTCCCAGTTACTCAGGAGGCTGAGGCAAGAGAATCGCTTGAACCAGGGAGGCAGAGATCGCTCCACCGCACTCCAGCCTGGGCGACAGAGTGAGACTCTGTCAAAAAAATAATAATAATAATAATAAATAAAGTATGTATAAGTATGACCACAGAACTGCCCCTGAGCTGCTGCTCTGGGCACATTGCCTATGGGTAGCCGTGCTCCAGAAGAAGCAGTTCCTCTGCTGCTGCTCTTCACTACCGCATCAATAAAAGTTGCTGTCTCACACCACTGGCTCACTCTTGAATTCTTTCCTGAGCAAAGCCAAAAACCCCCTCTGGCTAATCTCCAATTTGGAGGCTCACTTGCCTTGCATCAGAAGCTTAAGAAAAATCAGGATATTTCAGTAGCTTCAAAGTACCTCCCCCAAAATACTTGTTAATTACAAGGGGGAAAATAGAAACTTTACAGTGAAGTAACCAGCTAGACACTGTCTTAGCCAAGCAATCAGAGTTAATATCATGTATCCTGACATGGTGCACTGGTAGAAAAGCACATTACTTCTGCATTATTCTCCCCCCAAATCCATAACCTTCATATAACCATGAGAAAACATTGAATGGACTTAAATTGAGGAAGATTCTACAAAATGCCCAACCATTACTGTTAAAAACTGTCCAGGTCATGAAAAGCAAGAAAAGACTGAGAAACTGTGACAGATGGGAGATTCAGAGGATATCACTACTAAATCAAAACAGGATCCTAGATTGGATGCTGGACAGAAAAAGGACATTAGGTGGAATACTAGGGAAACCCAACTGAAATCTATGTATTAATTAACTCCGCTGAGTCGATGTTACCTTTCTGACTGAAAGTCATTGTACCATAATTCTGGAGGACAGTAGGGGAAGCTGAAAGAAGGATTTAAGGGAAAACTCTGTACTATCTTTGTAACTCTTTGGGTCATAAATTATTTCAAAATTAAAAAAAAATTTAAGCAATCATAATTCAGAAAGCAGTGATGAAATACACCATAAGCAAAACCAAAAGCGTGTGACACTGTGGGAAGAGGAACTTACAACTCATAACACAGACAAGAGTGAAGCTCCCTAATACATAAAGAGCTTTGAGAAAAACATCAATAACCCAATAAGAGAAAAATGAACAAATAATTCAAAGAAAAGGAAAAAACTGGCTCTTAAACGTATAAGATCATCAAACTCTCTCATAAAATAACTGCAAATTAACACTACAGATAATTTTCACCTATCACATTGGCAAAAATCCAACTAGTTGATAACATTCTCTGTTGGTGAGTCTGTGGAGAAAGAGGAACTTTCAAATATTATTTGTGGGAATGTAAATGGATGCAACCACTTCTGGAAGGCAATCTGACAGCATCTATCAAAATTAAGATAAATCAGCCAGGCGTGGTGGCTCATGCCTATAATCCCAGCACTCTGGGAGGCAGAGGCGGGAGGATCTTTTGAGCTCAAGAGTTTGAGACCAGCCCAGGCAACAGAGCAATACTCCATCTCTGCAAAAAACGTTTAAAATTAGTTGGCTGTGATGTAGTCCTAACTACTTGAGAAGCTGAGGTGGGAGGATTGCTTGGGCCCAGGAGTTTGAGGCCATAGTGAACCATGATGGTGCCACCACACTCCAGCCTGGGCAACACAGCAAGATCCTGACTCTACCAAAAAAAAAAAAAAGATCAATCCTTTGACCCATTCCACTTTTACACTTCAGATTGATTTGTACAAATCCAAAATGTCCACATATATAAGGCTGCTCATGGTAACACTGCTTATAACAGTAAAATAAGTAGCATATATCCATCAATAGGAGGCTGGTTAAATAAAGTTAAGGCCCCACAGTAATGCAATACTTTATACACATACGACTATGAAAAATGAGGTTACCAGGGACTGGGGGGAGAGGGAAACAGGGAGATGCTGGTCAAAGAGTACAAAGCTTCAGCTATTCAAGATGAACAGGTCCTAGAGATCTGCTGTACAGCATGGCACATATAATTAACAATACTGTATTTTATACTTAAAATTGTGTTAAGAGGATAGAGCTCATATTAAATGTTCTTATCACACCCACAAAAAAAGAGGAAGAGAGAAATCTTTTAGATTTGATGGTTATGTTTATGGCTTTTTTATGGTGACAGTTTCATGAGTATATATTTATTTTCAACTCATCAAGATGTACAAACTGAATATGTACAGCTTTTTGGCATGTCAATCATACCTCAATTTAAAAAAAAAGAAGAATGAGGAAGCTTTCTATCTACTAGTAAGGAAAGAGCTCCAAGATTTACCAACAACCGTGGGGGAAAAAGGTTGCAGAACAAATAGTATCTACATTCTGCATTAAAAAAAAAAAAGAAGGGAGTAACAACAACAAAAAACAAATAACCCCATTAAAAAGTAGGCAAGAGATATGAACAAACACTTCTCCAAAGAAGACATACACACGGAGCCAGCAAACATATGAAAAAATGCTCCACACCACTAATCATCAGAAAAATGGGAATCAAATCCATAATGAGATACCATTTCACACCAGTCAGAATGGCTATTATTACAAAGTCAAAAAATTTAAAAAAAAAACAGCTGATGAGGCTGTGGAGAAAATGAAAGGGTTAGACACTGTTAGTGGGAATGTAAATTAGTTTAATCACTGTGGAAAGTAATTTTGAGATTTCTCAAAGATCTTAAAGCAGAGCTTACCATTCAACCCAGCAGTCCCATTACTGGGTATATACCCAAAGGCAAACAAATAGTTCTACCAAAAGACTCATGTACTTGTATGTTCATCAAAGTGCTATTCACAGTAGCAAAATCATGGATTGGTGCTCATCCATGGATTAGATAAAGAAAATGTGGTACCTCTACACTATAGAATACTAAGCAGCCGTAAAAAAGAGTGAAACACATCCTTTACAGCAACATGGATACAGTTGGAGGACATTATGCTAAGTGAATTAATGCAGGAACAGAAAACCAATACCACATGTCCTCATGTCCTCACTTGTAAGTGAGAGCTAACCATTGGATATACATGGGCACAAAAATGGCAACAATAGACACTGGGGACTACTAGAGAGGGGAGGGAGGGACAGAGTGAGGGAGGAGGGGAAGGGTTGAAAAACTAACTATTGGGTACTAAGCTCACTACCTGAGTGACCAGATCAATTGTACCCTAAACCTCAGCATCACGCAATATATCCAGGTAACAAACATGCACATATACCTCCTGAATCTAAAATAAAAGTTGAAATTATTTATTTAAAAAAAGAGGAATAAGAATCTATATTTGAAGTTTCTTCCATTTGCATAAAGAAACTGGAGGAATATATAAGAAACTAAAAACAGGATTTCAGAGGACAGAGAATGTGGTAGGAACTAGAGACAGGAAATAAGAGAAAGAGATAAATTGTTCACAATACATTGGTTCCTATTTCTGAATTGTGAGCCATGGAAATATATTACCTATTCAAAAAAATGTAAAACTTCAGGGAAATAAGTAATCATATAAAGAAAGGGTGATTACAGCCAAAACTAAAATTATACCCTGAGCACAACAGTCATTCCTTAAAACAAAATATATTTTTTAAATGTGTATTGACAACACAAAAATCATGCACAAGGCCCAAACATTTCAAAATAATCTGTCATATAAACACACCAAACCTGAATCACCAGACTATGAGAAACAGTATACATTTTATTTTTATTCCTGTTATGTACCTTGAAAAAAAGTACTTTTTTTTTTTTTTTTTTAGATGGAGTCTTGCTCTGTCGCCCAGGCTGGAGTGCAGTGGCGCTATCTCGGCTCACTGCAACCTCCGCCTCCCGGGTTCAAGCAATTCTCCTGCTTCAGCCTTCCAAGTAGCTGGGATTACAGGCACTTGCCACCACGTCTGACTAATTTTTTGTATTTTTAGTAGGGATTGGGCTTCACCATGTTGCCCAGGCTGGTCTCGAACTCCTCACCTCAAGTGATCCACCCGCCTTGGCCTCCCAAAGTGCTGGGATTACAGGCGTGAGTCATGGCGCCCAGCCAAAAAAAGGACTTTTTACTTGTCTGTTTGTTAGGTAGAAGGAAGGAAATAAAGGGAGGGAGAGAAGGGATGGAGAGAGGGAGGGAGGGATAGAAGAACGGCCAGTGAGTTAGCCCATTGGCGGGAATGAAAATTAGTGCATTCTTTTTATGGGGCAATATTGCAATATCTACCAACATTTTTAGCACAAGTGCCCTTTGATCCAGAAATCCTTTTTCTGAGAATTTATCTAACAGATATATTCCCACAGCTATGTAAAAGATAATTAATGAAGCACAAAAAGATATGTAATGTGGCATAGTTTGTAGAGCAAAAATCTGGAAGTTACCGAAATGTTCATCAAGAAAGAACTGGTTAAATTACGGAATATCCTAAAATGAAACCTTCTGAAGAATGAGGTTGATGCTCCTATACTGAATTGGAAAGATGGTTGTGATATTAGCAAGTTAAAAAAAAAAGTTGCAGTTTTGTAGACAGCATGATTCTATTTGTGTAGGGATAACATGTCTTGAAGGATCCACCAGCATCTGCTAACAATGGGTAACTGAGAAGCAAGACTGGGAATCAGGATGGGAAAGCCAATTGGAAAACATTCACTTTTTTGAATGAATTATGTTTACTATGTGCATTCATTACTTTTTTGTCTTTTATTGTGGTGAAATATACACAACACAAAATGTGCCACTTTTTAACCTTTTTTTAAAATTTTTTTTTTAGATGGAGTCTCGCTCTGTTGCCCAGGCTGGAGTGCAGTGGCGCGGTCTCGGCTCACTGCAAGCTCCGCCACCCGGGTTCATGTCAAAATCCTGCCTCAGCCTCCCGAGTAGCTGGGACTACAGGCACCCGCCACCACGCCCAGCTAATTTTTGTATTTTTAGTAGAGACGGGGTTTCACCGTGTTAGCCAGGATGGTCTCCATCTCCTGACCTCGTGATCCGCCCACCTCGGCCTCCCAAAGTGCTGGGATTACAGGCGTGAGCCACCATGCCTGGACTTGTCTATTTTTAAGTGTACGGTTCAGTGGCATTAAGTACATTCACATTGCTGTGCAACCGTCACCACCATCCATCTCCAGAACATTTCATCTTCCCACACTGAAACTGTACTCATTAGACACTAACTCATTTCCCCCACCCCTCAGGCTCTAGTTACCACTATTCTATGTTCTTTCTCTATGAATTTTCGTATGTACTTCATGTAAATAGAATCATACAGGATTTTTCCTTTTGTGTCTGGCTGATATCACTTAGTGTAATTGTTTTCAAGTTTCACCCATGTTATAGCATGTATCAAAAAATTTCCTCCCTTTTTTTTTTTTTTGAGATGGAGTTTCCTTCTTGTTGCCCAGGCTGGAGTACAGTGGTGCAATCTTGGCTCACTGCAACCTCCGCCTCCCCAGTTCCAGTGATTAGCTAGGATTACAGGTACCTGCCACTACGCCCAGCTGATTTTTGTGTTTTTTAGTAGAGACGGGGTTTCACCATGTTGGCTAGGCTGGTCTCGAACTCTTGACCTCAGGTGATCTACCCAACTCAGCCTCCCAAAGTGCTGGGATTACAGGCATGTGCCACCACGCCCAGCCAATTTCCTTTCTTTTTAAGGCTGCATAACTTTCCATTGTATGAATACAACACATTTTGCTTATTTATTCGCCTGTTGATAAACACTTGGGTTGTTTTCACTTTTTGACCCTCATGAATAATGCTGCTATGAGCATGGGTGTATAGCTATCTATCTGTTTGAATCCCTGCTTTCAATTCTTTGAGGTATAGACCTAAATGAGGAATTGTTGGATCATATGTTGAATCTATGTTTAACCTTTTGGGAATTGTCATACTGTCTTCCACAGAGGTTGTATACCATTTTATATTCCCAGTCAGGCTCACATCTGTAATCTCAGCACTTTGGAATGATGAGGTGGGAGGATCGCATGTGCCCAGGAGTTCAAGGCTTCAGTATGCATGACAGCTCCGCTGCACTCAGCCTGGGCCACGGTGAGACCCTGTTTCTAAAAAAAATTAAAAATTAAAATTAAAATACATTCCCCCCAGCAATGCACAAGGATTCCAATTTCTCCACATCACATCTATTATTTTTATAACTAAAACTGTATTGTATTTTTAAAATCTCACTCTTTTGACTTCAGTAAGTTCTCTAAGTTGTACCTCTCGTTAACATTATGTTTATATTACAAATTCTGAGAGAGCAGGGATCTTCGAAGGGCGGATCACCTGAGGTCAGAGGTTTGAGACCATCCCGGCTAACATGGTGAAACCTCATCTCTACTAAAAATACAAAACTTAGCCGGGTGTGGTGGCGTGCCCTGCAATCCCAGCTACTGGGGAGGCTGAGGCAGGAGAATTGCTTGAGCCCGGGAGGCGAAGGCTGCAGCGAGCCGAGATCGCACCACTGCACTCCAGCCTGGGTGACAGAGTGAGACTCCATCTCAAAAAAAAAAAAAAAATCATCCTGGCATGGTGGTAGGCGCCTGTAATCCCAGCTACTTGGGAGTCTGAGGCAGGAAAATCACTTGAACCCAGAAAGTGGAGGTTGCAGTGAGCTGAGATCGAGCCACTGCACCCCAGCCTGGGCGACCACAGAGCGAGACTCCATCTCAATCAATCAATCAATCAAATAAATAAATAAATAAATAAATGCATTAACCATTTGTTTAAAATCAGTGGAGGCCTTCCAGGAGGAGGAAAGAACCTGTAAACCCTAAAAGCTTAGGTGCCTTCTGAACATGACAGCCTGGGGACAGCTGCTCACGCCCAGCCCATGGCCATGCTCCCCTCACATTCACAACATGTCCTAGTCCCTGTCAGGGCAGGCACTGAGAGGTGATGATGTGGGGTCTACTGAAGCCCTCATGGGCATTCCAGTGTCCAGAACACGGTTTCATTTGAAAACTCTGGGTGTACAAAACCCAGCACCCACCTCCCGCACCCATCCCACCCTGACCGGCAGCAGCCTAGGGTCTAAAGAGTTCAGAAAGGGCCCAGCATGGGGCTGACCTGAAGCCGGGTGGATTTCCAATCACAGCTGGGCCAGATGGCTTGTTATATAGGACACCGTGGGCCGGGCGCGGTGGCTCATGCCTGTGATCCCGGCACCTAGGGAGGCCAAGGTGGTGGATCACTTGAGGTCAGGAGTTCGAGACCAGCCTGAGGAACATCGCGAAACCCTGTCTCTACTAAAAATACAAAAATTAGCTGGGTGTGGTGGCACGTGCCTGTAATCCCAGCTACTCAGGAGGCTGAGGCAGGAGAACTGCTTGAACCCGGGAGACAGAGCTTGCAATGAGCAGAGATCGCACCGTTGCACCCCACCCTGGGTGACAGAGGGAGATTCCATCTCAAAAAAAAAAAAATAGGACACCCTGTCTGCCCTTTTTGGTCACATGAGTCTTTCAGAGCATGAGCAGTTCTCTCCTGGGACCACCTCATTTATCTATTTACCTACTACCGATTTTATCGCCAGGTTTACTCTCACTCTGTGCAGCAACTACAGATGTACAGCAACGGGGCACCTCGGCGCCTGCTCCGCGCTCCTGCCTCGTTTCCATGGAGACATGGCTGGGGGCTTTGGGGACAGGGAGGTGTGTGTAAGAGGTGCCTGGGGAGCGCAGGGAGGAGCAGAGATGCTGGCACTCCACTCCTTTCCCGCCCCTCCAGCCTCATTTCCGGGTCATTCCTTCCTTCGCCCACTTCGACCCATTCTCCAGACAGCAGGAGAGATCTGATATGGATGAGAGAATTGGTGTTTAGAAAAATCAAACACCTTGCTTAAGGTGGCTCAGTAGTAAATGGGAAACCAGGCCTCAAATTCAGATTTTCTGATTTGTTTTTCTTCTTCTGGAGCCAGCAGGCCGGTGTCTCATCCTTACTGCTTGGTCTTTGCTGGGTCTTAGTTATGAACAAATCCAAATGACAGTGCCTGGATTTTAATGGGTTCACAATTTAAATATTTTCATTTTCTCAAGGGATCTAAAGATCCTATATTAACCCAGGCTGGTAAAATAGCTAGTGCTAAGTAGGGAGAACTTTCTGGAACTCTCAAATTGCAGCATCTTGATGTTCAGTAGCTGAGCCATCAAGCCCAGGTCTGTGCATTCATTCCCTTCCTTAGCGCCCCTGCCCACTCTGCCAGTGACTCATCCTCCCGCACCTTCCCTCTTCTCTCCTGTGCCCATTTGCTCCCCAGCCAGCTCTGCCACACCAGGGCTCTCCTGCCTGCCCTCAGGGTGACCAGAGGCAGAAGTCACAGGACTGGGGAGAAACTGACCCCAATTACTCAGGATGAAATGGTTCCAGCATCTCAGTGAGGCATTTCATTGAGGTGAGACAGAGCTTTGGAGGGACAGTGAAGGTGTACTTGGGTTGGGGGATGCAGAGCTTTAGCTGGCTCTGGTTACAGCTCCCAGGTGAGCATGGAAGTGAGGGAGGTATGGGATGGGTCAAGGGGGCCTCTACCTAACAGGAAGCCAGGAATGGTGGAGGGGCTGGGAGGACGGCACAGGAGGAATACAGACCACACTGGACCAAGGCAGGAGAAGCTGGGCAGATATGGGCCCTGAGGAGCAGGGAGGGAGTTACTGTTGTTACTGTTGCCACCTGGCTGCAGAAGCCAGAGATCAAGTTCAGGCATGCTGGTTTCTAGGGAGATGAGCTCATGAGCTCTGGTGCTCACTCCGCAGGAACCTCCAGCATGAGTCAGCATCAGCTAGGTTTCTCTGGTTCTAGCCTCACTCCTCGCAGCAGTCAAAGTCCAGGAGAGAGGATGTTGTTGGCCTAGATAGAGTCACACGCCCTGGCAACCTGGCGGGTGAGGGATGCTTCTCCTGAGGAGGCACCTGACCTGGACAGGTGACTCCCTGGAAAGAGGTGGGGCTGCTGTATCCGGGAAAAGGAGTAAATGCTGGGAGGTAAGATGACTAAAAATCATTCCAGTCCAATAGTGAAAGGACTGGCCTTTGAATCTATCCCTAAACTTGAGGATTTGATTTGCTCAGTGGCTTTAAAAATATCTAAAAGATATTGTGTCAAATTGCCAAAAAACTCCCAGGCACTTCCTCTGCCTTAGCCATTTCTGGGGCTTTCATCAAGTCTATAGCTCCAGGTAATGGTCCAGCTGCTGATCCTTGTGGAATGAGACATGCGAAGCTCTGTGTATGAGTTACTGTTTGGGTTGTGACATTTCTCACTGCAGATTTCCTGCCAAGCCTCACTCCCAGGTTCTACATCCACCCACGAGGCATATGGAGACTTCTCTGGAAGCAGGCCCTGGGAGGCCCACCCAGCCCACTGTGACTTCACACCCAGGAGTGTTAAAGACTAGAATTCTCCTCCAGCTGGGCTCAGCAACATCCCTACTTAACACAGACGAGTAATACACATGCACCAGGGTGCAGTACTGTTTCAGTTACTAAAAGCTGCCAACAACCTAATGTCCATCAGGGGAAGATGTACTAAATAAATCATGGTGAGCCGTCTAGCATGCTTCCAGGAAAAAAAAAAAAAAGAAGAAATCATGGTTCATTCACTGTTCAGCCATCTAACAGAATAAGGCAGCACTCTGTTTGTATGAAAATGGAGTGATCCCTTATCTATGCTGTTCAAAGTAAGATGCCAAACATTGAGCAGACTACGACATCCCTTGTGTAAAAACTGCACACATATTTTAGGCCCTCTCATATGTATATGTGGCAGGGACAAAATTATTAAAGCAGAAGCGTTCAGTTTCCCCACCACCCTCTAAGGAATCAGGTAACTCCACAAGGCAGCAGAAAAAGCAGACGGGACAGTAGGATGGAGAGTCAAGGAGAGAGGGGACCTGAGAGAAGGAGAGAGGAAGACACTTGGGAGTCAGAGAAAAAAAAGTTTTTTTAAGAAGCTTTGTAGGGTGGTATTGTAGAAGGCAATTTTCATTCTTTTGAGCCACCCAGCATCGGATCCTCTATCTGTTAAACGAACCCCATCTCTAGAAGGCAGATTTCCCTTCACAGTAGAAGCTGAAAATACCAGAGACTCATGTCCTCAGTTTTCCTTGCAGGGAGGGTTGGGACTCGTGACTCCACCAATCAAATGTACTCACCCAGTGTCTGAATCAGAAATTAGTCACATGAGCCTGGGCACCATGGCAAGAAACTGTCTCTACAGTAAAATACAAAAATTAGCTGGGCGTGGTGGTGCGTACTTGTGGTCCCAGCTACTTGGGAGGCTGAGGTGGGAGGATTGCCTGAGCCTGGGAGGTTGAGGCTACAGTGAGCCGAGACCCTGTCTCAAAAAAAGAAAGAAAAAGAAATTAGTCACATGAGGCACTCTGTAAAACCCACTCAGTCCATGAGGTGGCAGTGGTGGCAATACCTCCAGTCTCCTGGGTGGCAGTTGGAGCGGTCCACGCAGCCAGCAACCAGGACCCAGAGTGGGTGTCATGGTGTTGCAAGCTGCAGCCACCAGTGCCTATGCCTGTGGTCATATTCTAACCAGACCAATCTGCCACATGACTCTGGGGGTTGGTCTCGTCTGCAGAGCCTCCTAGCTGTGAGTTATCCAGAGATTCTATGAGCACCAGTATTGTCTAACAGAAAACAGTGATTGCTGTTGCTTACAGCTGCAAATCCTGAGACACATATATGTGTGTTGTGCTCCTCTGTCCTTAGCACTCTCCATGGATCTTTTTTTTTTTTTGAGACGGAGACGGAGTCTCACTCTGTCGCCCAGGCTGGAGGGCAGTGGCGCAATCTCGGCTCACTGCAAGCTCCACCGCCTGGGCTCCCTCCATTCTCCTGCCTCAGCCTCCCGAGTAGCTGGGACTACAGGCACCCGCCACCACGCCCAATTTTTTGTATTTTTTAGTAGAGACGGGGTTTCACCTTGTTAGCCAGGATGGTCTCGATCTCCTGACCTCGCAATCCACCCACCTCAGCCTCCCAAAGTGCTGGGATTACAGGCATGAGCCACTGTGCCCGGCCTCCAGGGATCTTAAGTAAAGAACTAGACTAGTTCAAACATGAGGTCAGATTTGTATTTCTTTTGCACAGTCACTGTGCTAAGGCAAGAGCATGGACACCCAGTTTTATTGGGGTAACATCAAACAGGCATATCAGACATTGTGAATGTTGGGAAAGATACTCACCAATCTGTTCACAGTGGCTGTCCCTGAGAAATGAGAATGTCATGGGGAGGAGGAATTTTTCTTCTCATTTTACATTTTTCCATACTGTTTGAATTTTTTTTACCATATTCATGTATTATCTTTACATTTTTTGTTTAAAATAATTATTTTTAAAAGAAAAGTAATACATCTACAAATATATCAGAATGTGTACATGAGAGAAAAGATAAAGTAATATAGGCATTCTGGCAAAAGGCAGAGGCTTTGGAAGAAGCAGGTGGTGAGGAATTGGTAGTCTGCTAATGTCAGCTGAGAATCTTAATTTGGTGGGCTGTCAGGACTGCAGATTTTTTTTTAAGTTTTTATTTAGCATATCTTTTCTTTTTTTAAGAGACAGGGTCTCACTCTGTTGCCCAGGCTGGAGTGCAGTGGCAGGGTCAAAATTCACTGCAGCCTCAATCTCCTGGACTCAAGTGATCCTCCCACCTCAGCCTCCCAAGTAGCTGGGACTACAGGTGCATACCACTATGCCCGGGTAATTTTTAAAACTTTTTTTAGGAATAGGGTCTTGCTATGTTGTCCAGGCAGGTCTCAAACTCCTAGCCTCAAGCCATCCTCCCACCTTAGCTTCCTGAGTTGCTGGCATTACAGGCGTGAGACACCTTGCCTGGCCTGGTTTAAAAACATAAATAGAAGAGGAGGTTTTGAGTGAAAATTTGATATGTAGATTATATTTATGTGTGTTTGTGTGTGTGTGTGTGTGTGTGTGTGTGTGTGTGTTTACACATGAGGTCTCACTATGTTGCCGAGGATCTAGGATGTGAATTCCTGTTCTCAAGCAATCCTCCTGCCTCAACCTCCAAAGTAACTGGAACTACAGACCCCAGAGGGACTACAGGTGTGCAGCAGTGCACCCAGCTACAATTACTTGTGTGTGTATGCTTGAGGGTATTTATAAATGAATGATCGAAGAGTATGACCACCGTTGTTGTCCATTTATATTCAGGACCCCAGAGAAAATCAGATAGCCTCTATCAGACTCCTCACATCCTCTGTGCCAGCATCAAAGGAGACTAGGTCCAGGTGAGGGGGTGAAGTAGCCTTTCTCTGCCTGCTCTCCCTGCAGGTCCCGGGCAGGCTCAGGAAAGAAGGGTGACAACAAGCTTGCCTTCATCACTCTGAGGCGGGCCAACTGCGCAGCTCAGGGCATCTTCATCAGGAGGGCACAGGGGTGTGGACTGGCCTCTGGCTTTATTTTGTTTTCGGAATTTGATGTTCATCCCCACAGGCAAACAGATGAGTAACATCATGAAAAGCAGACTCAAGGATGGAACACCCACGATGGCTGTCGGCAGATCCACTTTCCACCTCCAGACGATGCCTCCGGCGAGTGCCCCCTACTGTGCAGTCAGAGCCCACCAACAGCAGAATCCTGGAGCTCTGGCCTGACCCTATTCTCCTCTGGCAGTGGGGAGAGGGGCCAGTGGGGACCCTGGCCTTTGCTCTCAACTCACTGCCTCTTCACTCTAGGGCAAGAGCCATGAACTCAGTCCCCACCTTTCTTTATCACTGGGGCCTAGGGTAAAAGGCAGGGTGGCCCAGGGAGCAGAGGGCATGGAAAGGCATGTGTGGAAACATATCCTGACTGTAAAAAAAGGAGCAGTCAAGAGCAAAAGGTCACAGTGAGTTAGTTCCTGCTCCAGCCTGCTCCTGGTTCTTAGGTGCCAGAATGAGAAGATGGGTTCTGGGCTGAGGGCAAAATAAATATTTTTTATGTAGGAAACTTAAGACTGCAGAGGCTGGCCAGGCATGGTGGCTCATGCTTATAATCCTAGCACTTTCAGAGGGTGAGGTGGCACAATTGCTTGAGCGATAAGTCTGAGACCAGCCTGGGCAACATGGTGAGTCGCTGTCTCTATAAAAAATACAAAAGTTAGCCAGACATGGTGGGGTGTGCCTGTGGTCCCAGCTACCTGGGAGGCTAAGGCGAGAGGATTGCTTGAGCCAGGGAGGCAGAGGTTGCAGTGAGCTGAAATTGCACCACTGCACTCCCGCCTGGGCGACAGACAGACCCTGTCTCAAAAACTATTACTGACGGCCTGGGGGGAAAAGTCTTTTTAAAAAGACTACAGAGGCTTTTTGATGAGAAGATTCTCACAAAATCTACAAAGATTAATACCAGTTGCAGCTAGGTTAAAGAAAAATTAATGATGATTAATCATAGTAACAACCTATATGTATTTGTTGTAACATCCTGGTTTACAGAGCACTTTCCTTTAAACTAATACAGTTGATCTTCACAGCAATGTTCAAAGCAGGGAACATATTTTATCCAGGCTCAAGGTCATGCTGTAAAATTGTGCATCAATTCAGAAAAGCACTTTAAAGATCTAATTCATTGACTAGCACTGTTTGACATTGTTAGATAGAATTGGCTATAGCACTGAAATAACTAAAACATATTTAGATCTTTGTGATATCCACAGAGACACCTTTGAAGTCTCTATGTTGAGTGGCAGGGCCAGGCTCAGACATTGTCTTTTCATTCTCAGCCCTCCCCCTGGCTTGCTCAGCAGCACAGCCTCTGTGTATAACCCATGCCCACGCTGTCCCTTAGCTTACACGTTTGTCTGTAGAGCTAAGAGTTTGTGATTGGCCAGTATTTGCTTTTCAAAAAAATTTTTCTAGATTTATTGTAATAAAACTTTTATTAGAAAAAGCACCTAAATTTATGGATCACATCAAATAATCTCTGAGTTAGCCATTTCCAGGGAAAACCAGCCTGCAGACCCCAAGTGGACAGCAGGACCCTGGCGTGAGGGCAGTCAGTGCTACTCCAGAAGGCCAGCACAGGGCCTGGGGGCAGTGGAGAATGGCCCCCAAAATGGGAAATAATGCACATCCAACCTGCCTCCCGGGGATGCTGGAGAAATATGGCACTGCCAATGGTAGAACTACTTTGCCCTGGGTAGACATGCGCTGCTACCATATTTGTAGGAATGTTATCATTGTTATTTTAATGGATGCCTTCTCTTCTTTCTGCTGGGCACTTTGAGTCTCTCTGGAGGGGCCAAGTCTCATGGAAACATGAAACGCTGTGTGCAGATGAACACCATGAGTTAAAGATATAGAAAGCTGGCAGGTAGGTGGGGCATGGTGGTTCACACCTGTAATCCCAGCAATTTGGGAGGCAAAGGTGGGAGGACTGCTTGAGCTCAGCAATTTGAGACCAGCCTGGGCAACATAGTAAGAACCCATCTCTTAAAAAAAAAAATTAAATTAAAAATCAGTAGGGCATGCTGGTGTGTGCGCCTGTAGTCCCAACTACTTGGAAGCTGAGGTAGGTGGACTTGAACCCAGCCTTGGCAACAGAGCGAGACCCTGTCTTACAAAAAAAAAAAAAAAGAAAAAGTGCTGGCAGATGGCTCCTCAGGAAGGTCTCAGGAGATCTGTTGCCTGAGCAGCTTGCTGGGGAGCCCTGCCTACACGAAGCTCATAGCCAAAGTCATTCTGTCGCTGAGAGATAACTTGGCCTAGTCTCCTCCCGCCTTCACGGCCCCCTCCCTGCTTGGAAGCCCCGCTCCACTGCGGTCACGGTAGTCATTACACTGGAGCTGAAGTTGGTTCTGCCTCTCCAGTTGCCTGTGAGCTGCAAGGAGGCCAGGACTGTGCTTCAGGCTGTGGAGGGAAGTCAGAGAACGGGAGGAGCTGCCTGTGGGGAGCAGGAAGGCTTGGGCCCTGGATTCCTGCTCAGCCAAGGAACACCTGTAGGTTTCTGAACCTCTTTTTCCATCTGTAAAAGGGGGAAATAAGCCCTGCCTACCTCATCGGGCTTACAGCTGCACTGTCCATTATGGTAAGCACTAACCACTGTGGCTAACGAGCCCGGGAAGTATGGCTAGTCCCAATTTACATGTGCTCTAAGTGGAAAATATGCACCAGATTTCAAGGCTGGTACCAAAAACTGATATCAAGTCCCTCAATAATTTTTATGTTGCTTATGTGTTGAAATAATATTTTTGATATATTAGGTTAAAGCACATATTATTAAAATTAATTCTGGCCAGGCACAGTGGCTCATGCCTGTAATCCTAACACTTTGGGAGGCCAAGGCAGACAGATCACCTGAGGTCAGGAGTTCAAGACCAGCCTGACCAACATGATGAAACCCCATCTCTACTAAAAATGCAAAATTAACTGGGCATGGTGGTGCATGCCTGTAATCCCAGCTACTCGGGAGGCTGAGGCAGGAGAATCACTTGAACCCAGGAGGCGGAGGTTGCGGTGAGCGAGATGGCACCATTACACTCCAGGCTGGGCAACAGGAGTGAAACTCCGTCTGAAATAATAATAATAATTAATTCCATCTGTTTTATTTGTTTGTTTGTTTTTGAGACAGTGTCTCACTCTGTCGCACAGGCTGGAGTGCAATGACATGATCATAGCTCACTGCAAACTCCAACTCCTGGACTCAAGCTATCCTCCCACCTCAGCCTCCTGAGTAGCTAGGACTAAAGGCATGTCACTGTACCCAGCTAATTTTTCTGTGGAGATGGGGTCTCTCTATGTTGCCCAGAATGGCTCAAACTCCTGGGCTCAAGCAATCCTCCCGCCTCAGCCTCCAAAAGTGCTAGGATTACAGGCATGAGCCACCTTACCCAGCTTGCCTGTTTTCTTTTTAAAATGTGGCTTCTAGAGAAATTACAGTTACGTATGGGCTCATATTATGTTTCTACTGGACAGTACTGGTACAGCAATGAGCTACTTGGATGGATGGAGTTATTAGAACCCTATTTCTTCTGTTCTCTTCTCCTTGAATCTTGCAGAATGTGGCACAGGCAGAAGGAGGGCTTGAAAAATCCCTGTCCAAAATAAAAGTCTTAGGTTTTTCATCTGAAAGATTCAGATACTCCAGCTACCTCCACTTCCCACCCCTCAATGCAGATAAACAAACAGTCGTGAGCCACTGTGCTATTTATGATTTTGACAACTGCTCTCCAAAATGTTGTAACTTTCCACCCCTCCAGCGATACATGAGAGTACCCATTTCTTCAACCCTCCCTAATACAATTGGGGTTCTATCATTTTCTTCATCTTTGCCAGTTTAATAGGTAAAACTTCCCCTTCTCTGCTTACTGCAGAAAACTGAACCTTGTTCATGGGTTACTGACCATATGTCTTAGTTTTTAATAACTTTCCTCATCCTACCTTTTCTTTGTCCATTTTTTCTTCTGAAGTCTATTGTCTTCTTATTTCTATGAGCTCTTTGCCTATTAAGGATATTAATTCCTTGTCTCACATGCTGCAGCTCTTATTAGTCTTTTATATTGTCTGTGTAGTGTTTTTTTATGATTATTGAGTTAAACCTCTGAGTACTTCTTTTACGTTTGTGCTTTGTGTGGTTAAAAAAATCTTTACACCATAAGGATGAACTTATCTGTGTTTTCTTCTAAATTTATTATGAATCTTATTAATGATTCCATTTATTAAAATTTAGTTTTTACCTAACTTGAAGTTATTTAAGTTGTGGTATGATTCAGAATCTAACTTTGTTTTCCTCTCCCAAATGGCTAGCCAATTGTTCCCACTATCTCATGTATCCCAAGACTTCACCACAGTGACACTGTGGTGACGTTTTGGGCTGGATAATTCTTTGCTGTGGGAGGCTATTCTTGCACTGTAGTATGTTTAGCAGCACCTCTGACCTCTATCAGATTCCAGTTGCATCCCCTCAGTTGTGACAACCAAAAATGTCTCCAGACATTGCTAAGTGCTCCCAGGGAGACAAAACCACCCACAGTTGAGAACCTTTCCTTTTCCCAGTGATTTAAAATATCACTTTTACCACACAGTAAATTCCCATATATCATACATCCTTGCATCTATTTCAGGCCTTTCTATTCTGTTCCAGTGAGTTGATGTCTATTCTTGGACTAGTAGCACCAAACTATTTGCATTATTGCGGTTTGGTATTAACTTTTAAATCAGTTTATGTTCTTGCTCTCCCCACCTCTTTCTTTTTTTTTTAATCCACCACAGAGGACAGTTAATCTTTTTGAGCTATCAGGTGAGAATGGAAAAAGAGAGACCCACGCAGAATCTGGGGCAAGGGAGAGCCCCACCTTTGAGTCAGGGAGTTGCACATTGGGTGGGGCCATCAGACACATAGCTGCCTGAGGCTGATAGGAGAAAGGGCGCCTGATAGGACCTGGAAGCCTATCTCCAGGGTCATCTGGTAAACCTGACGGGAAGGAGCTACAGAAAACAAAAACAGGAAGTGGGGCAGTGTTTTGAGCTGCTGGTATTACTAAGGCAGGGTGGAGAAAGAATGGGGATGGGAGGGCAGGATCTTTGTGATTATTTACAGGGTATCTAGGCTTCCGTCGTTTCACAAGCAGTTAAATAAAGCCCACTTGGGAATTAACCGTTCAAGCCTCAGTTGTGTCTAATGAGCATGACTGATGGTACACTCCCTCAGGACAGGGAATTTCGGTCCCCCTCACATCTGGAAGGGACGGTCCCACCTCTTCCAGCAACTACTGGGATGTACAGCCCAGGGCGGCCTGTCCAGAGGAGCCCACAGCAAGGGCTGCCAGCATTTCAGTTCTGTCTTCTCAGAAGGGCCTAGCCTTTGTTACCAAGTTGTTTCCCTATGCCAGGGGCTGGAGCTTTGTCTCTGACCATCCAACAGCTCAGAGAGAAGTAGTGACTGGTATCCCAGGGGTACCAGTTAGGATGGTTTCAGTTTCAAGAAACGAAAAGCACAACTCAAACTGGCTTAAACAATAAAAGAAATGTATAGGCCCACATCACAGAAAAGTCCGCAGGAAGGCTTCATCCAACAGCTCAATGATGTTGCCAGGACCCATTGCTTTCCTTGGCTCCGTGCTGTCTTCCCCATGGGAGTGGCATCCTGGGTACAGGCCTGGACTCCTGTGTTCTCCAGAGGAACACCTGGGGCTGCATGCTCTCCTTTTAAAAGCAGCAGAGCCAGGCGCGGTGGCTCACGCCTGTAATCCCAGCACTTTGGGAGGCCAATGCGGGCAGATCACGAGGTCAGGAGATCGAGACCATCCTGACTAACATGGTGAAACCCCATCTCTACTAAAAATACAAAAAATTAGCCGGGCGCGGTGGCAGGCGCCTGTAATCCCAGCTACTCTGGAGGCTGAGGCAGGAGAATGGCGTGAACCCGAGAGCCGGAGCTTGCAGTGAGCCGAGATTGCGCCTCTACACTCCAGCCTGGGCGACAGAGCGAGACTCCATTTCAAAAAAAAAAAGCAGCAGAAAGTTCTTTGCTCCAAAATCCCCGCAAAAGTCCTGAGATTCACCCTGAATGGACTAGAGTCGTTCACATGCCCATCCCGGAAGACAAAATTGGCATGCCTTGATGGGCTTAGAGCTGGAATCGCTGAAGTCCCCCATTGGAAGTCTGAGCCTGCTGGGAAGGGGAAAAGGAAGAGGGAACGGATGCCGGGATATCCTCAAGTGTCCACTGCATCAAACTTCCCAAAGGGATTGACTCTTTGTTCGGGGCTCAGTCTTTTAAAATGTTAATCTGACTGGGCCGATGCACCTAAATAATAATAATAAATTCTCCTCAACCCCTCCATCTCTCTGGTTCCTAAATTATCCAGCAACACCCCCACTGGAAGTCTGAGCCTGCTGGGAAGGGGAAAGGGAAGAGGGAACAGATGCCGGGATATCCACAAGTATCCACTGCATCAAACTTCCCAAAGAGACACAAAAAAGCAGTCTCCAAATACTGGTGTCATTCGAGAAGCTTTGCTTCCTATGTCTTCAATAGGCTCCTAATATCATCTGCCTCTGTCAGGCAAAGCCAAGTTCTTGCTGCATGTGCTGGCCAGTCCCTCAATGAAGCGCACACACAAAGCTCTAAGTGACAGGGTTCCCGTGACAAATGTTTTTTCTGGGAAATAATTGCGGCTATTACAGCAAAAAGTGCCCCAATGAAGCAAGCTGGTCTGCCATAGCCACTGCCTTCCTGAGATGCTTGGCTGCCCCTGGGTGACAGGAGGGCTGCTCATGAGGAACCCGGCAATGAAGCAAGCACTAGCCTAGCGCCAGCCCAGTGGCTTTGCAAAGGCAATGCCTGGAACAGCCTCTGCTGATCTCCAAAACATGTTTCTCAACACAGGTCCCAGCAGTTTTGTGTCACCATCAAGTAGATCAGCGGCTACAACCCATGACATCTGCTCTGCTTGGCATAAAGTTCTGCAAGGTGCGGTGGAGGCCATAAGGATAGAAGATGAGCCCTCTCTTTCACAGAGGCAGGGGGAAAACCAAGGCTTGGCCTGTTACGGTACCAGCATGCCTGAAGATTCCCTCAGCAGTCAGGGTAGACCAAGCTGCTATAGGCAATGGGTAGCACTGGGAAAGCCAGCATTGCATGCCAGGCATTCAGAAAATGGCAGCAATATCAATGCCATTTTAATTATGCTTGCAACTCAGACTGTTTTGTTTTGTTTGATTTTTTGAGACAGGGTTCCACTCTGTCACTCAGGCTGGAGTGCAGTGGTGTGATCTCGGCTCACTGCAGCCTCAAACTCCCGGGCTCAAGTAGTCCTCCCCTCCTCGCTTCCCAAGTGACTGGGACTATAGGCCTGCGCCACCAGGCTGGCCTGTCAGACTGTTTTATTTATTTGTTTATTTATTTTATTTTATTTTTTGAGACAGAGTTTTGCTCAGGCTGGAGTGCAATGGTGCAGTCTCAGCTCACTGCAACCTCCGCCTCCCGGGTTCAAGCAATTCTCCTGCCTAGCCTCCCGAGCAGCTGGGATTACAAGCTCCCACCACCATGCCCAGCTAATTGTTGTATTTTCAGTGGAGACAGGGTTTTACCATGTTGGCCTGGTCTCAAACTTCTGACTTCAAGCGAGCCACCCACCTCGGCCTCCCAAAGTGCTGGGATTACAGGCTTGAGCCACCGCGCCCGTCCTATCAGACTGTTTTAAATCCAACACTTCACCTTAGGAGATCTCACCAAGAGTACAAGGCTCCAGCAATAAGACCCCAGAAATGGGTAACAGAGGCATTTCTACAAAGCCCCAAATCACCTCCCTTGTGCTTTATTTTCCTTCTCCTTCAATCACCTGCTGATTTTTATTGACTTTGAAGACCCTAGAAGCACAGGTCACAGGTTCTGTGGTAGGGACTCCGTCTCTGAGCACATGTAGAATCTCAGTCTCTGTGGTATCCAGATCTTCTGCCGGCTGCATGCTTTTCAGGAGGAGCTATTGCCAGAGCACACACCAAAATGGTCTCAATGGTCCTTAAATAATTTTCCATGCACTCAGATTCTCCTTAGGAGGAGCAATCCAATTGGCATCTAGTAGTCTCATTTATCGCAGATTTGGAAATGCTCCCACCTTACTGGTTGGAAGTTTTCTCTGTGTGTGGGCACCTGGTAAACTGTCTCCGCTTTGCTTTCACTTTCCCCACCACTGTAATGACACATTCCCTAATGTTCTGGCCGTGTGACCTTGGATTGCCTTCTTTACCTCTGCAATGCCTTAGTCCTCTCGTCTGTAAGATCAAACTTCCAGATTGAGTTATTGCAAAGAGTAAATAAGTGAAAGCAAATGAGTGTTAAATTAAAGCAGGCCAGGTGAGGTGGCTCATACCTGTAATCCCAGCACTTTGGGAGGCTGAGGAGGGGGATCACCTGAGGTCAGGAGTTTGAGACCAGCCTGGCCAACATGGTGAAACCCTATCTCTACTAGAAATGCAAAAAGTAGCCAGGCTTGGTGGGACACTCCTGTAATCCCAGCTACTCAGGAGGCTGAGGCAGGACAACTGCTTGAACCTGGGAGGCGGAGGTTGCAGTGAGCCAAGATCATGCCACTGCACTACAGCCCGGGTGACAAGAGCGAAACTCTGTCTCAAAAAAACAAAAAAAACAAAAAATTAATTAAGGCAAGCTATGACTAATTTCTTACCACCCTAATTACTGTCTGATTTCCACTGGCCAATCCCATCTAAAAATTACATGACACAAGAAATCTAAATTATATCTATTTCATAATTACATATTTAATTACAAATTAAATATGCACTTAAAGCAAAGACTAGAATGGAACATAGAAAAATAACAAGAGTAGACTGAGATTCACAGGTAGGTGATTTATAATGTACTATTTCTATAACGGGAAAACTAAATTCCAAAGAACTGTATTGGTTAGAATTAAAATTTTGAAATGCATTAAACATACATATTTTGTGATATCCATGAATGATAAAAGCATCTTCCCTTCAGCGTCTGCCTTAGCTAGAGCTCTGATATCTATTATTACATAACAATCTATCTCAAAACTTAGTGGCTTAAAACCAGCAATTTATTTTGCCTACATTTGGAGGATCAGGGATTTGAGAAGGGCTCAGTTTGGCTGCTCTTCTCGGCTCACATGGCATCAGTTGGAGTGTTTCAGCTGGGGCTGTAGAATCACCTTCCAAGACTGCTTGCTCACACGGCTGGCAGGCTGGGGCTGGCTGTTGGCTCACAGCTCTGCCAAGGATGTTGGCTGGGGAGAGAAGGGGAAAGAGATCTTGTTTCCTTTCCATGAATCTGCTTGGACTACCTCATAAAAGTAGCTTTTATGGAAGCTACTTTTCCCCAGGGCAAGTGTTCCAAGACACAGGAAGTGGAAGCTGCCAGACTATTAAGACCTGAACCTGGAAACTGGCAGTCGCTTCTACCAAATTCTATGACTCACAGCAGTTAGAGTCCATCCAGTTTTAAGGAGCGGGGACATAGACCCCACTTCTATGGGAAGAGTGTCAAAGAAACTGGCCATTCTTAAATTGTCACAGTTAGCCAGGCACTGTGGCACACCTGTAGCCTCAGCTACTTGGGAGGCTGAAATGGGAGGATCGCTTGAGCCCAGGAGTTGGAGTCTGCAGTAAGCTGTGATTGCACCAATGCACTCCAGCCTGGACAACACAGTGAGACCTCATCTCTTTAAAAAAATTTTTTTAAATTGTCATAGTTATTCTTTTCTTTCCTTTTTTTTTTTTTTTTTTTTTGAGACAGAGTCTGGCTCTGTCACCCAAGCTGGAGTGCAATGGCGTGATCTCAGCTCACTGCTACCTCCGCCTCTTGGGTTCAGCCTCCCAAGTAGCTGGGATTACAGGCATCCGCCACCACACCCAGTGAATTTTTGTATTTTTAGTAGAGACGAGGTTTCACCATATTGGCCAGGCTGTTCTCGAACTCCTGACCTCAAGCGATCCACCCGCCTCTGCCTCCCAAATTGCTGAGATTACAGGCGTGAGCCACTGTGCCCAGTCAGTTATGCTTTTCTTGTGCCAGCCTTGCCTGCTGGTGCCACAGACAGGCCATTGCCAGCATTTCTTGCCTTACATACTTCTTTATGTGCTTTCTCCCCCATTCCTATTACTCCTTCCTAACTCCTGGTCCTTGACCCTTCTCTCATACTTGGTGACATTCATCTCCAGCTACAGGTTCAGAAGCTCTACTGTGTTCCAGTGACTTCATGCAGCTCAAGAGCTTTGGAATCTGGCAGACCTGGGTTAGAACCAACTCTTTTAATTATCTGCTGTGTCTCTGGAAAAGTTGCTTAATATCTGACACTTAGTTTCTTTGCCTGAAATAAGTCTACCTCATAGGATTGTTGGGAGAATTTAGAAATCAGGTATTTGGCAAAAATTTTTAAGTCTGACAATACCAAGTGTTGGTAAAGGCATAGAACTGAAACTCTTACACACCACTAATGACAGTTTAAACTGGTTCAATTTTTGGACCTATTTGGCAATATCTGGTAAGATTATAAATGAACATATACTATAGTACAGTATATACTATATACGCATATAATATATACTAGGTTTTGTTGGTTTGTTTGTTTGTTTGTTTTTTGAAACAGAGTCTGGCTCTATCATCCAAGCTGGAGTGCAGTGGCGCTGTCTCGGCTCACTGCAACCTCTGCCTCCCAGGCTAAAGCCATCCTCCCACCTCAGCCTCCCAAGTAGCTAGGACTACAGGCATGCACCACCACACCTGGCTAATTTTATGTATTTTTTATAGAGATAGGGTTTCGCCATGTTGCTCAGACTGGTCTTGAACTTGTGAGCTGAAGTGATCCACCCGCCTCGGCTTCCCAAAGTGCTGGGATTACAGGCATGAGCCATGGTGCCCAGCCTCACTGTATTATATTACAATATAATACAACAATTCTACTCCTAGATTTAGATTTTAGAGAAACTCTGAAACAGGTGTCCAAGGAATCCCATACAAGAATGCTAAGGAAAGTACTCTTTAATTGAAATTAAAAGAATCTCACTACAATGCTAAGCAAAAACAAGTAAATTGTACAACAATACATATAATGTGAGATCATTTACATGTGGCTTAAAACATGCAAAACAGTGTGATATTTAGTTATATGGATATAACCAATATATATTTTATATATAACTATACATAATATACATATTTATCTTATATATTTAGCTGTATATATATGTGTGTGATAAAAGTAAAAAGAAATAAACACCAAATTCAGTCAAAACCAATCTAAGCCCTGGAATTTTTTTTTTTTCTTTTTTTTTTTTTTTTTTGTTGTTGTTGAGATGGAATTTCACTTTTGTTGCCCAGGTTGGAGTGCAATGGTCTGATGCCGGCTCACCGCAACCTCCACCTCCCAGGTTCAAGCGATTCTTGTGCCTCAGCCTCCCGAGTATCTGGGATTACAGGCATGAGCCACCATGCCTGGCTCATTTTTTTTGTATTTTTAGTAGAGACAGCGTTTCACCATGTTGGTCAGGCTGGTCTTGAACTCCTAACCTCAAATGATCCATCCACCTTGGCCTCCCAGAGTGCTGGGAGTACAGATGTGAGCCACCGCACCCGGCCTAGCTCTGGAATCTTAAGCTGTGTGGTGGGAACCAGAGTGTTCATTATTTTATTCTTTCTTTTTTTTTTGAGATGGAGTTTTGCTTTGCCGCCCAGGCTGGAATGCAGTGGCATGATCTCGGCTCACTGCAACCTCCGCCTCCTGGGTTCAAGCAATTCTTCTGCCTCAGCCTCCACAGTAGCTGGGATTACAGGCGCCCGCCACCATGCCCAGCTAATTTTTGTAGTTTTTAGTAGAGATGGGGTTTCACTGTGTTAGCAGGCTCGCCTGCCTTGGCCTCTCAAAGTGCTAGAATTACAGGCATGAGCCACCACACCCAGCCATTATTCTTTATGCCTTTTCTATGTCTGGAATATTTCACAACTTTTAAAAGTTTTAAAGACCTACTTTATATTAAGCATGTGGCACAATGCTGGGACTGTGGCCAAGGTTCAAGGCACAGTAGCAACTGTTGTCATTTCTACTCAGACCACCGCTTGTCACTTTTGCAGCTTCAGAATCTTCTCCTTCACTCCATCCTTAAGACAGAAAAAGTCGTTTCCATTTTTACAACAGCTCAAATGAGCTTGTGACTGAAGTCATGAAAAGCACTCTAAATCTGGTTACCTGGATCGGACCAGCTGAGTTAAACTGGATTTTGAGAACAGTCACTTTTTTTTTTGAAGGTGAGCAATCTAATCTATAAATATGCCATGTGGTCAAACACTAACGATGGACAGATTTTTGAAAGTGCTGATTTGAAAGCAAGACATGCCAATCTTCCTGGTTCAATCCCTTCATTTCTATCCAATGGATTGAAACAAGGAGCACTAATTTACCCCGTGTGGCCAATTTAGGCTGCCTGTTTCAAGTTTCTCAACTGTGCAAGCATATTGGAATGCCCAAGAGTGCTTTTGAAAATCTCGATGCTCAGGCTACAACTATACCAATCAAATCACAATGCCCTTGGATGGGACCCAGGCCTAAGCTCCGCAGGTAAGTTTAATGCACAGCTGTGTTAGTCCATTTTGCATTGCTATAAAGGAATATCTGAGGCTGGGTAATTTATAAAGAAGAGAGGTTTATTTGGCTCACAGTTCTGCAGCCTGTACAAACGTGGCACCAGCATCTGCTCGGCTTCTAGTGAGGCTACAGGAAGCTTTCACTCATAGAGGAAGGCAAAAGGGGAACAGACATGTCACACAATGAGAAAGGGAGCAAGAGAGAGAGCAGGGGGTCTCAGATCCTTTTTTGTTTGTTTGTTTTAATTTTTGTAGAGATTAGGTCTCATTATATTGCCCAGGCTGGTCTCAAACTCCTGGGCTCAAGTGATCCTCCCGCCTCAGCCTCTTAAAGGGCTGAAATTGCAGGCATGAGCCACCAGGCCAAGCCCCCATATTCTCTTTTGTTGTTTTTTTTTTTTTTTGAGATGGAGTTTCCTTCTTGTTGCCCAGGCTGGAGTGGAATGGTGCGATCTCGGCTCACCACAACCTCTGCCTCCTGGGTTTAAGCGATTCTCCTGCCTCAGCCTCCCGAGTAGCTGGGATTAAAGGCACGCGCCACCATGCCTGGCTAATTTTGTATTTTTAATAGAGATGGGGTTTCTCCATGTTGATCAGGCTGGTCTCTAACTCCCGACCTCAGATGATCCACCTGCCTCAGCCTCCCAAAGTGCTGGGATTACTGGTGTCAGTCAACGCACCTGACCTTTTTTTTTTTTTTTTTAAGATGGAGTCTAGCTTTGTCACCCAAGCTAGAGGGCAGTGGCACAGTCTCAGCTCACTGCAACCTCCACCTCCTGAGTTCAAACAATTCTCCTGCCTCAGCCTCCCAAGTAGCTGGGATTACAGGCACAGGCCATGACGCCTGGCTAATTTTTGTATTTTTAGTAGAGACAGGGTTTCATCATGTTGGCCAGGATGGTCTCAAACTCCTGACCTCAGGTAATCCGCCTGCTTCGGCCTCCCAAAGTGCTGGGATTGCAGGCATGAGCCACCACGCCCAGACCCCATATCCTTTTTTTTTTTTTTTTTTTTTCTTTTATTATTATTATTATTATCATTATTATACTTTAGGTTTTATGGTACATGTGCGCAATGTGCAGGTAAGTTACATATGTATACATGTGCCATGCTGGTGCGCTGCACCCATCAACTTGTCATCTAGCATTAGGTATATCTCCCAATGCTATCCCTCCCCCCTCCCCCCACCCCACAACATGCACACGTATGTTTATTGCCGCATTATTCACAATAGCAAAGACTTGGAACCAACCCAAATGTCCAACAATGATAGACTGGATTAAGAAAATGTGGCACATATACACCATGGAATACTATGCAGCCATAAAAAATGATGAGTTCACGTCCTTTGTAGGGACATGGATGAAACTGGAAATCATCATTCTCAGTAAACTATCGCAAGAACAAAAAACCAAACACCGCATATTCTCACTCATAGGTGGGAATTGAACAATGAGAACACATGGACACAGGAAGGGGAATATCCTTTTTAACAACCAGCTCTTGATGAACTAATAGAGCAAGAACTAACTCATTACCAAGGGCAGGTCACCCATTCACAAGGGATCTTCCCCCATGACCCAAACACTTCCCACTAGGCCCCACCTCAAACCTTGGGGATCACATTTCCACATGAAATTTGGAGGAGACAAACATCCAAACTATGTCAGCAGTCAAGGTTGAGAACCACTGGCCCAGTTAATCCGCCAGGACAATGACAGTCCTGAAACACCAGACACCACCTGTGAATTCAGGTTATCTTTTCCCATCCTTCCATGTGTGAAGCACTAATTCCTTCTTTTTACTTTAAGTTTTTACAATTCAAGTCAATCGTGGATTCAACTGCAGTAGTAAGACTCTCTAGGCTTAGCCCTGTGACAGAGTGCTAGCCATGGACACCAGTACTTGCTCTCCTGCAAGTCCTTATAGATAGAACTCTGACTTTGGCTGGGTATGTGGCCCACCCACTTAAAAACCACATTTCCCAGGGATGGGGGCCAGGGAGAAGGGAAAGCTCTTCTTTACCAAAGAATGCAAACTAACGGATGTACAAGGAATGAGAGAAATAGAAAATAATTTTACAACCACCTTCATAATAACTGATTCAGGTGAGATTCATTAGTAGATACTAAGGCCATTGGCAGAAAGACTGCGGCAGCATGTGACATTCACACAATCTCAAAGCATCGCCCCCTCAGAGAATGCATTCATTCCAAGGGGAAAAGACACTTCCACAATGGAGAAACCTGGCAGACACCGCCCTTGTGGGCTGTGAAGCGATCATATCTCAACTCCAAACCCCACCCTTTCTGCTTTGCTGTGACGCTGGGCTGGGAACCTTCCAACATTTGCTTGCCAGGGGCTCCCCTGTTTCGCTCTGCTGAGATGGCGAGGCTGGAGAGAGGAAAAGGAACTTCCTCCGGCTCGCCTCCTGTTCCCGCAAAGGGTGACCTCACATTTCTTCACTCCGATAGCAGCAGTTCCTTCCTTTTTTTTTTTTTTTTTTTTTTGTTTGTTTGTTTGAGATGGAGACTTGCTCTGTCGCCCAGGTTGGAGTGCAGTGGCACAATCTCGGCTCACTGTAACCTCAGCCTCCTGAGTTCAAACGATTCTCCTGCCTCAGCCTCCTGAGTAGCTGGGATTACAGATACCCGCCACCATGCCCGGCTAATTTTGTATTTTTAGTAGTTTCACCACGTTGACCAGGCTGGTCTCAAACTCCTGACCTCAAGCGATCCGCCTACCTCGGCCTCCCAAAGTGCTGGGATTACAGGCGTGAGACAGCACGCCCGGCCAGCAGTTCTTTTTGACATAGCAGTTGGGTGCTGTGTGTGGTTCTTTGGCTCTCACCGAACCAACCCCTTCATGCACCTTTTCAAGTCACCAGCTGCCTGCCTGCCCTCCTCAGCAGCCAGGACCCAGGCCCACAGGACCCTTCCAAGCCAACACAACAGCTCCAGCCGGGGATAGACCCTTCCTCAGGGGCCTGAGTTTCAGCGTCACACGGGTTCTCTCTAAGCCTCTAACGTTTTAATCATTCCAACCTCTTCTCTGCTCTTACAGCCTCGGTGATTGCTACCTCCATGACACCTTAATGTTCGTTTCTTTCCACTTCAGTTACCTGGTTAACACTTTACACCTAGCTAACAACTCTTATTAAAGACTCTGTTAAATAACTCAGATTTCTGCCTCCTGACTGGATCCTGATGCAGAAATTGGAATCGGGAGTGGGATTTATATGCCACCCTCTGGCATGGAAATATATCTTACTAAGGCATCCAAATTCCTTGCTATTAGTGATGCGAACACCTTAATATCACCAACAATGAGACAACTGATATCTCTGGGTCCTTGGGTCTTGAAGTCGCAACCACATGTTGAGGATGGAACAAGATAGAAAGAGTCTGTCTTTCCATCCTGATGACCATGGAGCCACCATAATAGGCCTGGGCTTCTTTTATTTATGTAGGAGAGAAATAAACTTTCTCTTCTTTGTTACTGAAGTTTTCTGTCACTCACAGCTCAATCTAATCCTAATTAATATAGGGCATTTAAAGGCAAATTCACCAAAATTAAATTCATTTTAGATTTAAGAAATGAAGTTACAGTTAAGGAAAATTACTTGTCACACCATAGTCAGGAAAAGGTACCTTAGAGAATCAATGTCAAGTGGAATATTACCATGTCAAGAAAAATTACATATATTTATATGGAGAATGAGGTCAGTTAATAAACACTATGAAGTGCTTAAGAAGTCAGGCACTACACACATTACATGCGTTATTTTATTTAATCCTCATGAAAATCCTCTGACATAAGGCACCGTTATCATCACCAATCCTTAGGCAAGAGGACTAAAGGTTGGAAAGATTAAACAACATCCCATGTCATGCAACTTGTAAATAGTAGAGATGGAATCAGAACTCAGGTAGGCTGAGTTAATCAGCTCAACTTAATCAACTGACATTAAGATCTCTGCTACCAGTGGAAACTTAGAATTTAAAGCCTTGCCAGGTGCAGTGGCTCATAGCTGTAATCCCAGCACTTTGGGAGATCAATGTGGGCCTATTGTTTAAGCTCAGGAGTTCAAGACCAACCCGGGCAACACACAGAAACCCCGTCTCCACCAAAAATACAAAAATTAGCTGGGCATGGTGACGTGCACCTGTGGACCCAGCTACTTGGGAGGCTGAGGTGGGAGGATCACTTGAGCCTGGGAGGCAGAGGCTGCAGTGAGCCAAGATGGCACCACTGCATTCCAGCCTAGGTGACAGAGTGACACCCCCATCTCAATTAAAAAAAAAAAAATTAAACCCTTTCTCTATGTGAGAAAGTAATTCTACATGAAACAAGACAACCAGTCTAAAAAAAAAGATTCTAAACAGAAGTTACTCTGACCAAATCTCTATTCCCAAGCTGACAGTTTTTCCAAAAAGCTGGCAAGGCCAACCACATTTAGGCTGATGAAGAGCTTGCCAGAAGCCAAGATCTTAGCTAAAAGAAAATTAACCTCCGTTCCAAATCAATAAGGTACACATAATGTCCATCACAGGACTGTTCAACTAATGGACAATATTCCTTATTATTCCCAGAACACGGCCCCCCAAAATTTTCAAATTAAAATTTAATTCAATAAAGGCTTCTAGAAAAAGAGATCAATAGGCACTTATTCTTATGGGCTGACATGAGATCTCTAATGGTCCTTGTATACAGCACAGCTCTCCCCGGGATTTCCAAAGGTCTGTTATCCTCAGCGCTAAACTAAAAAGTACTAGTTCACATTAGGAACCAAACTGGCAACTGAGATGCCAACTATTATTTTGCAAAGGAGGACACAGTTAGTTGAAAATTATATTTTTCCAATTAGCACAGCAGGAAACACTGCTGAGACATTCATCCCAAGCCTGCAATTAGAGAACATTTGCTTGCTTCTAGAAATAGAATGAATGGGAAGTAGAGACCTGCTATCTAGGTCTTCGGCAATAATATCCTGGGAGGGGAGATCTTGCTACCATTTCAGCAGTTCCCAGAAAATAAGCATCTTGCTCCTTTTAATAAATGCAGTGTCATTCTCCAGTGCACCATAGTGTATTAGGAAGAAACTAAGAAATCCAGCAACAAAAGGGGTTTACACAAAAGCTTTATCATTAGAAAGGTAAGTACAACTGCCAATGAGCAGCTCTAATGTTTTACTTTATAGTTGTTTTAAAAATCTATTAATAGCCGGGCACAGTGGCTCACGCCTGTAATCCCAGCACTTTGGGAGGCCGAGGCAGGTGAATCATGAGGTCAAGAGTTTGAGACTAACCTGGCCAACATAGTGAAACCCCGTTTCTACTAAAAATACAAAAATTAGCTGGGCATGGTGGCACGTGCCTGTAGTCCCAGCTACTCGGGAGGCTGAGGCAGGAGGATCGCTTGAACCTGGGAGGTGGAGGTTGCAGTGAGCCCAGATCATGCCATTGCACTCCAGCCTGGGTGACAGAATGAGACTCTGTCTCAAAAAAAAAAAAAAAATCTATTATAATGTCTCAAAAGTCTCCACCTGTCACAAAAGGAAGTTTGATCTGAGCACCTCCACAATCTCCAGCTAGCTGGCCTTCCCTGGCTCTTCAAATACAGTACTTCATTGTATGTGAGGCAAAACAATGGAAGCTTGAAGAATTTAGATCTCTCTCAAGCAGAGGTAAAGATAAAGGCAGAGAACAGTGTTAAAAAGAGAAACAACTTTCACACCATGGGATATCAATTCAGTAACCTCATCAAAATTTGGAGTGCTAAATTAAGATTTTGGTGTGAGCCAAGAGAAAACCCATTGGTTACTAAGATATTTGCTTTATATACCCCGCACAAACATTACAATGGAGAAAGGGTTTTCATAGACTAGGCATCCCCATACCATTAGATTTTACAGAGAACACTACAACTCAGCTTTAATGAGTAAGTCTAACTTTGGTACCTTTGGTCTTTAAGCAGCTTTATATTACATGAAGGTGAAATGAGGTATACAGTGAGAACAAATCCTTTTATTTCCCCCAATCAGGAAATGATTTGTTGAAAGCACTAGCTTGGCCCAAAGTTTAGCTCCAGCTTGTAACACTTATGGTAACTTGCAGGTAAACACGTGCACGATTGTGTAACAGCTATTTAGGTTGGTGCAAAAGTAATTGCGGTTTTTGCTATTACCTTCAAATGGCAAGAACCACAATTACTTTTGCACCAACCTATCTAGTTCTCAGCGACTACAGGAGGTTAACCAGATGATTCAACATTGATATTTATTCTGTGAAATAAACTATTTAATTTCTAGACAACACAGGGGCTTTACTAAGAAATAAACAGCTTCATCTCTCAGAAAGATCATGCAAGTATGTGTGTGTGCATATGTACACATATGCATAGGCAAAATGCCTATGAAGGTTTGCCAACTATTGACAGTGGTTTCCTTTGGATAATGAGACTAGGAAACAGGAAAGCAAGCATGATTCATTCATTCTTTACTTTCTTTTTTTTGTTTGTTTGTTTTTGGTTTTTGAGACTGAGTCCCACTTTGTCACCCAGGCTGGAGTGCAGTGGCATGATCTCGGCTTACTGCAAACTCTGCCTCCTGGGTTCAAGCGATTCTCCTGTCTCAGACTCCCGAGTAGCTGGGATTACAGGCGTGCACCACCACACCCAGCTAATTTTTGTGTTCTTAGTATTTTGTATTTTGTATTCACCATGTTGACCAGGCTGGTCTTGAGCTCTTGACCTCAAGTGATCTGCCCTCCTCAGCCTCCCAAAGTGCTGGGATTACAGACGTGAGCCACTGCGCCCAGCCTATTCTCTACTTTCTACACCTAATTGTTCAAAAAACTTTTCAGTGTAAACATTCCAATAAATGTTTCACTTAAAAAAAAATACTACTAAAGCCGGGCACAGTGGCTCACACCTGTAATCGCAGCACTTTGTGGGGCTGAGGCAGGTGGATCATCTGAGGTCAGGAGTCTAGGTCCAGCCTGGCCAACATGGTGAAACCCTGTCTCTAATAAAAATACAAAAAAAGCCAGGTGTGGTGGTGGACTCCTGTAATCCCAGCTACTCAGGAGGCTGAGGCAGAATCACTTGAACCTGTGAGTCAGAGGTTGCAATGAGCCGAGATTCCACCTCTGCACTCCAGCCTGGGCAACAGAGCAGGATTCCAACTCAATAAATAAATAAATAAATACTACTAAAATACCAACTAGTCAAGAATTTCCAGGTGAAGACACACTGAAGCATTTACCTTCACTCCTTTAGGGCAGTGGGGGAATATTGTAGAAGCATAGTGAACAGGCAAGGAAACAAAACCTCAAAATTGTGGAAGCTTAGATAGCAGATGGAAAGATTCGGCTGACCCCAGAAGGCTGAAGCTAAGCTGGCCACTAAAAGGCTCAGAAGTTGGAGTCTCAAGTAACTTGGAAGAGAAACAAAGGATGGGCTAGAACCAGTAAGACTGAAAGTCTAAGAAGCAGTTTGGCCAGATGGAGTATCAGATGATATTAAAGAATTAGTAGGGCCGGGCGCAATGGCTCACGCCTGTAATCCCAACACTTTGGGAGGCCAAGGTGGGTTGGGTACGTGAGGTCAGGAGTTCAAGACCAGCCTGGCCGATATGGTGAAACCCCGTCTCTACTAAAAATACAAAATTAGCCAGGCGTAGTGGCGCATGCCTGTAATCCCAGCTACTCAGGAGGCTGAGGCAGGAGAATTGCTTGAACCCGGGAGGCGGAGGTTGCAGTGAGCCGAGATCGCACCATTGCACTCCAGCCTGGGCAACAAGAGCGAAACTCCGTCTCAAAAATAACAACAACAAACTGTGTTAAAAATGTACAGGGAAATTTAAAAATAGCAAAACCATTATTTATTTAGTACCTGTAATTTAAAACATTAGACATATTGGGACTAAGCATTTTTGGATCAGCATCCAGTATTTTGCCCTTTGGGCTCTCGGTGTTGTAAATTAACTCCAAGAGGTCTGTTAAGGTGAAGTTTTTGCCAGCATCACCTCTGGGACACATATGTTCTCTTTGACACAATCACTTTCTTCATTTTTGTTGGTAAATTTACCTTCACTAACTTCGTCTGGCTGCCTGTCTAGAATCTCTCAAACAGCAGCCTGATCAACTTTCCCATGGTCAAATGTAATTCAATATATGTGCAATTTGAATTCTGCAAAGTTACTTGCAGCATATAAGTTTCTACCACATTGAATATTACTGTTAATTTCTGCCATGATGCTTTCCATTTCTTCCAAACTTCAGCTAAAGAAATTGCAAGATCTGGCCAGGCGCAGTGGCTCACACCTGTAATCTCAGCACTTTGGGATGCTGAGGCGGGCGGATAACTTGAGGCCGGGAGTTCGAGACCAGCCTGGCCAGCATGGTGAAACCCTGTCTCTACTAAAAATACAACAAATTAGCCAGGCATGGTGTCACACGTCTGTAGTCCCAGCTACTCGGGAGGCTGGAGCAGAATTGCTTGAACCCAGGAGGCAGAAGTTGCAGTGAGCCAAGACAGCTCCAGAGCACTCCAGCCTGGGCAATAGAGCGAGACTCCATCTCAAAAAAAAAAAAAAAAAATGTGAGGTCGAGGTGGGTGGATCACGAGGTCAGGAGATCGAGACCATCCTGGCTAACATGGTGAAACCCCATCTCTATTAAAAACACAATAAATTAGCCTGGCATGGTGGCACACGCCTGTAGTCCCAGCTACTCGGGAGGCTGAGGCAGGAGAGTCATTTGAACCTGGGAGGTGGAGGTTGCAGTGAGCCAAGATCGCAGCACTGCACTCCAGCCTGGGCGACAGAGTGAGACTCCATCTCAGAAAAAAAATAAGAATAAAAATAAAAAAGTAAGATCTCTGGATGTAGCATCAATGGCCTATCAAAACTCCATAGAAGATAATGAGCTTTAAAAATCAAAATAATGGCTAGGCACAGTGGCTAATACCTGTAATCCCAGCACTTTGGGAGGCCAAGGCAGGTGGATCACTTGAGGTCAGGAGTTCAAGACCACCCTGGCCAAGGCAGGTGACTCACTTGAGGTCAGGAGTTCAAGGCCAGCCTGGCCAACATGGTGAAACCCCGTCTCTACTAAAAATATAAAAATTAGTTGGGTGTGGCCAGGCGTGGTGGCTCACGCCTGTAATCCCAGCACTGTGATAAGCTGAGGCAGGCAGAACACGAGGTCAGGAGTTTGAGACCAGCCTGGCCCACATGGTGAAACCCCGCCTCTACTAAAAATACAAAAATTAGCCAGGCATGGTGGCGTGCACCTGTAGTCCCAGCTACGCGGGAGGTTGAGACAGGAGAATCACTGGAACCCAGGAGGTGGAGGTTGCAGTGAGACAAGATCACACCACTGTACTCCAGCCTGGGTGACGGAATAAGACTCTGTCTCAAAAAAAAAAAAAAAAAAAAAAAAATTAGCCAGGTGTGGTGGTGCTCACCTGTAATCCCAGCTACTCGGGAAGCTGAGGCAGGAGAATTGTTTGAACTGGGAAGGGGAGGTTGCAGTGAGCCAAGATCGCACCACTGCACTCCAGCTTGGGTGACAGAGCGAGCCACTGTCTCAAAAAAAAAAATCAAAATTATCTGTTTGTGCATTGGCTGGATTAATGAAAGTTGTGTTTGATGGTAAAAAGCAAATTTTCATTTTCATTCAAGCCCCCAAAAGAACTGGAGCATAATCCCACAGTAGCACTGAAAGTTAGCCTATAGTAGTATCTCTCCCACTGGAAGATAAGAAGGCAACACAACCAAAAGCTTTCTCATCTGAAAGGAACTGAGTAACAGATGTACAGTAGCCAATCACCAACAGGCTTTGAAGGAAGTGACACGAGAGATCACCCATCATGATGTGCCCGTTATTTTCTAAAGGTGATCTGTGGACTGAAGAGCTAACAGTGAAGGCTTTGCTTTATAGTTACTCAGTTAGTAGACCACAGTAACTGAAATATGAGCTGTTTTGTCAGGGGACTGGTATTTACCTAAACTGTGGTAACTAAACCGTTGCCTATTGAAGCCACCCTAAGGATGGGCTGTCTAGGCTAAAAACAGTGAGGTTAAAATATGTGGTGACCACTTCCCCCTCTGAGCCCTAGAACTTTCATTAGTTCTGAAGCTTTTAGCCTTCTGAAGCTTTTCTGGGGTTCCTCCAAGGAAAGAGCCCAACCAGATCACCCTATGTCAGGGTTTCACAACCTCAGCACTACTGACATTTCAGCCCAGGTTTTTTTCTGTTGTGGAGTTGCCCTGTGTACTGTAGGACGCTTACAGCAGCATCTCTGGTCAGTACCATCCCCCAATTGTGACAACCAAAAATGTCTCCAAATATTACTACCATAAATGGGATAAGGGAGAGTCATAAATGGGGACTGGGGACAGCAAAAGTCACCCCTGGTGGAGAACTCCTACCTAAGACAAAGGCCCAGTAGTCCCAAAAGTGTCACTCGCACTCAGCCAAAAAATGCGAGAGGGAAATAATAACACAAGTATATTATTTAGATATACAGAGGCAAATACCAAAAGAATTGAAAGTGGTTCCCTCAGGAAAGGGAAATGTTGGCAGACCTGTTTTTGTTAACAAGTCTTGTTGGACCAGCTGGTTCTTCAATTTGCCCATATAATCTTGATTTTTAAAAAAAACTGTTAGTTAAGAAAAGGCAATGTCAGCTGAGCCGTGGTGGCTCACGCCTGTAATCCCAGCACTTTGGGAGGCCGAGGTGGGTGGATCACCTGAGGTCAGGAGTTTGAGACCAGCCTGGCCAACGTGGTGAAACTGTCTCTACTAAAAATACAAAAATTAGTTGGGCCTGGTGGCGCAAGCCTGTAATTCCAGCTACTTAGGAGGTTGAGGCAGGAGAACCGCTTGAACCCTGGGAGGCAGAGATTGCAGTGAGCCGACATCACGCCATTGCACTCCCAACTGGGCGACAAGAGCGAAACTCCATCTCAAAAAAAGAAAGGGCAATGTCTATGCTGAAAAAAAAAAAGGGGGGGGGGGCACGGTTCTCACCATGTGTCCCTGCCCCATGGCAGACAACTAAAGTAGAAATATAACCTCTCCTTTAGTCCCTTCCCTAGCTCTAGAGGCTCCTCTCCCCCAGGTCTACCTGCTCTGCTTACAAAAACACATCCTTGGTGTAAGTCAGGGGTGTCCAATCTTTTTACTTCCCTGGGCCACACTGGAAAAATTGTCTTTAGCTGGACAAGCTTGGTCTAAGTATTTTCTCAGCTGTTCTGTCCTGAGCCAAGTGAAAATGCCAGGGAGGGTCCTCTTCTCCATGTAATCACTGGGCTTTGAAAGGATCTGGGCTTATGTGAGGTCATTCAGCACAAAAGGAAGGCAGTGCCAGAATTCTGAGGGTCTCCTCCCAGACCCTCAGTTCAAGGCCTAATGCTCAGTCGCCCTTTACAACAGCCCCCTACCCTCCCTTCCCTCAAGTAACAAGTCATAAAGCTAGTTTCACCCAGCCCCAAAGGCTACAGCTAACGTGCACCCTCTGCTAACTTACAATACTGGGCAAATACAGATGTTCTCCATGCCAGTTTCATCATGTACAAAATCAGGAGAAGATCTACCACAAAAGGCCATGAGGATTAAATGTATGTAAAAAACTTAGTATAAGGCCTGACACTAAATGGCAAACATTCATGGAGAAGTCTTCTGCAAGATCATTAAACTGACAACAGGATGCAATGGCATGTACCCAGCCAGTGGCCTAACCTTGCAGGCACAGGTTAGAGTAGGCACTGCCTTACTCTGTTAGATTCTTAGTGTTGGTTTCTAGTGAAATGCTCCGAATAAACTCAAAATTCAGAAGTATTGTCCCAAACCCTCAGGACAGGAACCATCAATCCAGTTTGCCAAGAAATGCACTTTTCATTAACTTCTGATCAAGGGTAAAAATACAATGGGTCAGAACTGAAGAATCCAATACTGAGAACTTTTAAACGAAACTTAGCTACACATTGCCTCCCACTCATTTTTGCTTTCCTTGTACAGATATCCTTTGAACACTAGTCTGAACTGCAGAATCCACTTATACGCAGACTTACTTTCACCTCTGCCATCCCTAAGACAGCAAGACCAACTCCTCCTTTCCTCCTCAGTCTACTCAAGATGACAAGGATGAAAACCTTTATGATCCATTTCCACTTAATGAATAGTATCTTCCTTATGGTTTTATTTCCTTTTCTCTAGCTTACATTATTGTAATACAGTACATAATACATACATATAACACGTAAAATATGTGTTCACAACTGTTTATATGTTATTGCTAAGGCTTCTGGTCAACCGTAGGCTATTGGTAGTCAAGTTTTTGGAGTCAAAAGTTGTACATGGTTTTTTACCTGCATAGGGGTTGGTGCCCAACCTCCACACTGTTCAAGGGTTTACCGTAATACCAAAGCTAAAAACAATCTACATAAAATAGTAAAATAAAGTTGTCCATTCAACAGTAAATCTTTGGCTGTGAAAAACCATGAGTAGGCCAGACACAGTGGCTCATGGCTATAATCCCAGCACTTTGGGAGGCCAACACAGGCAGATCACTTGAGTTCAGGAGTTTGAGACCAGCCTGGCCAACATGCCGAAAGCTTGTCTCTACTAAAAATTAGCCAGACGTGGTGGCGGGCACCTGTAGTCCCAGCTACTCAGAAGGCTGAGGCAGGAGAATTGCTTGAACACGGGAGGCGGAGGCTGCAGTGAGCCGAGATCACACCACTGCACTCCAGCTGGTGATACAGCGAGACTCCGTCTCAAAAAAAAAAAAACAAAAAGTATCAAAAGAAAAAATTGGCAAAACAAAACAAAAAAAACACCATGTGTGCTAACATGAAAGTATATAGGCTGTGCTACTAAAAGAGAAAATGCCAAGTTGCTACAACAGTCCCTATGGAGTAATGTCATGCATATTCTGGGCACACAAGAAGCATACATGGAGGGGTTGGGAGCTTTAAGTTGGACAGTAGCTCTCACTTGTTAAGATATTCACATCACCTAAGAATGATATAAGGCTAACTGATCAGGAGCCCAGGTGATTCAAGTATGAAAGAAAACCATGAGAACAAATTTTCTAAAAACTGTAGGCTTTTTTATTCAGTTAAGAGGTAGACAGATGAACATGGAAGGCTGTCCCATTTAACTTGCCCAAAGTTCACATTCCACTTCATTCATCCATCCCACACTGCCAGAAATCTTAAAGAAATAACCAAGATTGCCAAAAGGCTTTTCCTTCTTACTTCTTCTTAGCAATAACAGTCAATAAACTGCTCGCAAAAAAGTTACTAATTTAAATTTTCACTGTGTTCAAAGAACCTCATCCCTCTAAGAAGCTCCCGAATATGCCAATAGATCCTGCCACTACTGACAGGAGGGCAGAGTACCAAGGACTCTACTTATATAAGAGACTACAAGGGAAGTTGTAGTTACATTTTTGTTGTTAAATCCCTGTGCATGTGAGGGCAGAAGCTGGTGAAACCAACAACGCAGAGCATGCTCTGTCAAACGGCTCTGCATGGTTTAAAAAAAAAAAAAAAAATTACAAGTCATCTTCAGAGACAACATTAAAACATAATGGAATTGAAGCCTGATACAAAAAGTAGAGAAATATGTACAGGAATTCACAGCCCAGAAGGAAAGGGGACCTCAGCAAGAGCCAGTGGAACCCTGGCTATTTTACATAGCTAATTTTGAGACAATTCATATTTAGCACAAAAGCAGTTATAGCACAAGTAACACTTCCCTCCTCTGGCTCCCAAATAAAAAGACTCTTGTCAGTCTTCTGTTAACACTGTAATCATTCTTCAGGGGAGCAGGAACACCTAAGGTGGTCCCAAACATTGACACAAATTTTAATCTCAAACAGCTTCACATTCTGAGGATGACATATCTGAAGATTGCCATGATGGCAGCACTGATAACTCCAGAAATGGGGACTGTGACAAACCAGGCCATAAAAATGTTACGAAAGAGACGCCAGTCAACAGCCTTCTTGGACCGGAGCCAGCCAACAGATACAACAGAGCCCACCTAGAAAAGAAACAGACCAAGGAAACAGGTTATTAAAGTGCCAGTGGTATTTTGGCAAACAGACACCTGAGACTGTTTGGACAAGGAGCCCCAGACCCCTAGACAAGATAAAGTCCAAGAAAGCTGGTTTACAATAGGTTAAGAAGATGGCAAAATTAAGGCAATTTGAAAATCCAATCATAATCTATACTAACGGTAGTAAAAGGACACAAGAACTATTTCTTTTCCCCTTCTAAGCTACTACTAAAATTTAATGAATATATACTGCTTTTATTTATTTATTTATTTATTTTTGAGACAGAGTCTCGCACTGTTGCCCAGGCTGGAGTGCAGTGGCGCAATCTCGGCTCACTGCAACCTCCACCTCCTGGCTTCAAGTGATTCTCCTGCCTCAGCCTCCCAAGTAGCTGGGATTACAGGCACCCACCACCATGCCTAGCTAATTTTTTGTATTTTTAGTAGAGATGGGGTTTCACTATGTTGGCCAGGCTGGTCTCAAACTCCTGACCTCGTGATCCACCTGCCTTGGCCTCCCAAAGTGCTGGGCCCACTGCGCCCGGCCTATACACTGCTTTTAATAACAAACTGCATTGTAAGTCTTCCTAAGATTATTTACAGAGTGGCTGATATTAAACCTAATAAACGATTGCTGGGAGACACATCCGGGTAGCAAACAGATGACTCAGCAGGATCCATGACGGACCAGCTTAAATGCTCTTAAGGAAACCAGTTTCTTCCTTTTCCTATAATTATTAGATTGTCATCAAACAACCTTAAGATTTGTTTTGTTTCTCAATATTTCAATCCTGAGAGGCCCTGAAATATGCCTTCTGTAAATAAACTGCCTTGCCAACATTTTGGCAAGCCTCACAGACTTGTTAAGAACCAGGCCTTCAGCCACCACAAATGGCAGCAGAAACCCACCTGGCCAGAATTAAAGCACCCACCAGTTTCTAAGCATACACCTACCCTGCTCTGAATGGCTTCCCCAAAGGCAAAGAACATAATGCTGTTGGCCGGGCGTGGTGGCTCACGCATGTAATCCTAGCACTTTGGGAGGCCGAGCCAGGTGGATCACCTGAGGTTAGGAGTTCATGACCAGCTTGGCCAACATGGTGAAATCCTGTGTCTACTAAAAATACAAAAATTAGCCAGGCATGGTGGCGGGTGCCTGTAATCCCAGCTACTTGGGAGGCTGAGGCACAAGAATCACTTGAGCCCAGGAGGCGGAGGTTGCAGTGAGCCGAGATTGTGCCACTGCACTCCAGCCCAGGTGACACAGCAAGACTCTGACTCATACATAAATAAATAAAACATAATGGTGCCAAGTAGAAATGACTCAAGATTAAAAAAAAAATTATTATAAAGAGACTACAATGAGGGAGGATTAAGTAACAAAGGAAGAGGTTAGTAACCAGAAATTACAGTAAGCTCTATATAAAAGAATGTTTCTATTATTCGGGGAGAATATCTATTTAATTGCTTAAATAAGAATAAACACAAGAAATAACTTATGAACTCTTAAAGATTCCAATTGCACAAAACTTTCTAAATCAAAGTATCAGAGAAGTAAAATTAAAAACCCTACATATTAGAAGAACCATTTGAAAGACACACATTGGCATGACACTTACTTTACAATGTGTTGTACTGATGGGAAGGCCAATATTTGATGCAATCACCACAGTGAGGGCGGATGCCAGTTCAATACTGAAGCCACTACAGAAACACAAGGATTCTTGTCAGGAAGTGAGTTTGACTTTTTTGAGAAGCTAACACTATACCTCAAGTTAACACAGTCCTGCTTTGTTCTACTCAGTCACAAAACCTCCACTGACATCTTTATTTGCTATAACCCCTAAGATCTACTTTATTTAAATCAGGCCACGGATGCCCAGTTTCCTTATTCAAAGGTTTCAAGTTTCACGTTTTTCTGGAATCCCCCTATTAAATAAAATTTGCACTTTTATTTTGAAGAGTTTGGTAAACATTGAGTCTTAGCTCCCAAGTAAAGACAAATAAAAGGCAAGTACACACAACTATCCGCTCTTAGCATACACAGCTTTCTCAGAAAAGTCATTTTCTTCAGAGACCACCAGATCTGAATGGGTAAAATGTCTGACCAAAATGTTTAAAGGCCAGACAAGTAAAATCTAAAAAGAACACACTGACAATAAGAACATCATGAACTTATACAAACTTGGTTACTTTAGAGATCTGTGTTAGCACTCGACAGTATTATATCTCTGAAAAAAATGAGTACTGACATTTGTAGAACCTGCTCCACCTACTTACCTAGAGGGTGTGATCGGTGTCAGATCCTTCCCCATGGTCTGGATAACTCTTCTTCCCCAAACCCACAGACCAATACAGATACCAACACCACCATAGAGTAGAAGCCATATTGGTGTTGCCACTTTTGAAGAAACATCTCCTGTGTCATAAACCAAATATAAAGCAACCAGAGGCCCAATGGCATTGCTGGAAGAAATAAAGAGGGCAGAAGTGACTTTTCAGACAGAACTATATCTTGGCAAGACCCAATCTGCTGAATGACCTACCAGGTTGTCTAAAGTACAGCTTTCAAGCTCATCTGGCAAAAGAGCCTTTCTTTCTAAGGACATAAATGGAACCCCAACATACACAACAGAAAAATGAACACAGCTCTGATGGAGGGAATGCCATGCAAATGGTGGCCTCTTTCCTCCTATAGGCAGCTTAAAGCAACTCTCGGGTTCCAATAAACAGTTTACAAACCAAACTACAAAATCATTCTATATGAAAAACTTTTAAGTTTTTCATCTTACATCTTACATCCCACAATTCACTACCAAAGAACTGAATCTCATCTTGATGGACAAAAGCCTTCTCTGTGAAGAGTATCTGTTTATATTTATCATCTACAAAAATAAACATTCTTTGTAATTCCTCTGAAGAATAAAACTGTACTGTCTTATTATGTCAATAGCTGCTATTACCTCATCCTATTTGTATTATTTGGGGTCCCGTAAATGCTAGGAGTACCACTACCACAAGCACAGGCCTATGACAAGGATAAATGGTTTAAAAATACGGTTAGCAACACTAAGATCAACATCAACTGACCTTACGTCATTGCCACCATGGGCGAATGACCCAAAGCAGGCTGTAAGGATCTGAAGGAACTGGAAGAGGAGAGAGACTTCAGGCTTATCCTGGTCATACCATTCTTCTAGAGAGCCATTACTTCCTTTTCTGTCACCTAGACCCATCTCTGCCTTGACACTCATGTCTATCTCAGATGCCGAGTGAAGGTCAGACACAGCATTGCAGTAACTGGTGTAACTGTCCATTCGAATTCGCTTCTTGGAGTCTGCATTAGGCCACGTCAGCTTCTCCATTTCTTCGCCCTTCTGTTCACCTTCTTTGGCACGGAATGAATCCAGAGGCATGCCACATATTGCCATGGTATAGGAAGTATAGCTATTATTGCGCCTTAAGGGTTTGTCACCGGAGTCTCCCATGCAATCTCCCACCTTGGCAAGATGTAATTTATGGAGCAGCTCTTTGTACAGGCCGGAATCCTTATGCACGGTGTGATACTGGTAGTGGCCACTGGAGTTTATTTGGTTGCTGACGGCTTGACTGAACTGGACAAGGTTCCCATTAGGCAACTGCACTGCACCTAGTCAAGATCACCAAGGTGACACTCAATACAAAAAGCATCAAATCCAAAACAATAAGCCTCCTCACCACTGCAGGTAACAAAAGTGAAACCAGGAATTCCAACTCACCATTCACGGTGCTATCTATGCTGGTTTCCTCTTTCAAGTCCACGCTGGGAAGCCTCTCTCTCTCTGGAGCTTCCTCCAAATCTCCAAGTTTGAATGAAACTGTTCTCTCCTCCACCACAGCCTGGAGGGGCACAGTGGCAGGCCCTACCTCAGAAACAGGATTCCTGTTTTCAATATCACCGACAGACAACTTTGTTTCTTCATGGTCTTCTTTCAAGCTATTCTTTTTTTCCATTAAGGGGCTTTCAGAAGGACTACACTTTATTTCTCCTAGGGAAAAAAAAAAAGGTTTTTTTTGGTTTGGTTGTGGCCATACTACTTTGTTCCACATCTCCTTTCCTCCAACCCCAAAAAACTCATCTCAAAACAAGAATGTATGTGAACTTCAATTAACATTCAGGAACATTTTTCCTGCCTGCTTTATCATTTACCAGCAACTCTCACTTGGGAACAACCAGCAATGCAGAACACCCTATGTCAGGGGTCCCAAAGTTTTTCTGTAAATATTTTAGGTTTTACGGGCTTCTGTAGCACATTCTTGTTTTGTTTTTATTTTTACAACCCTTTACAGATATAAGAACCCTTCTTAGCTCCCTGCTGACTCATTCTGTAGTGGAAAGTAGCTCAACCATGGGGCTGATAAGCTGAAACTAAAAATCTGAACTGTACCCAATTCTATTCTTTTTAAAAGAGGATTCTCTCAAATTTCAGTCCAACAATTCAAGTAAAGTGGCACAGCTCAATGCAGGGAACTAAAGACGACAACTTTAATTTCCACCTCTATAAAACAAAGAGATGTGCATCATGGCTGTAAATCCCACAGGCAGACCAGAGTATCTTCTGCCTCTCTCATGCCAGTGCTCAGTATGCTGACCTATCCATCCAGGCACCTCAGTCAAACTACAGACTGACTAACATAAAGCAAGACTTGTCTCATCTCCTCCCAGACAGGGAAAATGAGGTCAGAGTCCTGAAAGCCTGGTTCCCACCATGCACTCGGCACAGCCAGACTAGCACAGAACCTCTCGGAGGCTCTTCGGTTCAGCTGCGGTGACGCAGCATTCTTTCTAACACCACTGCAGTCTGTGCATCCCTCAGCTTCGAAAGGATAAACTTCAAATTGCTAACCCAGCCTTCACATCGATGAAAAGGGCAGAAAATGATTCTTTTAAGGAAAAAAAAAGTCCGATACTAACCAAAATTTACTCAGTATTTAATTACATGAGTGTGTTGTAATGGCCTAAATGATTCCTTCGTACGACACTTGAAAATGTTTACTTCTAGAATCTGTGCTACAATTCTAGCACACAATGTGTTTGTACATGTATTTGCATTGTATACTGCAATACAATGTCTACATGTATTCTAGCCTATATACAACATGTACACATTAGACTTAGCTTTGCTTGTCTGAATCTGAAGTTATACACAGAAGTAGTTGGGGTAAATATTTCCTCTACGAAAATATCTTGTATCTACCTCTTATTTTTCATTAAGGTATCCTTGTACTTCTCAGTAAATGTAGGCTATGATTTCTCTATTTATCTATCATGTCACTGGCAACTGATCAAGGAACATAAAAAAATTCAATGCCAGACTGTCTCTACAGCATAGGTTGAATACTCTTTATCACTAGGTCTTAGGTCATGTAAGTCCATTTTTAAGAATAGGTCTTAGGTCATGTAAGTCCATTTCTAAAAACAGTTTGGACAACAAACCCATATCCTCAAATTTCCCTTTAAAATCTCTTATTTTGCCAATCTCTTCTAATAGATTTTTACAGGTGGCCAAATAAAAAATAAACACAACATTAGTAGTTAAACTTTTCTGCTGTTATTACTTACGTTCAATTTTTCTCTTCATCCTGGGACATACAAAGAACCAGACGATAAGGGCACAGAAAACTGCACATCCCACCGAGATGAGGATGGTACCCCACAGAGGAAGTTTGTCAAAGCCCAGCACTAGGAGATAAAATGGTGCATCTTGAAAACCCCAGGGCAACAGCCCCCTGCAATATTGTGTAAACCCTCCTCTGGGGACTGAGGGGTTCCCCATACCAGCCCATCACCCTTGACAGCTGCTGCCAGATTTAAGTGCACAGGATTACTGTGCTAGTGCCTATACAAATTTGGGAGAAAAACTCAATGATCATCTGAAAACCCACAGCAGCCTAGCCCACTTGAACACCTGCGGGACTCAAGTTCCTATGCTTCTCAACATACTAGCCTTTTTCTTTTCTTCACCTTGGAAGATAATAAAGATCACTACATGCTAAGGACCTATGACTAGCTATGAAAAAGACAGAAAGTGTTCCACTCCCCTAGCTCATGATCATAACTGCCACATATTCCATTACCACCTAAAAACTTATTTTAATGTTAAAAGAATGATGTCTCAGTAGTCACATTTGTCATGCTGACAGTATTCTGTGTATAAGTGATTACATTCATTATACTGGCTTTAACGAGATTATCTCCTTGAAAGCAGTATCAAAGCAAGATACAGAAAACAAGGATATTATCTATCAAAAGTTAATAATTTAAGGAATAGTTGTAAAAGTTTTGTCTTTCAGCCAGGCACGGTAGCTCATGCCTGTAATCCCAGCACTTTGGGAGGCCGTGGCAGGCAGATCACTTGAGGTCAGGAGTTCGAGACCAGCCTGGCCAATATGGCAAAACCCCGTCTCTACTAAAAATACACAAAAAAATTAGCTGGGCATGGCGGTGGGCGCCTGTAGTTCCAGCTACTCGGGAGGCTGAGGTGGGAGAATCACTTGAACCTGGCAGGGTGGAGGTTGCAGTGAGCTGAGATTACACCACTGCACTCCAGCCTGGGTGACAAAGTCAGACTTTGTCTCAAAAAAAAAAAAAGTTTTGTCTTTCACACACACACAAAGTTTAGTGGTAATTTCACTTACAAGTCTTACCTTAAAAAAAGACTTGCCTAGCAACACTGTTCACATGGTTTAAGGATGAGAAATATTAGTCATTATCTCACTGTCATATGCATGCCAGTAGGCTCCAAACCATTAGCCTGTACTAAAGACAGAAGTAAAGCACTGGCCAGGCACAGTGGCTCACGCCTGTAATCCCAGCACTTTGGGAGGCTGAGACGGGTGGAGCACCTGAGGTCAGGAGTTCAAGACCAGCCTGGCCAACATGGTGAAACCCCGTCTCCACTGAAAATAAAAAAAAAATCAGCTGTATGTGGTGGTGGGCATCTATAATCCCAGCTACTCGGGAGGCTGAGGCAGGAGAATCACTTGAACCTAGGAGGTGGAGGTTGCAGTGAGCCAAAATCGCGCCACTGCACTCCATCCAGCCTGGGTGACAAGAGCGAAACTCCGTCACAAAAACAAACAAAAAGAAGTAAAGCACTATACAATCCTATTTAAATCTAACAGATGTTATAATGATCTCTAGCTACTCAGGAGACTGAAGTGTGAGAACACCCTGAGCCCAGGAATACAAGGCCAGCCTGGGCAACACAGCAAGACCCCATCCCTGAAAAACAAAAAACGTTAAAAAAAAAAAAAAACCATAAAAGATATTATAATGATCTGTAGTTGATATCTACGAATAGCTTAGTTACTTCTGCTTGTTTTGCTTTATTTTGCTTGTTATGTATGAAATCACAGATGCTCTTCAACTTACAATGAGGTTATGTACCTATAAACCCATCAAAAAGTCAAATAACTGAACGTTGAACCATGAAGTCAGGGACTGTTTGTACTTATAAACTGGAAATTCTATCATACCCCAAAATGATTAATCTTTAAAAATCAGATAGAAGGCCAGACGCGGCAGCTCACGGCTGTAATCCCAGCACTTTGGGAGGCTGAGGTCGGTGGATCACCTGAGGTTGGGAGTTCAAGACCAGCTTGACCAACACGGTGAAACCACGTCTCTACTAAAAATACAAAAATTAGCTGGGCGTGGTGATGCACATGTGTAATCCCAGCTACTCGGGAGGCTGAAGCAGGAGAATTGCTCAAACCTGGGAGGTAGTGGTTGCAGGGAGCCAAGTTCGCACCACTGCACTCCAACCTGGGTGACAGGGCGAGACTCCGTCTCAAAAAAAAAAAAAAAAAAAAAAAAAAAATCAGAAACAAATTGAGGTCCCTTCAAAACTAAAACTTTTTGTTTTTGAATTTTTTTTTTTTTTTTTTTTTAGACAGCGTCTCACTCTGTCGCCCAGGCTGGAGTACAGTGGCACGATCTTGGCTCACTGCAACCTCCGCCTACCAGGCTCAAGTGATTCTCCTGCCTCAGCCTCCGAAGTAGCTGGGATTACAGGCGCCTGCCACTGCACCTGGTTAGTTTTTGTAGTTTTTAGTAGAGATGAGGTTTCACCATCTTGGCCAGGCTGGTCTTGAACTCCTGAGCTCATGATCCACCCACTTCGGCCTCCCAAAGTGCTGGGATTACAAGCATGAGCCACCGCGTCCGGCCCCAAACTACAATTCTATGGTGACTATGTATCTTTTCATTTTAATTTCTGCTTTCAATTTTGAGCATGTGGTCACACAAACTAAAATATACATGAAATTACTGTCTATTACAATTTAAGTTGGTCTACATTCCAAGTCAAAAACGAAAGAGACTGGTTTTTCTTACAAATGATCCATAAAGGACAGAACGAAAATGTCTAAGTTTCTGTTTTTAAAATGCTTCTAATTTCACTCAACTCTGAGCTTTGCTTCTACCACGTAAAGAATGAGTGCTAACAGCGTCATGGGAGACTTTTTAGTTCATCACAAAGAATTCAGTTTACAATGGAAATCTGGCATACAAGCTTCTCTTCGCCTGCACATAAGAGTTCAGTATAGTCTAAGCAAGAACAATATTTTCTTAAAGTTGTCTGTTTCGTTCCTGATTATTCCAAGAATTAATCAGCAAGATTAAAAATACTTAGCTCCATCTAACAAAATGCACATATAATCCCTCAATCTAAAATAAGATAAAAAAGTAAAATATTGGCGAGGTGCGGTGATCATGCCTGTAATCCCAGCACTTTGGGAGGCTGAGGCAGGCGGATCACCTGAGGTCAGGAGTTGGAGATCAGCCTGACCAACATGGAGAAACCCTATCTCTCCCAAAAATACAAAATTAGCCGGGCTTGGTGGTGCATGCCTGTAATCCCAGTTACTTGGGAGGCTGAAGCAGGAGAACTGCTTGAACCCGGGAGGTAGAGGTTGTGGTGAGCCAAGATCATGCCATTGCACTCCAGCCTGGGCAACAAGAGCAAAACTGTCTCAAAAAAAAAATAAAAAATAAAAATATTTAGCTAACTCTACTTTGGGTCAGCAACTTACTACTTCAGTGAGGTTTAAGAGCAAGTCACAACCCATTACTCAAAACTGAAATCATTTCAGTGGGCCAAAACAAACGTTAAAAAAAAAAAAAAGAGAGAATTTGAAAATATGGGTGCATAGTACATAGTAAGCGTAAGTGGCTTCGACACTATTCCAGTTATCTTTCTCTCTACATACATACACGTGTGTCCTGTATTTCATCCAGTAGGTCACAGTATAAAGAATAAAAGTCACTGCCTATGTAGTCACAGACCATCAGGCCAAATGAGTCTAGATACCAAAACTGTACTGTCCTGCCAGTTACAAGTTACCAATCTTTTGTTGTTGCTAAATTAAACTTGTAGCACCATAATTTAATCCATGCCTTGCCTTAGTCCCAAACATGAAAGTCATCAACATTTCAGCCTTTATATTCTCACAAATTATTTTTCCTCTTAGCTGCATGAATTTCTTCTTCCAAGTGCACTTAGGGCAGGTGGTAAACATCCCAACTCTTCTCATTCAAGCAGATTCATGGAAGTTTAGTACTTAGAAACAATAGTATCTCCATTTGGGAGAGAAAAATGAGAATATCCAGCAAACCAGTCCTAAACGACTGATTACTGAAGATCAGATATAACTAATGACTTCAGTAGTTGAGGTCAGTATTAATTCCAGCATTTTTAGCATAGACAGGAAAAAGGGAAGGAGATGATCATATTATCAGTGGATCCTGTGAAGACTAAAGAGGAAAGGTCTGTAGTGATTTAGAATCTGAGCAGGTCTCTTTGGTTGAAAAACTATCTAGGTTAACTCAGCGTACACTAGCCTGCAGCCTTCTGAAATGGGTGCAGGCCAGCCACCTTCTAGGAGATTTCAGCCCTGTAAAGCAAAAAGGGGTAAATTGGGCATTTAATGCAAGTTTTGTAAACAACTTTAAATTCACATTTAAATATTTTCATAGGTACTTACACGGTGCTCCAGTATACATGATGGAAAAGAGATTTATTCCAACTGTGCAGGCATAGAAAACTGGCAAAGCTCGCAAACCATTAGGAACTGGATCTGCCTGTAAAACATCATTAAGATCAATATCTTAAAAGGTAAAAAGGTTAACCCATTTCCACAGAATCTTTTAACAGGGTAGGTTTGGGAATTATAGTGCCAATAACTCTCTCCAGAGTAGTTTCCAAGGACAACAAGGTTTTTCCTGCATGTGCGCCTGGAATTCTTCCTACGAAGGCTAATTCCAACTTCTACCTGTTTTTTTTTTCTTTTTTTAATAACAAGACTAACTGTACCAGTGACTGATAACATCCTGAATAAAGATTGCAATAACCCACATTCTAAGGTACCCAAAAGCCCTAATATAAACTTGAGCACACACCTGAGGATAGGCTATACTCTACGTTTGTAAGAGATGTCAAGAAACAGACTATGTTAGGATGTTGCTTACCTGACTTCATATCTTCAAAGACTAAAAATACAACATGCAGACTATGCGTACAGCAACCATCTCATCTAAATGTCTGACAAAGATGCCACAATTAATGCTTTACCGAAGTTCAATGATAATAACTGATTGCGCACAAGGTCATCCACTCACTCAACAGACTGTGTGCCAAGCACTATTCTGGGCACTGAAATATAGGAGGGAATAAGACCAAGTTCCTGTTCTAATAGAACTGACACTCACCTTCTAGTATGGAATAATGTAAAGTACTGACAAATGCTGTGAAGAGAAATAAAGAAGGGTAAGAGGAGAGTGATGGAAGGGGGGCACCATTCGGGTGGGGAGGGTCAAGGAATAAGCATGACATAGATGTAGTAAGCTAGCAAGCTGTGTTCATTAAGTAGGGGTACAGAAGGGGCAAATCACCTGATTATTTGGGTGCTGAATGTTCCAGACAGAGATATCAGCAAGTGCAAAGGCCCTGAGGCAAAAACTTGAAATGTTTAAGGAACAGTAAGGCCAGTGACTAAAAATAAGAATTCTACCATACCTAGTAGGTATTAATTCTATAGGAGAACACCCAAGTCAAACACCGAAAGGGAGGAGGCTGGGTGCAGTGGCTCACACCTGTAATCCCAGCACTTTGGGAGGCCGAGGCAGGAGAATCATGAGGTCAGGAGATCGAGACCATCCTGGGTAATATGGTGAAACCCTGTCTCTACTAAAAATACCAAAAAAATTAGCGCGACGTGGTGGCAAGTATCTGTAGTCCCAGCTACTCAGGAGGCTGAGTCAGGAGAATCACTTGAACCTGGGAGACAGAGGTTGCAGTTAGCGGAGACTGGGCCACCTCACTGTAGCCTGGGCAACAGAGTAAGACTCCATCTCAGAAAAAAAAAAAATTGGGAGCAAAGATCTGAATACATATATGGGAAGGCTAAAAACTTTATAAAGACCTTAGCCTAAAATAAAAGGTTTAATGCTATCTTGATCACGATTTCAGTGGAACATCTTGGGGAGGAAAAACAGAGAGAAAAACCCTACAGCTTCTAACAATAATCAATACACTGGAAAGTTAGTAGCTTAAGACCAGTGAAACAAGGGAAAGCTCAGACCCATGTGTAAAGGTACCATTTCAAATTAGCAGAGATGGGTGCTCATTGAAAACCACTCTAAAATTTAACTCTTATCTATAATTTAATAGAGAATGTTAACAGAGTGAAATAGCCAAAACAAAAACAATAGCATACAGAAATCAAGAACTGTTAAGCATCCTTGAATAACTAACTCAACCGTGGTCAAACTCTGAGGGCAGTCAACAGATTAGGAAACTAAGGTGTATATTTTTATTCTAAAGACTAGTGTTAAGAAAATGCAGGTCAGGTGTGGTGGTGGCTCATGTCTGTCTGTAATCCCAGCACTTTGGGAGGATGAGACAGGGGACGGCTTGAGCCCAGAAGTTCAAGACCAACTTGAGCAACAGAGCAAGACCCCACCTCTATAAAATATAAAAAGTTAGCCAGATGTGGTGGCACACAACCATAGTCCCAGCTACTCGGGAGGCTGAGGCAGGAGGATCGCTTGAGCCTGGGAGGTCAAGGCTGCAGTGAGCTACAATTAAGTCACCGTACTCCAGCCTGGGTGACAGGACGAGACTTCGCTTAAGAAAAAAAAAAAAAAAGGCCAGGTGCAGTGGCTCAAGCCTGTAATCCCAGCACTTTGGGAGGCCAAGGCAGACAGAGCACCTGAGGTCAGGAGTTCAAGACCAGCTTGGCCAACATGGTGAAACCCCGTCTCTACCAAAAATACAAAAATACTAGCCGGGTGTGGTGGCGGGCACCCGTAATCCCAGCTACTCAGGAGGCTGAGGCAGGAGAATTGCTTGAGCCCGAGAGGCGGAGGTTGCAGTAAGCCCAGATCGCGCCATTGCATTCCAGCCTGGGGGACAGAGTGAGACTCCGTCTCAAAAAAAAAAAAAAAAAAAAAAGGGCTCCAAAAAACCCAACCCAAGACTCCCACCCCCAAAAATTTCCTGGGTTTTGAAGACATTATGTGGGGACTTCTCAATAGATTTTCAAAGATATTTCGTAATATGGTTATCCATAAATCAAATTGTAATTGACTAGTCTGAAGTAGCAGCCTGTGTATTTATCATCCTGTATAGCATAGCCCAATTAAGTATTCCCTGAGGTAAACAAATCTGAGGTATTCTCTACGCAAAGTTGTTGGGGATGGGGTAGGGTATGAATGACACTACTATACCGATAGTTTATTATGAAATATAGGTTCATGGTTAAAAAAAATATCAAAAGTTCTAGAGAGTCTAGGAAGAAGGTAAAACAAGAAAGGTCTCTCATCATTGTAGAGATCCACCTAACACACAAGTAAAACTTCACCTGTAAATAATGTAAATACGTCATCGTCTAGTCATGTGGGACAGGAAAGGTCTTCACAAAACCCCCCATCTTCACCAGAATAGTTCACTTTTACATATTGGATATTCTGGTTTTGTCTAAAGAAAAGGAAAGACATCCTAGATACATTTCTAACTAATGAGAATGCCAAAAGCCCTATTTTCTTTGACTAGAATTTAAAAATACTCAACAGGAGCACTGAAGTGTATTCCTTCTGTGCGATGCCAGTCCTAAATAGAAGTACCTCACCTCCATTCTGTCTGTTCCCACCAGATCCCCAACATGCTTGGAACAAACATTCAGAGAACAGAAAATGTTTAAAAGCAATTTTTTGAAATTAAAAAAAAAAAGTCATTTTAATCTTAATTTTCAAGATAGACATTTAAGAGTTGGAATATATCTTAATGGTCAAATATTCAGATTTTAGCAGATAAGATACCCAAAGCTTACCAGTCTAAGGATATTTTCTTGAAATTTAACTCCTAAAAGGAAGCAGAAATATTCATACTCAACTGAAAACTCCTGTTACTGAGGGACTGGCCTGCAAGAGTGTGTGTGTGCCTGTGCACAGAGTGGGGGAAGATCCTCAAAGTCAATATTGTTTTAAACACTATGCCAATCATTCTTCATCATTTGATCATGCCCATTCCCATACCCATATAAGAAATATACAACTAAGAAATCAGTTACCGTATCTAACTTCAGCTCTCAATAACACCGTGGGGGTATGCATTCCTCAAATGAGAGGTTCTGGGCACCTGAGAATCCCTCTTTGCACCTCAGAGCACCACCATTCCCCCTCCGGGGAATGAGTGTTTTGTGGAGGTGAAACACACAAACCCTCTCCAAAAACAAAATGATCTGCTACTCAATAATCAACACAGGGCCAGCATAAACCTTTACCAAGCAGGAATTCACAACAGGAGAGCCTACTAATGCTTTTGACTCTCTGCTAAGTAGCAAGATATAGAGTTCTAATGAAAACACTAAAAAAAAAAAAATCTGGTCCATGACTACTGGTAATCCTCTAATTTAAGCATCCCAGTATCATACACTACAGTTGTAGGGAGTGGGAAGGTAGATGCTTATCGTACCTGTCTGCTGAATAAAACAGTACCAAACTTAAGAGTCCATAAATATCAATGAACTGTTTACTCTCATATTATACCAGGCTAAAGATATTTCAAGTTTTCAAAGTGTTAAACTGCTATATTCTGCCAGATTCTGGCTATGGAAAACAGTGATTAGTGAGTCCCTTTACTAGTCATAGAATTTCTACAGAGAAGAGACAAATCTTTTGCTAGAGAAGCTTATAACTAGACCAGACAAGTGGGTCTCAATACATTCTTACCTGCTGGGATTTATGCTATCTCACTCAGATTTCTACAGTTTAGGAACACTTTTAAGAACTTACAATGGACTGTTAAGAGCCATTCACCTTAGAAGAAGGACAACTTTGTTTCCTGAGAAAAATGCATTTATCCTCACTGTAACTCAGTCCTATGCCAACATAATCCCTTGTCAACATTTATTTTGCAGCCAGCATGACTTCTTGATAAAAGAAATGCAAACTGGGTCACTTAAAAGGGATTTTCAAATGGACAGGAAATTAAATGGCTGCCTGAATTTTTTTTTTGGAGGGGCCAAAAACTACCTTTAACTGGTTCTTTTCAACTATTCTGAGAAATTGGAGTCAAGTCACTATGGGAGGCAGAGTCCTCATCTAGAAGCTTATAAACTAGTTATGATAATCAGCACGGCAGAGACCCATTTAACTGGCAGCTTAGTAAAAAAGCCACAGGGGACACTGTCTTGAACTCCAAGCTTACGCATTATATTAGCCTGAATATAATGGTGGTTTAAACAAATAATGTGTATACAGCTACACAAAGCCACGCAAAATAAATTTCCTTATTTTTTTGCTCGCAGTTTCTCCTATTTCTTGGCACATCATAGTATTCAATTTTTCCTTCCTGACTGCTCTCTTGAGTATTAAAAACTTGCTTTCAGAGAACTCCACAACATACAAGAAACACACAGAACAAAGAACTTTTTAAAATTTTCCAAGGCCGCATACCTATACACCAATCACATCTGCAAAAGTACCACCGGGTTTGAAATCGATTGGGTGTGCTCCATGAAAGGTCTTCATACGGGGGAGAAAGGTTACCTTATGGAGGATGAATGCACGAACTAGGAAGAATAAAATTCCAGACATAATTCCAGAAAGCAGTGGGGACACGAACCAAGACATCACTGGAATAGAACACATTAAGAAAAAATATCAAATAATGAAAATCAGAAACCAAAAACCACTTTAAATGTTTAAGAGTTCAAAATTCTTTTGTCTGTCCCTCCACGTTAGAACCCATACCTAATGCCATGGTAACATATGACGAAAACGAAAATTAAGAAGCCATTTGGAATTAAACATACCAATTTTTATCAGTTCAGACCACTTGACACCCTCCTGCCCCTTTGCCACGAGGGAGAAACCAATGGTTGCACCAACAATACAATGGGTTCCAGAAATAGGGAGCTTCAAAAACGAAGCCACGAGTTGCCACACAGCAGAACCTGAAATATAGTAAAGTTTTATTAAGTAAATAGCAAAATTCCATTATGTAAGTGGCGCATTGAGAAAGGTTAATCGGAAAGCTTAAGCACAAAAATGGAACCACCCATGACACAAATTTGCTCACCCACCACGAAGAGGACAAAACATAAAAAGAACTTACCAAACATAGCACTGACTGAGCCGGCCATCAGCAGCCCTTGAGTCGAGTTGTACATCTCCACGTCAATCAAGCCCTTCCGGATGGTTTCGCTCACTTTGGCCCCCAGTAAGACAGAGCCCACTGTTTCAAAGATGCTAGCTAGGATGCAGGCTTGCTTCAGGGTCACTACACCTGAGCCCACAGCTGTACCAAAAGAATTTGCTACATCATTGGCTCCCACGGAGAATGCCAAGACAAATGCAATAATGAAGCCCAGGATGAGCATCCATAGGTAGTCCACCAAAGGACCAGAAGCGGCGGTAGCAGCTGTAGTACTGGTAATCAGCGCTGCCATTCTCTAGAATAGTGGTTGTTTAGTAAGAGAACTACTGAGCGGCTTTCAAGATGTGTAAACAGAATATGAGGTATCAAAAATGCTATAATAAATAATATATATTATATAAAATTAAATACTGTAAACTACGGCACAGAAACCGAGCTGGGGAGTTACTGCTATACGCTGCGTATGGGCATCTGTTGTCTGGGGTTTCTTTGGCTCAGGAGGGCTAAAAGCACGGAGCAGAATTCCATGGCGGAGAAGAGAAAGGACGCAAGTTCATCCTGCGGGGGAGGGGGGAAATAACAATAGCTGCGTGCCCCTGGTGAGCCAGTGGGGTACCCCGCTCTGCCCACGCGCCCAGGGTCCCGCAGTGGCCTCTGCCGGCTACTCCAGACCCCCATCCCCAGTAGGACGCGCGACACGGCGAGGCACGTGGCTCCCGGTCCTCCGCGGCCCGCGCGCGCCCAGCCCAGCCCCTGCGCTGCCAGCCCGCGCGCGCCCTCCGCGCGAAAACCGGAAAAGGGCCGTTCCCGCGCGCGCCGCCCGGGGACCGCCAAAAAGGCCCGCGGGCGGGCGGACGGGCGGAGTGGAGGCGGCCAGCGGCGAAGAGAGAAGCCAGCCGCGCCGCCCACGCCGGCTGCCTCCAGCGCCACGGCGTCCGCGCCCGGCCCCGGGGAGAAGAAAGAGCCTTTACGAGGCGGCGCCACTACCCACCAGGGAAAAGGGAGGGCGGAGCGGGAGACGAGGAGATTGAGGCGGCAGCGGCTGGAGCCACGGGCACACGCGCCTGCGGTCGGCGAGCACACGGCCCGGGTCGGCGGCACCGGGGACAGCTCCGCGGGACTCACGACTTTCCCAGGGAGCAGCCGCGGGGGCTTCAGCAGCCGAGAAGAACCACGCGGAGAGCGCCGGCAGCCATCACTCCAGCGGAGCACCCGCCGGCCCCTACTTATAGCCCGCGCCGCGACCCGCGTGACCCGCCGCGCCTCGCGCCGGGCCCGGAGCCCCGCCCCCGGCATGACGCAGCCCTCCTCGGCCCGGCGTGCCCAGCCGGGTGAGCCCGACGGTGGCGCTCATTGGCCCGGCCCGCGTCGGCGGCCACGCCCCCAGCGGGGAGCCGGTCCACGTGGGGAGGGACAGCCTCCTCCCTGCGGCCACGCCCTGGAGTCTCTGCACCCTCTGGCCCCGCCGGCTGATTACCGCCAGAGATCGAGGGGGACCTCGCCGTCCCCCTAGAGGCCGTCATGTGGGGTTACAGAGGCTGCGACCAAAGTCATTCCTAGGTCTTCTCTCGGGGCCCCAGAAAGCCGTCCGCGCCTTCAGCCGTACTTTCAGCGCACGCATGACCTGCCGCGCCCGGTGGCCACACCCGTCCCGTCTGCCGGGTGACGCTGCGGGAGATCTTGCGCCCTGGGGCTCCGGATCCAGTTCTGGCACGTTGTTGCACCTGTGACTTGTCCTTGGCCTGGCACTGTCCCTCGCCTGGGGGAAGTGGCGGGGGGTGGGGGGGGATGCTCACGTGGTCGCTTTGCTCCCGCAGTCATGCACTTGGGTGAAAACAGACTGAAGAGTCACGGGAACCAGCTTGTCTCCCTAGTTATGGCGCAGAGCTGCAAGGATGGCTGTGGGTCATTAATTTCTCCGTGGCTGACCTGTGTTTGTAACGCCGCAGCTGTTGCGAGGGGGAAGGACACTGCTTCGGATTCAAATTCTGACTCCTTGCTGCAGTGTGTCACCTTGAGCAAGTCCCAGATCTCTGCGTTCTCACAATTGTAAAATGTTGACAGTGGCTGCCTACCTTGTGGCTGGAATTAAATGAATTAACGTGTGTGAATATGACTAGAATTCAGTATATGTTCAGGAAAAGCTGATTTCCGCTTTGCTGTTACCGTGAATATTCCTGTTTTAGGATGTAGAAAAGGGTGGAAGGGGATGTTATTGCATCCTGGAAGCTTATCCTTTTGAGGTAAAGATTGATTTCTGGTCCCCTGCATGGTATATAGTGTAGTTTTGACATTATTTAGATGTGTTACGCACATTTGGGTGTTGATTATATGGCTTACGATCAAGACTAACCAGTCATGCCATGGGAGATTAAGGTCGTGGTCTCTTGTCAGGATTGTGGTGAGATTTAAAAATTCCAGCCAGAAATACCAGGCTTAGAATGCTCTGAAGCCCTCCCCACATTTTTGCCATCTCTAGCAGGAGGGCACTGCATAGCAGAAACAAAGACGTTGTAAATTGTTGCTGCCTGAGTCATTTATAGAGGCTTAAACAACTTGAATGTCCTCTGACCTACCTATAACATTTGATGGAGTTGTATGAGTAACTTACAAAATTGTAGGTCCCAAGGTCGGTCTGAAAAAGAAAGTTCATATCCGGGAGCACTGACCCTGTAGTGTAATCCTGGCACCTTAAAACGTACTGCTCCCTCCACCTTGACGTCAAGGTTATGAAAACATTGAGTAAAAAGGATGATCTGTTCAAAGTCCTTAGTGTTCTGCCAATTTAAAACAGTAATTTTCAAAGCAGTTATTTGCAAGGAAATTGCCTAGAACTTCTCCCAGTGTGCGGTTGTTTTGTGTGTTTGTGTGTGTGTTTTGTTTGTTTGTTTGTTTTCAGTCTGTCCACAGGTGTACTTTTATAGGTCTGTGATAGTAGGTAGCTCTTCAAGTTGGCAAACACCTGCTGGACAACCCCTGAGAGATTCATCTCAGTGAGAGAGCACTCTCCAGCCCCATCGGAGTGGGTTTGCAGGGAAATCATAAGGTAGAGATTCAAAGGAATTCCCTTGCGTTGCAAATGAAAACTGTCTGTATCTTCAGACTCTGATATAGTGTAATCCTTCCTTTTTAGGAAGAAATCCTTATCTTTCCAACACTGAGATGCCTCTGCCGAAGGGTAGAAAGGGAGGTGAGGAATTGGGGTGGGCCCTCACTGCTTTGCCTCAGGATCAGTAGGGTACAGCCCTTGGAGACCAGGACCTTCCTTGGCTGGGACACCTTCATCCTCCCCTAAGGGAGGAGAGGTAGGGATCTGCCTGTGGAAAGAAGTTACAGTGCCTTTTAAATAGAAATAGGAGGTAGGAGGACCGTCAGTTGTCAGTTCGTGCACAAATGGCATTGTTTCTGGCCTTATCTCTGAATGCTGGGGAAACAGGTCAGAGATCCTAAGGAGAATCTAATCTCTTAGAATCCAGGCATTGGCACAAACACCCTCTAGCATCTTAGGGAGGTGGTTTGGTGTAGTGATTAAACACATAGACTGTAAGACCAAACCACCTGCTCTGTTACTAGTCCTGTGACCATAGGCAAATAAATTATCTGCCTCAGTTTCCTGATCTGTAAAGGGGAGACATTGAGAGTTCTAACTCACAGTGCTGTTGTGAGGACCAAATGAATTAATATATGTAAAGCACTTCTAAAAGGGCTCTTATTCTCTTTGTTCAATAACTAGCTGAAGGCCAGTCATACATAGCCCATGTTTAAAATGAAGTATGTGTCAGATGTCAGGACCACCTTCTTATCCCTGCCCTCTGATCCAAGCTCTTTCAAATTTCTCCCACGGCTCATAGTGAGAGGACATGCAAAACGGGCTGCTGTCGGAGGAAGAGGAACAGGGTTGCGGCTCATGCCATGTGAATGGGCTCACTGGCCTGGCCCAGACCCTGACAGCCCACAGGATCTTTGGTGAGTCACTGTCACTGAGCCTGTGAGCCTAGGGTCCCTCTCCAACCTCACCCTCAGAGAGGACGGAACAAGATGACCTGTGGCATGCTGCAGAACACCATGCCGGGCACTGTGGGTTTGGAGTCCTCTTGGGGACGTGTCCATCGTTTACTAATTCGGTGGAGTTGAGCTGCTGAGAGCTAGGAAAGCTACTCTCCCCCCGATCCCAACCTACGCCGGCGGAAGACCAGACAAAAGAAGGAAGCAATGCCATTTCTGCACTTTTTAGTTCAGAGAGGCACAGTCAAGGAAATGCATTTGAGGTCACTGTTCGATGTACTTGAAGTACTCATCCTGGAAATAGTCTACTTGGAGCAGGGGGAGCTCAAGTGGGCATGGGAACATTGTGGAGCCAGACCAGGAACGAAGGCGGCTTCAGAGGCCGTCTATGAGGACTTGGATGGGAGCAGGGGCAAGAACACCCAGGGAAGAGAAGGTAGGAGCCTTGGAGTAAAGGAGAACCAGCTCCTCTCCACCCACCAATGCCCTCCCCATCCCCAGATGAATGAGGTAATAATAATACCTGTAGCTGGACGTGGTGGCTCAAGCTTGTAATCCCAGCATTTTGGGAGGCCAAGGCGGGTGGATCACCTGAGGACAGGAGTTCGAGACCAGCCTATCAACCTGGAGCAACCCTGTCTCTACTAAAAATACAAAAATTAGTTGGGCATGGTGGTGCATGCCTGTAATCCCAGCTACCTGGGAGGCTGAGGCAGGAGAATCACTTGAACCCGGGAGGCGGCGGTTGCGGTGAGCCAAGATCATGCCATTGCACTCTAGCCTGGGCAACAAGAGCGAAACGCCATCTCAAAATAATAATAATAATAATAATAATATCTGTGTTGCAGTTGAATGATTACTGTGTGTCAGGCACTATTTCAGGTGCTCCGCATGGATTATCTCAGGTGATGCTCTCAATAAATCTCGGATGAGGTATTTTCCCCTTACTTTATAGACAGAGAAACGGAGGCACAGAGAAGGAAGCGACAGTTAAAGCTGCGAAGAACCTAACAAATTTCAAGATTGTAAGTGCCTTTTCCCAGGATGCCAGCAAGTACTGAGGCAAGTATGATTGCCCTAAGTGCCAACTCTTACTTGCACTTAGGTTAACACATTTACTTCCTCCTTCTGTCCCCCTCATTTTTATTAACTCTGTTACTTTTACAGCTTGTATTTTGAACTGCGTCAAACCCTGTTGGAATAAAAAAGGACATTTCTAGGAGATCAGTCTTCAAGATTGGCCCCAGTTTCCCCAGAGTAGGAAGAGGCAGGAAGCCAGAGCACATTATCTCTCCAGAAATAAAGTTGTTGCAGTGGCCTAACCATGTCTTAGAGTTACTGAAAACTCTGTTCTCTTGAGATTTCTCAAGAAAGGAAACCTAGCCTGCAAGACAAAATCCACCTGTAGTCAATTCCTACAGGAAATAAATTCAAAATGTTTCAAGCAAGGGCCACATGTCACCACCACCACTTTCCCACTGGCTTTGAATGTGGCTGCCCTCTGTCTCCAGACATTTCCCATTTCCCCCGGCATCTGTGGCTCTGTCCTGGCAGGGTCCAAGGGATGCTTGGGGTCCGGGTGGGGGAAGGGTGCTTTCAAGCACCCAGACAGCCAAGCCCTGATATGGAGACTGGTTGAGACTGGTTGTGACTGGTCTCAGGCCAGCATCTCATGGCAAGAAAGCTAAGTTTTGGTTGTGCCAGACAAACTGGTGGGTCTATTTCTCCGCCAACACAGGAGTATGGGAGGTCGGTCCACCCTCTCTAGATTTTACATGCCTCTGTCCTGGCTGCACATGGCCTGGTCTCTTCCCTTTGGCTTTGAGTTCACACATGTGGGCGTGATATGGCATAGGAGCCAGACAGAGGGAACAGAAGCACAGTTCTTGGAGCTTGAAATGATCCAGGTGTCTCTGGAGCCAGCTTCTGGATAGCACAGCATCCTGAATACTTCTTTAGGAAGACGTCTCTGGTGACTTAAACTGGGACTTCTCGTTTTCCCCAAGGCCCAGTTTCCTCAGCTCTTAAACAGGGAAGAAAGGCAACTTGCTGGAAACTCAGGAACTGTGTGTAATGAAGATCCTGCTGCAGAAAAGGAAGGGTCAGCTCGCTACCTGCACAGTCCAGGATGTGTGGTTTTAGGCTGAGAAAGTGAGGGGGCAGCAGGACGTGAGTCATCCCCACAGTCATCCCAGGAGGAGGTGGAGGGTAACAGCATCTGGCTTTGTATGGCTTCCCTAGCCTTTCATTCATTCGTCTGTTCAGTCAACAAATAGCCTGCTACGGATCTAGTGGATAAACAAGATTGACCAGCCTATGCCTTTATGGGGCACAAACTCCTTCTTGCATTGAGTTTCACACTGAGGACTGGCTGTGAATACAGCAGCCAAGGAGGCAAAGTCAATCTCTCCCCTCCCCCAACAGATCTGCCACTTCTGTACATGAACCACACACCTCGTCTTCCAGTACATCCTTATTTATCATTTGCTTTCTCTGCAGACCAGAGCACAGGAGACTGTGCCAGGCCACTCACTGCACAGTCCACTCCACCACTGCCGAGCCTCCTGCTCCCCAGCATTCCTCTTCCAAGGTCAGTGCCCCTCACTTGTCTGATCCCTTCAGCAAGAGAAAGCTCCCCAACAAGACCCCCACAGAGCTTACTGGGCACAAAAAGCTGAGTTTTCAGGGAGAGAGTAGGGCCTGGGGCTGCACCTCGGCTTTCCTGGTCCAGAAATTCAGGTGTTTGGGGCACTCAAAGAGAGGCTTCTGCTATTGGGAACTGCCTCATGGGAGACTGAGATTCTGAGCAGAACCCAGTTTCTTCATTTTCAGTGGGGAAGTCTATCTCCAATGATGGGACCCTCTTGCCCTCTGCCTAGAGCCTTCACTCCACCCTAGACCTGCTGAATGAGAATCTGCGTTCTAACAAGATCCCCATATGATTCATAAGCATGCTGCAGTTTGGGAAGCAATCACAAGAATGACTCTTGTTACCTGGTAAGTTTAGAAACAATATGTTAACACATTCCGTTTCAGTCAGATGTTCAAAAAACACGACTTTTTTCTATTTTAAGTCCTGTTTTTCTGAGCAACCGTTCCTACTGTTCTAGGTAAGGGATAGTTTAGCACATGGGACCTGGGGCCAGACTATTAGAAATTAGAGTCTTGTCTACCATTTACATGCTATGAGGTTGGGCAAATTGCTTAACTTCTCTGTGCCTCCCATTCCTCTGTAAAGTGGAAATAATAGGGTTGTTATGAGACTTAAATAAGTAAAATGCATAGCACTATCCCTGGCATTTAACAAGCATTTATTTGAATATTAATTGGGTTTGGGTATCCCCCAGTTTTGTTATTTTGTTTTTATTTATTTATTTTTTTTGAGATGGAGTCTTGCTCCATCATCCAGGCTGGAATGCAGTGGCACAATCTCAGCTCAATGCAACGTCTGCCTCCTGGGTTCAAGCAGTTCTGCCACCTCAGCCTCCTGAGTAGCTGAGACTACAGGCTCCTGCCATCATGCCCGGCTAATTTTTGTAATTTTAGTAGAGACAGGGTTTCACCATGTTGTCCAGGCTGGTCTCAAACTCCTGACCTCAAGTGATCCACTGCCTCGGCCTCCCAAGGTGTTCAGATTACAGGCGTGAGCCACCCTGCCCAACCCAAGTTGGTTGGGTTTTTTTTGTTGTTTTGTTTTGTTTTTTTGTCACAAGGCCTCACTCTGTTGCCCAGGCTGGATTACAGTGGTGCAATCTCAGCTCGCTGCAGCCTTGACCTCCCAGGTTCAGGTGATCCTCCTTCCTCAGCCTCCCCAATACCTGGTACTACAGTTGCATCCCACCACGAATGGCTAATTTTTGTATTTTTTGTAGAGACTGGGTTTCACCATGTTGCCCAGGCTGGTCTCGAACTCCAGGGCTCAAGCAATCCACCCACCTAGGCCTCCCAAAGTGCTGAGTTTGCAGCCATAACCCACTGCACCCGGCCTAATTTACCACCTTTACCATCTTTTAGGATGAAGTGCTTCTGTGGCTGGTCTCATCCATTTAGCACAGATTCTTGCCAGTTTTATTTTCCAAAAGTGATTTTCTTCCTGGGGGCAACTTACTGTTGCCCCAAAATATATCCATTTTAGGACTGTTCGTTTATTCAACCATTCAGCACCTACCACCTGGAGGGAATATGAAATTTTTAACTGTGACCTTGAATACTGCCTCTACCTTTTGTTTTGTTTTTTCACTCCTCCCTCTCCACCCATTTACCTCTCCCTTTTTAATGATGGTTATAAAATCAAATGTTAGTGCTGATTTGTAAAAACTATATATATATGTATATATATATATATGTGTGTGTGTGTGTATGTATCTATATATATAGGACTCATTCTCCTGTTTCCAGATACCTTCAAAGGCATTGTTTCATTTTATCTTCACATCTGTGTGATGTAGGCAGAGCAAGTATTTTTTTTACTCTATCACACGGAAATGAGGGTCTGAGAGCCTGCAGTCGGGCAAGTAGCAAGTTTTAGAGTAGGGCCTGGAGTCCTGCAATGGGGGTCCCTGGCAGGCAATGCATGAGAGACTCCAAGTCTACTATACCTCCCACCACCCTGTGTTAACTCCCCATTTAAGCCAGAGGAGTGACTTACAGGTATGGGGATAGGGATGGGATATTCAGGCCAGAGAAGGGAGAGAAAGGGACAAGGGAGAGAGTACTTCATGCAGTGACTTCAATTGCAAATACCTTATTCCATTGTCCCCACTAGAATTCACATTTATCAGACTTGTATTCTGATTATTTCACAATATATGGGCACCGAAACAATCAGACTAATAGGGGAAATAGTTTAGGGCAAGAGGAGCTCAAGATTTTTAAAAATTATTATAAAAATAATACATGCTCGCTGGGTGCAGTGGCTCATGCCTGTAATCCCAGCACTTTGGGAGGCCGAGGCGAGTGGATCACCTGAGGTCAGCAATTCAAGACCAGTCTGGCCAACATGGAGAAGCCTTGTCTCTACTTAAAATACGAAAAATTAGCCAGACATGGTGGAGCATGCCTGTAATCTCAGCTACTCAGGGAGTCTGAGGCAGGAGAATTGCTTGAACTCGGGAGGCAGAGGTTGCATTGAGCCAAGACCACACCATTGCACTCTAGCCTGGGTAACAAGAGCGAAACTCACTATCAAAAAAAAAAAAATTAGCCGAGCATGCCTGTAATCCCAACTACTCAGGAAGCTGAGGCATGAAAATCTCTTGAACCTGGGAAATGGAAGTTGCAGTGAGCCGAGATCACATCATTGCACTCCAGCCTGGGAGACAAAATGAGACTCCGTCTAAAAAAAATAAATAAATAAAATAAAAAGCTCATGTAAAAACTATACCATAGAGAAGAATATCAAGTGAAAAGTGCTCCTCCTTAGAATCTCAACTTTCTAGTCTAACCCCCCGACATAACTACTTTTAATCATTACTTGTAATATACACACACATATAGGTATTTTTACTATAATATATAGTATATGCCTTTTTTCTTTTAATCAGATGAAATCATACCATGGGGTTTCGCAACTTGTTCTTGATACCTTTGCACGTCACTGCATATAGATCTTCTTGCATGCCTTCTTTTATTACCTGCAGTGGAGTAGACCATTATAAAGCATGTCCTTATGCAAGTGGACTCTCTGGGTCATGGGCTATGCAAATATTTTCATTTTATATGATATTGCCAAATGTCCACCCAGCACATAAGAGAAAATGCCAGTTTCAAGGCTGGGGATGTTTTTTGATCCCCTTCTGATTACACATGGCTGGTGGTGTCGTGGCCCATCCATATCTCCTTTACCAACATTAATCCCAGCTTTGGCATCTCTTTAACTCTCAGTAGAATGAAATCTTTGGACGCTGATCCTCAGCAGTGAGGCGTTTTCTTTGCCTTCTCTTTCCAACTCTGTAGTGGTCATTTATTAACAAGCCTGTCTCTCCCTTTCACTGGTCCTTTCCATTTAGACCCTGGCCTCTTTCCTTACTCCATCCTCCTCCCAACCTGCACTTTCTGGAACAGCCCCACAGGGCCCAGCTGGTGGGTGCCTCCTTCTCCAGGGGTGTGGGGTGTATGGTTGGTTTTGTGGTGAGGTCATCCTCATGGTCACCTCCTTGCTTGTTGATGTTCCCTGCCATTGGCATGGTGGTTGTTATGGGATCAGCGTGGGTAACCAAACCAAACCCTGAAGAGACACAGCTTTGCTGCTAGGAATTTTAAATCTGTAGTTACTTACTGTCTCGGCAAAGGCTGGCTCATAATAGCTCTTGTTGCCAGCGGCGCTGATGATGAAACCAGCCCTCGCCCTCACCTTTCAGTGGTTACCCACTTTCACTTCCCGTCTGTCTGCTTATGCCTGGGCCGAAACAGGGACCACTCAGTGCCTCACTAATGTTTACAGCCCTCTGGATGATTTCTAGCCACCAGCTCTGATGGGCCCTATGATGAAGGAAGAAGAGAAGAAGCAGTAGCAAACGGGAAAAGGAATAATTGCTGGTGCTCTGGGTCCCAGCCCTGAGCTTTGAACACCCTTGGCCATTCCCAGAGAGTGCCTGGTCCATCCAGTTGCCTGACTTCCATGCTGCCTAACCACAAGAATAAAGACCAAGGCCAGGGGTACTGGGGCCAGGTGCAGGCTGGCAGGCCTGGCACACAATGGAGGAATAGGGGATGCAGCCTGTTGTGAAATCCAAGCTTAGCATCTCCATCTACCCCGTTCACCTCGTCTGCCTCTTTCTGTCTCATTTTCTCCTTTGTCCTCAGCGAATTCAGTACTTCCTTCTCACTGTCTCCTTCCCTTTTGCCTCCAAACATCTATGCCTTCCTTCTTGTTCCTACCCATCACTTCCACTGCCTGCTCCCTGAGATAGCAGTCTCTACCAGTCCACCTTCCTTCCCCTCCACCTGCTCTCCTCTACCCTGAAAGGTATTGCCCATTTCCGCACCCCTGCTGAAACTCTTATTGCCCCTTAGCTTCAGACGCCCCAGCCTCTTCTCAGCACTCTTTCTGAAACCTCTGCAATTAATAATGCTAATAGAGCACTTCCCTAGGACTGTCTTCTCCCCTGACACCTGTGTACACCCCACCTCTCTAGTTCCACAACAATTTCATTTTTCCTTATCCCCAGTATCTGTCCCTCCACATTTTTTTCAGGGGTTTCACCGAATCCATCCCTGCCCTAAATCACCACCTTCACATGCACTTTTCCACGAAGCCTCCATGTCCTGCCCCATAGCTCTCAATGCGGGCTGCATATCTCTTCTGTTAAATATAACATTTAAACCAAAATGTCTCAGCTTCTCACCTCCCACCCTGAGCAACCTCCCTCTCATGATTCCCCTGCTTCAATAACCAGAGCTGCACCTCTCTTACATACTCTGAAGCTTCAAGCCTGGTGTCCTTTGAATCCAACTTCCACACGGCATCAGTCTTTACATCCTCTGAGATTTCTCCCAAAGCAGTGCCTCTCCCAAATCAGAGCTCCCCACTCTGCCACCTTTTCCAGATTATTGATTCCTGGGTGGCCCAGTCCTGTATACTCTCCCCATGTGCCTTCATCATCACTCCCTTATGCAGACACCTCTCGGGGCCCTCTGTTTGTGGAATGGGGCCCAGCCATGCAGAGTTTGTCCAGTCCACACCCTCATGTCCTTCCCCACTGGGGAACCTCCCTCTCCCATGCTCATCCCAGGGCTGACTTCCCCCAGGCCGTGTGCACCTTACCTCTGTGCACCCCTTTATCATCTGTAGGAGAAGATCTCTTCTCTAAATTCAACTCAGAAATGCAGATGCCTGCCCTATGCATTGGGTCTGCCATTGTCCTCCCTCTTTGCCTGTATACTTGTTTTGTTTTCCCAGCAAAATCAGAAGCTCCTGGAGCACCTTTGCATTTCTTCATGCCCTGCTAAGATGGGGTTGGTAAATTCATAAACTCAGGGGCAAGGCCAGAATGCATATACAACAGGTAGACAAGAAGGACGGTGTTGGCTGCACAAAACCCATCTATAGATTGAATGGACCCGTGGGCCGCACCAGTTTGAGATCCTTAGCCAGGTGCCTGGCCCTGTCAGTGAGTTCATGAATCCTTTGTGGTGGATGCCCCAGAGGCAGCAGTCAGTCCCCAGCATCTGGCAGACTGTTGGGGCGGGTGACCTGATTTCCCTGGCCTGGTGTAGAAGGAGCAGCCTGCCTCAGCAGGCCCAGAGGTGTCAGCTTCTCACTCCGTGGGCTGTGCTGCACCTGAAGTCAGGTGCTGCCACAAGGCTCTGGCTTCCTGTGAGATCTAACCAGCAGTCGCTTTTCTCACTCATATACTAAGGAAAGAGTGGGCCTGCCCTTCCTCCACTCATGACCCACTCAAAGCTGCCCAGACCAAGTTTACCTGGAGTTTGTGGGGGTGATTTTGGCTGGGCAGCACCTTTATGCTCTGAAGCATTTGGGAGATGGGGATAGGGGTGGAGACAGAAGGACAAGAGGAGGAAAGGCAGAGAGCAAGATGCAGGGGGAAACAACGCCCTGGAAACCGGAGCCCTATTTTCACTCCTGTGGCCTGCCTTCCACCCCTACCCCTCCCACTGCCCCAGGCTAAGTCCACGCAGCAGCCCTTGACACCTCTCAGGTGCTTCCCAGCCTCCAGTCTCACTCCACCCCACCCAAGCTACACAGGCGGCGAGACTCAGTTGCTGAACCGTAAGTTTCACAAAGCCTTTCCCCACTGCCACTGCCTGCAAGACAAACTCCAGACCGTTCTGTCTGGCTGGAGCTTTCCATGACAGGGCCCTTCACTGTCTGTCCAGCTTTATTTTCCTCTGTTTCACCACGGGAAAGATGTATTCTGCCCAGTCCGGTTTGTCACCACCACCTCCTGTGCACTGAGGCAAGTGGCCTCACGTGGCTACCTTAGAAAGTTAACTTCTTCAGGAATGTGAGCTGCTCCCAAGTCTATCCCCTCATTCTCCTCCTGGCAGCAAGCCTGGGGAATCGCATGGTTACCCTAATTCCACAGATGAGGAGAAAGGGGCCAGAAGAGTTCAGGTGCTTCTCAAGACCACAGCACAACAAACAGAAGAGCTAGTCTCAACGCAGGCCCTTTTTGCTCCACAGTTCAGGGTCTTCCCACGTAACTTTACTTAAAGGAAAATTGTAAGCTCCTGAGAATGTGGGCTAGGCTGTACTTTTTTTGTTTGTAAATGTGTACATGGGTGTCTTGGTTCATTCATTCCAGGGGTGGAAGTCCTCTGCTGTAACAGAGGACTATAGACCAGGCGGCCTGTAAGCAACATAAATTCATTTCTCACAGGGAGGCTGGGAAGTCCAAGATCAAAACGCCAGCAGAATCAATGTGTGATGAAGGCCCGCTTTCTGGTTCATAGACAGCTGGCTTCTCACTGTGTCCTCAAATGAAGGAAGAGGAGAGGAAGCTCTCTGGTGGTCTCTTTTATAAGGGCACTAATCCCATTCATGAGGTTTCCACCCTCATGACTGCATCACCTCCCAAAGGCCGCACCTCCAAATGTTATCACATTGGGAATTAGGTATCAACACGAATTTGAGGGAGACTTTTTTTTTACCTTTTTTTTTTTTTTAGACGGTGTTTTACTCTTGTTGCCCAGGCTGGAGTGCAATGGCACGATCTCAGCTCACTGCAGCCTCCACCTCCCAGGTTCAAGCGATTCTCCTGCCTCAGCCCCCCCGAGTAGCTGGGATTACAGGTGCGTGCCACCACACCCGGCTAATTTTTTGTATTTTTAGTAGAGACAGGGGTTTCACCATGTTGTCCAGGCTGGTCTTGAACTCCTGACCTCAGGTGATCCGCCTGCCTCGGCCTCCCAAAGTGCTGGGATTACAGGAGTGAGCCACTGTGCCTGGCCACAAACATTTTATCTAGTGACATTTTATCTATTGCTCGTGGGTTACAACTACAATATGTAACAAAACAGAGCTAGGTAAATAATTAAGAGGAACAGTCATGCATTTTTTTTGGTTTTGTTTTGTTTCTTCTTCTTTTTTTTTTTTTTTTTTGAGACACTCTCGCTCTGTCACCCAGGCTGGAGTGTAGTGGCGCTGTCTCTGCTCACTACAACCTCCTCCTTCCAGGTTCAAGTGATTCTCCTGCCTCAGCCTCCCAAGCAGCTGGGACTGCGGGCATGTGCAACCATGCCCGGCTTATTTATTTATTTATTTTTTTGAGTTGGATCCTCGCTCTGTCACCCAAGCTGGAGTGCAATGGCGTGATCTCAGCTTACTGCAACCCCCGCCTCCTGGGTTCAAGCAATTCTCATGCCTCAGCCTCCCTAGTAGCTGTGATTACAGGCACTCGCCACCACCTTCAGCCTATTTTCTTAATTTCTTTCTTTTTTTTTTTTTTTTTTTTTTTGAGACAGAGTCTTGCTCTGTCACCCAGGCTGGAGTGCAGTGGTGTGATCTTGGCTCGCTGCAACCTCTGCCTCCTAGATTCAAGCGATTCTCCTGCGTCAGCCTCCTAAGTAGCTGGGACTATTAATTTCTTAAGTGGTGGCCAGGCGCGGTGGCTCATGCCTGTAATCCCAGCACTTTGGGAGGCTGAGGTGGGCGAATCACGAGGTCAGGAAATTGAGACCATCCTGGCCAACATGGTAAAACCCCATCTTTACTAAAAATACAAAAATTAGCTGGGCGTGGTGGTGCACCTCTGTAGTCCCAGCTACTCAGGAGAGTAGGACTCTCCAGCTGAGGCAGGAGAATCGCTTGAACCCGGGAGGCAGAGGCTGCAGCTAGCTGAGATCATGCCACTGCACTCCAGCCTGGGTGACAGAGTGAGACTCTGTGTCAAACAAACAAACAAAAAAATTTATTAAGTGGTGATGTTTCTATACAAAGTGAAGGGATAACCGAGTTCTGTAATTGAATTACATCACTGCTCCCTGCCCTTCTGCTCCACCGCAGTGTGCCCTGGCCTGCCTCTCCCTGCTGTGACTCCAGAGCCAGTGGTGACCCCCTGCCCAGGCAACAACAGGGAAGAGATGGGCACCTCTAGACCCCAAGATGCAACAGTTCCTTTTCTCCCATTCACACACTCTTTTTGGCCAGCATTTCCCTGGCCGGGCTCCCTCCAGCAGCTCAGTTGAAGAGCTAGCCACCTAAAAAAGATTTGCATTACAGTACAGTGTGACAAGAGCCATCAAAGAGCTGTGCACACAATATCACTGGGGTACCAGGCAGAGTCTGGGGAATCTTTGTGGGGTAGGGACGGGTGTGTTAAAGGAGTGAAGGAAAGATATAAGGCACCGAACAGGAAAGCTGCAAAGAGCAGGCCCTAGGAGCTTGAAGTCCATCATCATTGTCAGTAAGCCCCGCCTTGGCTTCTACTTCTTAATGAGGCCAGACTCTCTCAGTCTGCAGATCAGAGCAAACAGAAGCCCTCATTTGTTTATAGTTTAATCCTAACCCGATCCTAGCTTGGAAGCAAAGCTTCTCTCACTTTAGCAATGACAGCTTCTCCGTACACTTTAGGACCATGGCCTTCCGCCTACAAGTCCCCACAAGCACTTTTTTAAAAAAAAAATGAAATTAAAGAAAATATCAGAGTGCATCCAACAGAGTAAGTATTATTTCATGAAACTTTTGATTCAGTGATGTGTGTGTATGAGTCTGGGTGGTAATGCCAGCTGTATTTCTTACTGAGATTTTAAAAGTTAAACTTTAAACGTTTAAAGGAAAACATCCGTTCATCAAATATTAAGTATGATCAGAAACTGTATCTTGTTCTAGGGTAAAGAAAAGAGCAAGACTTGGCTCCTTCACTTAGGAAGCTGTGAATCTGGGGGCGAAAAGACAAACATACCACTAGGACAGGATGTGAAAACCACACTGACAAAGTGGCGTCAGAGTGCCTGGAGTTGGGAGGAGGAGCCACCACCTTCCAGGGACCCCAGTGCCCCTGGAGGAGGTGGTGTGTGGGCTGGTCCTGAAGCGGGCTGCAGGAGGAAGCGTGTTCTCGGAGGGGATGGGGGCGTGGATGGACAGCTGTAGGCTGGTGTGGGAATCCAGGGCAAGGGGCTGCTGGACAAGGCTTGGGCAGAGGTGACAGGAGGGACACAGGGGCAATGATGACAGGGAGGAAACGGTCAAAGCGGACCAGATATTGACTTTATCCTGTGGGAGATATATATGTGTGTGTGTATATATATACACACACACACACATACACACATACACACACACACACACAGTGGCACGATCTCAGCTCACTGCAACCTCCGCCTTCCGAATTCAAGCGATTCTCCTGCCTCAGCCTCTCCCGAGTAGCTGGGATTACAGGCACCTGCCACCATACCTGGCTAATTTTTGTACTTTTAGTAGAGACAGGGTTTCACCATGTTGGCCAGGCAGGTCAGACATGTGGGATATTTTTTGTTGTTTCAAAAGGGGATAACAATGGGAGGCAGCGACTTGAGGGCCAAATGTTGCATTTGTCCTCGTTTCAAGGATTTTTCGGGTTTATCTGAACATTCATCCTGATTAAAACTTAGGATACGGTGAAGCAGTGGTCTGATAGGAATTCTCCATCTTTTCATTTTGTTCATGTTTCCTCCTTGCCCTCCAGCTAGACCCAGCGTTGGTATGTGGCCACCTTCCTTTCCCACAAAGCCTTTTTGCTTTCCTATTTCTTCTCATTATCCCCACTGTTCACCAACTCCAGCTGCAGAAGGGACCCAGAAGGGGAGAAGTGTTTTCTTCTAACACCTCTCCTCACCCCTGGGGGGGCTACAGGCAAGCTGGCTTTAGAAAGAGACAGCAGGGCTGAGAACTTGCTTTTCAGCTCAGCAAACAGGGAGTGGCTTAGAAAGTAGAGACAAAAGAGAAAAGCAAAAACAACCAAAGGAGCAAACGTTTTGTGCAAAAACATTTTTTAGTCGCAGATCCAGAATATAGAGTCTGCTTCCTCCTAGGTAATCTCTTGGAGCCCAGTAATTGAAAGGGGCGGCAAATATCCAATATCTAAATGTAGCTGTCTAAGGGCTAAAGTTAGGGACTGGAATTTACCAACCTCACCCCAGCCTCATTGTGGACATCTTCCTTCCATGATGTTCGTCTTGACTTGGAACTCTTATATTAAGAGTCATCCAGCAGCGTGATGGACGTCCTTCTGTGTCGTTCATTCCTATGCAGAAGCTGGTCTCCTTTGCTCTTAACACACCAAGCTCCTTTTAACCCTTTGCTCCAAGTGTCTTCTGCTCTCTGGAGTTCTCTGGCTGCTTTTCTATACCTACCTAAAATCCTATATCCTCCAGGAAAGCAGCCCACACAGAGTGCCCAGAATTCCTAAAATCTTTTTGGTCTTTAAATCTTTTTGTTTTGTTTTGTTTTTGAGACAGAGTCTTGCGCTGTTACCAGGGCTGGAGTGCAGTGGTGCGATCTTGGCTCACTGCAACTTCCGCCACCTGGGTTCAAGAGATTCTCCTGCCTCAGCCTCCCGAGTAGCTGGGATTACAGGCACCCACCATCATGCCCAGCTCATTTTTTGTATTTTTAGTAGAAACAGCGGTTCACCATGTTGGCCAGACTGGTCTTGAACTCCTGACCTTGTGATCCACCCACCTCGGCCTCCCAAAATGCTGGAATTACAGGCGTGAGCCACTATGCCCGGCCTGGTCTTTAAATCTTTATAAATGATAAAGGAATTATTCATTCCCTTATGTATAACCTCAGGATGTTAAATGTTTGTCCCTGAGATGTTAAGTGTTGTAAATTCTTGGAACTCAGAGACACTAAATCATCCTTCTGTGCCTGGCTCAGAGCTGAGGATATAATAGGATTTCAGAATTGAGATCTAATATAAATCTGGTGCAAAACCTGAGTTCAAGTCCCTGGGAGCTTGGGAGCTTCCTTTGCCTCCTTCCTAAAGGGCAATTCCCCTTTTGTAAAACTAGACTAGTCATCGTACCTACCATTTAGGGATGCTGCAAGGGTTAAACTAGAAAATGTTTAACATGTTACTGGGATTAATTATTTTTACTACAAAATGGTAAGATAGAAGTCAAAGGGTACATTTTATTTGCTTGTTTCTGCTTGTGTTCAACTTTAGCGTTTTCCCTGTCCTTGTGAGTTTTATTTGTATTTATTTTTGAGATGTGAAATATTAAAATGATTTTAAAAGTCAGGTCAGAACAAAAAGAGGACCGGGTGTGGTAGTTCACACCTGTAATCCCAGCACTTTGGGAGATGGAGGCAGGAGGACAGCTTGAGCCCAGGAGTTCAAGACCAGCTGGGCAACATAAGGAACCCACATCTCTGCTAAAAATAAAATAAAATAAACAAAAAGAGATATTCCTAGGAGTCTCATTCCCCCTCATTCCCTTTATTTCCATCCTGTTCCTACCATGCCCTGCAGGTAACTAATCTCATCCATCTCTGTTTTTTTCTTTTTCTGTTTCTTTTTCCTTGAACAAATAGGTAAATGTGGCCGGGCGTGGTGGCTCACGCCTGTAATCCCAGCACTTTGGGAGGCCGAGGCAGGTGGATCACGAGGTCAGGAGATCAAGACCATCCTGGCTAACACAGTGAAACCCCATCTCCACTAAAAATACAAAAAATTAGCCGGGCGTGGTGGCGGGCACCTATAGTCCCAGCTACTCGGGAGGCTGAGTCAGGAGAATGGCGTGAACCCGGGAGGCAGAGCTTGAAGGGAGCTGAGATCACACCACGGCACTCCAGCCTGGGTAACAGAGCGAGACTCTGTCTCAAAAAAAAAAAAAAAAAAAAAGGTAAATGTTCTGTTTCCTCCTCTCAAAGGTATACTTGAGACAATGTCCTTTCGAGACCAGTTTTTCAGGACTCTGGCCATCTTTTGCACATGTTGGTTGGGAGGTTGGGAGGTGCTAGGCGGGCAGGAGCTCTGTGACAGTGGCCTTAGTTGTGTCCTAATCCTCCCCTCATTCTTCACATGACTAGCTGTATCATAAATACTTACCCCAGGTCCCAAAGGTGTCTCTATGATTGGTAATGGGGCCACAACCCAGTTCCTGCTACCCAGGAGACTGAGGTTCAGGTTTCCTGCCCTAGTGAAGCATCCCCGCCAAGCTCAGCATGGCCTGCTGATTCTCCTGGAGATGGAGGTAATGCAGGTACAAGCTTGGATTTCTGAAGAACCACTCTTGGTGCTTGCAGAGCCACCACAAGTACCGGCCACACTCCTGCAACCTTCACACCTTATGAGAAAACAGCACTTTATGCTTCTAATCTGTATATATATATATATTTTTAATGAGATCTGAAGAATCAAGGCCAAAAGACGCCTGGGTGTTTCTCTGTAGGACCTCATTTTAAGGAGGGAAAAACCTGAGTAAATTAAAGTTTGCAGCCCTAGGGCGGTGGTCCAAGGCAGTGGAGGCCCACCGCTGGAGGTATTCATTGGAAAAAGCAGTGGGAGTGGAGAATTCTGTCTCGGAGTAAGCTGTCCACAAGTCTGCTCGGAGGCTGTGACTCACTCTGAGGAAAAGGAGTGCCCTGTATTCTGGAGGAGGCTGCTTTCTCCAAACAGGAGATCTGTGGCCAAGGAAGGAAATGAAGCAATCCAAGACTGATCAGCATCCATGGGGCAGGCAGAGCTAGACGTCCACACCACCCCCAACTCTTTCTGCTTTATATTTGCCCTGTGCCCCCAAGGAACAAACAGCACTAAAGAACTGGATTCTGGTGAGAAGGGAATCAGGCCCTATCTTGGGCCCTCTCTGGACCTTCGTTTGCCCGTCTCGAAGGTTAAGGGGTGAACTGGACAGGGAGGAAACTGGCAGCCAACTCATGTCCCAACTCAGCCTGTGGCTGCATTTTATCTTACTCACAGTTAGAAAAACAATTCCATTTAGGTGCCTTTGCACAAGGCTCTTTTCTCCAGTTCGGCATAGCCACTACCATTTCCTGCCATCTTACCCTAAGTCAGCTTCACAAACTCAGGCTCCCTGCCTGCCCTTTGAAGTTATTTGAAATGACAACTCTAGCACTAGCAGCAACCAAGTCCCTTCCAGCTCTGGGGTCCCTCCCGAGGATTCTATGCCTCAGAGAAACAGTGAGTAGAAGCAGGGTGAGCAGGCTGCCCTGGGATGAGAAGGAGATGATCCTTAGTCTCGGGATGCTACAGAGGGTGAGTGTGGCAGCATGCCAGGGCTGAGCATCTGCCAGGCAACACCATCACGGCTTAGGGAGAACTCAAAAACAGCCTTTTTTTACAGCCTCCTGGTGCATCCTGTTTCTCTGGTGCTGCTGCCACCAGCAAGTGGGCACCATGCCCACCCTGCAGTGGGCAGTGAGGGGGCTAGGTGCCCATCTGTCCTGTCTCCTAAGCAGGTGCTGGGAAGATGGCGCCTGAGCTCAGGCTGCCCTCTGCTGGGTGAGCACGGAAGCTGCTGTGGGGTCAGACTACAGAAAATCCCACGGGAAGGAGGCACCCTCTCTCAGATTCTCCACATTCGTGAGGTGGGAATGGCTTGATTGTGGGCTGCTGCATCCCTGCCACCTTCCAAAGAAGACTCAGTCTCTAGGAAGGTAGTCTCAGGTCCTGTAAGTCTGCATTTAAACAAAATCCCTTTCTTTCTTTTTTTTTTTTTTTTTTTTTTTTGAGGCAGAATCTCACTCTGTTGCCCAGGCTGGAGTGTAGTGGTGCAATTTCAGCTCACTGCAACCTCCGCCTCCTGGGTTCAAGTGATTCTCCTGCCTCAGCCTCCCGAGTAGCTGGGACTACAGGCACCAGCCACCATGCCCAGCTAATTTTTGTGTTTTTCCTAGAGACAGGGTTTTACCATGTTGGCCAGGCTGGTTTTGAACTCCTGACCTCAGGCGATCTGCCAATATCAGCCTCCCAAAGTGCTGGGATTATAGGCATGAGCCACCGTGCCTGGCCCCAAAATCCCTTTTCTGACATAGGGCCTAGCACAACGATGTGCTCAGTAAATATATATTGAATAAATAACTAGGCCAGCGGTTACCTACGGTAGAAACTGCTTCTGTCTTGTTTGGGAGGGCAACTTTATTGTTTTTCTTCCTCAACTTCCTCTAACAGGCGCTAACCCCTGATGTCTACTCGGGGTCCTGCCTGGCTGTCCCAATTCCAAGCTGGTGCTCTGGCCTGGGCATCTTCCTCCGGGCTCCCCAGGGCATGGCTTCTCCTAGTTCCTCACACCCAACCCAGGTTCCTGCTGAGATAAGCACAAATCCCCCTCTTCTCTCGTCATTTCCTTCTGCCTTCCATTTGAACACCTGGATTCTCGTTCCGCCTTGAGCTCACCGGACTTAGAGATATTCTCTCCTTCCTGAGGCAGCCACAGGGTGTTTCTAGCCCACTTCACTATTAACTGTTATTACTTGACACATGGACACGTGTCCATGGGGTGCGGTGGGCAGCAGGAAGGGCTGGGAACTTCTGGTTTCTAGGAGGAAACTCTGGGGCCCCCCTAGGGTTGTCCTGGGATAGGACCAGGCCCAGTTTGGGGCTGGGGTAGGGCTGTGTGGGACTGAGCTGAATGCCCCATCAAAGATGAACTTTTCTTCAAGCATATTTCAGGTGTTCTCACTTAGCTCTACACAATGATCTCACCAGATGTGGCGGGGGGGAAATGGGGCTCCCTTGGGTTTTTCCTATTATACCTATTTCTCTTCCAATTTATATTTCCTAATCAACAATAGAGATCTGTTTTTGATTAGCTAGATGAGATACATAGGAAAAATGCGGCCGGGCACTGTGGCTCACACCTGTAATCCCAGCACTTTGGGAGGCCGAGGCAGGTGGATCACAAGGTCAAGAGTTCAAGACCAGCCTGGCCAACATGGTGAAACCCCCATCCCTACTAAAAATACAAAAATGAGCCGGGCATGGTGATGTATGCCTGTAATCCCAGCTACTTGGGAGGCTCAGACAGGAGAATTGCTTGAACCCAGGAGGCAGAGGTTGCGGTGAGCCAAGATTGCACCAGTGCACTCCAGCCTGGGTGACACAGCAAGACTCCATCTCAAAAAAAAAAAAAAAAAAAAGGAAAAATTCAAAGGGCTATAGAGTCAGTAAAAAGTTATAGTCGCTCCCACCCGTTCCCCCATTTCCCTTGCAGAGACAGTCTGCTGCCATTTTCTTGTGGATCCTTCTAGAAACAATATCATGAACATAGTTATATGTATATAGGCATGCATTCAGTCAGTATTTGAACACCTGCTCTGATTCAGGTACTGTTCTTCTATAAAACATATAAAAATCCTTGTTCTAGAGAACCTACATTCTAACAGGAGGCAAGGAGTCAGAGAATAAATGAGGTAAATCAAATATATGACATGTTAGATGTTGATACATGCAATGGAAAAAACTTACACAGGGTAGGTGAGTTGGGGTGTGGTCCCAAGTGCCTTTCCCCTGGGCTGCGTCTCCTCACCCTGAGAAACCTGGGGCCACACGGCTGGTGCAGCTCTCAATTCTGGTTTCTCACACTCAGGAACCCCACCCTTCCCTGGTGAGTCAGCCCTTCACGTGGCTTCCTGATGTTGAAGGGCAGGCCTCCCTTACTGCCTCAAGGCTGTTCATCATCTTCAGCTTACATCCTGGGTCAACGTTGATGACTACTTTGCTGGCTTTAATTAAGTGGTCTATGGGCCAGGAGAATAAGGATCAACATCATCTGGGGACTTGTCAGAAATGCAAATTCTCAGGCCCCACCCCAATACTACTGGATCAGAAACTCTAGGTTGGGGTCCAGCAATCTGCATGGTTTTTGTTTTAGTTGTTGTTATTGTTTTAGAGACAGGGTCTTGCTTTGCCGCCCAGGCTGGAGTACAGTGGCTATTCACAGGCACAATCATAGCGTGCTGTAGCCTCAAACTCCGGGGCTCAAAAGATCCTTCTGCCTCAGCCTCCCAAGTAGCTAGGACTACAGGCGCACCCTACTGCACCCAGCTGAGCAATCTGTGTTTTAAAAAGCCTTCCAGGTAGCTCTGATGCATGATAAAGCTTTTATGAACCTCTGCTCTGCGGAAATGCTTTACCATCTCACATGCCTACCAGCTGTGGTCATAAGCACACATTTTATATAATCGTACCAAGTTTTGAAAAATCTTTTCCAAGTTAAATCCTAGACAAGTGTACAAATTATATGTTAAGAAGTAACAGATAAATCTTACAGCCCAATTATTTGAAAGTAAGAATCAAGTCATTTGAGTCTGGGCCTCCGAAATTTAACATGTAAGAATATTCATAGAAAATTGACTTTGTCCTAAATTCTTATCCCTAAATCCTGTTTTATTTTATTTTTTATTTTTTTTAAATTTTTTTTTTTGGTTTTTTCTTTTTTGAGTTAGAGTCTTGCTCTGTCGCCCAGGCTGGAGTGCAATGGCACGATCTCAGCTCACTGCAACCTCTGCCTCCCGGGTTCAAGCAATTCTCCTCGCACCTCAGCCTTTTGAGCAGCTGGGATTACAGGCGCCCGCCACCATGCCCGGCTAATTTTTGCATTTTTAGTAGAGATAGGGTTTCACCATATTGGCCAGGCTGGTCTCGAACTCCTGACCTCATGATCTGCCCACCTAGGCCTCCCCAAGTGCTAGGATTACAGGTGTGAACCACTGCACCCAGCCCCAAATCCTGTTATTTAAAAGATGACAAAATTTGAGCCTAGGCGACATATCAAGACCCCATCTCTACAAAATCTTTTTAAGAAATAGCCAGTTGGCTGGGCGCGGTGCCTCACCCTGTAATCCCAGTACTTTGGGAGGCCAAGGTGGGTGGATTACAAGGTCAGGAGTTCAAGACCAGCCTGACCAATATACTAAAAATACAAAAATTAGCTGGGCATGGTGACACCCACCTGTAGTTCCAACTGCTTGGGAGGTTGAGGCAGGAGAATCACTTGAACCCAGAAAGTGGAGGTTGCAGTGAGCCGAGGTCATGCCACTGCACTCCAGCCTGCATGACAGAGCGAGACTCCATCTCAAAAAAAAAAAGAAAAGAAAAGAAAAAAGAAATAGTAAGGCATGGTGGTGCATGCCTATAGTCTCAGCTACTCAGAAAGCTGAGGCAGGAAAATCACTTGAGCCCAGAGGTTCAAGCCTTCAGTGAGCTACGATTGACACTGCATTCCATCCTGGGCAACAAAGAGAGTCTCTGTCTCTACTGAAAAAAAAAAAAAGAAAAAATTTGGAAATAAATGAAATTAAAAGTGCAAGTTATTAAAATACTGCTAAATAGCAATAGATAATGTATCTTCCTCTTTACACTTTGCAGAAGAAACGGTGAATGGTACTTATTAGGCAATGTGTAAAGCACTTGACATGTGTAATCTTATCACATCAGCACAAATGACACACGATCCAAAGAACATTTTTGGCTCCAACTTACAGATGAGTAAGCAGGCTCAGGGAGGATCTTTCCTGAGAGGCATTTAGCAGCAGAAAGGGCCAGGAATTTGGGTTCTGTAATGTCAGTCTGTGCTCATTTTACTGGAAGCCACATGTGTAGATACTGGTATTATCTGAGCCTAATCCCTGGAATCTCTATGGTCAATTGGAGAGAGGCTTAGGGAGATCAGGGGATAGATAGGTCTTGGCCAGAGTCCACCTCACAGTGGGTCAGGTAGGATCCCAGGCACGCCGTGTGGCTATTTTGCCAGCCTTGCTGTCCTTACCTGAGGAATGTGGTCTGTCATGGTGGGAATGCCCAGTTAGAATCCTTGAAAGGGCCACCTACAACCAAGATAATAACCTAAAAACAATTCTGTGGAGGAAGACGCGGTCGTAGGTGCTGAGGATTTCTGGTCCGCACTCTCCTGCTCCTGACTTACCGCTGTTCACTCTCGCCGAGGAACAAGTCATTCAGGAAGCCGCGCGGCAGCCATGGCTTTTAAGGATACCGGAAAAACACCCGTGGAGCCAGAGGTGGCAATTCACCTAATTCGAATCACCCTAACAAGCCTCAACGTAAAATCCCTGGAAAAGGTGTGTGCTGATTTGATCAGAGGCGCAAAGGAAAAGAATCTCAAAGTGAAAGGACCAGTTCAAATGCCTACCAAGACTTTGAGAATCACTACAAGAAAAACTCCTTGTGGTGAAGATTCTAAGACGTGGGATCATTTCCAGATGAGAACTCACAGGCGACTCATTGGCTTGCACAGTCCTTCCGAGATTGTTAAGCAGATTACTTCCATCAGTATTGAGCCAGAAGTTGAGGTGGAAGTCACCATTGCAGATGCTTAAGTCAACTATTTTAATAAATTGATTACCAGTTGTTAAAAAAAAAAACAATTCTGTGCCTGAGGACATTGCAGAAATTAGTTCCATAAAGATTTGAAAGATGCAGGGCTACTGATTTCCATAACACCACTATTACCTCACCTATTTGGTCAGTGCAAGAGGCAAATGTTGGTGGAGAATGAAGGTGGATTAACACAAACATATTCATGGGTTTGCTTGTCCCGCCCACAGCACTTCCTCCAGCACCATATATTCATAGATTTACAAATGCTTATTCAATTGCAATGATGTCTTACACACAAATTATTTGTCCATGGGCATGTTTTCATGATAAAAGATGTTAAGCTATGGGCCATGGCTATGGAGTTCCTGCTTACTACATGCCACATCTCCTAGCAGCAGGCAGCTTCACAGAAGGTAGTGGAAAGACCTGCCGCAGCCTTAATTATGGTGGCAGTGTGGGCTCCACATCTATGACTTTACAACGTGTAGTGAACCTTTGGATACCTCTCAGAATTTCCCATCAGGACCTAAGCAGTCATTCCATGAGCTGCTAGAGTATGGACTGCTAATGATTCACAGGTGAAACCTCTTCCAAGAATGTCCTTGGCCCACAGGAACAGTCTTACCCAAGGTCATGCACCCTTCCCAGTGTAGGGACACACAGCCTGTTCTAAGGATATGTAATACTTCTGTCCATAATAGCAAGTGATGTTGCCATTGGAAAAATGCTACAATAAGAAGAGCATTAGTGGGATGAGAGCACATCCAGGACCCACTGGGCTCCCTGAGCCCAGCCATGTGGTGTGGGTGAAGCAGTACAGGCGGGGAAAAGACCACTGCACTGAGGAAAAGAGCTGGCAGAGGCCAGCGTGCTTAAGAACAGTGTCCAGGCCAGGCACAGTGGCTCATGCCTGTAATCGCAGCACTTTGGGAGGCAGAGTGAGCAGATCACAAGGTCAAGAGATCAAGATCATCCTGGGCCACATGGTGAAACCATATCTCTACTAAAAATACAAAAATTAGCTGGGCATTGTGGCATGTGCCTGTAGTCCCAGCTACTTGGGAGGCCGAGGCAGGAGAATCGCTTGAACCCGGGAGGTGGAGGTTGCAGTGAGCCAAGATCGAGCCCCTGCACTCCAGCCTGGCATCAGAGTGAGACTCCATCTTAAAAAAAAAAAAAAAAAAGCAGTGTCTGGCAGGCTGTACAGACTGCACTCTACTCAGGCCAGTTAGCTCTAATGATCCTTTTCAGCTACAAGTGCCAGTGACTGGCTACTCTGTAGAATGGGGTCATCAGGCATCAAAGGAGTCACATAATGGCATTACAAGATGGCCAGACATCCCTTGATCCCAGAGGAACATTTTGTGCCCAGGATCCCAGAGGAACATTTTGATCCCAGAGGAACATCTTCATGGAGGCATTGATACACCAAGTCCCTAAGGATGCCTGAAGCTGGTTCACAGTGGAGCCCACTAAGTTACAGGCTGGTGGATTGTTCTTGGCCCCTGCAGCTGTGCAGCCACAGGGGAAAACAAAAGCTGTTTAAAATTTTGCACACAAAAAAAGGTACTACCCAGTGGACACAGTTGGGGACAGTGGTGGTTTTCCTGAAAAACCCCTCCAAAATGCTTGTTGCTGCTTTTTCATTGATTTAGAGACGGTAGCCAATGGGCTGGCAGTGCAGGCCTGTGCCTGGAAGCAAGACTAAATGATCAAGTCTCAACTCCTATGGCAGTGAACATTATGGTATCAGACTTTTTTTTTTCTTTTTTTCTGAGATGGAGTCTCCCTCTGTTGCCCAGGCTGGAGTGCAGTGGCACGATCTCAGCTCACTGCAGCCTCCATTTCCCAGGTTCAAGTGATTCTTCTGCCTCAGCCTCCCAAGTAACTGGGATTATAGGTTTGCACCACTGTGCCTGGCTAATTTTTTTTTTTTTTTTGTATTCTTAGTAGAGACGGGGTTTTGCCATGTTGACCAGGCTGGTCTCGAACTCCTAACCTCAGGTGATCCACCATGCCTGGCTAATTTTTTTTTTTTTTTTTGTATTTTTAGTAGAGACGAGATTTTTGCCATGTTGACCAGGTTGGTCTCGAACTTCTGACCTCAAGTGATCCACCGCCTCAGCCTCCCATGCTGGGATTACAGGTGTAAGCCACTGCACCCAGCCTCAGATTTTATTAATACTACACCACTGCCCTCTGTTTTATGGATGTGGATGTCCATAAAAATAGCATGAGTGAAATTCAAAACCTGATCAGACTTGTGCCTTCCAGGTAAGGACAACTGAATACACCATCACAGAGGCCACGGCATTCTGTCTACAATGCAGGACTGGGACCCAAAGCAAAGATGAATGACTCCAGCACAGGAAGCCACCGAAGTCTGGTAAATGAGCCTGTCAGTCAAGGGGCAAAGAAAACTCCAGGGCACATATAAACTCAGGACACCAGATTCTGGCCAGTCCTGGCAAATAGGCTACATAACCTCCTAAATGCTCTGCTTGGGGATGCAATTAAACACTGCCTACAGTAGGCACCTTTCTGGGTATGGCATGGCAATGTAGGTCCTCACCACAGATAGGAGATGTAACATAAATTTAGGGACTCGCAGATGACCTGTGTTACATACTGAGATTCCCTGAATGTATCTCATCAAATGATGCTGCATTTATAGTCAAGAGTACCCAACACTGGCCAACCACCTTGGACATTGCCAGGACATCTCAGGACCCTCATCACCCACAGGCAATATATGCCATAAAAGGATGGAATGAGGCTGGGTGCCGTGGCTCACACCTGTATCCCCAATACTTTGGGAGGCTGAGGCAGGTGGATCGCTTGAGACCAGCCTGGGCAACATGGTGAAACTCTGTCTCTACATAAAATTCAAAAAATTATCCGGGCGTGGTGGTACACCCCTGTGGTCTCAGCTACTTGGGAGGCTGAGGTGAGAGGATCACCTGGGCCCAGGAGGTTGAGGCTGCAGAGTAAGCCATGATTGAACCACTGCATTCCAGCCTGGGCGACAGAATGGGACCCAGTGTCAAAAAAAAAAAAAAAAAAAAAAGAGAGAGAGAGATGGAAATGGATGCTTAAAGGAGAAACTAAAAAGGGTACATAGAGAACCAAAGCTCAATTCTCAATAGAGTACACACTTAGACAATATGGATTCTAAATGTGCCAATACCCCAAAAGGGAACTTCCTTTTTAAATAGAATCTGTGTGAGTTTGAGGAGTCAGGGAGGAGGCCCAGACTGTCTGTAAGAGACCCAAACCAACACAATATACTCTCATTCCTCATTCCTCCTTTCCCTCCCATGCTCACCCCTGGGGAAACCAAACTATTGGAATTAGCAAGTAGCTAAAAAGTCAGGGGTGGGAAACTAACGTAATTTTTTTTTTTTTTTTTTTTTTTTTTGAGACGGAATCTTGCTCTGTTGCCAGGCTGGAGTGCAGTGGTGCAATCTCAGCTCACTGCAACCTCTGCCTCCCGGGTTCAAGTGATTCTTCTGCCTCAGTCTCCCGAGTAGCTGGGACTACAGGTGCCCACCACCACGCCCGGCTAATTTTTGTATTTTTAGTAGAGACAGGGTTTCACCATATCGGCTAGGCTGGTCACAAACTCCTGACCTCAGGTGATCCACCCACCTCGGCCTCCCAAAGTGCTGGTATTACAGGCGTGAGCCACAGCGCCCAGCTTTTTTTTTTTTTTTTTTTTGAGACGGGGTCTTGCTCTGTCGCCCAGGCTGGAGTGCAGTGGCACAGTCTTGGCTCACTGCAACCTCCACCTTCCTGGTTCTAGAGATACTCCTGGCTCAGCCTCCGAGTAGCTGGGACTGTAGCTGGGACTATAGGCATGTGCCACCATGCCTGGCTAAATTTTAGGTATTTTTGGTAGAGACAGGGTTTCTCCATGTTAGCCAGGATGGTCTTGATCTCCTGACCTCATGATCCACCTGCCTCGGCCTCCCAAAATGCTGGGAATACAGGTATAAGCCACCATGCCCGGCCTAACCTGATGCTTCTTTTACTGTCCAGTTGTGCTCCCTGTATCGGGGCAATTATAGATACTGATGATATTGATCATGAGTATGAAGTGATGACTCCCAAAGTGGTCCCGGCATGGCCCACTATGTGAGGGAGTGGAAGATGTTCTAGATGGCACAAGTTGCACACACACACACGCACACACACACGCACACACAAAGCTGCACTGCTTAGGAATAAACTCAGCCATATGGTGTGTATTAGACCGAATGAGGACTGCAGGGACTAGCTATACCTATCTCATGGCCATGAAAAAACATCAAAAGCCCAGGATGGTGGTGAAGGAACACCCTAGATCTCTCTTGGCTCTTGCCTGCAGAACACCTGCCTTGGCCTGTCATCTCAGAATCTTTTCGTCACATTGTCCAGGCTATCACCACTGCCCTCAGTCTAACTACTACTCCCATTCTATCGAGAGACCTTAAATCGAGTACCTCTAACTTTAGAAGTGGAGAACTTCTGCCCAAGACATCAGAAAAAAATAATTTTCTGGACACTTAGGTTTCTTTCCTACTTACTCCTATCCTATTATTGCTGGTATCTCTGGTCCCCTTCCACTACCTAAAAATATAACACAACTTCCTTGTGTTGCTCAATCTATCTTACCCCTCCTGACCCTGCTGATAAACCTTTAATAGCTCCTTCTGCCTGGGCTCGATGGCTCATGCCTGTAATTCTAGCACTTTGGGAGGCTGAGGCAGGTCGATCACTTGAGATCAGGGGTTTGAGACCAGCCTGGCCAACAGGGTGAAACCCCACCTCTACCAAAAATATGAAAAATTAATTAGATATGGTGACATGTGCCTGTAATCCCAGCTACTTAGGAAGCTGAGGCAGGAGAATTGCATGAACTCAGGAGGCGGAGGTTGCAGTGAGCCTAGTTCGTGCCAAAGCACACCCGCCTGGGGGATGGAGCAAGACTTCATCTCAAAAAAAAAAAAAAAAAATAGCTCCTCCTTTGAGTATTTTGGAAGTATTCTTCCAGGAACTATTCCTTCTTTCAGGCTCTTTCTGATACTTAAAAATCCCAGCCTCCAGTCTTATGAGAATTGGACCTTGACCTCACATCAATACTGTGCTGCTGCTGTGGTCACCCAAACCTATCAGCAGAGTCTAATTCACCCTGAGCGGGACGTAGCATTGATACTAGGTTGGGCTATGATAGCCGGAGACTTACACTCTTACAGTTTTGCCCCAAATGAATAGCACTTCTTATGGTGGATATCAGGCCTATAATTGCCTACCACGCACCCAATTTGGGCTATCAAGTGTGAGTGGTAATGGATGATCACATTGCCCTGGATTTTCTGCCAGCCAGCCAGCCAAGTAGGACGTCTGAATTAATGACATACCTAACTGGCTTGGCTCTGGATGGGAAGTCTGATTGCAGCCTATCTTTTTCCAAGCAGGCCTAATTGTCCTCCTGGGAGTCATCGTCATGGTTACTCTCATTTAATGTTGCCTAAGAAAAAGGATTTGGTCCAACCCTCTACCAGTACATCTAAGGTAAGTGATGGAGAATTTCCAGGCCAGGCACAGTGGCTCATACATGTAATACCAGCACTATGGGAGGCCCAAGTGGGCAAATCACTTGAGCTCAGGAGTTTGAAACCAGCCTGAGTAACAAGGTGAAACTCCACCTCTACCAAAAATTCAAAAATTACCAGGTGTGGTGGTGCACACCTGTGGTCCCAGCTACTTGGGAGGCTGAGGAGGGAGGATCACTTAAACCCGAGAGGCAGAGGTTGCAGTGAGCCAAGATTGTGCCACTGCACTCCAGCCTGGGCAACACAGTGAGACCTCATCTCAAAAAAAAAAAAAAAAAAAGAATTCCCAGGCTCAGCGCAGTGGCTCACGCCTGTAATCGCAGCACTTTGGGAGGCCGAGGTGGGTGGACGACTTGAGGTCAGGAGTTCAAGGCCAGCCTGGCCAATATAGTGAAACCCTGTCGCTACTAAAAATATAAAAAATAACCAGGTGTGGTACCACATGCCTGTGGTCACAGCTACTCAGGAGGCTGAGGCATGAGAATTGCTTTAACCTGGAGGCAGAGGTTGTAGTGGGTCAAGATTGCACCACTGCACTCTAGCCTTGGGCAACAGAGTGAGACACCATCTCAAAAAAAAAAAAAAAAAAAAAAGAATATCCAGAAGAATTATCAGCAGGGTATGTGGAAGGTCCACAGTGGTGGTGTGGAGTGCCAACTCCACAGTGCCCTGGCGACCCTGCACGTCTCCACTTAGGCCATGTAGACAAGGCTCAACCACAGTCTGACTCCCCTTGTGCAAGAACACCCGAGGCTCCTGAAACATGGTGAGATTGTAACCACCCAGTAAGTTCACTTTGCCCCCTGCCTAGACAGAGGCCATTTTTCAAGACAGGGGAATTACATGGAGAAAAAGTAATTCATGCAGACCTGGCTGAGCAGGAGACCAGAGTTTTACTATTACTCAAATCAGTCTCCCTGAAAACTCAGGGATCAGGAGAGAGATTCAAGATGGCCGAATAGGAACAGCACCGGTCTGCAGCTCCCAGCAAGATCAACGCAGAAGGTGGGTGATTTCTGCATTTCCAACTGAGGTACCTGGTTCATCTCACTGGGGCTGGTTGGACAGTGGGTGCAGCCCACAGAGGGTGAGCCGAAGCAGGGTGGGGTGTCGCCTCACCTGGGAAGCGCAAGGGGTTGGGGAATTTTCCCCCCAACCCAAGGGAAGCTGTGAGGGTCTCAGCCTGAGGAAGTTGGGCACACATACTGCGCTTGTCCCATGGTTTTCACAACCTGCAAACCAGGAGATTCCCTCTGGTGACTACCCCACCAGGGCCCTGGGTTTCAACCACAAAACTGGGTGGCCAACTGGGCAGACACCGAACTAGCTGCAAGAGCTTTTATTTTATTTTATTTTTCCATATCCTAGTGGCGCCTGGAACGCCAGAGAGACAGAGCTGTTCACTCCCCTGGAAAGGGGGGCTGAAGCCAGGGAGCTAAGTGGTCTGGCTCAGCGGTTCCCACCCCCACGGAGCCCAGGAAACTAACATCCACTGGCTTGAAATTCTCGCTGCCAGCACAGCAGCAATCTGAGATCCACCTGGGATGGTGGAGCTTGGTATGGGGAGGGGCGTCTGCCATTGCTGAGGCTTGAGTAGGCAGTTTTACCACCACAGTGTAAGCAAAGCTGCTGGGAAGTTTGAACTGGGTGGAGCCCACTGCAGCTCAGCAAAGCTACTGTGTTCAGACTGCGAGATTGCTCCTCCCTGGACAGGGCATCTCTGTAAAAAAGGCAGCAGCCCAGGCAGGGGCTTATAGCAGACTTAAACGTCCCTGCCTGAAGGCTCTGAAGAGAGCAGTGGACCTCCCAACACAGTGTTCGAGCCTGCTAAGGGTCAGATTGCCTCCTCAAGTGGATCCCTGACCCCTGTGTATACTGACTGGGAGACACCTCCCAGTTGGGGCTGATAGACACCTCATACAGAAGAGCTCTGGCTGGCATCTGGCAGGTTCCCTGCTGGGTTGAAGCTTCCAGAGGAAAGAACAGGCAGCAATCTTTGCTGCTCTGCAGCCTCCACTGGTGATACCCAGGCAAACAGGGTCAGGAGGGGACCTCCAGCAAACACCAGCAGACTGGCAGCAGAGGGGCCTGTTAGAAGAAAAAGAAACAAACAGAAAGGATTAGCACATCCACTCAAAGACCCCATCCGAAGGTTACCAACATCAAAGACCAAAGATAGATAAATCCACAAAGATAGGGAAAAACCAGTGGAAAAAGGCTGAAAAATCCAAAAACCAGAACACCTCTCCTCCTCCAAAAGATCACAACTCCTTGCCAGCAAGGGAACAAAACTGCACAGAGAATGAGTTTGACGAACTGACAGAAGTAGGCTTCAGAAGGTGGGTAATAACAAACAACTCCGAGCTAAAGCAACATGTTCTAACCCAAAGCAAGGAAGCTAAAAACCTTGAAAAAAGTTAGTTGGATTGCTAACTAGAATAACCAGTGTAGAGAAGAACATAAATGACCTGATGGAGCTGAAAAACACAGCATGAGAACTTCATGAAGAATACAAAAGTATCAATAGCCAAATCAATCAAACGGAAGAAAGGATATCAGTGATTGAAGATCAACTTAATGAAATAAAGAGAGAAGGCAAGATTAGAGAAGAAAGAATAAAAAGGAATGAACAAAGCCTCCAAGAAATATGGGACTATGTGAAAAGACCAAATCTACGTTTGATTGATGTACCTGAAAGTGACAGAGAGAATGAAACCAAGTTAGAAAACACTCTGCAGGATGTTATCCAGGAGAACTTCCCCAACCTAGCAAGACAGGCCAACATTCAAATTCAGGAAATACAAAAAACACCACAGAGATACTCCTCAAGAAGAGCAACCCCAAGACTTATAATCGTCAGATTTACCAAGGTTGAAATGAAGGAAAAAATGTTAAGGCAGCCAGAGAGAAAGGTCGGGTTACCCACAAAGGGAAGCCCATCAGACTAACAGCAGATCTCTCAGCAGAAACCCTACAAGCCAGAAGAGAGTGGGAGCCAACATTCAACATTCTTAAAGAAAAGAATTTTCAACCCAGAATTTCATATCCAGCCAAACTAAGCTTCATAAGCGAAGGAGAAATAAAATCCTTTACAGACAAGCAAATGCTGAGGGATTTTGTCACCACCAGACCTGCCTTACAAGAGCTCCTGAAAGAAGCACTAAATATGGAAAGGAACAATCGGTACCAGCCACTGCAAAAACATATCAAGTGTAAAAAACATTGACACTATGAAGAAACTGCATTAACTAATGGGCAAAACAACTAGCTAGCGTCATAATGACAGGATCAAATTAACAATATTAACATAACAATATTAACAATATTAACAATATTAACACATAACAATATTAACAATATTAACACATAACAATATTAACCTTGGGTTGGGCATGGTGGCTCACGCCTGTAATCCTAGCACTTTGGGAGGCCAAGGCGGGAGGACCATGAGGTCAGGAGTTTGAGGCCAGCCTGACCAACATGGTGAAACCCTATCTCTACTAAAAATTAAAAAATTAGCCGGGCCTGGTGGCAGGTGCCTATAATACTCAGGAGGCTGAAGCAGGAGAATTGCTTGAACCCAGGGGGCAGAGATTGCAGTGAACCGAGATGGTGCCATTGCACTCCAGCCTGGGCAACAGAGCGAGACTCCATCTCAAAAAAAGAAAAAACCACAATATTAACCTTAAATGTAAATGGGCTAAATGCCCCAATTAGAAGACACAGACTGGCAAATTGGGTAGAGTCAAGAACCATGAGTGTGCTGTATTAAGGAGACCCATCTCACTTGCAAAGACACACATAGGCTCAAAATAAAAGGATGGAGGAATATTTACCAAGAAAATGGAAAGCAAAAAAAAGCAGGAGTTGCAATTCCAATCTCTGATAAAACGGACTTTAAACCAACAAAGATCAAAAGAGATAAAGAAGGGCATTATATAATGGTAAAGGGAACAATGCAGCAAGAAGAACTAACTATCCTAGATACATATGCACTCAATACAGGAGCACCTAGATTCATAAAGCAGGTTCTTAGAGACCTACAAAGAGACTTAGACTCCCACACAATAATAGTGGGAGACTTTAACACCCCACTGTTAATATTAGATCAATGAGACAGAAAATTAACAAGGATATTCAGGACTTGAACTCAGCTCTGGACCAAGCGGACCTAATAGACCTCTACAGAACTCTCCACCCCAAATCAACAGAATATATATTCTTCTCAGCACCTCATCACACTTATTCTAAAACTGACCACATAATTGGAAGTAAAATACTCCTCAGCAAATGCAAAAGACCAGAAATCATAACAAACAGTCTCTCAGACCACAGTGCAATCAAATTAGAACTCAGGACTAAGAAACTCACTCAAAACTGCACAACTACTGAACAACTTGCTCCTGAATGACTACTGGTTGCATAATGAAATGAAGGCAGAAATAAAGATGTTCTTTGAAACCAATGAGAATGAAGACACAATGTACCAGAATCTCTGGGACACATTTAAAGCAGTGTTTAGAGGGAAATTTATAGCACTAAATGCCCACAAAAGAAAGCAGGAAAGATCTAAAACTGACACCCTAATGCCAAAATTAAAAGAACTAGAGAAGCAACAGCAAACACATTGAAAAGCTAGCAGAAGACATGAAATAACTAAGATCAAAGCAGAACTGAAGGAGATAGAGACACAAAAAACCCTTCAAAAAATCAGTGAATCCAGGAGCTGGTTTTTTGAAAAAATCAACAAAATAGATAGACTGCTAGCCAGACTAATAAAGAAGAAAAGAGAGAAGAATCAAGTAGTCACAATAAAAAATGATATAGGGGATATCACCACTGAGCCTACAGAAGTACAAACTACTATCAGAGAATACTATAAACACCTCTATGCAAATACACTAGAAAATCTAGAAGAAATGGATAAATTCCTGGACACATACACCCTCCCAAGTCTAAGCCAGGAAGAAGTCGAATCTCTGAATAGACCAGTAACAAGTTCTGAAATTGAGGCAGTAATTAATAGCCTACCAACCAAAAAAAGTCCAGGACCAGATGGATTCACAGCTTAATTCTACCAGAGGTAAAAAGAGGATCTGGTACCATGCCTTCTGAAACTATCCCAAACAATAGAAAAAGAGGGACTCCTCCCTAACTCATTTTATGAGGCCAGCATCATCCTGATACCAAAACCTGGCAGAGACACAACAAAAAAAATTTCAGGCCAATATCCCTGATGAATATCGATGCAAAAATCCTCATAAAATACTGGCAAACCGAATCCAGCAGCACATCAAAAAGTTTATCCACCACGATCAAGTTGGCTTCATCCCTGGGATGCAACCCCGGTTCAACATATGCAAATCAATAAACGTAATCCATCATATAAACAGAACCAATGACAAAAACCACATGATTATCTCAATAAATGCAGAAAAGGCCTTCGATAAAATTCAACACCCCTTCATGCTAAAAACTCTAATAAACTAGGTATCGATGGAACATATCTCAAAATAATAAGCTATTTATGACAAACCCACAGCAAATATCATATTGAATGGGCAAAAACTGGAAGTATTCCTTTGAAAACTGGCACAAGACAAGGATGCCCTCTCTCACCACTCCTATTCAACATAGTATTGGAAGTTCTGGCCAGGGCAATCAGGCAAGAGAAAGCAATTAAGGGTATTCAAAGAAGAAGAGAGGAAGTCAAATTGTCTCTGTTTGCAGATGACATGATTGTATATTTAGAAAACCCCATCGTCTCAGCCCAAAACCTCCTTAAGCTGATAAGCAACTTCAGCAAAGTCTCAGGATACAAAATCAATGTGCAAAAATCACAAGCATTCCTATAAACCAATAGCAGACAGAGAGCCAAATCATGAGTGAACTCCCATTCACAATTGCTGCTAAGAGAATAAAATGCCTAGGAATCCAACTTACAAGGGATGTGAAGGACCTCCTCAAGGAGAACTACAAACCACTGCTCAAGGAAATAAGAGAGGACAAAAACAAATGGGAAAACATTCCATGCTCATGGATAGGAAGAATCAATATCGTGAAAATGGCCATACTGCCCAAAGTAATTTATAGATTCAATGCTATCCTCATCAAGCTACCACTGACTTTCTTCACAGAATTGGAAAAAACTACTTTAAACTTCATACAGAACCAAAAAAGAGCCTGCATAGCCAAGACAATCCTGGGCAAGAAGAACAAAACTGGAAGCATCATGCTACCTGACTTCAAACTATACTACAAGGCTACAGTAACCAAAACAGCATGGTACGGGTACCAAAACAGAGATATAGACCAATGGAACAGAATGGAGGCCTCAAAAATAACACCACACAGCTACAACCATCTGATCTTTGACAAACCTGACACACACAAACAATAGGAAAAAGATTCCCTATTTAATAAATGGTGTTGGGAGAACTGGCTAGCCATATGCAGAAAACTGAAACTGGACCCCTTCCTTACACCTTTTACAAAAATCAATTCAAGATGGATCAAAGACTTAAGTGTAAGACCTAGGACAATAAAAATTGGAGAAGAAAACCTGAGCAACACCATTCAGGACATAGGCATGGGCAAAGACTTCATGTCTAAAACACCAAAAGCAATGGCAACAAAAGGCAAAATTGACAAATGTGATCTAATTAAACCAAAGAGCTTCTGCAGAGCAAAAGAAACTATCATCAGAGTGAACAGGCAACCTAAGGATGGGAGAAAATTTTTGCAATATATCCATCTGACAAAGGGCTAATATCCAGAATCTACAAAAAACTTAAACAAATTTATAAGAAAAAAGCAAACAACCCCATCAAAATATGGGCAAAGGACAGACACTTCTCAAAAGAAGACATTTATGCAGCCAACAGACATATGAAAAAATGCTCATCATCACTGGTCATTAGAGAAATGCAAATCAAAACCACAATGAGATACCATCTCATGCCAGTTAGAATGGCAAACATTAAAAAGTCAGGAAACAACAGATGCTGGAGAGGTTGTGGAAAAATAACGCTTTAACACTGTTGGTGGGAGTGTAAATTCATTCAACCATTGTGGAAGACAGTGTGGTGATTCCTCAAAGATCTAGAACTGGAAATACCATTTGACCCAGCCATCCCATTACTGGGCATATACCCAAAGGATTATAAATCATTCTATGATAAAGACACATGCACACGTATGTTTATTGTGGCACTATTCACAATAGCAAAGACTTGGAACCAACCCAAATGTCCATCAATGATAGACTGGATTAAGAAAATGTGGCACATATACACTATGGAATACTATGCAGCCATGAAAAAGGATGAGTTCATGTCCTTTGTAGGGACATGGATGAAGCTGGAAACCATCACTCTCAGCAAACTATCACAAGGTCAGAAAACCAAACACCACATGTTCTCACTCATAAGTGGAAGCTGAACAATGAGAACATATGGACACAGGGAGGGGAACATCACACACCGGGGCATTTCGGGGGTTCGGGGGCTAGAGGAGGGATAACATTAGGAGAAATACCTAATGTAGGTGACAGGTTGATGGGTGCAGCAAACCACCAGGGTATGTGTATACCTATGTAACAAAACTGCACGATCTGCACATGTATCCCAGAACTTAAAGTATAATTTTAAAAACAAACAAAAACAAAGAAAAGAAAAGAAAACTCAGGGATCAGGGTTTTTAAGGATAATTTGGTGGGTAGGGGTCCAGTGAGTCAGGAGCACTGATTGGTTGGCTTGAGGATGAACTCATAGGGAGTTGAAGCTGAGTCAGTTCCTGGGTGAGTGCCACAGAAGTGGTTGGCCGGTCCAGGTGGGGCCAACCACTTGTCAGAAATGGAAAAACCTGAAAAGACATCTCAAAAGGCCAATCTCAGGTTCACAATAGTGATGTTATCTTCAGGAGTAATCGGGGAAGTTGCAAATCTCATGACCTTCCGCGTAACGGCTGGTAATATTTAGAGTTCCAGCCCCTCTCATCCTAACTTGGTGGCTGGTGGCCTTTCATTCGTTTTACAAGAACAGACTCGCTTTTGGGAAGGGCTGTTATTTAAACTATAAACTAAATTCCTTCCCAAGGCTAGTTTGGCCTATGCCCAGGAATGGATAAGGACAGTTTAGAGGTTAGAAGCAAGATGGAGTCAGTTAGGTCTGATCTATTTCACTGTCATAATTTCCCATAATTTTAGCAAAGGTGGTTTCAAGATGGGCAGTCTTCTTCAGAGCTCTCCCAAGCCAGTTTATCACCTGCTTCCCTGGTTCTGGTAAGCATGAGACTCCACGCCTTGCCCTCCTCTGAGTACAGCTGCAGACTAGAAAACGCTTGGCTGGGCCAGGCACGGCGGCTCATGCCTGTAATCCCAGCACTTTGGGAGGCTAAGGTGGGCAGATCACTAGGGGTCAGGAGTTTGAGACTAGCCTGGCCAACATGCAGAAACCTCCGTCTCTATTAAAAATACAAAAAAAAAAAAAAAAAAAGCTGGGCGTGGTGGTGCACGCCTGTAATCACAGCTACTCAGGAGGCTGAGGTGGTGAGATGAGATCACACCACTGCACTCCAGCCTGGGCAACAGAGCAAGACTCTGTCAAAAGAAAGAGGAAGGGAAGGGAAGGCAAGAGAAGGCGAGGGGAGGGGAGGGGAGGCAAGGGAGGGGAGGTTAGGGGAGGGGAAGGGAGGGGAGGGAGAAGGAGGGAAGGGGAGGGAAGAGAAAGGAAGGGAAGGGAGGGGAGGGGAGGCGAGGGCAGGGAAAAGAAGGAGGGAGGGAGGGGAGGAAGGAAGGCAGGCTTGACTGTAGCTTAGGAAGGAAGGAAGGAAAGAAGGAAGGAAGGAAGGAAGGAAGGAAAGAAGGAAGGAAGGAAGGAAGGCTTGGCTGTAGCTTAGGAAGGAAGGGGAAAACCCTTGGCTGTAGCTTAGAATTAGCACCCACACTCGAGGTGAGGCAATGATATAAGGCAGGTATACGAGGGAGTGGGAATTGGGGGACCACCTAAAATTATGCCTTCCCATCCCTGAGAGCATGTGCATAGCTATCAGCTATAAAGCTGCTTGACTGCAGTGTGGTATGGGCTTCACCTGGCACTCATGTTGCTCCCATTTGGCCCCTTTTGTTTTGGTGTTGCCCTGTGCAAGGGCCACAGGGACCTGGGACCTCTGTCTACTTGCACTTTCACCATCTGTATAAGTAATATAAACTGCCTGATCTAAAAAATGGCTCCTTGTTGCTTTCTTGACCATGCATGTCAGCCAGGCCTTGCCTTGTGCTTGATACATAGCAGCTGTGGCTCCCCCAGGCTGCTGCTTAGGGGCTGCTGCATGGCCACCTGTCAGGAAGATACTCAGTCTGCTAAGGGAGGAAAGAATGATACACCAAAGGAACCACAGGACGTGGCCAAATGTCCAGTAGGTGCTGGGGAGACACACACGGGGCTGGCTCTCCTCATGCTGCATCAAGTGGGACAAAGTTGGATAAAGGGGAGTTTATTGATGCAAGAGCGCTGCTGTGGGGTATGGGATTCATACCCCAGCAAGGAGGTGAAGATAGTACTAACACTCCATTAGCAGTCTCATGGAAGCTTGGAAAAAGCAATATCCCCCAAGAAAGTAGAACTGCCAGAAATGCTGTGCAATAGTGGATACAGGGATGAGGTGGCTCAGAGAAGCAGGCATGCTGGAGTGGATATGCTACTGAGGAGAGAAAACCCACCAGGTCACCGCAGTCCACAGGAGAGCTGTGGGCACCTTCTGTTTATCCAAATGAGGAGGAATGTGCTGTTGAATGGGGCCACCAGCATCAGCAAGAAGCTTGGTGGTGACTGTGGGCTGATAGTGGGAGATGATGTTACAGAGCTATGTTCCCAATACTAATGAGGATGAGTCCTGAAATAATAGAGGCCAGGTGACAACACTTCACTGCCAGAAGAAAGCTGGGTGAGATTGCTGTAATACATGGCAAGAACAGATGTAATGTATGACAGGCAGGGGAGTCTGTTCCCATAGAGAATTATAGAGATGGGCCAGGTGCCGTGGCTTACGCCTGTAATCCCAGCACTTTGGGAGGCCTAGGTGAGTGGATCACCTGAGGTCAGGAGTTCAAGACCAGCCTGGCCAACATGGTGAAACACCCTAGTCTCTACTAAAAATACAAAACATTAGCCGGGCATGGTGGTAGGTGCCTATAATCCCTACTACTCAGGAGGCTGAGGCAGGAGAATCGCTTGAACCCAGGAGGCAGAGGTTGCAGTGAGCTGAGATAGTGCCATTGCACTCCAGCCTGGGTAACAGAATGAGATTCTGTCTCAAAAAAAAAAAAAAAAAAAGAGAGAGAGAGAGTATTATAGAGATAATAATAGGACATACTTTTCCTAAGGGCAAGATACAGCTTAATTTATGCAATCAGAGGGAATCAGAAAAGATGATAAAGGTTCAACACACATCTCAGTGTCTTTGATCAGTTTCTAGACCTGAGCCAGTACCCCTTGACTGAATGGGATGCCAGCCCACATAAGGGAGGATCCTACAACATCATGGCAAATGTATGTGGTAATGATTCCCTCCAATCCTTCTCCAGAAAGACCTGAGGGCATGTACTCAGGTAAATGCACACTGGGGAAAAGGGAATAATCGACATTTCAGGAACTATTGGACACAGGATCCAAGTTAACATTGAAAATCAGAGACTCAAACATCATCATTAAAGAGTCCAGGTACATGGGGTACCAGGCCAGGCCAAGCTCCTACTGGGTGCAACACTAGCTTCCAAGAGTCCTTCCCAATGGAATCCACAGGATGCATGTAATTTCTCCAGCAACAGGTTATGACAACACATGTGAAACATTGTCTACCAGGGAGGCTCATTAGAGACTCAGTGTGTAAGGTTTTAATGCAGGGAAGGTACTTACATTGGCGTCCACTGTCTGGCATGTACCAAAATTCTAGACTCTCAGAAGGAAAAGAGGTGTTCAGCATAAGCTGAACAGTTTAGATACAGTGAGACACTCTGATTAGAGAATGATGGAAATCTACCTAACTAGATGCCAGCCAAGGGCCAACCTTGCAAGCCGACTTTTCTGAGAATAGCAGGCTCAGGCCTGCTGTGTTAACTTCTTTCTACACAGGCTGTTCACTTGGAATTATATATTCCACAAAAATATATTTCAAGAATGACAGTAAAATAAAGACATTTTTGGGCTAACGATATAGAGGGTTTGCTCCAAAAAGAGCTGCCATAAATTCTGAAGGATATGCTTATGCAGAAGAGTAATCTAGGAAGATCAGAGACTCTGGAAAGAACAAAGAACACTGATGGTACAGTACACTGTAAGAATGTCTTCTGGGCCCAAAAGAGCAAGAGAAACACAGCATGTAAGGGGGAGAGGATGTGAGGTTAATGTAATCAAATATCCTTATATAGCTGAAGGACAGTAGAGCTATTACTTGATTTTATACATGTTAATTATGAATGTCAAAATATGTAGAGTTAATTACTAGGCCAGGCGTGGTGGCTCACGCCTGTAATCCCAGCACTTTGGGAGGCCAAGGTGGGCGGATCACCTGAGGTTAGGAGTTCGAGACCAGCCTGGCCAACATGGCGAAACTGCATCTCTACTAAAAATACAAAATCTCCTTGTCTCCCTTTTGCCTAACTTGGTCCTTCCAGGTCCCTGACCAACTAGCCAAGCCATTTGCCACAGCTCAGGAGTCCATACTCATACCTACTTCAGGCTTCTTCTCCCTCTGTACAAAGTGCATGGCCAAATACACTATTCAGCTCTGATTGCTGGGAAGATTTCCCCTCACGACTATTTTGAGGGCCACCTTGAGTAGGGCTGTAGTATGATAGCAGTCTATTTCAGTGGACAGCAGTCTATTTCAGCTCACACCAACAAGGCCCAAGATTGTTCTTCCGTCAGTTGATCATACACACCTACCTGAGGCTATGGACATCAGCTGAGTGAATGGCTTCAATGCAACCAAGGTGGATGACCTGGGGATCTGGGCCATGTGTCCATTTAACTTACTTATGTTCTCGACCTGCTCCTGAGTTACCATTTCTATCATACTTGAAAGGCAGCTCCAGATGCAAAGTCACTTGATGCCCCATGGTCAATTTCAAAATCTCTTTTAGGGCCCAATGGTATGACAAGAATTGCTTTTCCAATGAATGGCAAATAATTGTCTGTTACAGAAGGCATAGTCTTGCTCCAGATATCTATGGGTCTGTGCTGCAATTCTCCCAGTGGACTTTCCAGAAACCCCACATGGCATCTTGATCATCACCGGGCCCACTGGCATAGAAGGCAAACAGCAGGGCAGTTTGCCCCACATCCTGGATCTGCTGCAGGGTCTCATTGTTTGGGTATTATTTGAACTAGGAAATAAATGAGTAAATGCTATATTGCCAGTGTGGTATATGATGCCTCAAAATGCCTCTTTCTTAGCAATAGGGGGTGCTTAAGGCACAGCAACTTGTTTCAGACCAGTGGACCCCTACAAATGTCACCAATATGGCAAAGCCTCTGAATTTTAGGGGAGGGGAGTCTTGTCTCCCACCAACTGGCATCTGGTCATTCAGAGTACTTGCCATAATTTGTTCAACCAAGTCCACCTAGCATTATGTTCTGTATAATGTCAAGATGATCAGGTCCCTGTGGATCATACTGTGATAGAGAGGAGAAGAGTTACCATAGCACTGGGGCAAGATGGTAAATTTATTCTGCTGCCTTTCCTACATATGAACAAAATAACTTTGAGTCTCTTTACTGATAAGGATTGAAAAGAATGCATTTATCAGATCAATAGCTGCATGCCAAGTGCCACAGGCTGTATTGATCTGTTCAGGTAAAGATCCAGCCTAGCAGCTACAATTTCGGCTATCACTTGGTTAAGTCGATGGAAGTCCACAGTCATTCACCACAATCCATATGGTTTTTTATACATATGAGCCAAATGAAGATATGATAGGAACCATCATCCCTGCATCTTTAGTCTTTGATGGAGGTGCTGATCTCTGCAATTCTCCACATGTGGTATTATTTTTAATTTATCATCTTGACACTTGATGCTTGGACCTTCCTAACATAATTAGTGAGAGAACTAATATGCAAGTTCTGCTACCCGCTAAGTATATCCACCCCAATTAAGAGACCTGGAAATAACTTCAAGAGGGAACTATGGGTCCACTGGACAAACATGAGACAAACATGAGGCAGGACTCCGCTTATTACCTTGCCTCCTGTGCCCACTCTAGGCAGGGATCTATAGTGGCATTTCAGATCCTCTGGTACTGATTTCATAAACCTGGTATTCCATGGCCCTTGAGAAATCTAGGTACTTCCCTTTCCATAGTGGACAGTTACCCTAGAACATGGCTCGGTCCCTTTAACAAAAAGCTAGAGGAATACTTGCTGCATGTATTTGCAGTAGCATTGTCGGGTTCCTCCTCAGGGGGAACTGGGCTGCCCTTCTGTCAACAGGGTCTGAGCTTGAGAACTGACATGTGATTTTCTTTTTTTTTTTTTTTTTGAGATGGAGTCTTGTTCTGTCGGCCAGGCTGGAGTGCAATAGCATGATCTCGGGTCACTGCAACCTCTGCCTCCTGGGTTCAAGCGATTCTCCTGCCTCAGCCTCCTGAGTAGCTGAGATTACAGGTGCCCACAACCACGCCCGGCTAATTTTTGTATTTTAGTAGAGACGGGGTTTCACCATATTGGCCAGGCTAGTCTTGAACTCCTGACCTCACCTGATCCACCCACATTGGCCTCCCAAAGTGCTGGGATTACAGGTGTGAGCCATGGTGCCTGGCCAGACTTGTGATTTTCATTGTGGAGGATGACACAGGGCTCTGCTCCCCAGATCTTCATTTTTCCTGGTTATACAGTCAAATAATACTCTAGGCAATATCCCCCATGGGATGGTGTTCTCCCCAAGGGACTGTGTGGACCATTGGCCATTGCCACAGGTATCTGCGTATCACGGCACCCTGACTGCCAGCCCAGGCTTGCTGCCCATTCCAGTAATTTGTACTCACTTTGTCTCTGATGGTTAAGTGCCTCCACCTGCCTCTGCTATTTCAGAATCCTGTCACTCCCATTAACCCTAGGGAGCCCAGTTCAATGGCATCGTATCTCACTGTCACTCCTAGCCTATGGAGACTCCACCAGTGAGTTTCCCATTGATACCAGAAGCTCCCTCACTAGTGCACTCTACACTACATCCAGGGTAAAGGGCCGTGATGTCTGCAACACATTCTCAAATTGTTCAGGGAAAAAAAAATGTTAAGAACAGAGAGACGCCGGGCACAGTGACTTACACCGGTAATCCCAGCACTTTGGGAGGCTGAGGTGGGAGGATTCCTTGAGCCCAGGAATTTGAGAACAGCCGGGGAAACATAGCAAGACCCCTACCAAAAAAAAAAATTAGCTGGGCATAGTGGTGTATACCTGTGGTCCAGCTACATGGGAGGCTGAGGCAGGATGATCACTTGAGCCCGGGAGGTCGAGGCTGCATGATCACACCACTGCTGTTGCCACCCTGAACAATAGCAAGATGCTGTCTCCAAAAATAAAAGAACAGAGAGAAAGAAAAGCAATGAAGCAAATAAGGCAAAATGTCCACAAGAGGAAAATCTGAATAAAGGAGATTATATATATAAACGTTTGATTTTTTTTTTTCTTTTTTTTTTTTTTGGCTGGGCATGGTAGCTTATGCCTGTAATCCCAGCACTTTGGGAGACAGATGTGGGCGGATCACGAGGTCAGGAGTTCGAGACCAGCATGACCAACATGGTGAAACCCTGTCTTTAATAAATATACAAAAGTTAGCGGGGCATGGTGGTGCACACCTGTAATCCCAGCTACTTGGGAGGCTGAGGCAGGACAATCGCTTGTACCTGAGAGGCGGAGGTTGCAGTGAGCGGAGATCGCGCCATTGCATTCCAGCCTGGGCGACACGGTGAGACTCTGTCTCAAAAAATAAAAACAATGTTTTTTGATCACCTTTCCAAACTTTTCCACAGTAACTAGGACACTTGTGTTTTCTACATCTTGTGTCAAATATGATCCTTAGAAGCTCAGCAGGAAATATTTTTACTAGAGTGGCATGCAGTAGCCTCCAGACAACTTCTGATTACATTCCTTTCTGATTTCTAAATGCATCTGTTTTTAACCTTTTACTTCCTTTATCTTTATTCAGTCTCCTGAAGGATGCACATAGTTTATCCTGAAAGAAGCAATTTGGGATTAATCCTTTCAATCATTTTTTGCCTTGTTTTTATTTCCTGTTTTATTCACATCAGGTTTTAATTTTACTAATTCCTTCTTTCTAATTTTTGTACCTCAAGAGAGCTCAGACTTAGACGGATCAAAATCTGTTTCATAATACACTCTCATCACCATTCTATACATACCCTGCTTTCATTTATTTTGTGTTTTTAAAAATATTATAATAAACACTTGTGTAATCAATGTCCAACCTAAGAAGTAGAAAGAATAAACTATGTATCTTTAAAATACAGGGCTATGGACTTATCTGCACATAGTACCATTCAGTTAATAACTAAAGTTATGCCACTTTTTGTAATGACTCCCTTTTTACAGTATAATGACTGCCCAAAAACACACTAAATAAGTACACTGTAAGAAGTAATACTTGACCTTAGGGTTTCCAGCAAAGACACACCCCAAAATCTCCACGCGCAGTTCCCAGCCGGAGGCCTCACGTGGAAGCAGCTGCCTCTGGTCTGTGTGGGACAGCGCCACCTCCTGGTCGGCGGCAGAGCCAGCATCTTAATTCCATGCATGCATCCATGCTAGGAAACGCCCTTGCTTAGCCTTAATTTTGTTTCAAACGTATTTGGGGTGCTATAAGTTTATTTTCTGTAAAGTTTGAGGGCAGTGTAATCATGAGCTCCCAAAAGATTGAAAAATTGGTCAGGACAATGGTGCAAGATGAAAAATGCCCCTTCCCCCATGGTCAAGTCCTGAGTTCCTCTTTTGGGGAAGGCAACATATCTACATTACACGAAGTTCCACGCACATAATATTTATTTACATTAAACTTGTTGGGCTGGGCGCGGTGGCTCACGCCTGTAATCCCAGCATTTTGGGAGGCTGAGGCAGGTGGATCACGAGGTCAGGAGATTGAGACCAGCCTGGCCAACATGGTGAAACCCTGTCTCTACTAAAAATACAAAAATTAGCCGGGTGTGGTGGCGCGTGCCTATAGCCCCAGCTACTCAGGAGGCTGAGGCAGGAGAGTTGCTTGAACCCAGGAGGCAGAGGTTGCAGTGGGCCAAGATCATGCTACTGCACTCCAGTCTGGGAGACAGAGGGAGACTCCGTCTCAAAAAAAAAAAAAAATGTTGTTTACTACTGACATAAATATGTTTTCTTTATTTGGTTGATTTTTTTTCTATTAAAATTATTCACGTGTCTTGGATTGAGATAAATGATGTATTTTCTCATTAAAATTAATAGAAATAATTTTTTCATATGCAGGTTTGTCACTTAACAGCAAGGTTTTTAGGAATGAATTAGTCATTAAGTGAAGGATAGGTATAACTTCAAAAGAAAGGTACAAATATCTAAATGATGGCAACAAAAGAATTAACATTAAAATGTCAATCAACCCAAGACTAACACATAACAATTAATCAAAAAGAGTAAAACTTGTACAGACCACATGAACTAGCATGATTCAAAATAATTAGGAATAAATAATACAGCAAAAATAAAAAATAAAAACTTGGCCAGGCGTGGTGGCACATGCTTGCAATCCCAGCACATTGGGAGGCCGAGGCAGGCAGATCACCTGAGATCAGGAGTTTGAGACCAGCCTGGCCAACATGGCAAAACTCCATCTCTACTAAAAATACAAAAATTAGCCGGGTGTGGTGTGAGCCACCACGCTTGGCCCTATTTCTACATTTTCTTTTCAATTTTTCTTTTCTTTTTTTTTCTTTTGAGACAGAATTCCGCTCTTGTTGCCCAGACTGGAGTGCAATGGCGTGATCTTGGCTCACCTCTGCCTCCTGGGTTCAAGCAATTCTCCTGCTTCAGCCTCCCGAGTAGCTGGGACTACAGGCATGTGCCACCATGCCCGGCTAACTTTTGTATTTTTAGTAGAGACGGGGTTTCTCCATGTTGGTCAGGCTGGTCTCGAACTCCTGACCTCAGGTAATCCACCAGCTTCGGCCTCCCAAAGTGCTGAGATTATAGGTGTGAGCCACTGCACCTGGCCTACATTTTCTTTTTCTTTTCTTGAGAGAGAGTCTTGCTGTGTCACCCAGGCTGGAGTGCAGTGGTATGATCTCAGCTCCACCTCCTGAGCTCCAGCAATTCTTGTGCCTCAGCCTCCCGAGTAGCTGGGATTACAGGCATGCACCACCACGTCCGACTAATTTTTGTACTGTTATTAGAGACAGGATTTCTCCATGTTGGTCAGGCTGGTCTCAAACTCCTGGCTTCAAGTGATCCACCCACCTCAGCCTCCCAACATGATGGGATTATAGGCGTGAGCCACTGCACCCAGCCCAGTTCTACATTTTCTTGCCAACCTTAGATATTATCAGACTTTTTAGTTTTTGCCAATCTGAAGGACCAAAAATCTCACTGGAATCTACACTTCTCTAATGGTTAGAGAGATTGGATATTTTTCCTTTCCTCTTTTGTGAGTTGCCTGTTCCTATTGTATCACTGAGGTTTTGCTGCTGTAACAAATAACCACAGTATCTCAGTGGCTTACAACAACAAGCATGTAGTTCTTGATCATTTAAATGAGGACTGAGGTTGACCTGTAGCTCTGCTCAGTTTCTATTCTCATTCCTGGTCCCGGGCTGAATGAGCATCATCCTCTAAGGCCATTCGTACAACGTAGAGATGAAACACAAAATGCAAAGCTACAAGACGGATGCCATTTAAAACTTCCACCCAGATGTGGCATATGTCACATCTTTTCACCTCTCATTGGCTAACCAAGTCTCACCAGCCAGCCCTGGCTATGGGTCAGGGAAGTACCCTCCTCCAACAGGGTATGTGATGAAGGTGGAGGTGGGAACGTTTAACACTGACACAGGGAAAGAGTTGATAACTCTTTATGTGATTATTATCTACTAAACAGTTCCACTTTTCTTTTTTTTTTTTTTTATTTTTGAGACAGAGTTTCGCTCTTGTCATCCAGGCTAGAGTACAATGGCATGATCTTGGCTCACTGCAACCTCTGCCTCCCAGGTTCAAGTGATTCTCCTGCCTCGGCCTCCCAAGTAGCTGGGATCACAGGCATGCACCACCACGCCTGGCTAAGTTAATACAGACATGGTCATCATGTTGGTCAGCCTGGTCTCGAAATCCCATTTATTTATTTATTTATTTATTTATGAGATGGAGTCTCGTTCTGTAGCCCAGGCTGGAGTACAGTGGCATGATCTTGGCTCAATGCAACCTCCACCTCCTGGGTTCAAGTGATTCTCCTGCCTCAGCCTCCCGAGTAGCTGGGATTATACGCATGTACCAACACACCCAGCTAATTTTTGTATTTTTTAGTAGAGATAGGGTTTCACCACGTTGGCCAGGCTGGTCTCGAACTCCTGACCTCAAGTGATCCATTTGCCTCAGCCTCCCAAAGTGCTGGGATTACAGGCATGAGCCACCGCCCTTGGCACACAAGCCTTGCTTCAAGGTGATTCCATTTGGTATGTGATTCTCCTCCATAAACACAGGTTATAAAGTGTTCCCTCTATGAACTGAGATTCTCTCTCTGACTTTGATCTAATATAGACAAGCAGAATGAAAACATGGTCTGGGTGACACTTCCACTTCTGGCATCTCTCCAAACTGAGGTGGCCTTGATACCTAAGAAAGCCCCATGCAGATGGCAGCCCAAGGGGAGCAAGGCCAGGGAAGGCCTCTCCCTGTGAGAAAGGACATTCACATAATTTTCTTCCTGTGCACAATGTGAATTCATACATTTTTTTTTTTTTTGAGACAGAGTCTCACTCTGTCACCCACGCTGGAGTGCAGTGGCATCGTGATCCCGGCTCACTGCAACCTCTGCCTCCCAGGCTTAAGCCATCCTGCTACCTCAGCCTCCCGCATAGCTGAGATTACAGGCACCTGCCACCATGCCCAGCTAATTTTTGTTTTTTTAGTACAGACGGGGTTTCACCATGTTGGCCAAGCTGGTCTTGAACTCCTGACCTTAAACAATCAGCCTGCCATGGCCTCCCAAAGTGCTGGGATTGCAGGCGTGAGCCACCACGCCCAGCCTGAATTCACAAACTCCTCAGAGATGGGAAACAGCATTCTTTAATGACAATTTTGGATATAGAGGACACTAATAGAAACTAACAAAGTACTTTCACAAAATTCCCAAATGCTCAAAGAAAATTTAAAAGTTGAGTTAAGATCCATAAAATATGCCTGCCCAGGCTGGGCGTGGTGGCTCACGCCTGTAATCCCAGCACTTTGGGAGGCCGAGGCAAGTGGATCATGAGGTCAGGAGATTGAGACCATCCTGGCCAACATGGTGAAACCCCATCTCTACTAAAACTACAAAAATTAGCTGGGCGTGGTGGCGTATGCCTGTGGTCCCAGCTACTCAGGAGGCTGAGGCAGGAGAATCACTTGAACTCGGGAGGTGGAGGTTGCAGTGAGCTGAGATTGCACCACTGCACTCCAGCCTGGCGACAGAGCGAGACTCCACCTCAAAAAAAAAAAAAAAAAAAATTGCATGCCCACAACTGAGTAAAAGACAGGTCTGTGATCAGGAAATGCAGAAAATGTTAAATTTTAATGTCATGAGTTAATTTAGAAAACATTGGCAAGTATTTTCTCCTTTTATCATACCTTCCCCCTTTCTCATCTTTGCTGCAGATAAGGTCAAGTTCAGGGACTGCAGGACTTAAGGGGTAGGAGGCAATTCCTTCAAAACAAAAATGAAGGCCGGGTGTGGTGGCTCACGCCTGGAATCCCAGCACTTTGGGAGGCCGAGGAGGGCAGATCACTTGAGGTTAGGAGTTTGAGACCAGCCTGGCCAACATAGTGAAACCCCATCTCTACTAAAAATACAAAAAAATTAGCTGGGTGTGGTGGTACATGTCTATAATTCCAGCTACTCAGGAGGTTGAGGCAGGAGTAATACTTGAACCCAGGAGACAGTCCTTGCAGTGAGCCGAGACCACGCCATTGCACTCCAGCCTGGGCCATAGAGTGATTCTGTCTCAGAAAAAAAAAAAAAGATGAAAAGAAAACTGTTCTTTTCTCCTGCTTCACATCTGCAATGGTGCAGGAATCCACAGATACAACTAGACGTAACTGGTGAATTGCAAAAAGTTAGAAGCCTTAAGAATGCAGCCGACATGAAAGGCTTTTATTCATACAGGTGATGTGATCTAAATGACTGCATATTTAGAAAATAGGAAGAGTGTGAAGGACGGCAGCAAGGGTGAAGAATCGCCCCTCACCAGACAAGACTACAACAAAATTAATTGAGTCCTCATTTCAGCTTTAAAATAAACAAAAGGGGCTGGGCATGGTGGTTCACTCCTGTAATCCCAGCACTTTTGGGAGGCCAAGGCAGGCAGATTTCTTGAGCTCAGGAGTTAGAGAACAACCTGGACAACATGGTGAAACCCCATCTCTACTAAAAAGACAAAAATTAGCTGGGCATGCGTGCCTGTAGTCTCATCTACTCAGGAGGCTGAGGTGGGAGGATCATCTGAGCCCAGGAGGTGGAGGTGGCAGTGAGCCGAGATCACATCACTGCACTCCAGCCTGGTCAACAGAGTGAGACCCCGTCTCATAAATAAATAAACAAACAAATAAATAAAATGAACAAAAGGGGAACTGTATACCCAGACTATAAAAAAAATAAATAAAAAAAAAATGAACAAAAGGGGAATTGTATATCCAGGCTTAAGATGGAGTGAGGCCTTCTAAGAAAAAGAACAGCAACAACAATAACAATACCAAACCTTCTGCAGGGGCAGGGTGCAAAGAAATGGTGGTGAGAATGACAAGCTGGGGAAAATAATGCCTGCTGCAATTCCGGACACATTGGGACTTAGTGCTCCCTTTGAGAAATCTATATGAAGGTCCATGGCAGCAGGTGGAAGCCCAAGGCAGAAGCCAGGGCTGGAGATAACCATCTGTGAACCAATGACTTATCTGATATTCTCTAGGAAGGAGATCACTGCAGAGAGTAGAGAATAAGAAGAGGCCTGGTGTAAGCCTTGAAGAAAATCATTATGTCACGGCTGGGTGGGAGAAGGTGGTGGCATAGCCAGAGAGCTAGGAAGAAACCTGCAGAGTCCATGTAAAGAAGAAAGAAGAGTGGAAATGTGGAGGGCCATTAAAAAATTATTCTGACACTTGTTGAAACAGTATGGAAAACTGTACTCAAGACGACTGTCCCTGTCTTACTTCCCACTGCCCTAGTAATGCTTACCGGGATCAACCTCTAATTCTCTGTCCCAGGGTCTGTTTCTGGGGGAACCTGAGCTAAGACAGTGCATCATGAACCAAGGATTATGATTCAAGCACATACATATGGCACATTAACAAAAGCTGAGCATATGCCAAGCCATAAAGGCTCGACACATTTCAAAAGATTAAAATCATATAAAATGTTCCCAACCCAATTGCAATTAAGCAAGATAACTAAAAAAAAACCCTCCTTATGTTTAGAAATTAAGAAATACGACTCTAAACTTCTAAACAATCTGAGGTCAATAGAGAAATCAAAAGAGAGTAGAGAAGGGAAAATAAGGAGCAAAAGGAGATTGAAAGAAAAAGACATTCAAGGAGCAGGACTACTATAGGCAGAGATGGCAAGAAGGAAATGTGACTATTGGCTAAGTTAGAACAATGTATTCATGGGTTTTTGTTGTTATTATAGTTATTTTATCTTCTATTTTGAAGAATGATTTGTTATTTCTTCACAGTTATGGGATAAGTAAAATTATATATCTTGAAAAAAAACAAACAAAGTCATGCTTTGTGGCAAATTTAAGTGTATTAGAAAAGAAAGCCGGACGCGGTGGCTCACGCCTGTAATCCCAGCATTTTGAGAGGCCGAGGCGGGTGGATCATGAGGTCAGGAGATGGAGACCATCCTGGCTAACACGGTGAAACCCCGTCTCTACTAAAAATACAAAAAATTAGCCGGGCGTGGTGGCGGGCGCCTGTAGTCCCAGCTACTCGGGAGGCTGAGGTAGGAGAATGGCATGAACCCAGGAGGCAGAGCTTGCAGTGAGCCAAGATCGCGCCACTGCACTCCAGCCTGGGCAACAGAGCACGATTCTGCCTCAAAAAAACCAAAAAAACAAAAAACGAAAAAAGAAAAAAGGCTGAAAACCAGTGAGCTAAACATTCATTTCAAAAAGGTAGAAACAGACAATTAAATCTAAAGAAAGAAGAAAATAAGAGAACTAGCTGGACGTGGTGGCTCACGCCCGTAATTCCACCACTTTGGGAGGCCAAGGTGGGTGGATCACGAGGTCAGGAGTTCGAGACCAGCCTGGCCAACATGGTGAAACCCTGTCTCTACTAAAAATACAAAAATTAGCCGAGTGTAGTGGTGGGCACCTGTAATCCCAGCTACTCAGGAGGCTGAGGCAGGAGAATCACTTGAACCTGGAAGGCGGAGGTTGCAGTGAGCCAAGATCGCGCTACAGCACTCTAGCCTGGGCGACAGAGTGAGAAGAGAACTAGTTAAAAACAAATGTACAAAATAAAGTGTCAACAAAGCCAAAAGTAATTTCTGTGAAGATTAACAAAATTGATAACCCTCTCTCAAAATCGATAAAAAAAAAAAGCATACCAATAACCAGTGTCAGAAATGAAAAGGGGGTTATCACTACAGATTCTACAAACCTTAAAAATATACTATGAGGATATTACTAACAGGTTGATGGAAATTTGAAAATGTAGATGTTTGTTTTAGTCTATTTTCTGTTGCTATAACAGAATACAATAGACAGGGTAATTTACTAAAAAGAAAATTATTTCTTATAGTTCAGGAGAGTGGGAAGTCCAAGAGCACGATGCCTGCATCTGGTGAGGGCCTTCGTGCCACATCATAACATGGCAGAGAACATCACATGGTGAAAGGGTAAGAGCAGACCAGTTCAGGTCTTTTTTCCTTTTCTTATAAAACCACCAGTCCCATCATGGTGGCCCCACCCTGATGACCTTGTCTAATCTTAATTACCTCCCAAAGACCCCCACCTTCAAATATCAAAACTGACACAAGAAGAGACACTATGAAGTTGTTGCAGTAATTTAAATATAGGCACAATTTTTTTTGCAGCCAAATGCTATCAAGAAGTAAAGTCTCCCCATCTCTTTAATCTCAGCTGGGCTCATGACTGCTTTGACCAATAGAATGTGGTAAAAGTGATGTCTGAAGTTTCCATTTTCACTCTCTTGGACCCCTGAGACCATCATATAAAGAAGCTATTCTAGCCTATTGTAAGAGAGGGCACATAGAGATGTTCTAAAGTGTAGTCTGGATCTCCATTTTGTCTGTTTTAATCACACTTCTTTTAGTTGCATGACATAGAACCCCACTCAAGCTTACTCAAGCAAGTGGAGTGGGCTGAAAACATCCACCACAGCCCATGGAAGCTACAGCTGGAAACAAAAAGCCACCAGGATCCAGACCCTTTCAGGGACAGGAACTTGCAGGGAGCCAAAGGCCTGTGGGATGTGACCAACTCAGCATTCCACTGAGGCTATATGATCAAACAGCAAACTGTTTACCATTAGTATGGAATGTGGGCAAACTCACTTCTGTGCCTGCCCCAGAAGGTTTGATAAGGGCAATCGCTTCCTGGTGCCGAGCTCCTTGAGGTTATCTACTGGGACATCTAGAGAATGCAGTCTTGCAAGCCTACTCTGGACCGAGCAGCTGACCTCTTCTTCTACCCCCCTTCTCGCTATCTCTTTTGCCTAATAAATACAGAAAGCTGTGTAAAGCTCAGGGCCTTTGTCCACTAGAGGCAAGGTGCCCCCTGACCCCCTCTTCCAAATATACTCTTTTGCCTCTTGTCTTTTATTCCCACGTTCGCCCCCCTTTCTTCAGTCCACCAGGGATTGTGGCAGGTTACAGGAACTGATCACAATTCTCTCTCCACTACCTGGGTTTCCTCCTAGCTCAGACAAATGGTATAAAATCTTGCAACCCTGAACTTACAGGATTTCTACCCGGCTCCTAAACCAATAAACAACTTCCTTTGTCTTGGAGATTAATCCTTAGAAGAGACTCCCATAGGCCAGGCTCATTCTTCCAAGCTGAGCATAACCCTTGGGTATCAAATGGCCAGTTACTCCAATTTCCAGAGGTTTGGGATCACCTCCAGGGAGGAGGGCCTCATCTGAATGGTGAATGTGGGTGCAGGCCATGGGCATGCTCAGCTCAGCACTCTGGGGTCTCCTCCTCTATTGCATACATGCCTGTCTGCTTTCTATTCTTTAGGACCAGTCCCTACTGGGGAGCCTGTATCAAACAGCAGGAGCCTGTATTCCTGAGAAGCATGAAGAAGCCACAGCAGCCACTGTTGGTACCTGCCCAGATCCACTCAGCATCTCTTCCGCATGTTTAAGGCTGCTCACTTGATCCCATTACACTCTGCTTACGGCCCTCTTCTGATGGCAGAAGTAAACTGGGCCTATAAAGGGCAGGCCAGAAGTACCAGTCAATGCCCATGAAAATACCCCTTAATGACATATGGGAAGTTGGTAGATAAACACAATTCCCTTGCTCCTTGATAGGGTAACTGGGTTATGTTCTATAAAGTCCCCCACAGGTCCCCAGTGGGACTGAGTCCCAGTTGCCCAGAGTGGTAACTCGCTTGATAATGCACCTTTTATTGACTGCCTTCCTCTCTATGTCTCCCTTCTCCATTCCTCTATCAGTGTTTCTGGAATCAAATTCAAATTACCATCTGCACTCAAATTCTGAGTTGGCTTCTGGAAAACTGGAAACTAAGAACAGAAATCCAGTGCATAGGCCAGAAGCGGTGGCTCACGCCTATAATCCCAGCACTTTGGGAGGCTGAGGTGGGCAGATCACCTGAGGTCAGGAGTTAGAGACCAGCCTGACCAACATAGTGAAACTCCGTCTCTACTAGAAATACAAAAATTAGCCGGGCATGGCGGTGGGTGCCTGTAATCCCAGCACTTTGGGAGGCTGAGGTGGGCGGATCACCTGAGGTCAGGAGTTTGAGACCAGCCTGACCAACATGGTGAAACCCCATCTCTACTAGAAATACAAAAATTAGCCAGGCATGGTGGCAGATACCTGTAATCCCAGCTACTCAGGAGGCTGAGGCAGGAGAATTGCTTGAACTCAGGAGGCAGAGGTTGCGGTGAGCCAAGATCACGCCATTGCACTCCAGCCTGGGCACCAAGAGTGAAACTCCGTCTCGAGGAAAAAAAAAAAAAAAAGAAAGAAAGAAAGAAAAGAAATCCACTACATAGCCTTCTAAGCCATACATCCTTCCATGCAGTTGTTTTCAATAATAAAGCCAGTATTTTCATCTCCACTGCCTAATGCCTCTAACTGTTGCCCAGCTGATTCTGAATTCAGCAAGGAAAGAGGCATATTATTTATCACCCACCCAAGCCTCCAGAAAACTGAATACAGATTTGGAGAATGCAGCCAGGCACTGTGTCAAGCGGCTTACTGTAGTACTAGCTACTCTGGAGGCTGAGGCAGAGGATCACTGGAGCCCAGGAGTTTGAGGCTGCAGTAAGCTATCATTGCACCACTGTACTCCAGCCTGGGCAACAGAGCAAGACCTTGTCTTTAAAATATATATATAGGCCGGGCGTGGTGGCTCACGCCTGTAATGCCAGCACTTTGGGAGGCCGAGGCGGGCAGATCACAAGGTCAGGAGATCGAGACCATCCTGGCTAACACGGTGAAACCCTGTCTCTACTAAAAATACAAAAAAAAAAAAAATTAGCCGGGCGAGGCGCCTGTAGTCCCAGCTACTCGGGAGGCTGAGGCAGGAGAATGGCGTGAACCCCGGGGGGCGGAGCCTGCAGTGAGCCGAGATCGCGCCACTGCACTCCAACCTGGGCGACAGCGAGACTCCGTCTCAAAAACAAAAAATAAAAAATAAAATAAAACATATCTATATTAAAAAAAAATAACAATTTGGGGAATGCTAGAGTGGAAGGGAGCAAGGGTCTTTCCCCCACGCACATGCAGCAGAAGTCAGGAAACGGCTGTGTGGCAGAATTCACAAGGGAGGCAGGGTAGTCTCAACCCTGGGGCACAGCTGCAGAGTCCTGCTCTTCCCAGGCACTTCCTTGGCACACCCGGTGAAGCTGGGGAACAGATGACTCTGCCCAGCCAGCTCTCCTAGGGCCCTCTCAGGTACGGATGGCAGGAATCAAAGCCCAGTATACAGAGTCTTTATTTATTGGAAGTCCTGATATCCAGGAAAGCCAGGCCCATGGCCAGGGCTCAGGACTCCATCTGGCCACTCTGCAGGGGAGGGGCGGGGGGGCAGTCATTCATGTCCAGTTTTCCTGCAGTCAGAGGAGTCCTCAGGAGGCAGGAAGTGGCTGTGCCTGTGGAGAAAGCACATCAACATCTAGTAGCACCTCCTCTGTGCCCAGCCTGGGGAGCCTATGTAGACACCACAGAGGGAGACCCTGCAGAGCCCACAGTCTGGAGGGAGAAGGGTGTCGGGCAATGACCTTGACCCTGAGCTATGTGAAAAAGTCAGCTGTGGTGAAGTGTCATGGGGGGCAGGGAAGGCGCCATTCTGCTGTATTTACTGAGCACCTGCCGTGTACCCAGCAGGCAAAACTCTCTGACTCAAGCAGGGAGAGACGGACAATAAATATGTCAACATTCAAGAAATTCGATGAAGAAAATTTAATCAGGGTAAAGAGCAGAGGTGTGTGCGGAATGGGAGGGACATGTACCACTTCGATTGTCAGCCACAAAAACACAGGACATTCTGTAAAGTCTGTATGCCATGCTGTAGGAGATGAGAATGTTTGTGTTCGCTATTGTGTAGACCAGACAACGTGGGACACCCAAATCTCACTGCCCCTAGCTAGGAAGGAAAAATTGTAACTGGGATGCCATCCCCAGGAAGGAGGGGATGATGAGGAGGAGCTGATTGTAGTTACTCTGAGTGCACTGGAAAGCCGCCACAAGAAGGTTTTAAAGGGGAGAGATGTGACCTAATTCCCTTTTTTTTTTTTTTTTTTTTGGAAGACAGAGTCTCGCTCTATCGCCCAGGCTAGAGTGCAATGGTGCAATCTTGGCTCACTGCAACCGCTGCCTCCTGGGTTCAAGCAATTCTCCTGCCTCAGCCTCCCAAGTAGCTGGGATTACAGGTACCTGCCACCACACCTGGCTAATATTTGTATTTTTAGTAGAGATGGGGTTTCACCATGTTGGCCAGGCTGGTCTCAAACTCCTGACCTCAGGTGATCCACCCACCTCGGCCTCCCCAAGTGCTGGGATTACAGGCATGTGCCACTGCACCCGGCCCTAATTCCCATTTTTAAAAGCTCCTTTGGCTGCCAGGGAAGAGAAGACTGTCAGGGCAGGGGTGGCCACAGGGAGACTTGAGAGAGGCTGGTTGCTGGTCCAGGGAGGGAAGCAGCAAATGGCTCTAAGATAGGAGGATGGGGTCTTTACTGTTCAGATGCCCAAAAAACTTGAAAGAGAGAAATGTCCCCAGCAGCTGACTGAGAACAGTATGTGATCGTTAGGTAACGTTTCCTGAGGAGAATTAAGTTCCTTCCGGCTCTCAGTGGTCGTAGTTTCTGCCCTAGGGGTCTGAACTATTCACTTATCCTTGCCTTACAGAAACAATTAATGCCTATAGGGCCTGGTAAGAAGGGCATCACCCCAATCTTCAGCCAAGAGCTCCCCTGACACGGGCATAGGATGTGAGCCTTGATGGAGGGGCTCAGGGACCTTGGGAACTTGAAGACAGGGGCGGGAAGTGGGTGGGACATCAGGGAGGGTTTCTGAGAGACGTGCCGTCTAAGCTGGAATAGGAATTAGCCAGGAGATGGATTAGGAAGGGCAGTCCGGGCAGAGGGAAACAGCTGGACAGAAGCAGCGGAGACATGCACTTGAGTAACTGCATGTTCACTGGGACTGGAACAAAGAGCTTAAGAGGGAAAGTGAGGAGAGGTGGGACCACGGGTCGCAGGGACTGCATCCCACAGGGCCCTGTGGGCTGTGCTGGCGTTAAGACTTGGGCTGGTGGAAGTGAGAACCATGGAAAGGTTTGAAAGTAGAAGCAGAACATGGTCAGATTTCCTCTGAGATCAGTCTAGGATGATCACCAAGAATGACTGGAAAGTCAAGATGGAGCATGGGGCCCAGGAGAAGGATGGCCAGGTGGTCCAAGAGAGAAGACAGGACTGCAGGGGCAGAGAGAGGGCCCCAGGAGAGGTTACTCACAGGGGCTGGGGAAAGATGTGACTTTCACTTTTGGAGCTCACAGTCCAGCAAGGAGGGCAGTAAACACCTAAAAGAGCATTTTTCAACCTTTTTCAGTTACTGCCTCTCCTCAAGGAGTCATTTTAGACTTTTGTTCTAATTGCCCAACCATGAAACTTACACATCACAGATATATTGTATATCTGGTTTACATACTAGATACATTTAAAAGAGTGACCTTTTTTTGGCCACCCCAGCCTAGCCCCTCTCCAGTTGCAGATGAGGAGTAATGAGAAAGAAGAGAGAGGGTGAGGGAGAAGGCAGATGAAGTCAGCCTAGGGAAGAACACAGAGAACCCAGCAAGGACATGGAATTTTGTTCTCAATGTGACACAAAGCGACTGGAGAGCTTTAAGCATAGGTGGGATGAGACCAGATTTCAGTCCTTACATGCTCACCCAGGCCGCTTTATGGAGGCAACAAAAGAGGGAGGAAGGGAAACCAGGGAGAAGGCTGAGGCAGGTATCCTGGAGGTGGACGGTGAGGGTGGTGGTGGATTAAAGCAGGGGCTACATGGGGCAAGAAGTGATGATGTTCTGGATTCTGGATGCATGGCAAAGGCCCGTGTGGTGGTGGGGTGGGGCTGAGGATAACTCCAAAGTCTTTACCCTGAACAACCAGAAGGATGAAGGGGATGTTATGGAGAAAAGAGATGAACTGAGGTGAGCCCCTCTTACCTCCACAGGTGCAGGTGAGCGTGGCGGCTGCACTTGCTCAGCGCACTGCAGGAAGCGGCGCATATGCTCCGCACAGTTGCCCACAGCTGCCTCGTTCTGTCGAAGACACTCCTCGAAGGCCTCAAAAGGCTGAGCACAGGCCTGGCGGATCTGGCGGATGATTGGGCTGTGGGGGTACGGCAGTTCAGCCCCTAGGAGATTCCCACCCCACTGCCCACCCCCACACTGTCTCATACTTGCCCACACTCACTGGGAGGATGTGCATTGGGCAATGCTCATCTTAAGGTAGTGACAGTCCCGCTGCCAGGATTCCGGCTTGGCCGCCACACACTGGCCATACTGCTCCAGCTCCCGGCCACAGTAGCGAGCGGTGACCTCTAGGGCCGCCTGCCTGTGGGACAGGATGGGCTGAGGATCATTCCAGGCAGCAGGCAAGCAAGGGAATTCTTTTTTTTTTTTTTATTTTTTAGAGACAGGGTCTCACTGTGGCCCAGGCTGGAGTGCAGTGGCACGATCATAGCTCACTGTAGCCACCAGCTCCTGGATTCAAGTGATCTTCCTGCCTCAACCTCCTAAGTAGCTGGGACCACAGGCCTGAGCCACCATGCCCAGCTAATTTTTTATGTTTTGTAGAGACAGGGTCGTGCTATGTTGCCCAAGCTGGTATTGAACCCCTGGGCTCAAGCGATCCTCCTGCTTAGACCTCCCAAAGTGCTGGGATTACAGGCATAAGCTATGGTGCTCGGCAAAGAAAGGGAGTTCTGGTCTAGGTCTGAAGCAGGACTAGGCGTTCAGGGCAGATGTGGGAATCTGAAGGATCCTGAGATGGGGCCAAAGAAGTGTAGAGGTGAGGCCGAGCCCTGGGGCTTGTAAAGCAGGAGGGGAGCTTCAGGGGAGAGAGTGGAGGTTCTAAAACAAGGTCTGATTAATCTAAGGTAGGCCTTTGGGGTCCTAGAAGACAGGCCTTGAGATCCAGGCATCCCCTAGTAGGCCTGGGGATCATGCCCAGAAGACTTGGGGCCTTAGAAGTAAGATCTAGAATTCCAGGGAGAGCTTGAGAGCCCTTAATGGGTTTGGGGGTTCTAAAAGTGAGGTTTAGAGCTCCAAGAGGTGGGGTCTCAGGTCCTGGGGAAGAGTGTCTTAGCCAAAGAGTCTTCAAGATAAAACCTAAGGCCCTGGTGCGGAACTCAAGGTCCCAGGGGCGTGAGGTCTGGAAGCCCTGGATGAGGTTGGTGCTGTGGGAATCCCGGGCAAGGTCAGAGTGGTCTAGGAATAAGTCTATGGACCCTATAGGTGAGGACTGGGGTCCTAGGCAGACCTGGAAAGTTCAAAAGGTAAAGTTTGGTGATCAAGGGGGAGGAACCTGGAGCTCTGAGGACGGGTGTAGGGTTGAGGTACCTAAATAAGTCTGTAGTCTTAGGATTTCGGTGTGAAGGCCGGACCTGGGGTACTGGCGACGGAGCTTGGGTGAAGAGTGGCTGGACCTAGGTCCCAAGCCGCGCGAGAGGGGGCGAGGCCTAAACGCTTAGAGGGCGGGGCTTGGGCATGCAGAGGGTTGGAGCTCGTGAGGGAAGGCGTTGAATCCTGAGGGTCAGATCTCCCAGAAGGAGGGAGGCTGGTCCTAATTCCAGAGGTCCTAGACTAGGTCTAGATCACTGGGTAAGAGAAGGGGAGCGGCAGCACGTATGGGGTAGGCGCTCTCACTACTCACATCTCGAGACCTTTGCCGGCGTAGGGCTGTCCGGGGGGAACGACCCGCCTTTTCCGGTATCGGTTGTCATGGCGGCGCCCAGCCCAGCCTGGTTTTTTCCGGTAGCCAATTGAACTAACAACCCCGTTCCCTTTAGGACTAATCTGTCATGGCGGCGCCCTACCTCTTCTTCCGGCCCGGCTCGTCATGGCGGCGCCCTGAGTAGCCACTTCCGCCCTCTTCTGGCTAAATTGCTTTATCCCTATTTCCGGCTTGCCATGGCAGCGCCTGGGGTTCAACGGAAGTAAGCAATGGAAAGTATGGTGGTTCCTCGGCTCCAAAGAGAATGCGCCGCCGAGTTGCGCGGCACCTCACGGGATTGAGCCGCAGACACAAGCGCTCCAAATCTCCGACTGGAGCTGGTGGGAAGCGTCTGCTGTTGCTGCAGCGTCTCAACATGTTGTTCCCATTTTGGTTGGGTGCTGTGGCGGTAGGCTATTGGGCTCAGGGATAGGGGGCCTGATTCCTAACGCCGCGCTGCCACCATCGGCCTTGCGCAGACGCTGATAATCCTCCTGCCACCCTGGTTCATGCGAGCGCTTGGAACAGGAGGGAAGAGGGAGTCAAACCAAGAGCCGAACTAATTCGGCTTGGGCCTCCCATTTACCCAGCCTGGGACCCAGACGTTTCTCCAACCCTTAGCATAGGCCAGGACAGACATGGCGTTTAATCCTGACTCCATGAAACTATCAAGCTAGTTACTTTCTCTCTTTGTAATTAATTCCTCCTAGTGTAGCAACATTTCCCCCTCCCTTCTCATCTGTCTTAAAAGTGTGAGGTTAGACCTGGGCGTGAGTTTCCCCACATAAGAGACTGGATATCCCCTGGTCAGAGAACTGAGCATCAGTCCTGCCATTTAGTTTGCAGATCTTTCAAGACTCTAGTCAAAATGAGCAGAACATTTTGCAGTTAATCATAGAGTTGAAGATGAACGAGAGCTACTTGACTGTGAACTAGTAACGACCACTTGGAGTCGCAGTGTGTCTGTAAAATGATGATGACAGTGACATCATAGAGGACATAGTGCAAGTGAACAGTTTGATACTGAGCTTGGAGCCTCAGGAGTTCTGGATAAGTGAGAGCTGTACGGAAGGTTGTAACCATGAGCTACCCTGGTTGGCAGTTGACATCTGAGGACCAGCACTGGTCATTGCACAGAAAGAAAGCTTTACACCTTGAAATCCCTCCATTCTTCTTAAACTTCCAAGTGTATGTCTGATGGGAGAAGAGGGGAAGGGATCAACATTTAAAGGTCTGGAAGGAGTCAGATTACTGTTTTTGGCTTCAAATGTAGACTGAATCCCTAGATTTTCCTCTGCTGGGAGAATGAAATCTTAACCCATTCCGTTCCCTTGTTGGTACTCAGAAACGGATACCCCAAAGATGCATTTTGACATGCTGAAAGGCCTTAGAAGCTGCCTCAGATCTGTCTAACCTTGTCTTGTTGGTGTGTGGGGGTGGGGATGCCCACAGGTGCACAGGGAGGGAGTTTCTGAAATTTTCTTATTTGACCGAGAAAGCAAAAAAAAATCAATTGTCTTAAACCTGGTTTCTAGAGATCCCATTAAAGAACTAGGAAAAATTAACCACCTGTTAACAGAAAAACCAAACTGAAATGTTTTAAAGAGGTTTATTTTGAGCCAATATGAGTGACCATGGCCTGGGGAACACAGGCTCAACAGGTCCTGAGAAAGTGTGCCTGAGACAGTAGAATTACAGTTTGGTTTTGTACATTTTAGGTGGACAGGAGTTACAGCAAAGACATAAATCACTACATGGAAGGTAAAGATTGTGTTCAACTGGTTTCAGTGGCTCACACCTGTAATCCCGGCACTTCGGGAGGTCGAGGTGGGCGGATCACTTGAGGTCAGGAGTTCGAGAGCAGTCTGGCTAACATGGTGAAACCCTGTCTCTACAAAAAATACAAAAAATTAGCCAGGCATGGTGGCAGGCACCTGTAGTCCTGGAGCAACTCAGGAGGCTGAGGCATGAGAATTGCTGCGGAGGTTGTAGTGAGCCGAGACCACACAATTGCCCTCCAGCCTGGGTGACAGAGCATGACTCTGTCTCAAAAAAAAAAAAATCTACGGTATTTTTATAATACATTTTGTAGTACCACTTATAACCACTTGGGTGCATGGGTTGCCCATTAAATAAAACAGTTTACAGTTGACCCTTGAACAACATGGATTTAAACTGTACTGGTCCACTTATACTCAGATTTTCTTCTGCCTCTGTCACTCTGAGACAGCAAGACCAAACACCCCTCCTCTCCTCAGCCTACTCCATGTGAAGAGGACAAGGATGAAGGCCTTTATGATGATCCACTTCCACTTAATGAATAGTATATTTTATCATCCTTATGATTTCCTTAATAAGTTTCTTCTCTCTACTTTACTATTGCAAGAATACAGTATATAATGCATATAACATACAAAATATGTGTTAATCTACTGTTTATGTAGACTTCAGATCGACAGTAGGCTATTAATAGTTAAGTTCTGGGGGAGTCAAAAGTTATATGTGGATTTTCTACTGCATTGTTTAAGGGTCAACTGTAGATTCAAGGACTACCTAGGATTGTAGAGTTGACTGATAGGACTGGGACGGATGATAACATCATAACCTGAAGAAGTGTCAACAATGGTGATGGACCCCCGGCAACCCTGGAGTGGGGATGTCTAAAGATAGATGTCATCCACCAGGCAGGAGTTGGTGCCACCAGTGTGTCATGTTCTACAGCCTCTTTTATTTATTTTTATTTTATTTATTTATTTTTTGAGACGGCATCTTGCTTTGTCACCCAGGCTGGAGTGCAGTGGCACGATCTCGGCTTACTGCAACCTCCACCTCCCGGGTTCAAGCGATTCTTCTGCCTCAGCCTCCCAAATAGCTGGGACTACAGGTGTGCACCACCACGCCAGGCTAATTTTTGTATTTTTAGTAGAGACGGGGTTCCACCATATTGGCCAGGCTGGTCTCGAAGTACTGACCTCGTGATCTGCCCACGTCAGCCTCCCAAAGTGCTGAGATTACAGGTATGAGCCACGGCGCCTGGCCTGCAGTCCCTTTTACTACAACAAATATGGGAGTCACAGGTGTGGCATACAGTGGTGGCTTCTGCATTAGAAACATAGGCCAAGTACGGTGGCTCATGCCTATAAATCTCAGCACTTTGGGAAACTGAGGTGGGCAGACTGCTTGAGCCCAGGAGTTTGAGATCAGCCTGGGCAACATGGCGAAATTCTGTCTCTACAAAAAGTACAAAAGTTACCCAGGTGTGGTGATGTCATAGGTAGTAGATTTATCCTTCAAACATCAACAACTAAAAAATCTGGACAAAATAGGAGACAACAGAGTTCAGACATTGGAAACAAGCATTGTAGCACAGTGGTCCCCAAGAGAAAGGAGACAAATGAAGTGACACTGGTGGCCCGGCTTGTCTGGAGAGTTAGTTTTCTAGGCTACGTAGCCCAGGGTTGTCCCTGAGTTGGGACAAAGTTGAGAATTTGGAGAGGCCAAGGCAGCTAGAGTTTGTAAGGCAGGGTACCAGAGAGTAGTGCGGCACAGGCCTGCAAAGGGTTTCCTGCACGTGTAGCGCACAGCATGCCTGTGAACACACTCCTGGAGACCAAGGGAACCACTAGGAAGGTGCAGGCAGAGCAATCCCTGGAGCCATAGTGGAGAGACCATCACTGTGCACTGGCTAAACTACTCAAAGATACTGCCTCTCTAGTGAGGCAAAATTAGCCCTAATGGCTGCTCTGGTCTCACCTAAGTAAGCTCAGAAACACTGAAGCAAGCCCTCAGTTCGAAGGAAAATGGAAATCTGGTATATGAAATCAAGATCGCCAGATATGGTAAGTATAACTTTTATGACAAAAATAGCACAAAGGCCAAAGGCCAGGAAAGTGTGTGCTGCTGCTAAGTTGTTCTACTGCCTGTGACGTGGTAGAATATTACATCAAAGTGTGACAAGTCTAAAGATGTACACTAGAAATTTCAAGAGAAACAACAAAAAATGAAAATGGAGGTAGGGTTAATAAGCCAACAAAGGAGATAAAAATGAAATAATAAAAAATAAATTAGCCCCGCACATGTATGGCCATCTGATTTAAACCCTGTCACTCCAGCTGGAGTGCAGTGGCGTGATCACGGCTCACTGCAGCCTCGACTCCCAGGCTTAGACGATACTCCCACCTCAGCCTCCTGGGGAGCTGGGACTACAGGTGCACACCACCATGCCTGGCTAATTTTTTTAGTAGAGACGGGGTCTGGCTGTGTTGCCAAGGCTGGTCTCAAACTCCTGGGCTCAAGCAATCATCCCACTTAAGCCTCTCAAAGTGCAGGGATTACAGGCGTGAGCCACTGCACCCGGCCTATGGCCATCTGATTTTTGACAGAAGTGCAAAAGTAATTCAGTAGAGAAAGGATCGTTTTCAAGTAACAGTCCTGGAGCAATTGGATATCTACTGGGAAAAAAAAAAAAAAAAAAAAAACTTGATCTAAGCCTTACACTTTGTACAAAAATGAACTCTAAGTGGAAAATGGATCATAGATTTAAATATAAAGCATAAAACTATAAAACCTTTAGAAAATAACATATGAGAAAATCTTTGGGCTAGGTGAAGAGTTCTTAGACACAACACCAAAAACCAGTCTGTTGGGCTTCATCAAAATTTAAATTTGTTTCTCTGCAAAATACCTGTGAAGAGGATGAAAAGACAAACTATGAACTGGGAGAAAATATTTGCAAAGCACTTGGGTGACAAAGGCTTTATATCTGGAATATATATTGAAGTCTTGAAATTCAACAGTAAGAAGACAAACAATCCAATTAAAAAATGAACAGCAGACATTTCACTGAAGATATACAGATGGCAAATAAACACATGAAGAGATGTTCACCATTTTCAGCCATTAGAGAAATGCAAATTAAAGCCACAATGAGATATCACTACACATCTATCAGAATGGCTAAAATAAGAAATAGTGGGCTGGTCCAAGTGCAATGGTGTTTGCAACAAATTGATCACAACCACTTACAGATTTATTTGTTCTTTTTCCATTCCCACTGCTTCACTTGACTAGCCTTAAAAAAAAAAGTGACATCACCAAATGCTGGTTGGTCAGAATGCCAAGAAATGAATCACTCATACATTGCTGGTAGAAATGTAAAATGGCGCAGCCACGCTGAAAAGTTTGGCAGTTTATTAAATGAAATATGCAACTACCATATGACCTAGCAATCCCAATCTTGAACATTTGTCCCAGGGAAATGAAACACGTTTACACAATAACCTGTATAGTAGTCGTCCTTATCTGCAATTTTGCTTTCCTTTTTTTTTTTTTTTTTTTTTTTTGAGACTCTAGTCTTGCTCTGTTGCCCAGGTTGCTGTGCAGTGGTGTGATCTTGGCTCAATGCAATCTCTGCCTCCTGGGTTCAAGTGATTCTCCTCTCTCAGCCTCCTGAGTAGCTGGGATTACAAGCGTGTGCCACCACACCCAGCTAATTTTTGTATTTTTAGTAGAGACGGGGTTTCCCCATGATGGCCAGGCTGGTCTCAAACTCCTGACCTCAAGTATCTGCATACCTCAGCCTGCCAAAGTCCTGGGATTACAGGTGTGCACCGCCACACCCAGCCAGTTTTGCTTTATGCAGTTTCAGTTACCCACAGTCTGAAAATATGTGAGAACAGTACATTTTGAGGCCACATTCATTTAATTACAGTATAATTGTTCTATTTATTGCTGTCAATTTCTTACAGTGCTTAATTAAACATCAAAGGTATGTATGTATAGGAAAAAATATATAGAGGACATATAGTACATATAGCACATATGGATAGTGTATATACTATCCATGGTTTCAGACACTCACTGGGAGTCTTGGGATATAATCCTCAAGGATAAAGCGGGACTATTATACCTGATTGTTCAGATCAGCTTTATTGTTAATGCCCAACACTGGAAACACCAAAATGTTCAAGGTGAATGGTTAAACTATGAACATATATACTATATACATAGTATATTCATACTATGGAGTACTGTGTAGCAATAAAAAGGAATTAACTATTGATACATGCAACTACCTGGATGTATCTCAAGGGAATGGAGTGAAAAGGCCATTCTCAAAGGTTATACTTCATGATCCCATTTATGTAAGATTCTTGAAATAAGAAAACTATAAAGAACAGATTAGTGGTTTCCAGGGGTTAGAAATGGGGGACAGAGGTGGAGATGGCTATAAAAGGATAGTATGGCAGATGGCTCTGTGATGACGGAACAGCTCTGTATCTTGCTTATGTTGCTGTTTTCATCAATCTGCACAGGTGATAAAATGAAATAGAACTATATACCACATGCAACACAAATGAGTGCATGTAAAATGGGTGAAATTTGAATAAGCTCTGTGGACTGTCCCAATGTCAATTTCTTAGTGGTGAATCTACAATTAAAAAGCTAAAAAACGTTTTTTTTGGAAATGTTTTTAGTGCTGCTAAAAATGGAAGTGGAGAGATGACAATAGACCTCAGCTGTGGGATCATTCAGTAGACAGAACCTGGAATAGTGTGTGAAAGTGTATGGTTGGGATTCTATTAACAGCAGGGGTAAACGTCAGTCAGTACAATTGAGTTTTTCCTTATTCTTCTCAACCAGTTTCCTGAAGCAAAGCCTATCTCTTCTATTGAATTGTTTTCTTTTGCCTTTTCTTTTTTTTTTTTGAGACAGGGTCTCATTCTGTCACCCAGGCTGGAGTGTGGTGGCACAGTCTTGGCTCACTGCCTGGACCTTCCAGGCTCAGGAGAGTCTCCCACCTCATCCTCCTGAGTAGCTGGAACTACAGGCATGTGCCACCACACCAGGCTAATTTTTTTTGTAGAGACGGGGTTTCCCCATGTTGTCCAGGCTGGACTCGAATTCGTGGGCTCAAGCAATCTGCTGAGCCAAAGTGTTGGGATTACGGGTGTGAGCCACCAAACCCAGCCTTTTTTAATTTACAAAATAGAGACAGGGATCTGCTCTGTCACCCAGGCTGGAGTGCGGTGGCACAATCTTGGCTCACTGCAGCCTCGACCTCTTGGGTTCAAGCAATCCTCCCACCTCAGCCTCCCGAGTAGCTGGGACTACAGGGGTGTGCCACCATGTTTGGCTATATTTTTTTTGTCATTGTTGCTTTTTTTGTAGAGATGAAGTCTCAGCCCAGGCTGGTCTAGAACTCCTAGGCACAAGTGACTGCTCCTGCCTAGGCCTTCTAAAATGTTGGGATTAACTGGCGTGAGCCACTGTGCCCGTCCTGCTAAGCCTATCTTGTAATGATAGATTTTTCTGTCTTTTCCTATCTGCCTTATAATTAGTGACAGACCATCTAAACCAAACTCAGGAAAGAATTACCTTAGGAAAGCTTTCATCATCAAAAAGCATCTTATAATTGCACAAGTATATACAAGATGATCTATTATCAACGGTTTATAATGGCCAAAGATAAGTCGCCAGAATATTTCCAGAAAAAAGTTATAATGGCCAAAGAATGGAACAACTTAAATACACAGGGGATGGTAAATCCACACAATAAAATACTGTACACAAGAAAGAAAACATAAGCGGCACTCTACACACTGCTATGAAAGCAGATCAATATAAAAGCAGAAAAAAGCCAAGTATAGAAGTGTAGACTAAATATAAAATACTCACTGGAGGCCAGGCACAGTGGCTTACACCTGTAATCCTAGCACTTTGGGAAGCCGAGGTGGGTGGGTCACTTGAGGTCAGGGTCTTTAAGACAGGGTCTTCCTATATTACCCAGGCTGGCCTTGAACTCCTGCACTCAAATGATCCTCCCACCTTAGCCTCTCAAATAGCAGGGACTACAGATGCACAGCACCATGCCTAGCTTCCAAAATGGATAAATCTTATTTCACTATGCTAAGTGAAATAAGCCAGTCACAGGACAAATATTGCATGATCCCACTATATGAGAGATCTATAATAGTCAAACCCGTAGAAACAGAGTAGAAGGGTGGTTGCTGGAGGCCAGGGAAATGGAGAGTTGTTCAACAGGTATAAAGCTTCAGTTATGCAAGACAAGTAAGGTCTAAAGATCTGTTGTACAACATGGTGCCTGTAATTAACAATACTATATTGTACACCTAAAGATTTGTTAAGAGGATAGGTCGTGAGTTAAGTGTTCTTACCACAGAAGACAAAACAAAAACTTAACAGCAACCAAAAAGCAAAAAACAAAGGGGCAGGAGGAAACTTGTGGAGATGACAGATATGTTTATTACGCTGATTGTGGTGATGGTATCAAAGGTGTGTGCATATAGTCAGACCCATCAAATTGTATTCTTTAAATATGTAACAACTGTACTTCTATAAAGCTGGTAAAAAACACTGTACCTGTTTGTTTTTACTTCAATGTGGCTATAAGAAAATATAAAATTACATTATATTACAGCTTGCATTCTATTTGTATAGGACTGTCCTGCTCAAGATGGATTAACAGGTGTGTGACAGTCACTGCCTGCTGAGAGCAGGGTGTAGGGAACCTGGGGTTGGAAAGGAGACTTGTCACTGTATGCTCTTCCATTTATCAATATTTCATATTTTGAGAAGACATGAAATTTTTGAACGAAGATACAGAAAATCCTTGTCAATAGTTTATCTACCAGAGAGATTCAGAAACCTTGCATTCTTGGTTTTCAGGTCTTGGTTGAGAGTTCTAACACCTTTGAAAAATCTCAAGAGTAACCTGGTAATATTATCTTCATTGAACTAAAATTACATTTTGCTTTAATCTGATAGTCCTCTTAATCCAAAAGGTCAACATCAAGTTAAACAACATCCAGTTTCACTTTGATGTTCATAGCTGCTAATTCAGCTACAAAATACCGAAAAACATAAGGCACAGAAACAGTATCGATAGTGTCACTGCGATTACACAGAGTACAGTTGTATTTTCTGTTGCGCATGGCAGACCAAGAAGGGGGTGGCTTCTCCAACAGTGGAGAGAGTAAACTGCCACACTTCACACACACATGGGCTACCGACCGATCCGAGCAGTTGAAGAGGCGGTCATGAAGGAGAAAAGATGTACCGTGAGCTAAAAGCGCATCCCGTTCCATCTCCCCAAAACGGATTCCACCCTGGACATTTCTTCCCCCAATAGGCTGGTTGGTGACTCTGTCTCGGGCTCCAGTTGTCCTTACTTGAAATTTGTCTGAGACCATATGGCGTAAGCGCTGATAATAAACCACTCCTATGAAGATGTCTGCTTCCAGTTCTAGCCCACTGATGCCACTATATAACCTCTCGGTGCCATAGAAATTGTAGCCAGCAGCCTTTAACATCTCACCAAAGTATTCTAAGGCCGAGTTCTCCTCCGAGAAGATGAAGGGTGTAGCATCATGGCAGAGACCATGCAAAGCTGCAGACTTCCCGGCCATACTCTCAATTAACATCCCAATGGTCATGCGGGATGGAAAACCATGGGGATTGAACAGAATGTCTGGGACCATCCCACTCTCAGTAAAAGGCATGTCCTCAGCCGGCCACAATCTGCTTAAAATGCCCTTCTGCCCATGACGACTGGCAAATTTATCTCCGATAGTTGGGTTCCGAGGCACTCTCATACTGATGCAAACACACTTGAATTTTCCACTCCCAGTGTCATTACTGCACACTTTGATGTTATCCACAACACAATTTTCTTTACTCCTAGGAAAAAGTAAACCGTATAAGGTCAGCCTATTTGTTTAAACTTATAGAGATAAGTTTCATTGATATAATTAGTGCTTCATAAAGGATATTTGTAAAACTTTTTTTTTTTTTTTTTTTTATGAGACAGGGTCTCACTCTGTTGCCCAGGCTGGAGTGTGGTGGTGCGATTACAGCTCACTGCAGCCTTCACTTTCCGGGTTCAAGCAATCCTCCCACCTCAGCCTCCTGAGTAGCTGGGACTACAGGTATATGCCACCAGGCCTGGCCAATCTTTAAATTTTTTGTAGAGATAGGGTCCCACTACATTGCCCAGACTGATCATGAACTCCTGTGCTTAAGGGATCCTCCTGTTTTGGTCTCCCAAAGTGTTGGGATTGCAGGTGTGAACTACTGTGCCTGGCCTGCAAAACTCATTCTTACCTTTATTCTCCAATACAAACAGAGATGGTATGAATAGAGCTATTGGTGATATTCACTACAGAATTATGTTCATCTGAAAGAAAACTAGCAACAAAGGCAACTGAAAAATTATTATGAAGGCCTATTGAAATAAATTATATTGTAAAATAAGCTAAAATAAGACATTTCTAATAAGAGGTAAGAGCTCAACATTTTGGCTAGGAAACATTGCTAACATTGTATATGAGAAACATGACAAAGTTTGGATAATACAGTTTTTAAAAAAAGCACAAATAGGCCAGGCATGGTGGCTAACGCCTGTAATCCTAGCACTTTGGGAGGCTGAAGCAGGTGGATCACTTGAGCCCAGGAGTTCGAGACCCGCCTGGGCAACAGGGCGAAACCGTCTCTACTAAAAATACAAAAAATTAGCTGGGCATGGTGGTCCGTGCCTGTAGTCCCAGCTACTTGAAGGCTGAGGCGAGAGGATTGCTTGAGCCCGGGAAGTGGAGGTTGTAGTGAGCTGAGATCACTCCACTGCACTCCAGCCTGGCTGACACACTGAGACCCCGTCTCAAAACAAAAAAAACCAGCTTGGATGCCCAAACTTACTTATAGTACATCACAAAACTTTCTCCAGTGTTGAGGTTTAGGTAGCTGTAATATGGATCTCCATACTGCAGTTTTGCTCCTATAAACGGCAATCCATCGTCATCTAACTTCTGCAAAATGCGTGGGTCACCAGGTTTCATTCCAAACACCAGGCTACTATCTCCTTGTTTAATTTTTTCAGAGAGGTCTATGAACTCAGACTTGTAGACACTTCCATGGGCAAAGCCTCGTTCCCAAGAGGCCTTATTCACAATCTGTGAAGTAAAAGAATCGTTAAAAGACTGAGGCCAAGTGAGGATTTTCAAAATAAAACTAGGTAGGACTATAATACTTGGTTTAGGATAACTGGCATCACATTTTAACTTTCCTCACATTTTCCAAATCACTGATACTAACTACAAAAACCCAGACATGGCTGGGCATGGTGGCTCACGCCTGTAATTCCAGCACTTTAGGAGGCCAAGGCAGGTGGATCACTTGAGGTCAGGAGTTCGAGACCAGCCTGGCCAACATGGTGAAACCCCATCTCTACTAAAAATACGAAAATTAGCCAGGCATGGTGGCGGGTGCCTGTAGTCTCAGCTACTCGAGAGGCTGAGGCAGGAGAATTGCTTGAACCCAGGAGGTGGAGGTTGCAGTGAGCCAAGATCGTGCCACTGCACTCCAGCCTGGGCAACAAAGCAAGACTCCGTCTCAAAAATAAAAAACAAACAAACAAACAAAAAACAAGAAAAACAAAACCCAGGCACACAGAAATAGCTTAAAATCTAATCATACTTAAATATAAAAGGTAGATAGATCCAAAACCAAACTTCAAAATTTACTCATAATATGCACTCAAATATGCAAGACATATGTGTATCTGAATATTTAGTGGATATTCCTCAAGGCTCGCCCACTTTCAACTTAGACTAAGAACTAATCATTTAATAGAACATCATGTGCCAAATACTAGGTACTTGGGTACACAAAAATATTCCTTCAGTGATTTCACAGTAAACAAACAAGTTAAAAAATAAAAAGATTGGAACAATATTTCCCGGTAAAACTTACCATGGCATCTTCCATATCATAGCCAGTGTAAGAAATCACAGCAACGATGGCATTGGTCCCAATTGGATAGTTATCCATGTCATAATAATCATACATGGAGGGTCTCACCAAGGGACTCTGAGGAGTCTGAAGACGATATAGTTTGTTATCCGATCGGTCTTGATAAGTGAGAAGTGGAAAGCCCATAGTTTGCTTACCTACATGGAGAAAAAACATCTTAGCATTTTCTGCTTCTTTCATCTTGATTATAGGTGTGATACACAACACTGGAAACAACTAAATATTCATCAGAGGAAAATGAATAAATAAATAATCATGGTAGTTATGCTTACTTTAGACTAATACATAAGCTGTGAAAATGAAGTAAACCTAAATGTATCAACGTGACCAGACCAGGAAAACCATGCTGAGTGGGAGAAAGTGCAGACTGACATTTAATATGATACGATTTATGTGCATTTGCAACACCCCCAAACAATTCTATACTTAGTTTATGGATATATGTATGATGTAATAAAAGCTTTAGAAGGGGACAGAAAGGAAGTACACAAATTACAGGATATCACTACTGGTGGGAGAAAAGGGGATAGTAATTATTATGTAATTAGATTACTTTCTTACAGCGGAATATGTATTTAATTCTAAGTAGTGGAATATGGGGTGAGATTCCTCTGTGTACTACCTCACAGTATAATCATTTCACAACAAAATGATTTTAAAATATAAATACAAGTGAAATTTTTAAAAAAATTATAGACTTAGAGCTTCCAGTAATAAAGGGCTACTCTTACAAGACCACCCTCAGCACGTAAGTATAAGACGCAGACCCCCAACTACACATATAGCACTGGAGAGTAACCAAAAGCTGTCAGAAGCTGAGAAGAGTTTTTACTTGGACAAAAGGAACACACTGGGTGAATTTCCAGGTTTTTAAGTATTTATGTATTTATTTTTGCCTTACGGCCCAGTGTGGCAGCTACAACTTAGATAGAAATCCACAGTCTTACTGGCTTGAAGAACCAGGAAATAGAGTTCTGAGCATGACAACAATTGGGAAGGGGGAACATTTCAGAAATGAGAGAACCACAAAGGGAGACCCTTAAATTCAGCATATAAATTGGGTCCAAATCTTTGGTGGACTCCTGAACTATGCAAGCATGGGACAGATCACAGCAGCCCACCTAAGGCTGAAGAATGTACTTCAACTGCCATGTTCACCAAGTTAAGTACCAGTGAAAACTAAAAACCAATCCTCTTCCCCTGGAGAATTTTTGGTGACATGCACTGAGCCAGGTGATGGACTGTATATTAAGAAGGAAAGACATAAAATGAAAAAAATTAAAATGTAATTGAAGGCCAAACACCACACTAAAAACAAACAAAACCAATCCTCTTCAGAGGACCCTAACAGGATCCAGGGTTTAAAACATATTCCTCGCAATGTTCATAATACAATCCAATATTACTGGGCATACAAAGAAATGGTGAAACTTGACTTATACTCAAAAAGACTGATACTGAGATGACCCAGACATTGGAATCTGCAGATAATGATTTTACAACACCCATCATATAAAACTATGCTCAAAATATAAAGGAAAACATGCCCACAATGAATGAAGATAAGAAATCTTAGAGAAGAAAGAAACTATAAAAAAAGAAACAAGTCAGGCCAGGCGCAATGGCTCATGCCTGCAATCCCAGCACTTTGGGAGGCTGAGGCAGGCAGATCACTTGAGGTCAGGAGTTTGAGACCAGCCTGGCCAACATGATAAAACCCTGTCTCTACTAAAAATACAAAAAATTAGCTGGGCATGGTGGCACATGCCTGTAATGTCAGCTACTCAGGAGGTAGAGGCAGGAGAATCGTTTGAACTGGGGAGGCAGAGGTTGCAGTGAGCCAAGATCGTGCCACTGCACTCCAGCCTGGGTGACAGAGCGATACCGTGTCTCAAAAAAAAAAGAAAAAAAAAAAAAAAAAAAACAAGTAGAAGTGCTGGACTTGAAAAATACAGTCATGCACTGCATAACAATGTTTTAGTCAATGCAGGATGGCATATATACTATGGTGATCCCATATTTTTACTGTACCTTTTCTATGTTTAGCTACACAAATCCTTGCCATTGTCTTACAACTGTAGACAGTACACAGTACAGTTACATGCCACCCAGGTTTGTAGCCTAGGAGCAACAGGCTGTACCATATACTAGGTGTGTAGTAGTCTCTGCCATCTAGGTTTGTGTAAGTTCACTCTATGATGTTCACACTACGACAAAATCACATACGACTCATTTTGAAGATATCCCTGTCGTTAAGGGCACATGACTGTAAGCAAAAATTCAGTAGAAGACAGAATAAAAAGTGACTGTGATAATAGGTCAATAAAAATAATCCAATCTGGGCCAGGTGCAGTGGCTCACACCTGTAACCCCAGCATTTTGGGAGGCTGAGGCAGGCAGATCACTTGAGGTCAGGAGTTTGAGACCAGCCAGGCCAACATGGTGAAACCCTGTCTCTACTAAGGTGTGTGCCTGTAATGCCAGCTCCTCGGGAGGCTGAGGCAGGAGAATTTATTGAACACGGGAGGCAGAGGTTGCAGTGAGCCGATTGTACCACTGCACTCCAGTCTGGGCAACAAAGCAAGGCTCCATCTCGGAAAAAAAAAAAAAAGATCCAATCTGAAGAAAATAAAGAAAAAAGAGAACAGAAACTCAATGTCTTATGGAACAATATCAAAAGGTTTAAATATATGAATAACTGATAGAAGGGGAAAAAAGAGAGAAAAGGATAGGAGCAATGTTTTTAAAAATAATGACAGAAGAGTTTAGCAATTTAATTAAATTAAAAAAACAAAAAACAAATTTGAGGCCGGGCGCAGTGGCTCACGCCCGTAATACAGCACTTTGGGAGGCCAAAGTGGGCAGGTGACCTGAGGTCAGGAGTTCGAGACCAGCCTGGCCAACATGGTGAAACTCCGTCTCTACTGAAAATACAAAAATTAGCTGGGTGTGGTGGTGAGTCCCTGTAGACCCAGCTACTTGGAAGGCTGAGGCAGGAGAATCACTTGAACCCAGGAGACAGAGGTTGCAATAAGCCGAGATCACACCACTGCATTCCAGCCTAGGCGATAGAGCAAGACTCTGTCTCAAAAAAAAAAAAAAGAAACACACTATATTCAGAAGACTGCTGCCTTCTAACTAGAAATGACAGAGACTAAGAAGAGACAGTGTAACAACAACTTTTAAGTGTTGGAAGAAAAATAACTGTCAACTCAGAATTGTATATCCAGTGAAAGATTCCTTCAAGTGAAGCAAAATAAAGCCATTTTCAGATAAATGAAAACCAAGAGAATTTGTGGCCAGCAACCTGCACTATAAAAAAATGCTAAAGGAAGATTATCAGGCTGAAGGAAAATTGTATGCAATAAAAACTTGAATCTTGCAGCAGGAATGAAGAGGATTGGAAGTGACAAATATGCGGGTGACTATAATTGCTTGTATTCTTCAAAAAATCAAATAATAAGACCTCAGGCACACCCAAATCTATGGACATTCTATACCTTTTTCTTCAAAAATGTCAATGTCAAAGACAAAGAATGGTTAAAGATCTTTTATAAATTACAGGAAACTAAATAGACATGCCAACTAAATACAATGAGTGATCCTGGGTTGGTTGCTTGTGGCACAGGAAAAAAAAAAAAACTTGCCATAAACTGTATTTTTGGAACAAATGGTCAGCATATGTAAATAAGGACAATAAAAGAGTATGCTAGTATCAAGTTTACTTTCCTGATTGTGACTATAACATCATCCCTCTTCCTTACCCATCTGGCACTGGTACATGTTCCGTGGACTCTGGTTGTGATCAGAGAAAGGGATGAAGTTGGCAATCACACTCAGCAGGCTGTGTGGAAAGAGTTCCTGGTGTGTGGTAACTCCAGCAAAAACCTCATCCTCAAAGATAGCGACATTCATGAAGATCTGGAAGAGCAGATGTCCAAGGCACAAAATAACTGCAACTGCTTACACATTTACTCTTACCATTTCTCAGAGTTCAATACTCAAAGACTCAAGAGAAAACCATCCCCACCCAGCATCCTGAGTGCTGAAGGGATCAACTGGGAAGCACAGGGAAGCGACCAGTTAGAAATACCACTTGCTTTACATATCTCACTCTAAATCTACCCCAGACCAATTGTGAAGGGGAATAGGAAGAAAAATTTTTAAGTAGCACAAAGCCTATAATTTTGCAACTGCAAATATGTAGGCAAAGACTGAGTGTGAATCTAATGGAATGTTTTCACTTCACGGCTGAGGCAGGGCCAGATACAAAGGAGTTCTGGGAGCTAGACAAGATGGGAGGCAGGTAATGTGACCACCAGCTCTCTCTCAGGTTCTGTGGAGTGAGATCAGACATGGAAATTGCTCTGTGCTGATCACAGAGGAGGTGGAAAGTCTGACTTTCTTTCAAATGTCCAACTGTTGTTGTAACACAAACAACCCTTTTATAAAGGAAGAGTTAAGTATCTGAAAGTTGCATACTATACAAACAAGCACATACACTCATCCATCACACATATGTATTTACCTGTTCCATAGTTCCAATTAGCTCTTCTTTGCCCAATTCTAAGTTCTGCACAGGCCGTACCAGTCTACAAGGAGTGGTAAAAAGGAACAATCCTGGGTACAGACTTGGTTTTCCTGTCATGGGTATAAGGACCACTTCCGTCCAGGGAGGAATTCTTTTCTCTCTCAACACCTGTTTTTAACAAAAACAGAGTTTAACAAACCTGTCCCACAGCCATGGCTGTCGCTGCTAGTCTTATGCCCCATGGAATACCACTCATCCACACTCAGCCATGGTAAAAGGCCTACTTCCTTGGGTGCTCATCCCAGCTAGCAGACAAATCACTAACTACTGAGGCTAAGGATAAAGCACACCATGAATGCACGTGTCGATACACTAAAGGAAATTCTGTCCTCTGTGATCTAAAATACACTAGATTACTGGTTTTATTTGTAAATTTAATAAACCAAAAACTCATGGGTGGGCCGGGGGTGGCTTATACGTGTAATCCCAGCACTTTAGGAGGCTAAAGTGGGTGGATCACTTGAGCCCAGAAGTTCAAGACCAGCCTGGGCAACATGATGAAACTCTGTCTCTACAAAAATTTAAAAATTACCTGAGTGTGGTGGTACGTGCCTGTAGTCCCAGCTAATTGGGAGGCTGAGGTGGGAGGATCACCTTGAGCCCAGGAGGTTGAGGCTGCAGTGAGCCATGATCATGCCACTGCATTCCAGCCTGGGTGACAGAGTGACCCTGTCTCAAAAACAAAACAAAAAAACTCCAACAAACTCCTGGGTGAAAGGAGAAATAAAAACCTAAATTACAGAAACCTGAAAACAACAACAACAACAACAACAACAAAAAACCCATGTGTCAGAACTCATGGGGATTCACAGCTAAATGCATTATCATTAAAAATGAGAGGATGTTTGGTGGAGGGGGACATGGGGGGATGTTGGTCAAAGAGTATAAAGCTTCAGTTACGGAACAGAATTAAGTTTCTGGAGATCTCATGTACAGCATGTGACTATAGTGAAGAATACTATATTGCATGCTTGGAATTTACTAAAGAGCATATCTTAAGTGTCCTCATCCCCCGACCCTCCACAATGCTAACCAAAAAAAAGAGAATGAAAATAAATTCTCTATAAAAAAGATAAAATCTGAGACTAACAAGGCAGGCAGCTCATTTGAGGTCAGGAGTTCGAGACCAGCTGGGGCAACATGGAGAAACCCCATCTCTACTAAAAATACAAAAATTACCCAGGCGTGGTGGTGTGCACCTGTAATCCCAGCTACTTGGGAGACTGAGGCAGGAGAATTGCTTGAACCTGGGAGGCGGAGGCTGCAGTGAGCCAAGATCACACCACTTGCACTGCAGCCTGGGTGACAGAGCGAGACTCTGCCTCAAAAAAAAAAAAAAAAGGAATGACTGTTTAATGGTTACAGAGTTTCAATTTGTGATGATGAGAAAGTTCTGAAGATGGTGATGACTGCACAATATGAATGTACTTAAAACCCTGAACTGTACACTAGATCAAATCTCATACACTCTCTGAGCATCGAAATAAGTAGTAACAGAATATTCACAAAATTAAACAAGCATCTATAAATCTATGCTAACATAAATAAATGAACAACTAATAGAAAAGAAAGCCCTCCCTTACAGAATAGCAACTAATAAACATAGAAAAAATGCTGGTGGGGGAAAACACCATGTGGTAACCATCACAGTAATATTAACTCAGCAAAGAACCACCAACGGAATAGTAATTCAGCAAATAATTCATCAACTAGTGGGTGAAAATATGAAGGAAGGGGGCTCCACATAGCTTTCAACTATGTCTCCATAAGTTACTTATTACAGAGAAAAACAGAAACTGTACAGTGAATTAACCTGAAGAACACAACTTTGAAGGGATCAGTTAACATGAGTCGTAACAGGACAAACCAACATCAGATGCTTCCTGAAATATCTTGAATCTCATCATGAGGAAGCAAAACATAAACCTAAATTACAGGAGAGCTGTGATTCCCAGCACTTCGGGAGGCCAAGGCAGGCGGATCACTTAAGGTCAGGAGACCAGCCTGACCCAAATGGTGAAACCCCACCTCTACTAAAAATAAAAAAAATTAGCCAGGCGTGGTGGTATACACCTGTAGTCTCAGCCTACTCCGGAGGCTGAGGCACAAGACTCTGACTCAAAAAAATAAAAATAAAAGACTGGTGGTTGGCAGCATCTAGGTGGCTTCAGGATGGGGCTGGTCACCAGAAAGACCAAGCCAGGATTAGAGGATTGGGACTTTCAGCCCCACCCTCAACCTCCAGGGAGGGGATAGGGGCTGGAGGTTAAGCTAATCACCAATGGCAAATGATTCCATCAGTCATCCTATGTAATAAAGCCTCCATAACAACCCAAAGGACTGGGGGTCAGGATAGCCGGGCACAGTGGTACAGTCCTGTGGTCAGGCTGCTTGGCAAGCTGAGGTGGGAGGATCATTTAAGCCTGGGACATTAAGACTGCAGTGAGCTGTGATTGTGCCACTGCACTCCAGCCTGGGCAACAGAGTGAGACCTGTCTCTTAAAAAAAAAAAAGAAAAGAAAAGAAAAAAAAAAGAGAGCATTACTGAGACAACTGGTGGAATCTGAGTATCAACTACGGATCCCACCCACATGGCCTTCTCTGATTTTCGTAAGTGTACTGCGGTTATTGAAGAGAAAGTCCTTGTTCTTAGAAAAAGTACGCTAAAATCTTTATGGAAAATGAGACAATGTCTCAATACTGCTCTCAAATGATTCAAAAGAAAAAAATTATAAAGAATATACAGAAGATAAAGCATGTGGGGCAAAGCATAGCAACTGGTGGATCTGGGTAATGTGTATACAGGGGGGTCCCATGTGCTGATTAAACATCTTTGCTCTAAGTGTAAAATTATATCAAATGAGCCACAATTCCACTTATAGGAATATAAGAATTAAAGAATTAAAAGCACAAGGACTTAAATGGATATTGGTATACTCATGTTCATAGCAGCATTATTTGCAATGACCGAAAGGTAGTAACAACTCAAGTGTCCAACAGAGCACTTAAATGAAAACTAAAATTTAGTTTAAACATTTTTTAAAAATAAAAACACAGAACAGAATATAAACCACAAACTCAGCCTGTTGCCAAAGGATAATTCTTTCAATGGCCATTATCAAAGCAACAAATACTCTTCGCTAGGAGGAAATCCCAAAGGTAAGTTATTCAAAGAATGTCATTCTACTTTTTAAAAATATATTTTCAAAACCTAGGAGGCAATGGGGTATAACTTCTACCTTGCATATTTTGAATATTACTGAAATATCTGTATTTTGAGATCCCTTATATGCCACTAGTATTAAGAAGGGGAAAAAAAGTTAAAATTAGTTAGATAAGCAGACTGAGGTGCCTCAATGAAACTGCCAAAGAATGTATATGGGTCAAATATCTGTCACTGACCCCAACCAATGAGGCCAGTATAAGGCAAGCCTCTGTCACCAGAGGGAATGCACAGGCATTCTGGACGCTGTGACCCCCTGACCACTTGATCACTCTAGACCGCCCAGGGGTTAACCCCAAAACTAGAAAGGAACTGAAAAACCTAAGGTCAAGGGATAGGACAATTCACAAAGCCTCAAGCCCACCTTAAAATGACGAAGAGAATCTGCGATGCCTGGAGCAAGCTCCTTATCCACCCAGCCAACCATGACGCCGTCCAGCAGGACAGGGTAGCACTCACTGTATGATCGGTGGGGAGCTCCATCAATGGGAGTGACCCCTGGTAAAGGGAACAAACAGCACAATCACATCAGAATGCTTCATCCAACATTCCAGATTCCCTCCAGATGGGGTCAACAGCTGCTGTATCAGTTCAGATATCAAATTATCCTTGTCTCTATAACAGGTACAGGCATTATTTCTTTTAACTGCACTTCAGATATTTCAAGCAGGCTTATCAATGCCATTTTTCCAACAACAAGTGTTCCCTTTGTGTCTCTGTGCCGGCATTTTGGTAATTCTTGCAATATTTCAAATATTATTATTATTATATCTGTTATGGTGATCTGTGATTAGTGATCTCTGATGTTACTACTGGACTTGTAGATGTGGTAGAAATAGCAAGACAATTAGAATTAGAAGTAGAGCCTGAAGCTGTGAGTGAATTGCTGCAATCCCATAATCAAACTGAATGGATGAGGAATTGCTTCTTGGAGGAGGAGCAAAAAAAATGTGTTTGTTTTGTTTTTGAGACAGGGTCTTGCTCTGTCGCTCAGGCTGCAGTGCAGTGGCATGATCATGGCTCACTGCAACCTCAATCTCCCGGATTTAAGCAGTCCTCCCACCTCAGCCTCCCGAGTAGCTGACAGGTGTGTGCCATCATGCTTGGCTAATTTTAAAATTTTTTTTTTGTAGAGACAGGGTCTCCCTATGTTGCCTAGGCTGGTCTCGAACTCCTGGGATCAAGCAGTCCTCTCGCCTTGGCCTCCCAAAGTGCTGGAATTACAGGCCTGAGCCACTGTGCCCAGCATAGTGGTTTCTTGAGATGGGATCTCAAGAAATGAGAAGATGCTGTAAACATTGTTGAAATGACAATAAAGGATTTAGATTATTTCATAAACTTAGTTGATAAAACAGCGGCAGGGTTTGAGGGGACTGACTGCAACTTGGAAATAATCTCCTCTGTGGGTAAAATGCTATCAAACAGCATCACATGCTACAGAGAAATCTTTCGTGAAAGGAACATTCAATTGGTGTGGCAAACTTCTTTGTTTTATTTTAAGAAATTGTCACAGGCCGGGCGCAGTGGCTCACGCCTGCAATCCCAGCACTTTGGGAGGCAGAGGCGGGTGGATCACGAGGTCAGGAGATCGAGACCATCCTGGCTAACACGGTGAAACCCCGTCTCTACAAAAATACAAAAAAATTAGCCAGGCATGGTGGCGGGCGCCGGTAGTCCCAGCTACTCGGGAGGCTGAGGCAGGAGAATGGCGTGAACCTGGGAGACAGAGCTTGCAGTGAGCCGAGATCACGACACTGCACTCCAGCCTGGGTGACAGAGCAAGACTCCGTTTCAGAAAAAAAAGAAAAAAAAAAAAGAAAAAAAAGAAATTGTCACAAGCCGGCCAGGTGCAGTCGCTCACACCTGTAATCCCAGCACTTTGGGAGGCCAAGGCGGGCAGATCACCTGAGGTCGCGAGTTCGAGACCAACCTGACCAACATGGAGAAACCCCAGTCGCTACTAAAAATACAAAAAAAAATTATCCAGGCATGATGGTGCATGCCTGTGGTCCCGGCTACTCAGGAGGCTGAGGCGGGAGAATCACTTGAACCCGGGAGGTGGAGGTTGCGGTGAGCCAAGATCGCGCCATTGCACTCCAGCCTGGGCAAGAGCGAAACTTTGTCTCAAAAAAAACAAAAAAAAAAAAGAAAAGAAATTGTCACAAGCCATCCTAACCTTCAGCAACCACCGCCTGGATCAGTCAGCAGCCAGCAACATTGAGGCAAGACCTTCCACCAGCAAAAAGATTACAACTTACTGAAGGATCAGATGATTTAATATTTTTTAGCAATAAAGTATTCTTAAAATTGAAATATTTACAGCATAGTGTAAACATAACTTTCATATGCACTGTGGGAAACTGAGAAATTCATGTGGCTCACTTTATTGCAGCGCTCTGGAACCAAACCTGCAATATCTCCGGGGTAAGCCTGAAGGCTTTGGTATTGCTTGTGGAAGTTTAAATCGCTTCAGCAAGAACAGACAGGAAAGAAGTAGCAAGGGGACAGGGGCCTATGGGAGGGAGTATTTCACTGTATGTCAATATTTTTATTTCTAAGCCACCTAAATGCATTAAATGCATTAACCCCCAAAATGTAATTACAGTTGATCCTCATTATGTGCACATTTGCCTACTTGCTACATTATCTCTGTAACCACAAAATTAATACTGGGGATGCTTTCAAAGTCATTTCAGAACATGCAGCAAAAAACTTTGAGTCCCCTGATGCAGACGCTCCCCGCAGCTGAAGTCAAACAAGACGATGCCATGCCCTCTTGTCAGCTCATACTGTAAACAAGTGTCCCTTGCCAGTCTGTTCACTGGCACGTTTTCAGCATTTTTGTGCTTTTTGTTGGTGTGATTTCACTGTTTAAATAACAGCTTCCAAGCCTGGCATGGTGGCTCACACCTGTAATCCCAGCACTTTGGGAGGCCAAGGCAGAAGGAATGCTTGAGGCCAGGAGTTCAAGACCAGCCTGGATAACGTAGCAAGACCCCATCTCTACAAAAAAAAAAAAAAAAAAAAAAATTGCCTCCGAGTGCAGCACTGAAGTGCTGCCTAGTGTTCATAAATGCAAAAAGGTTGTGATGTGCCTAACAGAAAACAATGTGTGTTAGATAAGCCTATAATTACAGTGCTGTTGGCTGAGAATTCAATGTTACCACATGAACAATATATATTTTTAAAGGGTGTCTTTCAACAGAAACACACCAAAAACAAGGCTATATATTGATCAACTAACAAAAATGTTGTAACCCAAGGCTCAAAGGAACCTTACCCAGTATTTCCCCTAGGCACAATGGTTCAATATTCACTGGTGACTTTAAAGATGAGTACTGCAAATAATGAGAATCAACTGAAATTAAGTAAAAAAAGAACACTCTTCCATAAACCATAAATACATTCTGAAGACATCAAGTGTTTGTTAGAGTGTCACAAGTTACCCACCTCGTGTTTCATCTGTCACCACAATATGAACATCTCTATTGAAAGTTAGGTAGCGATTCTGTCTTCTTCTCCAGTGCCAGAGCAAAAAACCCTTCCTCATCTCTTTTTCTGCAGTTGGATATATTTTCTACCTCTCTACTTTTTCTTTTCTCCTTTCTACCCTCTCCTGGACTTTGACATTTTGAATCACCAGTAACAAAATTCTTTTCCTCGTAGAGGATAAACCTTCAAATTACACTGATTACATCTTCTGAATCTTGAGTATTTCTTGATTACTTTCTGTGGGGCCCTCTTCTTACAGGCCACTCTCTCTCTCTTTTTTTTTTTAGATGGAGTCTCACTCTGTCACCCAGGCTGGAGTGCAGTGGTGCAATCCTGGTTCCCTGCAACCTCCACCTCCTGGATTCAAGCGATTCTATTGCCTCAGCTTCCTGAGTAGCTGGGACCACAGGCACATGCCACCACACCCAGCTAATTTTTGTGTGTGTGTATTTTTAGTAGAGATGGGGTTTCGCCATGTTGGCCAGGCTGGTCTTAAACTCCTGACTTCAAGTGATCTGTACACCTTGGCTTCCCAAAGTGCTGGGATTACGGGCATGGGCCACCACGCCCGGCCAGGCCACTCTAATTGGGAGAAGTACTTTTAAGCAGAACTTTCTTGAGTCAATGCCCTTCTAGTTGCTTGAGAACACCTATCATCTGATCCCCATGAACTAGAAGTTTTACTGTATAAATATTAATCCCACTGAGGACCCTGTCCACAGACCACCAAAGACAGAACATTTCTAGTCTCCAAATCATAAATAGAGAACCCTGGGACTAGAAGACTGCAGAGAAGGCTGACATCTTTAGGTATGAAGGTAAATTCAAACCAAGTATCAAGCCAAACAGAGACAGACAGCAGCTTTAAGGTTATCAGGAAAAAAGGTTATGTATCTGGTAACATCAGGTAGACTGGAAAACCTCCTTTTAAACTGTCCTCCTGCAAACCAACACTGTTTTCTATTTAGAAATGCAAAGGTCCACCAAGAGATGCAAGAAGAAATGACCCAAAAAACTACTCAATAGCTTCTATACTTCCAATATTAACGACTAGTCTATTTCAAATGCTTTGGCATCATTCTTATTCATTTATTTTTCATTCTGGAAATAGGATCTTACTTTCCCACCCAGTCTAAAGTGCAGCAGCGGCACAATCACAGCTCACTGCAGCCTCAAACCCCTGGTCTCAAGCGATCCTCACTTCCATTATCTTTTTTTTTCCCCCAAAGAAAACAAAACACCTATAACACTTAGTTTCTCCTGTTTTCACTTTCAAAGAATGCATTCAGCCTTCTATAGAGGAGCCAAGAAAGCAGCCCAACTCCTGCACAGAAGAGTAAAAAAGAATTCTTATAGAAAATCTCTGCTGACTCTCCAAAAGCAGCACAACTTAACAGGTTAAAAACCATGTAACCTTGGCCAGGTGCGGTGGCTCACAACTGTAATCCCAACACTTTGGGAGGCCGAGGCAGGCACATCATGAGGTCAGGAGATCGAGACCACCCTGGCTAACATGGTGAAACTCTGTCTCTACTAAAAATACAAAAAATTAGCCGGGCGTAGTGGCAGACGCCTGTAGTTCCAGCTACTCGGGAGGCTGAGGCAGGAGAATGGCGTGAACCCACGAGGCGGAGCTTGCAGTGAGCCGAGATGGTGCCACTGCACTCCAGCCTGGGCGACAGAGCAAGACTCCATCTCAAAACAAACAAACAAAAAAAAAACAAAAAACAAAAAACAAAACACACATAACCAAACAAGATGTTTATCACTGTACACTACATACCCAAGTTGCACAGTAAAGCTGGAATAGATGCCGTATACACAAACTGTGTGACAACCTCACATACGGCAGTTAGGTGGTTCATCAGGCCACAGGGCTCCCCGTCTGGGGTATGCACGGGACAAAGGAAGCCCCAGGACTCTGGCAGCAGCCTGCGTACTGTGGTGGTCCTCATCTTGGCAAAATCAGCCCCTCTGTGCACGCAGCGGAAATGGGAGAGGTAGCGTATGAAGTTCAGCTTGTCAGCCACAACACAAAGTCCAGAATCTTGTAGGAGGCCAAGACCTTAATAAAACAAAAGTCATTCAAAAATGGGCCAATCTTTTAAAAAACGGAAATTTTTGAGGCTTTATGACAACAAAACCTCAGAGCACTCTACAGATCATAGAATGAATTATTACAACATTTATTCTCCTAGCTCTGATGAGTGTAAAAGAGTTCACAAAAAATATGTAAAATAATCCCCAGATTTCACAAACTGTATTAGCCCCAACTAGTTCCCTGTCTCCTCTATGACCTCCTTTGTGGGTGAACATTAAATGAGTTAATAAAACAGCAAGTAGTTAAATTCATCTGAGCGGGTCAGATAATAGACAACCAAGTAAGCAGGCTAATGAAAGAATCGGCATCAGTAACATGGGTTTTAAAAAAAAAAAAAAGGGCCAGGCACAGTGGTTCATGCTATAATCCCAGCACTTTGGGAGGCCAAGGTGGGTGGTTCACCAGAGCTCAAGAGTTCCAGACCAGCCTCAGCAGCATAGCGAAACCCCATCTCTACAAAAAATACAAAATTAGCCAGGTGTGGTGGCTTATGCTTGTAGTCACAACTACTCGTGGGGCTGATGTGGGAGGATCACCTGAGCCTGGGAAGTCAAGGCTGCAGTGAGCCATGATCCTGCCACTGCACTCTAGACTGGGTGACAGAGTGAGACCCTGACTCAAAAAAGAAAAAAAAAAAAATTCTGGATTCCCAATTACCACTTTTTAAGTTTCTAGGGTCATTCTCTTTTTCATTGAGACAGGGTCTCACTCTGTCACCAGGCTGGAGTACAGTGGTGCAATCACAGCTCACTGCAGCCTTGACCTCCTAGGCTCAAGCGACCCTCCTACCTTGGTCTCCCAAACTGTTGGGATTATAGGCATGAGCCACCACACCTGGCCTCTCAGGTCACTCTGAGGCAAGGCAACTGGTTTAGAGATGGGCATGTACAGCAACCCATCCAGAATTCCTGTTACGTAAGCCTTCCTCAGAGGTCTAAGTGGTCTTTCATTTTCTAGAAGGAAGCAGAGAAAATGTATTCGGTTATTTGAATTAAATTTTAGCATACAGACACCTTGTCTAAAGCCCTTCAGACCGATAGTTGCCAAAGTCATAGTTATGAGAAATTTACTTTTTTGAGGGGGTTTGCTTTTAAAAAGAACTCTCAGGGACAGGCAAATCTACATTAAGCAAATAATGTGAAAAACATAACTAAAACGATCTACTTAATTTTACCTGTTTTAGAACGCAGATTCCCAGTAGCAAAAAGGTATTCAAATGGTTTTGTAAGGTCTATTCCCATTGTAAAAATCCTCATCAAATTGTCAGTGTTCATGGAAACATTGGTCTTCTGAGCCTTCTTATCAAAAGCTATTTTAATAGACACTAACCAACCTTCCAGTTTTTCCTGAAATAAGAAAAAAAATTAATATAAAATAGTATGTGAGCCAGGTGTGGTGGCTCACATCTATAATCCCAGGATTGGGTGGATCGCTTGAGACCAAGAGTTCAACATGAGACTGGGCAAAATGGTGAAACAAAACCCTGTCTCTACAAAAAATTTAAAAATTAGCCAGAAGGGCGTGGGGTGAGGGGTGGGGCATGCCTGTAGTTCCAGCTACTTGGGAGGCTGAGGCAGAAGGATCACTTGAGTCCAGGAGCCTAAGGCTTCAGTGAGCCATGATTGTGCCACTGCACTCCAGCCTGGGAAACAGGGCAAGACCCTATTCTCAATAAAATAAAATAGTATGTGTTTCAATTATCACAAACTTCATATTTATTCCCATGTAATCTGTACAATCTTTAACAAAGGTCTACTAACATACATCAAAACCAAAAACCTGAAAGAGGGCTTTTCAGGTGCAGAAAGGATAGCTCTTCAATGTCACACCCTCCTTCACCCATTATACTTGTTATACACCTAAAAACAATCACACGAACTACACAGTCCATCTTAATCTATGCTGCCAACACTCAGTGAAATGGCTAAAGCAGCCTCCAATTCCAAAATTACAGCTAGATTGGAGGAATGAGTTCTGGTATTCTGCAGCACTTAGGTTGAATACAGTTAAGTGTATTTGTTGTATATTTTCTCACCGCAGCCTCAACCTCCTGGGTTCAAGGGATCCCCCTGCCTCAAACTCCTGAGTAGGTGGGACCATAGGTATGTGCCACCATGCCTGGCTAATTTTTAAATTTTTTTTGTGGAGATGGGGTCTCACTTTGTTGCCTAGGCTGGTCTCAAACTCCTGGGCTCAAGCAATCCTCTTGCCTCAGCTTCCAAAGTGCTGGGATTACAGGCGTGAGCCACCAGGCCCAGCCTTGTTGTATATTTTCAAAAAGCTAGAAGAGGGCATTTTGAACGTTCACAACACAAAAAAATGATACATGTTTGAGGTGATGAATGTGTTACTCTGATTTGATCATTATACATTATTTACATATATGGAAATATCACTGCATACCCCATAAATATGTAGTTATTACATGTCAACTAAAAATAAAAGAAAAAAAGACTATACACCATCAGCACTTCCTATGGGTGGTTCAGAAACCATTGAAAATACCTAAGAGAATGTTTGAAATAGGTTCTCTCCTATATTTGATATTTGGAAGAAAACCTGGAAGATGTACATAGGTCACTTAATCACTGTATGCGTTTTCCAGCAGGCCCCTGAGTCAACACATTAGCCATTGACTATTGATAATCCACCTCTTCAAACTACCAGTGTTTGAACACTCACACTTGAAAGACCTAACTATTCTTCCAGAAGACAGCACTTGAAGTGACACATTTCATTTCTGTATATTCTCTGGCACTGACACTGCATTTAATGTCACTGTGTGGTGCAGTAATATTAAATTTTCAGTACTTGGAAGGAATAAATTTTGGAGAGGTGTGGGAAGAAGGAATATATTTTATAAAATGTTACAATGAATATCACAACTGACAACACACTAGTAGGATTTGTAAGTACACTGCTAAAAATCTGTAATGTACAGATAAGGAAATTACCAGAGAGTGAAGGAAGCTGTTAGCTCACCCAACAAGGGTGTTAACGTAGGTTTGGTCTCTATCAAGTGAACCTAGAGGATCAAGTTTGAATGGAAGAGCCTGGCATCACTGCTCCACCTCTGCTGGTTGCTGTTTAGATTCCTTTCTTGAGCCTACATCTTCCTGTGTCATAAATATTTTTATCAGGTGTACACTGAACACTTTATCTTCACAGTCGAGATGGAATAAGAAGCCCTGGATCCTGACAACTGATTTATTTGTGTTCTTCTGCCTTTTTTCCATAACTATGTCTACTTCATTATTTGGGTTTAAAATCAAAGCCAGAAAAGCTAACTCAAGTGTTTTATGGTTAATCTACAAATAATACACAAAATACGGTTGCTATTTTTCAATTTTATATTGCTTATTTCAATGTAAATACAATGTGAATTTTTAACAGTCTATAATTCATCCTATGTCATGGTCATGTATCTTCTGAAGATTGTTTTTATGCTCCAAACTCAAAGGTAGTACTACATTACTCAAGTAATGTAGTAACTCTAGCTGGTAAGGAAATCAGATACTCGGCAATGAATTCTCTGAAAAAGCCCCAATTTTCCCTTTGTTTCTCTCATTGCTGAAACAGATCACCTTAGTAATGCCTTGCTACAGAAGACTCATTTCTTTTCTTTTTTCTGTTGAGACAGGGTCTTGCTCTGTCACTTAGGCTGGAGTGCAATGGCGTGATCACAGCACACTGCACCCTCCGCCGCCTGGGCTCAAGCAATCCTCTTACCTCAGCCTGCTGAGTAGCTGGGACCACAGGCATGGCCCACCAGGCCTGGCTAAATTTTTAAAAAATTATTTGTAGAGACGAGATTTTGTCTCTGGGCTGTTTGCCCAGATTGGTCTCAAACTCCTGGGCTCAAGTGATCCTCCCACCTTGGCCTCCCAAAGTGCTGGGATTACAGGTGTGAACCACTGCACTAGGCATTTTTTTCTTTTTGAGATAAGGTCTTGCTCTTTTGCCCAAGCTAGAGTGCAGTGGCATGATCACCCCTTATTGCAGCCTTGACCTCTTGGGCTCAGGGATCCTCCCACCTCAGCCTCGCAAGTGGCTGGGACCACAGTCATGTACCACCATGCCCAGCTAACAGTTTTTTTTTGGAGACAGGGTCTTGCTCTGTCACCCAGGCTGGAGTGCAGTGGCGTGATCTCAGCTCACTGTAACCTCCGTCTCCCAGGCTCATGCAATTCTCCTGCCTCAGCCTCCTGAGTAGCTGGGATTGTAGGAGCATGCCAGCGTGCCCAGCTAATTTTTATATTTTTTGTAAAGACAGGGTTTTGCCATGTTGCCCAGGCTAGTCTTGACCTCCTGAGCTCAGGAGATCCACCCACCTTGGCATCTCAAAGTGCTGGGATTATAGGTGTGAGCCACTGCACCCGGCCACTGCTAATAGTTTTTATTATTTCTGTAGCAATCTCTCTATGTTGTCCAGGCTGGTCTCAAACTCCTTGGGCTCAAGTTACCCTTCTGCCTCAGCCTCCCAAAGAGCTGGGATTATAGGCATGAGCTACTGTACCCCCAGTCTCATTTCTTTTTCTTTTCTTTTTTTTCCTAATTAGGAATTGATGTGGAATGAAGACACATTTCTAAGTGTGGAATACAATGAGCCCACCATGCTTCACTTTAAGTAGATGGGAAATGTAAATTAACCTTTACTTGAAATCTTTAATTTAATAACAGATTAAATTAATAAGAGAAAACTTATGCTACCTGCTTTCAATTTTTGTCAGGAAAATTCTAGGCTGCTGAAATTTTTCAATCTAATTTTATGGACACAGAGCAAACAGAAACGAAGATTATTACCTTTTGGGGAGAATATAAATAAGAATTACCACCTAGATAAGAAATTAGAAGGCCGGGCGTGGTAGCTCACGCCTGTAATCCCAGCATTTTGGGAGGCCAAGGCGGGTGGCTCACTTGAGGTCAGGAGTTCGAGACCAGCCTGGCCAACATGGTGAAATCCCGTCTCTACTAAAAATAAAAAAAGTAGCCAGGCATGGTGGCACGTGCCTGTAATCCTAGATACCCGGGAGGCTGAGGCAGGAGAATCGCTTGAACCCAGGAGGCAGAAGTTGCAGTGAGCCGAGATCATGGCACTGCACTCCAGCCTGGGAGACAGAGCAAGACTCTTTCTCAAAACAAAATAAAATAAATTAGAAGCCAGGCACAGTGGCTCACACCTGTAATCCCAGCACTTTGGGAGGCTGAGGCAGGTGGATCACCTGAGGCCAGGAGTTCAAGACCAGCCTGGCTGACATGGTGAAACCCCATCTCTACTAAAAACACAATACATTACCTCTTAGATTACATCTTTTTGGGGATACGATGCAAAATATAAAATGCCACTGCATCAACATTCTTATGAAATCATCTTTTGTGCCATGCCAATTTTCTCTCTATATACATCTACAGTCAAATTTCACTACTCACAGTAGTTATGTTCTAGTGAACACTGAATTAACACATACGAAACCACTGCTCCTGGGCAAAAATACAGGGCTGGGTTCCTGCAAGTCTCTGGTCATAACATTCTGGTCAACGGATCAACCATACAATCTTGTTTAATGCAAGCTTTTCTTGAAAGGCACCTTATTTAACATACCTTGTTAATTCATTAACACTGAACACTAGACAGTACTTCGGTGCTATGCTTGGGGACCGTTATAAACAGCAAAAACTGGCCAGGCACAGTGGCTCATGTCTCCAATCCTATCACTTTGGGAGGCTGAAATGGGAGGATCACATGAGCCTAGGAGTTTGAGATCAGCCTGTACAACACAGTGGGACCCTGTTTCTACAAAAAAAATTAAAAATTAGCCGGGTGTGGTAGTGAATGTCTATAGTCCCAGCTGCTCAGGAGGCTGAGGTGGGAGGATTGCTTGAGCCTGGGAGGTTGAGGTTGAGGCTGAGACCCTGTCTCAAAAAAAAAAAAAAAAAAGTCACTAAGAAGAAACACGACAATGTGAAAAACATAGCACTGAATACACCTCAAAAAGGGCCCTCTTTATAGTATGAGCTGAAACAGGAAAGCAGAGCATCACCCTGCCCCGCCTCAGCTGTAACATTTGTCTCAGGAGACCCAAATTCTTCACTGCTCTGCTCATGTGTATGAATAATCATGAAAGCACCGAGTAGTGACATTAAGGTTACAAATAAATTTTAGCCAGTGAGCGAATTCACAAATACAGAATCTACAAATAATAAGGATCAACCATATGTATGAATATAGGCCATTTGCTTTTTATCATTAACACTGTGACCAAGATTTGATGTGATCTTTATATAAAAATATCAAGCAAATTTCCAAACCTGGTGTTAAGCTAGGATTTCTGACTCCCTTACTGCTAAATGAACAAACAAAAAAGAGACCACATAAAATGCCAAAACTAGAAACTATAAACATGCAGAAAACAGTACTGCTGGACAAAGTCACACCATTCCACAAGTGGTACCACTGGCCAAGGGTGGACATAGCACGCATTTACCTTCAGGAACATAAGGAAGAGCTGACCCGGTGTGAGGACTTCTTGGTTCACTAAACTATCAGGATTGTCCTCCATGCACTCTCCTTTGGCTAAAGCAAAGAGCTTTCGCGTCATGAGACAAAGCATATAAAACTTTTCAGTATTGGATTTCAAGTGGATACAGATGCACTGGCTGTGAAAACAGAAAAAAAAAAAAAAGCTTCAAACAATTCAGTTGGTAATACTACTTAATTTTCTATTAACCAAGATCCCCAACTCATGCTTACTTAACTTTAATTAAATAAAATTAAGCATTCAGTTTTTGAGCTGCACTGGCCACATTTGAAGTGTTTATCATATGGCTGGTGGCTATGCACTGGACAGCACCAGTATGGAGCTGGCTTCTTTAGTAATTATACAGTGGTTATATAAGACAACGTCCTTGCTTTGGAGAAATAAAGAGACACAATCCCTGCAACTTTCAAACCATACAGAAGAAAAATGTACATCTGTGTACACAGAAAGTAAAAAAGTAAATGTAAATGAATGAAATGTTCACAATTAGTGAATATAAGAATCCAATGTACTATTTGGACATTATTCTGGAAGTCTGAAATGATTTCAAAATAAAAGTTAAAAAGTACTATAAAATAAAACACGACTACTAAAAAAATACAAGTAAGGAGGGCCACAAAAACAAAGGTAGCCCCCGGCTAGCAAGGACCAGAATTCTACCCCAAGATTCATTCTCATTCCCAAATGACTCGCCTGCCCAAACTGCAACCAATACAAAGAACCACTGACAGCCCTCCACCCCTCCAAAAATAGTTTAGACGAAGCACACATACTTGAACAGGAACTCCGCAGCTTGCTCATTTGGATACCAGTCAGGAACATTGAGTTTTACTCTGAAGCATTCACCTAGGTAGTTAAGGACCTGTTTTTGTGTCGAACAACCCTCTTCCATTACAATCCTTAACATCTGAGAAACAGAGTTCCTAAGGAAAGAATCATCCTCTTTTCCTTTGATGAGCTCCTGAAAGATCTGATAATCAGAAAAGCTGACAAGTGCCTACAATAGAAAATAAAAAGTTTAATTGCTCACTAATAACTAAAATATTTTATCTATTCACTAATAATTATCTTCTCTCATTTTTTAATACCCAAGGAAAATTAGTACTCTGCTATTGCTGAATCAAAGTAAACTCTCTAAAATAAAGCATTCTTTGTATGATAGCCAGACAGCAAAATGGCCTCCAGGGTCCTCATCTCTTGGTGTTCACAAACGTGTAGTTTCCTCCCATGCCAAATCAAGGCTGGCCTGCTTGACCAAAAGAATGTGGTGAAAAAGATAATGGGAGACTCCCAGGGCTAGGTCACAAAGGGCACTGCAGCTTTTGCCTTCTGCATCTTCTGCTCTCTGTTCTCTCAGCTAACTATGTGGAGGAAGACAGTTGCCTCAAGCAGCCTACAGAAAGGACCATGTAGAGAGCAACCCCATGAGGAGACCTCCTGCCAAAAACCAGCACTGATTTGCCAGCCATGTGAGTGGGCCACCTTGGAAGTCCTCAAAATGACTGCAGTCCTATCTGACATCTCCATGCAACCTCCTGAGACCCTGGGCCACAATTGCCCAGCCAAAGCACTCCCAAACTCCAGACCCACAGAAACTGTGAGACAGAAATGTTTATTGAGTTTTAAGCTATTGAATTTTGAGGTAATTTGTTTTGGAGCAGTAGATAACTAGTACAGTATTATTTTAACAAAGAGAATCCATCCAATCTGCACAGGATACTACCCCCAATGAATTTCTTCATAACAAAAGAATGCATTCATTAAGTCATACCTTAAGTGCAAATCCCAAAGGAAGAAAAAACAGTTCCTTCCGGTAAATAAAGTTCAACATAACAGTGCCATTTTCCAAGTAGTGGAGGTTCATATTGACAGCGGAATGTTCTTCCCTCACACAGTGCATTGAAACTCCTATTGAACCAAACAACAAAAAAATCAGAAACTCACTGATACTATAATTGCTTCAACCATTTTTTTCTGAACAATCTTACCCTCTTAGACAGAATTAAAGCCAAATCACTAAGTTTAGCCAAGACTGACAATCAAAAATGTTTCTAAACCTCAGCAAATGTCCTCTTGCGTGCAAAATCTACCCAGATTGAGAAACACTAATGTAAAATAACTGAAACTATGAACTTAAGCAAACTTCAAAGTTTCCCTCCAGGACAGAGTCCACGTCTTTTAGCACTTTATATCCGCCTTAAACTGTAGAGTCTGGTCAAGACATGGTGCTTGATCTAATAGTTCCAATGGAGAAAAGTAGAATTTTAGATTTTATTTCAGTTTCAGGCAAAGACTGCTAAGACATACTACCATCAACTGATGCAAAGGAAAATGACTAGACATTCGGGCACGCTGTTTTTCTAGGTATAGTATGTATGGCTATAATTAAGGTCTGATTTTTAGCTCAACTATCAGGACAAATTGTTTAACTGTCACGGTTGCTCAAGAATACAACATGCTGCCTTAGGCATTGTCAAAGAGAATGCTCAAACAGAGGCCAGGTGGCTGTCAGACAGAGACCCTGAGGGGTGTGCCACAGTGGCCTGAACCAGAAGACATCCAAGGCCCACATTCACCTATGGCCAAGCCAGACTAGCTTTCATCTTCATAAGCAGTAACAAAAATACACATGCTCTTTCAGTTTGCAAAAGTGCAGTAGCCTGAACCAGAAGACAGCCGAGACCCACACCCACTTATGGCCAAGCCAGACTAGCTTTCATCTTCATAAGTAGTAACAAAAATACACATGCTCTTTCAGTTAGCAAAAGTGAAACATAATAGAAAGTTGGTTTTCCACTATGAAATTTTTGTAAATTTTAAAATGCTTATAATTGATAAAAATCATATATATTCAAGGTGGACAATACCTTGAATATAATATACATATATTATAATGATTTCTACAATCAAAACTGATGAAAACATCAATCACCACCCATAGTTATCATTTGTATGTATGTGTGCACGCATGTGTGGTTGAGACACTTAAAATGTACTCATCAAATTTTAAGTAAGCAGTACAGTATTACTATCGTCACCAGGCTATACATCAGATCCCCAGAACTTATTCATCTTGTAACTGCAAGTCTGTATCCTCTGACTAACATCTCTCCATTTCTTCTTCCATCCCAATTATGAAAACTTAACACAGGAATGCTCAATAGAAAAACAACAAAAAACAAAAGAAAGGTCAGACACAGTGGCTCATGCATGTAATCTCAGCACTCTGGGAGGCCGAGGCGGAAGGACTGCTTGAGCCCAAGAGTTCGAGATCAGCCTGGGCAACATGGTGAAACCCCATCCTCCCAAAAAAAAAAAAAAAAAAAAAAATTAGCCACGCATGGTGGGAAGTGCCTGTAGTCCCAGCTACTTGGAAGGCTGGGGTGGGAGGATCATCTGAGCCTGGGAAGGTCGAGGCTATTGCGAGCTGTGATCACACCACTCTGCACTCCAGCCTGGGTGACAAAGTGAGACCCTGTCTCAGAAAAAAAAAAAAGAAACAAAAATATCAAAGACTATTTAGATGGATCTACTTTAAAAAAAAAAAAAGATTTTAAATTTTCCTTAAAAAACATTCTAATAATCTCCAGAACTTACCATAATGAGTATAACCAGGCCCTCTGGTTTTCCATTTTGGTCTTACCATTGCAATGGGAAAATTTCTCCGAGGCATAATTAACATTCGGATGACTTTTTCAATGCCATTGATTATAAAATAGCCCCCCATTTCCTGCCAAAAAGACAATTGCAACTTGTTAAACAAAGATACATGACTAACTGTAAACATGAACTTCATTCCTAGCCAAAGGTAGTACAACACACAGAACAGGAACACAGAGGTGAAACGTACTACTGATCCCCTGAAAACAGTACACGGACACTGTCTTTGTGTGAATTAACAGTTTTCTCAAGTATACCACAAAGGTCCTAGGGACATGAGAAAAAAGTATGGAAGAAAAACAGGGTACTTCTCTTTATCAGACAGGCTCAACCTAACTTACCTTTCTGTCCCCTAAAATGACTTCAGTCTTCAAATAACACTAAAAAAAACTTACTCCAAAGAGGGGTTGAAAGATAAAAACTGGGCCGGGCACGGTGGCTCACACCTGTAATCCCAGCACTTTGGGAGGCCGAGACGGGCACATCAGGAGGTCAGGAGATCGAGACCATCCTGGCTAACACGGTGAAACCCCGTCTCTACTAAAAATACAAAAAATTAGCCGGGAGTGGTGGCACACGCCTGTAGTCCCAGCTACTCGGGAGGCTGAGGCAGGGAATGGCGTGAACCCGGGAGGTGGAGCTTGCAGTGAGCCACGATCGCGCCACTGCACTCCAGCCTGGGCGACAGAGCAAGACTCTGTCTCAAAAAAAAAAAAAAAGAAAGATAAAAACTGTAACCATTTTGCTTCCATACTCGACTATGGTTTCCCAAATAAGTTCAAAAGCTTGATTGTATGAAAGCTCTGGAAACCAGAAATTTGGATTAGCTAAATAGAAAAATATCTTTAATAGCTCTGCTCAATATCACATTTCTGTAATAAACAGCTACTATTTACGAATTGCCTACTATGAAACAGGCATATTATACTAGGTGCTCTATGTTATCATAACATTTAATTCTCATAACAATGAGTGGGGTAGCTATTATGCCCATTTGCAGCAGAGGAAACTGAGGCTGAGGGAGATTAATTTCCCCAAACCACAAGACTGATAAGCGGAAGAGTTGTGTGTCAAACCCAGATCTGACACCAAAACCCTCTTCCCACCACATAACACCATCTACCTATTTAGTAGGCACAGTCTGTTCATCTTGATTACCCCAACTCAACACTGCAAAGCCACCTAATATAGCTGAAAGAAATGATGAAGGGAATGCGTATAAGTCATTTAATATGCGCACAGAATCTTACTGTTAGCAAAGCAGACATTTTTATTTTATTTTTTTAGTGACGGGGTCTCACTGTCTCCCAGGCTGGAGTGCAGTGGCACAATCATGGCTCACTGTAGTCAGGCCTCCTGGGCTCAAGTGATGCTCCTGCCTCAGCCTCCCAATTAGCTGGGACTACAGATCCATGCCACCACCATGCCCAGCTAAATAGACATTTTTGACCATAGCTTTGTGGGTTAAGACAGCTTGAAAAAAAAAAAAAAAAACAAATTTCATGGAAGTATGTCTCTATCATTCAGAAAATTAGGGAAAAACCTACCAGTTCTTCCCCCCTGAACAATAATATTCTCTAATTTTATAGCCACTTTTTCATACTGTCTAATTTGATAGTTATTCAGAGCCATACACTGTATGCAGGCAAGATACTGATACCTCTTTCACCTATCCAGAAATTGGAGCAGACAAAGAAAACACTGACACACTTCTTGTCTTCTTACTCCCAACCCAGGCCTTCTCTACTGTCTCACGCCTGGATGCCCGTGATTACCTCTGCCTCCTCATGGTGCTCAATGAGGGCTTGTGGGGGAAGGTTATATAAGTTGCAAAGCTTGGATTTCACCATGATGGGAACATAGCCAAGAAACTGCTTAATGATTCCTTTTGAGATTCCATTCACTGCCCAGCTGATATCGGCCTAAATGAAAACAAGAGAAAAAGTTACTTAACAGAAATATCTGCATTTGTGAGAACAAATGAGTATTTTCAAAGACTGAGGAAGAATATCAATTAAATTATTTTATGCCTTAGATTTAGAAGGTGGGATCTCTTAGACAACAGCACCAAGAAAGCAATTTCTGGCATAAACTTTATTAGGCACCCGCCCTACTCCCAAATATGTGCAGTGTTGAGAGTCACACAGCATCACTAGTACTCACTGTCAACTTCCCACGGTAGGTACACCTTCGGCCCCGGCATTCTGCTGGATAAACGCTGACCTCTTTGCAGATGGTCCCTTTTGGAACTGTAGGTGGACTGATAACAGCATCCAGAATAGTAAAAGAGATACGCTCATCTTTGAAAGCAAATTCAAAGGGAGGTATAGCCTGAAATGCAATTCACACTATTAAATTGCTTGCATTTCCAAGGCATTTTTTCTCTAAGACTCTTCCAAATCTTATGTGTTCTACAAACATTGATGTCTGTGATGCCACTATGACACACCTAAAAAGGACAGTTAAGGCTACCTCCAGTTGGCCGGGCGTGGTGGCTTATGCCTGTAATCCCAACACTTTGGGAGGCCAAGGTGGGAGGATCATGAGGTCAGGAGATCGAGACCATCCTGGCTAACACGGTGAAACCCTGTCTCTACTAAAAATACAAAAAAAAATTAGCCGGGCGTGGTGGTGGGCGCCTGTAGTCCCAGCTACTAGGGAGGCTGAGGCAGGAGAATGGCATGAACCCGAGAGGCAGAGCTTGCAGTGACCCGAGATCACGCCACTGCACTCTAGCCTGGGCGACAGAGTGAGACTCCGTCTCAAAAAAAAAAAAAAAAGCTACCTCCAGTTTACTCACAACTTCACTAAATACTTAAAACCACAATGCATTATTAGTACAAGATTGTTTTCAGTGACTACATGTGTCAGAGACTGTAGCAGGCTCTAGGGATACAGCTGTGAACCTAACAAAATTCCTGTTCTCTGAACCAAGAGCCTTGTGTATTCTTAACTTGTCTATGTGCATAGCAAGACAAATGGGACTACTGCTAATAGAGCAAGGATACGGAAACATCCTTTAGGATTTAAGACTAGATGCTTAATGTACGATGGCAACGTCATACTGAAACCAGAGCCATGCAAAGGAAAAGATGATGGCCAGGCTGGGTTTCCCTTTCCACAGAAGTTACTTCTTTGTACCATTCTGTGGGGGAAGCTTTGCTGTTCTGAGGAAGGGGCATCACCAAGCTCTCCTATATATTAATTACAAGCAACCTCCTAGCCTTAGTCTTAGAATAATGAAAATGAAAAAATGGAACCAAGAAAGAATATCAAGGAGGTTCTCCACCCTCATGTGAGTTAACTGACCTTTTTTAAATTTTAAAATTTTATCTAAAGCTGGTATTATTTTAGAAATTCGTATTTTATTTAAAAATAAAAGCCAGATGCAGTGGCTTACACCTGTAATCTCAATATCTGGGAGACCAAGTGAGGAGGACTACTTGAGCCCAGGAGTTTGAGACCAGCCTGGGCCACATCGGGAGAGGAGACCCCATCTCTACAAAAAATAAAAATAAAAAAATTAGCTGGGCATAGTGGTGCACGCCTGTGGTCCCAGCTACTCAAGAGGTTGAGATGGGAGGATCACTTGCGCCTGGAAGTTCGAGTCTGCAGTGAGCTATAACCATGCCACTGCATTCCAGCCTAGGTGACAAAGTGAGATCCTGTCTCAAAAAAAAAAAAGAATGGAGTTAAAAAAAGAGAGATTAGAAGATTTGCTTTCTTAAGACGCAGTTGCACTATTTAGAAAGAAATACAGTGAACTGTTGTTATTCATAATAGTTATGTTCTATACAGTTGCCATAAACACTGAATTAGCCAATACTGAACCACTGCTCCTAGGGTAAATACATGGTTAGCTTCCTGCGAGCCTCTGGTCACATTTCATCAATTGATCAATACACAATCTTGCATTATGTGTGTTTCTGTTTAAGGACAGCTTATTTAATACACATTATTGAGTATGTAACTCATGCCTGAACAAAGCCTATGATTTCATCCACTGATCAATACACAACCTTGCATTATGTGGGTTTCTGTTTAAGGACAGCTTATTTAATATATATGATTGAGTCCCTAACTCATGCCTGAACAAAGCTTATGTTAAATGCATGTATTAATATTTTCCCCAAAAGGCACAGCACAGCCTTCTTGTGCTTAGGAACTTTATACAGAACTTTAATACTTTAATACTTTGCTTGGGGGACATTTTAAAGAGCAAAATCATCAACAAAAAGCACAAAACATAGCACTAAATAGTGAAGACAAACTCTGTTTATAGTTTAAGAACTTAAAACAAGAAGGCCGAGCATCACCTTGTTAGATCTCAGCTGGGAAAATGGACACTAAGCAACTCAACTTTTTCGCTGCTTCTGGGCATGGTGCTTTTGGAGTAGAAGTAAATTTTAGTGAGTAGGTGAATTTGCAAATATAGAATCCCCAAGTAATAAAAATCAATTGTATTTTGAAAAGATTTTGAAAAGACAGACATATAAATTCTGACTCACAGAAAGGAGGAACTCAGTCCAAAGAAACTAGGCAAAATTATGTTTTGTAAGTAAAAAATATGATAACTATTTTTTCCCTTGGCTTTATAAATATTAGTCATTTATGTTACTGTGTTTTACAGAACATTTTCAAATACTATATTATTATAGTCCTAGCTAAGTTGTGGCATCATTTTCTATGCAGGGCCAAATTTTCTTCATCTACTTCAACCAAAACAATTATCACAAGGGACTGAATGCACAAGCAGACATGAGAATCCAGTTGTCTTTTCATTAAGCCAGACATTAAAAAGATTTTTAATAATGCAATTCATCTAACTTTTTTGCTTTGGAAAATACTTTTCTTAAAAATATTAACATATAATTGGTTTATTTATTTTTTTTTTTTTTTTGGGAGAGTCTCACTCTGTCACCCAGGCTGGAATGCAGTGGTGCAATCTTGGCTCACTGCAACCTCCACCTCCCGGGTTCAAGCGATTCTTGTGCCTCAGCCTCCTGAGTAGCTGGGATTACAGACATGTGCCACCACGCCCGGCTAATTTTGTATTTTTTAGTAGAGATGGGGTTTCACCAAGTTGGCCAGGCTGGTCTGGAACTCCTGACCTCAAGTGATCCACCCGCCTTGACCTCCCAAAGTGCTGGGATTATAGTCAAGAGCCACCACACCCAGCCGACTGGCTTATTTTTAAATTAGTGCTTTTCTAAAATTTCTCAATTGGATTTTTTTTTTTTTAAAGACAATTCTCACTCTGTTACCGAGGATGGAGTGCAGTGGCACAATCACAGCTCATTGCAGCCTGAAATTCCTGGGTTCAACTTATCCTCCCACCTCAGCCTCCCAAGTAGCTGGGACCAGCTACTTGGGTGCGCACCACCATGCCTCACTAATTTTTAAATTTTTGTAGAGATGGGGTTTCACTATGTTATCCAAGCTGGTCTTGAAATCCTGGGCTCAAGTCATCCTTCTGCCTTGGCCTCCCAAAGTCCTGGGATTACAGGTGTGAGCCACTGCACCCAGCCTGATTAACTTTTAATTAGGTATTTTTTCTCACAGACATGATACTGTAAGAATCCAGGCACAATACAAATAACCCCCACCACTCTAGTCTTTCTAAACAATAAATCTTAATGGCTCCCATATTATTTGCCGAATAGAGTTCAAGAATCAGACTGGCAATCAAAGCTCTCTACATTATGCCTATCCCTATCTCTCACAACACAAATCTTACCCAACAAAACCACAGGTAGGGTCCCCTAAGCATGTGACTCTGCTCTACTCTTCCCCTGGACGAAATGCACGTTTCTCACTTCTTGAACTCATCTAATCCCGCCCTTTCTCAAACTCCTGGATTAGTTGCGCCGCCCATATGCTCCCACAGTAGCCCACACAATTCCTTGGCAGAACAGTTCTCAAGAATATTGGCATGGACTGCTTTCATATCTTCACCCCTTCAACCCCAAACACGACAGGGAGCACTTAAATGCATGAACTGTCTCGTACACGGGACTGCCTCCTCCACATCCTCTGAGCCTAGTGCCTGGAGACACTGGGGATGCTTACTAAACGAAACTTTCCCCCACCATACTCACTTGAATTCTGCTACCATTACTCTACGCTAATAATGCAATTACACTTTTCGATTCAATCTTGCTTTTATGACTCATTTATACCTTCCTCAGCACCTGCTTAATTCATAACAAATGACGAGTAATTTCTCTCTTTAAAGCTCTAAGAGAAGGAAACTGAAGGATAACCCTGAACATTACACTGTACCTACAAATACGTTCGGAATCTTTTGAGGTAAGTCTTCAAGTGACATAAAGCCGTGTGCATTGTGAAGCACACCCCAGATAAGCCACTTCCTCACTCTCACAGCACCCCGAAACTGTCCAAACTACGGTTCACAATCACTTTTCACTCCAGAATCACGAATACATCTCTTAAGACGCCTCGACTACAAGTCTCACGAAGGCCAGTTCCGCGTCCTGTTTAACATGTTGTGCTCTCCCGCTTACCCACCGAGCCTGTCAGGATCAAGGAGCACATGCATTTGGGGTCATACTGTGACCTCCCAGCCAACTCCCTGGGATTGGCCTCGCCGCGGCAAGGGCGCCAGCGGACGCCGCGCTCACCTGCACCGCGAGGCCGAGACCCTCGTGCACAGCGTAGTTGAAGGACTCCACATGCGCCCGCGTCAGCTCCTGCAACGCTGCCTTTTGCTGTTCCCGCGGGATTCCATAAGAGGGGTCAGTCAAGTGCTTTAGGCTAGGCCCGCTGGGCAGGTTCCGCCACCGGCTGCCGGGATCCATGTGGCCACCTGCACACCGAACGCCAGTCTCTCTGTACACGCCGGAAGTAGTGGCCGGAGTCCCGTTTCCGCAGCCTGCTGGGAAATGTAGTTCCCTCTCGTTCCACCCGCCCTAGGCCCTGCGGTTTCGGTTTCTTGGGGTCGATGTAGAACCAAAAACGTCGAGTGAACGGGCCGATTAAGGCCATGTCCAGCCAGAGCGTGGCGGGCCCTCCCTTTCTCCCATATTCCGCCCCACTCATCTCCCTCCTCTGCGAAAGATGCCGCAGGTGGAAACCCGCTCCCCGCCCAGTTGAGCATGTGACCTCTTTGGCTCTCATTGGCTCAGTCAATTAGGATTGGAGGAGAGCGGTCTTCTCAGGTTCTCTTCTGTTTTCCTTAACCTGTTCCCAGTCCCATGCTGATGCCGACCTTGGGGAGTCATCCGGCCAAAGTCGTTGCTTCAACGAAAAAGCGGATGCCGGGCCCCGGGCTGACTCTCTACCCAACTCCTAACTCGCGAGGCTCACCCCTGGGAAGCCAAGGAGTGGTCGGGCCCCGCTAACCTCCTCGCATCTTCCGGACTGGAGTCCTGGGGGAGGCCTCGGGAGGGAGGTGGGAGAGGGGTCGGGCGGTACCGGATGGAGGGGATGGGGCAGCGCGGCGTCCAACTGGATTTACAGCCTCAGCTTCCGTTGCGTTCCTGTGAGCCCCTTACCTCCCCAGAATACTGATTAATCAGGGAATGCCTGCTGGTTTTTCAGCTTTATTGTGTGTGTGTTTAACAGCTATATTGCCTTATAACTGGCATACAATAAAACACATTTAAAGTGTACGCGTTAAGTTTTGACCTATGTATACAACCATGCAGCCATCACCACAATTAGAACAGTGAATTAAACCACCACTACCCAGTATCCTCCTGCCCCTGATAGTCCCTCCTTACTGTCAACTTCCCCTTTCCTAGTTCAGCTGGTACTTTTCATTCCTATATCACTTTTTATAAAAAATTCGAGCAGGGAGTCTGTGTTGCACAGGCTGGTCTTGAACTTCCGGCCTCTAGTGATCCCCTCGCCTTGCCTCCCTAAATGCTGGGATTACAGGCATGAGCCACTGCGCGTGCCCGGCCAACTGAGTAGTTGTAGTTCTTTATACAGCCTATACTAGTCCTTGTCAGATATATGATTTGCAAATATTTTTCTCCCATTCTGTGGGTTTTTACTTTCTTGCTGGTGTCCTTTGAAGCAAAACGTTTTAATTTTGAAGTGTAGTTTTTTTCTTTTGTTGCCTGTGTTTTTATATCATATCTAAGACATCATTGTGTAATCCAAGGTCATGAGGATTTAAAAAAAAATTATGGGTACATAATTAGCATATTTATGAGGTATATGAGATGTTTTCATACAGGCATACAATGTAATAATCACAGGAGGGTAGATGGGGTTTTCATCACCTCAAGCATTCATCATTTGTTATGAACATTCCAATTGTACTTCCTCAGTTATTTTTAAAGGTACAACAAATTATTGCTGACTGCAGTCACCCTGTTGTGCTATCAAATACTAGATATTTTTCAATCATAGGGATTTTCACCTATATTTTCTACTAAGAGTTTTGTAGTTTCAACTCTTACATTTAAGTCTTTGACTCATTCTGAGCTAATTTTTGTATATGGTGTGAGAAAGGCATATCACTTTATTCCTTTGCATGTGGATATCCAGTTGTCCTAACACCATTTGTTAAAAAGACTATTCTTTCCCTCAACAAATTGTCTTGGCCTCCTTGTCGAAAATCAATTCACCATAGATGCAAGGGTTTATTTTTGACTCTCAGTTCTATTCTCTTGATCTGTATGTCTATCTACATTTATCTGTATGTCTGTCTACAAACTACACAGATTTGATTAATATAGCTTTGTAATAAATTTTGAAATCAGGAAGTGCACATCTTCCAACTTTGTTCTTCTTTCTCCAGATTTCTTTGATCCTTTGTATTTCAATATGGATTTTAGCGTCAGCTTAGCTTGTCAATTTCTTTCTCTCTTTTTTTTTGTTTTTGTTTTTGTTTGTTTGTTCTTTTTTTAAGACAGAGTTTTGCTCTTGTTGCTGAGGTTGGAGTGCAGTGGCATGATCTTGGCTCACTGCAACCTCCACCTCCTGCCTCAGCCTCCCAAATAGCTGAGATTACAGGCATGCACCACCATGCCTGGCTAATTTTGTATTTTTAGTAGAGACAGGGTTTTACCATGTTGGCCAAGCTGGTCTTGAATTCCTGACCTCAAGTAATCCACCTGCCTTGGCCACCCAAAGTGCTGGGATTACAAGTGTGAGCCACCACACCCGGCGGCCCACTTTGTCAATTTCTGCAAAGAAGGCTGAGATTCTTGATCAGGATTGTGTTCAATCTGTAGATCAATCTGGGGCCTATTTTCATCCTAACAATAATTATCTCCCAATCCATAAACATGGGATGTCTTTCCATTTATTTAGTTGTTCTTTAATTTCTTTCAGAGATGTTTTGTAGTATTTGGTGTAGAAATGAACTTTTGTTAAATTTATTCCTAAGTATTTCATTCTTTTTGGTGATATAAATGGAATTGTTTTCTTCACTTCAAATTGTTTGTAATATGTAGAAATACCATTGAGTTTTGTATATTGATCTTGTGTCTGGCAATCTTGCTAAACTCTTTAGTAGTTCTAACAGCGTTAGTGGATTTCTTAGGACTTTTTCTATATGGTATCTTGTCATCTGCAAAGAGAGATCATCATACTTCTCCCTTTCCAATCTGAATGATCATTCTTCTTTCCTTCCTTTTGTCTAATTGCTCTGTCTAGAACATTTAATACAATGTTGCAGTGACAAGAATAAATATACTTGTTTTGTGCCTGATACTGGGAAGAAAGCGCCCAACTGGAGCTTTCACATCACCATTAATGTGATGTAGGCTGTGGGTTTTTCCAAAGATGCTCTTTATCATGTTGAGGAAGTAATTTATTTCTAGTTTGTGGGGAGGCTTTTTCCAAGAGTGTTGTGTATTGCCAAACGCTTTTTCGGTGTATATTGAAATGATCATGTGCTTTTTGTCCTTTTTTTTCTATTAAAGTGGTGTGTTATATTAAGTAAATTTTTTATGTTAAACAAACCTTGCATTCTTTCTTTTCCCCTTCTCAACGTTTATTTTAGAATCGGGGGTACATGGGCAAATTTGTTACAATGGTATATTGGGTGATGCAGAGGTCTGGGGTATGGTTGAAACTGTCACCCAGGTAGCGAGCACAGTATCCAATAGGTAGTTTTCAATCTTTGCTCCCCTCCTTCTCTCCCGGCTCTAGTACTCCCCAGTGTCTGCTGTTCCCATCCTTTTTTTTTTTTTTAAGACAGAGTCTCTGTCACCCAGGCTGGAGTGCAGTGGTGCAATCTCGGCTCACTGCAACCTCTGCCTTCCGGGTTCAAGTGATTCCCCTGCTTCAGCCTCCTGAGTAGCTGGGATTACAGGCGCCTGCCACCAGGCCTGGCTAATTTTTTGTATTTTTAGTAGAGATGGGGTTTCACCATATTAGCCAGGATGGTCTTGATCTCCTGACCTCATGATCTGCCCACCTCGGCCTGGCAAAGTGCTGGGACTACAGGCGTGAGCCACCGCGCCTGGCCTCTTCCCATCTTTATGTCCAAGTGTACCCAATGTTTAGCTCCCACTTTTTAATTTTTTTTGAGACAGGATCTTGCTCTGTCACCTAGGATAGAAAGCAGTTGTGCGATCTCTGCTCACTGCAACCTCCTCTTCTCAGGTTCAAGCGATTCTTGTGCCTCAGCCTTCAGAATAGCTGGGATTACAGGCATGCACCACCATGCCTGGCTAATTCTTGTATTTTTAATAGAGATGAGATTTAACCATGTTGCCCAGGCTGGACTCAAACTCCTGGCCTCATTTGATCTGCCCACCTTGGCCTCCTAAAAGTGCTGAGATTATAGGAGTGAGCCACCGTGCTCAGCCTAGCTTCCACTTATAAGAGAATATGCGTTATTCCAAACTTTGTAATCTTAGGATAAGTCCCACTTAGTCATAATGTATAATCCTTTTTCTATGTTGCTGGATTTGGTTTACTAGTATTTTGTTGAAGATTTGTTCCATTTGTATTCCCAAGAGGTTATTGGTCTGCTATTTGCTTTTCTTGTGACATCTTTGTCTGGTTTTGGTATCAGGGTATTAAGAGTGACCTCATAAAATTGAGGACACTCTTCTCAATTGAGGAGTATTTTCTTCTCTTCTATTTTTCAGGAGACTCTATGAAATATTGGTGTTAATTCCTTACCATCTGGCTTACAGTCTGGTCCTGGGCTTTTCCCTGTGGGAAGTTTTAGAAGAATTATTATTAGTCCAACCTCTCTACTTGTATATTTCTTCATTAATACAGAAATTAACAAAATTTGTTACTGATTTCTGATTTTATTCCAACATGGTCAGAGAACATATGTATTATAATTTCAATTCTCTTAAATTTACTGAGACTTGTTTTATGGCCTACCATGTGATTTACCCCAGAGAATGTTCCATATGCACTTGAGAAGGATGTGTATTTTGCTGCCGTTGGATGGAGTGCCTTGTAGATATTTGTCAAGTCTAGTTGGTTTATAGTGTTTTCTATTTTCTTGTTGATCTTCTGCCTAGTTGCTCTAGCTATTATTGAAATGGAGTTTTGAGGGTTCCGACTATTGTAGTTAAATTGTCTGTTTCTTCCTTCAATTCTCTAAGTTTTTATGTCATGTATCTTTAGGCTGTATTGCTAGGTACATATGTTTATAATTGTCATATTTTCCTAATGGACTAACCCTTTTATCAATATAAAATGTCCTTGACATACAAGCGGCCAAGAAACACATGAAAAAAATGTTCATCATCACTAATCATCAGAGAAATGCAAATCAAAACCACAACAAGATATCATCTCACAGTCAGAATAGCTATTATTAAAAAGTCAAAAAATAACAGATGTTGAAGAGGCTAAAGAAAAAAACAGAATGCTTATACACTGCTGGCAGGAATGTAAATTGGTTGAGCCACTGTGGAAAGAAGTTTGGAGATTTCTCAAAGAATTTAAAACAGAGCAGCTGGGCACGGTGGCTCATGCCTGTAATCCCAGCACTTTGGGAGGCTGAGGCAGGTGGATCACCTGAGGTCAGAAGTTCAAGACCAGCCTAGCCAACATGGTGAAACCCTGTCTCTGCTAAAAATACAAAAATTAGCTGGGCGTGGTGACACACGCCTGTAGTCCCAGCTACTTGGGAGGCTGAGGCAGGAGAATTGCTTAAACCCAGGAGGCGGAGGTTGCAGTGAGCACAGATCACGCCACTGCACTCCAGCCTGGGTGACAGGGAGAGACTCCACCAAAACAAACAAACAACAAACAGAGCTACCATTCAACGCAGCCTCCCATTACTGGGTATATATCCCAAGAAAACAATTCGTTCTACCAGAAAGACACATGCACCTGTATATTTATCACAGTGCTATTCACAATAGCAAAGACATGGAATCAACCTAGGTGCCCATCAACAGTGGATTGGATAAAGAAAATATAGTACATATATGCCACAGAATACTATGCAGCTATAAAAAAGAATGAAATCATGTCCTTTGCAGTAACATGGATGCTGCTGGAGGCCATTATCCTAAGTGAAATAACACAGGAACAGAAAACCAAATATTGCACAGTCTCATAAGTGGGAGCCAAACATTAGATACACATGGACACAAAAATAGCAACAAGAGACACTAAAGACTACAAGAGGGAGAAGGGAAGGAGGGGAGCAAGGACTGGAAAGCTAACTATTGGGTACTATGCTTACTACTTGGGTAATGGGATCTGTACCCCAACCTCAGGACCCATGTAACAAACTTGTACGTGTACCTCCAGAATCTAAAATAAAAGTTGGAACTATTAAAAAAAAAGTCCTTCTTTGTCTGTAGAAACAATTTTTTTCTTAAAGCCTATGTTGTCTGATATTAGTATAGCCACTCCAGTTCTCGAGTTACTGTTTGCATGGTATATCTTTTTCCATCATTTTACTTTCAACCTATTTGTTTTTGAATCTAAAGTGTGTTTTGCCAGGTGCATTGGCTGATGCCTGTAATCCCAGCTACTTAGGGGAGACTGAGGCAGGAGGATTGCCTGAGGCCAGGAGTTCAAGACCAGCTTGGGAAACACGGTACGACCCTATCTTAAAAAAAAAAAAAAAAAAATTTTTTTTTTTTGGAGAGATATCTGCACCCCCATGTTTACCGCAGCCTTGTTTGCAATAGCCAAAATTTGGAAGCGACCTAAGTGTCCATCAGCAGATGAATGGATCAAGAAAATATATTGCTTATACACAATGGAGTACTGTTCAGCCATAAAGGGTGAGATCCTGTCACTTCCAACAACATGGATGGAACTGGAGATCGTTATGTGAAGTGAAATTAGCCAGGCAAGTTTTGAAGTAAGCCAGGCCCTATCTCTAAAAAAATTGTTTTAAATTAGCCAAGTATGGTGGCAGGTGCCTATAGTTCCAGCTACTTAGGTGGCTAAGGTGGGAAGATTGCTTGAAACCAGAAGTTTGAGGCTGCAGTGAGCTATCATTACACCACTAGACTCCAACCTAGGCAACAGAGCAAGACTCTGTCTCTAAATAATAAAAATAAAAATAAAATGAAGTGTGTTTTTTGCAGATAGCATATAGTTGGATCACGATTTTAAAAAAAATCAATTTGCCAATCTCTACCTTCTGATTGGAGTATTTAATTCATTTGCATTTAATGAAATTACTGATAAGGCAGGATTTATCTACCATTTTACTGTTGGTTTCCTATGCCTCTTGCCTTTTTTTTTTCTCCTCTATTTTTCATTACTTCCTTCTCTTTTCTTATATATTTTCTAGTGTAACATTTCCGTTTCCTTGTCATTTTTTACTATATATTTAAAATTATTTTCTTAGTGGCTGGTGTATTTTGAGGTGGACTCTTTGAGTCTTTCCTACTTAGAGTTTGTTGAGCTTCTTGGATTCCCTTTAATGTTTTTCCTCAAAGTGGGAAAGGTTTTGGCCACTATTTCTTCCAATATATTTTTTATCCCCTTCCCTCTCTCTCACTTATCTATTCTAGGACTCCTATTATGTGTATGTTGGTATGTTTGATGGCGTCTGACGGGTGTCTGAAGCACTGATCATTTTTCTTTGCTGTTTTTTTTTTTATTCTGTTCCTCAGACTGGATAATCTCAAATGACTTCTAATTCACCGATTCCTTCTTTTACCAGTTCAAACATTTTTTAAACTTCTCAAGTAAATCTTTCATTTGCATTTTTGTACTTTGCAACTCTAAAATTTCTACTTGGTTCTATTTTATAAACTTTCTTTCCTTTTTTATTTCTTTTTCTTTCTTCTCTCTCAATCTTTCTCTTTTTTCTTTCCCTCCCTCCCTTGTTTCCCTCCCTCCCTCCCTCCCTTGTTTCCCTCCCTCCCTCCCTCCTTCTTTCTACCTGCCTTTCTTTCCTTTCTCTTTCTTCCTCTCTCTCTCTCTTTCTCCCCTTCCTACCTTCCCTCCCTCCCTCTCTCCCTCCTTCTGCCTCTGTCTTCTCTGCTTGTGCAGACACTTAAGGTCAGACAAAAGAAAGAGCTGGGGAATTCTCAGGTCTCTTCTGGGCATGCACACAGCCCTACACATGTGTGGCCTTCTGCATTCTTAGGAATAGGTCGAAGCTTTTCAAAATGTCCTATAGACATCACATTCCCAGCTTTTCCTTCTAAGTCTTTTGGTCAGTTTGTTTGTTCCAACTGTTACAACCACCTTAGGAAGTTGAGATGTTCAACAATTGCTGTTGATTTTTTTTTGACAAATGCACCCAGGGAAAAGGTTGTTCACACTGGGTAACCTCTTAGTCACATCAAACAAAGACAAGACCTAGGAGTGGGGACTTACATGGAACTACCAAAAAGGCCAAATGGCAATTCTCTGGTAATGAAGCTTTGGAGGAGCTCCAATCCCCCTTCTGAGCCCTACAGTGGCTGCTTGGCTGCTGGATGTCAGCATGATTGTGCGGCCGAGGCTGTTGTGGAGCTGGGGAAAGGGGGAGTGGGAATAGGGTACACTAAAATGTCAGTAAGCTTGCTCTTCTTACCCAGATGCAACTTTTTTTTTTTTTTTTTAGACGGAGTCTCGTTCTGTCACCCAGGCTGGAGTGCAGTGGCGTGATCTCAGCTCACTGCAAGCTCTGCCTCCCGGGTTCATGCCATTCTCCTGCCTCAGCCTCCTGAGTAGCTAGGACTACAGGTGTCCGCCACCACGCCCAGCTAATTTTTTGTATTTTTAGTAGAGATGGGGTTTCACTGTGTTAGCCAGTATCGTCTCGATCTCCTGACCTTGTGATCCGCCCGCCTTGACCTCCCAAAGTGCTGGGATTACAGGCCTTTTCTTGAATAAATGGATTGCTGCAAGCCTCTGGTTAATGTCTAGACAGTTTTGCTAGTGTTCCCATTGCTTTTATGGAAGAGAGGGTTTTCAGAGGTTCTTACTCTATTATGCCCACTGATGTACTCTCATAATTTTTGAAAGGAATTATGCTTGCAACAATCTTCAACTTCTGCTACTATATTGCATTGGACAGGGATTCATTTTCCTTTGCCTTTAGGGACTGCTATGGCTTGAATGTGTTCCCCAAAGTAAATGTGTTGGAAACTTAATCTCTACTGCAATAGTGTTGAGAGGTGGGATCTGTAAGAGGTTAGGTCATGAGAGCTCTACCCTCATGAATAAATTAATGATGTTATCCCAGGAGCGGGTTAGTTATCACAGGAATGGGTTGCTAGTTAAAGGGTGAGTTAGACTCCCTTCCTTTCTTGCCATGTGATGCCTTCTGCCATGCTATGAGGCAGCAAGAAGGCCCTCACCAGATATAGCCCTTGATATTGGACTTCTCATCCTTCAGAACTGTGAGCCGAATATACTCCTCTGTAACATTCTGTTATGGCAATACAAAATAGACTAAGATATGGAGGGATGCTTTGGGGAAAACTCTTTTCAAATATGGGCTATGGGAGAACTTAAGGTTAAGGAGGAGGTGTAGTTACTGACAGCAAGCAGGACCAGTCTTTAAGAGAGGTCCTCCAAAGGCTTTGGACCTGTCCACTCTCATGCTCCTAAGTAGCTGCCTGCCTGGGTCCACATATGCTTGCGCCCTGCACCGTGCCCATGCAGTCTCTGCTGAGTCCACTCGGAATGTGTCATGCTGTATGTGAAACCTGTTTGGAGTGGGGTGCCTACACCAGGGCTTCTGGCGTGGAAACCTGCTCTGTGCCAGAGATATATTTATGAAGTGGAAGCAGCCACAGAAGGCAGGCCAGCCATGCAAAGGAAAGATGTCAAAAGCATTCAGCCTTATTGCACAAGAAGTTACAAGTTATTAACAATTTGCATTAATGAAACTCTTTCTATCCCCAAGACTAAGCACCTGAGGTGTGTCAGGTTTATAGGTATTTAAAAACCTGGCCTTGGTGAAATGCTTTGCAAGCACTCGATACACAAGACACATAAGAAACAATGTGCTGGGACTTTGTCAGCTGAAAGTCTCAGTGCTTCACTGAGCAGCTCATCAGTTTTGAAGGACAATCTGTTGGTTTATGTATCAGGTAACATCCTGGGGTCAGCAAATTACTGCCACATCTGGCCTGCTTTTATATGGCCTATGAGCTAAGAATAGTTTTTGTATTTTTTAAGAGTTGGAGAAAAAAACGAAAAGTATGCAACAAAGGCCCTACATGGTTTGCAAAGCCTAGCAGATTTATTATCCGGCCTTTTACAGAAAGTCTGTCTACCCCTGAGTAACGGCATCATCGATTTATATTTACTTTATTATTTATTTTCTTTTGAGGCAGGGTCTCGCTCTGTTGCTCAGGCTAGAGTACAGTGGTGTGAACATGGTTCACACCTGCAGCCTCACACCTCAGCCTCAAGCGATCCTCCCACCTCAGCCACCACCATGTGCCACCACGCCCGGCTAATTATATGGTGAATTTAAATGACCAGTGATATCCTAGGAAAGTCAATACCTACAACAAGAACCAAAGAGCACAAAAACACTTGAAATATCATTACTTTACTTTAGTGTTCCAGGCATTTTAAATATTCATACAATTGCCTTATTTCAGCAGTCATTTCCTCTCCAGTACAGATTTTGTGTCCAGAACCAGAGCCAGGTACGTCACTGAATTTTCTCTACAGCACCCACAAGCTACACGGGACCTACTCCGGCGCCCATGTCTTTGCTAGTAGAGCCTCTCACCACACTTGCAAGAGGGCTGGACCTCCCCTTGCTTGATGTAGCCTCCACTGTGAATGAAAACACACTTTGTAGCTTTGATTCCAGTACATTTCCAGCACTCCCAGGTGTTCCATGTATGTGGCAATCATCCCACAGAGCTAGTGACACATCATGTCAGCTGGTACCTATGTCAGCACCTGCTCCACTATATCATACAGATGCCGAGGCACTTAAATGTTCTTGGTAAAATGGAGTTCATAATTGCCATAGGAGTTGAGTTTTGGGGAAAGGGACTTTCTCTCAATAATTAATACCCTTAATACATATTTAGCAGATTTATAATTTCATGTCTGTTTACATTTGTTGTCAAAGCTTCATAAACTATTTACGTAAATGAAAGCATGTTTGAGTTTCCAAATGCCGCTATGACAAGCAAACAGAGAAACTGCTTAGAGAACACCTGCTTGTGCCATAAATACATATGGCAACATCTGGTCATTCTTAAAGAAATGCTTGTGTTTCCAAAAAGAATTTTTTTTTTAAGTCATAAGCCTTATGCAATTCTTCCAAGGTAATAATGTGTTTGTCCTTCCTTCTCAAGCGTGGTTCAAGGCATCTCAAGGCATATTGCTGTCTGAGGTTCTGATTTAACTGGCCAGCGGGAGAGGGGAAGAATGGGCACTAACATTTTTTAAAAGCTTCACAGTCATTCCAGCATGTAGTCAGTGTTGAGAACCTTGGTACTAAAGGCTCTTGTGTCTTCCTACTGTCACTTGTCCTCACCAAAAGCCCTTGAGGTAGTCCCTGGGTCAGGCAATGATCTCTTTCATAGGCTAAGAAACTAAGGCACAGAGAGGTTAACAGGCTCCTCTGATACTGTGCAGTCAAATGACAGAACCATGATTGCAACTGACATTTTCAAATAAACCATGACTCCTCCCCCAGCAACGGGCAGCACTTACCTGGACCAAAAGTATGAAGCCTGACTGGGAGCCAGGCATGACCTTCTGTGTCAAAGACATCATGGTAGGGAAAGGAACAGTTCTGAACCAATCATTCCACATGAACAGAAATAAATACATAAAGCCAGGCTTGGTGGTGTGCACCTGTAGTCTCAGCTACTCAGGAGGCTGAGATGGGAGGATCGCTCAAGCCAGAAATTCGAGGCTGCAGTGTGCTATGATTACAACTGCAAATAGCCACTGCAATCCAGCCTGGGCAACATAGTGAGACCACGTCTCTGTAAAATTTTATTTTAAATTTATTTTAAATTTATTTAAATTTATTTAAAATTTAAAATCAAATTTTAAAAATTTAAAAAATATTTAAAAAAAGGAAATAAGTGCCTAAGATACTTACTGGAAGCCACATGAGGAATGAGGCATAACTTTTTCTTTTCTTAAAAGTCTTACTTCCCTCTTATATATGCCATTGAGTCAGGTTTCTCAGAAAATCCATCAAGATTCACAGACTTCCTGACATCTGAATTCTTAGCTCTGTTACTGTGAGGGCTAGAAAACTCGTGAATGTCTCTATAATTTGGGTCCAAAAGATAATTACAAACCTGTGTTAGCATGTGACAGCAATACAAAAATGCCCATGCTTTCCCTGTCACCTGCCCACCTAGACTTGCCAGGGACCCAGAACCCTACACGTTCTAACTGGGTATACATCTTCCCAGGATCCGATCAGATCTCATTCCCTTCTCAGAATTTTCCAAACACCAACCCATCGGCTGCGTTGGGCCTCAAGGATTAACAACTACAACTGACTGTTTTATTTTGCTCTACAGGCAAACTTTTAAATCTGTACTCTGGGTAACCCCCAGGACGTTTATTTTGTAATTCCAAATTTCCATGAGAGCCAATTCACCTGGGACCTTCTCCACTTCACCCCAAGGTAACACCCTCATATCCTATCAACTATTGCTGTACCTAAGAAATAATTTCTACCATTATTGCCTTTTTCATTGTAAGTTCTCACATCTCATCATGTTCAAGGAGGCATTGATTTTCTCCTCTTTTGTAAAAGTCTCACCTGACTGCAGAAATGTTTTCTTGAGACAAGTAGAAACGAGGAATGGAGCACACATAGGCATGAAGAAAGAACATAGCACTTTCTGATGGGGAGGGCAGTTTTCAATGGGTTGCTGTGATTTCCAGGACACTCTAGGAAGGGCCTGTTTACTCAGCTTACACTGAACACAAATGACATCTTGTTCTCCCTACTGCTAGTGATGTGGTCCCCTGAAAAGCCTATAAAGTATTAGTTAATCCAGTAAGTGGAAGCCACTTCTAACAGTACACATTTGCTGAGATTTACAAGACACTGTGTGGAGCTGAAACCACTTCTTTCCCATTTTAGAAGACTTTCCCATTCAGGCAGGATATATACTCTCCTAATACCTACAGGCACAGGAACTCGAATCCTTCCTGGAAGGAAACCTGTCCCTCTAGCTACTGCAGAAAGTGCTTGGGGGCATAAAAAGAACAAAAAGGGGGAAAGCAACCTTTGTCTTGGGCAGGGCCACTTGGGGAGTGGAATTTTACTGACTCCTGATCCTCAAAGAGGTTTTTACAAACGTTTATAAAAAAAGTCAAAAAAATAAGGGAACTAAGCAAAACTGCATTTAGAATTTTGGTTAAAGCAAAGAAAATTGAGAAAATTGAATCATCATATTTTCAAAGACCTACCATATTCAACCTATTAAGTAAAGCAATATATCATGTTTTTTCTCTCTCATGCTTATTTGATGCTTACAGGTTCAGGGCAGACTTGCCATTTTGTTTCTAAAACATGCAGAGAGCAGACTTAGAGCAGCATATGCTGTTTTGGGGCCCAACCCGCACAAACCCTGACAGGTGACTGACCAAACACCATCAGGAAGGTGGTGAGGGAAACCACCTTCGCCAAAAGGCCAGTGCACAGCACAAAACTAAGGACTGTTGGTGCATGCCTGTACAGAGCTTAGTGTGGCAGAGTGTTACTGAAGGGATGGGCGGGGAACACACAGGCAACCTCCAATATGCTCTGACGTCCAATCCATAGTCCAGAGCAGTGGGGCTGCAGCCGGGCATGGAGCTAAGGCACTAGGGCTGCAGTGGGTGGGAGGCACCGACCAGAGGTCCCAGTGCCCTGCCGTTCCCGGGGAGAGGGGAAGGAGCTCTGCTCACAAAGCTGCCTTTGTTTACCAAAGTTATTTTCAAAAGTCTCAACAGCATTGCTGAGAGCTCCACCTGGGAAGCTCCCTGAGCAGCCCTCTCTTTGGGAGCTGCCTCCTCTGCTCACGTGCCTTCTTCCATCTCATCTTTGCGAGTTGCCTTTCTTTCCCCTGCTGTGGGGTGGATAAAGAGCAATCCAGTCATTTCACCGTTCCCTGGAGCAGGACCCCGTGCTTTTTCCAAGGCAGCAGGGAGCGCCCCTCCATCACAGCTTGATGAAGGCAGCTGGCTGGGTCTGAGGTTGCTCCACATCTGGGGGTGGGAAGACACTGGAAATGGCTATGTCCACGATGCCCTGGCACAGTTCTGCATAGAGCTTCCTGAAATGTGTTTTAAAAAATATCATTGAGGATGTTCATCAAAGTACAAGCAAAAAAAATAGATGTTTTTTGTTTTTGAGACAGGGTTTTGCTCTGTCTCCCAAGTTGGCGTGCAGTGGTGCGATCATGGTACGTACACTGCAGCCTCAAATTCCTGGGCTCAAGGGATCCTCCCACCTTAGCCTCCCAAGTGGCTGGCACTACAGGTGTGCCCCACCATGCCCAGCTAATTTTTAAATTTTTTGTAGAGACAGGGTCTTGCTATGTTGCCCATGCTGCTCTTGAAGTCCTGAGCTCAAGCAACCCTCTCACCTCGGCCTCCCAAAGTGCTGAGATTACAGGCGTGAGCCACCGTGCCTGGCAGTTTTTCTTGTTTTTGTTTTTTACCAAGATCTGCCCTAGAAATTCTATTTCATGACCACATTTCTAAAACTGGTCGCCAGAGAGAACGGTCGGGTCACCCACAAAGGGAAGCCCATCAGACGGACAGCGGATCTCTCGGCAGAAACCCTACAAGCCAGAAGAGAGTAGGGGTCAACATTCTTAAAGAAAAGAATTTGCATTGTTCCATTCCCATCTATGAGTGAGAACATGCGGTGTTTGGTTTTTTGTCCTTGTGACAGTTTACTGAGAATGATGATTTCCAAATTCATCCATGTCCCACACATGGACACGGGAAGGGGAACATCACACTCTGGGAACTGTTGTGGGGTGGGGGGAGGGGGGAGGGATAGCATTAGGAGATATACCTAATGTAAATGACGAGTTAATGGGTGCAGCACACAAGCATGGCACATGTATACATATGTAACTAACCTGCACGTTGTGCACATGTACCCTAAAACTTAAAGTATAATAATAAAAAAAAAAAGAAAAGATTTTTCAACCTAGAATTTCATATCCAGCTGAACTAAGCTTCAAAAGTGAAGGAGAAATAAAATCCTTTACAGACAAGCAAATGCTAAGAAATTTTGTCACCACCAGGCCTGCCTTACAAGAGCTCCTGAAGGAAGCACTAAACATGGAAAGAAACAACCGGTACCAGCCACTGCAAAAACATGCCAAACTGTAAAGACCATCGATGCTAGGAAGAAACTGCATCAACTAACGGGCAAAATAACCAGCTAACATCATAATGACAGGATCAAATTCACATATAACAATATTAACCTTAAGTGTAAATGGGCTAAATGCCCCAATTAAAAGACACAGACTGGCAAATTGGATAAACAGTCAAGACCCATCAGTGTGCTCTATTCAGGAGACCCATCTCACGTGCAGAGACACACATAGGCTCAAAATAAAGGGATGGAGGAAGATCTACCAAGCAAATGGAAAACAAAAAAAGCAGGGGTTGCAATCCTAGTCTCTGATAAACAGACTTTAAATCAACAAGAATCAAAAGAGACAAAGAAGGCCATTACATAATGATAAAGGGATCAATTCAACAAGAAGAGCTAACTATCCTAAATATATATGCACCCAATACAGGAGCACCCAGATTCATAAAGCAAGTCCTTAGAGACTTACAAAGAGACTTAGACTCCTACACAATAATAATGGGAGACTTTAACACCCCACTGTCAACATTAGACAGATCAATGAGACAAAAAATTAACAAAGATATCCAGGAATTGAACCCAGCTCTGCACCAAGCAGACCTAATAGACATCTACAGAACTCTCCACCCCAAATCAACAGAATATACATTCTTCTCAGCACCACATATCGCACTTATTCCAAAATTGACCACATAGTTGGAAGTAAAGCACTCCTCAGCAAATGTAAAAGAAAAGAAATTATAACAAACTGTCTCCCAGACCACAGTATAATCAAACTAGAAATCGGGATTAAGAAACTCACTCAAAACCGCTCAACTACATGGAAACTGAACAACCTGCTCCTGAATGACTACTGGGTACATAACGAAATGAAGGCAGAAATAAAGATGTTCTTTGAAACCAACGAGAACAAAGACACAACATACCAGAACCTCTGGGACACATTTAAAGCAGTGTGTAGACAGAAATTTATAGCACTAAATGCCCACAAGAGAAAGCAGGAAAGATCTAAAATTGACACCCTAACACCACAATTAAAAGAACTAGAGAAGCAAGAGCAAACACATTTAAAAGCTAGCAGAAGGCAAGAAATAACTAAGATCAGAGCAGAACTGAAGGAAATAGAGACACAAAAAACCCTTCAAAAAATCAATGAATCCAGGAGCTGGTATTTTGAAAAGATCAACAAAATTGATAGACCACTAGCAAGACTAATAAAGAAGAAAATAGAGAAGAATCAAATAGACGCAATAAAAAATGATAAAGGGGTTATCACCACTGATCCCACAGAAATAGAAACTACCATCAGAGAATACTATAAACACCTCTACACAAATAAACTAGAAAATCTAGAAGAAATGGATAAATTCCTGGACACATACACCCTCCCAAGACTAAACAAGGAAGAAGTTGAATCCCTGAATAGACCAATAACTGGCTCTGAAATTGAGGCAATAATTAATAGCCTACCAACCAAAAAAAGTCCAGGACCAGATGGATTCACAGCCGAATTCTACCAGAGGTACAAAGAGCAGCTGGTACCATTCCTTCTGAAACTATTCCAATCAATAGAAAAAGAGGGACTCCTCCCTAACTCATTTTATGAGGCTAGCATCATCCTGACACCAAAGCCTGGCAGAGGCACAACAAAAAAAGAGAATTTTAGACCAATATTCCTGATGAACATCGATGCAAAAATCCTCAATAAAATACTGGCAAACTAAATCCAGCAGCACATCAAAAAGCTTATCCACCATGATCAAGTGGGCTTCATCCCTGGGATGCAAGGCTGGTTCAACATATGCAAATCAATAAACGTAATCCTTCATACAAACAGAACCAAAGACAAAAAACACATGATTATCTCAATAGATGCAGAAAAGGCCTTTGACAAAATTCAACAACGCTTCATGCTAAAAACTCTCAATAAATTAGGTATTGATGGGACATGTCTCAAAATAATAAGTGCTATTTATGACAAACCCACAGCCAATATCATACTGAATGGGCAAAAACTGGAAGCATTCCCTTTGAAAACTGGCACAAGACAGGGATGCCCTCTCTCACCACTCCTATTCAACATAGTGTTGGAAGTTCTGGCCAGGGCAATCAGGCAGGAGAAAGAAATAAAGGGTATTCAATTAGGAAAAGAGGAAGTCAAATTGTCCCTGTTTGCAGATGACATGATTGTATATTTAGAAAACCCCATCGTCTCAGCCAAAAATCTCCTTAAGCTGATAAGCAACTTCAGCAAAGTCTCAGGATACAAAATCGATGTGCAAAAATCACAAGCATTCCTATACACCAACAACAGACAAACACAGAGCCAAATCATGAGTGAACTCCCATTCATAATTGCTTCAAAGAGAATAAAATACCTAGGAATCCAACTTTCAAGGGACGTAAAGGACCTCTTCAAGGAGAACTACAAACCACTGCTCAACGAAATAAAAGGACACAAACAAACGGAAGACCATTCCATGCTCATGGATAGGAAGAATCAATGTTGTGAAAATGGCCATACTGCCCAAGGTAATTTATAGATTCAATGCCTTCCCCATCAAGCTACCAATGACTTTCTTCACAGAATTGGAAAAAACTACTTTCAAGTTCATATGGAACCAAAAAAGAGCCCACATTGCCAAGACAATCCTAAGCCAAAAGAACAAAGCTGGAGGCATCACGTTACCTGACTTCAAACTATACTACAAGGCTACAGTAACCAAAACAGCATGGTACTGGTACCAAAACAGAGATGTAGACCAATGGAACAGAACAGAGCCCTCAGAAATAGTGCCACACATCTACAACCATCTGATCTTTCACAAACCTGATAAAAACAAGAAATGGGGAAAGGATTCCCTATTTAATAAATGGTGCTGGGAAAACTGGCTAGCCATATGTAGAAAGCTGAAACTGGATCCCTTCCTTACACCTTATACAAAAATTAATTCAAGATGGATTAATGACTTAAATGTTAGATCTAAAACCATAAAAACCCTAGAAGAAAACCTAGGCAATATCATTCAGGACATAGGCATGGGCAAGGACTTCATGTCTAAAACACCAAAAGCAATGGCAACAAAAGCCAAAATTGACAAATGGGATCTAATTAAACTAAAGAGCTTCTGCACAGCAAAAGAAACTACCATCAGCGAACAGGCAACCTACAGAATGGGAGAAAATTTTTACAATCTACCCATCTGACAAAGGGCTGATATCCAGAATCTACAAAGAACTTAAAAAAATTTACAAGAAAAAATCAAACAACCCCATCAAAAAGTGGGTGAAGGATATGAACAGACACTTCTCAAAAGACGACATTTATGCAGCCAACAGACACATGAAAAAAAATGCTCATCACTGGCCATGAGAGAAATGCAAATCAAAACCACAATGAGATACCATCTCACACCAGTTAGAATGGTGATCATTAGAAAGTCAGGAAACAGCAGGTGCTGGATACGATGTGGAGAAATAGGAACACTTTTACACTGCTGGTGGGACTGTAAACTAGTTCAACCATTGCAGAAGACAGTGTGGCAATTCCTCAAGGATCTAGAACTAGAAATACCATTTGACCCAGCCATCCCATTACTGGGTATATACCCAAAGGATTATAAATCATGCTGCTGTAAAGACACATGCACATGTATGTTTATTGCAGTACTATTCACAATAGCAAAGACTTGGAACCAACCCAAATGTCCAACAATGATAGACTGGATTAAGAAAATGTGGCACATATATACCATGGAATACTATACAGCCATAAAAAAGGATGAGTTCATGTCCTTTGTAGGGACATGGATGAAGCTGGAAACCATCATTCTGAGCAAACTATCACAAGGACAGAAAACAAAACACTGCATATTCTTACTCATAGGTGGGAACTGAACAATGAGAACACTTGGTCGCAGGATGGGGAACATCACACACCAGGGCCTGTCATGGGGTTGGGGGAGGGGGGAGGGATAGCATTAGGAGTTATACCTAATGTAAATGACGAGTTAATGGGTACAGCACACCAACATGGCACATGTATACGTATGTAACAAACCTGCACATTGTGCACATGTACCCTAGAACTTAAAGTATAATAATAATAAAATGTCAAAAAAATAAAATAAATAAAATATAACTGGTTGCCACTGTATACACAAATGCTTCAGAAGGCTTTGCATGAAGATAAAGCATTCCCTCAGCAAATACTTACGGAAGGCCTTGCAGGTGAACAAGGCACACAACTGGCAGGGAAGGCAGGCAATTTCAAGAGCATGTAAGAGCCATCTTGCATTACAGAGAGGGGCAGCCTCTACCCAGGAAAAGGACCAACTCAGCATAATTGAAGGGACACTGGAGAAGACTCCCCAGTGACAGGGGAAGACTCCCCAGTGACAGAGGAAGACTCCCCAGTTACAGGGGAAGACTCTCCAGTGGCAGCTAAGCCAAGACCCAGGGATGAACAGAAGGCAGACAGAGAATGGATGACAAGGTAGAAATAAAGAATAAGGGGCGGATACACACACACACACACACACACAGACACACACACATCCACACACAGTTTCTTCTGATGAGTTAGTCTGATGGCAGTTAGTGCGATGAAGGAAACTGCAAAGGCTCTGGCTAGAGAAAATCAGAGCTAGGACTGTTCGGAGAAAGCTTCCTCAAGATGTTTTGGTAAAGAAGAAGCCAGCCATGGTAAGGCTGGTGGTGGTGGTGGTAATGGTGGTGGGGATTCCACACACAGGTAACAGAAAGCACAAAGGCCCACTGCAGATAAAAGCAATCAAGGGAAACGGTGACTTGGGATGAAGCTGGAGAGGTGGGTAAGGCAGTGGCCTTGCAGGTGGAGGGAGGAGTCTGGTTTGTGTCCCAGGTGCAATGGGAAGTCTGGAGAATGGCATGGTCTGGTGTCAACTTTACACACTGGCTGCTCTGGGAGGATGGATTTCACTGGGGCAAGAGCGGAAGTGCACCCCAGTTAGAAGGCTCCATGCCAAAACCTTCACTATGGTGGAAGACAACCTGTGCAGGGGTGACAGTGCAAATGGAGGGCAAAGGACTCCGGAGGCTAGAGGTACAACCCACAGGGCCCTGATGGGCAGGACTTGAGGGGAAGGGAAGGCAGAGGCAGGATCACTGTCAGGTTCGAGCTTAGTCTCTGGGGGGAGCAGGGGGTGGTGACCGACCAAGATGGGTAAGTCTGGGAGGCAGACGGGGGCATTCTGGCAGGGAAGGCAGGTGCAGATACTAGTCTGCATCTCTGGGCTGTGATGTAATTTGGTAATTTCAAAATCATGAAGTTGGATGAGATCACATACACAGAGAGGAGACAAACACCCAGGCCTAAGACTAGAGGCACTGGATGAAGAAGACAGAGTCCAGCTTGCCCACACCTCCCCAGGCACGCCTGCCCAGCACCACGTGTCCAGCCACGACAGGAGAGCAGCTCAGCAAGTGCTGTCGGTTGGCTCGAATGCTGCTGACAGGTCCAAGGGGGTGGGGACAGAAAGAGGCTGCTGGAGGTGGCAATAAGGACTTGGCTGGGGACCTGCAAAGAACAGCTTCTGTGAGGCAATCAGGATGGGAGCCAGCCTGGAATGGACTGGAACATGGATGGGAACAGAGGAATAGAAGACAGCTTGTGCAGAAGCTGCTCTCCAGAAGCTTGGCTGTGAAGGGAACTGGAGAAGGCGTGATCATTGGAACAGGATGTGGCATCAGGGGAGGACATCTTTCTGAATAGTTGTGAAAATCTGCTGGGACTGCATATGCTGACAATTATGCATCAGAGCAGGAAAAAGGTGACAATGTTAATTGCCATATGAAAGGACAGGAGCGGGAGGAGGGTAAGGTCTAGAGCACCATGGAGGGACAAACCCCTGATAGAAAGGACAGCGGGTGAGACTGGGCACACCACTGTCGATTTGGTGAGGGAAGGTGAGGAGCCCTGCCTTATTCCGCCCTTAGCCCATCTAACTTGCGTTCGGCCTTCAGATCTCAGTTCCAACACCACTTCCCGTCGTGGGCCCTTGGCTCAGTTACGTTACCTTTCAACATCGTTTGTTCTCCATTGAAGCACTTGTCCTCGTTTGTAATTGACATCTACTTGGTATCTGTCTGCTCACAGTTTCTCCCCACGAAGGGTAGGGCCTGTGTCTCTCTTTGCTCCCCACTGTGAACCCATGGCCTCATACAGAGCCTGGCCAGGTAGGCAGCACCTAATAAGCACTTATCGGCTGCAGAGACTGATGAACAAGATGGAATCATGTAATCATGCCTGTCGTAACCATTAGGCAATGGCAAAGACCTAGGTTCCAAGTAAAGAACAACTTTGGTGTGTTGACATCGTCCCTTGCAGGTACAGGACTTTCTCTTAAACATTCTGAAAAATCACTCAATTTCTTCAAGATGTAGATGGGAACCACGAAAGGGTCTTGACATGATGAAAACGGATCTTCAGAAGAACCCTCAGCACAAGAGAATTGAGTCCGAGTGACTTTCCCTGACACGTAAGGCCTTCCACAGAAGGTCCTCTCTTACCTTCCTTCCTCCTTAATGACTCCATGACACTCATGCTACAGCCAGGCTTCTCCCGAGAGGAGCAGAAGTTCCGGAGAGCAGGTTCTCAGGAGCTTCTGTTCCTCTGGGCATCTCCCAGACCTGCAGAGCCCGGGACAGGGTGAGAGCCCACAGGACGCTGCACCTCTTTCGGAAGACTCTCCCCACCAACCTTTGGTGCAGCAGAACCCTCTTTTCTTGCACCCCAGCTCCAGACCCCCCATGTCTAAGATGCCTTCTCTGACTCCTTCATGCCTCAGGAGCCTCTGAACTTCTGGGTCGCCACATCATAGGATCCTGCTCACTCAGCTTGTCACACGGGTCTCTCCGGCAGTAATGAGCTTTAACACTCTCATGGCATCTCCCACCCACCTGAGAACAGGCTATCTGCTTACATCTTTTACTTTTGAGACAGGGTCTCTCTGTCGCCCAGGCTGCAATGCAGTGGCGCAGTCATGGCTCACTACAGCCTCAACCTCCCAGGCTCAAGTGATCCTCCCACCTCAGCCTCCCGAGCAGCTGGGACTATAGGCACACAGCACCAAGCCTGACTAATTTCTGTATTTTTTGTAGAGATGGGGTTTTGCCATGCTGCCCAGGCTGGTCTTGAACTCCTGGGCTCAGACAGTCTACCTGCCTTGGCCTCCCAAAATGCTGGGATTACAGGCATGAGCTACCACACTGGGCCTATCTGGTTACAATACAAGGGGAAATAGGAAAGGAGTGACTCAGCAAAGCCCCCTGCCAGATAGAGTCCTCCCAAGGGTCTCCTATCACTGTGGCATCCTCCCTCACAGCAGTCAAAGTGTCTACACTTGTACCCACAGACTATCCCAACTGCAGAACCAACTTCCCACTTGTAAAAACACAATGACGTGCAGGCTTACTGAGCACACGCAGGGGCACCGTTGACCTCAATGAGCCACACCTTCAGCTCCTCATCGACCATGAAGTCAAAGCCGAAGAGCTGGAAGCTCTGGTAAGGGAGGTGCTTGGTGCTAATGGCAGGCTCCACGCTCAGGAGGCAGTTCCTATGAGGCGGGAGGGGAAATGCTCATTAGAACGGGGTGGTCAAAGGAGAAGGAAGACATAAGGTGTGCTTGAAAGATTTTATATGAGATGAATACAAATATCAGCTTTAATTGTCTCTTTCCTTTTTTTTTTTTTTTTTTTGAGACGGCGTTTTGCTCTTATTGACCAGGCTGGAGTGCAATGGCATGATCTCGGCTCATGGCAACCTCCGCCTCCTGGGTTCAAGCGATTCTCCTGCTTCAGCCTCCTGAGCAGCTGGGATTACAGGCATGCGCCACCAAACCCAGCTAATTTTGTATTTTCAGTAGAAACAGGGTTTCTCCATGTTGGTCAGGCTGGTCTCGAACTCCCAACCTCAGGTGACCTGCCCGCCTCGGCCTCCCAAAGTGCTGGGATTACAGGTGCGAGCCACCGTGCCCGGCCTAATTCTCTCTTTTCAACTTATTACCATTAGGTTATTCAAGAGAATGTTACTTATCAAGCATTTGTTAGAAAACTCTGCAACCACTCATGTTCTTCCAGGCAAAAGCCACTTTCCCATGTCTCAAGAAGCAGTAGAGTGCCAAGTCATTGTGGCCTTTGTAAATGAAGATTCCTCCAACAGCTGGGCTGCTGCCATGTTTGTTTATAACACATAAAACATTTCCATGTATTTTTGCCATGTAAAGAATGGACTGCCCTTTGGTGAAGGGCAGGATTTGCAAAAAAAAAAAACAAACATGTTGACCTCATGATTTCCCTAGTTCTAGTTCTAATGGCAAATTATTGCTAATTAAAAGATTTAAGAGCTAGACATGTTGAAACTAAATGTTGAAATGTAGAAGTATTATTAGCAACAATGAATGGAAAAATGGCAGGATTTTAGTGACACAGAAAAAAAGTTGAAAGTGAATCTCGGAAATACAATGAACAAGTACATGAGGTCTCAGGTCAGACCAAAATCTTGGACAAGTGATTGTTCAATGAGATAATTACATAAGGAACTTGTCATAACTCCTGGCACCTAGGAAGCATTTAATAAATGTTACTGTTATGAACAATTTTTCATCATATTTCATTATGATAACCATATATCTATTATTTAGGAATAATAAATACCTCTTATCTACAACCATCCCAGAACACCTATGCCATTTCTGTTTTATAAAGATCTTCCCTGATTTTTCACCCAACTGAATGCTGGGTCAAAATATTTCTCTCAGTAAATAAAATGTGCTACAATGACTCTGGGGTACCAGAGATAACTGTCCTTCTACACAGCTGTGTATTTGGAAGGAAAAAGATACAGGGGCCAGCCAGGCGCGGTGGCTCATGCCTATAATCCTACCACTTTGGGAGGCCGAGGCGGGTGGGTAACCTGAGGTCAGGAGTTCGAGAGCAGCCTGACCAACATGGCAAAACCCCATCTCTACTAAAATTACAAAAATTAGCCAGGCATGGTGGCAGGTGTCTATAATCCCAGCTACTCCAGACGCTGAGGCAGGAGAATCGCTTGAACACAGGGGGCAGAGGTTGCAGTGAGCTAAGACTGTGCCACTTCACTCCAGCCTGGGTGAAAGAGCAAAACTCTGTCTCAAAAAAAAAAAAAAAAGAAAAAGAAAAAGAAAAAGATACAGGGAACTGTCGTCCATGTGACTAACTCTAAGATGTAGCTCTAGATGCAGGTTTTGACTCATGACTTTAATAAAGAACTGAGGCCTTTGTGAACTTGGAGCCAGGGTCAATCCTCCTCCCTCGGCCCCCCACAAACTTCAATCTCCTTTTCTTTTTTCCTAAAAAGAAAAATATTTTAATTGATACATTTAAACCTTTAAAAACTATTTTGGTTTAAATGGTTCTTTTAAGATGAGTCATTTAAAAACCAATTATAATAAAAATTTCTTCTCCCATTCATATTCAGCCTGCATTGACAAGCACACATCACATTAAAAAAAAAATCCCTGTTCTACACAAGAATATCCTTAACTTTTACTTTAATTAAAATACTCTTGGCTGGGCGAGGTGACTCACACCTGTAATCCCAGCATATTTGGAGGCCAAGGCAGATGGATCACTTGAGGTCAGGAGTTTGAGACCAGCCTGACCAACATGGTGAAACCCTGGCTCTCTACTTAAAGAAAAAAAAATTAGTTGGCTGTGGTGGCACATGCCTGTAATCCCAGCAACCCAGCAACTCAGGAGGCTGAGGCAGGAGAATCGCTTGAACATGGGAGGCGGAGGTTGCAGTGAGCCGAGGCTGCAGTGAGCCGAGATCATGCCATTGCACTCCAGCCTGGGAAACAGAGCGAGACCCTATCTCCAAAAAAAAAGCAGGAGACAGGGCCTCACTCTGTCGCCCAGGCTGCAGTGCAGGGGCCCAATCATGGCTCACTGCAGTCAGCCTTCACCTCCCCGAGCTCAAGCGATCCTCCCAATTCAGGCTTCCAAAGTAGCTGGGACTACAAGCACGCACCACCACACCTGCTAATTTTTTTTGTAACTTTTAGAGACAGAGTTTCGCCATGTTGCCAGGGCTGGTCTTGAACTCCTGGGCTCAAGTGATCTGCCTGCCTCAGCCTCCCAAAGTGCTGGGATTACAGGCATGAGCCACTGTACTTAGCCTGTTTTAATTAGAATATTCTTAAAAATATTATAATTAAGGAAGATGTAAAAGTTTAACAGATGCTCATGGTAAAAAAGAGAGAGAAAAAAATACTAAAATATAAAATGAGGGCCGGGCACAGTGGCTCATGCCTGTAATCCCAGCACTTTGGGAGGCTGAGGCAGGCAGATCACTTGAGGTCAAGAGTTCAAAACCAGCCTGGCCAACATGGTGAAACCTCGTCTCTACTAAAAATACAAAAAATTAGCACTGAGTGGTGGCACATGCCTGTAACACCAGCTAGTCAGGAGGCTAAGGCAGGAGAATCGCTCAAACCCGGGAGGCAGAGGTTGAAATGAGATGAGATTGCGCCACTGCACTTCAGCCTGGGTGATAGACCAAGACTCTGTCTCAAAAAAATAAGATAAAATAAAATTGAAAGAAGTATTACATTCCAACATAAAGACAAACCTGAGAATCAGAAGCAAATCAAAACTAATTTTTTTTTTTTTTTTTCTGAAAGCTCAAGATTAATAATTCACTTTAAAGGATTTTTATCCATCATCAGAGACTTATACAGTGCATCTTTTTTTGGCTGGAGTGGGAAGTTAGGGGGAGGCTAGCTGGAAGGAAAGAAAACCTGAGAGCTGCTGGGAGCATTTATAGCACCACAGCAGCAACACTCTGAACAGCAATGAACAATGCGGAGAGGATGCCGCAAACTTCCAATAAAGCTTTTGCCTAAAATAGGAATTCTTTTTCCAGCATACTTGATTTATCTGGTGTCAGAATTCCAACCACCTATAGTCCCTGAAGAAATGGGACTCCAAGCCCTGTAATTATTCTACTGGGCTCTACGTGAGAATACAGTAAGGAAAAAGTCTCAGTCATTGTGACAGAGTAGCATTGACATGGTGGATGGTAGAACAATGGGACAGAATGGAGATCCTAGAACAGACCCTCACATAAATGGCCACCTGATTGATTGATTGATTTCTGAGATGGAATCTTGCTCTGTTGCTCAGGCTGGAGTGCAGTGATGCGATCTTGGCTCACTGCAACCTCCACCTCCAGGGTTCAAGCAATTCTCCTGCCTCAGCCTCCCAAGTAGCTGGGATTACAGGCATATGCCACCATGCCTGGCTAATTTTTGTATTTTTAGTAGAGACAGGGTTTCACCATATTGGCCAGGCTGGTCTTGAACTCCTGACCTTGTGATCCACCCACCTTGGTCTCCCAAAGTGCTGGGATTACAGGTGTGAGCCACTGTGCCCAGCCAGCCACCTGATTTGTAACAAAGACACACCACAATGCAGTGGGGAAAGGACAAGTGGCCCTGGGTCAATAGGATATCCTTGTGGAAAGACATGAAACTTGATATATAACAACTTCAGATAGATTATAGTTCTAAAATAGAGATAAAACCCAGATGTCTACCAACTACAGAAGGAATAAACTGAAATATTTACACAATGGAATATTACACAGTAATAAAAAGGATAAACTACTGTTATGTGCAATAATATGGATGAATGCCACAGATATAACACTGGAAAAAGCTGAACATAAAACAAGAAATATGGTATAATTCCATTTACATAAAGTTTAAGAACAAGCAAAATGAATCTAAGGTGATAAAAGTCAGAAAAGTGGCTGTCTTTGGCAGGGTATTTATTTATTTATTTATTTTGAGATGGAGTCTCGCTGTGTCGCCCAGGCTGGAGTGCAGTGGCACAATCTTGGGTCACTGCAAGCTCCACCTCCCGGGTTCAAGCGATTCTCCTGCCTCAGCCTCCTGAGTAACTGGGACTACAGGCGCCCACCACCATGCCCGGCTAATTTTTGTATTTCTTAGTAGAGACAAGGTTTCACCATGTTAGCCAGGATGGTCTCAATCTCCTGACCTCGTGAGCTGCCTGCCTGGGCCTCCCAAAGTGCTGGGATTACAGGCGTGAGCCACCGCACCTGTCCTGGCAGAGAATACATGTCTTGAGGGAGTTCAAAGGAGTCTTCCGGGATGCTGTAAATGTTTTATATTTTTATGTATATCACAGCTAGGTGAGTACATGCATAACTGAAAACTCACCAGACTGTACACTTTGTGGATGTTACACCTCATTTAAAAAATCTTTACTAGACTTAGTAAACTGTAGTAAATGAACATTGATGCTAAAATACTACTTCCAGGCATATTTAGAAATGAGACCAAGAGAAAAAAAGACAATAGAAACAGACCTAAAAGTCAGGAGTTGGCAAACTTTTTCTATAAAGGGCCAGACAGTAAATATTTTAGGTTTTACAGGCTATGTACCGCCTCTGTTGCATATTCTCATTTTTACAATCTTTAATATATAAAAAACATTCTTTGCCCACAGACCTTACAAAAACAAGCTATAGGCCATATGCAGCCCATACACAGGGCATACTCTGGATTACTCTGCCATGGGTAATCTAGATTTTGGAGTTATCAGATAAGGATGTTAAAGAATTGCCATTATCTTCAAGAAAATATGAGGCAAGTGGGAGAATTTCGTAAGACAACTATAATATGAAAAAAAGAAACAAATGGAAATTTCAGAACTAAAAAGCACACTAACTAAAATCAAGAACTCAACAGGTGAGTTTAACAGCAGCTTTTAAAAGCTTTTACCTTGTAAAAATTGTTAATAGGTTTTAATAGATAAAGAAAGGATTAGCAAACAAAGATGTCAGACGAAAAGAATGAGTACAACTATGGAGAGATAAAATGATACACAAATGCCATAAAAATGTGAGAAACAGTGAAAAGCATTAACAATCATGTAATTAGAGACCTAGAAGAAGAGGAGAATGGAGCAAAAGACACAATTGAAAGTATAATGTCCATGAATATTCCAAAACTGGTAAAAGATATCAAGCCACAGTGCAAGAAGCACTATGAACCCAAATGCAGGAATATGTACAAAGAAAACTACACACATCTCATAGTAAAATTTATAAAAACCAATGTAAAGAAATCTCAAAAATAGAGAAAAGATACATTAAGAGCAATACTAAGATTTCACCTGACTTCTCCGCAGAAAAGATGGAAGCCAGAATACAATGGTATGCAACCTTCAGAGTGGGAAAAGAAATTAACTGCTTATCTAGAAATCTATTTCCAGAGCAAATGTCCTTAAAAAAAAAAAAGACAAAATATATTTCAGACAAATAATAACTAATTTATCACAGCAGACTTTACTTAAAAACTACTAAAAATTAGTTTTTTTTTTAAACAGAGTCTCGCTCTGTCACCCAGGCTGGAGTGCAGCAGCACAATCTTGGCTCACTGCAACCTCCACCCCCCAGGTTCAAGTGATTCTCCCACCTCAGCCTCCTGCGTAGCTGCGACCACAGGTGTGCACCACCATGCCCAGCTAATTTTGCATTTTTTGGTAGAGATGGGGTTTCAGCATGTATCAGGCTGGTCTCGAACTCCTGACCTCAAGTGATCGGCCCACCTCGGCCTCCCAAAGTATTAGGATTACAGGTGTGAGGTACCGCGCCTAGCCTAAAAATGAGTTTCTTAACAATAAGGAAAATAATCCTAGATAAAAGCAAGGACATGCAGGAAAGGAAGAGAAACAACATAAATGGTCAAAATGTGGGGAACTCTAAATGAATATTAACTATCTGTAATCATAGGAATGCTGTCTTGTGAGTTTAAAATATATGTAATATTAATTATTCCCCATGTACCCACCATCCACTATCTTTAAGCCTCTTCCCTGTGTCCCTTTTGCCTTCCTTCTAGGGATAGGAATAACCACTATTTTGAATTTTATGTTTATCACTTCTTCGTTTTGCTTTACATTTTTACCATACATGTGTATTCAGCTAAATAAAACATTATTCAATTTTACTTGTTTTTTAACTTATGTAAGTGAAATAAATTTGTATGCATCTTCTATATAGCTTGTATTTTTGCATTTTTTGCTTAATATTATTTGTATATTTATATTTATATTTGTATATTTATATTTATATTTGTATAAATATTTATATTTATATTTATATTTGTATACTTATACTTGTATATTTATATTTATATTTGTATAAATATTTATACTTGTATAAATATTTATATTTGTATAAATATTTATACTTGTATAAATATTTATATTTATATTTGTATAAATCCAGTGAAAATACCCTTCAGGAAGATGGTGAAATAAACACATTCTCAGATGACAGAAAACTAAGAGGATTTATCAGCAGCAAAACTGTTCTAAAAGAAATGCATAAGAGAGAGACTCAGAACTTTAAAACTTAAGGAAGTATATGGGTAAATATAAAACCTTAAAAGAAATGCTTAAGTCTGAAGGGAAATGATACCAGAGAGAATCTCAGAACTTTGCAACTGAAGGAAAAACAATAGTATCTGGGTAAATACAAAAGAATATTTTTCTCCTTTTATAAAGTGGATTTCTTATAGACAGTATAGAGTTTGGTTTTATAGTTTAAAAATAATCCAACCTGATTATCATACCTGTGCAAATATATATATAAAACTGTTGATAGCAAAAATAATAACATTATGTGGTAGAGATTTCAATGTGTAGATATATACATATGATAACTATAACAGAGGGCAAGAGTTAGTGAACTAGTTATAAGGTTTTTGCATTTTATTTGAAGTGGTAAATTATTAACTCTAAGAAGGCTGTGAAATAATTGATATGTATACTGTAATTCCTAGAGCAAGCATTAAAAAAAAAAAAAAGAAGACATAGCACCAAATACTCAACAGGAAAATTAAAACTCTAAAAATATTTCATATAATTAAAAAGAAGATGGGAAAAAGAGACAAAAAAAAACAAAAACGAAAACTACAATAAAGGAGGGGACAGACAACAAATAATAAGATGGCAGATGCGAGTCCAATACAATAATTACATTACATTTAAGTGGCATAAACACACCAGTTAAATGACAATGATTATCACATTGGATTAAAATTAAAATACAGGGCCAGGCGTGATGGCTCACGCCTGTAATCCCAGCACTTTGGGAGGCTGAGGCGGGCGGATCATCTGAGGTTGGGAATTCCAGATCAGCCTGACCAACATGGAGAAACCTCACTTCTACTAAAAATACAAAATTACGCCAGGCGCGGTGGCTCATGCCCAAAATCTCAGCACTTTGGGAGGCCGAGGTGGACGAATCACGAGGTCAGGAGATCGAGACCATCCTGGCTAACACGGTGAAACCCTTTCTCTACTAAAAATGCAAAAAATTAGCCAGGCATGGTGGCGGGCGCCTGTAGTCCCAGCTATTTGGGAGGCTGAGGCAGGAGAATGGCATGAACCTTCGAGGCGGAGCTTGCAGTGAGAGGAGATCGCACCACTGCACTCCAGCCTGAGTGACACAGTGAGACGCCGTCTCAAAAAAAAAAAAAAACAAAATTAGCTGAGCGTGGTGGCACATGCCTGTAATCCCAGCTACTCAGGAGGCTGAGGCAGGAGAATCGCTTGAACCCGGGAGGCAGAGGTTGCAGTCAGCCGTGATCACGCCACTGCACTCTAGTCTGGGCAACAAGAGTGAAACTCCATCTCAAATAATAATAATAATAATAATAATAATAATAATAATAATAAAATACAAATACAAAACCCAACTATATGCTGTCTACCAGAAAACTACTTTAAATATAGAATATAATACCTAGGGACAGTATACAATAGAATAGAATAGAATATAGAATAGAATGTGGAGTGGAGGGGAGGGGAGGGGCGGGGCGGGGCGGGGCTGGGCGGGGCGGAGCGGGGCGGAGTAGAATAGAATAGAATGAAAATAAAGCTCTCCCTCTCCCTCTCCCTCTCCCTCTCCTTTCTTCGGTCTCCCTCTCCTTCTTTTTTCGGTCTCCCACTATTATCGAAGCTGGACTGTACTGCCATGATCTCGGCTTGCTGCAACCTCCCTGCCTCGGGCTCCTGTGACTCTCCTGCCTCGGCCTGCCGAGTGCCTGGGATTGCAGGCGCGCGCCGCCACGCCTGAATGGTTTTTGTATTTTTGGTGGAGACGGGGTTTCGCCGTGTTGACCGGGCTGGTCTCCAGCTCCTGGCCTCGAGTGATCTGCCTGCCTCGGCCTCCCGAGGTGCTGGGATTGCAGACGGAGTCTCGCTAACTCAATGCTCAATGGTGCTCAGGCTGGAGTGCAGTGGTGTGATCTCGGCTCGCTGCAACCTCCACCTACCAGCCTCCTGCCTTGGCCTCTTAAAGTGCTAAGATTACAGCCTCTGCCCCGCCGCCACCCCGTCTAGGAAGTGAGGAGCATCTCTGCCTGGCCGCCCATCGTCTGGGATGTGAGGAGCCCCTCTGCCCGGCCGCCCTATCTGGGAAGTGAGGAGCGCCTCTGCCCGGCCGCCCATCATCTGGGATGTGAGGAGCGCGCCTCTGTCCGGCTGCCACCCCGTCTGGGAGGAAGTGAGGAGCGCCTCTGCCCGGCTGCCCCGTCTGGGAGATGAGGAGCACCTCTGCCCGGCCGCCCCGTCTGGGAGGTGAGGAGCGCCTCTGCCTGGCCGCCACCCCGTCTGGGAGGAAGTGAGGAGTGCCTCTGCCCGGTTGCCCCATCTGGGAAGTGAGGAGCGCCTCTGCCTGGCCGCCACCCCGTCTGAGAAGTGAGGAGCGCCTCTGCCCGGCTCCCACCCCATATGGGAAGTGAGGAGCGCCTCTGCCCAGCCGCCCACTCTGGGAAGTGAGGGGCGCCTCTGCCCGGCCGCCCACTCTGGGAAGTGAGGAGCGCCTCTGCCTGGCCACCACCCCGTCTGGGAGGAAGTGAGGAGCACCTCTGCCCAGCTGCCCCATCTGGGAAGTGAGGAGCGCCTCTGCCCGGCTGCCACCCACTATGGGAAGTGAGGAGCGCCTCTGCCCAGCCGCCCACTCTGGGAAGTGAGGAGCGCCTCTGCCCGGCCGCCCACTCTGGGAGGTGAGGAGTGCCTCTGCCCGGCCGCCCCGTCTGGGAAGGGAGGAGCGCCTCTGCCCGGCCACCCCGTCTGGGAGGTGAGGAGCGCCTCTGCCCGGCCGCCACCCCATCTGGGAGGAGGTGAGGAGCGCCTCTGCCCGGCCGCCCCGTCTGGGAAGTGAGGAGCGCCTCTGCCTGGCCGCCACCCCGTCTGGGAGGAAGTGAGGAGCGCCTCTGCCCGGCTGCCCCATCTGGGAAGTGAGGAGCGCCTCTGCCTGGCCGCCCCGTCTGGGAGGAAGTGAGGAGCACCTCTGCCCAGCTGCCCCATCTGGGAAGTGAGGAGCGCCTCTGCCCGGCTGCCACCCACTATGGGAAGTGAGGAGCGCCTCTGCCCAGCCGCCCACTCTGGGAAGTGAGGGGCGCCTCTGCCCGGCCGCCCACTCTGGGAGGTGAGGAGCGCCTCTGCCCGGCCGCCCACTCTGGGAGGTGAGGAGGGCCTCTGCCTGGCCACTCCGTCTGGGAAGTGAGGAGCGCCTCTGCCCGGCTGCCACCCACTATGGGAAGTGAGGAGCGCCTCTGCCCAGCCGCCCACTCTGGGAAGTGAGGGGCGCCTCTGCCCGGCCGCCCACTCTGGGAAGTGAGGAGCGCCTCTGCCCGGCCGCCCACTCTGGGAGGTGAGGAGGGCCTCTGCCTGGCCACTCCGTCTGGGAAGGGAGGAGCGCCTCTGCCCGGCCGCCCCGTCTGGGAGGTGAGGAGCGCCTCTGCCCGGCCGCCACCCCATCTGGGAGGAAGTGAGGAGCACTTCTGCCCGGCCGCCCCGTCTGGGAGGTGAGGAGCACCTCTGCCTGGCCGCCACCCCGTCTGGGAGGAAGTGAGGAGCGCCTCTGCCTGGCTGCCCCATCTGGGAAGTGAGGAGCGCCTCTGCCCGGCCGCCCACTCTGGGAGGTGAGGAGCGCCTCTGCCTGGCCACTCCGTCTGGGAAGGGAGGAGCGCCTCTGCCCGGCCGCCCCGTCTGGGAGGTGAGGAGCGCCTCTGCCCGGCCGCCACCCCGTCTGGGTGGAAGTGAGGAGCACCTCTGCCCGGCCGCCCCGTCTGGGAAGTGAGGAGCGCCTCTGCCTGGCCGCCACCCCGTCTGGGAGGAGTGAGGAGCGCCTCTGCCTGGCTGCCCCATCTGGGAAGTGAGGAGCGCCTCTGCCCAGCCGCCACACCGTCTGGGAAGTGAGGAGCGCCTCTGCCTGGCCACCCCGTCTAGGACGTGAGGAGCGCCTCTGCCCGGCCGCCCAGTCTGGGAAGTGAGGAGTGCCTCTGCCCGGCCGCCCTGTCTGGGAAGTGAGGAGCGCCTCTGCCCGGCCGCCCAGTCTGGGAAGTGAGGAGCGCCTCTGCCCGGCCGCCCAGTCTGGGAAGTGAGGAGTGCCTCTGCCCGGCCGCCCTGTCTGGGAGGTGAGGAGCGCCTCTGCCTGGCCGCCACCCCGTCTGGGAGGAAGTGAGGAGCGTCTCTGCCCGGCCGCCCCGTCTGGGAAGTGAGGAGCGCCTCTGCCCGGGCGGCCCCGTCTGGGAAACGAGGAGCGCCTCTGCCCGGGCGGCCCCGTCTGGGAAGCGAGGAGCGCCTCTGCCCGGGCGGCTCCGTCGGGGAAGTGAGGAGCGCCTCTGCCCGGCCGCCCCGTCTGGGAGGAGAGGAGCGCCTCTGCCCGGCTGCCCTGTCTGGGAGGTGTACCCGACAGCTCCGAAGAGACAGCGACCATCGGGAGCGGGCCATGAGGATGATGGCGGTTTTGTTGAAGAGAAGGGGAGGAAGTATGGGGAAAGGAAGGAGAGATCAGATTGTCGCTGTGTCTGTGTAGAAAGGGGTGGGCATAGGAGACTCCATTTTGTTCTGACTAGGAGAAGTTCTTCTGCCTTGGGATGCTGTTGATCTATGGCCTTTCCCCCAGCCCCATGCTCTCTGAAACATGTGCTGTGTCAACTCAGGGTTAAATGGATTAAGGGCGGTGCAAGATGTGCTTTGTTAAACAGGTGCTTGAAGGCAGCATGCTCTTTAAGAGTCATCACCACTCCCTAATCTCAAGTACCCAGGGGCACAAACACTGCAGAAGGCCGCAGGGTCCTCTGCCTAGGAAAACCAGAGACCTTTGTTCATGTGTTTATCTCCTGACCTTCTCTCCACTATCATCCTATGACCCTCCCATATCCCCCTCTCCGAGAAACACCCAAGAATCATCAATAAATACTTCATAAATTAAAAAAAAATAAAAATAAAAATAAAAGCTACAAAAATAAAAAAAATAAAATAAAATAAAAAAAAAATAAAATAAAATAAAAGGATGGAAACGTACTCCAAACATGGAGACATACCATGGAAACATTAATCAAAAGAAAGCTAGATTGGTTATATAAAAATTAGATAAATAAATACGAAATACTGGCTGGACATGGTGGCTCCCGCCTGTAATCCTAGCACTTTGGGAGGCTGAAGTGTGTAGACTGCTTGAGCCCAGGAGTTCGAGACCAGCCTGGGCAACATGGTGAAACCCTGTCTCTACAAAAAAAAAAAAATACAAAAATTAGCCGGGCATGATAGCATGTGCCTGTAGTCCCAGCTGCTCAGGAGGCTGAAGTGGGAGGATGGCTTGAGCCTGGGAGGCAGAGGTTGCAGTTTGTGAGATCATGCCACTGAACTTCAGCCTGGGCAACAGAGTCAGACCATCTCAAAAAAAAAAAAAAAAAAAAGAAAGAAAAAAAAAGAAAATTACATAATGATAAAAGAGTCAATTCCCAAAGAAGAGATAACAATCCTAAATATATATGCATCTAATAACAGATCATCAAAAGACATGAAGCAAAAATAGATAAAATTGAAAGGAGACATATACAAATCCATAATTATACTTGGAGACTTCAGTGCCTCTCTTTTCAATAATAAATAGAACGAGCATCGCTTCTCGGCCTTTTGGCTAAGATCAAGAGTAATAAATAGAACAAGCAGAATAAGGCCAGGTGCAGTGGCTCATGTCTGTAATCCCAGCACTTTGAGAGGCCAAGATGGGAGAATTGCTTGAGCCCAGGAGTTCGAGACCAGCTTGGGCAACAGGGCAAAACCCTGTCTCTACAAAAAAAAAATACAAAAATCAGGCGGGTCTGGTGGCATGCACCTGTAGTCCCAGCTACCTAGGCTACTTATGCTTGAGCCCAGGAGGTTAAGGCTGCAGTGAACCATGTTTGTGCCACTGCATTCCAGCCTGGGAAACAAAGTAAGACCTTGTCTCAAAAAACATAAAAATAAAAAACAACACTCTGCCCAATTATAGCCAAGTACACATTCTGTTAGTGCACATAGAACATTAAAAGACCTTCTGGGCTATGGAAGAAACCTTAGCGACTTTTAAAGATGAAACCAGACAAAGTCTCTTCCTGACCTAATATCTGGATATTAAACAAAAATTTCTAAATCACATGAATCAAAGATAAAATCATAAGGGAAATTAGAAAATATTTTAATAAAATGGAAATGAAAACATAACATAGCAAAATCTGTGGGATTCTGCTAATGCAATATTTAGAGGGAAACTGATAAAGGGAAACTGAGACATGCTTTTATTTTTTTAAAAAAGAAGTATCTCAACCAGCCTGACCAACATGGAGAAACCCCGTCTCTCCTAAAAATACAAAATTAGCCAGCCGCGGTGGCACATGCCTGTAATCCCAGCTACACAGGAGGCTGAGGCAGGAGAATCGCTTGAACCCAGGAGACGGAGGTTGCGGTGAGTCGAGATCGTGCCATTGCACTCCAGCCTGGGCAATAAGAACAAAACTCCATCTCAGAAAAAAAAAAAAAAAAGAAAGAAATATCTCAAATGAATTATTTAACCTTTCACCTTAAAAACTGGAATAGGCTGGGCATGGTGGCTCACACCTATAATCCCAGCACTCTGGGAGACTAAGGTGGGAGGGCTGCTTGAGCCCAGGAGCTTGAAACCAGCCTGGGCAAGACAGTGAGACCCAATTCTACAAAAAATTAAAAAATTAGCCAGGCACAGTGGTGTACACCTGTAATCCCAGCTACTTGGGAGGCTGAGACAGGAAGATCCCTTGAGCCTAAAAGTTTGAAGCAGCAGTGAGCTATGATCACACCACTGTACTCCAGCCTGGGCAATAAAATGAGACACCATCTCTTAAAAAACAAACAAAAAGCACAACTAGAAAAAGAGTAAATTATATCCTCCAAAAAGCAAAAGGAAGAGAATCATAAAGTGCATAAATCGAAGAAGCTGAAAAGAAAAACAATAGCGAAAACCAATAAAACCAAAAGCTAATTTTTTGAAAAGACTGATAAAATTGATAAATGTTTAGTCAATCTGTCCAAGCAAAATAGAGAGAAAATATAAATTAGCCAGGCATGGTGGCTCACGCCTGTAATCCCAGCACTTTGGGAGGCCGAGGGGGGGTGGATGACCTGAAGTCAAGAGTTCAAGACCAGACTGACCAACATGGAGAAAACCCATCTCTACTAAAAATACAAAATTAGCCCAGCGTGGTGGCACATGCCTGTAATCCCAGCTACTTGGGAGGCTGAGGCAGGAGAATTGCTTGAACCCAGGAGGTGAAGGTTGCGGTGAGCCGAGATCACACCATTGCACTCCAGCCTGGGCAACAAGAGCAAAACCCTGTCTCAAAAAAAATATATATATATATTATATATATATATACACACACACACATAACCATTATCAGAAATGAAAGAGGAGACATCATTACAGAACCTACAGACATTAAAAGGAAAATAAAGGAATATTACAAAAAATTTTTGCCAATAAATTAGACAACTTATATGAAACAATTCTTTGAAAGGCATAGACGCCAAAGTTCCTTCAAGAAGAAACACGTAATCAAAAAAGATACAATTAAGTTACCTTATTATATGTTTGATTTGTAGTAAGATACTACTTTCTAGGGTAATGTTCAAAGCACTTGTTAGGTACTGATTGAACTCCTTGAAGAACATTTCATTTCCTTCTTCATACTTCCCGTAGTTCTTTGAGTACTCTTTTTGAATGCAGTGATTGGTCAAATGGCAGGTTTTGTCTTGGAAATTATCAACATGATATGGTTCTGAAGCAGTCCGAAGCACACCCTCTCTATAGAGGTAGATATTATACTGATGATCCACCAAGACCCAGCTTCTGCAATTCAACAAAAACACTGCTTTACTCAAGTCATCCAAAGTTTCTGCATATTACATACATCAATCTCCACATCTTGACTTATTTTCTGGGGTAGGTGAGGAGTGGGAGGCAACTACAGAAGGAGGAAGTTTCTAAAACTGTAAGAGGCATATTATGATTTAGCTAAGATAGTGAGTTATCACTACAATGAGGCAAACAAAACATTTTACCATAAATAACAAGGAAATTTTGATCAAAAGATAAAGCATTTTGAAGAGATTCAGATGATTTTTTTTTTTTTTTGAGATGGAGTTTTGCTTTTGTTGCCCAGGCTGGAGTGCAATGGTGTGATCTCGGCTCACTGCAACCTCTGCCTTCTGGGTTCAAGCAATTCTCCTGCCTCAGCCTCCTGAGTAGCTGGGATTACAGGCACATGCCACCACGCCCGGGTGATTTTTGTATTTTTTGTAGAGACAGGGTTTCACCATGTTAGCCAGGCTGGTCTCAAAATACTGACATCAGGTGATCCACCCACCTTGGCCTCTCAAAGTGCTGGGATTACAGGCATGAGCCACCACACCAAGCCCTAGATGGGTTGGATTTTAAGGTTAACCTATGAAACCTCCATTTGTTATGTCTCCTCTTTGAGTAATCTTAAGAGTGTTCCTCCTGAAGATGATCTGACACAGGGTTGATGTTCAAGAAGCGACAAATCGTTATGAAGCAATCAAGGAGACAGAGTCCTTGGCAAGGAGCTGACAGCAAGGCCAAGAGTAAGTTGGAGAGGGAGGGATGTTTAGCTTTAGAAAGCACCACACAACATCTTTCTCCATGCCAAGCCCTTTGCTCAGAAACTTAAAATCCCCTGAGGTGTGGTCATAAAATCCACAGAGTGGGACACAAATAATGAAGTGAGGAGAAATTATTTGGCAAGGTTGCACAACCTGTTGTGTCTGAATTACGTGTTCCATGCACATCTCTCAGTTTATTCCATGAGCAAGACCATACATTTATATTCATTTCTTTGCATCTACAAGTCATTTTCATAGAAAAGATTTTTTTTTTTTTTGACACAGGAGTCTCACTCTGTTACCCAGGCTGGAGTGCAATGGTGCGGTCTCAGCTCACTGCAACCTCCCCTCCCGGCTTCAAGTGATTCTCCTTCCTCAGCCTCCTGAGTAGATGGGATTACAGGTGCCTGCCACCATGCCTGGCTAATTTTGTATTTTTACTAGAGATGGGGTTTCACCATGTTGGCTAGGCTGGTCTCGAACTCCTGACCTCAGGTGATCCGCCCACCCTGGCCTCCCAAAGTGCTGGGATTACAAGCATGAGCCACTGTGCCCGGCCAGAAAAGAATATTTTTTAAAAAAGAAAATCCATAATCGTAGTAACATTTTCTAGATGGAAAAAAGAAGAAAAATAGAAAATTAGGTACAGAAGCTCAGTTCCATTCAGCTGCGCTCAATTTTGGTAACACATTAAACATGGTCAAACACTTCCTCATATTCCATGTCCCCCTCCCCACCATATAACATGGCAGTTTTTTCAGATGAATAAAAACAAAAGCTATGGACATGAATGCATTACCGAATGTCAAACTTGCGATGACCTGGCTCAAGCAGCAGAGGGTGCTCAAGATATTTCTGGATCACGTGCACTTGGCCCTGGTTGTCTATGAAATCGAGAAGCTCTGAAGCCTCTGAGGAGATAAGAATGCCTTCACCTAACAGGGAAAAAGCAAAAGAGAAACCAGTCCAATTCAAACCAAGAGCTCTCTATAAAGCCAGAAAGGAAATACAAACAGCAAAAACCCCACAAGAGGCTTTCAATGTCCTACTCACCTTTTTCCCTCCCTTCCTTACTCCAGTCTCCCACACGCTCCCTTCTTCCCTCAAGAGCACCCAGGATTATCCTACCAACTCTTTCTCCATACGGGTTGTCAACGCAATCTTGGCTGGCTACCACCATGAAACCTCAGTTTTACAGAAATTCAAAGTGCCTAAGCGCTCAAAATAAATACCATTCTTTACTGGTCACTGGCTACCACAATAAAGACTATAATGACAACAAATCCCCTTCCTTCACTATATCTTCTAGAACTACCAGGAAGATAAAGGCATAAAGATGAATGTTCAAGTACGTCCCTTGCAGCATTGTAACAGAAAAAACTGGATACACTGGAATTGTCCATTAACATTAAATAATTGATATATCCTTTTTGATAGCTTGAAGTATAATTCATATACCAAAAAATGTATCCTTTGAAAGTGCACAGTTCAATGGCTTTTAGTATATTCAAGAGTTTTAAACCATTATTACAGTTTTTGTTGTTGTTGTTGTTTGTTTTTTTGAGATGGAATCTCTCCGTCGCCCAGGCTGGAATGCAGTGGCGCAGTCTCAGCTCACTGTAACCTTCGCCTCCCAGGTTCAAGCGATTCTCCTGCCTCAGCCTCCTGAGTAGCTGGGATTACAGGCGTGCGCCACCATGCCTGGCTAATTTTTGTATTTTTAGTACATATGGGGTTTCACCATGTTGGCCAGGATGGTCTTGGTCTTCTGACCTCGTGATCTGCCCACCTTGGCCTCCCAAAGTGCTGGGATTACAGGTGTGAGCCACCATGCCCGGCCTACTACAGTTTAACTTTAGAACGGTTTCACCACTTCCCCCCAAAAAACTCTGTACCTATTAGCAGTCACTCACTACTCCCTCCTCACCCCAGCTTCTGACAACCACTAATCTACTTTCTGTATCTATGGATATCTCATCTGGACATTTCATATAAACGGAATCACACAGTATGTGGCCTTTTGTGTCTAATTCCACTTAGCACAAAGTTTTGAAGGCTCATCCCCATTGTAGTGGGTATTAGTATCACGTTCACTCCTTTCTATGGCTGAAGAGTCATTTTTGTTCAGTCATCCATTGATGGACGTTTGCATTGGTTCCATTCTCGTCTGCCTCTTATGAATAATGCTGCTATAAGATTTGCACACAAGTTTTTGTGAACATATATTCTCAATTCTCAGGAATACTAGGTATGCAGGTGTGTACCACCACATTAGCTGATTTTTGTATTTTTTTGTAGAGATGGGGTCTTACTGTTTGCTCTTTTTCTAATTGGATTATGTGTCTGTTGTTGTTTACTGTTGTTTTGAAAGTTGTTCACATATTCTAGATCTGAGTCCCTTGTCATATGTATGACTTAAAAATCCTTTCGCCCAGTTTGTAGCTCATTTTTATCCTCTAATGAGGTGTTTCATAGAGCAGAAGTTTTATTTTGATGAGGTTCAATTTATCAATTTTTACTTTTATGGATTATACTTTTGGAGTCAAGCTCAAGAACTCTTTGCCAAGCCCTATCTCCTTTTTTCTGAAAGATTATTAGGTCCACGATCCATTTTGAGTTAGTTTTTGTATGAGGTGTGAGGCTTATGTTGATGTTCATTTTTCTGCCTGTTGATATCCACATCTAGTACAATTTGTTGAAAAGTTTATCCTTCCTCTATTGAATGGCTTTTGCACCTTTTTCAAATATCAGATGGGCATATATGTTTTGGTCTATTTCTGAGTTCTCTATTCTCTTCCACTGATTTATGTTTCTTCTGTTTTTGAGACACAGTCTTGCTCTGTCACATAGTGGTGTGATCTCGGCTCACTGCAACCTCTGCCCCCTGGTTCAAGCAATTCTCATGCCTCAGCCTCCCGAGTAGCTGAGAGTACAGGCATGCGCCACCACACCTGGCTAATTTTTTTGTATTCTTAGCAGAGATGGGGTTTCACCATGTTGGCCAGGCTTGTCTCGAACTCCTGACCTCAGGTGATTCATCCGCCTTGGCCTCTGCTGGGATTTCAGCCGTGAGCCACTGTGCCTGGCCCCACTGATTTATGTTTCTATTTTTCCATGAATACTACAGTGTATTGAGTACTATAGCTCTAAAATACGTCTTAGTATCAGGTAGCATGTTCATTTATACTTTATTCTTCTTTTTCAAGATGTTTAAGCTATTCTAGGGCTTGTGCCTTTCCATATGAATTTTTATTATTTATTTATTTATTGACATGGAGTCTTGCTCTTGTCGCCTAGGCTGGGCCCAAGTGATTCTTCTGCCTCAGCCTCCTAAATAGCTGCAATTACAGGCGCCCGCCACCGTGCCTGGCTAATTTTTGTATTTTTAGTAGAGACAGGGTTTCACCACGTTGGCCAGCCTGGTCTCGAACTCCTGACCTCCAATGATCCACCCGCCTCGGCCTCCCAAAGTGCTGGGATTATAGGCGTGAGCCACTGCACCTGGGCTCCATGTAAATTTTTTTTTTTTTCTTTTCTTTTTTTGAGATAGAGTCTTGCTCTGTTGCCCAGGCTGGAGTGCAGTGACGCGATCTTGGCTCACTGCAACCTCCGTCTCCCGGGTTTACGCCATTCTCCTGCCTCAGCCTCCCGAGTAGCTGGGACCACAGGTGCCCGCCACCACGCCTGGCTAATTTTTTGTATTTTTAGTAGAGATGAGTTTTCACCGTGTTAGCCAAGATGGTCTTGATCTCCTGACCTCGTGATTCACCCGCCTCGGCCTCCCAAAGTGCTGGGATTATAGGCGTGAGCCACCATGCCCGGCCCCTCCATGTAAATTTTAAAAGAAGCTCCATGTCTGTACAAAAATCTTGCTAAGATTTTGATAAGAATTACATACACCTATAGACCAGTTTGGGGTGAACTGACATCTTAACTATACTTTCCTGCAATCCATGAACACAGTATGTCTGTCCATTTCTTTAGGTCCTCTTTGACTTCCTTCATAATCATTTTACTATTTTTAGCATACAGAGCCTGTACATGTCTTGTTAAATTTATACCCAAGCATCACATTTTCTCTGGGGTGACTGTAAGTAGTACTGTGGTTTTTTGTGTTTTTTTTAGACGGAATTTTTGCTCTCTTGCCCAGGCTGGAGTGCAATGGTGCGATCTCAGCTCACTGCAACCTCTGCCTCCTCGGTTCAAGTGATTCTCCTGCCTCAGCCTCTTGAGTAACAGGGATTACAGGTGACCGCCACCAAGTCCGGCTAATTTGTGTATTTTTATAGAGACAGGGTTTCAGCAAGTTGGCCAGACTGGTCTCGAACTCCTGACCTCAGGTGATCCGCCCGCCTTGGACTCTCAAAGTGCTGGGATTACAGGTGTGAGCCACTGCACCCAGCTAAGTAGTTTTGTGTTTTTAACTTTGGTTTCCACATGTTCATTGTTGGCATATAAAAATGTGATTAAGTTTTGTGTGTTGCTCTCATATCCTGTAACATGGCTGAACTCACTCTTTAGTGAGTTGTCACCATTTCTTATTTTAACCATTTCAATAAAAGTGTAGTGACAGCTCGTTGTGGTTTCAATTTGCTAGAATCTTCTGATCTATGCTTTAGATTTATAGCTGATTTCTACCTGGATCTCATGCTTTCTGTATAAATGAATTCAATTCAGTTCATTAATTCAATGATCCACCTTTCCCAAATGTTAATGCCCTTTTCAACTACCTTGTTCCTGTCACTTGTTCTACCATCTGGTGAGCTTCTTGAACAAGAAACTGCAAATCAACCTGGAAAAGTTCCCTTCTTCTCTTTCCCTACACACATGACTCATGCTGTTTCATCTCCCTTAGGAATCAGACTCAGATTTTTTGATACAACAGTATCAAAAATTATAAAATAAATTTGAATTTTATGTATTGTTTTATACCTACAAAATAAGAAAACAAAAATGGTGATACTTTTAATGAAAGTTCGTCATGAACTGCTCTGTTAGCTCACAGCCCTTTGAAAAAGCCAGAGGATAACACAGAGCAAGAGCCATAAAGGCTTCATATCATTTGGCCAAGTAATCTCATGTTTCAAACTTACTCTAATGAAATTTTTAAGAAGAAACAAGAGTCAAGGCTGGGTGTGATGGCTCATGCCTGTAATCCCAGCACTTTGGGAGGCTGAGGTGGGAAGATCACTTGAGCTTAGGAGTTCAAGAACAGCCTGGGTATCATAGTGAGACCTCATCTCTACTAAAAATAAAAAAATTAACATGGTGTGGTGGTGCACGGCTGTAGTCCCAGCTACTCAAGAGGTTGAGATGGGAGCAGGCCCGGGAACAGTGGCTCACGACTGTAATCCCAGCACTTTGGGAGGCTGAGGCAGGCGGATCACGAGGTCAGGAGATCGAGACCATCCTGGCTAATGCGGTGAAACCCTGTCTCAACTAAAAATACAGAAAATTAGCCGGGCGTGGTGGCGGATACCTGTAGTCCCAGCTACTCGGGATGCTGAGGCAGGAGAATGGCATGAACCCGGGAGGCGGAGCTTGCAGTGAGCTGAGATCGCACCACTGCACTCCAGCCTGGGTGACAGAGTGAGACTCTGTCTCAAAAAAAAAAAGAGGTTGAGGTGGGAGGATTGCTTGAGCCCAGGAAGTTGAGGCTGTAGTGAACTGAGATCATGCCATCTCACTCCAGCCTGGGCAACAAAGTGAGACCTTGTCTCAAAACAAATATATATATATATACACATACACACACACACACACACACACACACACAAACATATATAAAATAAAAAATTAAAATTAAAAAAGAAACAAGGGTGATCTACAGCAAAGACATTTACTACTGTTATCTGTAATAGCGGAACAATGGGGTTGTTTCTAAACAATAATTTTCTGTTATAGATGTAGTATGTTCCCACGCTCCAGGTGAGAGGTGAAGGTGGCTAGATTAGAGATGGGCAGTGGACATGGTAAACAGTGGCTTCATAATGGATAGAGTTTGAAGGTTGAGCCAACTATACAAACCATGTGGAAGGTACCAAATAAATACTTCTTTAACAAGAATAAAAGCCATTCATTCATCCTATTGGTTTCATTTTATGGTTTCCAAACATAATAAATATATATCAAATATATATCTCCTCAACTCCTAAAGCAAAAAGTCTTTGGCATTTTATTCTCTCTTGACTTCCCCCTGCTGCTTGGTGTCCCTCTGAGTCTTGTCTTGGTGAGGGTCCAGGGATCACCAGGTGTCCTCACAGTGGCCATTCTGACTCCAATCCCAAACCCACAGGAGAAAGGATGTCTATTTCCTCTTCTAATTCTGTCATTTACCTTTGGAACCACACTAAGGGGCAGTACTTGAGAAAAGGTCACAAGAGGGGAGAGAGAAGTAGGTGAGGTACCTGGCTTGTGGCAAGAGTCCAACTCTCCCCCTTTCAGGGATACCAGTTGAGGCCTTCCTGTCTCATGGTTGGTGGAAAAGAAGGTGAGGTCTCTTCGACCCGGAATAGAAATGAGTACCAATGGCCAGATGTCTTCCAAGGCAATGTAAGAAGTGAGTTCAAAATGGAATGGTTTTTTTTGTTTTGTTTTGTTTTTTTGAGAAGGAGTCTTGTTCTGTCGCCCAGGCTGGAGGTGCGATCTCAGATCACTGCAAGCTCCACCTCCCGGGTTCACACCATTCTCCTGCCTCAGCCTCCCGAGTAGCTGGGACTACAGGTACCCGCCACCACACCCGGCTAATTTTTTGTATTTTTAGTGGAGACGGGGTTTCACCGTGTTAGCCAGGATGGTCTCGATCTCCTGACCTTGTGATCTGCCCGCCTCGGCCTCCCAAAGTGATGGGATTACAGGCAGTGAGCCACCATGCCCAGCCAGAATGGTTTTATGAAGAGCGTATGAGGGCATTAACATAGACAGAGATTGTTTATGTGTTCATTACATTGGGAACTGCCTCTATTTTCAGCCTGAGTTAATATTATAAACCTCAGCCCTTAACGCATTCATTCAACACATATTTGTTGAGTGCCTATGAGGAAGGTACAAAGATGAATAAGACAGAATGTCTGTGTTTGTGTGAAGCCTACAGAATAATGGGATAGATGGACAGAGAAGTAGTATAGTGCCAGGAAGAGGTTAATGCCAGGAGGTAAATGAGGCAGGGGAAAGGGAAAGAAAGCAATGGACACGGAGGCTATTTTAGATTAGAAAAGCCTTCCCTGATGAGCCAGCATCTGAGGTGAGAGAAACAAAACAATCCATGTAAGCACATTCTAGGTACAGAAACAAGTTTGGAATATTTGAGAGATACTAGGCAGTCTTTGTGTCTACAGTGCAGAGAGCAAAGCTGAGGATAGAAGGAGATGAGATCAGAGATATGGGCAAATGTCAAATGGTGCAGGCTACCATTAGGAATCCGGAGTTCATTCTAATTGCATTAGGAAGCCAGCTGGTAAGTCTCAAGTAGGCAGTAACATGATTAGATTTATGTTTTGAAAACATTATTGTCTAGAAGGAGAACTGGTTGAGAGCAGGCTCTGCAGTTACACACACTAAAAAGAATGGGGGTTTTGATTTAGAGGGGAAGCAGGGGAAATGGCAAGAAATAGTCTATTCAGAATATATTTTGAAGGTAGAGCTAGCAAGAATTGCTAATGCATTAGGAGTAGATTGTAAAGAATATAGTAGTCAAGGATGAATCCTAGGTTTTAAGCTTCAGAGACTGAGTGAATAGTGGGATCATATACTAAGTGGAAAGTGTGAAGGAGGAGCAGGCTGGCGTGGGCAAAGTTGGGAAGGAAATGAAAAGTTCTGTATCAAATGTGTTCAGTTTGAAACGCCTTTTAGAGATGGTGAGGGTGTCAATGGATCTAGAGCTTAAAGGAAAAGACCTATACTGGAGACACACATTTAGAAGGCATCAGTACGTAGATGGGTATTTATAACTATGTAACTAGACACGGTCTCAACCTTCGATGATTCAGATTAAAATAGGGTCGTTCATCTAAATACATCACAATAGCAACTTACCAGGAATAGAGAAGGGGACAGCAGTGCCAACTCACCTTTGGCACCAGCTGATGACTTTGCAATCCAAACGTTGCCCTCTCCATCCTCTTTCTTTCTGTTATAAGAAGCGAGAAAGAATTCTCTTTCATCTGTCCTTGAGTTACTGATTGGTGGCTGAATTCCATTCTGTGCTGGAGCAACTGGAGTCTTGAGATTGGTTGGATAAATCACATAGGATTCAGGGAACCATGTGCAGGACTCAGCCAGTTCAGGGCTTGTCTTGATTAGCCTGGCAGATGACAGAAGAGGGTCAGCCTCCCTTCAGTGCACTTTGTCACTCCCTTCAGAAAGGCCACTGCTTTCCCCCAGAGATTTTCCAGGAGGCAAAGCATGACTCGGTCTTCTGACACCTCTGTTTGCTCTTAGTCTCCCTGGACAAAGCTCAAATGCATTATTGGGGAGCACACAGCTGTTAGATGCAACTTTAAAGGCATACCCCAGTTAATTCAAAAGGTTTAATGTCCAACACTTTCGCTCTTTTTAAAATGCATCTCTAAGGAAACTTAACTGGACATAATCCTGAGCCAATACCTTTTCAACAAATATGTTGTTGAACCAGACCCATACTAAAAAAATGAAATGGGGAAGAGAGGAAAATTTAAGTAGCAAAAAGACTATCCTGGCCCAACTCTCTATGGGAGAAAAGGCTATGTAGGAATCTGAATTATCTAAAGACTTTTTAAAGCTCTTGCTTTTAGCTCAGGCTGGCTTTCGTGACAGAATAAAAAAGGTATCTTTCTAACGGAACATAGGACACCAGTGGTCATAGTGAAATATACCTCCTGCTCCCCAAATACCATAACACCACAGAAGATAAAGTCAGGCAAGGCACTTAGCACACAGGGGCTTCCCACTGCATCTACTCTGCAATCAGACCCCTGGAGCCAGAGCACTGGCATCACATTTCACAAATTAGGAACTGGGTCATGGAGAAGTAAACTTCCTAAGATCATAAAGGTAGTGAGGACCAGCCAACATGCAAGCCCGAACTCCCAAGTCTTTTTTTTTTTTTTTAAACAGCTCAAGCTACTACGAAACCCCTAAGTTTTAACTGGAAACTTGCTCTTACTCCCCAGGAATCAGAGACAGGGAGGAACCTGCCCACAGACATGCACTGGCTTTCCCTGAGCTGTGCTCCCTCTTCTGTTTAGAACAGAACTGTTAATGCCAAGTCCGTGTTAAGATTCACCTACAAAACCCAGTCTGTGAACAAATGGTGGAAATAATGACATTGTAGATAGATATCAAAAATAAATTTATTTTAAAGTATAAGGGAAAGAACTGAAAAGCTACTTGAACTTGAAGGAACAAAATAAATAAAGTTTTAACTCACTGAAAGTTCAACTCCGTATCTGCATTGTCCCATCCAGTGGCCACCAGCCAACCACATGTGGCTACTGAGCATTTGAAGTGTAGTCAGTGTGACTCAGGAACCGAATTTAAAGTTTAATTTTTTATTTTATTTATTTATTTTTTTTATTTGAGACGGGGTCTCACTCTGTCTCCCAGGCTGGAGAGCAGTGGTGCGATCCTGGCTCACTGCAACCTCCACCTCCCGGGTTGAAACCATTCTCCCACCTCAGACTCCCAAGTAGCTGGGATTACAGATGCCCGTGACCACACCCAGCAAATTTTTTTTTTGGAGACGGAGTCTCTCTGTCACCCAGGCTGGAGTGCAGTGGCGCCATCTCGGCTCACTGCAAGCTCCGCCTCCCGGGTTCACGCCATTCTCCTGCCTCAGCCTCCCTAGTAGCTGGGACTACAGGCGCCTGCCACCACGCCCGGTTAGTTTTTTTGTACTTTTAGTAGAGACGGGGTTTCACCGTGTTAGCCAGGAAGGTCTCGATCTCCTGACCTCGTGAACCACCCGCCTCCGCCTCCCAAAGTGCTGGGATTACAGGCTTGAGCCACCGCACCCGGCCCACACCCAGCTAATTTTTGTATTGTTAATAGAGACAGGGTTTCACCATGTTGGCCAAGCTGGTCTCAAACTCCTGACCTCAGGTAAACCACCCACCTCAGCCTCCCAAAGTGCTGGATTACAGGCATGAGCCACTGTGCCAGGCCTAAAATTTAATTTGCCTTTAATTTAAAAACAGATGCATTATAAAATATTTTTCCATTAAGCACAACTTTATTGATATGGTGAGATAATACTTCACTTTACTGTTGTATCGCAGCATGCACGTCAGGGCCATGTGTCATTTCTAGTATCACACACAAACACATCGCTATTCTATTCAGGGACAATAGATTGATTCAGTTCAAGTGATTTCTGTGCAGTGATGAAACATTATGATATGTTTACTATGCAGACAGCATGAGTTACAGTGCTAGCTACATATACCACAATTGGTAACTAAGGTGAAACAGAATTTCTTCCCAGTTAAAAAAATATTTGGACAAAAATTTAAAATTAAAATAAAGGCATACTACTGATGTGGAATTGAGTAGGGACACAGAAGCTAGAACTAAGACAAGGACAGTAAGAGATTAAAAAAAAAGAACTGAAAGGAGGTATGCCACAGATTCACAAGAAATGGTGACTGCAATATGCTATGGTAAAAGTAAAATGAAAAAACGGTTGTGTAAAGGAGACATTTTTAGCAAATACATAATAAATTTGATAAGTATTTTCCTCTCAATGCTCAAAAAACTTAATGAAACTAGTGGCTAAAATCACAATATCCAACACATTTTTCAAGCAAATGTTTTACAGAGTCTGGGTTTATAATTTTGGGCAACTATAAAATGGCTTGGATTCTTACACAAAAAGAAAACCATTTTAGATGCAAATGTGGTTTTAAAAAACTATTTTAAGGAAAAGCCTTAAAAATATAATTTACAAAAAATGAACAATCTTCAGCTGAGTCACAATTGCCCACAGACTACAAAACCTTTCTAACAGTATCAAAAATTGACTCAAAATTTGAAAAATATTAAGTATTTTTCTTTAGCTTTAGGTGAACTGTGTGACATAAAAGATGCTGTCCAATTAATACTTTGGGTGTTTTGCCTCAAAGGATTTCCAAATATATGATAAAATGCTGTCAAATTGCAGCTTAAAAAATATCAAACTCGGCCAGGAGTCGTGGCTCACGCCTATAATCTCAGCACTTTGGGAGGCTGAGGCAGGCGGATCACAAGGTCAGGAGATCAAGACCATCCTGGCTAACGCGGTGAAACCCTGTCTCTACTAAAAATACAAAAAATTAGCCGGGTGTGGTGGCAGTTGCCTGTAGTCCCAGCTACTCGGGATGCTGAGGCAGGAGAATTGCTTGAACCCGGGAGGCGGAGGTTGCAGTGAGCCGAGATCGTGCCACTGTACTCCAACCTGTGTGACAGAGCAAGACTCCGTCTAAAACACACACACACACACACACACACACAACCTCATAGTATAGATATTTTAAAATCTTTTACATCTGTCACAGAATTTTACCTACATGCAAAAAATTTCTTTCTATCATGACAGATAGGACTTTAGTTAGGTTGTATTAAAATATGGATTTACGGCTGGGCACAGTGGCTCACTCCTGTAATGCCAGCAGTTTGGGAGGCCGAGGCGGGTGGATCACCTGAGGTCAGGAGTTCAAGACCAGCCTGGTCAACATGGTGAAACCCCGTCTCTACTAAAAATACAAAAAACTAGCCGGGCATGGTGGTGGGTGCCTGTAATCCCAGCTACTCGGGAGGCTGAGGCAGGAGAATCGCTTGAACTGGGAGGCGGAGGTTGTAGTGAGCTGAGATGGTGCCACTGCACTCCAGCCTGGGCGACAGAGTAAAACTCCATCTCAAAAAAAAAAAAAAAGAAAGGATTTACTAAGATTTTAGAAGACTAATGTTTCCTTTACTACTTCACTTTATTGTATGATACATATTGGAAACATTTGCTTCATTGCATTATGTGTTACATATTGAAAACTTTTGTGTTAGGTTTGCTTTTTGTTTGTTTATCTGAGATAGGGTTTGGTTCTGTTGCCCAGGCTGGAGTGCAGCGGCACAATCTCGGCTTACTGCAAACTCTGCCTCCCTGGCTCAAGTGATTCTTGTCCCTCAGCCTCCCAAGTAGCTGGGACTACAGGTGCGCACCACCATGCCCAGCTAATTTTTTTTTGTATTTTTGGAAGAGGCAGGGTTTCACCATGTTGGCCAGGCTGGTCTCGAACTCCTGACCTCAAATGATCCACCTGCCTTGGCCTCTGAAAGTGTTGGGATTACAGGTGTGAGTCACCACGTCCGGCCTTGTGTTAGGTTTTCTGAAGCAGACTCTAAGTGTCATGGATACCGTTGTTAAAATGGTTCTGTATATACTCAATGATTCTCCAGTTCATGGAAACAGAAGACAATGAATTTAATGATACTGTGTTCTCTGCCAGTATTCACTGATGGAGAAGGGGAAGGGTTTTTTTAAATAAAGATTTACTTTTCAACTCCAATTCAGATTTTCTTGAAAATAAAAGGAATGTTTTCAAATCATCATTTTCACTCAGTAATTCATTATTTCAATAATCAAAATAAAAAATGACTGCCATTTGCATTTTCTTATCTATCTTCATACTGCATATAAACAAGCTAAATTTAAAGCTCCAAAGAAGGGAAAAGAAGATCTTATTTATGATCCACCCAGACAGGTGTGAGAATTTATGTTCCAACTTCATAATATAAGTTGATAATAATGATTTCACATAGTTTTACATGACTCAGTATGCAAAAAATGTTAATTGTAATAGCACTGTGAAAATTGGCTGCAAAAACTAAAAGAAATCTGAAGAACACTTTGTTGACATTGATAAATTTAGAGTTACTTTTCAATATATTCAATACATCTTTGAATTTGATATTTACAATACTGAACTAACACAGAGTTGGTGAATTTACTTAACTTGGACATTATTTTGAAAATAAGCTTCTGCTTCATAGTCAAATCAATTCTTCTAGAAAAGATGAACTAGTTTTGAAAATGTTGTGCAATATTAAAGGAAATAGATCTTTTGGCTTTCAAAGTTGTTGAAAAACTTTTATGTACAACTTGAGTACATAAATCTACTTCTTCAACCATACACTTTTTATGTAATCTAAATTCAGATCAAAGCTTTCCAATGAAAATTTACCATTTGAATTAAGATGTGCTACATATGTAAAATTCACATTAGATTTTGAAGACTGAATGATAAAAAAGAACGTAAAATATAATAGCTTTTTATATTAATTACACATCAAAATAACATTTTTGATTTATTTAGTTAAATATAATAAATTATTATTATTATTTTGAGACAGAGTCTTGCCTGTGGCCCAGGCTGGAGTGCAGTGGCACGATCTCGGCTCACTGCAAGCTCTGCCTCCTGGGTTCATGCCATTCTCCTGCCTCAGCCTCACTAGTAGCTGGGACTACAGGCACCCGCCACCACGCCTGGCTAGTTTTTTGTATTTTTTAGTAAAGACGGGGTTTCACTGTGTTAGCCAAGATGGTCTTGATCTCCTGACCTCGTGATCCGCCCGCCTCAGCCTCCCAAAGTGCTGGGATTACAGGCATGAGCCACCACGCCCTGCAATAAATTATTAATTTAATTGCAGCTGTTTCTTTTCTTTTTTTTTTTTTTTTTTTGAGAATGAGTCTCACTCTGTCTCCCAGGCTGGAGTGCAGTGGCACGATCTCGGCTCACTGCAACCTCCACCTCTCAGGTTCAAGCGATTCTCCTGCCTCAGCCTCCCGAGCAGCTGGGATTACAGGTACCCACCACCATACACAGCTAATTTTTGTATTTTTAGTAGACATGGGGTTTTACCATGTTGGCCAGGCTGGTCTCGAACTCCTGACCCTAGGTGATCTGCTCACCTCAGACTCCCAAAGTGCTGAGATTATAGGCGTGAGCCACCACGCCCGGCTTGCAGCTGTTTCTCTGCACTTATTTTAATGTGGCTACTAGGCGGTTTATAATTACATGTGTGGGTAGCATCCTATTTCTGTTGGACAGTGCTGCTCTGTAAGATGACCTTGGTTTGGAAGCCCTCATTTCCTGCACAGAACCAAGACCAGGCTCTACAGGAAGTCCTTTGCTTTTGTACCATTTCCTCATGCGCCCATTTGGGAAGTAATCAGAAATGGAGATTTATTTACATCTATACAACAGCAATAGAAGAGGAAAAGACAGCCTCTGATCTGTACCAGGAGAAGAAAAGCCCCTCAGGGTTCCAAGACTATGGCCTTGAGGCCTCAGTGAAATTTCTGAAACTCCCTGAAGTGACAGGGGGAAGGACTGGGCTGCACAGGGTCCTGCACTGAACCCCACCTAGGCTCTGGGAAGCCTCCCGAGGGTGCACAGTCACAATGGCCAGGGGTCACATTTGTGCAGATTAAAACTGTCCTGGTTTAACAGGAGTTACTATGGCCATGGGCAATCTGGCTGTCCTCTCTGAACTGCCACTTTGTCCTATAAAATCAAGGAGACTTTATTTCTAACTCTCTGGAGCCCTTTCAAGCCATACAAAATCATGGGAGAGAGACAAATGGATAAAGGGAACCATCATATCCTGGAATTACTACAAGCCCCTCACAGGACAACTGAGACAAAGATGGAAGCTGATGAGAATGATGCAACCTCCAGCCTGCATAGGTCATGTCACCGTTACAAGGTGCTATCATGGATCACACTGCATGCCTCCGAGGGGCAACAAGCAGGTACTGTCACCACCATCCATCCCCATTTTACAGATGAGACACTGGGATTCTGAGTGGTGCTCTCCAAGGTCACAGATATTTATCACACTTGGTCACGACTCCAGCCCTGTACTCACTCTGCTTCACTATAACTGCAAAATATACAAATATGGAAACCATTATTTTTTTACTGAGTCCTCTGCTTCCTACTTTATCTTTAGGGGAAAAATCATAGCAGAAAAGGTTTAATAAACATTTAACAAGAATTTCTAAGTGAATAATCTGAATAAACAAGCATGTCCCACTTCTATTCCTGATTCTATGTAACAGTCATTTGCATTCTAAATATATAAACATGTCACAAAATGACTTCAGGAAGCCTCACTCTCTTTCAGGAGTGGGATGAATCATGATAAACCCATCACAGAGAGGAGTGCGTACATAAGTTACCAGGGCCAATGAGTGAACAAAAAGCAGAAATGTTCCTGTGAGCACCCAACCTAGTAAATATCTAGAGCCCAGAAAGAAATGTTAGTGGGAAAAGAGCATTTTGCATTGAGTCATATCTTCCAGTACCTGGCTACACACACATGTTCACCAGTCATCATGGAAAGAATACTGGAGGCCCATGACAGCCCTGATTTTAGTGGCCCAACCCAGTGTTTCCCCACTGAAATAACAGTAATAGCAATGACAACTATACCAACAACAATAATAAGGAGTGCTTTCACTTATACAGTATGAACAACAAGACAGGCACTATTCAAAGCCCGTAGCTAAATTAGCTCAATTAATCCTCATAACAACCTTATGTAGTTATTATTATTTCCCCATTTTACAGCCAAGAAAATTAAGGTAGTGTCAAATACTCATGATGTACCAGGCCACTGTGCTATATAAACTTTACATGCATCACCTTATTTAATTCTCATAATAGCCTTATGAGGGAGGCACCGAGGCTTAGAGGGATGAGGAGATCTGCCCAAGCTAGTGAGAGGAAGAGCTGGGGTGAAAACTTACACTTCTGACCCCAGATCTTAATCATTGTCTAACACCATCTCCTTCCACTTTGTGATACCGTGGTGATACCTAGCCATAATCCAACTGCTCAGAGATCGGCAGTGCAGTGAATGCTCTTATACCCTGCCCAGATATCCTTTCTGAGGGACCCCTTGCAGCCATGAGAGATGGATGCTACGGGCTATATATGCCCTCCTCTGGGGACCAGCCCCTGCCCAGAAATGCCTGCGAAGCTAAGCCCTCCATCTCTTCCCACAGCCAATGGCTGACTGATACTGGAGCACAGAGGCCTGGTCCTTGCTCAAAATGTGACAACTCTGAGGTGCCATTCACTCTGGTGCTGCTTGGAGTCAGGAGAGGCAAGACTTCGGCTGAAACCACCTCTTTACATGGTTCTCCCCCTGCCCTGCCCTGTCCTTGCTTCCTGATGGCTGTCTCTTAAGAACCCTACCCCAGGAAATCACTTACACAGGAGACCCTGAGTCAGGCTCTGCTTCTAGGAGCCTCACCTCAGAGGCAGACAGGCTTTATCAAGCACCATGTTTTGGACCGCAACCAAAGCAGCTTAGAGGAAGCTTCTGAACTGATACTTGTTGGCTTTTAAAATAAAAGTATGTTTGTCCTTTAAACAATCCCACATTTTTGCCTAAGTGCTTCATTTAGGTAAAAAATGGAAAACAGCGGTCTTAACACTTACTTCACTAAAGAAGCTTTGCGACACAGTTTGTCAGCGCCCCTGTAGTAATTCACCAACTGTACCAGCCCGGGCTCGTGACCTAGGAAGGAAAGAGGAGGCTCAGAAGGGACACAGGACAGGTGGGGAATGACAATGTCAGCCCCAGCAAGCAGGAGAGGACAGCTGTGTCATGCCCAGCTTTTCTCTCTCTCATCTCAGGATTGGCTGTTAGAAAATGGAAAATGGAACAATTTTGTTTCTCTGTCCCCAGGGACCCTCTTTTGCTCGGTATTCTGCTGGCAACCTTCATTCTCCCCACAGTGGATATTATATCAACATCGTAGGTTTGCCAAAACTGCTGCTACCTTTGTTTGTTTTTTCTTGTTAGGCTACAGGGTATTGAGGGTATTTTTCATTTCACCTCTCCCTGACTGCACACTGCATTCCGCTCCTGGCTTAACACATGCAGACTTGTCACTCTGTATAGTAAAGCTACTTTAACAGTCATGCTTTCCACATCTGTAACTTGGCTGTCTACACCAAGGAAGGAAGGAGAACTAGAATGATGCTGGTCTCACGCAAGTCTATCTCTGCAAGCTTCTAGGAGGTGAAGGAAAGTAGTGGAGAGGCCATGTCTACAAAATCAGAAGCCCTGAGAGCTTTCTTCTATGCCGCATTCCACGGGGAAACTCATTTTCAACAGCTCTTATTACATGTGGCCTTTTTTTTTTTTTTTTTATAGAATTAGAGCAGAAAGGACACAAAGAAAAACAATTTTTATTAAAAATAAAAGGTGTTTCCAGCCGGACACAGTGGCTCATGCCTGTTATCCCAGCACTCTGGGAGGCTGAGGCGGGTAAGTCACCTGAGATCAGGAGTTCAAGACCAGCGTGGCCAACATGGCAAAACCCTGTCTCTACTAAAACACAAAAAATAGCTGGGCGTGGTGGCACACACCGGTAATTCTAGCTACTTGGGAGGCTGAGGCATGAGAATCACTTGAACCTGGGAGGCAGAGGTTGCGGTGAGCCGAGATCCCACCACTGCACTCCAGCCTGGGCGACAGAGCAAGACTTCATCTCAAAAATAAAATAAAAAATGTTTTGTTTCAAATCTTAATAAAACACACTGTATTTCCAGTAACAAAATCAAAGTGAGACCAAACAAAGGAATTTTCAGTTGAAAATGCCAGAAGAAAGAATAATTTCTCTGAGAATGGCATACAGTCAAATCAAAAGTTTCAGGCAGGCATTAGCTGGCTCTCACTGGTCTCCCTGAGCAGATTCCCACCTGAACTGCCTACGTTCTTATCCACAGGGCACCTGCCTTCCTGAACCTTTAAATCTTCCTGGCTCTATAAATCTTCTCCTCGGCTTTCATGTAGTACACTTTAAGCAAAAGGTAAATATCCCTTAACAGTGATGGCATATAACCAATTTTGTTGTAGGATGCTGTTTTCTTTCCCATAAAAACCAAATGTTGGCCGGGCACGGTGGTTCACACCTGTAATCCCAGCACTTTGGGAGGATGAAGTGGGCGGATCACCTGAGGTCAGGAGTTCGAGACCAGCCTGACCAACACGGCGAAACCTTGTCTCTACCAAAAATCCAAAAAATTAGCTGGCCATGGTGATGCGCACCTGTAATCCCAGCTACTTGGGAGGCTGAGGCAGGAGAATTGCCTGAACCCAGGAGGGGGAGGTTGCAGTGAGCCGAAATTGTGCCACTGCATTCCAGCCTGGGCGACGGAGTGAGACTCTGTCGCAAAACAAACAAACAAAAAACAAAACTACAAAAAACACACACACACACAAACAAAAAGCTCAAATGTTTACTGATCATCTCCTGAATTTGTGGTATCTGTTCAGGATTCAAATTCTGGAGGCTTCTGCTTCTCATTCCTAGGCTTAAGCACCAGGGTAATGCCAGTCACTCTTACCTCTGCCTGGGCAGAGCCATGTTTATTGTTTTTAATGTTAGGATTCCACCTAAGCTTTCACAGCTAGGCACTGCCAAGAATATAGAGGCAAGTCAGGAAGTCTGGAAGGGGAAGTGGACAATGCAAGGAAGAAATAATTGTTCTCAACTATAAGCAATTCTTCCTCTCCTTTCAGATCATGAATTCTCTTTGCTAGGGTCTTCCTGACACCGGTTAACAAAAGGGAGTCTCCAGGCACAGTCACCATATTCTAAGATTTCTGGGTGTTCAAATGGGTCCTTCCATGGAGTCACCATTCTACATCATAAACTTGTATAACAATGAAAAGTTGTCCCAGGTACTATTCGAAAGAAAAAAATTCAGCAACTTTACACTGCAGCTCTTCATTCCTCCAACGATTTGAGTTTTACACAGCCCCCTCCCAAAGGCTCTGTCTATGGAAGCTCATAAATGACCAGTCAATTCCAAACGGCCCGTATTCAGTTTTTACCCATTTGAATTCTGACCACACCTATTTCTAAAAACTGTTTTCTCTCCTGGACATAGAACATTGCTCTCTCTGGGTTGCCCTCCAAGGCAGAGGTGACTCTTCCTCCGTATCAATTCTCCCCTTGTCTTTGGAATACAATTGGCCCCCACCTCTGGTGAATTCTGGCAAGGAACATGGCTCCCCGGAGAGAAGCTGCAATTCCCAGATGACTGTGCAGAGAGGGAGGCCATGAGACTATGCTCAGGTCAATAGGATGCGAGTTGAACCGATCTGGGCAACTTCTGGATGACATCACTTACAAAGGAGCCGCTAGTCCCCTCCTATCTCCTGCGCTTTCCTACCCGTGGACATGTGGGTATGGTGGTACCCAGCCAGCTTCAACCATGTGGATGAAGGTAATTCCCTCGGGGAGAGCAGGGAAGACAGAGAGGGCGAACGCAGCCTCGTGTAAGATCTTAATCCAATGCAGAACTGCGAAAACACATTATTTGGGGAAACTAAGGAAAGGTTTATAATCAGACATCCCTCCACACTTCCCTGGGCTAAGGTCTCTTCTGCAGCTCCTGCTTTTGGAATCCAGGGGTCTTTTCCAAATCCTCTGATCGTTCCTCCGCGCCTTCGGGTGGCAGAAGCCTCAGGGGTTTCAACACCTACAGCTCCCCCTCCCGCGCCCACGCCAAGCAGGGAGAAATCCTTAGTGCAGAAGAGCTGCAAGATGACTCCAGCCGACGCCAGCCGCCGGCTTTGCGGAGCAGCGCCCCGCGCGGCGGACCTGCCAAATTTGGGGGCTTCGGCCCGGGGGAGCAGCTATACTCGCGCCTCAGGTCCCAGCCCCGGCGGCCAACGTCTCCCGGGCTGCAGGGACCGGTCATTGTCAGGAGGTGGCTGCGGCCCCGAGTGGCCGCCCCGCTACTCCGACTCTAAATCCAAGTTAGGAGACAAGAAAGCATTAAAAGCGACAGGTTTCGATCTTTCTGGATCCGTTTTTGATATGCCCGAGAAGCGACAGAGGGGAAAATTTATGACCTTTAAAAACAAAAGCGCTGGTTCTAACGGGCCGCGGGAAGCACGCAGGGCCGCTCCGAGGAGGGCAGACGGGAATTGGGGAAGGGCTCACCCAGTCTCCCGAAGGGCAGCCGATTTCTCTCTCCCAACATCAGGTTGAATCTGGGGTTGTCTCGCCGCAGCCTCTTCCAGTGACCGGTGGCGAGAAGCAGCCGGGAGACCTCGGCGTAGACGCTGCTGTTCTCATCGCGTACCACGAAGGTGTACATGGCGAAGGGCCGCGCGCCCGCGCCGCCGGGCAGCCGCCGCAGGGACCAGCCGGCCGAGAAGGCGGCTCAGCGCGGACCCCGCCCGGGCGCCCGCCGCGGCCCGGCCCCCGCTGCCCGCCCCGGCTACCGCGCCTCTCGGGTGCCGGCGGCGCCGCGCCCGGGCGCCCGCGCGTCTGCCGGAGAGGAAAGCGCCGCTCGCACGCCCGCCCACCCCGGCGCGGCCCCGCCTCTGGCCCGTGATTCCGCGCGGTCCGGCCCCGCCGCGCTCTGGAGGGGCCCGTGGGCCGCGGCGCGCCCTTTCCGTACCCTCCCCAGGGCGGCGGCGGCGGCGCAGGGTTGGAGACCCGCGGCGGTGGGCGCGGCTTTACTGCAGCGCGCGGACTGTGCAGTGGAACCGGAGCCCGGGCCTGGGGTGGTTCCTTCCGAGCCCAGGGTCGCAGCCGGGGGGCGGTGCCGGCGGAAGATCCCAGTTTGCAGGGCTCGATCTGGGTTTTCCTTCTATCGCCAAAGGACCTTTTATGGATAAAACCCAGAAGTTCTAAGGCCCGGTCCTGTGGCCTAGTGAAGAAGCGCTTCCTCTTCCTCTTTGCTTAACGACTACGGAGACTCGAAGCGTCGGTTTTGTTTGGGTCGAGTGCTCCTTCCTTCGGCTGAGACCAGGATGGCGCACGGCCAAGGGGATGACCTTAGACTCTGCTGGTGGAAGCAGGTCCCGAACCGACCCCTTGGAGCCCTGGGCTCCGCTCTCTTCCTGCCTTTTACCGGCATTCAGCCACTTGCTTTCCCTTCTCCGGACCTCGATTTCCCCTTATGAGCGGCGGAGAGTGGCTCTTAAAAGTCCCTTCGGTTCTGATAGCCCACTCTGAAGACTATGCTGCTGCATTTGAGGGACAAAGAGAAGACAATGATCATCGGAGTTCCCACAAACTTCCTACACTCCCTCATAAATTACCCACATCAGCCCTGCGCCTTGCATCTTTTACTCTCCTTTAGATAAAGAACACCCTGGGGCCTCTCCCCTTCCTGTTCCCCGATGCTCACGGTAACTACCCGAGCACATTATAAAAGCGCCCTTCTCCTTCCCATCGTTGCCCAAATTCCGCAGGGCCGCCAGGCACTCACTCGCCTGTCTTGCGCACCGGCTCCACCTGTAGGCAATCGCTGGCTGTGGGAGAGCCTGGTCAGAGCAGAAATGGGGCAGACTTAGAGGTGCTGGGTGCTTGCATTCCCTCCCAGCTGCTCTCCCTCCACGAGGGATAGAGTTGGTCGAGAATGCCCTGGCTCCCTCGCCCTCCGCACGTGCCCTGCGGGGAGGCATGTGTCCTAGGCGTACTGCAGTGGTCCTCTGTAGGGTACGGCTGCAGTTGTCCACAGCTGTAACTTGCTCATCAAGGCATCTTCTGTTGGCTTCCTTCCTTTCCCTGACTACTGATGTTTCTTGGGATCACCTCCCAAAAAACTACTGTACTTGCGCTCAAATTCTTGTTCCAGGGGGCACCGTTTGGGGGAACTCGAGCCAAGACGCTGTATTTGCCGCTCTTAACAGCTGATCACCTTGAAAGTGACGTCCACTCCCACCATGCTGCATCCATTCCTCCTGCGACTCCTACTGACGACTCCTGCGCCACAGGTGGCTTCTCTCTGCCACTCCACAACCGTGGATCTCATTAGGAACACCAGTGACCTTTGAATTTCCAAATCCAGAAGCTACCTTTTTCCTTTTTCTCACTTTTTGTAGTGAGCACCATTTTTGTTTCTTTTAGCTGTAGTTTCTGTATGGTACTACTTATTCCCCACCCCACTTTTTTTTGAGACAGGGTCTCACCATATTGCCCAGGCTGGTCTCGAACTCCTAAACTCAAGCCATCCTCCCACCTCAGCCTCCCAAACTATTGGGATTACAGGCGTGAGCCACCACACCCAGCTTATTCCCTTTTCTTTGTAAGGTAACTCATCTTTCCTCCTTGGAACGTGTGTGTGTGTGTGTGTGTGTGAGATAGGGAGTCTTGCACTGTCGCCTGGGCTGGAGTGCAATGGTGTGATCTCGGCTCACTGCAACTTCCACCTCCGGGTTTCAAGAGATTCTCCTGCCTCACCTTCCTGAGTAGCTGGGACTACAGGCACAGGCCACCATGCCTGGCTACTTTTTATATTTTTGGTAGAGACAGGGTTTCACCATATTGGCCAGGCTAATCTCAAACTCCTGACCTCAAGTGATCTGCCCGCCTTGGTCTCCCAAAGTGCTAGGATTACAGGCATGAGGTACAGCGCCTGACCCCCTTGGAACCCGTTTTTTCTGGCTCTTGTGGAATTAACAATGTCTATTATTGATAAAGGAGATGAATATCCGGGCTTGGTCCAACAGGATTACTCTCTATCCCTTTTGCCACAGCGACTGGTAAAACGTAGGAAAGTGGTCTAAATCAGGCCAATCTGATGGAACACTATCTGTGTGGGACAGCTTGCCACTGTCTTGCTGTCTTATAGGGGGAGAATCTGTTCTGAAAATTCAGCTTTGCCTCCATCCTAGCATTAAGCCCCTAGCATTAAGCATTAAGCTCCTAGCATTAAGCCATGTGGATATGTGAATATATTCTTGCCAGTAGAATGAGAGCAGGTGATATGTATCACTTCCTAGCTTAGACCTTAGAATTTGGATGTGCCCTCTTCTTCTGGAGATAGGACGTACAGTCAGCAGCAATATTGGAACAAAGAATGTAAGGAATTTGCCAAAACTGGCTGTATCCTGGATTATAAAGTAAATTCCAGCAATTTCAAAAGATTGAAATGATTCTAAACACTTTTCTGACAATAGTGGAATTAAGTTGCATGGAGATTAAGTGATATTGCACACTGCTAAATAACCCATGAATCAATGAAGAAATCACAACAATAGAGAAAGTATTTTCTAACTGAATGACAATAAAGATACGGCATAGCAAAACTGGTAGGATACAGCTAAAGCTGTTTTTAATAAAAATTTACAGTCTAAAGTACATATGTTTTTTGTTTGTTTTTGTTTTGTTTTGTTTTTGAGACAGAGTCTGGCCCTGTCGCCCAGACTGGAGTACAGTGGCGCAATCTTGGCTCACTGCAAGCTCCGCCTCCCGGGTTCACGCCATTCTCCTGCCTCAGCCTCCCGGGTAGCTGGGACTACAGGCGCACGCCACTACGCCCAGCTAATTTTTTGTATTTTCAGTAGAGACGGGGTTTCACCGTGTTAGCCAGGATTGTCTTGATCTCCTGACCTCGTGATCCGCACGCTTCGGCCTCCCAAAGTGCTGGGATTACAGGCGTGAGCCAAGTACATATGTTTTTTAAAAAAGACTGAAAATCAATTAAGCTTCCATCTCATGAAACTAGAAAAAGAAGAATAAGTAAAACCCAAAGTAAGTAGAAGGAAATAAATCATAAGGGGAGAAATCAAGGAAGTAGAAAATAAATGTACAATAAAGAAATCAACAAAGGCAAAGTGGGTATATTTTAAAAAATTTAAAATTGTTAAGCATTCAAGACTAACAAATGAAAGGAAGAACAATCAAAGTTAAAATGAAAAAGGTCAGTTGCAAGAAGATTAAAAAATATTTTTAAACAAATTTTTTGATGAAAAAAGAAACATCACTAGAGATCCTGAAGGTATTAAAAACAATAAGTTTCTTCCCAGTCTCGATGGTCTTTACATTTTGGCATGATTTTGCAGCGGCTGGTACCCGTTGTTCCTTTCCATGTTTAGTGCTTCCTTCAGGAGCTCTTTCAGGGCAGGCCTGGTGGTGACAAAATCTCTCAGCATTTGCTTGTCTGTAAAGTATTTTATTTCTCCTTCACTTATGAAGCTTAGTTTGGCTGGATATGAAATTCTGGGTTGAAAATTCTTTTCTTTGAGAATGTTGAATATTGGCCCCCACTCTGTTCTGGCTTGTAGAGTTCCTGCCGAGACATCCTCTGTTAGTCTGATGGGCTTCCCTTTGTGGTTAACCAGACCTTTCTCTCTGGCTGCCTTTAACATTTTTTCCTTCATTTCAACTTTGGTGAATCTGACAATTGTGTGTCTTGGAGTTGCTCTTCTCGAGGAGTATCTTTGTAGCGTTCTCTGTATTTCCTGAATCTGAATGTTGGCCTGCCTTGCTAGATTGGGGAAGTTCTCCTGGATAATATCCTGCAGAGTGTTTTCCAACTTGGTTCCATTCTCCCTGTCACTTTCAGGTACACCAATCAGACACAGATTTGGTGTTTTCACATAGTCCCATATTTCTTGGAGGCTTTGTTCGTTTCTTTTTATTCTTTTTTCTCTAAACTTCCCTTCTCACTTCATTTCATTCATTTGATCTTCCATCACTGATACCCTTTCTTCCAGTTGATTGCATTGGCTCCTGAGGCTTCTGCATTCTTCACGTAGTTCTCGAGCCTTGGCTTTCAGCTCCATCAGCTCTTTTAAGCACTTTTCTGTATTGGTTATTCTAGTTATACATTCGTCTAAATTTTTTTCAAACTTTTCAACTTCTTTGCCTTTGGTTTGAATTTCCTCCTGTAGCTCGGAGTAGTTTGATCGTCTGAAGCCTTCTCTCACCTCGTCAAAGTCATTCTCCATCCAGCTTTGTTCCATTGCTGGTGAGGAACTGCGTTCCTTTGGAGGAGGAGAGGCGCTCGCTTTTTAGAATTTCCAGTTTTTTTGTTCTGTTTTTTCCCCATCTTTGTGGTTTTATCTACTTTTGGTCTTTGATGATGGTGATGTACAGATGGGTTTTTGGTGTGGATGTCCTTTCTGTTTGTTAGTTTTCCTTCTAACAGACAGGACCCTCAGCTGCATCATCCTGATACCAAAGCCAGGCAGAGACACAACCAAAAAAGAGAATTTTAGACCAATATCCTTGATGAACATTGATGCAAAAATCCTCAATAAAATACTGGCAAACCAAATCCAGTAGCACATCAAAAAGCTTATCCACCATGATCAAGTGGGCTTCATCCCTGGGATGCAAGGCTGGTTCAATATACGCAAATCAATAAATGTAATCCAGCATATAAACAGAACCAAAGACAAAAACCACATGATTATCTCAATAGATGCAGAAAAGGCCTTTGACAAAATTCAACAACGCTTCATGCTAAAAACTCTCAATAAATTAGGTATTGATGGGACATGTCTCAAAATAATAAGAGCTATTTATGACAAACCCACAGCCAATATCATACTGAATAGGCAAAAACTAGAAGCATTCCCTTTGAAAACTGGCGCAAGACAGGGATGTCCTCTCTCACCACTCCTATTCAACATAGTGTTGGAAGTTCTGGCCAGGGCAATTAGGCAGGAGAAGGAAATAAAGGGTATTCAATTAGGAAAAGAGGAAGTCAACTTGTCCCTGTTTGCAGACGATGTGACTGTATATCTAGAAAACCCCATTGTCTCAGCCCCAAATCTCCTTAAGCTGATAAGCAACTTCAGCAAAGTCTCAGGATACAAAATCCATGTGCAAAAATCACAAGCATTCTTATACACCAGTAGCAGACAAACAGAGCCAAATCATGAGTGAACTCCCATTCACAATTGCTTCAAAGAGAATAAAATACCTAGGAATCCAACTTACAAGGGATGTGAAGGACTGCTTCAAGGAGAACTACAAACCACTGCTCAATGAAATAAAAGAGGATACAAACAAATGGAAGAATATTCCATGCTCATGGGTAGGAAGAATCAATATCATGAAAATGGCCATACTGCCCAAGGTAATTTATAGATTCAATGCCATTCCCATCAAGCTACCAATGGCTTTCTTCACAGAATTGGAAAAAACTACTTTCAAGTTCATATGCAACCAAAAAAGAGCCTGCATTGCCAAGTCAATCCTAAGCCAAAAGAACAAAGCTGAAGGCATCACATTACCTGACTTCAAACTATACTACAAGGCTACAGTAACCAAAACAGCATGGTACTGGTACCAAAACAGAGATATAGATCAATGGAACAGAACAGAGCCCTCAGAAATAACGCCACATATCTACAACTATCTGATCTTTGACAAACCTGAGAAAAACAAGCAATGGGGAAAGGATTCCCTATTTAATAAATGGTGCTGGGAAAACTGGCTAGCCATATGTAGAAAGCTGAAACTGGATCCCTTCCTGACACCTTATACAAAAATTAATTCAAGATGGATTAAAGACTTAAACGTTAGACCTAAAACCATAAGAACCCTAGAAGAAGACCTAGGCATTACCATTCAGGACATAGGCATGGGCAAGGACTTCATGTCTAAAACACCAAAAGCAATGGCAACAAAAGCCAAAATTGACAAATGGGATCTAATTAAACTAAAGAGCTTCTGCACGGCAAAAGAAACTACCATCAGAGTGAACAGGCAACCTACAAAATGGGAGAAAATTTTCGCAACCTACTCATCTGACAAAGGGCTAATATCCAGAATCTACAATGAACTCAAATAAATTTACAAGAAAAAACAAACAACTCCATCAAAAAGTGGGCAAAAGGTATGAACAGACACTTCTCAAAAGAAGACATTTATGTAGCTGAAAGACACATGAAACAATGCTCATCATCACTGGCCATCAGAGAAATGCAAATCAAAACCACAATGAGATACCATCTTACACCAGTTAGAATGGCAATCATTAAAAAGTCAGGAAACAACAGGTGCTGGAGAGGATGTGGAGAAATAGGAACACTTTTACACTGTTGGTGGGACTGTAAACTAGTTCAACCATTGTGGAAGTCAGTGTGGCGATTCCTCAGGGATCTAGAACTAGAAATACCATTTGACCCAGCCATCCCATTACTGGGTATATACCCAAAGGACTATAAATCATGCTGCTATAAAGACACATGCACACGTATGTTTATTGCGGCACTATTCACAATAGCAAAGACTTGGAACCAACCCAAATGTCCATCAATGATAGACTGAATTAAGAAAATGTGGCATATATACACCATGGAATACTATGCAGCCATAAAAAATGATGAGTTCATGTCCTTTGTAGGGACATGGATGAAATTGGAAATCATCATTCTCAGTAAACTATTGCAAGGACAAAAAACCAAACACCGCATGTTCTCACTCATAGGTGGGAATTGAACAATGAGAACACATGGACACAGGAAGGGGAACATCACACTCTGGGGACTGTTGTGGGGTGGGGGGAGGGGGGAGGGATAGCATTAGGAGATATACCTAATGCTAAATGGCGAGTTAATGGGTGCAGCACACCAGCATGGCACATGTATACATATGTAACTAACCTGCACATTGTGCATATGTACCCTAAAACTTAAAGTATAATAAAAAAAAAAATTAAAAACGGCAAGCCAATGAACAAAAGAACTGAGTTGAATATTCATAAGAGACAACCTAAGAGGTAAGCCCTGAGCAAAGAGAAGATTTGGAGAAGAGTCATACTGAGAAAGTCAATAAGGGATATGTTTGACTAAAAAGCAGGCCCACATCTAATAGTTGTATACACATGGGAGCCACATGTCTCAGTGTCTACCATATATCTGAGTATTTAAAAGTTACAGACCAAGCCAATAAGCTGCTAAATAAAATGTCTCTCTTGCTACTTTACAATCATACTTTTATAAGGATGACCTGCAAGGGCAGGAGTTTTAGAATTCTCAGACTTATAAGAGTTCCATGCCAGAGCCTGGTAATACTGGGAGAGACGGCCTTGGCCCCTGACCATAGCTCAGCCCCGTTTCTTCCCATCCCTGACTCCAGCCTGCACCACAGAGGCTGTGCATACATGCATGGCCTCTTCCTCACCACAGTGAGAAAATCCAAGCTCCACCCATACATCATCCCCCACAAGCAGTCACCCTTTGGCCACTGCCCAGGCCTAGGGGTGCACACACCAGCATTGCCACTGACCCCTGGGACATGGGCCCAGGGAGGAAGCCTGCACAAGGCCAGGAAATAGGCTTTGATCTTTGGACAGTGAATTCTGGTTCCCAGGTATCTGGCATAGCCTAGAAAGTGTGAGGGTAACAGTCTCCAGGTGGCCATAGCGCCTTGACCTCAAGAATGTCTCATCCGTAGGGAAGAATGTGGCTAGAGCAGAGCTGGAGTGAGAGCCTCTAGAGCTTTCTTACATGGGCCTAAGAGTGGTGCTCCTAGGAAGCAAGCCTCAAAATCCCGAACTACTCCTCCCTCCATCTCTCTTCTTTGTATCCTGCACTTGGACCCCAAAACAACTTAAAATGGGTTTTCCCTCACCCCTACCACCACCACAATCACTCCATGCCTTGCTTACTATAACTACTTCATAGCTACTCTTCTTGTTCTAGCCCCTACACCTCTCCCACCTTCCCTGAACACTACCACCAAATTAATCTTTCTAAAGCACGGCATTCATCCAGTCTGTCCACACATCAAATACTGCAGGGGCTCATTGAAGCCAGAACCCCATTTCAAATTCACGGCTTTTTTTTTTTTTTTTTTTGAGATGGAGTCTCTCTCTGTCACCCAGGCTGGAGCGCAGTGGCGTGATCTCGGCTCACTGCAACCTCTGCCTCCTGGGTTCAAGCAATTCTCCTGCCTCAGCCTCCCAAGTGGCTGGGATCACAGGTGTGTACAACCATCTCAGGCTAATTTTTATATTTTTAGTAGAGACGGGGTTTTACATTGTTGGCCAGGGTGGTCTCGAACTCCTGACCTCAGATGATCCACCCACCTTGGCCTCCCAAAGAGCTGGGAGTACAGGCGTGAGCCACCGCGCCTGCCCGAATTCATGGCTTTTCATTAGGCCTTTCCACTGTATCTTTCCTGCCACATCTACCACATTCCCTCAACCAAATTGAAATGCCCTGATCATCATCAAGGTCAAATAACAGTTTGTCAGATGGAGTTTTAATGTTGAGTGTGTATTAACCCTTCCAAAATGATCCACCTACTAGATGGATCATAAAAATCTCTATTCATCCAAACCTTTAATTAGCCAACATTTTCTATCTCACAGTCACACTGAATAAAACATTTATTATTTCTTCAGCCTGAGAGCTTGGTTGCTCTTAAGCACTTTTTTTGGGGGGGGGGCGGGGGCACAGAGTCTTGCTCTGTCACCCAGGCCAGAGTGCAATGGTGTGATCTCGGCTCACTGCAACCTCCGCCTCCCAGGTTCAAGCGATTCTTCCTCTTCAGCCTCCCAAGTAGCTAGGATTACATGCACCCACCACCATGCCCAGCTAAATTTTGTACTTTTAGTGAGATGGTGTTTCACCATGTTGGCCAGTCTGGTCTCAAACTCCTGGCCTCAGGTGATCTGCCCACCTCGGCCTTCCAAAGTGCTGGGATTACAGGCGTGAGCCACCGCGCCTGGCCCTCTTAAGCACTTTGGAGGTGGTAGAACTGCCTCACCCTTCACTGGAGGCTTTCAATCCACACCCCAAGGAATATGCCCACGGCCTCCCTTCTATCCTCGGAGAATCCACCGGTGCCAGCCTCACAGTGCTAAGTTCATGTTGTTACATTCACTCACTCATGAGGTCAAGGACCACGTTAGTTCAGCTCTACACTTCAGCATCTCCCAAAGGGCCTGTTCTATGGAAGGTACTTAAAGATCTTTTGAAGGAGAGAAAGCAAATTTCTAATTGTAAACATTTGGTAAGATGAATTTTTACAACGAGGAAGTTAAGCAAGATAATTACAAACTCTCATGAAAGGAAAAGTTTAAATGAAAATGCTCTTTCTGCCTTTCTTTGGTGGGTTGATGTCAGCAAACTCCCCTTGCATATCTTTTTTTTTTTTTTTTTTTTTTTGAGATGGAGTCTCACTCTGTCACCGAGGCTGGAATGCAATGGCATGATCTCAGCTCACGGCAACCTCCGCCTCACCTCCCGGGATCAAGCGATTTTCCTTCCTCAGCCTCCTGAGTAGCTGGGATTACAGGCGCATGCCACCATGCCTGGCTAATTTTTGTATTTTTAGTAGAGACGGGATTTCACCAGGTTGGCCAGGCTGGCCTCAAACTCCTGACTTCAGGTGATCCGCCCGCCTTGGCCTCCCAAAGTGCTGGGATTACAGGCGTGAGCTACCGCACCTGGTTCCCTTGGATATCTTGCTGCACAAGTGTTTATGTATAATGAGTGTCTTTTTAATACAAAGTTTCTGCATGAGCTCTCCTTATTCAGCCTATAAATCCCAGCTATGCCCATTCTTCCACAAGAGTGGATTTGGGCCCTTTAATGACAGCTTGAGCTTGTCCAGCAGGGAAAGGCCCTGGAAGGAAGGGTGGTTCTGTATGCGGTTCCTGGAATACACTTCTTCCAGTGAAGTGTCAGGGAAGAGACACAGCCAGGTTATCAACGGTGTGTGGAATGGAAGTACACCTGAATATGGACATCCCAGAGGGAGAATGGGGGAGCCCCGCACCCCTCCACAAACACCCACATGCACCTCTACCAAAGATTTCAACCCCTCTGGAGACAGTTTTCTCAGCTCAAGCAACCTGTTCCCCTCTTTTCTCTCTTATCATTTAAAATTCCCCAAAGAGGGGCTGGAATTTCTCAAGAGTATGTTCCAGGCCACCCAGAGCTCGAGACATGGAAAGAGGCTTTAAACTCCAGAACCAGGACCTGGGTTTTGGGATGGTGTCAATCAGAAATCATGAGGACTGAGGTTTCCAAGGGGACGATGGAGCTTGTAGCCACTTTAGTTGGAAAGTAACTGTGTCTGGGCTTGTAATTCTGCACAGGCCATGTGACAGAGCGATGAAGACAGTGGTGCTCTGGGGCCAACCAGGCCTAACATCCCATATCTGCAGTTACTCTAACATCCCATATCTGCAGTTACTCTCTGTGTGACTCGGAACAGGTTTCTTGACCACTCTGGGCCTCAAATTCTGTCTTTCAAGAATGGAATAATGATGTGACAATTGTGAGGATGAAATGACATTTAAAATGCCTAGTACACGTGTGGCATATAATAAACTGTCTGTAAATAAGAAGTTACCAAGTTTAGATGCTGCACTTATATAATAGACTAAAAATACCTTTCTGTTAGGAGGAAAGCAGCCTGTGGAGTGGAGATGTCCCTGCTGGTGAGCAGGAACATTTTCATTTTCTATGCAAAAGGGACTGCCCCCAGGCACATAGTTAAATTGGTGAAATTCAACTACATAGACACACACACACACACACACACACATACACACACACACACACACGTACTTTTTTTTTTTTTTTTTTTTTGAGACAGGGTCTCATTCTGGGTCACCAGTGAGACCCAGAATGCAGTGGAATGCAGTGGTGAAATCGTGGCTCACTCTCACTGCAGCCTCTACCTCCCTGGGCTCAGGTGATACTACCTCAGCTTCCTAAGTAGCTGGGACAGGCATGCACCATCACGCCTGGCTAATTTTTTTATAGAGATGGGATTTCACCATGTTGCCCAGACTGGTCTCAAACTCTTGGGCTCAAGCAATTTACCTGCCTCAGTCTCCCAAAGTGCTGGGATTACAGGCGTGAGCCACTGCACCCAGCCTTCACACATCTTTTAACACTTTCTCTCACCTATCCCACATCACCAAGGCCCCGCTGCATGTCCCAGGTGCTGTCCTTTTAAGACAGCTGGGCAAGCTCTGCACAAGACAGCTTCTCCCCATCAGATTACACCTGACTCTGAGAGTGAGATAAGTATGCAGGTTGTGACCCATGAACACAGACAAGGAAGATACTTACTTCCAACTGCAGAAAGGATCATACAGAGCAATGGAAATGGGAACAGGAAGGCTTGGGGTGGTGTGTTTCAATCATGTCTGTGGAATAGAAGGGTTGGAGGAAGCCACAAAGTTTGTCAATGGTTGGTAATGCAGGGATTGGAGTTGTTTCTTTGTACTTTATGTTGAGACAGGGGCCAAGATGTCTCTGCTGCTTAATATATATATGTTACATAATGTATAAATATTTACTGAGCCAATCTGTCACCCTTCTTCACTGCTCTCAGCCAGCTCACTCAGGAAGCTGACAGACACCACATAGATGTGCTAAGTTGTAAGGTCCCTTGAGGCAGGTGCCTTGACTTTATGTCCCTCCAAGTATTTCTCAAAACTAGGACAAAAAGATTTTCCATTTGAGTGAACTTATTAATGCTGAGGTTCAGTGACGGGTGCATTATTTTTCCTAGCAGTAAGGATTGTCAACAGAGACTTTTGGAATGACTTACTCTTAAGGCATGCATCATTCATTCAACATTTAACATGTACTTGTTTCAGACAGTGTTGTAGGCATGGAGGATTAAGACAAAGTCCTTGTCCTCACATAGCTTATGATTTTAGTGCATGCCAGATAGAGGAATTTTTTTTTTTTTTTTTGAGACAGAGTCTTGCTGTGTCACTCAGGCTGGAGCACAATGGCGTGATCTCGGCTCACTGCAACCGCCGCCTCCTGGGTTCAAGCGATTTTCCTGCCTCAGCCTCCTGTGTAGCTGGGACTACAGGCACGTGGCACCACCCCTGGGTTATTTTTGTATTTTTAGTAGAGACGGGGTTTCACCATGTTAGCCAGGCTGGTCTTGAACTCCTGACCTCAGGTGACCTGCCCACCTCGGCCTCCCAAAAGTGCTGAGATTACAGGCAAGAGCCACCGTGCCCGGCCTAGATAGAGCAATTTTTAACTGGGGGAGCACATATTCCTACAGTCTTGGTTGCTGGAATTCTGGTTTGGGGTGATGGTTGTGGAAACAGGAATGCCTCCTGAAAACCCTCACATCTCACTATGCACGAGAAAGTTGCTTATGTCCATGTGTGACCTGAGTCATTTTTTCCTCTTATTTCCGGTTCTTTCTAGAGTGGATGCAATGGTTCAAATGTAAAGGAAATAGGAAAGTAACTCAGTGGATTGCATTCAAAGGATAATGCCCAGACCTCCTGGAGTCACAGGGCGCTAGTGACTGTCAGGTGACACCCATGCCTCCCGTCCAGAGGCCTCTGGCAAAGCCCCACACTCTCCTTTTGCTGGGGTCGTGCTTGCTGCAATGTGGTGCCTGCTCAGGGTCTACACAAAATGTAAGAGGCCTGTGAAAACCCAACTTAATTAGAAGTTGGTGGCATCTTTTCAAACAAACACTTCCAGGAAGTAGCCACTCAGCATTCCAGGAAAGACTTAGGTTTCCAGGTTTCAAGGGGAGAAAGCCTAAACCGTAAGAAGGCATATACACAGAGTTGTTGTTGTTGTTGTTGTTGTTGTTGTTGTTGTTTCTGAGACGGAGTCTCACTCTGTTGCCCAGGCTGGAATGCAGTGGCGCGATCTAGTCTCACTGCAAGCTCCGCCTCCCTGGTTGACGCCATTCTCCTGCCTCAGCCTCCCGAGTAGCTGAGACTACAGGCACCCGCCACCGCGCCTGGCTAATTTTTTGTATTTTTAGTAGAGACGGGGTTTCACCGTGGTCTCAATCTCCTGACCTCGTGATCTGCCTGCCTCGGCCTCCCAAAGTGCTGGGATTCAGGCGTGAGCCACCGCTCCCAGCCTACACAGAGTTTTAGGGAAGAATATGCCAGACTGCTCTCTTCGTTTAATTGGGATATCCGTCACCTTATATCTTTATCTTTTCTTTACACTTTTTAAAATTATCTTCTAGCTATTTTGAAATGTACAAACAATTAATGTTAACTATAGTCACCTTACTGACTTATAGGACACCAAGTCATATTTATTCTAAGTATATATTTGTACCCATTAATCAGCCTCTCTTCATCCTGCTTCCCCCAGTACTCTTCCCAGCCTCTGGTAACCACCAATCTACTCTCTAGCTTTATGAGATCTACTTTTTCTTAGCTCCCACATATGAGGGAGAATATGCAATATTTGTCTTTCTGTGCTTGGCTTATTTCACTTACCAATATGACTTCCAGTTCTATCCCTGTTGCTGCAAACGACAAGACTTCATTCTTTTTTATGGACGAATAATATTTCAGTATGTATATATACTACATTTTCTTTATCCATTCATCCATTGATGAACACTTAGTTTAGTTCCCTGTATTGGCTATTGTGAATAGTGCTGCAAATGAACATGGTTGTGCAGCTATTTCTTTGATATATTGATCTCCTTTCTTTCGGATGTATACCCAGTAGTGGAAATTACTGAATCATGTGGTAGTTCTATTTTCAGTTTAGTTTTTGTTTTTGTTTTTGTTTTTTTTTAAGGCGCCTCCATACTATTTTCCATAGTGGCTGTACTAGTTTATATTTCCACCAACGTTGTTTGAGAGTCCCCCTTTCTCCACAGCCTCACCAGGATCCGCTATTCCCTGTCTTTTTTATAAAAGCCATTCTAACTGGGGTAAGTTGATATCTCCTTGCGGTAAGTTAATATCTCATTGTGGTTTTGATTTGTATTTATCTGATGATTAGTGATGTTGAATACGTTTTCATTTACCTGTTGGCCGTATTTTATGAAAAGTCTGTTCAGATATTTTGCCCATTTTTAAGTCGGATTATTTCTCTTTTTTGTTATTGAATTGTTTGAGCTCCTTTTGTATTCTGGTTATTAGTCCCTTGTCAGATGAATAGTTTGCAAATATTTTCTCCCATTCTATGGCTTGTCTGTTCACTTTTTGATGGTTTCCTTTGCTGTGCGGAAGCTTTGTAGCTTGATGTAATCCCATTGATCTATTTTTACTTTATTTTGCCTGTACTTTTGGAGTCTTACACAAAAAATCTTTGACCAGACCAATGTCCTGGAGTGTTTGTCCAATGTCTTCTTCTAGTAGTTTCATAGTTTCCAGTCTTATATTTAAGTCTTTAATCCATTTTGACTTGAGTTTTCTGTATGGTGAAAGATAGTGGTCTAGTTTCATTCTTCTGCATGTGAATATCCAGTTTTCTCAGCACCGTTTATTGAGGAAAGTGTCCTTTCCCTATTATATGTTCTTGGTGACTTTATCAAAAATGAGTTGGCTGCAAATGTGTGAATTTGTTTCTTGGTTCTCTATTCTATTCCATTGGTTGGTCTATGTGTCTGTTTTTATGCCAGTACCATGCTGATTTGGATACTATAGCTTTGTTGTATATTTTGAAGTCAGATAGTGTGATGCCTTTAGCTTTGTTCTTTTTGCTCAGGATTGCTTTGGCTGTTTGGTGTCTTTTGTGGTCCCATATAAAGTTTAGGATTTGTTTTTATTTCTATGGAGAATGTAATTGGTATCTTGATAGGGATTGCACTAAATCTGTACATTGCCTTGAATAGAATTATCATTTTAACATGATTAATTCTTCCAATCCATGGATTGGAATATTCTGCCAATTTTTGATGTCCTCTTCAATTTCTTTCATCAGTGTTTTATAGTTTTTCTTATATTGATCTTTTACATCTTTTGTTAAACTGATTCCTAGGTATTTTATATTCTTTGTAGCTATTGTACGGGATTGCTTTCTTGATTTCTTTTTCAGATTGTTTGCTGTTGGTGTATATAAATGCTACCAATTTTTATTTGTTGATTTTGTATCCTGCATTTTACAGAATTCATTTATCAGTTCTAAGAATTTTTTTGGTGGTGTCTTTAGGTTTTTCTGAGTATAAGACTATGTTGTCTATGTATGAAGCTAATTTAACTTCTTCCTTTCCAATTGTGAATGCCCTTTATTTCTTTCTCTTGCCTAATTGCTCTGGTCAGAATTTCCAGTATTACGTTGGATAAAAGTGGGCATCTTTGTCGTGTTCCAGATCTTAGAGAAAGGTTTTCAATTTTTCCCCAATCAGTGTGATGTTGGTTGTGAGTTTGTCATATATGGCCTTTATTATTTTGAGGTATGTTCTTTCTATACCCAATTTGTTGAAGTTTTTTTTTTATCATAAAGGGTCATTAAATTCTATTGAATGATTTTTTTAGCATCTGTTGATATGTTCATGTGGTTTTTATCCTTTGTTCTGTCAATGTGATGTACCACATTTGTTGATTTGTGATACAAACCACAAATTTTGATGTTGAACCATCCTTGCATCTTTGGCATGAATCCCACTTGATCATGGTAAATGATCTTTTTAATGTGTTGTTTAATTCAGTTAGCTGGTATTTTATTGAGGATTGTTGCATCTATGTTCATTAGTGATATTGGCCTGTAGCTTTTTGTTGTTGTTGTTGTGTGTCCTTGTCTGGTTTTGGTATCAGGATGACGCTGGCCTGGTAGAATGATTTTGGAAGTACTCCCTCCTCTTCAGTTTTTAAAAAGAGTTTGAGTAGAATTGGTATTTGTTCTTCTTTAAGTGTTTGGTAGAATTCAGCAGTGAAGCCATTAGGTCTTGGACTTTACTTTGGTGGGAGACTTTTTATTGCAGCTTTGATTCTTTTACATTCATCATTGGTTTGTTGACATTTTCTACTTCTTCATGGTTCAATCTTGGTAGACTGTATGTGGCCAGGACTTTATCCATTCCTTCTGTGGTTTCCCATTTGTTGGTGTATAGTTGCCTGTAATAGTCTTTAATGATTCTTTGTTTTTCTGTGGTCTCAGTTGGTATATCCCCTTTTTTTGTTTCCGATTTTATTTATTCTGTCTTTTTTTCTCAGTCTAGCAAAAGGTTTGTTGATCCAGACTGGTGTGTGTGTGTGTGTGTGTGTGTGTGTGTATGTGTGTGTGTTTGAGTCAGGGTCTCTGTTGCCCAGGCTGGAGTGCAGTAGCAAGATCTCAGCTCACTGCAGCCTCTGCCCCTGGGCTCAGGTGATCCTCCCACCTCAGGCTTCTGAGTAGCTGGGACCACAGGCACACACCACCATGTCTGACTAATTTTTGTTTTTTTGAAAAGGCAGGGTTTCCTCAGGCTATTCTCGAACTCCTGGGCTCAAGCAACCCACCCACCTTGGCCTCCCAAAATGCTAGGATTACAGGCATGGGCTCCCAAGCCTGGCCTCAGACTGTTCTTAACCTGTGGAAAAGGTAAATTCATCTCATTAAAGAGAAAGAGTAACATATATGCCACAGTGTTGCTGATTTGCCACAACTGGGCATGGTGCCAGACAAAGAGGGCCAGAGAGGCCAACCTTGTACCAAGCACAAATCACCAACCAAGAGCAGCCCAGTTTCATGGGGGTTGGGGCAGCCAGCCTTTAAGTTGGCCTCAGAGATTCCATCTCCTAGTATTCACACCTCTGTGTTCCCTTCCACATTATAAGCATATTAGTGTTTGTGACAGATAGGATATGGCGAACTGAGATAGGTCACTTCCAAGATTAAGTTAGAAAATACACTGTGGGCCCTATTTCCCTCCCCCCTTCCATCTCCCTCCCCCTCTGTCATAACTCTCTCTGGAGAAATCAGATGCCATGCTGTAATAATTACAATAATATTTTGTTATTATTCAGTAGCTAATATGTGCCAGGCACTGTGCTAGGCACCTTACAAATACTTTTCCAATGAATCCTTACTATTGACCCATGAGGTTAATACCATTATTATTGTACACATATTACAAAGGAGAAAATGAAGCCTCAAGAAGTGAAGTAACTTGCTCAGAAGTTGGTCCTAATCTCTTTTGACTCCGAAGTCCATGCTCTTAACCACTCTCAGTGTGCTAGGGCAATAGTAGCAACAAAGAACAAAAATCTCAGAACCCAAGCAATTTACAATTTAGTGAGTGAGATGAAGCATGCACAAAGGGAACAATTAGAGAAAAATTACAAATGAAAATACAAATTTGAGATAATTTGCCCTCCCCACTCCCTTAAGCGATAATGACTAGAGGTGCTAAGGAAATAGGAATGTGGGACAAGGGGAATAATCAGGAAAAATTTCTTAGAAGAAATTGGTTTTGATTCAGATTTAGAATGGAAGGCAACTGAAAATATCATCTGAGCTAGTTCCAACATGTATTGACCCAAGGAAAAGTCAAAGGCATCAGCATTTCTTTTACCTAGTTTTTCCCTAATGCTCATCTGCCTCCAAGGTCAATTCCTAGTTTTGCTATTGTACAATAGCTATGCAAGATGTTACCATTGGGGAAAATTGAGAAAAGGGTATATGTGACCTTCTGGTCCTTTTTTTTTTTTTTTGTAATTTTCTGCAAATGTATAACTATTTCAAAATTAAGAGGTTATTATTTTTTTTTTTGGTTGGGGGTGATAACTATTTCCCAAGTGTGCCAATCAGTTGTCTACTGGCTCTTAACTCCATTCGCACCCCTTGCATGCGTCTCTGTATCACAGGGCGGCTGGAAGCCTGCAAACCACATTTCCTAGACTCTCTTTTCAGTTGATTTTAGGTTCTGCCAGTAGGAGTCACTGGCAGTAAATTGGAAGATGATCAAAGCCTCAGACTTTTTCTTTTATTCTTGAGGCAGCAGTGTATCCCAGTAGCCTCAGTAGCCTGGTGATTGTGGGTCCTGGAAAACACCTTTCCTTTTCTTTCTCCAGGTTAGGTAGATGGTAACACCCTGCAATTACTGATCTTTGGGTAATCTCATTTCCCCTTTCCAATCCTTCAGCCCTTCCAACTTTTTTTTTTTTTTTTTTGCAATGGAGTTTCTCTCTTGTTGCCCAGGCTGGAGTGCAATGGTGCGATCTCGGCTCATCCCAACCTCCACCTCCCGGGTTCAAGTGATTCTCCTGCCTCACCCTCTGAAGTAGCTGGGATTACAGGCATGTGCCATCCTGCCTGGCTAATTTTTTTGTATTTTTAGTAGAGACAGGGTTTCTCCATGTTGGTCAGCCTGGTCTCGAACTCCCGACCTCAGGCTGCCTGCCTCGGCCTCCCAAAGTGCTGGGATTACAGGCGTGAGCCACTGCGCCCGGCCCCAACATTTTTTAAAAACACTTTGAGATATAATTTACATACAACAAAGTTCATCCATTATAAGTAACTGCAAAAATTTTGGCAAATTCATGCGACCATCACTATAACTTAGCTTTAGGACATTTCATCACCCCCCAAAAATTTCCTCGTGTCTGTTTATGGTTAATTTCCACTCTCAACTCCAGCCCTCTGGAACCACAGTCCTGTTTTCTGCCTCTATACATTTCTCTTTTCTGAATATTTTATATAAATTGAATTTACAACGTGTCGTCTTTTGTGTCTGGTCTCTATCACTTAGCATAATGTTTTTGAAGTTCATCCATGTGTTAGTGCGTATCAGTAGTGTGTGCCTTTTAATTGTGGCACAGTATCCCATTGTATGAAAATACTACAATTTGTTTACCTGTTCATCGGTTGATGGGCCTTTGTGTTTCCAGTTTTTGGCTATAAGAAATAATTCACAGATATGTCTGTATGTGGACATACATTTTCATTTCTTTGGGGTAAATTCCTAGGAATGGAATTGCTGTGTTGTATGGTAAATTTATGTTTAACTTTTAAAGACCCTGCCAAACTATTTTCCACAGTGGATCTACCATTTTATATTCCCACCAGCAATGCACAAGGGGTACAGTTTCTCTGCATCTTTGACAAGACTTGGTACTGTCTGTCTTTTTTACTATAGTTGACGAGTATCTGTGTAGTGGTATCTAGTGGCTTTAATTTGCATTTCACTGATGATTATGTTGCTGTTGAGTATCTTTTCATGGCTATTTGCTTTTCAGCCATCTGTATTCTTTCTTTGGTGAAATGTCTATTAAATCTTATGCTCATTTTTAATTGGCTTGACTTCTTGTTGTTGAGTTGTATGAGTTCTTTATATATTTTGGATACAAGCCCTTTATCAGATATATGTCTGGAAACATTTATCCCAGTCTGTGGCTTTTGAAAACTATCTTCTTTATGGTATCTTTTATAGTGCAAAAATTTTAGATTTTGATGAATTCTAATTTACTTATTTTTTCTTTTATAGATCATTCTTTTGGTGTCATATTTAAGAACTACTTGCCCAACCCAAGGTTATGAAGTTTTTCTCCTATTTTTTTTCTAGAAGTTTTGTAATTCTAGCTTGTACATTTAGGTATATAATCCATTTAGTGAATTTTTGTGTAAAGGACAGGGTCTAAGGTCATTTTTTTAAAAAGTCAATATGCAGTTGTCCCAGACTATTTGTTAAAATATTATCCTCTCCTTGTTAAATTTTCTTGGCAATTTTGTTGAAAATCAATCCTTTCACCTCACCCTCCCAAGCAGCTGGGACTACAGGCATGCATCACTGCGCCCGGCTCTACACCTGCATTTTTGAAGGATACTTTTAAATTCTGGATATAGAATTCTTGGATAATTGTTGGCGTTTCCCCCAGCACTTTGAATATTTTTATACAACTACCTTCTAGCCTTATTTTTGAGGAGAAGTAGCTGTTAATTGTATTACTGTTCCCTGTATATTCTACTTTCAGTGATAAAAGAGTCTTTGGCTTTCAACAGTTTGACTATAATGTGTCTAGGTGTGGTTCTTCTATTTGAAATTTGCTGAATTTCTTGGATCTGTAGATTAATGCTTTTCATGTAATTTGAGGAGCATTTGGCCATTGTTTATTCAAACATGTTTTTCTGCTCTTTCTTCCTCTCTCATCTGAAATGCCCATTAAGTATATATAGGTACACTTGATATACAACAGGTCTTCAAGGCTGTGTTCACTTTTCTGCAGTCTTTTCTCTCTTTGTTGTCTAAGATGTTGTCCTCTTGATCTATCTTCAAGTTCACTGATTCATTCTTCTTCCATCTTAAATCTTTTGTTGAACTCCTCTAATGAATTCTTTACTTTGATTATTGTACTCTTCAACAGCACATTTTCATTTTTCATATATTTTTTAAAGAGAGAACCTTGCTTTGTCACCCAGGCTGGAGTGCGGTGGCACTATCACAACTCACTGCCACCTCAAATTCTTGGGCTCAGGGGATCACCCTGCCTCAGCCTCCCGAGTAACTGGGACCACAGGCATGTGCCATGACGCCTGGCTAATTTTTACATCTTTTTTGTAGAGATGGAAGTCTCAACATCTTGCCCCAGCTGGTCTTCAACTGCTTTGCATAGCTTAGCGTTCAGTCAATTATTAGATAAATATTGTGTTCAAATACCTCAAACCAGTAAGGTTTGCATCATCTGCTGATGCATTGGAACATGGATAGGGGACCACATTAAAAATTTAGGCTGTTGGGGCCAGGCCGGTAATCTCAGCACATTGGGAAGCTGAGGCAGGTGGATTACTTGAGGTCAAGAGTTCGGGACCAGCCTGGCCAACATGGTGAAACCCCGTCTCCACAAAAAATACAAAAATTAGCCAGGCATGGTGGCACGCGCCTGTAATCTGAGCTCCTCAGGAGGCTGAGGCAGGAGAATCACTTGAACCCAGGAGGCAGAGGTTGCAGTGAGCCGAGATCCTGCCACTGCACTTCAGCCTAGGGGACAGAGGGAGACTCCTCTTAAAAAAAAAAAAAAAATTAGGCTCTTCTCAGGTCTTCCTAGTGTTTTGCTTTCTGATGCCACCTTTTGAGTCTTCTATGCTCACACAAAGCCTTAGCGTCAGCTAGGAGTGTGTGAATAGCTGGAGGATTCTCTGTCTCTGCCATACATGTGCACAGCATCATACAGGAATACGCTTGCCCCAATTGCAACCTCAACCGCAGGCTAGTAGAAATTTGACCTTGGCTCCCCCCACTCTCCTGCCTCTGGGAAATCAGTTTCACTGACTGATCCTGACTGTGGGTGTCATCCAGTGCTCCTAATGGAGGGAGTCTCCTTCAGTGGCAGTCGAGAAGCTGCTGGTCCTCATGGGCTGCCCTCCCTGGCAGAACCCCTATGTTGATCAAGCTGGGGGTGGGGGCAGTATGACTGGAATAACTGGGACTTATTCCTCAGATCTCCACAAAGATTAGCAGGGGCTCAAGCATAAACACTTCTCGGATTGTCGTTTTCCTGTGGTCACTTTCAAATTTGCTAAAACGGCTCTTTTTTTTTTTTTTTCAATTTTGTCCATCTTTATAGTTGCTTTTAAGGAAGATGATTTGATGATCTCCTCACTCAACCACAGCTAGAAATTCTGCCTGAATCACTATCCCTCCTAATACTTTTGTAATTAATTCCTTGAATCAAATTTCCTGTTTCAAATACCTTGAGTGGTGGTTTCTGATTTCCTGACCAGACACAACTCAAACACCGTAATATTTAGAAACGTATTGCAAGTCAAGGAATGGATGATAATTGAATAGGAAATAATCCTCAAAGGTTTGGCACTATTCATATGCCCTGATGTTCCTCACCCTCACACATACACACAAAATACCAGAGTTTAGTATCACGTTGGTATAGATTTGAATCCAGTCTTAATCTACTTATCAGCTCTGAAATTGTGAGCACAATTTTGAGCCTCCATGAGCTTTGGTTTCCTCATCTGTAGAGTGAAGTTAATAATATTTATCTAATAATGCACATGCTAAATGGCCTAGTCATTCCACAGTGTGTACATATATTAAAACACCATGTGGCCAGGTGTGGTGGCTCACACCTGTAATCCCAGCACGTTGGGAGGCCAAGGCGGGCGGATCACTGGAGGTTGGGAATTCGAGACCAGCCTAGCCAACATGGTGAAACCCTGTCTTTACTAAAAATACAAAATTAGCCAGGCGTGGTGGCCCATGCCTGTAATCCCAGCTACTCAGGAGGCTGAGGCAGGAGAATCACTTGAACTCGGGAGGCAGAGGTTGCGGTGAGCTGAGATCACACCATTGCACTCCAACCTGGGCCACAAGAGTGAAACTCCGTCTCAAAATAAAAACAAAAACAAAAACAAAAACAAAACAAAAACACAAAAACACCATGTTGCACACCATGAATATATACAATTTTTACCTGTCAATTTAAAAAAGAAATAAAAAAATACTTACCTAATGAAATCATTCTGGGGAATAAATGAGATGATGTGTGGAAAACACTTGAGACAATACATATCAAATATGTCTTTAAATCCATTTTCTCTCCAATTTAAGTACCCATTCCTTTTATTGTTCCAGCAGCCTGAATTATTGAACTAGCAGACTGAATATTCACTCAGGAATCAAATTCTTATGAAAATCCACACAGGAGATAACTGGAAAGAAAAAGTCAAATTAAAGTGTTCGGCAATTCATCATTTGGTTTCATTAGTTCCAGGGCCTAATTTCCTTTCAGTTTCCCACAACAGGACTTTTTGAAGACTCACAGTTGAACCTTATTTTTATGCCTGAATTGATTAAAACTTTTAGCTTCTTTTACAGACTCTAGTCCAGTTCTTATTTCCATGAATAAGCAGGACCTTCAGTACAGCAGAAACAGCAAACCTCTCTTAGCTCCATGTATAAATTATGATGTCTGCTTGTTAGCAATACTCTCTGTGACATCAGCAGCAGAGTCAGCTAACAGTTGCTGGGAGATGCCACAGTCTGGAACTCTACTATAGATGGACATAGATTTCTGTGGCTTGGTAAACCATCTGGATTTCTTACATTTAGGGTGAATCCAATTATTTGTTCTTTCCTTTGGAGGGTGAAAAGTGTCTTCCCAACGAGGTAAGTAAATCTGTCCATGTTTTTCTCCTTGTTGATTCTCTATGGTTGGCTACTCTCTCATGATTGTCAATCAAAGGTGGATTATGGGATTTCTACAATTTATGCTCTGAATGTGATGGTATTGGCTGATCTCTAGATGTATTCAGAAACAGGAATAATCACATTCCTCTTTTCCCTATGTGTTAAGCTCTTTGTTAACTGGGATCGTTTATTTTATAATACATTTTGGTGTCTTAATATGTTTCAATTAACAGAGTTCATGCTAAAAAACATTGTGTAAGTTAGCAATTTAAAAACGAAAGACAAGATCTACTAAAGTAAACAAAAACAGTACTAGATACAACCACCTCTGTTTTTGGATAATTTAGGTGTGTCAGGATTCTATATGTCCTCTTTCCAGCTCTATAAGCACTTCATGTCGACCACCTGTAGCTGTGCAGAAAGGAATGTCCCAGAGAGATTGTGGGTTGTGGGGGAATGGTGCGGGTGTGCCAGTTGGGCCTCCCAAACATATTCAAAATAGTTTAAGTAGAACAAAAAAGTATGTGTTGAAGGACAAAGCCTTGCCTGAATCTAGGAGCATAAGCAATGTCCTCAGGACTTGGTCTCACTCTCTCTGTCTCTAACTACACTCTCCTCAGTGCTGGTTCTATCTACAAGCAGGCCCCCATCATGGGGGTAAAGTGGCTGTCAGCACCTCCAGGCACATAACCTGGCTCTCAACAGATTTCTGGGTCAATCCTAATTGGACAAGCTGAGATTATCCGTCTTCCCTGAAGCAATCCATGTAGCCAGGGGAAAGGTCTTAGCTCAGCTTCCCTGGAAGCAGAGCCTGAGACAGCGGTTTGGGGGCACATGACGTATTGAAGAAGTGCCCTTCAGGAAAAACCTATAGGGGAAGGGGAGAAACAGGAGAGGGCAGGGGAAGGAACTAAGCAAGGATGTGGTATCAGGTCAGGTCTAGCCTGGTCTGATCCACAAGATATAAGCATTGAGGACAAACTACATCATAGTTGGTCTCCCCTAGAGGCAAGGGGCTTACCTTTTATAATCTATTTCATTTGGTCATTGGCTGTAGTCTGCACCTAGAGGAAAGATCACTCCCCAGGAAAAGTAGCTGTATCATCTCAGGGTAAGTCCCTGGAGAGGGGGCAGATGTGAGCTGTTAGCAGCTTATATTGCAACATTAGGTTCATGGGCTGGTGAAGGGACCTGAGTGGGCACCATGGCATCTACTACTTTAAGTTTAGTGGGACTTTTCCTATACCCCCTGATAAAGCATTCTTTTTTTCAGAATCCACGGCTTCTAGTCCCACAGAATCTAAAGTTGGTGAGGAACAGAAACACAAATTCCCCAAGTGGGATGGTGAGAAAGGCCATTCCCCTCTCCACCATTTAGTCCCCATTTCAATGAATTCTACCTTTCAGGAACACCATATATCTAATGGCTATTGGTTTAAGGAGTGTGTTGCATCTTGAAGAACAGCATCCCATCCTCATAGGGCGTTGTCTCCAGGTCAGCACCTCAACTGCATCTTTGAGAGGCCATTCCACTGCTGTCAGGCTGGAAGATTCTGGAGGATGCAGTACATGTTAGGAACAGTGGATCCTGTGGTCATGGGCCCATGGCTGCACCTCCTTTGTCATCAAGTGGGTCCCTTGTTTGAAGCTAGGTTTTGTGGAATCTCATATCGGTAAATCATTCCCACTGTGAGTTCTCAAATAGTGGTGTTGGTTCTGGCTCTGCAGGCAGGAAAGCCAAACCCTTACCCAGAACTTGTATCAGTTCCAGTCAGGATGAGTTGCTGCCCTTTCCAGAGTAGCAAGGATCCATTGTAGTAAACTTGCCACCAAGTCACTGGCTGGTTGCCACAAGGGAAAGTACAGGTGGCTCAGCATCCGTCTCTGTTGCTGACAGGCTGGAAAATTACACCAGTCTTGGTGAGATAAGCCTGTGTTCTTGGGCCTCTGCATATCCTCCATCTATGCCTTCAAGGCCACTTCCTTCCTGAGGCCATGATGGAAGCACTAGGATGGCTGAGGGCAGAGGCTGGTGGGCATCAATTAGTTGAGTCACTCAATCCATGTATTGGCTTAATATCTCATTCACAATGGATGGTCCCTTATGAGCATTAACATGTGCTACAAAGACCCTCATACTTGATGTGCACTCCAATAGGTCCAACAATATACCTCTTCCCCAGGCCTCCTTGTCTCTTGATCTTACTATGCTGCTCCTTCCAATCCCCTAATCCACCAGTCAAGTCATTCATCACTGCCTGTGAGTGGATGTATATTCTTACTTTGGGTTATGATATGGTTTGGCTGTGTCCCCACCCAAATCTCATCTTGAATTGTAGTTCCCGTAATCCCTGCGTGTCATGGGAGGGACCCAGTTGGAGATAATTGAATCACCGTGGCAGTTACCTCCATGCTGTTCTCATGATAGTGAGTGAGTTCTCACAAGATCTGATGGTTTTATAAGGGGCTTTTGCTTGGCACTTCTCCTTCCTGCCATCATGTAAAGAAGGATGTGTTTGCTTCCCCTTCCTCCATGACTGTAAGTTTCCTGAGACCTTCCCAGCCATGTGAAACTATGAGTCAATTAAACCTCTTTCCTCTATAAATTACCCAGTCTTGGGCAGTTCTTTGTAGCAGCATGAGAATGAACTAATATAGGTTACTTCTCTCTCCACCCAAAGTGTATGACCAATTGCATAGCCTGAATGTCTGCCCCCTAGAGGAATTCTTCTCACCACTCTTATCTCTGAGTGGGTCAACCATGCAACAGCAGTGCCTTTTCAGCTAGTACCAATATACTGAGCCAACCCATCCCTGAATCACACTCAGACCCTTTGTCCTTCTGTAATCTGTTGATAATTGACCCATGTTGCTATGTGAGATGAGCTGAGAAAAAGTGGATCATGTGGGTGTCTGGCTCCTTGCTCATGCAGCTTAGTTATTTGCTCTGGATCTGCCTGAACATGACCTTGGATGTGCCATTTCCACCTTTCAATGGATTGCTGCAGGCTCTGCTAAACCTTACGACTCTGGGTCTGACAGCATGCAGTTCATGATGGGCCGTTCTGACCACATGATCACTTGATGGCCCATAGTCAGAGGCACCATCTCACCACACCCTGGTAGCATGTGAGGGGCTGTTTTTTAAATGATGTCTAGTTCTCTGCTGCAGATACATAACTTGCTGCAGAACCCTGTATGTCTATGCTGAGATTCTCCTATTGGGGATCCACATGGTATCGCTTTCTAATTCTAATCCATGAGGTATGTCCATTCACTTGGCCCAGGCAGCAGTTCTGTATGTACTATAGCCCAAATATGCTGCAGTGCCCTTTTCTGCTCAGAGCCTCTATCAAAATTAACAGCTTGTTATTCATATCCAATAAATGGGTTGGAATGATATTCCCAAGTGTGAAATAGTCTACCTTCAAAACCAAAAGGGGTCTACCAAGCACTGTGCCTCTTTCTTTAGTAGTAAGATGTTCAAGGTGAAAAACTTGTTCCTGCTTTGGAGGGCCCATCCTGACGTGTCCCACACTTTTGGACTCCTAAAATTGTCATCACTGTGCAAACCTCTGAATCTTTATGGGACTTACTTCCCATCCTCATGAAGTGTGTATGTTTCACAAAGGCATCCCGAGTACTTGCCAGTTCATGCTGATCAGGTCTAATTAATGTGTTGTCATCAATAAAGTGGACCAATGTGACATTTGGAGGAATGTCCCAGATGGTCCAGTTCTCTTTTGGTTATAGTGAGACAGAGATCAGGAGAATTAACATAGTCCCTGGGTGGCCGGGCACGGTGGCTCACGCCTGTAATCTCAGCACTTTGGGAGGCCGAGACGGGCGGATCATGAGGTCAGAAGATCGAGACCATCCTGGCTAACACGATGAAACCCCATCTCTACTAAAAACACAAAAAAATTAGCCGGGCATGGTGGCGGGTGCCTGTAGTCCCAGCTACTCAGGAGACTGAGGCAGGAAAATGGCATGAACCCGGGAGGCAGAGCTTGCAGTGAGCCGAGATCGCACCACTGCACTCCAGCCTGGGCGACAAACAAACAAACAAACAAACAAACATAGCCCCTGGGCAAGAACGTGAATGAATGCTATGAATGTGAAGTATTTCTGATCCTTCTTCCTGTTGAGTAGGATAAAACCTCCTTTGCCAGATCTCTAGCCACATACTAGCGGCTGTGTTAACGTGCTTTAGTAGTAGGGATACTACATTGTTATAGTAGCTCCATTTGAGGTTATTACTTGGTTAATGTTGCAGCTGGCCACTGTGATACACCTTAAATCCAGGTGTGCAGGAGTCAATCTGGTAAATTACTTGGGAACATAATAGGAACCACCAGTGATGGATTTTTTTTTTTTTTTTTTTTTGAGACGGAGTCTCACTGTGTTGCCCGGGCTGGAGTGCAGTGGCCCGATCTCAGCTCACTGCAAGCTCACTGCAAGCTCCACCTCCCGGGTTCATGCTATTCTCCTGCCTCAGCCTCCCAAGTAGCTAGGAGTACAGGCACCTGCCACCATGCCTGGCTAATTTTTTTGTGTTTTTAGTAGAGATGGGGTTTCACCGTGTTAGTCAGGATGGTCTCGATCTACTGACCTTGTGATCTGCCCGCCTCGGCCTCCCAAAGTGCTGGGATTACAGGCGTAAGCCACCATGCCTGGCCGGATCTTTTGTTTTTGAGGATGGCACTCATCTTCGTCATTACCCCCGGGATGCACTATTGTTCTTGATATATGATATTGGCTAAGGTTGTGGGTGCAGTTTCAGGGTGACTCTTTGATCTTGGATCTCTACTGAGAAATTGAAACACACACACAAACACATGAAATCAAAGAACATACAGAAGGCTGAAACCAGCTACTCCAGTAATGGAGAGTCACAATCCCTTGCATTGTATGCATGTGCATGCTTTAAGGCCACACAGTTGGAATCAGAGGGCTAAAAAAGTCAGTTGAATAGCAGTTTACCAAACCAGGATGGGAAAGTTTCCCTGATAAGAGTTCATGAATAGCCTGGATGAGAGGTTAATTTTTGGGTGTGTATCATCCAAATAAAGGGAAGTTGCACTGGGCTGATGAGGTAATTGGAGGTGGGTGAGATTGGAAGCTGATCTTGGGGGACTGCTTTTTGCCTTGGAGGCAGAACTAACCAAGACGTGATCATAAATCTGTGCTCACTTCAGCCAGTGATGTCTTGAGACTGATTATCATTTACTTTTTGGAGAGCAGTCCCTTTATTTCTGATGCTTTTGAGATGTAAAGTCAATGACGATGCTGCTTAGCTAAAGAGTTTTTTTGTTAGTTTGTTCTGGCTAATTAATATGATTAGGGAGTTAAAAATTTGCAGAATTTCTTTATTTTTTTCTTTCTTTAGAGAAAGATGACAAAATTACTTTAAATAGTAGACCCTCTGATTTTGTGTGTCATCTCAAACATACTATAATAAATTATCTGGCACCTAGAATTCTATTTTAATAATATCTGTTGTTTTGTCTGCTTGGTATCCTCCTTCTGCAACAAAGCCCTGATTTTCAATGTTGAATCATCCTCCCTGACTTTTAGCAGATATGGTTAGTGGGACCACACCCAATGCTGGATGCAGGGCTGGGCACATAGAAGATACCTAGTCAGTCAGCATGTTCTGTCCCTGAGGCTAGTGCTCTTTCTCTACCCACATCCCTTCACCAGGTCAGTGCACCCATGCCCAGCTGCTGTGAGGCTTACCTACTGATAATCATAGGTGCACCCCTTTTCTAAAGAATTGGCTGGATGTTTTGCTCACATCTATAATCCCAGCACTGTGAGAGACTGTGGCAAGAGAATTGCTTGAGCCCAGGAGTTCAAGACCGGCCTGGCTACAAGGTCATTAACTAGAGTGGAATTTCAAAGCCTGATCTACCTCAGGATATGCTTGCCCTGCTGAGGGAGGGAGATGTTATATGTAAAGGAGCAGCAGGGCCTGAATAACAGGGATTAAGAGAACTGGTAGTGTGTACCTAGGAATAGATCTTAATGGCTAGGAGTCAAGGCTGGGTAGAAGGTGAGGCTGCGTAAGGAAGCTGTGATGGTTCATATTAGGTGTCAACTTGATTGGATTGAAGGACACCTAGATAGCTGGCATTGTTTCTGGGTGTGTCTGTGAGGGTATTGCCAGAGGATACTGACATTTGAGTTGTTGGTTTGGGACAGGAAGACCCACCCTCAGTGTGGGTGAGCATCATCCAATCTAGCTGCCAGGCTAGAATGAAGAAGGCAGAAAATAGGATAAGTTTGCTTGTTGAGTCTTCTGGCTTTCTTTCTTCTTCCCATGCCAGCCACTTGCTTCCACTCCTCCTGCCCTTGGACCTCAGACTCCAGTGGCTTCCCGAAAGCTCTTAGGCCTTTGGCCTCACACTGAAGATGCACTGTTGGCTTGGACTGAGCCACTACTGATTCTCTCTTTCTCCAGCTTGCAGACAGTCACCTTGTAACCATGTGAGGCAGTTTTCCCTAATAAACTCCTATATAGATAGATAGATAGAGATAGAGATATAGGATATATATATATATAGATGTAGAATATATATATCCTATACATCCTATTTGTTCTCCCCTTCTGGAGAACTCTAATACAGAAGACTTCTCATGGCGGGGGCATCTTTTACATAACACAAGATTTAACACCTGCAATGAGCCCCATAAGAAAGCTCTAATATACTGCTGCGAGGCTCTGGAAGCTTGGAAAAATGAATGGCCCACATTAAATGAATATTTATTCATTTAAATATTCATCTAGCTTCCTGCTAGAATTTTGGAGGTCCAACAACCCCTTTTTATGTTGTACTGGGTCTGCCTTTTCCACTCCAAACTGACTGACAGATTTCTCAGGAAATTTGTGGGTCTTTTTGTTTGCTTGCATAATGTGTTAACTACATTAGATGAAACCCTACAAATCTCTCTGGATAAACCCTTCACTATCTTGAGCTCCTGCTGAGAGGCTGAGGAACAATACTCTTAAGCTTCCTAGAGGTTTAATTGTTTGAGACAATCTGAGAGCAACACCCTTAATCTCTTTAAAGGGACCTTTGTGTGACTGAATATGACTGTGATCCTTTGGTCTCTCTGAGATTTTAACATTAGTTTGTATATACATAGAAATACGTAACTAATGCAGGGAGCATTTAGCATTCTCCACTACATAGTGGATTTAAAGGCAATTCCCTCTCATTATTCTTTGACTTAGTGTCTTGGTGATTCTCAAGCATTTATTTTTCCATGTAATTTTTGAAATCCTTCTAGCTAGCTCAAACACATTGTGTAAGAACTGCAGCAATATCCATACATTATTCATGTTGGGAGGATTTTTATTCCTATGATAGTGAGTCTCCCCATTCAGATATGGTGTCTCTCAATGTACTTAGTTTTAACGTCCACTACAAAATTTTATTCAAAATAAACTCACGTCTTTGATGTTATTTTTATTTCACTTTGAATTTAGTTGCTATTCAATGACATGTTTTCCATTTCCATTTCTGATTTCTGTTCATAGACAAAACATGTGCAACTATTTAACCAAATTTACTTATTTAAGATTGTTTTTGTTCCTTTTTTTTTTTTTCGAGACAGAATCTTGCTCTGTCACCCAGGCTGGAGTGCAGTGGCACCCTCAGCTCACTGCAAGCTCCACCTCCCGGGTTCACGCCATTCTCCTGCCTCTGCCTCCCAGGTAGCTGGGATTACAGGCGCCCGCCACCGCGCCCAGCTAATTTTTTGTATTTTTAGTACAGATGGGGTTTCACCGTGTTAGCCAGGATGGTCTCGATCTCCTGACCTCATGATCCGCCTGCCTCGGCCTCCCAAAGTGCTGGGATTACAGGCGTGAGCCACCACGCCCGGTCTGTTTTTCTTTTCTAAAATATCTTGGATGGTTTTGCCTATTTTCCAACATTTAAATTGATTATTTCAATTTTTTTTTTTTTTTTCAAAACGGAGTCTCACTCTATCACCCAGGCTGGAGTGCAGTCCTGTGATCTTGGCTCACTGCAACCTCTGCCTCCCAGGCTCAAGTGATTCTCCTGTCTCAGCTTCCCGAGTAGCTGGGATTACAGGTGCGCACCGCCATGCCTGGCTAATTTTCTTTTTGGATTTTTAGTAGAAACAGGGTTTCGCCATGTTGGTCAGGCTGGTCTCGAACTCCTGACCTCAAGTGATCTGCCCACCTCGGCCTCCCAAAGTGCTGGGATTACAGGCATGAGCCACCATGCCCAGCCCCAATTATTTCAATTTTTGATCTAATTATATTGAGCAGAATTTTGAAAAAAGATGTTTAATAATGGTGGCAGATGATATTTCTAGCTTGAAACTGATGGATAAAATTGGCTCTGTGTTTTACTCTTTAGTATAAAGCTTTCTCTTGATGACTAATCATATTTAATCATTTTACTTGGAAATTTTGAAAAAAGATCAGAAACAAGCTTTTTAGTATTTATTGATTTAATCATATTATCCTAGTTTAAATTATTGATTTAATATATTGTGATAGTTGAATTCTTTTTTAAATACTCTTAACTTTTTGGACAGTTTTGTACTTACAGAAAAATTAAGAAATTAGTACAAAGAGCACCTATATGCCCTGTACTCAATTGTCTCCTATAACCAACATCTTACATGAGTATGGTATATTTGCAACAATTACTCAACTAATATTGATTTGTTATTATCAGCTAGTGTCAATATTTTATCCAGATCGCCTTAGTTTTTGCCTAATATTATTTTCTGTTTGAGGATCTCATCCAGGACATCACATTACATTTAGTTGTCATGTTTCCTTATGCTCCGCTTGGCTGTGACAGTTTCTAAGACTTTTCTTGTTTCTGATGACCTTGACAGTTTTGGGGATACTGGTGAGATTTATTCTTGTTGATGCTGACCTTGATCACCTGGCTGAGATGGTGTCCATCACGTTTCTCCACAGAAAAGTCTGTCTTTCTTTCCCTTTCCTTACTGTACTCTTTGGAAGGAAGTCCTTATGTCAGAGGTGTTCAAACTAGGGTGACTCCATTTTGAATGAGGGCTAGGAAAGTGAGGCTGAGACTTCTTGGGCTGCATTCCCAGAAAGTGAGGGATTCCTAGCCCCTAGATGTTTATGGTTAAGGGAACAGATTAATGATGTTTACTAAACAGATGGAGACTTGGGAGTGTCCAGATATCCCGATATCTGGAGAACAAGGGCATTCCTAGTTTTGCTTTAAACATAATATCGATTCTTGCAAAATACAGTAATTAAGAAAATTAATCCTTTATCACAAACCCCTGTAGCAGAGCACATCTCCCCAAGATCTTTTTTTATCATATACATACATATTTGTGTGTATATATATACACATATGTATGTATTTATCAGATAAATACATATATGTATGTATTTATCGATATATACATATATGTATGTATTTATCAGATATATGTGTGTGTGTGTGTGTGTTTATACCAGTAATGTATCTACGGTGGAAGCGTTCCTCCTCTTGCTTTCAGGAATGCCCTGCTCTGTCTATGGAGTAGCTGTGCTTTCACTACTTTACTTTCTTTAATAAACTTGCTTTTGCTTTGCACTGCAGATTCATCCTGAATTCTTTCTTGTGTGAGATTCAAGAATCCTCTTTTAGGGTGTGGATCGGGATCCCGATCCCTTTCCAGCCCACACTTAAGGATTGGGGTGTTATGCTCTCCACTGTTTGAGGGTGAAATATCGACATCAATCATTTAGAATTCTTCTGCATGGGAGATTTGTCCCCCCTATTTATTTATTTGCTCAATCATTGTTCACAGATACTTATTTCATACTTTGGGTTAGAATCCAATGTTACTTTGTGGTGTTGCTCCAGTTATGCCTCCTTTAGCCACTGGAAGTTCTTTCACTTGCTCCTGTGTCCCTTTGACAAACTTCCATCAAAGTGGGTTTGGTTTTGTTTGGGAGCACTTCTTCATTTCCTGCCATTTCAAGAGATTCTGTGCTTACCTTCTCTATTCCTGCTGCAGTCCTCGAATCAGCCATTTGTCCAAGGAATCCTGGTCAGTTGAGTTTGTAATGTTGAAGCACCCTCTCATTCCTCAAACCCTAATTAGTTAAGGAGTACTATTCTTTTTCCATTTCATATTCTAATATTTTGATTACAATTTTTGTGTCTGTATCCCTATATAAAAATGGTATATACTCTCATTTTTTATATTTCTTACTAGTTTTAAAAATTTAAGCAATGTTAGCCTTATAAGATAAACAATGAAGCTTTGCACTTTTTCCAAGTAGTGTAATAGTTTAGGCATTGTAAGAATTGTTCCTTCTTTAAAGGCCAGAAAGAATTCAGGGATTAAAATCTTCTGGATCTATGACATTTTAAAATATCGGCCTTTATTATTTCACTCTCTGTATAGCTAATAATTCATTCAGGCTTTCTGTTTCTTCTGGGTCACTTTTGTTTATACTTTGACAAGAAATGTTTTTATTTCCCCTTCATTCCTGAAGATATTTTCACTGGGTATAGAATTAGGGTGAACAGTTCTTTTATTTCAGCCCTTGAAAATGTTAGCTATTTTCTTATTGTCCCACAAGTTCCTGGATCTCTGTTCATTTCTTTTTTCAGCTATTTTCTCTTTGTCGTTCAATTTGGGAAATTTGTAATAATCCATCTTCAAATTAATTGACTTTCCTCTGTCATCTCTGTTCTGCTATTGAGCCCATTCAATGAACTTACTTTAATTATATTTTCAGTTCTAAAATTTCAATTTTTTTCTTCTATGTGTTTTTTTCTTGAATTGTAATTTTAAAAATTTAAGTGTGTTCAGTTACTTGTTGAAGTATGTTCATGATAGCTGCAAAATCCTTGTCAGGGCTTTGTTGGGTATACATCACCTGAATAACATACATTTTTACCTATTAAGTAATTTCTCACCATCAACTCCCATCCCACCTCCTCACTCTTCCAAGTCAACATTGTCTATCACCCCACACTCTATGTCCATGTGTACACATTATTTAGCTCCCACCTATAAGTGAGAACATGCAGAATTTGTCTATGTCTGACTTTTTTCACTTAAGGTAATGGCTTCCAGCTTCATTCATGTTGCTGCCAAAGACATGATTTCATTCTCTTTTTATGACTGAATAGTATTCCATTGTGTATATGTACCACATTTTCTTTATCCAGTCATCTGTTGATGGATACATAGGTTAATTCCCTATCTTTTTTTTTTACAGAGTCTTGTTCTGTTGCCCAGGTTGGGGTGCAATGGTGAGATCTTGGCTCACTGCAACCTCCCCCTTCCGGGTTCAAGCTATTCTTGTGCCTCAGCCATCAGAGTAGCTGGGATTACAGGCATGCACCACCACGCCTGGCTGATTTTTTTTTTTTTTTTTTTTTGTATGTTTAGTAGAGATGGGTTTTCACCATGTTGGCCAGGCTGGTCTCAACTCCTGGCCTCAAGTGATCCACCTGCCTCGGCCTCTCAAAGTACTGGGATTACAGGTGTAAGCCACAGCACCTGGCTGATTCCATATCTTTGCTATTGTGAATAATGCTGTGATAAACATATGAGTGCAGTTATCTTTTTGATATAGTGATTTCTTTTCCTTTGGGTAGATGCCCAGTAGTGGTATTGCTAGATTGAATGGTAGTTCTATTTTCAGTTCTCTGAGAAATCTCCATACTGATTTCCATAGAGGTTGTACTAATTTACATTCTCACCAAACATGTATGACCTTTTCTCTACACCCTTGCCAACATCGGTTATTTTCATCTTTTTAATAATAGTCATTCTGACTGATGTAAAATGATATCTCATTGTGGTTTTAATTAGCATTTTTCTGGTGATTTGTGATGTTAAGCATTTGTTCATATGCCTCTTGGCCATTTTTATGTCTTCTTTCAAAAGTGTCTATTCATGTCCTTTGCCCATTGTTTAATGGGATTATTTGTTTTCTATTTTGTTGTTGTTGTTGCATTGCTTGAGTTCCTTGTAAATTCTGGACATTAGTCCCCTGTCATGCATAGTTTGCAAATATTTTCTCCCATTCTGCAGGTTGTCTGTTCACTCTGATGATTATTTCTTTTGCTGTGCAGAAGCCTTTTAGTTTAATGAAGTTCCATTTGTCTATTTTTGTTTTTGTTGTCTGTGCTTTTGAGGTCTTTGTCATCAATTTTTTGCCTAGATAAATGTCCAGAAGAGTTTTCCTCAGATTTTCTTCTAGTGTTTTTGTAGTTTCAGGTCTTACATTTAAATCTTTAATTCATCTTGTGCTGATTTTTTTATATGGTAAAAGATGGTGGTCCAGTTTCATTCTTCTGCAGGTGCCAATCCAATTATCCCAGCATCATTTATTGAAAAGGGTGTCCTTTCTCCACTGTATGTTCTTGTTGATTTTGTCAAAGATCAGTTGGCGGTAATATGTGGCTTTATTTCTGGATTCTCTTTTCTATTCCATTGATCTATGTGTCTATTTTTGTACCAGTATGATACTGCTTTGGTTACAGTATCACACTGGTATAATACAGCCTTGTATTATAATTGGAAGTCTGGTAATATGACGCCTTTAGCTTTGTTGTTGTTGTTTTATAATTGCCTTGGCTATTCTGGCTCTTTTTTGGTTACATGTTAATTTTAGCATGTTTTTTCTAATTCTCTGAAAAATGACATTGGTATTTAGATAGAGATCCCATTGAATATGTAGATTGCATTGGGCAGTATGACCATTTTAGTGATATTAAATCTGACCGATGAGCATGGGATATCTTTCTGTTTGTTTGTGTCATCTACAGTTTCTTTCATCAGAGTTATGTAGTTTTCCTTGTTAGATCTTTCACCTCCTTGGTTACTTGGTATTTTATTTTATTTTATTTTTGCAGCTATTATATATGGGATTGCCTTCTTGATTTGGTTCTCAGCTAGATCCTTATTGGTGTATAGAAACACTACTGATTTTTATACATTGATTTTGTATTCTTAAGCGTTCCTGAATTCATTTATCAAGTCTAAGAGTTTTTTGGTGGAGTCTTTAGGTTTTTCTAGATATAGAATCACATCATCAGTGAACAGGAATATTTTGACTTATTTTACAATTTGGATGCCTTTTATTTCTTTCTCTTGCCTGACTGCTCTGGCTAGGACTTCCAGTACTAATTAATATGTTGAATAGGAGTGGTGAAAGTAGGCAACCTTGTTTTGTTTCGGTACTCAGACAGAATGCTTTCAGCTTTTCCCCATTCAGGATGATGTTGGCAGTGGGTTCGTCATATACGGCTTTTATTAATTTGGAGTATGTTCCTTCTATACCTAGTTTATTGAGGGTTTTTATCATGAAGAGATGCTGAATTTTATCAAATGCTTTTTCTGCATTTATTGAGATGATCATATGGTTTATCGTCTCTAATTCTGTTGATAAGATGTATCACATTTATTTATTGATTTGCATATGTCGAAGCATCCTTTGCACCCCTGGGATGAATCCCACTTGACCATGGGGTGTTACTTTTTGATGTGCTGTTGGATTTGGTTTGCTAGTACTTTTTGAAAACTTTTGCATCTATGTTGATCAGGAATATTGTTGTGGAGTTTTCTTTCCTCATGTGTCATGGTCTGTCTGATTTTGGTATAAGGTATTACTGGTCTCATAGTATGAGTTAGAGAGAACTCATTTCTCCTCAAATTTTTTTTGGAACAGTTTCAGGAGGACTTGTATTAGTTCTTCTTTGTACATTTGATAAAATTCAACTATGAATCCATCTGGTCCTGGGCTTTTCTTTCTTGGGAGATCTTTTATTACTGATTTAATCTAGCTATTCATTATTCATCTGCTTAGGTTTACTGTTTCTTCCTGGTTCAATATTGGGAGGTTGCATGTTTCTAGGAATTTATTCATCTCCTCTAAGTTTTCTAGTTTGTAAGCACATAGTTGTTCATAATAGTCTCTGATGATCTCTTGTATTTCCATGGTATCAGTTGTAATGTCTCCTTTATCTTTTCTGATTTTGTTTATTCAGATTTTCTCTTTTCTTGGTTAGTCTACCTAGTAGTTTATCAATCTGTTTATCTTTTTGAAAAACAAGCTTTTCATTTCATTGATCCTTTGTATTTTTTTGTCTGCATTTCATTTAGCTCTGCTCTGATCTTTGTTACTTCTTTTCTTCTGCTAACTTTATATTTGGTTTGTTCTTGTTTTTATAGCTTCTTGATGTGTGACGTTAGGTTGTTAACTTGTAATCTTTCTTTTTTTTTTTATGTAGGCATTTAATACTATAAACTTTACTCAGCACTGCTTTTGCTGTATCCCACAGGTTTTGGTATGTTTTGTTTTCATTTTTATTTGTTTCAAAAAATTTTAAAATTTCCAGCTGGGCATGGTGGCTCATGCCTGTAATCCCAGCAGTCTGGGAGGCTGAGGCGGGTGGATCACCTGAGGTCAGGAGTTCGAGACCAGCCTGACCAACGTGAAGAAACCCTGTCTCTACTAAAAATACAGAATTAGCCGTTGTGATGGTGCATGACTGTAATCCCAGCTACTTGGGAGGCTGCAGTGGAATTGCTTGAACCTGGGAGGCAGCAGTTGCGGTGAGCCAAGACTGTGCCATTGCACTCCAGCCTGGGCAACAAGAGTAAAAATCCATCTCAAAAAAAATAAAAAAAAATTTTTTTACATTTCTATCTTAATTTCTTAATTGATGCAATGATCATTCAGGAGCATGTTGTTTAATTTCCATGTATTTGTGTAGTTTCCAAAGTTCCTCTTGGTATTTATTTCTAGTTTTTATTCCACTGTGGTCTGAGAAGAACTTGATATGATTTTAATTTTTAAAAATTTGCTTTGGCCGGGCACTGTGGCTCATGCCTGTAATCCCTGCACTTTGGGAGTCCGAGGCGGGTGGATCACCTGTGGTCAGGTGTTTGAGACCAGCCTGGCCAACATGGTGAAACCCCGTCTCTACTAAAAATACAAAAATTAGCCGGGCGTGGCAGCAGGTGCCTGTAATCCCAGCTACTCAGGAGGCTGAGGCAGGAGAATCACTTGAACCTGGGAGGCGGAGGTTGCAGTGAGCTGAGATCGCACCATTGCACTCCAGCCTGGGAGGCAAGAGCAAGACTTTGTCTCAAAAAAAAAAAAAAAAAGTCCCTCTCCCCCTCCCGCTCCCCCTCTCCCTCCTTCGGTCTCCCTCCTTCGGTCTCCCTCTGTTGCCGAAGCTGGACTGTACTGCGGTGATCTCGGCTCGCTGCAACCTCCCTGCCTCGGGCTCCTGTGAATCTCCTGCCTCGGCCTGCCTAGTGCCTGGGATTGCAGGCGCGCGCCGCCACGCCTGACTGGTTTTTGTGTTTTTGGTGGAGACAGGGTTTCGCCGTGTTGACCGGGCTGGTCTCCAGCTCCTGGCCTCGAGTGATCTGCCCGCCTTGGCCTCCCGAGGTGCTGGCATTGCAGACGGAGTCTCGCTCACTCAGTGCTCAATGTTGCTCAGGCTGGAGTGCAGTGGCGTGATCTCGGCTCGCTACAACCTCCACCTCCCAACCGCCTGCCTTGGCCTCCTAAAGTTGCTAAGATTACAGCCTCTGCCCCGCCGCCACCCCGTCTAGGAAGTGAGGAGCGCCTCTGCCCGGCCGCCCATCGTCTGGGATGTGAGGAGCCCCTCTGCCCAGCTGCCCCGTCTGGGAAATGAGGAGCACCTATGCCCAGCTGCCATCCCATCCCGTATAGGAAGTGAGAAGCGTCTCTGCCCGGCCGCCCATCGTCTGGGATGTGAGGAGCGCCTCTGCCCGGCCGCCCCATCTCGGAAATGAGGAGCGCCTCTGCCCGGTAGCTCGGTCTGGGAGGTGAGGGGCGCCTCTGCCCGGCCGCCCCGTCTGGGAGGTGAGGAGCGCCTCTGCCCGGCCGCCCCGTCTGGGAGGTGAGGAGCGCCTCTGCGCGGCCGCCCCGTCTGGGAGGTGAGGAGCGCCTCTGCCCGGCTGCCCCGTCTGGGAAGTGAGGAGCGCCTCTGCCTGGTCGCCCCTTCTGGGAGGTGAGGAGTGACTCTGCCCGGCCGCCACCCCGTCTGGGAGGAAGTGAGGAGCACCTCTGCCCGGCCGCCCCGTCTGGGAGGTGAGGAGCGCCTCTGCCCGGCCGCCACCCCCTCTGGGAGGAAGTGAGGAGCACCTCTGCCCGGCCGCCCCGTCTGGGAGGTGAGGAGCGCCTCTGCCCGGCCACCCCATCTGGGTAGTGAGGAGCGCCTCTGCCTGGCCGCGACCCCGTCTGGGAGGTGAGGAGCACCTCTGCCCGGCCGCAAGCCCGTCTGGGAAGCGAGGAGCGCCTCTGCCTGGTCGCCCCCTCTGGGAGGTGAGGAGCGTCTCTGCCTGGCTGCCCCCTCTGGGAGGTGAGGAGCGCCTCTGCCCGGCCACCCTGTCTGGGAAGTGAGGAGCGCCTCTGCCTGGTCGCCCCCTCTGGGAGGTGAGGAGTGCCTCTGCCCGGCCGCCACCCCGTCTGGGAGGAAGTGAGGAGCACCTCTGCCCAGCCACCTCATCTGGGTAGTGAGGAACGCCTCTGCCCGGCCGCGACCCCGTCTGGGAGGTGAGGAGCGCCTCTGCCCGGCCGCCCCGTCTGGGAAGTGAGGAGCGCCTCTGTCCGGCCGCCACCCCGTCTGGGAGGAAGTGAGGAGCGCCTCTGCCCGGCCGCCACCTCTGGGAAGTGAGGAGCGCCTCTGCCCGGCGGCCCCATCTGGGTAGTGAGGAGCGCCCCTGCCTGGCCGCCCATCGTCTGGGAGGTGAGGAGCGCCTCTGCCCGGCCACCCCATCTGGGTAGTGAGGAGCGCCTCTGTCCGGCCGCCACCCCGTCTGGGAGGAAGTGAGGAGCGCCTCTGCCCGGCCGCCACCTCTGGGAAGTGAGGAGCGCCTCTACCCGGCGGCCCCATCTGGGTAGTGAGGAGCGCCTCTGCCTGGCCGCCCATCGTCTGGGAGGTGAGGAGCGCCTCTGCCCGGCCACCCCATCTGGATAGTGAGGAGCGCCTCTGCCCGGCTGCGACCCCGTCTGGGAGGTGAGGAGCGCCTCTGCCCGGCCGCCCCGTCTGGGAAGTGAGGAGCGCCTCTGCCCGGCCACCCCGTCTGGGAAGTGAAGAGTGCCTCTGTCCGGCCGCCACCCCATCTGGGAGGAAGTGAGGAGCACCTCTGCCCGGCCGCCACCTCGGGGAAGTGAGGAGCGCCTCTGCCCGGCGGCCCCATCTGGGAAGCGAGGAGCGCCTCTGCCCGGCCGCCCCGTCTGGGAAGTGAGGAGCGCCTCTGCCCGGCCGCCCTGTCTGGGAGGTGTACCCAACAGCTCCGAAGAGACAGCGACCATCGGGAGTGGGCCATGAGGACGATGGCGGTTTTGTTGAAGAGAAGGGGCGGAAGTGTGGGGAAAAAGAAAGGAGAAATCAGATTGTTGCTGTGTCTGTGTAGAAAGAGGTGGGCATAGGAGACTCCATTTTGTTCTGACTAGGAGAAATTCTTCTGCCTTGGGATGCTGTTGATCTATGGCCTTTCCCCCAGCCCCGTGCTCTCTGAAGCATGTGCTGTGTCAACTCAGGGTTAAATGGATTAAGGGCGGTGCAAGATGTGCTTTGTTAAACAGATGCTTGAAGGCAGCATGCTCTTTAAGAGTCATCACCACTCCCTAATCTCAAGTACCCAGGGACACAAACACTGCAGAAGGCCGCAGGGACCTCTGCCTAGGAAAACCAGAGACCTTTGTTCATGTGTTTTATCTCCTGACCTTCTCTCCACTATTATCCTATGACCCTGCCATATCCCCCTCTCCGAGAAACACCCAAGAATGATCAATAAATACTTCATAAAAAAAAAAAAAAAAAGAAAACTAGTAAGGAGGAAAAGGTCCAATATTTGGAAAAACAGCAGGTTTAGAGGAAGTACATAGAATCTAAGAACAAATGATGTTTATTTTGTTAGACTCACATGTAATTATTTTGTACTTCCCTGATTTTGCTTTATCTTTGTTAATGCTATAATTAAAAACACATTTGGGTAAAAAAAAAAAATGTTTATCACAGAGCTTGCACATATTAATTGTTCAATATAAGATGGCTGTTTCTATTACCATTATATTACACATAATAATATATATATAGTCATTATTTTATCCCTACAACTTTGCAGTCCTGGAAAAGACCATACCTTAAGCTGTTTCAGACCATGTCATTCTGCTCAAAACCTTCCAATGGTTTCTCGTCTCCCTCAGAATCAAAATAAAATTTTTTACAGTGAAAACAAAAAAGAAGAAATTTATCTAGGCAGCTTTTCAACCTAATTAGTCACTTATATTTTCCTAGGAAACTATGTATTTCCTTAAGTTCATCAAATTTGTTGACAGAGCCTGTAGTCTCAGCTACTTGGGAGGCTGTGGTGGAAGGATCATTTGAGCCCAGTAGTTCAAGGCTGCAGTGAGACAGGATCGCACTACTGCACTCCAGCCTGAGTGACAGAGCAAGATCCTGTCTCAAAAAAAAAAAAAAAAAAAAAAAATTTGTTGACAGAGCATAAGCATTTTCCCATATGCTATATAAGGAATGGTGGAGACAGAATGAACATTTGTTCAACAGCTGCTATATGCCAAACATGATGCTTCATATTTTATTTATATTGTCTCGTTTAATTAAATTCTCATATTGATTCTGTTGAGGATGTATCATTATCCCCATTTTCTAGATGAGAATACTGAGGCTTGGGAAAATGAGGTAATAATATGCCCAAGATCATGGCATACGGAGCCAGAATTGTAATTCAGGCAGGTCCGTATGATTTCAGAACTGGTTCTTTCATGTATTACTCCTGGCTTTCTCCAAATAGTTTCACAATCATTATATTTATTGACTAAGAAATAGTTGCTTGAGAAAACGTGTCATCATTTTCTTTCCCTCCCCCAATTATTAGGGTAATTTTCATTTTTTACTATAATAAATGGATATAAAAAGAAAAAAAAAGAAAAAATTTGTTTTGTGGCTTGATAGAGGTTTGTGTGGGAGAATATTCCATGTGCTGATGAGAAGAATGTATATTCTGCAGTTGTTTGGTAGAGTGTTCTGTAAATGTCTGTAAAGTCCAATTTAAGTTCAATGTTTCTTGGTCGATTAACCATTTCTTAAACTGCCTGTATTTCATGTAGTTTGTGAGTCCATTCGCCATTGTTTGAACCTCTGAATCTATCTCATTGTGCCTTTGTCCCATTTTTTAATGTTTCTGCTAAGCCACAACCTATCCCATACTTGTGAGGTCCTGAAAATATCCCCCCCAACTTATCCCTTTGATATTTTGCAGATTTCTTTCTCATCATAGAAGTAAAATTAGATGAGCATCAAGTCAAAGAGAAGTAGGTTTACATGTCAGTGTGAGTTAAACTATGTTGTAACTTCTGTTCACAGACTAAGAGAGATGGAGTCTTTCCTCTTGGATGACATCAGCTCTGTGATACAGAACAAAGGCATTGAGAGAATCATCTCACCAATGATCGTTCAGCTTTGCCATCTGCTTATCTCAATGGAGAGGAAAGAAGTGGAGAATGAAGTATTTGCCTCATTGGAGAAGACGGCTGAGGAACTGGCGAAAGCTTGTGAAGACTTCGTGCGAGTTGCCAAAAGGTAATTCTTTCAAAGAACACAATAAATTTTCACTCTGACAAATTTGCAGAAGAAAGAAAGTGTAACTAGAGACTTATTATAATCTTTTTAAGTGCTTTTGGAAATAATTCAGATGAGAAAAAATTAATAAAACACAAAGATACAAAGCAAATTTATTTAATAGGTTGTTATTTATTACTTGGGGCATAATTTAAGTATGCAAACATTTGAGAATTAGTTGACTGAGTTTTCCACTGAGAACAAGTTCTGCGTGCCATCAGAGGGTTTCTAGATTATTATTTCATTTCACAGATGAATTATTTTCTATTATAGGGATAAGAATTTTCAGAGTTGTCTAAACACAGTTTTCATGTCTGTCTTTTAGTGCATTTGACCCTGATTCTTTATTAGTAAACCTGCATGCAAATTATTTTCATAATAAGTTTTAATTCCAGGGTCAGTACAAAGTAGCCTAGTTATAACAACAAAACCGAACTCTATTAATAAAAACTGAATACCACTAAAAAATGTTACTTTTTTCTTTTTCGCCCAAAACTTCATGTAGGTGTTGGAGCAAACTGCCTATGTTTGAATCTTAGCAACACCATCAATTTAATGCAATCCTATAAAAATTCCACAAGCTTTCTTTTTTAAATGGAGCTTGAAAAGTTGATACCAAACTCCATATGAAAAAAATTAAACGTAAGAACAACTAGGAGAACCCTGGAATAAAAAGCTGTGGAGAGAGAATAGCTTGTCAGGGATTAAAAACACATTCTAGATCTTCTTTTAGGAAAGTGTGTGATACCGTCATATGAAGAGACAGATTGACCACTGGAACAGAATAAAAAGCCCAGAAACACACAACTACACATGGATCTGTACACCACAAAGAGTGGACTTTAGTGCATGCAAATTTGAAAAATGAACCAGGCTGGCCGGGCGGGTGGCTCACGCCTGTAAACCCAGCATTTTGGGAGGCCGAGGCAGGTGGATCGCCTGAGGTCGGGAGTTCAAGACCATCCTGGCCAGCATGGTGAAAGCCTGTCTCTACTAAAAATACAAAAATTAGCCGGGCGTGGTGGCGGGCGCCTGTAGTCCCAGCTACTCTGGAGGCAGAGGCAGAAGAATCGTCTGAACCCAGGAAGCGGAGGTTGCAGTGAGCCAAGATAGCGCCATTGCACTCCAGCCTGGCGACAGAGTGAGACTCCGTCTCAAAAAAAAGAAAAGAAATGGGCTGTTAGGAAGTCCTGTGGAGAAAGCAGGCTATAACAAATGAGTCTAACAATATTACAAACGCATGATATAGCCTCACTGAAAGAGTTGCAGGGAGAAGGAGCTGACCTAAGCAACTTTGGAAGACAGCCTTTGACTGGATACTGTAAAACTAAAGAAAATTGTATATTAACACAGTATTCTAGGTAGTAAATTTGTTTCTCAGTAATTTTGAAACTACAAGTATAATAAATAGATAAATATGTTGTAGATAATGAAAGTCGGGGTCTCACTCTCAGAGAAAAAAGTTACAAATAAGCAAGGGGGGAAAGTTAGAATGAGCCCTGTGGAGTAGAGTGGGAGGTATCAGTATGAATGTGTATAATACACTAATCTGTGTTTAGCTATATTTTTTCGCTCTGTCTTCTGAGAAGCCCTAGAAGCAGTGACACCCCAGTATTTCTGGAGAAATGCCTGAGAAATTCTAGGTCTGGAGCCAGGAATACACAAAATAAGGCTGGAACATCTTGTAGCACCAGAAGGAAAAGAAAGGATGGAGGCGTGTAAGAAGGACATGTGGTGGGCTGAATAATGGCCCCCAAATATGTCCAGATCCTAATCCCCAAAACCTATGAATATGTTACTTACATGGCAAAGGGACTTTGCAAATATGGTTAAGAACCTTTAGATGGGAGATGATCCTGGATGATCTGGGGGCCCGAGGGAGTCACAGTCGTCCTTATAAGAGGGATGCAGGAGGATCAGAGAGAGGAGAAAAGGAATGTGAGGATGGAAACAGAGATCAGAGTGATGTGCTTTGAAGATGGAAGAACAGGCCACAAGTGAAAGTACACGGGCAGCCGCAGAACCTGTGAGAAGCAAGGAAACAGATTCTCCTCTCAGAGCCTCCAGAAGGAGCCAGCCTTGCTGACACCTGACTCTGGTCCATTGAGTTCACTTTAGACCTCTGACCTCCAGGACTGTGAGATAATAAATTCCTGTTGTTATAAAATTTGTGGCAATTTGTTATAGCAGCAATGGAAAGCAAATACAGGACACAGCCAGTCTGAAAGAGCCTATGGCTGAAGCTAGACCAATTAGAGCAGTAAAATAAGTAATGAGAGGTGAAGCCAGCTGGACTTCCTGGGTGGAGTGGGGACTTGGAAAACTTTTCTGTCTTACAAGAGGATTGTAAAATGCACCAATCAGCACTCTGTAGCTAGGATTCTAAAACACACCAATCAGCACTCTGTAAAATGCACCAATCAGTGCTCTGTAAAACGCACCAATCAGCAGTCTGTGAAATGCACCAATCAGCACTCTGTAAAATGCACCAATCAGCAGGATCCTAAAAGTAGCCAATCTCAGGGAGGATTGAAAAAAGGGCACTCTGATAGGACAAAAACCAAACATGGGAGGAGGACAAATAAGGGAATAAAAGCTGGCCATCGCAGCCTGCAGCGGCAACCTGGTGGGGTCCGCTTTCATGGTGTGGAAGCTTTGTCCTTTTGCTCTTCACAATAAAGTTTGCCACTGCTCACTCTTTTGTGTTCGTGCCATCTTGAAGAGCTGTAACACTCACCAAAAAGGTACATGGCTTCTTTCTTGAAGTCAGCAAGACCGAACCCACTGGCAGGAACCCACCCTGAACACGGTAACAATAGTATTGAATATAAACTAAACAATAAAATAAATATCCATGAACATATACTACCTTCTACACAATAGGGAGGGAATTCTACACTTCAAAAGCGCCACGCACGAAAGACAAGAAAAGCCCAACAACCAGTCAACAATTGAAGACTGAGAAAACATGATTAAATGCCACATGATATCCTGGCTGCATCCTGCAACAGAAAAGTGACGTTAGCGGAAGAACTGGTGAAACCCAAATAAAATTCGTCATTTAGTTAGGAGTGGTGTACCAATATTAATTTCTTAGTTTTGATAAATGTACCGTGATGGTATAAGGGAAGATGGGTAAAAGGTACACAGAGTAAGGCCACAGGCATTTACCTTGAAGATATGCTTCCATGAGTATGTTAATACATACATATATATATAAGGTTATTTATGTCAGCATTAATTGTAATTGCAGGCCAGGAGTGGTGGCTCATACCTGTAATCCCAACACTTTGGGAGGCCAAGGCGGGTGGATCACCTGAGATCAGGAGTTTGAGAGCAACGTGACCAACATGGTGAAACCCTGTCTCTACTAAATACAAAAAATTAGCTGGGCATGGTGGCACACGCCTGGAGGCTGGAGGCAGGAGAATGGTTTGAACCCAGGAGGCGGAGGTTGTAGTGGGCTGAGATTGCACCACTGCACTCCAGCCTGGATAACAAGAAGGAAACTATGTCTCAAAAAAAAAAAATTGTAATTGCAAAACATCTGGAGCGACACAGACGCCAACACATAGGAAATTCATTGAATAAACATTCAATGATTCAATATTCATTGAATAGTACATCCACACATTGGAATATTATACAGCTGTTAAGAAAAAAAACAAGGACGATCTTTATAAGCAGATCTGGAGTGATTTCCAAGATATAATGTATGTGAAAAAAACTAAGGAAATATGTAGTGTGTATGGTAGATGCTGTGATGCAGCACCGAGATCTCTTTGGGAACTGAGGACTTAGTGCTGCTGGCCGAAAGCCCTCGGATGTCAAACCACTGTGGGGTCTGCCTCTACTGAAAAGAACTGGCTTGCCTAAGGGTACATTTTTTCCTAGGGTGGCCCACGTTTAATGACTGATAGACGCGTCGTATAAAGACCCCTGGCTTTTCGCCTAACATGGGACAACTCTGAAGGGCCATCCCAGTTTCAGAACTCTCCATAAGGTTAGCTGAGGCTCTGCTGAGGCCGCACGGCAGCTCAGCTTATCCCTCTGTCCAATCCTGCTCTGTCCCTTTCCTTCCTAGGGGTTAATCTTAGGACACTTTCTAGTAAATCTCCTGCTCACTAATCACCATCTCAGTGTCTGCATCCCAGAGCCAGCCTGTGACAGTATGCTACCTTTTGTATAAGAAATAAGGAAGAAATTAGCAAATATATACAATTGTCTTCTTGTTATCAAAGAAACACAGCAAAGGTAAAGCTGACACTTTTTTTCAGAGGTTCCCTACTGAAGTCAGTACGCTGAGATGGAGGCGAACAGGAGAGAGGGACACTCTCTGGCTATATGTTTTTATGTAATTTTCACTTTGGGAACCATATTAACATTTTCTATGTATGCAAAAACATTTAAATCTTCAGGATGGGGAAAAACAAAACATAAACTAATGTATCTAAATGGATTATAAGTTAATGACATAATCACACTGAGGAAAAATAAAAAGAGTGATGGCAAATAACTTTTAAACAAGGTACTTTAATACCAACCTTCAGTCTAAAGGCGAAGAAACCTGCAAACTTATATTGAACTCCACTTTGTGAGTTTTAAAAATGGTATCGGTTAGAAATTCTGAAATTACTTCCTGCGTTCTCTACTCATAGAACAAATGAGTAAATGTACTGAGGATACTGGGAGGCAGGTTTCTCACTAATGGAGAAGGGAGATTATAAATATGGAATGAGGGTAGGATAGGGAGATCCCTGTGGTGTTGTATTAAAATCGGAGGTATCAGCATGAACTCATATTTGTGTGTCTATACACTGGCGCATGTGTATTTCCTTCCTCTGTCCACTGGGAAGACTCAGAGGCAATGATACCCAAAGAGCAATGAGCCTACCTGTTACCCAGATCTTAGTTTCTAAATACCATTTGTTACCAAAAGAGCCTGGAATCTTTGGAGAAACAGCTGATTCTTAGACGGGGGTAAGAAAAAATAAATGATGAACTTGGAATACCTTGTTTGCAAAAAAGTAAGAAAAAGATTTTTTAGAAAAACTGATGGGAACATATCAAAAAGACACAAGGAGTCAACTTGAAGGGGCAAATTTGGGACAAATATGGCCCAATACAGGATAATATGAGCATTAAAATAACATAATGATAATGGATTACAACCCAGGAAATAAAGTAAGAATTGATGAGTTCATTATGATAATAAATGAATAAATAAAGAAGGGGATACTCTTCCTTATAGTAGCATGACAACGAATGTAGAAGGAAATCATGCAGTTAGATAATTATCATTTGGCAACTATCATAAGAACTGTTTTAGGCAATATTATTTACAGATGCTAAAATTAGTGGGCAAAAGTTGAACAAGGAGCTGGATGCTTATATTGTCTCAAGGTGGCTTCCTGCAAGGTTTTCATTACTTACAAAGGGGAAAATAGTTTTACAGAGGAGAGTTGTGGCAGGTATCACCTTATCCACGTGATCTAAGTTAATGTTACTATTATTGGGACAAAAACAGCCTCACGTGCCAGCTGATGCAATGCACTGAGAAGAACACGGTGTCACTCCTGGAGAATTACTTCCCAAATGTATAACCTGAATCTATTAATAAAACATCAGACAGACCCGAATTGAAGGACTTTCCACAAATAACTGGCTTGTACTCTTTCTAAAATATCAAAGGTCAAGAAAGAGAAAATCTCAGGGACTCTTCTAGAGATAATTAAGCCCTGGGGGACACTGTGCACTTGCCTAGTTTCAACTGATTGGAGCTCTTCTTTCTGGGATTCCTCCAAGTGGGTTGGGGGCTGGTTTCTGATGGTCTAGCCCTAATTGCATTAGGGATCAAGGAATCATGTTCGAAGAGGTCCTCTGAATTGGAGCTGACTCATCCTAAAAAGAGAAGCAAAGCAGAGAAAAGGGTATTATAGTGATCCATGTGGAACATTCTGAAAATGTAGCTGTTTATTTTTTTAATTGACAATAATTGTATATTTTCATGGGAGGTACATAGTGATGTGATACAATGTATAGTGATCAGATCAGGGTAATTAGCATATTCATCATCTGAAACATTTGTCATTCTTTTGTTGGGAACATTGAATTATCCTCCTTCTAGCTTTTTGAAACCATATATTATTGTTAACTATAGTCATTGTACAGTGGTACAGAACACAAGAATTTAGTCCTTCAATCTAGGTGTAATTTTGTATTCTTTAACACGTCTCTCCCTGGCCATCCTTTCCCCCTACTCTTCCCACCCTCAGTTCTACTTTTTACTTCTATGAGATCAATTTTTTTTTTAGCTTCCACATGAGTGAGAATATGTGGTGTTTAACTTTCTGTTCCTGGCTTATTTCACCTAACATGATGTTCTCCAGTGGTTGTGTTACTAAAACACCAGGGTTTCAGTCCAGGTTCTGCTGCTTACCACAAAGAAAGCCAACCACTGAGACAACAATTATTGCCAAGGAAGAAGGTTTTAATCAGGTGCTGCAGCCTAGGAGATGGGAGATTAGTCTCAAATCCATTTCCCTGACCAATTAAAATTAGGGGTTTATATAGCAGAGAAGAAATCCAACAGTGAGTAAGAAAACAAGAACTAGGGAGGGCAAGAACTAGGGAGGGGCAAGGAAGCAATCATGATGAATGGGAGGCCTGGTGTCTCATGTCTGGATGTGGTGATCTGGTGAGTTTCTGTCTTCCATGCTTTTTGAAAGGCCTGGGGGGGGGTCCTTTCCTAAGGAAGGAATTCAGATAAAAGAAATGTAAGTTTCAAGTTTTAGGACCAGAAGGGTCAATTTCTATGTTTACTCCTGACCACCCCCTACCCCCCCCCCCCCAAAAAAAAACTGTCTATGGGAGTATTGGGTCAGTTTCAGTTGGTGGAATCCAGTTCTTTGTCATTATAGGGCTGAAGTTCCTGTTTCCTTGTTGTCAGCCAGGGGCTGCAGGTCTTTGCTCTTGGAGGCTGCCTGCATTCTATATGGCCCCCTCCAGCAATGGCAGGTCAAATTCCCCTCATGCTTTGAAACCCTCTAACTTCTCCTTCTGCTGCATCTCTCTCACTCACTTGTCTGCCAACCTTTTCTGCTTTTAAGGACTCATGTGATTACATTGGGCCCACCTGGATAGACCAGAACCCACTCCCTATTTAAAGGTCTCAATTGCATCTGCAATGTCCCTCCACAGCAGTACCTAGATTTGAGTTTGTTTGACTAACCAGGGGACAAGAATCTTGAGGGGGGAGGCACGGGGGCAGGGACAGGATGCATCTTTAGAATTCAGTCAACCACAGTGCTTTATAGTTAGCTGTAGTGCACATTCTCAGATTGGTAACAGTTAAGAAACTTTGAAATATTGGCTTTGCATTAGATAATGGTACAGATGGTCCCCATTTACCATGGTTCAATTTACAATTTTTCCACTTTATGATGGGACAAAAGTGATATGCATTCAGTAAAAACTGTACTTTGAGTACCCATACAACCATTCTGTTTTTCACTGAGTACGGTAGTCAATAAATTATATGAGATACTCAACACTTTATTATATAGGCTTTGTGTTAGATGAGTTTGCCCAATTGTAGTCTAATGTAAGTATTCTGAGCATGTTTAAGGTGGCCTAGGCTAAACTATGATGTTTGGCAGGTTAGGTGTATTTGCATTTTCATGTTTTGTTTTTTTATTTTTTTCTTAGAGATAAAAGAGTTTCAGTGTGGTGGCTCATGCCTGTAATCCCAGCACTTTGGGAGGCCGAGGAGGGTGAATTGCTTGAGCCCACAAGTTCGAGATCAGCCTGGGCAACATGGCGAAACCCTGTTTCTACCAAAAATACAAAAAATGTGCCAGGCACGGTGGCTTGCGCCTGTGGCACCAGCTACTTGGGAGGCTGAGGTGGGAAGATCGCTTCAGCCCAGGTGGTGGAGGTTGTAGTGAGCTGAGATTGTGCCACTGCACTCCAGCCTGGGTGACCCTGTCTCAAAAAAAAAAAAAAAAAAGAGAGAGAGTTTCTGTTGCCCAGGCTGAATTGCAGTGGCATGATCTCAGCTCATTGCAACCTCCACCTCCTGGGCTAAAGCAATCCTCCCACCTCAGCCTCCTGAGGAAATGGGACTACAGGTTTGTGTCACCACACCCAGCTAATTTGTGTGTGTTTTGTTGTTGCTGTTTTTGAGACGGAGTCTCGCTCTGTCGCCCAGGCTGGAGTGCAGTGGCGCGATCTTGGCTCACTGCAAGCTCCGCCTCCCGGGTTCACGCCATTCTCCTGCCTCAGCCTCCGGAGTAGCTGGAACTACAGGCGCCCGCCATCACGCCCGGCTAATTTTTTTTTTTTTTTGTATTTTTAGTAGAGACGGGATTTCATCGTGTTAACCAGGATGGTCTCAATCTCCTGACCTCGTGATCCGCCGGTCTCGGCCTCCCAAAGTGCTGGGATTACAGGCGTGAGCCACCGTGCCCGGCTGCTAATTTGTTTTTTTAAAGACAGGGTCTCACTATGTTTCCCAGGCTGGTAAATGCATTTTCAATTTACAATATTTTAACTTACAATGAGTTTCTTGGAACAGACACATAAAATCAATGTTTAATTTTATAATTCTGATGATTGTTCTGTAGTTTTGAGAATGAATACCTTCATTAGTATTTAGTGTGGACTTAGGGAATCCACATTAAATCATTCTGGGATAAAGGGGTATCATCGCTGGGACTGTCTACACACACACACACACACACACACACACACACACTCCACAGAGACAGTGAGAAAAGCAAATGTGCAAAAATCATAACAATTGGTTAATCTAATTAAAGGATATATTGGAGCGGCAGTCCCAACCATTTTGGCACAAGGGACTGGTTTCATGGAAGATAATTTTTCCATGGATGGGTGATGGGGGTGTTGGGGAGGGGGTGGATGGTTTCCGGATGAAACTGTTCCACCTCAGGTAATTAAGCATTAGATTCTCATAAGGAGGGTACAATGTAGATCCTTCGTGTATAGAGTTCACAATAGAGTTCCAGCTCCTATGAGAATCTGATGCCGCCGCTGATCTGACAGGAGGCAGAGCTCAGATGGTGATGCTCACTTGCCTGCCACTTACCTCCTGCTGTGTGGCCCGGTTCCTAACAGGCTACGGACCAGTACAGGTCCACAGCCCAGGGTTTGGGGATCCCTGTATTAGTTTATATTGTACAATTCTTTCACCTTTTATAAGTTTGAAATTATAGGAAATTATAAGTTACAAAAATACTGTTGAAAAATATTCATGCTCAAAAGTTATGAGAATTAGATAAAAAGAGTGTTTAAAACTGTACATGGGTTCTCAAAAAAATAGAATTAATATATGACTCAACAATGCCCCTTCTGAGTATATATCTGAAAGAATGGAAAGTAGGGACTGGAACCAATATTTGTACACCCATGTTTATAGCAGCATTATTCACAATGACCAAAAGGTAGAAACAACACAAATGTCCATTGAAGGATGAATGGATAAACAAAAGTGTGGTGTATTCGAACAATGGATTATTACTCAGCCTTACAAATGAAGGAAATACTGACACATGCTCCAACATGGATGAACCTTGAGGACAATATGCTCAGTAAAACAAGCCATTCACAAAAAGACAAATACTGCATGATTCCACTTATATGAGGTGCCTAGAGTAGTCAAACTCATAACGAAAATAGAACGGTGGTTTCCAAAGACCCCAGGGGTCAGGGGCAGAGTTTCAGTTTGGGATGATGAAAAAAGTTCTGGAGATGGAGGGTGGTGATGGTTACACAATGTGAATATACCTAATGCCACTGAATGATACACTTAAAAAATAGTTAAAATGGTATTTTTTTGAGAGAGTTTCGCTCTTTTTGCCCAGGCTGGAGTGCAGTAGTGTGATCTTGGTTCACTGCAGCCTCTGCCCCCCAGGTTCAAATAATTCTCCTGCTTCAGCCTCCTGAGTAGCTGGGATTACAGGTGTGCACCACCATGCCCAGCTAATTATTTTTATTTATTTATTTATTTATTTATTTATTTTTTGAGTTGAAGTCTCACTCTGTCACCCAGGCTGGAGTGCTATGGCGTGATCTGGGCTCACTGCAACCTCCGCCTCCCGGGTTCAAGCAATTCTCTGCCTTAGCCTCCCGAGTAGCTGGGATTACAGGTGCCCACCACCACGCTCTGCTAATTTTTTTATTTTTAGTTGAGATGGGGTTTCACCATGTTGGCCAGGCTGAGCTCGAACTCCTGACCTGAGGTGATCCGCCAGCCTCGGCCTCCCAAAGTGCTGGGATGACAGGCGTGAGCCAGCGCACCCCGCCTAAAATGGTAAAATTTATCTTATGTATATTTTATCATAATAAAAAAAGATATAGAACTAGGGTGAAGGTGGGGGAAACTGTACATGGTGTGACTCATGTAAGAAAAAATCATGGAAAGAAATTGCCAAAATATTTATAATAACTTATTTAAGAGTTTGAGAGCAGAATGATTTTATACTAATTTAATACTACTTTGTACATTTGAAGTTTTCTAACACAATGCATTTTATTACAAAAAGAGGCACACTAAATTTTGGGAGAAGCTAAACATCATTTTTGTCTGTTTCTGTGCAAATGCCTCTGTTGTTTTATCTGTTTCTGTGCAAATGCCTCTGTTGTATTGTCTGTTCCTGGCAAGGTGAATTATTTATACACAGCATTATCTGTGCTTATGACCGTGGGAAACAATCCAGCCCATCTATTAGGGCAATACTGCAAATAATTCGTATTGGTCTGGCTCCTCTGACTTTCAGAACAAGCTCCTTGAGCAGTTCTCAGGGAAGTCCAAATGGAGTCAATCAGCACAAAACGTGCTAAGTGTTTGGCTGGCAGTCTGAGCCTTCCCTTCTGCTGCGTAAGCTCTCAGGAGGCCAGAAGGAATTTGCCGCACCAGCAGTCCCTGGACCAGAGTTTGGCAGTAGGGCGGAGTTTTAGGCAGGACCTTTCAAGAAGAGGCCAACACAGTATGTGTTTTCTTTTGCATAAAAATACATGATGAACATCAAATATATCATATAATGAATACGAATGAGTTGAAGGAAGGAAAGAATTACCTATACGCCTACAACCTAGAGATAAGCATTGTGAACATTTCCATATACTGTATATTTATTCCAGATAGTTTTCTTTTCTTGCTCTCTTTTTCACTCCCTCTTCCCATCCTTTTCCTTCCCCCATCTCTCATTTTCCTTTTTAAAAACTCATATAAAGAAATATCTGTGTAAGTATATCTACCCATATGCAAATATACACATGCATATGCATGTATATGTGTATATATAAAACAGGTCACACGATTGATAGACAGGCCCCTGCACTGCACATCCCCTGAGGGGTCCCATTCACTCCAGGGCTAGGTGAACACTACCTCTGGCGTAGTAGAGTGCATGGCATAAGCATCACAGCAGCCCTGGGAAAGATGGTGGTTTAACTCATCTCCCCATCCACTTCCAACTCCAGTCTACACCAAGATCAAAGAGGAACTCATGTTTTCTTCTTCGGTGGTTTTGAACTTACCTTTAGATCCCTTATCCCTTTAGAGTTCCCTCTTATTGGATCTCTATTTTATATTTTTCTAAATGACTACCCCATATCCCAGCAATATGAGATGCCACGTTTATCTTTCATCTTTTCATATGGAGTAATTTTTAAAAATTGAATACAGTACAGTGTGTGTCTTAGTCTGTCTTCACTGTTATAACAAAGTTCCATAAACTGGATAGCTTATAAATAACAGAAATTTATTTCTTACTGTTCTGAAGACTGGGAAGTCCAAGATCAAGCCACCAGCAGATGTGGTGTCTAGTGAGGTCCTGCTTTCTAGTTCATAGATGTCATCTTCTAGCTGTGTCCTCACATGGGGGAAGAGGCAAGGAGTCTCTCTTGGGCTTCTTTCAGAAGGGGACTACTCCCATTCATAAAGGTTCTGCCCCCAAAACTTAATTACTTCGCATAATTACCTCCCAAACCTCCCTTTTATTTAATACTATTACATTGGGGGTTAACATTTTAACATATGAATGGGGGGGTACATACAGATATTCAGACCACAGAAGTATACATGCAAAATTATAGTAGCTCTGGATAGTATTATCTCCATCTAGGAAGAGAAGGAGATAAATTAAATTAAAATTAATTTTGTTTTATTCTGGTGGGCAGCTAAAGTAGGGACAGCTCACCCTTATGCAATTGAAGTCTTGAAATAATTCAAGACTAGTTTCAATCTTGTGAGATGTTTATTTCCAGTATGTTCCTCCTCCTAAGGGATGGATTTTCTGAAAACCTAGAGTATTTATCAGGTTCCTTCCACAATGATGAGACCTGCACTCTAATTTTTGTTTTCTCAATGCTGTGATACTACTGGTCTCAGCATAGCTGCTGCCGTCTGCATCGTTTTTCTGCCTCTTGACCTGTGTTACTTAGGAAAAGGTGCTGGGTGCTTGCTGCCTGGTAGCGCTCCAGGACCTTAAAACAACTGTTTTATTTTACATTTTAAAATTGTTGGGTTTTTTTTGCTGTTGTTGTTTATAGGGTCTTGCACTGTTGCCCAGGCTGGAGTGCAGTGGCACGATCATGGCTCACTGCAGCGTTGACCTCCTGGCCTCAAGCAGTCCTCCCACCTTGGCCTCCCAAAGTGCTGGGATTACAGACATGAGCCACTGTGCCTGGCCTAAAAATATTTTCTCCATCTTCCACAAGTGTTCTTAGTGGAAAAGTTGGTCTAATACCTTCATGGTTTGAAGCAGAAGTTTGAGAACATTCACCGTTATATCTCAAATCAGTGGTCTGAAAGACTAAGCCAACAATATCGTGCAAACCAGAAAGTAAAAACAGAAATTATGCATGACAAAAATAGTTGAATTGGAAGATAAATCCAGGACACTCAACTTGCAAATCATGGAGCTTCTAGAAGGAGAAAAATGAAGAGATTCAGGAGAGGCAATAGTGAAATAAATGGTAGAAGAAAATTTCTTTGAGCCAATTTATGACCCAAATGTGTAGATTGTAACTGTACCTGGGTTCTGGGTGAGACACATTGGTAAGATTCCTGAACTCCTAGTGCTTTCAGACAAAAGAAAACTTATTTATGGATGGAAATCATTTAGACTAGCCCCAGGTTTCTCCTCTGCAGCTCTGGAAGCCTGAAGATGTGGGAATTAAGTCTCCAGGCTGCAAGTGGAAGGGCCTGCAACTCAGAACGTTCTACCCAGAGAGCTCATCACTAAGCAGACAGTAGGACGGATAAACATGCAGATCTGCAAGGACATAGTGAATGCATCTCCCCAACTGAGAAAAATATCCAGAAACAACTCTACCTAAATCACAGAGAGCAGAAACTCCAGATAAGAGAAGGTGAAGAAGAGACAGGATAATAGTATGGTATCCTGGCTGTTAAGAGTCACATTTCTTAGAAGAGAAGCTGCAAAGCTAAGGGAGATTCTAATTGCAGCCTCAGATGAAGAACATTTAACTATCTCAGCCAAACTTAAAAGCAGGGGTGGAAGTGAGGGGAGAAAAAAGGACAGAAACATATTTTGAAGGGCTGAAGGAAGAGGGAGTAGAGTGGGGAAGTTTTATTGAAGAGTTTCTATTGACTTTCGCCACATGATGTAGTTTGTACTCAAGTCATATTAGGACACAGCCATTGCATTGCCTTAGTGCTGGACCCACGTGTCTCTCACGTGTGCACCTCTGATTCTCGATGGCTTTGTTTTTCTCTCTTCCATTTTAACATTCAGAAATGAGAAAACCCAGAAAACTAGGCTGGCCAGGTGAGGGCCTCAGCTCGGCAACTGAGCAGCTGTCAGGAAGTGGCACAAAGCCATATTTATGGGCTGAGGGACCTGCATGTCAACGGGAGCTGATGGACAAATTCTCTCCCAGGAATCAAAAGTAAAGGAAGGGAAGGAGACAGCTGGCATGCATTCTCTGCCCTCTCCCCGGTCCCCCAATGTCTCAGCATTTCACTGTGCTGGGTTATTTGGGGCTAGTAGTGTGATTCTCTGCACTGTAAATTCAGGGGATATTTCATGTGTAGGTGGCTGGGATGCTTGGGGCAGGAAGGGATGTGGGGCATTGAAATTTATTGCCACTCTGTAAGGGACCTGAAGCTGCGAGGAGCGTCTCAACAGTCACTCCCCCTGGCACTCCTATGTCCTCCTAGCCTACAATTCCAAGGGCACACAGCTCTGCCTCATTTCTAAAGAATAACTATTAAAAGCGTGGGTGCTGGAGGGAGTGGGACTTTTATGTATTTATGTATTTTGTGGGGTGAAGGGTTATTATTGAAAGAGAAATGTTTGAGATCACATGAACAAAACAGTTGCTGTGGACATCTGTGTTCATTCATGGAAACTGATTTTTGTTACATAAAACCTCACCTCTTGATAGCATGGATTAAAATGAGATTCTAGATACTGTTTTCTTTCTTTAAAAATAGATTTATTGTTTTTTGTAGTAATTATTCATGTTCATTGCAGAGAAAATTAGAGTAATTAAAATGGAAACAAAGCAGATTTTAAAATGCCAAGATATAACCATAGTTTGAGGATTATCCTTCTAGAAAGACTTCTCTATGTCCACCTGTATACAACTGAAAACAAATGGCATCTTGCCATATATGCTATTCTGTAATTTGGGTATGGTATGGTATGGTATGGTATGGTATGGTATGGTATGGTATCGTATGGTATGGTGGTATGGTATGGTATGGTATGGTATGGTATGGTGGTATGGTATGGTATGGTATGGTGGTATGGTATGGTATGGTATGGTATGGTATGGTATGGTGGTATGGTATGGTATGGTATGGTATGGTATGGTATGGTATGGTATGGTATGGTGGTATGGTATGGTATGGTATGGTATGGTGGTATGGTATGGTATGGTATGGTATGGTATGGTATGGTATGGTATGGTATGGTATGGTGGTATGGTATGGTATGGTATGGTATGGTATGGTGGTATGGTATGGTATGGTATGGTATGGTATGGTATGGTATGGTGGTA